>NC_092384.1:40739718-42148052 GCF_030028105.1 Mobula birostris
ATGCATATACTTATATGCTGCTGGCATGCTTGGTACTGTTTTGAGCCCTTTCACACAAGGCTGATAGTCGTGTCTGCAGGGAAGAAAGAAGATAGTTCAACATCAAGTTATCCATCTTAAAAAAAAAATCTTCTCTAGTTCAGGGATTAAATCTTTATTTTAGATAAAAATAGTCAAACCTGTAATTAGGGTCAAATGCAAGCAGGGATACATTGTTTTGTTCTAATTGACGCCTTAGTAGATTAGTAGATGAGCAACAATGCTTTGTTCACAAATCCAGAGTATTGGTCCAAATCATTTATGGAAAATTAACAGATTCAGCATAAAAAGAGATTGGTTTTTGAATTAGGCAGGAATTAATTCTGTGTCCAATTCTCCATTTCTGATTTGGAGAGGCAGCAAGTCTAGAAAAGTATTAAAATAAAGGGCTGTATGTTGAAAACCCTGTTACCCACAATTGGTTAGGATTTCAATCTTTGTGGATAGATTTGGAATGATTGGTTTGGGGATATCTGGAGGACATTTTCAGATTATCCAGGTTTTGCTGGGGGTCTTCCTTTCCAAAAAGATCTAAAATAATTGTTCTGTGCAGTGGACAATATGCCACAGTTGTGAGAGTTCCAAGACCCGTGAACAAACGGGTTGACAAGATTGCTCATCTTTTACAATCAGTTTTTGATTGCCTTTAGTTAGACATCAGAAGGCAGTTTTCTGATTCCAGGGTCTCTTTGCCTCTGAGGTTTATAGCAAAGAGAGACTATCTGTTTCATACAGTATGACAAGTTCTTTGAATAATTGATCCTTAACCTTACACGTCTTTCATCACAGGATTTGATTGCAAATAATCATTGATCAGGCACTCACTGGAATAATAGAGCAAATTTTCAAACAAATGTGTTGTTCTTTTACATCTGATTTAAATTTGCCCTTGAACCAAACATCCTTCCCACAAATTGCATGATCCCTCACTGCTTTTGGATTAATCTGTGTTCCTACACTTCTTACCCAACTGCAGCATTGGAATTAGAAATGTGATGTTCAATTGTATATAGTGACCCTTGCAACATTTCCAGAAACTTTACTTACTGTGCCCGATATTTCCTGCATGATTTAAACAGATCTAACTTGTAAATGGATCAATTATATAGCAAATCTGGAAGTTCTTTTCCCTTCAGAAGGATTTCCATCACCAGCACCACCTTTGTTCCTTTACACAACTCATTGTCATTCAATTGACATTAGTCCTCAACTATTGGCAATACAATTGAACTTCTAGCCAAACTCTCAATCAGTAATAATTCTGGAATTGTTCATACCACCTTCCAGACCAATGACAATGTAGAATTACTAGACAAGCTAAAATTTCAGCCTAATTGTATTTCTTGCAATTTTTCCTTAAGGAAAAATCCATGTTCTGGCCTAGTTTCAGTTGAGACTTTCCCACCACCCACAAAATATTTTCTACTCCCAGACACCCTTTTATGCAAACAAGTGCTGAAGTCAAAACTTTGCCCCCAATATTCAGAAACATTAAAATCTATTATAATGATGTTCATTACAAAATAGCTTCATCTTAAAAATACTAAAAATTTTCTATGAACCCCATTCAGGAATGGGAGCTCTTATAACTGACCCTTTTTTTGAATTCATTTCATTGATTTCAAGGTGCCTACAAGGACACTGCAATGACAGGGCTGCTCTGCCATAGTTGTTGGACTCCTACCCAAAGCCTGGCTATGAAGCCGACATGACAGATGCACCATCAAGTCCCAAAAATTGCACCTCCAACTGCAGTGAAGCAAGGCTCCAAAACTTAATGCAGTTTTAAATAGTTGAAATCAAAGGCTCTAATTGGAACTATTGACTCCAGTCAGCATGGAATTATCATCACCCTTGTTTACCCCATGTAGAGAGGACATTTCTGCCTTTTCCTGCAAATCGCTGCCAGACAAGCTAACAATTTAGAGGCAGTAGGAACTGAAAGATGGATGGGGCCAAGTGCTGTCAGCTGTTATTAGTGGAAGCCAACTTTACTGATCACCACTACGAGACAGCATGTAAATCAATACCCAAACTGCATTGATTTGGTCAAAAGCTTCAAGTGAAAGATTTAATCATTCAAAGAGTTGGTGAAAATGATCTTTGCAGTCTTATTTGAAAGCTGTGTGAGCAAAAAAAAAAAATTAAAAAAAAAAAAAGATTTAAAACAATCCTTTCAGAGCTTTAGCAGGGCATCAATTTTCACAAAATAATTTGAAGCAAAGAAAGACGCTTACCACTAGCAACTGAATCCCCTGAAGGGCTTGCGGATCAAGTGACTGCACATCGATATTATTTACTTCCTCGCCAGCAGCACTAATTGCCTTGGTAGTAAAGTTTGAAACATCATAACTGTCAGTAAATCCATTTGCACATCCACAGTAATTAAATAACCCGAGTAGCTGCTTTAGACATGCAAAAAAAAAAAACACAAATAAATAATCCACCAGCTTTCACCTTTCCAAAGTACCAAGGTCTTTTCCCTAAATTATGTACAGGAAAATACAAGACGTTCCTAGTTCTGGAAATCTCAGAAGCAAAATTACTGGTTATACCACCAGTGGAGAGGGGGGAAAGAGGGAAATCATCCTCTCTCAGATGTGAGGTTGTCAAATCTCAAACAGAAGAGGGGAGAAAAAGAACGCTTTTCTTAAAATGAAAAGCACTCCCAAAACAAGTTCCACTTTACAGCACATGCCCCAAAACAGAGCCTTCGGCATGGATTCTATTCCAGCACTTGCTCATGTGTCCAGAGCCAAAAAAAATATTTTTGTCATCCATATTCTGATTGGAAGAGTCTCAAATGCATGCATTTACATCCATAGCAAAAAAAAGTTTTAAAAACAGGGAATTCACTGGCAAGTATTCAGTGGATTCAAGTTCATTAGTTTATAGATGTTAATCGGAGAGATCTCAGAAGAAACTGACGTGCAGGACTAAAACAGCATGCAGACTAAAGATTATCACTCTAACACAAGCATTTCAGTGGGGATGAAGAATTATAATACCTCGTAACAAGGTCAAGAATGACCTGTCCGGCTGCAGAAACAAAGCCAAAGTTTGTCTGAATAAATGAAAGCATGGAGTATTTGGACAGACAAATGTGCAAAGAAAAAAAAACATGCTGATTTTAATTACTAAAATGGATAGTCTTTTTGATAAATTATCCATCACTTAAGGTCTCACAACAAAACATTCGACTGGAAGATGGAAGAGAATTATTAAAAAGCTAACCTCAAGGGCCATTCCAATAATAGAAAGCATCGATTCACATTCCTGATTCGTCTTGTAGATGTTTAGATGAATTGCTTGCCACAGAAAAGCCTTTCTCAGAGCCACAGTATGTGGCTGGTCTATTTAAAAACCTTTGCTGATAAAAGCCCAGAATATTAAGAGTGGGAGATTTTGAAAATGCTGGTTGTCAAAAGGGTTGGGTTTTGATGGAAGTAATTAAGCCCTGGAACCTGGAGCTACTCATTCATGGAATTAACTTTTAGGTACAATACTGGCTGAGAGAGTCTGCAGGTAAACAGACGGGAGAAATGAGGAATAGAGGACAGGTTATTGAAATAACACAAGGACAAATTGTAGAGTCCTTGAAGGGGTTTATAGCCGAAACATTCTGCAGAGTTGAAGCACCAAATCAAGATTGCAGATATAGATTTCAATCATATGATATTCAATAAACTTGGCATACAAGAATTCAAATTTGTAGTAGATTTTGGGGCTACATGCAGTAACATCTGCATTTCTAGGTATCGTACAGTAGATTAGAGCTACTCGATAAAATTAGCCAAAGTGAAATTGGGAATTAAATAATGGTCTTGTTCAAGAATTGGGAATGGAATAGAAAATTCCAGAACATTCCAGAATTTTGAAAGCTCAAGGCCAAACATTTCTGAAGAGATGATGCATAAAGCAGGAGTATAATTAAAGACATCTATAAAAATTAACCCAACCTACACTTGAAAGACACTTACCTGCCCATCAGCCAAATGTATTTTGATAATTGGCAGTGACCTATTCACACGTGAAGGATACGAACATTTACTTGTTTTTGGTCCACTTCGGATTTAAAAAAAAAATGATCAGAAGTTTCTACAAATATTTTTACACAACAGCTAAAGTTATAAATGTTCTGATTGATCTCAAAAAGCTAAATGAGTGTTTCCACCATGACCCTGACGTGTATTATCCACACAGTTAAAATACAAATTGAAAGAGTAATCAAGTTGAAATCCAAAAGAATCTCAAGAAAGACACTTCAATATACTGCAGACACTGTGGGACAGGGTACTGATGGATTCTGTCAGTTTTCTCTCTGAACAAATGGTCCAAGCCATATGACACAATGCTTTACCACCAGATCGGACAACAGGCTGGACTGCATTTTGTTGGTATGAGAGGTACCCACCCAGTCAGAGTTTTCCTAAACAGACAACATATTCCCCCCCCCTCCCAGTATACACTGCCCTCAGGACAGTGTGATGGGAAAGAAGTGGCCACACACTATTTGCTGTGGGTGTGGAGACAGATGCAAGGGACTGTGTCCCAGTTCACCCCCAACAGCTGTCTAACAGACTCTCAGATCTACAGGCTGTGCCCAGGGATGTATATTAAGACAGAGAACAACAAAGGTCAACAACCCATTTAGGGATAGCTTTTGGTCTTCATGAAAAATGCTGGTCTTCTAGCACAATGAGATGTTTGCAAGGGAAAACTGCCAACTGGCACAGTCCAGGCTTCAGGACTGAGTGCTGAGGAATGCACGGAAGCTTGAAGCAGCCAGTGCCAAAGCTCTTTGAGGAAGGAGCATAGTTCGGTTCCTTCCACTACTGCACACAGAGAGACAGAGCTGGAATGGGGAAAATCACTTGAACAATGAAAGGGACATCAATTCAAGGAGCCACATGACAAGCAATGATGCTATACTTGTTTTATCTCCTTTAAATTTTATACTGCAGAATGCAATGTCTGTGAATGTAAAGGTTAAAAAATACTTTACTCCTTTGTGCATATTTTAATCATGAACAAATTTATTTTCTGAAATAAAAAAGACTGCAAATATTGGAATCTGGAGAGAGAGAGACACACACACACACACACACACACACACACACACACACACACACACACACACACACACACACACACACACACACACACAGAGAGTTCTTCCAGCATCGGTAGGAGGAAAGAAATTGTTGATGTTTCAGGCCAAAACCCTGCCTCAGAACCAAGTAGAAAGGTGAGGTGGTCAGCTCAGAGGGGAGAGGGTGGCAAAAAAAGAAAGGACTCCGAGGCAATTGGTGGACTGAGGAGATGAGACGCAGATGGTGCCAGGTAGAGGTGGTGAGCGGGACTGGAGATGGAAGATTCAGGCAGAGAAGTAAAAGTTAACAAGCAGCAGGTTGAGCAGAGTGAGGTCAGTGGGGAGGGGAATGCAAAGATATGATACAGCTGTGGAGGGAGACGAGCAGGAACACCAATGCTGGATCCTGATAAGTAAAGAAGGTGAAGAAGAGAACCCGAGGAGAAGGGAGAGGTGAACAACTATCAGAACCTGGAGGCCAGAAACTGTGAACGAGAAGTTAGTGGATGGAGAAGGGGAAAGGGCAACAAAAATGGCAGCACCAGATGAGAAGGAGAAATACAGAAGGGAGGAGAAAGAGAAAAAAAGAGTAAAATTGAAAAAGTCAATATTTGTGCTACAGTGTTGTAAATTACTCAGGCAAAGATTAGGTGCTGCTCCTCCAGATCTGTTGGGCTTCATCCTGGCAGCAGAGAAAACCAAAGATGGACAGGTCAGAGGGGGAGTGGAGAGGGAAGATGAAACGGTCAACAAATGGGAGTTCCAGATGGCCATTGTGGACTGAGTGTAGGTGTTCTGCAAAACTTTGAAATCTAAATTACGTTACTATCTTAAATAAAAGGGGAAGTAGGGAGGGGGAGAGAAAACAAGTAGCTGGGTTTATTTGGTTGTCAGGGGCCCACATTTGACCAGTTTCATAAAAACATTCCAAAGTTGCACCAAAACAGTAAATCAATTCAGAAAATAAGCTTGGCCCTTTGTTAAACATCAGGACTTAAGAAATCATTAAACATCAATTTGTTAAAAGTCACTTCTAAAATGGTCTTAAAAATATGCTAAACATGGGTTCTCACCTTCTGTCGCTCAAAGGGTTCTTTGTTGAGGCTCCTTGATGAATGCAAGCCTTTTTGTTGCCTGGTTTTGGACTACTGCGTATACGTGAGAAAAAAAAAAAAAGGATATTGAATAGACAAAAAAATGTTGGCAAACATATGTTCAGTATTTATGTTTGACATTGAAGACAGACATTTAAAGTGTTGTACTTCTCAATTAGATACCAGTACCTTCTAATGCACATTTCCTTGTCGTGGTTGAGGAATGAACTTTTAGTTTGCTGTACCTGCAATAAAGTTTAGATGCAGTGTTTAGTGTAGATCATACTGCAAACCATGGCAATGGCAAGCAACATGTGGTTTCTCAGTCGCAAACAAATACTCTTCCTAAATTTTGTTCCACTCTTCTCTTTTTGTTACCATACAAAAACAAGTTCCTGCAAAGTGAAAACCATGAACATTTGGGATGAGGTGTAGTGTCCTTTTAAGCTAGGCCAAGGAAAACTAAATAATAGGTTTAATTCAAGGGCTCTCATCTTGCCACGATAACTTCACAAGGCTACAGCTTAAAACCTCGAGATGTTAGCAATCTTTGAGCAAAAAAGAAAGTTTTCTGGCAGAAAACTTCAATCACCACCCTTTCTTTCTCTATACAACCATTTAGAAGTCAATGTGGATAGCAAATCCAAACTCAGAAACCAAAGAATCAGAAAGTCTCAAAACAATGAAAGAAACCAAGAATCTCACATCAAGCTACTAATTCAATAAATTATTATAAGGCAAATTAGCACTTTCCTTATTAACAGGTTATTTGAGATAAACATGCTCCAAGACTTGTACATGGGAACTTACTTTTGGAACTGAGAGAGATTTTGCACTTGATGCCTTTGTTCCACCTTTCAGTTCTGTAGTACTTGAAATCACTGGAGCTTTATCTGAAAAAGATACCTTTTGTTGGCATTAAACTATCTATAATTATACATCAACTGCCTGTTTTTGCACTGCGAACTTACCTCTTTTCTTTGCCTTTCTGGCAAGTGTGGCAATTATTTCTTCATCTGGAAGATCAGCCTTTGAACACAAAAATACTTCCTGTTACCCTCAAAAGATGGGTTTTAGATTACTGATTTAAATATTTAAAAAATCTAGTGCTTGCATTTGTTTATCAAACCAAAAAAAAAAAAAGCCTCCAACAGGCAGTCTTTCCCATCTTGGTTCCTGGACCCACAATGCTCACGAGTTAATCAAAGGCTGAACACCCAGTCCAACTGATTCAATGCTTTTCCACTTCACATGATGAAATTAGGAGCATTCCATTTCTGTTGCTCCCTGACCATGTCCAAATTATCCTTCAACTGCAGGTCAACATTCTTGTTTGTGGAAAGTATCAATGGCACAGACACAATTAGCACTCAAGGGATTAAGAGGATTTTTGCATCGTGCAATTTGACTGCTTATCCTCTGTTCTCATCTTCCAGCTAACAGTTACACTCAGTGGCCACTTGATTTGGTATACCTGCTTGTTAATGCAAACATCTAATCAGCCAGTTGTGTTGTCGCAACTCAGTGCACTTAAGCATGCAGGCATGGACAAGAGGTTCAGCTGTTGTTCAGGCCACGCATCAGAATGGGGAAGTAATGTGATCCAGCTGACTTTGACTGTGGAATGATTATTGGTGCCAGACAGGGTGGCTCAAGTACCTCAGAACTGTTGATCTCCTGGGATTTTCATGCACAAGTCTCTAGAGCAGTGGTTTCCAAGCTGGGGTCCATGGAGCCCTTAGTTAATGGTAGGCACCCATGGCATAAAAAAAGATTGGAAGCCCCTGCTCCAGAGTTTACAGAGAAAAGTGTGGAAAAACAAACAGTCAGTAAGTGGCAGTTCTGTGGGCAGAAACAACTCGTATGGGAACGGTTAGAGGAGAATGGCCAGATTGGCTCAAGCTATCAGGAAGGAGACAGAAACACAAATTACCATGTGTTACAGTTTTGTGCAGAGGCGCATCTCTGAATGCACAACACACCAATCTTTGAAGTGGATGGGCTACAGCAGCAGAAGACACAAACATACACTCAGTGGCTGCTTCGTTAGCTGCAGGAGGTACCCAAATACAGTAGCCACTATATTGCAAGTTACTTTCTCCACCCAACATTTCAGAGCCATACAACACGGAAACATGCCATCATGTCCACACTTTACTCTGCACATTTATGCTGATTCAATTAGATTACATTTAACCCATAGCCTTCTATGCCATGGCAAGTCAAATGCTTGTCCAGAAAATTCTAGAATGTCACGGCCATTATTGCTTCTACTAATTCAGGCAGCATATCCACTCTGAACAAATTTCCTCTTAGATCCCATCTAAACAAATTATCTGTCATTTTACACCTTGCTGTATGCCATCTTGTCTTAAATAGAAAAATTTTACTATCTTCCCATTCGCCCACAAATTTTATAGATATTTCTATCACCTCCTTATGCTCCTCCGCTCCAGGGTAAACAAACAAATCTCTCCTTGTCTCTCCTTATCTGCCCATCCCTCCCTCTGATGTCCTCCCCCTTTTCTTTCTCCCATGGCCTTCTGTCCTCCATCAGATTCCCCCCCACCCACAGCCCTGTATCTCTTTCAACAATCAACTCCCCAGCTCTTTACTCCACCCCTCCCTCCCCGGTTTCACCTTAGTTTCTTCCTCCCCTCCCCCTTTCTTTCTCCGACTCTTTTTTCCCCGCCTCCAGTTCTGATGAAGGATCTCAGCCCAAAAAGTCGACTGCACTCTTTTTCAGTAGATGCTGCCTGGCCTGCTGAGTTCCTCTAGGAATTTGTGTGTGTTTCCCCATGAGTATGTTGCTTCAAACAATAAGCAACGTAACAGTGAATCCCCATGATACGCCTTCCCACCCAGCCACATCCCTTCCACAGTGCAGTAACCAGAACTGAACAGTACCCCAAGTGCTGCCAAACCAATGGTTTATAAAGCCGCAACATTTCACCACAACTGCTTTGCTGTGCATTAACACAAACAAAATGCTGGAGGAACTCAGCAGGTCAGGCTGCATCTATAGAGGGATCGTTTCTGGCTGACATTTTGGGTCGAGACCCTTCATCAGATTTGAAATGACACTGGGAGGGGGAGGGTGATGGGTGAATTGAGGTGAGGTGGAAGATACTGGAGGTAGATGGGGAAGGGGGAAGCGTGAAGGAAGTGATCCAAGAAGCTGGCAAGTGATAGGCAGAAGAGCTGAAGAAATCTAATAGAAGATGATAGATTACAGAAATAAAGAGGTGGGGGAGGCAGATGAAGGTGACTGACAGGCCTCGTGAGGGTTAGGGGTGGGGAAAGGTTTAAAGGTGCCAGAGGGGTTAGGGAAAACACAGTAAAGGGACAAAGACGGTGGGGGGTTACTGGAAGTTAGAGAAATTGATGTTGATGGAGACTACCAAGATGAAAATATGAAGTGTTGCTTCTCCAGTCTGTGGTTGGCCTCAGTGTGGCCATGGACAGATATGTCAGTGAGAGAGTGGGAAGTGCTTAGCCACCTACATTCCGTGCCTCACCGAGTTTCCCAACATGGAAGCAATCCAAACCACAGCATACACTTCCTTAACAAAATATAGATTTGACCTTGGGTTGAAGATTCACGGCCAGCTCACACACACTGCCCTCTTCTGTAGCAGCTCACCCAGTTCTTCACCCTCCACACACATCGTGTTTCCTCAAGATATGACTTCTTTAATCATCTGTTCTTCATTTTGACCATTTTTCCACCAGTTTATTTTGCATTATTCTCCTCAGTGAAAATGATAAACCAGAAAGCCCAAACCTGGCTTCTCTCCTTGGAAACCACTGGATCAAAAACATTCCTCTTTCAGGGAGTGTATGTGTTGACTTCCTGCGAGATGTCTCATCATCCCCACATCACCCTGCCCTTGACTATTACAGACACAATAGCTAACGTAGTTGGATACTACATTGCTATAATTAGATCCCTCAGCATTAATGAGGGCTGTAAAAGGCATGCCTAGAATAACAGCCAAGATCTTCTGACTCATTAAATGCACCATCCCCCTGGAGTTGGCACTTATGGAGGAAATAAAATCTGGTAGCAAACTTCTACAAGTGCCCAGGACAGAGTAAAATGTAATCAAGAGCAAATATGCATTTTAAACTAAATGGCAGAGCATTGGTAGTTTCGAGTGCACAAGTAATCTTCTTACCATCACTGCAGCAACCGGAACCTGATCTGTTCCTCTGGTAACTAAAATATGACAAGGAAGGAAGAGCAAAGCAAATGCATTACAGATCAAAGACATGAAAGTCGAGTCACCTGGGCACCTTCACTGCTATTGCACAAATCAAACTGCATTAATTATCTTCCTGAACCAACCCTCACCTCTGACCATTTGTCTGTAAGCTGACTAGCATGAAGGGGTTTTATTTGGATCATATCCTGTATTCTTTATCCAAAACACCACTCAGATCAATTATTATTTTACTTTGGTATTTTTCCTCCTGTTCAGCCTCTGCCACGGATTGACTCATACCTGAAGGGGGTACATGGCTCTGCAGTCCTCGACACAGATCCTATCGATACTTCTGTCCAAATCAACAATTCAGGTGAACTAAAATGACAACTGGAGATCTCGAATTAAACAGCAAGACCAGAAGTGATTACAACCATGGCTGCTTGGCAACATTTAGCATATTAATTGTTGGGGAAAAGAATCTTTCCCCAACTTCAAGGGCGCAGAGGCTAATTGTGGAGCTGAACTCAGTTGTGATCAGTTAACTTAGAACAGAGGAAACCCCATCGGTGTGACATTGCTGCTCACATCATACTAAAGCAATTCAACTAACATCTAAAATGCATTTTTGGTAGAGCAAGAATGATAAATGAGCTGGAATGAACTATTTCATATACAGATACACAAATGATGACAGCTTAATGTGAGCGACAAAATTCTATTGATTTCCATGGCGAAAGAAATGTAGAGATTAAATGCATAAAAGATTAAACAATGGGAAGACATCTCAATCATTCCTGGTTAGCACAACAGCTTGGAAGAGACAAGGTAGAGGGACGACAGAGGATCTTTTCACTTGCAGGGAGAAAAACAGAATTAACAGATAGATATCTTTACTGCAAAGCTTCTAGAATGTGAAATTGCCATCACAAGTGTACTTATAGTCACAGCAAGGAAAAGCAGAATAAACACTTCCAACTTCCCTCACCAAGAGGATCTGTCCTGGGATTAGTACACGAGTGCCTCTTCAAAGAGGGTGTGGTAGAACCTCTACTTTCTTAAAGGTCTGAGCAGATTCAGCACGTCATCCAAAACTTGGACAGGTTCTATGGATGCACAGTGCAGTGATTCACAGTCTGGTATGGAAACAATAAAGCCCATGAACAGAAAAGCCCAAGTAGTAGTGTATACAGCCAATAGAGAAAAAAGCCCTCCCCACCATTGAGCACATCTACAAGGAGCACTGCCATAAAAAGCAGCATCCATCATCTAGTACCTCCACCATCCAGGACAGGCTCTCTTCTCACTGCTGCCATCAGGAAAAAGGTACAGGAACCTCAAGTCCTACAGCACAAGGTTCAGGAAAAGTTATTACTGTCCAGCCATCAGGCTCCTGAACCAGCATAGATAACATCACTTACCTCACAGAGCAGATTCAACAACCTATTGACTCACTTTCAAGGAATCGACAACTCGTTCTCAACGTTATGTATAATTACAGTTTCTTTACTTTTGCACATTGACTGTTAATGTTTGCTTATGTGTAGTTTTTCATTAATTCTATTATATTTCTTTGGTCTACTGTGAATGCCCACAAGAAATTCTGCAGCTGCTGGAAATCCACAGCAACACAAAATGCTGGGGAAACTCAGCAGGTCAAGAGCATCTATGAAAATGAATAAACACTTGAAAGTTCTCAGCCAAGACCCTTCATCGGGACTGGAAAGGAAGAGGGAAGATGCCAGAATAAAAAGGCGGGGAAGGGGAAGGAGGACAAGCTGGATGATGGGTGAAGCCAGTTTGATGAGGGAGTGGGGATGAAGTTAGAAGCTGGGAGGTGATAGGTGGAAAAGACAGCTGGAGAAGATGGATTCTGATAGGAGGAGAGTAGATCACGGGAGAGAAAGGGAAGAAGGGGCACCAAGGGGAGGTGAAAGGTAAGTGAGAACAGGCAAGTCCAGAGTGGAAAAGCAGAGTGAAGGGGGAGGGGGAAATTGCCAGAAGTTGGAGAAATCGATGTTCATGCCATCAGGTTGGATACAGATGGAATATGAGGTGTTGTTCCTCCATCCAGAGAGTGGCCTCATTGCGGTAAAAGAGAAGGCCACAGACCAACACGTCAGAATGGGAATAGGAATTAAAATGGTTGGCCATCAGGAAATTCTGTTCTTTGCGGATAGAGCAGAGGTGCTCAACAAAGCTGTATCTCAATGTACATTGGGTCTCACCAATGAAGAGGAGACCACTTTGGGAAGATCAGATACACCTGTATGACCCCAACAGATTCACAGGTGAAGTGTTGCCTCATGTTTGGGGCCCTGAAAGGAGACGAGGGAGGAGGTGAATGGCCAGGTGTATGATATAGTCAAAAAGAATGAGACTGATGCACTGAGTAACTTATGTGATGCACGCATCACCATGCACCTGTCTGGGGAGGGCTTTCTTTCTACAATGCAGTTTCTAAAATTGGCATTAAATAAAAGTGTTACCAAGGAAATCTTTCAGCTTTATTCTTTTGATTGCTGCTGGCATCTTCAGCAGGTAAACAGCCGAGACACTCCCAACCATGTCTATTAGCTTTCCAAAAGTTTGTTCCATTTCCCTTATTTTCTCGTTTGCTGCAATTGAGAAAAGTAATTAATTGCATCAAAGATGGTACGGTACTGCTGCCACAAAACAAGCTTCCCGACACAAGACAGTGGTAATGAAACAGATTAAAATAACTAAAATCTCAAACTCAAAGTACGATCAGCCCAAATACAGTATTGGAAGTGCTCAAATAGATTCAACATAAATAACAGAATGCTGATCTGTACGATCAGGAAGGGTCAAAGGGAGGACAGAGCTGGAAGAATATGCATCCTGCACCTTCCTTGGCACTCAGAACGGAAGCTGTCTCATCAGCAGATTAACTTCACAATTAGACTCTGGTCATTTCTAGAAGTGAACACCATGTTCTTGCTATATCCCTAATCAGTCAATGAACTGTGAAATCTGAGGTCATTAATATTAAGTAACCTTACAGCATAAATATTCCAATAAATCGTATTTTTTTTTAAAAAAAAAGAAAAATGTTGCAGCAATTCTTTTGGGTTTGGAGGAAACAAGTATTTTGAACTGATTTGACCTATTGAGCTTGCCTGCAGATACTAGAATGACCCAAATAGGATGGTGTTTCTAAATGAAGTTAAAATTAATAGTATTCTATTAACTCTATTGGCAAATGCCTTTGATCACATGCTGTGAAGTGTTGGACATAGAAACATTCACTGCACCAAAGCCTCCCAGATGAAGCAGCAAATCTTACAGAATAATTCTATTTCATAGATAATGTTGCCCTGGATAAAGATGGGCAAATCAGTGAATTATCCAGGTTTAAAGAAACCAACCATAGCCCGAAGGGTGTTCTTTTAAAAAAAATATTATTTAAGCACTGCGAACTTAACATTGGCATTGACTTGCAGGATTGGATTCGGATATCAGATATAGCACCGTCAGAAGCCACTCGTGGGTGACTTCATGTCCAGAGAACAACAGCTGCTCCCTTATGTTACAAAGGGGACATTGCAGACAATTGGAAGAACCCCAATGCAAGTGTCATGGGATTGGGACTGAGAGCGCCAGAGGATGCAAAGGCTCCAGAGACAGATTGATTATTTTTTTGTGCAAGTACAATAACATGAGGTGGTTAAATGAGTTAAAGTAACATGGGGGTGGGGGAGAGATGGTCGATGCTTTTGCTGCTGGTGTGTGGGAGGGGGTGCTTGGGGGTTCTAATAATTTTCTGTCATTCACTCTGTTTTCTCTGCTTTATGGATGTCTGCAAAGAGTAAGAACTTCAGATTGTATACATTCTCTGATATTAAATTGAACAATTGTCAAATAAATGAGGTTAGCTACTTTGGTGGCAAAACAGGAAAGTGGGCTATTTGAATGCAAGAAATGCTGCAGGCAAGCACACCAGCCAAATAAAGCAAGCATGCAGATGGTGGAGGTGTAAATATTGAAATGAAATACACAGACAGGGCTGTCTTTCTGAAAATAGAATAGTACAGCACAGTACAGGCCCTTCGGCCCACAATGTTGTGCTGACCTTCAAACCTTGCCTCCCATATAAGCCCCCACCTTAGATTCCTCCACATACCTGTCTAGTAGTCTCTTAAACTTCACTAGTGTATCTGCCTCCACCACTGACTCAGGCAGTGCATTCCACACACAAACCACTCTCTGAGTAAAAAACCTTCCTCTAATATCCCCCTTGAACTTCCCACCCCTTACCTTAAAGCCATGTCCTCTTGTATCGAGCAGTGGCGTCCTGGGGAAGAGGCACTGACTATCCACTATTTATTCCTCTTATTATCTTGTACATCTCTATCACGTCTCCTCTCATCCTCCTCCTCTCCAAAGAGTAAAGCCCTAGCTCCCTTAATCTCTGATCATAATCCATGCTTTCTAAACCAGGCAGCATCCTGGTAAATCTCCTCTGTACCCTTTCCAATGCTTCCACATCCTTCCTATGGTGAGGTGACCAGAACTGGACACAATACTCCAAGTGTGGCCTAACCAGAGTTTTATAGAGCTGCATCATTACATCGCGACTCTTAAACTCTATCCCTCGACTTATCCAAGCTAACACCCCATAAGCTTTCTTAACTACCCTATCCACCTGTGAGGCAACTTTCAGGGATCTGTGGACATGTACCCCGAGATCCCTCTGCTCCTCCACACTACCAAATATCCTGCCATTTACTTTGTACTCTGCCTTGGAGTTTGTCCTTCCAAAGTGTACCACCTCACACTTCTCCAGGTTGAACTCCATCTGCCACCTCTCAGTCCACTCCTGCATCCTATCAATGTCTCTCTGCAATCTTCGACAATCCTCTACACTATCTACAACACCACCAACCTTTGTCATCTGCAAACTTGCCAACCCACCCTTCTACCCCCACATCCAGGTTGTTAATAAAAATCACAAGAAGTAGAGGTCCCAGAACAGATCCTTGTGGGACACCACTAGTCACAATCCTCCAATCTGAATGTACTCCCTCCACCACCACCCTCTGCCTTCTGCAGGCAAGCCAATTCTGAATCCACCTGGCCAAACTTCCCTGGATCCCATGCCTTCTAACTTTCTGAATAAGCCTACCGTGTGGAACCTTGTCAAATGCCTTACTAAAATCCATATAGCTCACATCCACTGCACTACCCTCATCTATATGCCCGGTCACCTCCTCAAAGAACTCTATCAGGCTTGTTAGACACGATCTGCCCTTCACAAAGTCATGCTGACTGTCCGATCAGACCATGATTCTCTAAATGCCCATAGATCCTATCTCTAAGAATCTTTTCCAACAGCTTTCCCACCACAGACGTAAGGCTCACTGGTCTATAATTACCCGGACTATCCCTACTACCTTTCTGCAGTTGTGATGAGACTTTGTGAAACCACACCTCATGTATTGTGTGTCATTTTGCATCCCTTATCAGAGAGAATATGTTCTTGCAATGAAAGAAGTCCAGTGTGGGTGTACCAGACCAACTCCTCCACACAGCAGGACAGCTGATAGGATTGTGATTATAGTCACTGGGCTTTAGAAGAGTGAAATAAAACATCACTGAATGTTGCAATCATGATAAAACTCTACAGCAAGCTGCAACAAAGATGTTGTGGATGTCTGGGAAGCCCAGGATCAGAATGGGCTGAGCTTTAGAGTACAGACATGGGAGGGACTGGCATTTTTCACTCCAGAGTGGAGAACCTGTGCAATTTTACACCACAGGAAGCAGTTGAGGAAAAAAAAATCACTAAATATGTTCAAGTTCAATATTGCACTAACTTCTTGCAAAATCAAAAAATGTGAGGAGGAAGAACAGAGCCCAGAATTAAATGCCAGAGCAGGTTTGCCCTACTCCTCATTTCTATGTTGTTCTGAGGGAAATCAATTTCGGTAATCAAATACATACAAAACAGGAGGATCCCAGTCTGGGAGGTTTAAATTCCCAGTGGGCAAAATAAATGGAACTCAGTCTTGCATGTTTTGAAAATATCACTTTCGTTATTGAAAATTCATACGTGGATTTCAGATGCAGCTCCGGGTTTATTCGCTTGTCAATCGAGTCAAGTAATCGGGAATGGCTACACTAGTAAACAGCAGTTCTCTGTGCCACGTTCGCCTCCTTCCTCCATAACCTATTGACCCGGTTCATTATTACTTATAATCGAGTGCGTTTAATTACAGCCGTTCCACTAGGGATAAGGGAGCGACCAAACAGGGGCAGAAAGGCGCCAATAGCCCCTGTTTAAAAATAATCGTGCAGTTAGTGAGAAAGCAAGCTCTCACTCTTTAGTGAGATGCCTGGGTATAACACGTTAGTAGATACATTAACAGCTCCCAATACCAAGTTTGCCACTCCGAAATTAGAGATACCAAGTGCAAATAAAGCGGACGGAAAAAGGGGGAAAATGGAGACGAACCAAACATACCTTTTGCATCGAAATACTTCATAAACAGTTGTATTTTTTCATCCTTTGCCTCTTGGGAGAGGACGGTTTGCTCCAAGGCCGCATCATCCGAACTGTGGACTTGTTCCGCTCTGGTCCCCGAGGCCATCATCCGTACCTTCTAAAATTCAGATTGGGGCGTGAAAATAGAACCGAGCCACACTCATATTTAATGCACTTCCAGTTTGTAATAATTGTTTAATTGACGATATCAAACTTAATCTATCTAATATCGATAATGTGACAAATCTTAGTGCTCCGTTACGAGTGAGAGGTCACAATACGCTGGGTTGTCGCGTCAGCTGCTCTCTTTTAGTGTTAATTGGCACCATGTATCTATCTGTACAATTGCGTGGGACTTCGGCACCGGCCACTGATCAGTTTATGTTTGCTGATTCGTCTGGTAACCAGAGAAGTATTAGTGAACGTGTGTCATTTCAAACGAAAATGGGCTTTGTTGCTGAATATGTGGGTGAGAATTACTCTCCTGCACGATTTCCCTCTCGGACTAATGTAATTGGCGGTAATTATCGCGAAGGGAACATCTCTGGCGCAGTGTTGCTCAACAGGTGAACTGCCAGTCAAGCGGCAGATTATCAGCATTGTTAATTAATCAATAAAATAGCTGCTGTCTCTCTCCGAACCCAGTCTGACGGTGTTAGAGGTACCAACTTTAAAATGGAAGCTTCTGTTTTCATATTCATTTCTCAAACTAATTCAGGTTATTGCCACCGGATTAGTTAAGATTCTCTGCAGAATGGCTGCAGAGAAATTTGATGTTCAATATCGGCCCCGTGCAGAATGCAATCCTGAAAAAAAAAGTTCCCAAAATCTTGAACATTACGCCGAATAATATATTTTTTTCAAAACTGGCTTGACTCGCAGGATTAGGAAAGACCTGTGTGTCTTTATTTTCTGGAGCGCGGGAGAATGAGGGGAGATCTCAGAGGTGTACAGAATTATCATGAGGTGTGTGGAGATAGAGCGAATACACACGGGCTTTGCCCACTCAGGTTGGGCGAGACCAGAACTGGAGGCCAAAGGGTGTAGGGTGAACTATTTAAGGAGAATTTGAGGGGTGGTGCGAGTGTGGAAAGAGCTGCCAACGGCAGGTGTAGATACTGGTTCAGTCGAGAAATTTGGATAGATACATAGATGGAAAGGGTTTGGAGCGATATGCTCCATGCGCAGGTAGATCTGTCCAAGCAGAAGATCAGGTCAGCATAGCAGAACGGTCCATCATACTTTACGCTCCGTCAAGGCCGTCAACTTTTGAAGAAGAGTGACTGATGAGTGCATATTAAAGCGATTAGCTAATTGTTAATTAGTTTTTCTTCTTAACGTCTAATTACTTTTGTGGGTATAACGGCTTGCGGCTAATGGTCTTGTATCATATAAAACCCTATAGTAATAAAAGTGAATGGGGAGCAGTTCTGTATTTTTATTCCTCGTCGATTGCCTTCCCGGCCCACAGCAGTGAACGACAACAGTCGCTATGGGAGTCCTTCACTGATTTTAAAAGGTCCGGAGTGGTGTTGAGCGAAGCCGCCCAATTTAATTGCTTGGGTAATGATTACCACATCGTTTGGTTATTGCCAAGAGGAAGTTAGAGGTTGACACATTCGTTTGACTATGTTCGTCGAGCAAAAGAAAAATCATTAAAATCAAGAACTATTTACAATTGTCTATCCTAAGAGCACCCAAAGGCTGGGGCTGGGAGGCCACCCCGAGTAAAATTTATCTGGAAGCTGACTTAGAGTCATAGAAAACCTACAGCGCAATACAGGCCTTTCGGCCCACAATGCTGTGCCGAACACGTCCTTACCTCAGGAATTACCTAGGGTTACCCATAGCCCTGTATTTTTCTGAACTCCTTGTACCCATCCAGGAGTCTCTTAAAAGACCCTATCAACTTCTCTGGTATCAGTTAAGATTTCACTCTGTCTAGAGCACAAAAATGTTTTACTATTCGGCTATTTTCATTTTTCAGTACAAACTGACATTTGGGACGGCATGGTAGCGCAGTGGCTAGCACAACGCTTTACGGTACCAGCGACTCGGGTCCAATTCCCGTGACCGTGTGGGGTTCCTCTCACGTTCCAAAGTCGCTTAATTGATTGTTGTAAACTGTCCCGTGATTAGGCTCGGATTAAATCGGGGGATTGATAGGGGGCACGGCCTAAACGGCCGGAAGTCCTGCTCCATGCTGCAGCCAATACATGTCTTGGGTTTATACACAAACTGTCCAATTTGAATACAAGGCAGCAGCGCTTAAGATTTTAAAATGGGAGCCAAGTAGCTTTTTAAAAAAATGCTATGTATTAGTAACTTCTGAAAGAAATGTAACAAATACACTGCAATGTGAAATTAAAAATCTGCCACAATTTAGTGTATTAACCGTGTAAATAGTAGATTTAAAGCTATGGGAAGTCGCGTCCCCTCGTGTGGTGATGGTCTGTATGTTTTGACCACTAAGGAGGCTGAAAACAGTGAGTCGGTGGCTGTGACTACAGGGAGTTGGGCTGGTTGATTGGTTGAGTGAGTGGGTGGGGACTTTGGTGTGGAGGAGCCTAGTAGTTTGGAAAGTGTTAGTTTGTAGCCTATGGCTGCAAAAGGGGGGGGGGGGGTTGAGATTGAAGGGGGGGGGGCTGGAGACTGTGGAATACTCCAGAAGTAAGGGTAGCCAAAAAAGGGGTGCATCAAATGAAAGACCTGAAGTAATGGGGGAACAACAAATTGAGGAAAATGGGTGAATTGGAGGAATTTATACTTCTGTATAAAATTAAAGGTCAGAAGGAAGGAGAAGGAGGATTTAGAGCCCTTAATCCTTTGAAAGTGGCAGCAGCATTGGAGAACCAAATAGGTAAAGGATTCCAGGAACACACATCAAAGTTGCTGGTGAACGCAGCAGGCCAGGCAGCATCTCTAGGAAGAGGTACAGTCGAAGTTTCAGGCTGAGACCCTTCGTCAAGACTTGACAAATTGATTCACTTAATTCGTAAGTCCTGACGAAGGGTCTCGGCCTGAAACGTCGACTGTACCTCTTCCTAGAGATGCTGCCTGGCCTGCTGCGTTCATCAGCAACTTTGATGTGTGTTGCCTGAATTTCCAGCATCTGCAGAATTCCTGTTGTTTGCGTTTTTTAAAGGATTCCAGGCCAAGATTTCGTCTAATGGATTGTTGAAAATTTGTTGCAAAGATATTGACCAATATAACAGTGCTAAAATGGTGGGAAAATTGGTTGTGAAAGTGGAGTGTATTACTCTGAAAGAAGGGAAGGGAGTTAAGGAGGTAGTGTATGGTATGTGGTCTGGCATGACTGAAAAGGAAATTTTGGACAATATTAAAGGTGGTCGAGTGATTGAAGCCAAACGATTAAAATCAAGAGAAGGTGATAATTGGGATTCCCCTGTTCTTCTGGTTTTTGCAGGTGATGTTCTTCCAACTAGAGTCTATCTTGGGTGCATGTCTTATCAAGTTAGAGAATATATTAGGCCTCCCTTACGCTGTTATAATTGCCAGAGATTTGGACATGTTGCTGGTTCATGTTGAGGTAAAAGAAGATGTATGAAATGTGGAGAGGATCATGATATTAAAGCATGTAAGGCAGCGGTGCCTAAATGCAGTAACTGTGGAGGGGACCATATAGCGGCGTTCAGAGGATGTGAGTATTTTAGTAAGGCAAAGCAGATTCAGGATGTTAGTATCCAATAGAAAATATCATATGCTGAAGCAGTAAAGAAAGTTGATAGAGAGCAAAGGATAAGTAAAGAAAAGATTGGAATGATGGGGAGTCAGTTCATTCCGGGTTCTCCAACTATGGTTCCTTCAGGCATGTTGTTGATGACTGAAGAGTCTTTTTTGGTGTTTGTTTTTGATGTACTAGTCGGGGCTAAGACTACAGCCAAGAGGACGGATATGATAAAAGTAGTTGTTGGAGCTGCAGAGAGATTCCTTGATATAAAACAGATTTCGCCAGAAAAATTACATGAGCATATGACAGACAATCACTGAATACTTCCTAGTTGTCAGGATCAGAGAGTACGAGGAGCTTTATGTGGATGAAGAGGCCAATAAGTATTTCAATGTTTTTGATATTACAATGGATTGCAAGAAGTTTATCTGCAAATGGTCAAGAATTAAAAAGATTTGTTGGAACTTTTAAAGACAAGCCTGATTTGATCTGTATACAGGAGACGCAGTTAAAGCCTCATTTAGATTTTGTGATCCCTGGATATGATAGTTTGAGAGCTGCCAGAACAGGTAAATCTGGTGGAGGGTGTGCAACTTTCATAAAAACAGGACTCCAGTTTGGAAGACTTGATATTAAATCTAACCTTGAAATTGTGGCTGTGGAGGTTTGGAGCTCTTGTGGTCAAATAACTTTGATTAACTTTTATAATCCAGGTAATATGATGTTATTAGATTTGGATGAAATTATGAATAAGGTAAGATCCCCAGTAATCTGGGTTGGAGATTTCAATGCTATATGGGGTAGTGAAAGTAAAGATAGTAATGGAGCGGTAATAGAGGAGGTTCTAGATAAATACAACATGGTACTGCTAAATGATGGAAGGCCTACAAGATTTAATATTGTAAAGGATACTTGTAGTCACTTAGACTTATCTATCACTTCCTCAAACTTAGCTAGGGTTGGGGAATGGGATGTTATGGACACATACATACTAGGAAGTGATCACTATCCTATATTATGTCGATTTGGTAGAAATTTGATAGTAGAAGTTGAGGAGAGGTCTGCTAGGTATAATTTTTCTTTGGCCCATTGGGATGAGTACCAGGAGAAGGCTGTGGATATAATAGAAGAGATTAATAGCAAGGGCTCCATAGATTTTTGGAATGAATCCCTCTGTTCTATAATTCATAAAGTTGCTCAGTTGACTATTCCGCTACAGAATGTATTTAAGGCTCAAGCATTAGTTCCGTGGTGGAATAAAAATTGTGATATAGCAGTAAGAAACAGAAATAGAGCTTACAGGAAATTAAGAAAGTACCCAGTGTTAGATAATGTTATGGAGTATAAAAAGGAAAGAGCAGTAGCAAGGAGAGTAATTAAAAATGCAAAGAGGGATAGTTGGAGAAGATTTTGTGGAACCCTGGGCCCTGAGACACCTATAAAGCAGCTATGGGCGATCATTCACAGAACGTCAGGGATATATAGGAAACCATCTATCCCTGCTTTGCTGGATGGAGATATTGAAGCGGTAACCAACAAGGAAAAGGCTGATATGTTTGTAGAGGTGTTCCAAGCGTTACACAGTTCTGGAGAGTTAGGTGATTTGAGAAAGGAAATTATGTTAAAGGAAAGTTGGAAATTGGACAGGAGTTTGGATGATAATAGCTCCATAAATTTGTTTTTCTCCCTTCAGGAATTGCAGGAAGCTGTCCAATCAGGTTCAAACACTTCTCCTGGTAGGGATGGACTGTGTTATGAATTGCTTAAGCATTTAGATGACTCTGTATTAATAGAAATTCTAGCATTGTTTAATTCAGTGTAGAAAGAAGGAAAATTACCAGTAGAATGGAAGCATGCGGTGGTAGTTCCAGTTTTAAAGCTAGGTGAGGACGCATCTAGTCCTAGTTCGTATCGGCCTATAGCTTTAACGTCTGTGCTTTGTAAAACTATGGAACGAATGGTCACCAACAGACTTGTTTATTTTTTGGAAAATAAGGGACATTTTGCTGCCTATCAAAATGGTTTTACAACTGGAAGATCAATGGAATCTGTTGCCCTTTTAGATCATGGTATTAAAAAAGCATTTCAAAATAGAGAAGTAATGATAAGTGTATTTCTAGATATTGAAAGAGCATATGACACTATGGAAGGATGGCTTATTAATTAAACTCTATGATGCGGGAATTAGAGATAGAATGTTTAATTGGATCAACGAAGGAAAGGACAATTCAAGTAAGAATAGGTGGAACAAGCTCCAAATCAGTAAAAATAGGTAATGGTACCTCTCAAGGAAGTGTCATTAGTCCAGTTCTCTTTCATGTCATGAAAAATGATATCTTTGATCAGGTAGGGACAGGATATGGCAAATCATTGTTTGCAGACAATGGTGCAATCTGGAAAAGAGGAAGAAACATTAGGTATATATTAAGGCAGGTACAAAAGACTTTAAGATCAGTTGAAAAGTGGGCTAATAAATGGGGTTTCAGGATTTCTGCTTCTAAGTCCAAATACATGACTTTTGGCTTTAGAAGAAAGATTCCTGATTGTGAATTGTGTCTATATGATTGTCCACTAGAAAGAGTCAAAGTATTCAAGTTTTTAGGTGTCTGGTTTGATGAAAGACTTACTTGGAGGGTTCATATAGATAAAACAATTGGAAAGTGTGAGAAAGTTTTAAATGTTATGAGAAATATTGCTGGATGCGACGGGGGGGGGGTGGGAAACTATGTACTTAATATATCTAACTATGATTAGATCAGTTATAGATTATGGTTGTATTGCTTATGGTTCAGCTGCTACGGCAGTGCTTGGAAAACTAGACACAGTGCAGTCCAAAGCACTTAGACTCTGTTGTGGAGCTTTTAGAACAACATCAGTCCCTGCATTATGTGTGGAGATGGAAGAAGTGCCTCTGCATTTAAGATGAGTTCAGTTGGGCCTGCAGTATTGGGTAAAACTAAATGGATTCAATCACAGCTGTCCATCAAAGTGTCTTTTGCAGGGGAAGTCAGAGCGCAAAAGTAAAATTAAAAGATAACCATTTTTAGATTTGGTTAATAACTGGGCTGTGAAATTGAAACTGACTGACGAAGACATAGTTGGCCAAATTTGCTTGCCACCCATCCCTTTTTGGCTCTTTCCAGAACCAGAAGTAGACCTATTCCTCCTTTTTCAGTTTAAAGGAAGCGGTGCAATTTCATCAGCGCTGATCAAATGAATATTTAAATAATAAATGGGGATCTTATCTGAAGATTTTTACTGATGGCTCAGTGGACCCAGAGAGCAGTAGGGCAGGATTTGGGATGTAGGTGTTTCAACTTGGAGTTAAGATTGGTCACCGGGTTTCAGATGGTGTTTCTGTCTTTGCAACAGAATTATTAGCAATCCTCTGGGCCTTATGGTGGATAGGAGACTCTCGACCACGTAGGGTTATCATCTGTTCGGATTCTGCTGCGGCCTTAGAGTCTATAAAAGGGAGTAAATCAAAAGCTCGTCCTGACATAGTTATTGAGATTCTCTTAGTGTTGTTTAGAGTAGGGAAGATGGGTTGTGCAGTTAGATTTTCATGGCTACCTGGGGATGCTGGGGTGGAGGGAAATGAAATTGTGGATGGCATTGCAAAGTCTTCTTTACAGAGCAGGCAAGTAGAAATTAGAGTTCCCCTAGGCAGAGCAGAATTGAGAAGTAGGATTAAAAAAGGTATAGAGGAGAAGTGGCAGGGGGATTGGAAAAATGAATTAAGGGGCAGGCATTATTTTTCTAGTCACCCACTAGTTAAAAAGGTCTCAGACAGTTACCTTTTAAGTCGTTGAGATATGGTGAAATTTACAAGACTTAGGTTGGGGCATTGTCGGCCAAACTATTATTTAAAGATAATAGGAAAACATCCTACTGGATTATGTGACTGTGGTAGTCCAGAGACAGTCCAGCATGTTTTGCTGAGCTGTAACCGATACAAAATTGAAAGAAGCATGCTGTTCAGGAGGCTATCTGGCTTAAATTTATTTTGGTTTTCTATTCAATCTTTGTTTGGCCATCAAGAGAATCAACATCTGATTGAAGAGTCTATCATTCAGTTTATACATGAGACTAGGTTGTATTCGAGAATTTGAGTTCCTTGAAGTTCTGTAATTAATTATACATTCTGCGGAGGGCTGTAATATGCCAAAATGCATCTAAACAGCCGGAAATAGAAGAAGAAGAAGAAGAAGTCCTCATTGGCTCGGGAGGTAGCAGCTGTAAATTTCGTTAATTTTGGGCAGCTGAACCTCAATGCTTTTAAACATGGTGTTCATTAAGATTAAAATTAATACAAGGACGAAAAACTTGACCAGTGACAAGGAACGATCTTCCTCTAACCACTACTGCCTCATATGCAGAAATTCTATTTGTCGTTTTCTTTTTCGACTTTAATGTGGGGTTCAAAATCAGTTTCATTATAACCACTTTATAAAGATCCATCCGGAGACACACGCCGGTTTTAGACCATCACGTGGAGCAATCGACATGATCTTCACAATGCGACAACTACAAGAAAAATGTCGTGAACAGCTTCAACCTTTGTACATGGCATGCATCGACCTCACCAAAGCCTTTGACTCAGTATCAAGGGAAATCCTATGGGATGTCCTATCCTCCTAAGGATGCCCTGAAAAGTACATTCGAGTCCTGAGACTCCTCCATGATGGCATGCTTGCCACAGTCATGGTCAGCAACAGTAACTGTGAGTCTTTTCAAGTTAGATCAGGAGTAAAGCAGGGATGCGTGATTGCCCCAACTTTGTTCACCATCTTCATTGCGACAATCATCCACATTATCAAGGATGACCTACTCCCAGGAATCAAAATTGTCTACAGAACAGATGGCAGACTTTTCAATCTTGCCCATCTCAAATCCAAAACGAAGACATCTACGAGTTTCCTCATCGAGTTCCAATACGCAGATGACAACAGTATTGCAGCTCTTTCAGAAAACCACCTACAACAGATTCTGACTGCCTTCAACCGTGCATACACGAAACTTGGACTTACCATCAATTCCCAGAAGACTCAGATCATCTACCAACCATCACCAACTGAGGCAAATCGGATGGAACCATCAATTCAACTTGGCGATATAACCCTGGAAAACGTGGACCACTTTCCGTATCTTGGAAGTCACCTCCCCTCCAATGTCAACCTTCATGACGAGATCCAACATTGTCTTAAATGCACTGGAACAGCTTTTGGACGTCTCTGAACAAGAGTCTTTCATGATCGTGACATCCGAACAGACACCAAAATGTTAGTGTACAAAGCAGTGGTAATCCCAACGCTCCTGTATGCATCAGAAACCTGGACAACATACCGATGACATCTGAAGGCTCTTGAAAAGTTTCATCAACGCTGTCTTCGAAACATCTTAAATACCAGCTGGGAAGATAGAATAACCAACGTCAGCATACTAAATGAAGCAAAAACAACAAGCATTGAAGCCTGCGTCATCAAGAACCAACTAAGATGGAGCGGTCATGTTGTTTGGATGAAAGACGAACGTCTGCCGGAACAAATCTTCCACTCCCAGCTTAAAGAAGGCAAATGTAAAAGGCGCAGACAATGGAAGAGATCCAAAGACGTCTTAAAAGCCAACATGAAGAAATGTAGCATTGACATCAACAATTGGGAAACCAATGCCAAGGACAGGAAACTCAGGCAAGCCATCATCCGAGAAGGAACAGCAACTTCCGAAGCCAACGGATGTGCAGAATTAGAAGAAAAGAGAAGAAAATTGAAAGAGAGGTGGCAACAACCAAAGCCCGATCAGCCATCTGGAACTACCTTTCCTGAATGCTGAAGAACTTTCAAAGCCAGGATTGGACTCATAAGCCACTTGAGAGCCCATAAATAGATCAACAGAACGAAGGCCGTCAACCTTGACCTCGAGGGATAGCCACGACGACGGCGACGACTTATATGACCAGTAATTTGTTGTTTTGGAAAAACAAAATTACTATATTTTACAAAATTACCCCCATCTGTTTCAGAGTCTTTGTGTATTAGAACATAAGACAAAAAAGGTGAATTAGGCCATTCAGTCTATCGTCCTTTTTCCACTGTTTAATCATGGCTGTTTCATTTTCCCTCTCAACCCCATTTTCTGCCTTCTCCCCATAACCTTTGACATTAATACCCATCAACTTCTGCTTAAATATTCTGATTCTGAAGCAGATATCTAATTTCCTTTTGAGTAGAGCCTCTAATTATTAATTTATGGAAGTTTTTTTCTCTACTTAATTAAATTTAAATTACTTTGTTCCCCCCCACCCCCCAATCTGGACCTTTCATTTAATATCTCGCCAACCAACAGGACCTATACATTTAGTACTTTATGATAAATCTGACTCCTGAAGGCCAATGTGAAGTTACTACTTACCAGGCAGCAAATGTCACTCCACTCTTTAAGAAAGGAGGAAGGCAACAGAAAGGAAGTTATAGACCAATTAGCCTGACTTCAGTAGTTGGGAAGATGTTGGAGTCAATTGTTAAGAATGAGGTACTTGGTGACACAGGGCAAGATAGGACAAAGTCAGCATGGTTTCCTTAAGGGAAAATCTTGCCTGATGAACCTGTTGGAATTCTTTGAGATGACAAGTAGGATAGATGAGGTGAAGGGGTTGTCGTGGATGTTGTATATCTGGCCTTTCAGAAGGCCTTTGACAAGGTGCCACACATGAGGCTGCTAACCCATTTAAGAGCCCATGGTATTACAGGAAAGTTACTGGCATGGTTAGAGCATCGGCTGATTGGTGCAAGGCAGCAAGTGGGAATAAAAGGATCCTTTTTTGGTTGGCTGCCAGTGACTAGTGGTGTTCCGCAGGGGTTGGTGTTGGAATCACTCCTTTTTATACTGTGTATTAATGATTTAGATGATGGAATAGATGGCTTTGTTGGCAAGTTTACAGATGATACGAAGATTGGTGGAGGGGCAGGTAGTGTTGAGGGAACAGGTAGGATGCAGAAGGACTTAGACAGATTAGGAAGATGGGCAAGAGAGTGGCAAATGAAATACAATGTTGGAAAATGCATAGTCATGCACCTTGGTAGTAGAAATAAATGTGCGGACTATTTTCTAAAAGGGGAGAAGATCCAAAAAATCTGAGATGCAAAGGTTCTTGTGCAGAACACCCTAAAGCTTAACTTGCAGGTTAAGTTGCTGGTGAGGAAGGCAAATGCCATGTTAGCATTCATTTCGAGAGGTCTATAATACAAGAGCAAATATGTGATGCTGAGGATTTATACTAGTATGACCTCACTTTGAGTATTGTGAACAGTTTTGGTCTCCTCATCTAAGAAAAGATGTGCTAGCATTGGAGAGGGTCCAGAGGAGATTCACAAGGATGATTCCGGGAATGAAAAGGTTGTCATATGGGGAATATTTGATGGCTCTGGGCTGGTGCTCACTGAAATTTAGGACGAGGGGGGATTTCAATGAAACATTTCAAATGTTAAAAGCCCTAGACAGAGTAGATGTGGAAAGGATGTTTCCCATGGTGGGGGGAACCTACCTGAGGCTATGCCCTCTTGTCCTAGAGAGGCGTCAATTTTAAACAGATGCAGAAAAATGTCTTTAGCTAAAAGGTGGTAAATTTGTGGAATTTGTTACCACAGGAAGCTGTGGAGGCCAGGGCATTGGGTGTACCTAAGGCAGAGATTGATAGGTTCTTGATTCGCCACAGCGTCAAAGGTTATGGGGAGAAGGCCGGGAGTGTTGAAAGGTCTAAATGGAGTAGTTGTGGAAAGGATATTTCCCATGGTGGGAGTGTTTAGGACAAGAGGGCCCAGCCTCAGGATAGAGGGGTGTCCATTTTAAACAGATGCAGAGAAATTTCTTTAGCTAAAAGGGGGTAAATTTATGGAATTTGTTACCACAGGAAGCTGTGGAGGCCAGGTCATTGGGTGTATTTAAGGGAGAGATTATAAGATTCTTGATTGGACATGGCATCACAGGTTATGAGGACAAGACTGGGAAGGGGAAGAAAGGATCAGCCATGAATGGTAACACAGTCTCGATGGGCCAAATGGCCTAATTCTGCTCCTATGTCTTATGGTCTTACCCAACTTTCAGGTCTTTGTTGGCAGTAAAATGCAAGTAAATCTATGTTTGAATCTGCCAACAGGTGACATTGGACTTCTGCTCGTTCTCTGTCAAGGCATCAACTAGGGAGCTGTTTATACCGGGTGAAATTGATAAGCGTGTCATAGGATGAAGGAGCAGATATACTTTGCTAATGAAGTTCTTTTGCTAGAGCTATCAAATTTAAACTCCCCTTCACCGTCCCCTGCATGGTTAAAAAAAAAAAAAAAATCCCTTACAGCACTTATCCAATTATTATCATACTTCTGCTGCTATCTGGTTGAAGGTAAGTTGTTTCCATCTAACCGTTCAGGCCATTGGGTTACCTGCAGCCTCTCCTACAAGTTTTGACAGAAACTGCTTGAAGGGATAGAGATCAGAATCCATGAAAAAATGGTGTTATTACTTAACCTCATTTCAAGACTAGCAAGAGATCAATAATCGATGGTCCATCTTACTGCTTAATGTTTCTCTACCAATTGAATCAGTTCTGTTCTGGAGCTGGCAAATCACTTGAATCTAACCTGCTCTGATCTTTGATGCCACATAATACTCAGGGGTACGACTGCTTGTGTGACAGTGGGGGTGTAAACTGGGCATTTTAACCTGATGTGCTCTCCATCTGATCTACACATACACAGAAGAGGAAGCTCAACAATAGGAAACTAAAAGCTTCCTGGTCAGACTTAAGAGTTGGACTAAGGTGTTCTCTCTCTCTCTCTCCTGTCTTGTGCATGGCACAGTCCATTGGGAAGAATGTGAGTTTAAGAGGGATGATGATTCCGGGCAGCAACAGCAGTCTAATCAGATGGACATCTCTGTCCACTGTTTGAATCTATTGTCCACCCGGAGCTGTACTGAGTTTGTGCTATTCCCTGGGGCCAGAGTGAATTGAAGCAAAAACAAACCCTGATTCTATGGCAGCATCCAGCTCTTTCATGGTCCAGCTCAATTACCTGAACGTGCTGGGAATCCAGCTTAAGGGAGTTGGGACATGGACCAAGAACTGGGTGAAGCACACAGCTAAGCTGAAACAGAAATTTGGATTGTGGGGAAGGACGTTACCTCTTAATTGCAGGAAGGAAACCGATCATCAACTGCAAGGTGTGTTTTTGTCTGTGTGTATGGCTGATGCCCACCGCTGAGCTGCAGCAGTCATCCATGTCATCTTCCCCTTCTTCTAGAGATAGATTATGCACGGATCTTCAGAGGGGAGAGGCTTGATGTAGACATGGCTCCATCCCAATGTCTACATCAAGCTGTGCATAGACACTGCCTGCACAAACATCAAGCATCAGCATGCTAGAGTCTAGCTGTCCCTGATGTGGTCCAGGTTGTCACTTGTTACTGGCCATTAAGGAATGGTACAAGAGGAACAGACAATAGCAGATGTTATTCCCTTACTGGTTTAGCTTATTCTTTAAAGTAAATCATATTTAATGAATGCATTTTGATGAGGTAATAGTTGATGTTGTGTACACGAACTTACAGAAAGCTTTTGTTGTTGTTCCTTTTTGCATCTTGTGGCGCATCAGGCCGCTTTTTTTGCCGTTTCCCTTCAATTTGTCTGTTTTTACGAGGCTGAGTTGCCAGGTTGATGCTATCCAGCACGGATAGAAAGTGTGCAAGGAGCTGGCCGGATTTGAACCTGGGACCTTTCGGCTCCAAGTCTGGTGTTGATGCCACCACACCACCAGCCGGCATAAAAAGGCTTTTAGGTACCACGTAACAAGACTATCGGTAAAGTTGAATTAGATGGTATAAAAGGGACAGCAGGAGCATGGTAGCAGGCAAGAAAGTTAAGATGGATATTTTGATTTGAGAGCTGTGACTGAAAGAAGGTGAACAGTGGCACTTCTCGGGTATCGGTCATTCTCTAAGATCTAAACTATTGACCTAGACATCGGGTGTAAGCCATAATTTCTAAGTTTGCAGATAATACAAACCTGGCGCTAATGTGAACAGCAATTATAGCAATTTATAAACGCAAACATGAGGAGATCTGCAGATGCTGGAATTTCAAGCAACACACATAAAAATTGCTGGTGAATGCAGCAGGCCAGGCAGCATCTATAGGAAGAGGTACAGTCGACGTTTCGGGCTGAGACTCTTCGTCAGGACTAACTGAAAGAATAGATAGTAAGAGATTTGAAACCCTGCGTTCACCAGCAATTTTTGTGTGTGTTGACAGCAATTTATAAATTGACTGGAATGGGAAGATGTATGACAGGTAATTTTTAACACAGAGAAATGTTAAGTAATATATTTGAATAGGAAGAATGGGGAGAGACAATATGGTATAAAGGATACTGTTTCAAGGAGGTGCAGGGACAGAGGGACTGGAGATATGTGTGTACAAATCATTGGAAGTGCAAATGAAATAGTTAACAAAGAGTACAAAATTCTGGGCTTTATTGATTAGAGGCATGGAGTATAAAAATAACACAATTATGCTCAATCTTTATCAAATGCTGGCCTAGCCTCAACTTGAGCATTGTTGCCACATTATAGAAGAACGTAAATTAAAGGGTCCAGAAAAAAAAATGGAATGCTTCCTGGGATGAGATATTAGTTACAGGGACAGATTAAAAGGCTTAGGGGAGACATCATAGAAGCATATAAGATGAGGACAAAAGAGATAGTGGGAGGCCGTTATCTATGGCAGAGGACTGGAAAACAAAGTATAAAGGGGTAGGGAATTAAGAGTGAAATGAGCAAAACATTTTTAAAAGTATCTGTGATTGGAATCAGGAGTATATTGTGTCACGTGACCGGCAACAATGAATATAGAATAGAATTGAGTCAGGTTTTATAAAAACAATCCAACATTTATTAAACACTGCTCAATATATAAAAAAAATAAACAAACTAAAAATCTTAACCAGAAGTAAGCTGCTATGTAGTCATTTAACAAACCACCATTCAGTACTAGTTCTTAAAGCGATAAATGCAAAAACAGTTCTTAAAGCGGTAAATTCAAACATAGTTCTTAGAATGGTAAATTCGAAAGTCCAAGAGATTTATACAGTCGATTAGGAGAGACTTTCCTAAAGTAAAGAATTCCTCGAAGACACGACGTCACGTCAATCCCAGCCAGATCATGCCTTGTCTGCAGAATTCACGACGACGGAAATAAAATGGTTTATAGGCACTGACCTTTCCCTCTGGATACTAGATCCTGCACAGACTTTTCTGCCACTTTTAGCAGAGGCTATCTCATGCAGATCACTCTTTCTTGAATGAATTCAATAATGGTCGATTCTCTCCAAAACCGTCGAACGACTCCTTCAGGTTCCTGTTTTCACTCTCTAATGTTACTGAAAAGATACATCAACAAACCTGGCAGAAATTGGTTAAACTGCCGGTCCAGCACTTTTGTACCTTACAATAGAACGTAACACTCCATTTTAAATCAAAACTGCATCATAAGGCAAATATGCAGCAGAGCGGAGTCTCTGGCTGACGTTCTAACTGGAAAACTAACTGCGTCACCCCAAGGGTCTCCTTTTATACCCGTGGTGAACATGTCATCATGTGACCTCACATCGGCGGGAAAATTACATCATGTGACCACCGCAAGACCATTACATCATCCTCATAGGACGGTCACAAGATATCCATGAGGTATGTAACAATTGCCTGCATTATGTGGAGAGGGCAGGTTCAATTATGGCCTTCAAGAGGGGATTGGAGGGGTAACATTTGCAAGGCTGCAGAAAGGGCTAGGGGATGGAGCAACAAAATTGCTGTGGTAGAGAACATGCATGGACATGATGCTCCAAATGGCCCTGTGCATTATCATCATTTATGTGATTCTTTGTATCACTCCCTGGCTTATGCTGAATTAGATTCTTGGCAGCCTGAGTTGTTCTATTAGACTACCACCCCACTGCCAAGCTGTTTTCTATCTATACGACTGCCTCATCTCACCACCTGTTAAAACTATCACCCATCCCTCTATTACCTCTATACTCATTCCAAACCATTCCTGAATAGGCTCCAGTTTTCTACTCATGGCCTCCCTTGTTGTTGTAAGTATTCTGAATCTTTGAACACTGAATTCAAGAGTCAGGAAGTTATGCAGCACTTGGTGAAACTCTGGTTAGGCCACATCTGGAATATTGTATTCAGTTTTGGTCAGCCCATTAGAGGACTGATGTGGAGGCTTTGGAAAGGACAGAAGAGGTTTACCAGGATTAGAGTGCATGTGCTACAAGTAGAGATGGGATAAATTCAGATTTTTTTTTCTCTGGAGTAGCAGACTGAGGGGAGACACAATAAAAAAAATTATAAAAATATCTGTTACAAAGTTAGCCAGCCAGTATCTCTTCCCAAGATCTAATACTAGAGGCATGCATTTAAGGTTGGAGCAGGCATGTTCAAAGGGGGTGTGCAGAACAATGTTTTTTTTTTACACAATGGGAGGTATCTGGAATGCAATGCTGGGGTGGTAATGAAGGCAAATAAGAGAGGTATTTAAAATGCTTTTAGATAAGCACATTTGTGGATACTATAGAGAGAGTGCAGAGGAGATTTATAAAGATGTTGCCTGGATTAGAGAGCTTGCCTTATGAGAATAGGTTGAGTGAACTTGTCCTTGGAGCAATAGAGGGCGAAAGGTAGCCTGGTAGAGGTGTAGAAGATGATGACAAGCATTGATTATGTGTACTAATTCTGGTCTCTACCATTTAGATTTTAATCTAACCACCACCAGTAACCCTTGGCTCCTACAGACAACTTACTAAGATTTTGCTGGTCTTCGTAAATATCTTTTCTCTTCCAACATTTTTGAGAAACTATGCCCTAGTGAACATTAATGTGAAGTACTTTACAATAAGGGCTAGTTATGTTGCATGTTAATGTTGCTTTAAAGACAAATAGTTGTTTAAATGGAGTTACTTGTGGTGCTAAGCTGCAAGATGCATCAGGGTTTCTCATAGATGACTGAGGATCATGAAGAATATGTTGATATCTTTACTATCCAATATTTAGTTACACAATAATATAGTCTATCGAACTTGATTGGTGTTCTACTGCATGCAAAGATAACAATCTTGCCAGTGATCCATATGCATATTTCATCTCCTAAGGCAAATACAAAAACTTGAGACGATCTCAATTCCTGATACAAAAACACTTAACACGAAAGATAATTGATCAAAATTATACACTGATTTTAAGAACACAGGTGAGATTAACCAATTTTGCAATCACCCTCATACTGAAAATTTGTTATGTAAACTTTGAATCTTCTCTAATTATATCATGGGGTTATAACTCAATTTAACATACTGAAAACTGTTAGCTAGATCCAGGAATTACGTTTAAAAAGAATCTCTGCTTTCCAGTAGAGATTCACATAAAAAAGCCTACTATATCATCTAGACTGCAATGGAACTGTTATGTTTCATTAGGCATACCGAGAAAAATAATCAGTAGACTCAGCATAATCTACAACTTTTTGTATTGGAATAATTACTCCTCTATTGTTTCAAACAAATACAGCACATTGTAATAGAGCACTCATTTTCCTTCAAGGTGGGTTGTTATTACCTTTGGCACCTGTGGTGTATCCATCTCTTGACTTGATGGCAAAAATCTGATGAACTAGAACTCTGGAAATTAACTACTTAAAACTGAGCCTCTAATGACTGCATTATGCAAACAATACTTGAAGTAGGTGATATGAAGTAAATGTGATAAGTCTTCCATGCATTTTTTTTGTAAGTGAATTGAATGAATATATTTCATGCTCTGCTCTGCTGTGTTGATATGTTTATCTCTTGGTTATTATTTTAAAGTTATTCACTAATAAAATGACAAATCAAATAAAATTAAAAATTTAGTGACTCTATTTAACAGCCCCGAAAGAAAAAAAAGACTGCATTGTATAGATTTCTTATATATTCCTTATCAAGCTCCATGCTCCACTCATTTACAAATTGTTTCATACTAGGGACTAAAAGGAAATTTCTCTAAAATATAATTTGAAGAAGTTCCTGGATTTGAATAATCAACCCACAGTGAAGAAAATCAGTTGTTTCTCCATCTGCCCCTGCAGAAAGAAAGCTAATTCTTTAAGTTTTACAAAGCATCATTCAAACTTGTAACATTTAAATTGTGATTAGCCAGATCTTTCTTTGAAATCAAGAGAATCAATTTTGTCTCTACAACACTACAACTTTCGTTCTGTTCTCTTATTCTTCCATAAGTTAATAACCCAGCCCTCATTACTACCATCTGGGAGGAGATTGAAAAACCACACTCAAAAAGTTCAGAACTGATTCTTCCTCTTTGCCCTCAGATTTCTAAATGATCCATGAACATTACGTACTTCATTTTTTTTGTAATTTATAGTAACTTTGTACTAGAAACATAGAAAACCTGCAGCACAATACAGGCCCTTCGGCCCACGAAGCTGTGCCGAACATATCTTTACCTTAGAAATTACCTAGGGTTACCCATAGCCCTCTATTTTACTAAGCTCCACGTACCCATCCAGGAGTCTCTTAAAAGACCCTATTGTATCCGCAGCTGCGAAACCACTAATTTCACATCATAAGATAGTGATAAATAAATCTGATTCTTTGTGCATTAATTGAAGCTGATTTGCTGGTACAATGCTGTGCCACTTCTTATGACATTCAAAAGGATGGTCAAGATGCACAGGCTCGCCTAGTAGCTTAACCAACATAAAGAGCAGTTTTGCTAGAGCTGTTGAGGCATTGATCATGTGGATAGTCAGAGGCTTTTCCCCATGGCTGAAATGGCTAGCATGAGAGGGCACAGTTTTAAGGTGCTTGGAAATAAGTACAGAGGCGATGTCAGGGGTGATTTTTTTTTACGCAGAGAGTGGTGAGAGTGTAGAATAGGCTGCTGGCGACTGTGGGAGGTGAAAACGATAGGGTCTCTTATCTTGCTAAGCAGCCTCATGTGTGGCACCCTGTCAAAGGCCTTCTGAAAATCCAAGTACACCACATCTACTGCATCTCCTTTGTCTACCCTGCTTGTAACTTCCTGCAGTAGGTTATTCAGGCACAATTTTCCTTTCAGGAAACCATGCTGACTTTGGCCTATCTTGTCATGTGCCTCCAGGTATTCCGTAATCTCATCCCTAACAATCGATTCCAACAACTTCCCAACCGCTGATGTCAGGCTAACAGGTCTATAGTTTCCTTTCTGCTGCCTCCCACCCTTCTTAAATAGCAGTGTGACATTTGCAATTTTCCAGTCATCCGGTACAATGCCAGAATCTATCAATTCTAGAAAGATCATTGTTAATGCCTTCTCAATCTCTCCAACTACTTCCTTCAGAACCTGGGGGTGCATTCCATCAGTTCCAGGAGATTTATCCACCCTCAGACCATTAAGCTTCCTAAGCACCTTCTCAGTCGTAATTTTCACTGCACATACTTCACTTCCCTGATACTCTTGAATGTCCGGTATACTACAGACGTCTTCCACTGTGAGACTGATGCAAAATACACATTCAGTTCCTCTGCAATCTCTGCATCTCTCATTACGATATCTCCAGCATCTTTTTCTACTGGTCCTATATCTATCCTCAACTCTTTTTTACCCCTTATATACTTAAAAAGGCTTTTAGTACCTTCTTTGATATTAGTCACCAGCTTCCTTTCATAATTCATAGTTTCCTTCCTAATGACCTTCTTAGTTTCCTTCTGCAAGTTTTTAAAAAGTTTCCCAATCCTCTATCTTCCCACTCACTTTGGCTTCCTTGTATGCCCTCTCTTTTGCTTTTACTTTAGCTCTGACTTCACTTGTCAGCCACGGTAGTGTCCTTCTTTCATTTGAAAATTTCTTATTTGGAATATGTGTCTTGCACTTCCCTCATTTCTCGCCGAAACTCCAGCCTTTGCTGCTTTGCTGCTCTGCTGTCCTTCCTGCCAGTTCCCCTCTCATGCCATTGTAATTTCCTTTATTCCACTGAAAAATTGACACATTGAAATTTAATTTCTCCTTCTCAAATTTCAAAGTGAACTCTATCATATTGTGATCACTATTCCCTAAGGGTTCCTTAACCTTAAGCTCTTGTCACCTCTGGATCATTGCACAACACCCAATCCAGCAGAGCCGATCCCCAAGTGGGCTCAACAACAAGCTGTTCTAAAAAGCCATCCCTTAGACATTCTACAAATTCTCTCTGGAGGTCCAGTACTGGGTGGTTTTCCCAATCCACTTTCATGTTAAAATCCCCAACAATTATTGTGACATTGCCCTTCTGACACACTTTTTCTATCTCCTGCTGTAACTTGTAATCCACATCCCAGCTGCTGTTTGGAGGCCTGTATTCAGCTGCCATTAGGGTCCTTTTACCCTTGCCACTTCTTAACCCATAGAGCTCTTGACCTTCCGATCCAATGTCATCCGTTTCCAATGATTTAATATTATTTCTTATACACAGGGCCACACCACCCCCCTCTGCCTGCTAACCTATCTTTCCGATACACTGTATGTCCTTGGACGTTCAGCTCCCAATGGCAGCCATCCTTTAGCCAAGTTTCAGAGATGGCCACGACGTCATACTTGCCAATCTGTAGCTGAATTTCAAGGTTGTCCATTTTATTTCTTATGCTGTGTGCATTCAAATACAACACTCTCAGTCCAGATTTTATTGCTTTCTTTTTTTTTTAAACTACACCACACCCTCTATTGTCATGTAACTCATCCCACTGGCTGTGATTATGCCTCATCTTCTGCCTGTCCTTTCCATCATCTCTGTTGCATGCTATCTTTGATTTATTTCTGTTTTCCCCTTCCTCAGACCTATCATTTCAGTTCCTATCCCCCTGCCAAATTAGTTTAAATTCTCCCCAACAGCTCTATTAATCCTGCCTGCTAGGATATTGGACCCCTTTGGGTTCACATATGAGGAGTGTTTGGCAGCTTTGTGCCTGTATTCACTGGAATTTAGAAGAACGTGGGGGGTGGATCTCATTGAAACTACTGAATGTTGAAAGGACTAGATGAGGTGGATGTGGAGAGGATGTTTCCTCTGAGAGGGATATCCAGAACTGAAGGGCACAGCCTCAAAATTGATGAGTGAATTTTTACAACAGAGATAAGGAGGAATTTTTTAGCCAAAGAGTCACAAATCTGTGGAATGCTCTGCCACAGCCTGCGGTGGAAGCCAAGTCTGTCAGTATATTCAAAGCAGAAGTTGATGGATTCCTGATTGGTCAGGGCATCAAAGGATATGGTGAGAGGGCAGGTGTATGGGGTTGAATGGGATCCAGGATCAGCCATGAAATGGCAGAGTGGATTCGATGGGCCGAATGGCCTAATTCTGCTCCTATGTCTTATGGTCTTAATTTCTTGCCTTGGGTTTGTTAATGAATGTTTATCTTTTTAATTGAAGTAGCTGTTACATTATCCATAGTACAATCAACTAATTCAGCAAGGATCATTTGACACTGTGACCTCTCCCAAGTGCTCTTATCCACTGAAGACTTGAGGGAACAATTGCTTATTCTTCAGACTTGCAGTTGCATGCTGGTAACTGAACTAACTTTTCATTGAAGAAACATGAAGTTTGACTACTGTATAACTGTATTGAGCATACAGATATTTTCCTGGTTTCTCTGGAGTTTCTGAAGTTTTGTCAGATGATCAGGAGCCTCCCTCCTATCAATGGGGAATTTTCAGGGCTCCAGTTAACTTATATAATCATTACACATTGACAGATGAGAATGACTAATAAAATATAATGTGTCTTACATTAAATCAAAGACAGAACTTTAGACATTTAACAGCTTGGAAAGTCAACTTTGCTAAAATAGGAAGCACACCACATATGCAGCTCATTTTGACCCCTACATTAACTGAAGCAAATAGAAAGTATTTCCATAGTGGGGAGAAAGCCATATGAAAATCACTTTTCAAAAAAAAGAGAATCTTAGCAGTCATATTTGGGAAACCAATCTTTATTTTCTATTTCTAAATCTATCTACATGAAAGGCCATGAAAAGAAATAAGTTTAGTTTCATAATTTACCAAGTCTGGCCACTTATAAATACTCATCCCTGTAAACATTACATCTTGATTATTCAAGGTGGTTGTGACAGAATCTTCTGCCATATGTTTTCAATTATGATAAAAATCCATTTGCTTGGCAGTGTTAAAGTTAACATTCTGTTAGACAATCCAGAGAGAGTTTTTATTAGCTAATATTTTGCTGAACATCCAACAGCATACACAGTAAAAAGTTCACATATGGTGAGGATATAGATGTTATACAAATGCAAATCTATTTATGAGTCAACTTAATGCATTGCGATATGAGAATGACAAAATAAGGCACTACCAGTAAATTTTTCTGGCAATTTGAGATTAGAGGCTTGAATTTCTGCAACATTTCTAGTACCAGATATGAGGATGTTAGTCTGTTCAATAAGAAAACTACCAAAAAGTACAAAAGAATTCCAGCATTACTACTTCACTGTAAACAGAAGTGTTCTCAAAAATGCAGAAGAGTTATACAAAATAATGGTATTCACAATACCAAACTGACAAACAGTTGCAGCTATTGTTTCTCCACTTCTTTTTAGCAAATGTCAATTTGACATTTTGGTAGGACTGACGGATGGACTAACATTAATAATGTGGATTTCTCCAGTAAACAATATCAACAGTGTTCATGCATATTTCTGAAGAAATTTACCATGAAAATCCTTTACATTCTGCAATAGCACTTTTAGCTTCTCAATTGGAAGAAGAATAGTCATTCTAGAAGGGGACAAGATGCAAATATCAATACACATTTGATAAAAACTATAACTGCCAAATTTAAAACTCCAACCACTAACATTGCTATATTAATTCCTTTGGCTTTACACTCATGTATTACACTTTTTAATTTATTCCTCTACTTCTTTAAATCAAGTGTTTAAAGTGATTGATCATATATAGATTCTGAATCAGTAGTAAAATTGTAGGATTGTGGATGATTAATGGGGAAATCTTACTTGCAAGTTCAAAGGGAAAATAAAAAAAATCAAGATTAAAGAGACAGTAAATAAACAGCCAAGATTTATGCAATTAAATTCCTCTTAAAATAGAAGAGCTGTGCTGTATTGGAGGTAATCATAGCACTATTTCTTCACTGAGCAGAATGGGCAAAATTCTGGCAAATTTTTTTTTCCTACAACAACGTTTCCGGGGGTTAGAAAGCAGATTTATATTCACAAATGCAAGGAAGGCATGGATAGAATTAACTATGCTGACAAGCAGCTTCTTGAATTTTTAAAAATTCTATTAATTTTTGTATTATTTTAAATATATACCACAAGCATGGGTCACTTAGCTCAAATGATCTCTGCAAGTGTTTATGTTCCTCAAACCTCACTCCATCCTACAAGATCTCTTTACCAGCATATCCTTCAATTTCCTTCTCCCTCCCGATCATCTGGAATTTAATTTTTTTAAAAACTACACCCATGCCTTTGCCTGAACTCCTTTTGGAAGTATCTTCCAAAACTTCCTATCTCATCTAATCTGATCTCTCCTTGGACTCTAGTTTTACTCTCCCAGACAACTGGAAATATATATATATAGTAGAAGTCAATACTGCTGCAAGTAAACTTTTCATTACATCTGTGCAAATGTATTATTGTGCATATGACAATGAAATTAACTTTGGATTTTGAACTGTTAATCTGACACATTTAGGACTTTAACAGTGCAAGACTAGCCGATTTTAAAGATGTTACTTACTAAATACTCTCACATTTTTTACTCTTGTTTTAGAGCGATGTTACACAGTAACATTTTAGTGAACAGAGGAAGTATTAGGGGAATACGTGGAGAGGGTATAAAATTCAATTATACATAAAATCTATTTACAAACCAATTTTTACTATGCTTGCCAAGACTTGGGAAGTACCTGAAATGGTAAGTTCCTTCCTTTTGCCCAAATCCACTGCCAGGTACCACACAGATTCCAGTTTCCTCCAAGAGCTTCATGCAGTAAAACATATCTGGAGCCATGCCATTGGCCTAAACAAGAATAATTTAAGACAGGTAAAACAAACTTATGTAAATATTAATAAATCTCTATTTTTTTGTAAGCCAGTTGAAAAGCCACTTGTAATAAAGTCAAGATGTTTACAATGCAACCCATCTAGAAATTCACTGGCAATTTTGCTAAGATTAAGTGTCCATGCCAGATTTAAAAAAAACAAAACTAGGCTGCTAGTCAAAGACTCTATTCCTGGTGTGAAATGGTCACGGTTTATTTCCCTTCACAGGTGCTGCCTAAACTTCCCAGTTATTCCAGCATTTTGCATATGTTATGTTTCCAGCATTTGCAGTTTCTCTTTTTGCCTCTGAAGGTTTCGAAAGTCTACTTCACTCTTGGACAAAATTCCTGAATTCACTTATTCCACAAGACCAATGTATAATATGGGATTATAGCAACACCTATGCTCTTTGAAATATATGCTGTGACAAGAATATATCCCAGTCTTTTGATTTTAAGAGAAGACGGACCCTCTCTGTTTAATCCCAATTATACAAGAACCAGACCACTACAGGAATCGTCTGGTGAACCTTCGCAACACTATCACATTTTAAGTAGGGAGACTAGACCTGTATATAATATTATAGAGATTATCTCAATAGGCCTCATAATTGCAGCAATACTTCTCTACTTATGACTCAAATCTTTTTGTAATTAAAAAAAATTGTTTTCCAAAATGCTTGCCATACCTGCATTTAACTTTCACATATTTATATACAAGGTCATGCCAGTGCCTCTGAACACCTACAACATTCAACTTCTCAGCATTTAAAAAACCTCCCTTTCTATTCTCCATACACAAAGTAACCTGACATTTTTCCACATTATATATCGAAATGTATGCTATGTCCTTGTTCATGCACAATTCATATCCCTCCTAAAACTTCATACATCCTACTCACAGCTCACATTACCATCTAACTTTGATAGAATGCTTTTAATCTCCTTCACTGAAATCATTTAAACAGATTGTACACAGGTCAGTGAGGCATCTCACTGGCCACATCCCACCCCCACCCCCCAGCCAAAAATGATTCATTTACACTTTCTCTATTTTTTGGTTGCTACCTTAATCAATGCCAATTAACCCCCAATATTGAACCGTGTAATTTTGTATATCTTCTTGTAGGTAACCATATCATGACTTCTCCCAAAGTTCAAATACACCAGCTGATTCATCCTCAGAGTTATCAAGCCCCAAACTCTAAACACTAACAAATTTGTCAAGCACATTTTTCCTTTCAAAAATCCAGACTGCCCAGTCTTGATATAATTTTCTTAGAGACGTGTCACCATTTGGTTAACAATGGATTCTAGCAATTTCCCTGCAAGTGTTGCCATGCCCCTTTTCTTTCTCTTACACTCCTTTCTTAATTAGTGGTGTTACCTGTGCTACTTTCTGATCCAAGACAACCATTCTAGAGTCTAATGAACTTTGGAAGATGACAGCCACTGCATCCACCACTTACAGATTCCTAAAATGCAGGAACTTAGATCTGGGAATAGAATTGCTTTTCAATCTTGTTCACTTCTCCAATTCTATTTCTTTTTAAACTAATCCTGTTTCTTTCAATTCCTCATTCATTCTAAGTGTAGTTTATAATAGTTCTAGGAGGATATTTTTTGGTACTCTCTTCAGAACATAGGAAATAACTGTTTATTTTCTCTGCTACTTACTTATTTCCCAATATAATTTCACGTCTCAGTCTGCAATACTCATTTTAATTAATCATTTTCTTTCTACTTATCTTTAGAAACTCTTAGCCTGTTTCTTCATTGATCTCAATTTATCAGAATCAGATTTAGTATCACTAGTATATGTCATGAAACTTGTTAACTTTGCGGCAGCAGTATAATGCAATCCATGATAACAGCGAGGGAAACGTGTATTACAGTGAGTAATGCAAAAAAAAAACTAGTAATGTAGTGTTCATGGGTTCAATGTCCATTCAGAGGGGTAGAAGCTGTTCCTGAATCATTGAGTGTGTGCCTTCAGGATTCTGGACCTCCTTCCTGAAGGTAGCAATGAGAAGAGTGAATGTCCTGGGTGGTGGGGGTCCTTAATAATGAATACCACTTTTTTGAAGCACCGCTCCTTGAGGATGTCCTGGATACTACGGAGGCTAGTACCTTTGATGGAGCTGAATAAATTAAGAACTGTCTGCAGCTTATATTGATTCTGTGCAGTAGCCACCCCCCCACCCCCATACCAGACAGTGATGCAGCCAGTTAGAATGCTGTCCACAGTACATCTGTAGAAATTTGAGTGTTTTTGATGACATGCCAAATCTCCTCAAATTTCTAATGAAATATAGCCTTGGTCTTGTCTTCTTGTTGCATCGATATGTTGGGTTCAGATTAGGTCCTTGGAGATATTGACAGGAACTTCAAATTGCTCCCTCTCTCCTTTTCTGATCCCTCTGTGAGGACTGCTGTGTGACTAGCTGGTATATCTCGCTCCTATATGCCATCTTGTCACCATCTGAGATTCTGCCAACAATGATTGTATCGTCAGCAAATTTACAGATGACATTTCAGCAATGTCTAGCCACACAGTCATGAGTATAGAGAGCGAGTAGAGCAGTGGGCTAAGCACACATCCTTGAGGTGTGCCAGTGTTGGTTGTCAGTGAGGTGGAGATGTTATTTCCAATCTGCACAGAATGTGGTCTTCCGGTTAGGAAGTCAAGGATCCAGTTGCAGAAGGAGGTACTGGAGCTTTTTGATCAGAACTGTAGGAATGATGGTGTTAATGCTGAGCTGTAGTTAACAAACTGCAGCCTAATATACTGTAGGTATTTGTATGGTCCTGGTTATCCAAGACCGCATTTGTTTATCCCTTGTTCTTAAAAGAAAAATGGATCAAATTTCTGCCAAAACTTATCAATCTTCAGATGAGCATTGTCATTAAACATCATTTCCAGTAGGTTAAATGCTTATTCTTTCATAAGAAGCACCACAACAGTAAAGTGAAGAGAAACTTTGCATGTTATCAAATGGGACAAACAAATGCCAAGGCTGAAAAGAAAGACATAAATGTACAGGTAATAGCAAAGAAGAAACATTAAATTACTAAGCTCCTGAAAACAGCAAATCTATAATTGTGGCCACTGATTTCAACCTCTTTTGTAAATAATTTGACAAGGATATTTGATAAATAGTGTAATGGCATTTAGCATGGATGACTGCAAGTTCAACCCTGTTCTAAAGCTCAGTAAAGTCAATGGAATTTCATCTTTGTAAATTATACAGGAATGCGATAGGAATTTGTAATCTTGTGGGGGCTACTGTAGGTCATGTTTTACCATATTCCTTTTAAAAATGTAAAGCAATAATCCACCCCAAAATTATATGAGATACTTAGCCATTCAAGTACAGTAATTACACATTATTGCCAGAATCACAAACCTGGGCTTCTCTGATAGCTTTGGCAGGAATAAAAATTCTTGGAAATGCATACATTGCACCTTGCAAAGGGTTGCAGTGCATTCCAGGAATGGTATTCAAGACTTCTTCTGTTAGCTTGGCTTTCTCAGCAAGATTTTGCAATACCATCATCTTCTCCTATGTAGTAAACAAATACACATAATTAATAGCTGAAGTAAGTTGTTACATTTTAATTCAATCAACACAAAAAAAATAGCCTTGATCTCTGCAAATATTAAACAGGAATAAATATATATAAATATATACCCCTCGAAACCCAATTTCCCCCGGGATCAATAAAATATGACTATGACTTAAAGGAAAAGCTATACAGATCAATTACTTAGATTCTACATCCTATACGAAGTTCATTTTGCCCAATATTTATAGCAGCTATTTTAGTATGGATCTATTAGCTTAATCTAAAGAAATATTATTCATTTTTTGTGCACTAAATGTGTGCAGATTGTCTGACAGATGCCTTGGAGAGCACACACATCTTCCTTGTAATAGAAGAATTCAAATCCCTGATTAACTCAAGAACCTAGGGTTCTGAAAGAGGTAGCTGAAGAGAATGTGGAGACATTAGTAATCATCTTTCAAAAATCACTAGATTCTGGAACAATTCCAGAGGACTAGAAAATTGCAAATGTCACTCCACTCTTTAAGCAGGGAGGGAGACAGAAGAAAGGAAATTATAGACCAGTTTGCCTGACTTCAGTGCTTGGGAAAATGTTGAGTCCATTATTAAAGGATGAAGTTTTACGGTACTTGGAGGCACTTGATAAAGTAGGCCAAAATAAACAAGGTTTCCCTTGTGGGGGAAATCCTGCCCGACAAATATCTGTTGGAATTCTTTGAGGAAGTAACAGGCAGGATAGACAAAGGACAGTCAAGAGATGCTGTTTATTTGGATTTATGTTGTTGTTCCTTTTCACGCTTTGTGATGCATTGGGTGGCATTTTTTGCTGTTTCCTTAGCATTTGTCTCTCCTTTTTTTTAAGACAAGGCCGAGTTGACAACTCGATACTCAACATGGATGGATAATGTGTAAGTGTGCCAGATTCGAACCTGGGACCATTCACCTCAAAGTCCAGTGCTAATGCCACTACACCACCGCATTTTTTTTAAGAGAAGGCTTTTGACAAGGTGCTGCACATGGCTGCCAAACAAGGTAAGAGCCCATGGTATTACAGGACAGATACTAGCATGGATAGAAAATTTGCTGACTGGCAGGAGGCAAAATATGGGAATAAATAGGACCCTTTTCTAGTTGGCTGTTGGTGACTAGTGGTGTCCTGTAGGGGTTGAAATTGGGACCTCTTCTTTTCACGTTGTATGTCAATGATTGGGATGATGGAATTGATGGCGTTGTGACCAAGTTTGTAGATGATACAAAGGTAGGTGGAGGGGCAGGTATGCTGAGGAAGCAGGGAGTCTGCAGAAGGACTTAGGTTGGAAGAATATGCAAGTAAGTGGTAGATGGAATATACAGTAGTAAGTGTATGGTCATGTATTTGGTAGAAGAATAAAGTCATAATTTTTTAAATGGGAAGAAAATTCAAAAATCAGAGATGCAAAGGGACTTGGAAGTCCCTGTGCAGGATTCCCTAAAGGCCACCTTGCACGTCGAATAGGTGGTAAGGAAGACAAATGCAATGTAGGCATTCATTTCGAGACGACTAGAATACAAGAGCAAGGATGTGATGCTGAGGTTTCATAATGCATTGGTCAGACTGCACTTGAGTAACTCTGGGCCCCTTACCTAAGAAACGATGTGCTGGTGTTGGAGAGGGTCTGTAGGAGGTTTATGAGAATGATTTTGGGAATGAAACAGTTAACATATGAGGAGTGTTTGATGGCTCTGGGCCTGTACTCACTGAAGTTTAGAAGAACTAGCGGGGATCTCATTGAAACCTATCCAATATTGAAAGGCTTCAACAGAATGGATGTGGAAAGGATATTTTCCTATAGTGGATGAGTCCAGGGCCAGAAGGCACAGCCTCAGAATAGAGGAGCATCCATTTAGAATAGAGATGAGAAGGAATTTCTTTAGCCAGAGGATGGTGAATCTGTGGAATTCATTGCAATGGATGACAGTGGAAGCCAAGTCATTGAGTATTTCAGGCGGAGGTTGCTAGGTTCATAATTGGTAGGGTGTCAAAGGTTATGGGGAGAAGGTAGGAGAACGTGGTTGTGAAGGATAATAAATCAGCCACAATGAAATGGTGCAGCACACTCGATGGGCCAAATGGCCCAATTCTGCTCCTATGTCTTATGGTCTTAAAATTCTAACTGATAATGCACTGACTCAGTCAAAATGCTACCATACCCTGTATCTTTGGATAGTTTTCTGACAGAGCAATCAATTTTATGAAAAGAAAGAAAAACTTGAAATAATTGTTTTTCTACTTTGCAGTTTAAGATGCTGAAGCACATGGTGACTAGAAATTGTTTAAGATCTATGGATTCTAGTAAAGTCTCATTTATCGTGGAGCATATCCTTAAAAGAATACTGCCAATTCAACAAGATCTACTTGCATCTTGCTAAGTGATTGAAAAATTACATAGATAAACATAGATAAAAGCCTGCATAGTATTATGTTAAAGGATGATAGCTAATAGGTGTCCAAACTTATTGGCAGATTTTCTCATTTTCAACTTGTAGTGATTTCTTCAACATTTTGAAATAGAAAAAATGCATGTTATTCTAAGCAAATGACTAGTAATAGAAAAGAATAGAGGCAGTGCAAGGATAGGCATAAAGCAGACGAACCATTTTAAATGTCTTGTAAGATTCCTCTCCAGGCTTTGGAGGATTTACCACAACATCCATGGCTACTTGCCCTGGAACAGGGGGACACAGACGAACCGAGAGCAGTTTTTCAAAATGAGCCTTAACCTCAGGGTCCATGTTGATAACTTCTATATAGCCACCTCTAAATCCACACCTAAAAAATAAAAAAGTTTGGTAAGAAGCTTACTTGAAGGAGAAATAATATAAACACCTAAGCAGTCACAAAACAAAAAATTAACTTCCTTGACACAAATGATATTAGTCATACCGTAAAACATATTTTGATACCAAATCTTCAGGATAAATCAGCAACAACATTTCAAAACCTTGGAAGGCAAAATATTTTTAAAAAGAATATTTAAGTCTAAAACAGAAGATAAATTCTTCATAAGAACAACAAAGCTTGGTGGTGCAACGTGAAAGTGAGTCAGATATCAGACACCACTAATTCAATCATCAGTTTATGCTGAGTTAGAATGAGTACTAAAGTCACATCATTTTCAGGGTTCTGGAGGGTCAAATCAATTAACTTTTCACTTTTGTGCATTTTATTATGTTTCACAGGCTAAGTATCATGCAAATGTCTGGTAAGGTTAGGATAATGTAATGTGTCTATATCCCTATAAGTTCAGTGACTCCTAGGTATTGTCATGTTTTTCGTGTTCGTCCATCGTTGCCGATGACGAGTTTGACACCGATTGATGGTGTTGAGACTAGCGTGTGATTTGGATTTAAGTGAGGGAGAGTTGCGCAGCGTCAGCCTCACTTTCTCTTCTCAATTCCCATCTGGATCCAGTGGCAAGACAAGAGTCGAGATGGCTGGAGATGGGACTAGGTGCAGTGGATGACCAGGACGTCTTCTGTGTCTAGTCGTGCTCTACGCATTCCACAACACTTGCAGAGACCGCCTTCTTGACCGTTGGACCGTCCATTGGTCTCGTCCGCTCAATCCACCGGAGTCTTTACATGCTGGGATAGACAACTCCCTATCTCACCGAGTGTTTGAGACCCGTCGGCTACCCTCACCTGGTTTAGCCGGCTTGTCGAAGCCACTGCCTGGGGTGTGGCCGCTTGTCACATGCAAACAGCTACGGGGAGCCACAGGAGAGAGCTGAGTGCCAGGTGGGGACCAAAGGTGGACAAACCGCCTTGAAAAGGACGCGACGTGTTCCCCCACCAGAGGTGCTACCCCTCCCTGACATCCCATACACCCTTTTATTGAATTATACAAAACATAAATGAGTGAGTACAAGGGATCTACAAATATGTTACTCTTAGTTTCCCATAGAATCTTTGCTAATTATTAGGAAAATGAATTAGGACATTTGCTCTAAATATGTATGCTAGCCAATTATCTTAATGACAAAGTTCAAATCAAGGTGGGGAAAGCCCGGTTGTTATGAAGCAGAATTGTAGAAGTTCGTTAATTGGTTTATTATTGTCATTTGTACCAAAGCGCGGTGAAAAACTGTTTTTTCATTTGGTCCATTCAGATCATTTCATTACAACAGTGCAATGAGATAGTTTATGCCAAAGCAATAACAAAGTGTAGAATAAAGTGTACAGTTACAGAGAAAGTGTAGCGAAAGTAGACAATAAGGTGGAAGGCCATAAAGTAAATTGTGAAGTCAAGACCCCAGAGCACCATTCCATCCTCTTACAACAGTGGGGTAGAAGCTTGAGTCTGGTGATAGGTTCTTTTGTATCTTCTACCTAATGGGAAGAGGGAGAACATGGAACAGTACAGCATAGCACGATACAGGCCCTTTGGCCCATAATGGGGTGCCAACCTTTAAACCTATTCCCAAGATCAATCTTGCAAACACGAGGAAATCTGCAGATGCTGGAATTTCAAGCAACACACATAAAAGTTGCCCACCACGAACACCTACGAACTGAACACCTACGCTCTGTCCACCAGAGAAAGCAGGATCTTTCAGTGGCCACACATTTTAATTCCACGTCCCATTCCCATTCTGACATGTCTATCCACGGCCTCCTCTACTGTAAAGATGAAGCCACACTCAGATTGGAGGAACAACACCTTATATTCCGTCTGGGTAGCCTCCAACCTGATGGCATGAACACTGACTTCTCTAACTTCCGCTAATGCCCCACCTCCCCCTCGTACCCCATCCATTATTTATTTATATACACGCATTCTTTTTCTCTCTCCCCCTTTTCTCCCTCTGTCCCCCCCACTATACTCCTTGCCCATCCTCTGGTTCCCCCCCCTTTTCTTTCTCCCTAGGCCTCCTGTCCCATGATCCTCTCATATCCCTTTCGCCAATCACCTGTCCAGCTCTTGGCTCCATCCCTCCCCCTCCTGTCTTCTCCTATCATTTTGGATCTCCCCCTCCCCCTCCCACTTTCAAATCTCTTACTAGCTCTTCTTTCAGTTTGTCCTGACGAAGGGTCTCGGCCCGAAACGTCGACTGTACCTCTTCCCAGAGATGCTGCCTGGCTTGCTGCGTTCACCAGCAACTTTGATGTGTGTTGCCCAAGATCAATCTAATGCTTCTCTCCTTCATAGTCCTCCAATTTTCTTTTATCCATGTGCCCACCTAACAGTACCTAATGTATCTGCTTCTACCACTACCCCTGGCAGGGCATTCCATGTACCTACAACTAATTGTGTAAAAACCAACATTTGACATTCTCCCTGTACTTTCCTCCAATCACCTTAAAATGATGCCCTCTCGTATTAGCCATTTCTGCCCTGGGAAAAGGGTACTGACTGTCAACTCAATGTTTACTCAGTGGCCACTTTATTAGGGGCACTTGCTCATTAATGTAAATATCTAATCAGTCAAATAATGTAGCAGCAACTCAATGCATAAAAGCAAGCAGATATTGTCGAGGTTCATCTGTTCAGACCAAATATCAGGATGGGGAAGAAATGTGATCTAAATGACTTTGATCATGGAATGATTGCTGGTGTCAGATTGGGGTGATCTGAGCATCTCAGAAACTGCTGATTCCCTGGGATTTTCACATACAATTTTCGAGTTTACAGAGAATGATGTGGAAAACCAAATACATCCAGTGAGTGGTAGCTCTGTGGGTGAAAATACTTTGATAATGAGAGAGGTCAGAGGAGAATGGACAGACTGATTCAAGCTGACAGGAAGCGACAGAAGCTCGAATAACCACGCATTCAAACAGTGGTGTGCAGAACAGCATTTCTGAATATACAATATTTTGAACCTTGAAATGGATGGGCTACAGCAGCAGATGACCACACTGAGTTCCACTGCTGTACGTAATAAAGTGGCTACTGATTGCATAAAATTGTACCCCCTTATTCTTGATTGCCTTGCCACTAAATTGGTTTAAATAACTGGGATTCCTTTTATTTGGAATACTATGCTGCTTAACTGGAATGGGAGACTATAGCCGAAGAGTTTCTAATTAGTACCAGTCATGTGCACTTGTGTAGCTATTAGAAACTACACCGTGCTTGGAGTGAACAGTTTTTAAATAGTGCAATTTGCATATGTTCGTGTTATCCATTTGGGCCAAAAGACCACCAATTCTAGAAGAAGTGATTTTTCTTTTCAATTTTTAAAATTTTCTTTTCAATATTTTTATTAATTTTCTACATAGGAGAACACAGAGTTCAAGAAAAAGAAATATACCAAACACATTATACTGAATCGCACATACAAACTCCTTACTCTATATTCATAAAGGTGATTTTTGATCATTTTGAACCAGAAATTTTTTGTTGGAATACAACAGTACTCATGAAGCAAGGCAATGAAGGCTGTCCACTATCTGCACTGGCTGTGCTGGTTTTGTTCATTTACAGTCAGTAAAAAGTCAGTGTAGACTGGATGAATTCCTCCATCAAAAACAATTAGGAAGTAATACAGTTTTCAACCACTGTAAAAGTATTGGTAATGTTCTAATCCATTTTGTATTTAATTTAATTACATAATTTGGGACTCAGTTAAACGGTAGCTTGTAATTTTTAGACCTTTTTAACTATTTGTATGAAACTTCAGCTAGTCGGGGCAGTACACCAAAATGTACTGGTCCCCATGTATCCCAATTAACCCCAATCCACTGTACTTTGTTTTGAAAATTCAAAGTCAGTTTATGATATACTTACTCTCCTGTGTATCCTTTAGATGTGGAATGAAAAGAGGCCAATTCCACTGTGTTGAAGTACTCAGCACCCATCTCATACAGTACTTTCTTGAATGAGTAAAATGTACATCCTTCTGAATATATATTTTCCTGATAAACCTGGAATACAGAAAATAAAGCATACAATTTTACTGTTGAACAATATACTGAGAATATGCCAGGCTCTCAAAATTATGCTACATTTAATTAATTTCCACAAGTAAACCTCACCTCATCAGCTAGAAGGAAGAGTTTTTCTTCATAAGCGAAACGAATCACATCCTCAATACATTTTTTGCTTTGTACTTGGCCTGTGTGATTATTTAAAAAAAGGGTTGTTTAAAAATTCAATTTTCTTTGAACAATTTCAATTCAGAATTTTCTTACACCCTTTTGGTAAATTCACCCATCCATCTCCAGCTAATTTTTAAAACAGCGGTACTGTATAAATAGCCAATTGATCATTTAATTGGAGAGATTTTCTGAATTTGTTTACTTCCCTAAAACATTTACAGCGGCTGATATAGAAGTCTCTAGATGGACTTTTGTGCAATAACATGCATAATTACATGGAGTAAGAACAGGGACTGGGCTAAATCCAGAAAATCTGTGTTGTGCTTACATTAAACAACAGGACATCAATCAATTTCCAATTCTGTTTTCCAACCAGATTTGACAGACTGACTGTAAGATAACTGCGGGATGGAATGCTGGTAATGGGGGGAAGAAAGTATGACAGATTGGTTGGAGGATGAAGGAGGAGTGGGAACATCAATTAGCTCATCCTAGGAGTCACTCTTCCAAGTTCATGAAGAATTCCAAAGTGCTTCAGACCTAGACCGGTGCTGTGAATTACTGATGGTATACTACACTTCTGAAAGTGCAGCTTTTTAGAAGGGATGTCATCTCATAAGCTTGGAGAAGTGCTTATCATTATGGCCTGGAACATGCTTATCATTAAATCATTATCACTAAACAAATTGCAGCAGTATTACCTTGTCTTTTACCAGACCTTGCTGTGCACAAATTGTCTGCCATATTTTAGACTTCAGTCAATGTCACAAACATTGTAATAAACACCTACCTTTTGTTGGAGGAAGGACAGCTAGGACAAGACAGTCAGAAACATGACCAACATTTTCAATAAGAGTGGCAACAAAGCATCAACCACTAATTTAAAGGGAGACCATTAACTCTCAAGGTCTGGAGTTTGCTTGGAATAATAGTATTGAAGGCAGAACTGTAGTCAATTACAAAAGGGCAGATGAACTTATTAAGTACTTTGCTTCAGTTTATACTGTGGAATACACTAGCTGTATACCAGAGGTCTGTGAGCAGGAGTGATTGTCAATGCTATTACAAAGGAAAAATATGCTATGCAAACTGAAAGGTGTTAAGGTGGATAAGTCACCTGAACCAGATGGACTACATCCTAGAGTCCTGAAAGAGGTTGCTGAAGAGAAAACGGATGCTTTGGTCATGATTTTTCAAGAATCATTTAATTCTGGCATGGTCCCAGAAGACCGGAAAATTGGAAATGTCACTCCACTCTTTAAGAAGGGAGGAAGACAAAAGAGGGGAAGTTATAGGCCAGGTAGCCTAACTTCAGTGGTTGAAAAAGTGTTGGAGTCCATTACTAAGGACAAGGTTTCAGGGTACTTGGAGACTAATGCTAAACTAAGTCAAAGTCAGCATAGAGTCTGTAAAGGGAATTCTTGCCTGCCAAATCTGTTAGAGTTCTTTGAGGAAGTAACAAGTAGGGTGGACAAAGGAGAAGCAGTGGGTGTCGTTTACTTAGATTTTCAGAAGGCATTTGATAAATGGCCTCACATGAGGTTGCTTAACAAGATAAAATCCTATGGTGTTACAGTAAAGTTACTAGCATGGATAGAGGAATGGCTGACAGGCTGGAGGCAGTGAATGGGAATAAAAGGGGCCTTTTCTGGTCGGCTACCAGTGACTAGTGGTGTTCCTCAGGGGTCAGTATTGGGACCCCTACTTTTCACATTGTTTGTCAATGATTTAAATAATCGAAATGATGGCTTTGTAGCAAAGTTTGTGGATGATATGTAGATGGGTGGCGGTGTAGGTAGTGCTGAGGAAGCAATGCAATTGCAGCAGGGCTTACACAAATTGGAAGAATGGGCAAAAAATGGCAGATGGAATATATTGTTGGGAAATGTATGATAATGCGTTTTGGTATAAAAGGAGTAACAGTGTAGACTATTATCTAAGTGGGGAGAAAATTCAAACATCAGAAGTACTAAGGGACTTAAAGGTCCTCGTGCAAGACTCCCAGGTGGTCAATTCACAGGTTGAGTCTTTGGTAAAGGCGGCAAATGCAATGTTGGCATTTATTTCAAGGGGAATAGTCAAACCACACTTGGAGTATTGTCAACAGTTTTGGGCCTCATCTCTGAAAGGATGTGTTATCATGGGAGAGAGTCCAGAGGAGGTTCACGAGGATTATTCTGGAAATGAAGGGGTTAACATATGAGGAGCATTTGGCAGCTTTGGGCCTGTACTCACTGGAATTTAGAAGAACACATGGGGATCTCATTGAAGCCTACCGAATGTTGAAAGGACTAGATAAGGTGGATATGGAGAGGATGTTTCACCTGCTGGGGGTATCCAGAACTAGAGGGCACAGCCTCAAAATTGAGGGGTGGCCTTTTCAAACAGAAGTAAGGAGGAATTTTTTTTTTAAGCCAGTGTCATGAATCTGTCGAATGCTGTGCCACAGACTGTGGTGGAGGACAAGTCTGTGGGTATATTTAAAGTGGAAGTTGATAGATTCCTGATTGGTCGGAGCATCATGGATATGGTGAGAGGGCAAGTGTACGGGGCTAAATGGGATCCGGGATCAGCCATGATGAAATGACGGAGTGGACTCGGTGGGCTGAATGGCCTAATTTTGCTCTTGTGTCTTATGGTCTTATGCCACAGCTAAGAAAACTCACCAACACCTCTACATCCACGGGCTTCAGAAATTTGGCATGTTCCTATTGGCACTTGCCAATTTTTATCAATGCACCACAGAAACCATTCCCTGGATGCATAATGGCTTTGTATGGCAACTGCTCTTCATGTGACTACAAGAAACTACAAAAGGTTTTTGGACACAGCTCAGCATATCACAGGAACCATCCTCTTCTCTGTGAACTCTGTCTATACTTCTCACTGCTTCAGTACAGTAGCCAGCTTAATCAAAGACCCTACCCACCCTGAATATCCTCTCTTCTCCCCTTTCTCATTGGGCAGATGATACAAATCCTGAGGCACACACCACCAGGCACAAGGAGAGCTTCCATCTAGAGCAACACACACAAAATAGTGGATGAACGCAGTTCAGGCTACATCTATGGAAATGAATGAACAGTTGATGTTTCGGGCCGAGACTATTCAACTCTTATCAGACTCTTTAATGGACCTTTTGTATGATAAGTGGACTCTACCTCAATCTTAAAAATGCTGGTGAACGCAGCAGGCCAGGCAGCATCTATAGGGAGAGGTACAGTCAACATTTTGGGCCAAGACCCTTCGTCAGGACTAACTGAAAGAAGAGATAGAAAGAGATTTGAAGGTGGGAGGGGGAGGGGGAAATCTGAAATGTAGGAGAAGACAGGAGGGGGAGGGATGGAGCTAAGTGCTGGGAAGTTGATTGGCAAAAGGGACACGAGGCTAGAGAAGGGAGAGGATCATGGGATGGGAGACCTAGGGAGAAAGAAAGGGGGAGGGGAGCCCAGAGGATGGAAGCCCCTTTCTTTAAAAAAGGAGGACATCTCCTTTGTTCTGAAATGAAAAGCCTCATCCTGAGAGCAGATGTAGTGGAGACAGAGGAATTGCGAGAAGGGGATGGCATTTTTGCAAGAGACAGGGTAGGAAGAGAAATAGTCCAGGTAGCTGTGAGCGTCCGTAGGCTTATAGTAAACATCAGTAGATAAGTTGTCTCCAGAGACAGAAAGATCAAGAAAGGGTCCAGAGGCTTCCCTTCCTCCACCATCAACTCTGCTCTCAATCGCATCTCTCCCATTTCACGCACATCTCTTCTCACCCCATCCTCCTGCCACCCCACTAGGAATAGGGTTCCCCTTGTCCTCACCTACCACCTCACCAGCCTCCGTTTCAACATATAATTCTCCATAACTTCCACCATCTCTAACAGGATCCCACCACCAAGCACATCTTTCTCTCCCCCTCCTGCTTTCTCCAGGGATCGCTCCCTAAGCGACTCCCTTGTCCATTTGTCCCCCCATCCCTTCCCACCGATCTCCCTCCTGGCACTTATCCTTGTAAGCGGAACAAGTACTACGCATGCCTTTACACTTCCTCCCTCACCACCATTCAAGGCCCCAGACAGTCCTTCCAGGTGAGGCGACACTTCACCTGTGAGTCGACTGAGGTGATATACTGCGTCCGGTGCTCCCGATGTGGCCTTCTATATATTGGCGAGACCTGACGCAGGCTGGGATACCGTTTCACTGAACACCTACGCTCTGTCTGCCAGAGAAAGCAGGATCTCCCAGTGGCCACACATTTTAATTCCACGTCCCATTCCCATTCTGATATGTCTATCCATGGCCTCCTCTACTGTCAAGATGAAGCCACACTCAGGTTGGAGGAACAACACCTTATATTCCGTCTGGGTAGCCTCCAACCTGATGGCATGAACATTGACTTCTCTAACTTCCGTTAATGCCCCACCTCCCCTTCGTACCCCATCCCTTATTTATTTATTTTTCTCTCCTTTTTCTCCCTCTGTCCCTCTCATTATAAGTCCTTGCCCATCCTCTGGGCTCCCCTCCCCCTTTCTTTCCCCCAGGCCTCCCATCCCATGATCCTCTCCCTTCTCCAGCTTTGTATCCCTTTTGCCAATCACCTGTCCAGCTCTTAGTTCCATCCCTCCCCCTCCTGTCTTCTATCATTTTGGATCTCCCCCTCCCCCTCCAACTTTCAAATCTCTTTCTATCTCTTCTTTCAGTTAGTCCTGACGAAGGGTCTCGGACCGAAATGTCGACTGTACTTCTTCCTAGAGATGCTGCCTGGCCTGCTGCATTCACCAGCGTTTCTTATGTGTGTTGCTTGAATTTCCAGCATCTGCAGATTTCCTCGTGTCTACCTCAACCTACTCAGTTATGGTTCTGCACTTTATTTTATTTTTAATCTGACCGCACCTTATCAGCAGCTTTTACACTTTATTCTGCATTGTTATTGTTTTCCTTTATTCTAGCTCAATGCACTGTGTAAATGAGTTGATTTGTATAAACACTATGACAAGCTTTTCATTGTATTTTGGTACATGTGACAATAATAAACCAATACCAGTATTTGCAATGACACAGAAGGAGACATCAACTCCATGCTGGCAATTAACCACACCTAATTTAAAGACACACATGGATTGGCTCTCCTTTGATTCCTTTCCTCATTAATCTATTCCAAGATGCAGCTGGTAAAGCACTTAACCGACCGGCATACCTTTAGGATAGGTGAGGAAGCAGAACACCCAGGAGAAATCCACACAATCATGGAAAGATGCAAACTGCACCAGTATCAGGAGTGAACCCAAATGCTTGCAGCTGTGAGACAACAGCACTAACGGCTGCACCACTACGCTGCTCTACATAAATCTCATTCACAACAGCATGGTCACTAAACTAGAACAGATGAAATATCTCATCTGTCCTAGAAGCAAACAGCATTATCATTATATACAGTCTCTCATTAACGTGGGATGTATTTATAAATGTACATGTGAATGGCTTGAATAAATATTTATTTCAAGTGTCATTTAAAAAGTGCGAACTGCTGAGTTGCAGCACCCTAGGTACAACTCTGAAGTGACCTCCTAGATTAGGTGCTCCAGTTTTGAAACTGAACTTCAACCCACAGACTTCTCTCATGAAGTACAGGAGCTACAACTGACCGAACACCATGAATAAAATATGACCAACTTAAAAACAAGTAGGCTCTTTTAATGTCATTCTTCATTATTAGTGAAGTATCTAAGTGTATTCAAACATAAGCATGCATTTTATTTTTGAAATAGTTAAGTAAAGTACCAGTAGGGTTTCCGGGGTTAATAATGCAAAGAACTTTAGGGAAGCAATATTCTTTGGCCTTGTTCAAGCTTCGCTTCAATTCACTTTTATCCAGAGCCCAATTATTTTCTTCATCCAGGTAATAGTTGACTTGGGCAGCACCTAGCTCTGAGATGGCTGCAGAGTACAGGGGATACTGTGGAATTGGAATCATTACCCCAGTTCGCATTCTGCCTTCTCCAGACAAAAGGAGTTTCAAAACAGACTGGGAAAAAAAAAAGAGATACAATTCAGAAAATCTAAAACTACACTGATTTATATATAGTTTACTTGAAGAACAGTTCCAAAATTAGTTACAAAAATTTAGTGTTGCTTTTAGTGAATAAAGAAGTTGGTCATTAAAACGCTGATATACATACCATTATTCCATCACTTGCTCCAGTGGTAATGTAAATATTATCAGGATCTACAGGAACTCCTCCATCTCTTGACTCTATATATTTTGCAATATCTTGTCTTATACAATTCAGACCCTGGCTTGCACTGTAGGAACCTGAAATTATTTTTTTACAAAAAAAGTTTCATGTGATCAATGTTGGTGTTTAATATTACATCATAAATTTAATTAGATAAAATTTAAGGAAGCTCAGACCCCAAGACTATTCCCTCTCTACCTGTGCCCACAGATCAAGTAAAAATAACATCTAAGATACTTACAACTTACAGTAGCAGCTTGTTCTGGAACATAATGTACCATCCTAGTTGATTGCTTTTCTCTGCATTTTCAAAGGTCAACCGAAGGATGTTATATGAATACAAGTGCTTACTTAGCTCTGATCTGTTTGTCAATTGGCCAGAATTTCAAAAAAATATCGGTTTAATTGTCCATTCATTAATGGGTTGGCTGTAGACTCCAAAGTGCTGCTCACTCATTTGTGAGAGGTTGTCAAAGTCTAGGTAAATTATAGCTGAGTGATGATTATCTGCAGAAATCACTGATCTTGTTTTAGCATTTTATCTGTTAGCTTTCATTCTAATTGATAACCATATCTATGGTAAACTATTCAACCACACAATCCAAGGTGTGCCGGTATCTGCCCAGTTTACAATTTGAGGAAGTTTAGTACTCATAAAAAATAATTCAGGAAAATGCTTCCTGGTTTATCAAACTCATGTAGCATACACTGAAAGCCGGACACAGCCATTATCAGAATTGTTCCTTGTTCCATCAATAGATCTTTGGAATAAATTAGACTCTGAATTGGATCTTTAATAGCACACGAAGTTCCACTACAGATTTGCCATAGATCTTCATACTCATTATTCACTGATGACCTCAAGGTTCCTGAACATCACTTCCCTAAATGTGAATACAGTAGCACATACCTAGACTATGTCCTCCACAATCCTGTAAGATACGTTGGGCTCTCTCTTTTGCATCAGCAGGAAAGTCAGGACTATCCATCAGTTCAGGACAAGTACAAAGAGCAACAACCTGAATTAGGAAAGAAACATAAGTGAACATTCAAATGGATTTTGTGTTAGTATTTTTCCTACTTCCAAAAATGTTAATAACCAATCAGCTACAAATCTAATCACTGGTTTCAAAACAATCAGTCATTTCTTATGAATACTTATCAGGAACTACAAAATAATTTACTGAAGACAAAACTGATTTAGAATTTCTGTATGGCATTCAAAGGCCTCAGTGTTCCTGCCTTATCCCCATAACCTATGATTCCACTATCTTTAAGAGCTCTATCCATCTCTTTCTTGAAAACATCCAGAGACTTGGCCTCTACTGCCTTCTGGGGCAGAGCATTCCACATATCCACCACTCTCTGGGTGAAAAAGCTTTTCCTCAGCTCCGTTCTAAATGGCCTACCCCTTATTCTTAAACTGTGGCCTCTGGTTGTGGACTCACCCATCAGCGGGAACATGCTTCCTGCCTCCAGCGTGTCCAATCCCTTAATAATTTTATATGTTTCAATCAGATCCCCTCTCATCCTTCTAAATTCCAGTGTATACAAGCCCAGTCGCTCCAATCTTTCGACATATGACAGTCCCGCCATCCCGGGAATTAACCTTATGAACCTGCGCTGCACTCCCTCAATAGCAAGAATACCCTTCCTCAAATTTGGAGATCAAAACAGCACACAATACTCCAGGTGTGGTCTCACCAGGGCCCTGTACAGCTGCAGAAGGACCTCTTTGCTCCTATACTCAATTCCCCTTGTTATGAAGGCCAGCATGCCAGTAGCTTTCTTCACTGCCTGCTGTACCTGCATGCTTGCTTTCAGTGACTGATGTACAAGAACACCTAGATCTCGTTGTACTTCCCCTTTTCCTAACTTGACTCCACTTAGATAATAATCTGCCTTCCTGTTCTTACCACCAAAGTGAATAACCTAACATTTATCCATATTAAACTGCATCTGCCATGCATTCGCCCACTCAACCAGCCTGTCCAAGTCACCCTGCATTCTCATAACATCCTCCTCACATTTCACACTGCCATCCAGCTTTGTGTCATCTGCAAATTTGCTAATGTTACTTTTAATCCCTCCATCTAAATCATTAATGTATATTGTAAACAGTTGCGGTCCCAGCACTGAACCCTGCGGTACCCCACTGGTCACCGCCTACCATTCCGAAAGGGACCCATTAATCGCTACTCTTGTTTCCTGTCAGCCAGCCAATTTTCAATAAACGTCAGTACTCTGCCCCCAATACCATGTGCCCTAATTTTGCCCACTAATCTCCTATGTGGGTCTTTATCAAAGGCTTTCTAAAAGTCCAGGTACACTACATCCACTGGCTCTCCCTTGTCCATTTTCATAGTTACATCCTCAAAAAATTCCAAAAGATTAGTCAAGCTCGATTTCCCCTTCGTAAATCCATGCTGACTGGGACCTATCCTGTTACTGCCATCCAAATGTGTTGTAATTTCATGTTTTATAATTGACTCCAGCATCTTTCCCACCACTGACGTCCAGGTTAACTGGTCTATAATTCCCTGTTTTCTCTCTCCCTCCTTTCTTGAAGAGAGGGATAACATTAGCCACCCTCCAATCCACAGGAACTGATCCTGAACCTACAGAACATTGGAAAATGATTACCAATGCATCCACGATTTCTAAAGCCACCTCAAGTACCCTGGGATGCAGACCATCAGGTCCCAGGGACGTATCAGCCTTCAGACCCAACAGTCTATCCAACACCATTTCCTGCCTAATATAAATTTCCTTCAGTTCATCCATTACCCTAGATCCTTTGGCCACTATTATATCTGGGAGATTGTTAGTGTCTTCCCTAGTGAAGACAGATCCAAAATACCTGTTCAACTCCTCTGCCATTTGCTTGTTCCCATAATAAATTCACCCTTTTCTGTCTTCAAGGGCCCAATTTTGGTCGTAACTATTTTTTTCCTTTTTGCATATCTAAAGAAGCTGGACCAAATGAACTGCACCATAGGGTTCTGATATATGTAGCGGTGGAGATTATGGAGGCATTAGTAATGACCTTTCAAGAATCACTGGACTCTGGCATAGTTCAGGACAACTGGAAAATTGCAAATGTCGCTCCACTCTTTAAGAAAGGAGGGAGGCAACAGAAAGGAAATTATAGACCAGTTTGCTTGACCTCAGTGACTGGGAAGATGTTGGACTCAATTCTTATGGATGAAGTTATGGAGTACTTGCTGACACAGGGCAAGATAGGACACATTCAACATGGTTTCCTTAAGCGAAAATCTTTCCTAACAAACCTGATGGAATTTTTTGAGGAGATTGCAAGTAGGATAGATAAAGAGGATGCTTTGTTGCCAAGTTTGCAGATGATATGAAGATTGGTGGAAGGGCAGGTAGTGTTGAGGAAACAGGTAGGCTGCAGAAGGACTTAGATTAGGAGAATGGGCAAGAAAGTGGCAAATGAAATACAATGTTGGAAAATACATTGTCATGCACATTGGTAGTGGAAATAAATGTGCTATTTTAAGAAAATCCAAAAATCTGAGTTGCAAAGGGATTTAGGAATCCTTGTCAAAAACATCCAAAAGGTTAACTTGCAGGTAAAGCCAGTGGTGAGGAATGCAAATGCAATGCTAGCATTCATTTCAAGAGGTCTAGAACACAAGAGCAGGGATGTTTTATAAAGCACTAGTGAGGCCTCACCTGAGTATTTTGAACAGCTTTGGGCTCCTCATCTAAGAAAAGATGCACTGGCACTGGAGAGGGTTCAGAGGAGGTTCATAAGGATGATTGCAGGAATGAAAGGGTTATCATATGAGGAATGTTTGAAGGCTCTGGGCCTGTACTCACTGGAATTTAGAATAGATGGGCGGGGGGGGTGGGAACTCTATGAAACCTTTCGAATGTTAAAAGGCCTAGACAGAGTAGAAGTGGAAAGGATGTTTCCCATGGTGGGGCAGTCTATCTGAGCTGTGCCTTCTTGTCCTAGAGAGGCATCCATTTAAAACAGAGATGCAGAGAAATTTCTTTAGTCAGAAGGTGGTGAATTTGTGGAATTTGTTACCACAGGCAGCTGTGGAGGCCAGGTCGTTGGGTGTATTTAAGGCAGAGATTGATAGGTTATTGATTCACCACAGCATCAAAGGTTATGGGGAGAAGGCTGGGAGTGGGAAAAAAAGTTTCAGTCGTGACTGAATGACGGAGCAGACTCGATAGGCCAACTGGCCTAATTCCGCTACGTCTTACTGTCTTAACTTTGGTTAGTCCTCTTTGTTTAATGATACAGCAACTTTACCTTATTGCTTTGAAGTGCGAAAGGAGAATAGGGAGAACAGCAGCAATAAATAGAAAACATCAATTTACCACTTTTTAGGCAAGAGGATGCCAGTTAAGAGCTGGGCAATTTGAAACACTGGAAATACTAGATGTCACTTAACATCTATGGAAAAAGAAAAATCAAAGCAGATTTTTCTCATGCTATCTGTGGCTCTCGGTAACAAAGGGAGCCACCAACTTTCAGCTGCTCCCAGCTAAGTTCAAAGGTTCATTTTATTGTCAAAGTATGCATTATGATACAACTTTTGATATTTGTCTACTCCAGATAGTTATTAAATACAGAAAGACCGCAGGTGTGGATTAAGGACATCAACTCCCCTCCCCCAATCAGCATGAAAAAGAAACAGAACTTGCAGACCCCAAGATTCCCCCCTCACCCGCAGCAAAAAAGCCACGATATCAATGGCCGTCTACACATAACTATCCCTGACCCCCTCACTCGCAGAAGTGACAATAGCACCAACCACCCCCAACTCTACCTCTTACACACAAAAAAATTAACAAATCACCCACCCGCTAATCATCCACAAGAAAACACCGAAAAACTAACGGAAACTAACAAAAAGTACAGTTCGATAATCACATGAATCTCATAATATGGGGAAATGCCATTTTGCTCCATATGTGGAGAGCAGCCATGCAAACTCAGTCCTTCCGTATACTGACTGCCGACCTGGATACGAATGCCACCGACTCGAGTCCAAATGCAGCCGACCATCTTGAGCCGAGCCTTTGCTGACCCCTCCGCATTCACCTCGATGCTTCAATCTTCCTTGCTGAGATGGAGTCTCCAGCCTTTCTACAAGCCAGCTTGTGTTCTCAGACATTTATTGGCCACCAATCCCCCCACCCCGTCTCTGATCTGCGCGAGGCATCTCTTCGGACACAGCACAGTGCTGAATCATTTGATCGAGATTCAAACTGTACGTCACAGGCTCCATCAGTTTTCATGGCAGAAAGAACAAGCAGAAGGCTTCCAGATAGCAATTCTTGGACAGGTACTAACTCACAACAAATCTAGAACTTACTGAGTGACAGAAACCAACACAATTCTGACCTCAGCTTGATACTGGGCTCCACCATGGGTCCATAACAAAACCCAATTGTACGGCCAGCATTGTATTACAGAATTAGCTTTAGGACACTATAGCAGCCAGTCATAGAACACTACAGCACAGTAAAGGCTCTTCAGTTCATAAGTTGTGTTGACACCTTAGCCTATTCTAAGATCAATCTAACCCTTTCCTCCTACATAGCCCTCATTTTTCTATCACCCATATGCCCATCTAAGAGTTTCTTAAATGGCCGTAACATACCTGCCTCAACTGCCATCCCTTCTTAACAATCCAATCACCTTGCACTGCAAATTGGAGGAATCTACAGATGTTCACCCCAAGATCCCTCTGTTCTTCCACACTGCTAGGAATCCTGCCATCAGCCCTGTATTTTGCCTTTAAGTTCAACCTTCCAAAGTGAATCACTTCATAATTATGTCACAAGAAATGAAATTTTGGCCTGAAGACTAAGGAAAATTAGTATAACTTATTTTATTATTAAGTTGTATTTTCATTATTTAAAAAAATATTTGCAAGGATTAAATCTGGCCCTTCAACTATTTACAATCTTAGATCCAGAGTTTACAACATGTTCTTCCGGAACCTCTTGTAGTGCTTTAAGGAGTTGTGTGACTCCCTGTTCTTGATTGATCAAATGCCTTTTGTTTCCCAACTCCCTGGTGCAAAAGGTATGTCATCTCTACAACACTATGACTCACAGATTCAGCTCCCATCTCTACTCACCAATTACCTTACCATCCATTTTGGCCATGGGATTGCTGATAACACCCAAAATTCCTCAGACCAGCCCAATTTCTTTAAAGGAGTACCTTGTAGATGTTCATACAGCATGTATGTACCAAGAAGAGTGGCAAGGCAGCCCGAAACTGGCCAGTAGGATTTAGCTCTTTCCCACACTCCACTGTCCACCTGGATTGCAGTTGAACCCAGGGTCATGATCCAAGATGGTCTAAGGCTGCATGAGTGCACACAGTTTGTATAACATTGGAAGTTCAATACAGGCAGAGCTAGGTCTGCCACTGTTGAACAGTGGGCACTGGACTACCCCTGCATCACACTGTGGACTGGCATAATCTAATTCTGAGTTATAATACTTGGAGACAGGACAATGTTCTGACTGCTATTTTATGGTGGTGGTGCAGCCATGGTTCAAGGGAATGTGAAGAGCCTTCATGATTTAATACAAACAGATTTTTGTTTGCATTTTCCTGATGGCTTGTGCGTTCTACATGTAGAGAAGACGATGGGGGTCGAGGGAGGGCAAGGGCTATAAGATATATTATTTATTGGTTCACAGAGGGAGGGGCTAATTGGCTGTAAATTGAACCGCCAGGAAGTAATGGTGGAAAAGTTATGCACATCTCTAAAATTAAAAATAAATCTCTTGAATGACTGTCAAAATTGGTTTGGAATCCAAATCTGACCCTCCTGAAAAACATTTTGCATCATGAATCAATGAAATACTAAATATCAGTCCGTTCATTCAACTATTGAAAGTGGGGTTACACATATTGCATCTCTTAATACAATACTACAAAATTGTTACCACAAATAAAACTATAATAGTAGAATGTAGTTAATCAAAAGACAATGGGACACCAAGAGACTGCAGATCTGGAATCGGAAGCAAAAGAAGGCAATCATTCGTAAAACCTACTTGGTATTAACTTTCTCTTTGAAGACAAGATAGATTAAAATTCCCTTCACAAAGTACTGCAGAATATGTCATGCCCACACCTACCTGTCTCAGAAATGTGATTGGTTGCTGTCCCATAGCATGAGCATCACCTATATTAGCTTTGATTATTTCTGTGAAAGGCTTCTGAGCTCCCTGGGTAAAAGGAAAACAGGAGAATGTAATTATAATCATGTGTAGCTATTTAGTGTTTATACATTCCTGAAGAGAAACCGATTATGTTAGCAATTTAATTTAACTATCACCCAAGGGAAATAAATTGAACAGATGGTTCAACCAAAAGTTTGCCAAGGAAATATGCTACTAGAATGAGTAAAAGAGATTGCAGCTATATAGAATCCTTAAGTACCCCAGTAAAACCCACTACAGATGTATCTCTTTATGAGGTAAATACTTCTTCCAAAAAATATAATCCTGAGCAGTCAATCCAAGTTGCTTAAGACCATACCCTCAAATCTCAAATACATGCTTGTATCTGATAATATTTGGAACAAAGAGCAAGAGAAAGAAAACTATTAAGCCAATTCACTAAAACCAAACAATTTGAATGAAAAAATGAATACTTTACACGAAAGAAGAGTAAACTCTTCTTTCCCAATGTTAACATCTAGAGACAAACATCAATAATCTTTTAAGCATTTTCCTTTGCACACATGCACAGAATAAGCAAAATACACATGCTCTTTCATCCAGGATCCCAACTGGATATTTCCCTCAGAACCCACTGTGCACGAAAGAGGTACTGCATACCAAATTCCAGTTTTAACTGTACAGTACTCCTCTGGACCACAGCATCTACAAAGCATCACCGTGTGCCAAGTCACGTTAACATTCAAGTTTAATTATTATTCAACCATACAGTGGCATGCAAAAGCTTGGGCACCCCTGGTCAAAATTTCTGTTACTGTGAATAGCTAAGCGAGAAAAAGATGAACTGATTTCCAAAAGGCATAAAGTTAAAGATGACAAATTTCTTTAGTATTTTAAGCAAGAAAACTTGTTTATTTCCATCTTTTAAAGTTTCAAAATAACAAAAAAGGAGAAGTGCCCAAAGCAAAAGTTTGGGCACCCTGCATTGCAGTACTTGGTAACACCCCCTTTGGCAAGTATTACAGCTTGTAAATGCTTTTTGAAGCCAGCTAAGCGTCTTTCAATTCTTGTTTGGGGGATTTTTGCCCATTCTCCCTGGCAAAAGGCTTCCACTTCTGTGAGATTCTTGGGCTGTCTTGCATGCACTACTCTTTTGAGGTCTATCCACAGATTCCTGATGATGTTTAGGTCAAAGGACTGTGAGGGCCATGGCAAAACCTTCAGCTTGCGCCTCTTGAGGTAGTCCATTGTAGATTTTGAGGTGTGTTTAGGTTCATTATCCTGTTGTAGAAGCCATCCTCTTTTCATCTTCAGTTTTTTTACAGACAGTGTTATGCTTGCTTCCAGAATTTGCTGGTATTTAATTGAATTCATTCTTCCCTCTACCAGTAAATGTTCCCCGTGCCACTAGCTGCAACACAACCCCAAAGCATGATCGATTCACCCCCATGCTTAACAGTTGGAGAGGTGTTCTTTTCATGAAATTCTGCACCCTTCTTTTCTCCAAACATATCTTTGCTCATTGCAGCCAAAAAGTTCTATTTTAACTTCATCAGTCCACAGGACTTGTTTCAAAAATGCATCAGGCTCGTTTAGATGTTCCTTTGAACCTTTTGAATACAACTTTTGCCAAATGTGGAGCACATATGGAATGAGCTGTCAGAAAAAGTAGTTGAGACAGGTAGAATCATGACATTCAAGAGACATTTGCAGAAATATATGGATCGGAGTTTAACGAATACGAGCCAAACTCAGGCAAAAGGAACTATTTAGGTAAGCAGACACCTTGGTCAATATGGATGAGTTGGACCTAAGGGACTGCTTCCGTGTTGCATTATCCTAACAAGGAATTGATTTTCCTTATTTTCCTCATTTGACACACCTTTGTTTGGCACAAATGAAATTCTCTTATACAAAAAACATACTTTAAGCAACTTCTTAAGATTTGACCTGTGGCAAAGAACTAAAAAACAAAAACAGCAGTAAATGACTTTGCACAAGATAACAATTATTGAAATACTATGTGAATTCTAAAATGTAACTGGACTCTCAGTGGTTAATTTTAATAAGTCTTCTAGAAAAATGAGATATTTGTTTTCAATCACAAATAAGAGAAAATCTGCAGATGCTGGAAATCCGAGCAACACACACACAAAATGTTGGAGGAACTCAGCAGGCTGGGCAACATCTATGGAAAAGAGTACAGTCAATGTTGTGGGCCAAAACCCTTCACTAGGACTGGAGAAAAAAAATGAGGAGTCAGAATTAGAAGGTGGGGGAGGGGAAGGAGAAACACAAGGTGAAACCGGGAAGGTGGGGGAGGGCAGGGCTGAACTTGGGGGAACCTGATTACAAGAAATAGGAGCCAGAGTAGGCCATCTGGCCCGTCGAGCCTGCTCCACCATTCAATAAGATCATGGCTGATCTGGCCATGGACTCATCTCCACCTACCTGCCTTTTCCACATAAGCCTTTAATTCCCCGACTATGCAAAAATCTATCCAACCTGATCTGAAATAAATTTACTGAGATAGCCCCCACTGTTTCATTGGGCAGAGAATTCCACAGATTCACCACTCACTGGGAAAAGCAGCTCCTTCTCATCTCCATCCTAAATCTACTCCCCTGAACCTTGAGTCTATGTCCCCTAGTTCTAATCTCAGCTACCAGTGGAAACAACTGTCTTGCCTCTATCTTATCTATCCCTTTCATAATTTTATATGTTTCTATAAGATCTCCTCTCATTCTTCTGAATCCTAGTGAGCACAGTCCCAGGCAACTTAATCTCTTCTCATAGTCTAACCCCCTCATCTCTGGAATCAACCTGGTAAACCTCTGCACTGCCTCCAAAGCCAGTATAACAGCACATTTGGAAAGCGGTGAAATCATTGGACAAAGTCAGCATGGATTTGTGAAAGGAAAATCATGTCTGACGAATCTCATAGAATTTTTTGAGGATGTAACTAGTAGAGTGGATAGGGGAGAACCAGTAGATGTGGTATATTTGGATTTTCAAAAGGCTTTTGACAAGGTCCCACACAGGAGATTAATGTGCAAACTTAAAGCACACGGTATTGGGGATAAGGTATTGATGTGGATAGAGAATTGGTTGGCAGACAGGAAGCAAAGAGTGGGAATAAACGGGACCTTTTCAGAATGGCAGGCAGTGACTAGTGGGGTACCGCAAGGCTCAGTGCTGGGACCCCAGTTGTTTACAATATATATTAATGACTTTAATGAGGGAATTAAATGCAGCATCTCCAAGTTTGCGGATGACACGAAGCTGGGCGGCAGTGTTAGCTGTGAGGAGGATGCTAAGGGGATGCAGGGTGACTTGGATAGGTTGGGTGAGTGGGCAAATTCATGGCAGATGCAATTTAATGTGGATAAATGTGAAGTTATCCACTTTGGTGGCAAAAATAGGAAAACAGATTATCTGAATGGTGGCCGATTAGGAAAAGGGGAGGTGCAACGAGACCTGGGTGTCATTATACACCAGTCATTGAAAGTGGGCATGCAGGTACAGCAGGCGGTGAAAAAGGCAAATGGTATGCTGGCATTTATAGCGAGAGGATTCGAGTACAGGAGTGGGGAGGTACTACTGCAGTTGTACAAGGCCTTGGCGAGATGACACCTGGAGTATTGTGTGCAGTTTTGGTCCCCTAATCTGAGGAAAGACAACCTTGCTATAGAGGGAGTACAAAGGTGGTTCACCAGATTGATTCCTGGGATGGCAGGACTTTCATATGAAGAAAGACTGGATGAACTAGGCTTGTACTCGTTGGAATTTAGAAGATTGAGGGGGGGATCTGATTGAAACGTATAAAATCCTAAAGGGATTGGACAGGCTAAATGCAGGAAGATTGTTCCCGATGTTGGGGAAGTCCAGAACGAGGGGTCACAGTCTGAGGATAAAGGGGAGGCCTTTTGGGACCGAGATTATTAAAAACTTCTTCACACAGAGAGTGGTGAATCTGTGGAATTCTCTGCCACAGGAAACAGTTGAGGCCAGTTCATTGGCTATATTTAAGAGGGAGTTAGATATGGCTACGGGGATCAGGGGGTATGGAGGGAAGGCTGGTGCAGGGTTCTGAGTTGGATGATCAGCCATGATCATAATAAATGGTGGTGCAGGCTCAAAGGGCCGAATGGCCTACTCCTGCACCTATTTTCTATGTTTCTATATTCTTCCTCAAGCAAGGAGACCAGAACTACACACAGTACTCCAGATGAGGCCTCACCAGTACACTATACAGTTGCAGCATAACCTCCCTGCTGTTAAATTCAATCCCTCTAGCAATGAAGCCCAACATTCGATTTGCCTTCTTGATAGCCTGCTGCACCTGCAAACTAACCTTTTGTGATTCATGTACAAGCACTCCCAAGTCCCTCTGCACAGCAGCATGCTGCAGATTTTAACCATTTAAATAATAATCTGCTCTTCCGTTTTTCCTTTCAAAGTGGATGACCTAGTATTTACCATCATTGTACTCCATCTGTCAGACCCTTGCCCACTCACTTAACCTATCTATTTCTCTCTACAGACTCTCCCTATCTGCACAATTTGCTTTTCCACTCAATTTAGTACCATCAACAAACTTAGATATACACTCGGCCCCCTCTTCCAGAATGTTAATGTATATCGTGAACTGTTGCGGGCCCAGCACCAACCCCTGTGGCACATCACTCACCACCGATTGCCAACCAGAATAGCACCCATGTATCCCAAATCTCTGCTTTCCATTGGTTAACCAATCCTCTATGCATACTAATACATCATCCCCAAATCTATGCATCCTTATCTTATGGATAAGTCTTTCACGTGGCACCTTATCGAACGCCTTCTGGAAATCCAAGTAAATAACGTCCACCTGTTCCTCACTATCCACTGTGCTTGTTATATCCTCAAAGAACTCCAATAAGTTTGTCAAATAGGACCTGCCTTTGCAGAATCCATGCTGCATCTGTCTGATGGATACATTTCTTTCCAGATGCCTCACTATTTCTTCTTTACTGATACCTTCAAGCATTTTCGCAACTACAGATGTTAAACTAACTAGCCTATAGTTACCAGCCTTTTACCTACAACTGTTTTTGAACAGTGGTGGGATATTCGCCGTCTTCCAATCGGCCAGGACCTGCCCAGAGTCCAGAGAATTTTGGTAAATCATCACCAAAGCCTCTACTATAACTTCTGCCATTTCTTTCAGTACCCTGGGATGCATTCCATCAGAACCAGGGGACTTGTCTATTTTTAGGCCCACACGTTTGCTCAGCACTACTTCTTTAGAAACATATAAAAACTACAGCACAATACAGGTCCTTCGGCCCTCAATGCTGTGCCGAACATGTACTTACTTTAGAAATTACCTAGGGTTACCCATAGCCCTCTATTTTTCTATTTTTAGTGATAGCTATTATATCAAGGTCCTCACCTCCCACTGCATCCATAACATCTCTCTTTGGCATGTTAAATGTGAAGACCGACACAAACTAGTCATTCAAAGCCTCGGCCACTTCTTCATTACCCAATATCAATTCCCCCTTCACGTCCTCCAAGGGACCTACATGCATTTTAGCTACCCTTTTCTGCTTTATATAATTATAAAAACTTTCACTATCCATTTTTATATTTTGTGCTAGTTTATTTTCATAATCTAGCTAATATTCACTTAATGGTACTTTGTTGCTTTTTAAAGTTTTCCCAATCTTCCAGTTTCCCACTACTCTTGGCGATTTTGTATGAACAAGCTTTTAGTCTGATGCCTTCTTTTATTTCCTAGGCTTGTTCTCCCCATACTTATTGGCCTTGCTTTTAACTGGAATATACTATTGTTGAGCACCATGAAAAATCTGTTTGAAAGTCTTCCACTGTTTCTCACCATATAGTCTGTGTTCCCAGTCTACCCTATCCAACTCCTCCCTCAGCGCATTGTAGTCTCCCTTGTTTCGGCATAATACACTGGTTTTAGATCGAATGATTGCACTCTCTCCATTTATATGAGAAACTCAATCATGCTGTAATCACTCTTTCCAAGAGGCTCTCTAACTACAAGATCACTAATTTTACCTGTCTCATTGCACAGGACCATATCTGAGATAGCACGTTCCCTTGTAGATTCAGTAGCATGTTGTTCAAGAAAGCCATCACAGATGCATTCGATGAAGCGCTCCTCAAGACTGCCTTGACCAGTTTGATTCACCCAATCTATGTGGAAATTAAAGTCCTCCACGACAACTGCTGTTCCATTCTTACATGCCTCAGATATTCCTCTGTTTATTGCCTGTGCCACTGTAATGTTATTATTCAGTGGGCGATAGACAACTCCCAGCAGTGATTTTTCTTCCCTTTACTATTTCTAATCACTACCCAGATGGATTCAACATTCTGCTCCTTAGATCTTATATCGTCTTGCATCACTGCCCTGATCTCATCTTTAATTAAGAGCGCTACTCCACCTCCCTGCCTATCCTTCTGTATTACCTGATATCCTTGGATATTTAAATCCCATCATCTCCACCCTGTAGCCACGTCTCTGTAATGGCCATTAAATTATGCCTCTTTGTACTGATTTGAGCCACAAGTTCACTGACCTTGTTTCGAAAACCAAGGGCATTCAAGTAAAGTGCCCTTACACTCATTGTGCTTTTAAAATCTCGCCCTGTATCTCTTTCACCAATGAACTTCCCAGATCTTTACTTCACCCTCCTCCCTCCTGGTTTCACCTTTCACCTCATGTTTCTTCCTCCCTTCCCCCCAGCCTCTAACTCTGACTCATCTTTTTTTCTCCTGTCCTGATGAAGGGTTTTGGCCCGAAACATCAACTACAGTATACATTTTTCCCCATAGATGCTGCCTGGCCTGCTGAGTTTGTACAGCATTTTGTGTGATATTTGTGTTCAAATTTTGTTTCACTATGCCTTATATTGTTAAAGCACTCTCCAAAAGCTTTAACAGAGATTACAATAGACTAGGCAGCAGAGAGTTTAGAACAGGTGGCTGAATTTACAGATAACAAGCATTCACACACACAAAAAAAACAAAGGAACAAGGAAGAAGATAATTAACTTAAAAAACTCCACATATTAAAACTAGAGAAGTTAAAAGTTTTGCCAAAAAACACCTTAAGGCAAGGGAACTATACAGGAATTTACGGATTGAGCAATGCAGCATGTATAATTTGCAAGAGGTTAAGTTACGGAGATTGTGTTATGTGACAAAGAAGCTGATTGCGTGACAGGCAACTATATATCACTCAAGCAAGGCACAGATTGATAGTTAAAAGGTTGAAATCATGCAATACCTAGGAAATGACTGCAGTTAGGAGGAACAGTGAGGAGAAACATATCGCTTGGTTGAATTCAAAAATGAACTAGCTCAGAGTGTTTCTAAAAAAAAATGATGGCACATTTAACTGTGCTAAAAATGCAGATGTTCAGCAGAAAAAAAACAAGAGCATTATCATTTATTCTAGTGTGCTTCACGGGAAGAAACTAGATGAAATAGTTGGATGCATCAGCAAGGGAGATGAGGCTGAGTATAGGGCTACGGTAGGAAACTTTGTCACATGGTGTGAGCAGAATTATCTGCAGCTTAATGTGAAAAAGACTAAGGAGCTGGTGGTAGAGCTGAGGAGAGCTAAGGTACCGGTGACCCCTGTTTCCATCCAGGGGGTCAGTGTGGACATGGTGGAGGATTATAAATACCTGGGGATACGAATTGACAATAAACTGGACTGGTCAAAGAACACTGAGGCTGCCTACAAGAAGGGTCAGAGCTGTCTCTATTTCCTGAGGAGACTGAAGTCCTTTAACATCTGCCAGACGATGCTGAGGATGTTCTACGAGTCTGTGGTGGCCAGTGTTATCATGTTTGCTGCTGTGTGCTGGGGCAGCAGGCTGAGGGTAGCAAACACCAACAGAATCAACAAATTAATTTGTAAGACCAGTGAGGTTGTGGGGATGAACTGGACTCTGACGGTGGTGTCTGAAAAGAGGATGCTGTCCAAGTTGCATGCCATCTTGGACAATGTCTCCCATCCACTGCATAATGTACTGGGTGGGCACAGGAGTACATTCAGCCAGAGACTCATTCCACCGAGATGCAACACAGAGCGTCATAGGAAGTCATTCCTGCCTGTGGCCATCAAACTTTACAACTCCTCCCTTGGAGGGTCAGACACCCTGAGCCAATAGGCTGGTCCTGGACTTATTTCCTGGCATAATTTACATATTACTATTTAACTATTTATGGTTTTAATACTATTTATTATTTATGGTGCAACTGTAATGAAAACCAATTTCCCCCTGGGATCAATAAAGTATGACTATGAAAGTTTCTGGAATTATTTAAGTACTTAGGTACTTAAGTATAGAATTTATACTAGTTTAGTAAATTATTCCATCAAGTTACTTAAAGAATATAGGATAGGAAAGGAAGGTTGGATAAGCAGAAGTAATTAAATGGATGAAGAGCCGAGGAATATCATTAAGGCGGGCCCAAAAGTAAGAGAAATGTAATAAATCATTAATATTAAAAATTGCAACATATCACAATCTCAGCATACTAGTTTGAAGGCATAAGAATGGGGAAATATTAGAGAAGAGACTAGGCAATTGAGAGTGATAGCCTAGAATACTTTTGTAGTGAAGGAATATTTGCCCATGATGATGAGACACACTATCGATATAGATGGTTAGAAGAGGTTCAGACTGCCAGTACTACTTACGACAGCACAAAACACATTTGAGTTTACAAAAATGAGAGAAAATGGAAGAGTTAGTTTGGACCAGAGCACCAAACAGTTAAGCCACACAATACTCACATTATGGTCAATGACATAAAGAACTTGGGCAATGAAGATTTTGCAATCACAGTGGTTGATGAGCAACATCGGTTCTTTGAAAGGGTATAACACAAATGAACACAAGGGCTGAGGTACTGGTGGATCTATGACATTCCTTTCCCATTCTACTCTGAATTCTTTGTTTCCTCAACTATCAGTGTCTTGAACAAGTGGGAATAACTTTACTTGCCCCTATCTCTGAACTGTTCCCACAATCTATGGACTCACTTTCAAGGGCTCCTCATCTCATGTTCTCGATATTCATTGTTTATTTACTTATTTGCATATTCATTGTCTTTTGCACATTAGGTGTTGGTCCACTCATTGGGTGCAGTCTTTCATTGATTCTATTAGGTTTCTTGGATTTACTGAGCAAGCCTGCAAGAAAATTAATCTCCCCGCTGCATATGGTAACTGTATGTCCTTTGATAATAAATTTACTTCAAACTGGAGAATGGGAGGGAGCTGAAGAGAAGCTGTAGGCTGCAGAGTAACAGAAACTACTTATTCCCACAGTTGTTTATGGCTTGGCATAAGGAAGAAGGAGAAAGAAGGAAGAAAAATAAAGAAATTAATGGTACTTTTCCTTCTGAATCAGATGGATGCAAGTATATTGTGGCTTCTAACTAAATCAAATTAAGCCTGACAATGATTTCAAAGTGCTTTAAAATTCCTGCTTATAAAAAGGAATTCTGCAGGTATAAATGGAACCATAATATGTGCCCAGAGTGGAAGGAGAGACAAGGTGAGGCATGGAGTGGGGTAAGGGAGGTAAACAGAGAAGGACCATTGAAAAAGTGACAGAGCAAGGGTGAAAGGCAATTAAGCATCAACTTAGGCTGCGTCCACACTACGCCGGATAATTTTGAAAACAAAGCTTTTTCTCTTCGTTTTGACCTTCCGTCCACACTGAAATGGCATTTTCAGCCCCCGAAAATGGCGATTTTCAGAAACGGTCTCCAGAGTGAATAAATCTGGACACGCCTAATATCCATTGCAGTGTGTACGGGGTAACCGGAACTTTTTAAAACCACTGTCATGACGTGCAGGAACAGATGATGACAGTGCGGCATTTCATTGTTTTGTTCTTATTATTATTACTACTTTATTGTCACCAAAGAATTGACACTAGAGCGTACAATCATCACAGCGGTATTCGATTCTGCGCTTCGCAGAACCTAACAATTTCAGAACAGACGGCAACGAGACTGAAGCCAGAAGAGTTAGCAATGTACTCACCAAATACTTTGACCCATAGCTTACTGAACAAATAAGTATACCCACTTTGCCCTGTTTTCTGTCCTTGCTTGTATGAAGGTGGTTTACCTATTTATGCAAGTACTTCTCTGACAATAGATATGTAACACCTAATGTAACATTGTATGGAAACACAAGATAACACCGATGCAGACATGTTTTATACATTTAACAAGATGCTTTATTAATGCAACAGAGTTAGTCAGTTTTTCAATGTTCGTCGTCAGCCGGGTCATACTGTCCGTGAACTCCCTGTCGGTTGCCTCCATATGCTCCAGTATTTGTTTTTTTTAAGTTTTAAGTCCTCCTGCGCGAGAGCCAAGAGCAATTCCTTTTAAGTTTTTCTACTTTGTAACTGGACAAACGCGCACCAAGTATATCGTTTCCTCTTTGCTTGTTTTCTGTGTGTCCTGCACATGCCCAGTAGGAGGAGATTCGCCCAAATATCCATCTAATGTGGACAGAGAAATTTTGAAAAATGCTTAGTGTGGACACCCATCGTTTTTACTCGAAACCGGCGTTTTCAAAATTATCCGGCGTAGTGTAGACATAGCCTTAAAGTGGTGAGATTACATATTTGGAAAACTGAGAATGACAGCAGCAGTAGATAACTGCATGACTAACAACAAAGTTTGATGACAGGTAGTGTGTGTGTGTGGGGGGGGCGTGAGGTGGTAGAGAAATAAATATAGGGGTTTGGTTCTACCATTTTGTTTCGGATTCATACCATCTGCATTAATTTTGATTTTCATTTAGATTTAATGTGATACAATGTCAGAAATGCATATTAAAATGAAGTTACAAAGCCTCTTTAATGTGCTCACTAAAGTCAGATAGTCTAATACAATAAGTGTCCACTGATTGGAAATGGAATGAAAACACCACTCATTAATCTTGGCTTTATTCAAGTTATTAAAAACAAACCAACAGTACCTGAAGCTACACAAATCTTTCTGAAACACACATTTGAAACATGATATACATAATAGGATTGCCTCAATAATTTCAAAAACAAATTCTTGTAAGGTAGAGAAGCCTTGTTTACCTTGAGACCAAATTACAGAAAGGAGATTAAAAGGGAAAAACATTAAACCTGGAAGTGTATTTTAAAATCAGAGTTAATGGTTCTTAATTCTGATGGTGTTAATTCACTGAAGAACAATTGAATTATATTCCTGAGCATTATGGAATGAAAAGCTTATTCTCACAAGATTGGCAAATGAGTCAGTTTTTGGCAACATGAATGATTCAAGACTGCTTCTGGTTGAAGAACATTTCTGTTAACAAGTTAAAACATTATATAATGAGGTGACTTGCTCCTCTGTGTGACACAGACAAACATAAGAGCAAAAAACCTTGCAGATACTTCAAGTGTGAAATTAAAACAGAAAATGCCGCAGACACTCAGGCAACATTAGAGTAGTTCTGTAGAAAGGTCACTGACCGAAGATGTTATTTCTGTTCTCCTTCCACAGATGCCACTAAATCTGCGGTAATACAAAGATTACAGCCTCATCCTCAGTAAACTGTTTTCCAAGCCATATATTTCACTTAAGATGGAATTAAAATTAAATCAGTAGTTTTTTTTGTGCTCGCTCTCATAAATCAGGTAAAAAAAAACTCACAATCTATGTTTCGAGTTTCAAAGTTGAAGCCTTTACTTCATCCAACGTGTCAAGCTTCTAGGCTTTAACCTCCAAATCCAGTGCATTACTCTTCTAGTTACACATAGTAGTTTTGATAATGCCATTTTATTTACACCTTTCTCCTCTAATATTTCAGCAGGTAATTAGTTTAAAATGTTAAATTACTATCTTGTAATTCCTTACTTTAGACCATCGAAGGTTGATTTCATTGAGCCATTAAAAAAGATTCAGGGATTTAGAGGACAGATATGGAGAAGCATTTCTCTGACAACAGCAACTGAAACTAGATTAAACAATCTAAAAATTAAAGCTACTGTATGTCATTCAGGGATGAAACCAGGAAATATTGTTTACAAGATATTAGTCAAATTCTGGTACACTCTCACTTCTTAAATACTGTGGATGTGGAGTTGACTAAAATTTTAAAGATTGGAATCTTTGTTTTATAGATGAGAATTCTGGGGCACATCTGCTTTTCAGATGAGAATTTTTGGGGATGGGAACCAGGATGATATAGCTGAGGGTGAGCTAGCAGGTTTACAAGTAGATGATGGGTGTAAAATAATTGTAAGGAAGGACAAGCCAATGATTGGGTACAAATGCAGACAGAGCAAAGAGTTAAGTTGTACCAGAGAGGCAAAATTCAAAAGGGCAAAGAATGCAGGACAGAAGGTGATGTATTCAGAATAAGCTGGATGAATTTGTGAAATTAAATGTTCTTCAGTATGACATTGTGGACTGAAAGAAGGTCATAGTTGGGAGTTTAACATTAAAGCATATAATTCGTATCGGAAGGACAAGCAGGAAGGCATAAGCGGTGGTGTGGCTCTGTTGGTAAGAGATGGAAGTACATCTTCAAAAAGAGGTAACATAGGTCAGAGAATGTCAAATCTTTGTGGGTGGTGTTAAGAAACTGCAAGGGTAAAAGAACCATTATGGGAATCATATATAGGCCTCCAAGATGTGGGGCTGAGATTGCAAAGGGAGCTGGAAAAGGCATGTAAATAAAGGTAATGTCACAATTGTAATGGGGGACTTCAATATGCAAGGGGATTGGGAAAATCAGGTTGGTGTTGGATCGCAAGAGAGGGAATTTATTGAATGCCTATGAGATGGCTTTTTAGAGCACCTTGTGCTTGAGGCTACTTGGGGAAAGCCCATCTTAGATTAGGTTTTGTGTAATAATCCAGATCTCATTAGGAAGCTTAACATAAAGGAACCCTTAGGAGGCAGTGATCATAAAATGACTGAATTCATCCTGCAATTTGAGAGGGAGAAGCACAAGTCACATGTATCAGTATCACAACGGAATAAGGGGAACTACAGAGGCATGAGACAGGAGCTTGCTCGGGTGGATTGGAGAAGAATACTGTTGGGGATTAGATTAGATTATGAGGACACACAGTCCTCTTTTATTGTCATTTAGTAATGCATGCATTAAAAGCCGTACTTGCGCTCACAGGTGCGAAGCTGATGGCTAAAATAGGCAAGAGGCTGCCAAATGCCATTAACCAACTGCTCATGCACCATACAATCCAACGTGTCCATGGTGAGAGCGAGCAGTGAGTCTGGGATGGGGGGATGTTGCGCCAGCAGAGTTGCATCTGACAATGTCTGCTGCTTTGTCCTTTAAGGGCCTCGTAGAGGGGAGGCATGAGCTAAGCTGCTTTAGGGACAAAATGATGATAAAAGTTCACCACGCTCAAAAATTCCTGCAGGGCCTTAACAGTGACTGGCCAAGGGAAGCACTCAACGGCCTCAACTTTAGCCGGCAGAGGAACTGCCCCTGCTGCATTGACGCGGTGTCCGAGGAAATCGACCACAGTCAGTCCAAACTGGTACTTCGCTGGGTTGACTAGGCCGTACTCACGAAGGCATTTGAAAGGGATCTCGTGTAAAAGCTGTTCATCTCTAGAAGAGCTGGCTACCAAAACATCATCTAGGTAAACAAACAGGAATGGCAAATCCCTGAGAACACTATCCATGAAGCGCTGAAAGGTTTGGCTGCATTCTTCAGCCCGAATGGCATTCGAAGGAACTCAAACAAACCAAATGGTGTAATAACAGCAGAATATCACTCAGGTGGATAGGGACCTGGTGAAAATCGTGAACGAGGTCTACCTTTGAGAAAGTAATTTCCCCTGCCAGGCAGGCAGAGAGTACATGGGGGTGTGGGTTTGGGTATTGGTCAGTGGTCGTGGCATCATCGAGGCGATGGTAATCACCACATGGACGCCCACCCCTGGTTTTCACACGATTTGGAGAGGGGAAGCCCATGGACTGCTGGACTGCCTGACAATGCCCAGGCACTCCATGGCATTAAACTCAGTCTTGGTGACAGCTAGCTTCGCCAGGTTGAAGCAGCTGGCATGGGCATGAATGGGCAGGCTGGTGGTGAGGATGTGGTTCTCCACCTCATGTTTAGCGGTGGAGGAGGAGAAGGTGGGCTCGATCAGGTCCAGGAACTCACCAAGGAGGTGGAGGAGGTCGGAGGCAGACAGGGCGCGGACAACTTCGAAGTGCTGGTAGCGCTGAGTGTGCTGGAGAGGGAGTAGAAAGTCTCCATGTTGACAAGGCGCTGGTTCTGGACATCAATGAGAAGGCTGCTGGCGCAGAGGAAGTTGACCCCCAGCGGGGGTGTAGGCACCGCTGCCAACACAACTTCTGCCACCAAAGCACAATGCCATCTCACGCTTACCAAAAGTCTGGATGGCGCTGCCGTTATCAGCCTCAAGGGATGGTCCACATTCCCCAATTCATATGTCCAATTTAGACGTGTGCAGGACACTCACCTGAGCGCCTGTGTCACAGAGGAACAGGGCCCAGAAACAGAGTCTGGAACAAACAACAAACTGCCTGACCTGCCAATGCCCCTAGCAGCTAACGGCACCAGCTGTTCCATCTTCTGACTCCTTGGCCAAGTAATAAATTATATCAGAATACACTATGTCAGCCTCTCTCGCTAGAGCCCAGAGGTCTTTGAGGGGGTGCCAGCAGAGCTGACCGCACCTCGCCAGGTAGTTGTTCTAAGAAAAGTTCTCTGAAGATGAAATGTGGCTGATGTCTGCCAAGGAGGGACAACATGTGGTCCATCAATTCCAACGGCTTGGAGCCGCCTAAGCTGTGCGGTGAGAGGAGCCGATGGATGCGTTCAGACTTGGAAAGTTTGAAGGTCTCTAGAAGGAGTAGCTTAAGAGTCTCTAACCTGCCGACTTACAGCAGATGCTGCAGGGCACTCATTACCCTGGTTGCTGAAGAGCTGTCTAGTGCTGTGATGACATAGTAATATTTTGTGTCATCTTGCGAGATTCCCCACACTGCGAACTGGGACTCTGCCTGAGCAAACCAAACAGCTGCATGTTCCTGCCAGAATTCAGGGAGCTTGAGAGCAATGGTGTTTGCAGTCATGATTATAAAACAAACAAAATCACTCCAGATTCATCCGGCGGAACGTTGGGATCACCAATGTAGGAGTTTCGACAAAAATCGACACGCGTATAATTATTTCTAACGTACACTTTAGATTAGGTTACATTATGAAGACACGCAGTCCTCTTTTATTGTCATTTAGTAATGCATGCATTAAGAAATGATACAATATTTCCTCCAGTGTGATATCACAACACAGGACAGACTAAGACTGAAAAAACTAACAAAACCACATAATTATAACATTTAGTTACAACAGTGCAACAATACCATAACTTGATGAAGAACAGTCCATGAGCACAGTAAAAAGTTCAAAGTCTCTCTAATGTCCCACATCTCACGCAGACGGGAGAAGGAAGAAAAACTCTCCCTGCCATGCCCGACCACAGTCCGACTCTGAGTCATCTGAAAACTTCGGGCCTCCAATCAACTCTCCGACACCAAGCACCAAGCACCATCTCTATCCGAACGATTCAACCTCAATTTCGGTCGCCAACAGCAAGCAAAGCCGAGGATTTTGAGGCCTTCCCTCTGGAAGATTCTCCATCGCACAGTAACAACAGCAGCGAACTTGCGTTTCAGAAATTTCTCCAGATGTTCCTCTGTGCTTTCGCGTCTGTCTCCATCAAATCAGAATTGTCCACGGCCCCTATTTAACGGATACAATATCATTTTCACCGGAGGGCTGCGCACGCACGGCGCGCTGCTATCTCTTCCTCCCGCCAATTGTTTACTTTATTATCCCAGTAAACAATAACCTACCAAATCATGCCAAATAACACATAAAACCTAAAATAACAGTAAAATATAGTAAAAGGAGGAATGATATGATAAATACACAGCCTATATAAATTAGAAATACTTCTCCACAACGATTGCCTGCACTGTTCTCCGTAACAAAAATCTCATGCAAGCGCCGTCGGCAGAAAATCTCACGCAAGCACTCTCCAGTAACCCTTAAGCTATGAAGCTGCCAAATCATACCAAATAACACATAAAAATACACAGCCTATATAAAGTAGAAATAATGTATGTACAGTGTAGTATCACTTACCGGAATTGGGACAGCACCGAGCACACTGATGGTGGTGTGTTAGGCTGAGTCGGAGTTTGGGTGGTGCAGTAGCCCCCACCTTCCGGGCAGCAAACTGATACCGAAATAAACATGCTAATTAATTAGGTGCCGCCCGGCACGTAAATGTCGGGCGGCACCTAATTAATTAGCTTATTTATTTTGGCTTTTTTCTTAAATATGTGCTGTGTGCCTCCCGGCTACTGCTGCGTTCTCCATGAATCGGTATCTGTCCGCGGCCCGGGGTTTGGGGTGGTGGGACACTGAGGTTTCGATTGTTATCCTTTCCTCTTCCAATTGTGTCAGCTCTTCATCTATCAGTTCTTGATCACGGGATGCCAAAACCTCTTCAACATCATCTTCGTCAACTTCCACAAGCCAAACTCACTTTGTCCTTACTTCGTTCACCATGATTGAAACACTTAATTATGTCTAGTTTTACGCTAAGTGTAACACCCTTAGGAGCTCTTTCAGGCTTTTCCAATACCTTAGAACTCATCTTGCAAATGGCTGCTCACAGACACGTGTTTAAGCAATGCCGGCAAGAATGCCGTTCCAAATCCGGGGGAGAGCGTCAGGGTGCGCGCTGTTTTTCGTGTGCTGCCTTTTCCATAACAGTGAAAACACCTTCTGTTAGCTAAAACAGGGAACTAATGTAAGTCTTTCGTAACAGTGAGGTTTCGTAAAGTGAACGTTCAAAAAGTGGGGGACACCTGTACTGATTTGAATGGAGGGGAGGGGGTGGGTGAATACTTATGTAATCAATTATTTTGTGTTTTATATTTGTAATTCTTTAGATCACTTTGTAGAGATCCATTTTCACTTTGACACAAAATAGTCTTTTTCTGTTGGTTGATGTAAAAAAAAGCCAAATTAAATCCACTGTGAAACAATAAAACATGAAAACTGCCAAAGGGATGAATACTTTTTAATAGGCACTGTAAGTAAATCAATTGCACGGTCAAATATGCCCCTGTCCACTCGCCATCCCCACAGTTCCAGTTTGGCTTTGAAAGCAGACACATTATCTGCCAACTTGAAGACAGTTGTCATTCTCCCCTGAAGTGACAAATTGAGTTCATTGAGCAGGTTGAAGATGTCACACAGATAAGCGAGTTTTGCTATCCACTCCTCGTCACTGAAGTGTGCTGCCAGTGGTGTCTTTCTTCCTGAAAGAAATCTCTGTAACTGTTCTTTTAACTCAAAAACCCTGGCCAGGGCTCTCCCCCTTGATAGTCACCTGACTTCAGTGTGTAACAGAAGGCGTTTGTGCTCTGCATCCATTTCCTTGCAAAGCTGCTCAAACAGACGTGAGTTCAGGGCTTTTGCTTTGATGTGATTGATAACTTCAACAACGTCACTCAATACGCTGTTAAGATCAGGTGACATTTTTCGGCTAGCCAGCATTTCCCTGTGTATGACACAGTGCGTAGACTGGCATTCAGGAGCAACCTCTTTGACTCGATTAGTGAAACCAGACAGCCGTCCAGTCATAGCTGCAGCCCCATCTGTGTATTAAACAGACAAATCTTTGTATTCCCAGACCCTTCTGTTCTACTGCACTCTTCAGTGCCCTAACATTTACCTTGTATGTTCTACCTTGGTTTGTCCTTCCAAACTGCAATATCTCAGACTTGTCTGTATTAAACTCCATCTGCCATTTTTCAGCCCATTTTTCCAGCTGGTCCAAATCCCTCTGCAAGCTTTAAAATCCTTCCTCACTGTTCACTACACCTCCAATCTTTGTATCATCAGCAAATTTGCTGATCCAATTTACCACATTATCATCCAGATCATTGATAATAATGACAAATAACAATGGACCCAGTCCTGATCCCTGTGGCACACCACTAGTCACAGGCCTCCACTCAGAGAAGCAATCCTCCACTACCAATCTCTGGCTTCTTCCATTGAGCCAATGTCTAATCCAATTTACTACCTCACCATGTATACCTAGCGACTGAATCTTCCTAACCAACCTCCCATGCGGGACCTTGTCAAAAGTCTTACTGAAGTCCATGTAGACAACACCCACTGCCTTCCCTTCATCCACTTTCCTGGTAACCTCCTCGAAAAACTCTAATAGATTGGTTAAACATGACCTACCACACACAAAGCCATGTTGACTCTCCCTAATAAGTCCGTCTATCCAAATACTTGTAGATCCTATCTCTCAGTACTCCTTCCAATAATTTACCTACTACCGACGTCAAACCTACCAGCCTATAATTTCCCAGATTACTTTTAGAGTCTTTTTTAAACAACGGAACAACATAAGCCACTCTCCAATCCTCCAGCACCTCACCAGTAGATACCGACATTTTAAATATATCTGCCAGGGGCCCTGCAATTTCAACACTAGTCTCTTTCAAGGTCCGAGGGAATACCCTGTCATGTCCTGGAAATTTAGCTACTCTGATTTGCCTCAAGATAACAAGCACCTCCTCCTCCTCAATCTGTATAGGTTCCATGACCTCACTACTTGTTTGCCTTATTTCCATTGACTCCATGCCAGTTTCCTTAGTAAATACAGACACAAAAAACCCATTTAAGATCTCTCCCATTTCTTTTGGTTCCATACATAGCTGACCACTCTTATCTTCAAGAGGACCAATTTTATCCCTTACTATATCTGTAGAAGCTCTTTGGATTATCCTTCACTTTGACTGCCAAAGCAACCTCATGTCTTCTTTTAGACCTCTTGATTTCTTTCTTGTATTTTTTTGCATTTTTCACACTCCTCAAGCACCTTATTTGCTTCCTGTTTCCTATACAAGTCATACATCTCTCTCTCTTCTTTATCAGAGTTCCAATATCCCTTGAGAACCAAGGTTCCTTATTCTTATTCACTTTGCCTTTAATCCTGACGGTAACATACAAACTCTGCACTCTCAATCAGCTACTCGCCTCCTGCTACGTCCGGGTGACTACCTCCCTATAACTTTGATCAATTATATCCTCACTCTCCCGTACAAGCCGAAGGTCATCTAGTTGCTGCTCCAGATCCTTAACACGGTCTTGAAGGAGCTGCAGCCGGATTCACTTCACGCAGATGTAGTTCCCCTGGAGACTCTGGGTCTTCCAGTTCTCCAACATCCAGGACGAAGAGCACACCACAGCCATTTACATGGTACAGTAAGAGAGGGGGGAAAAAAACCAAAAAGGACACCTTATCAGACGCTTTACACAGAACCGACGCCTCTTCCTAGCCGACGCCTACTGAGCTAGCCCCAATATTAGTAAAGTGTTGTCAAGATCACAGATCATTTTCTACATTCGTAACCCTCACAAAAAATCATACTGTCAAAGAGCTGCTCTCAGTTATTTTTCTGCCGATGACCACTGGAAGGGGGACTGATCGGCACTTGTCTTAATCAAACAAGAAATGGATGGTTTTCAAAGAAATGCGGCCACGGTATGTGAAGATCAATTGTAAAGGCTACAAGGAAAGGATGGGGACTAATGAGACGCCTCTTTGAAGGTGTTAGTATGGAGACGATGGGCTGAACAAGCTCCCCGAGCTGTTTCTTTGTTTTCAAATACAACTTCATCACAATTGTACCAGTGCCAGTCGCTGTCACACTCACCTGTTGCAGCTCCTTCTCGAGTTCTCCTGCTTTCATGACGATGGGTCCCCGGACCGCGTACTCGGTTGCGCGGACCTGCGGGTTCAGGCTGCCCATGTTCAGGACCCGCTCACCATTCCTGACCGGAGCGACTAGGCTGTCCCGCAAAGCCGAGGCCGTGCCCACCGTTGTCAGCCTGGCAGGGAAGCCGCTACTGCCCGGCTTCAGCCGCCAGCTCAGCAGCACCTCGGCTCCCACATGCCGCGCACAGCCGGCGGCTGCTGCCCGCCTCCCCACCGTACTCAATAGGTACATGGCTGTTCAAACGCCGGGAAGCCACTTGGCCACCGTGTCACAGCTGCCCTCACATCGGCGCATCGAGCACAGAACCGCTGGTTTCAGTCCAACCGCCAAAGCCTTGCGCAAGCTACTCTGGGTATTGTAGTCGACCTTCTCGGGCCAGCACAGCGCGCCTATTGTAAAAGACTACTACTCCCAGAGGTCATCTGGCGGATAGACATGCGCAGCTGTTTAGTAAAGGAACCAAGATAGTCGGGAAGAAGCAAGTGGCAATACCCGGAAGGTTATTTATAGTTGTGTGTATAAAAAATTGGAACAGTGGTTCTGATCTGAAATTCGATTACTATAATTTGGTTTCCTGACGTTTGAAAAGAGAAATGAGCGACTCCCTTCAAGTTTTCGCTGTGTCATAGGTGTATAGTAGCCAGCACGAGAGGTCAACGTGGCTTAGATTTAAGGTGGCCTGAAATCTCTGGATGCTTCACAAACTGTAGAGAAGATAAAGCCACATGCAAAAAGTAGCATACTTTAAATTGATAGAAGTTAAATAAATCGCTTCCCTAATTGGGTCCTTGTGGGTGATGAGAAAAGATAAATGCTCTTTCCATTGAAGGGCATTGGTTGATGGATTTTATTCTATATCCAACCTAGCTTATCTCAGAAGGAACACTTTCTCTGGAAGGCTTAAAAGGAAGACAAAGGTGGATTTAGAACTGAAAATAACGTATGAAGATCTATTGCAAGTTAAGGCTGACAAAATTGATTAGAACAACCCTACTGTAGTTCTGAGAGGGAGGGGGCAATGGTAGCACTTGGCCCATTAATCTTAGCTGAGGATAAGTGATATTAGATGTATCAAGTCTAAAGGTGTCATAAGATCAGAAACAATAGAGGGTAAGAAACTGGGTGGATAGAACCACATTCTTACAGAAGACTGGTTTGGAGAAGGGTAGTTCTATAAAGGAATTATTGACTTTTGATAATGTACTTAAATCTCAGAGGAAAAAAATGAGTAAGTTCAATAGCAAGTCCAGAAGGCTAATATTAAACAATACAGCTTCAGGTAAGTTGACACTGTATCAGTCATCCATCTGTGATATTGCTCTGTTTGTTTGTTGTTCTTCTCACCCCTGGAAGTGGACAACATGTTTACACTGAATTACCTGGTAGCCTTACTGCTCTGCTTTTCACAAGTCCCATATTTCTTTAGTCCATGTTCTTGCTCCCATCCACTCGCTGAGTATATAACCTTGTTTACAGCTTCTTCCCCCAAGCCATCAGACTCCTTAATACCCAGAGTCTAGACTGACATCTACATCATTTATCATGTAGTAATTTGTCCTCTACTGTGCCTATTGTGTTGTTTATCATTTATTGTACTGCCCTGCACTGTTTTGTGCATTTTATGTAGTCCTGTGTGGGTCTGCAGTCTAGTGTACTTTTTGTGTTGTCTTATGTAGCCTAGTGTAGCCTTAGTCATAGTCATACTTTATTGATCCCGGGGGAAATTAGTTTTCATTACAGTTGCACCATAAATAATAAATAGTAATAAAACCACAAATAGTTAAATAGTAATATGTAAATTATGCCAGGAAATAAGTCCAGGACCGGCCTATTGGCTCAGGGTTTCTGACCCTCCAACGGAGGAGTTGTACAGTTTGATGGCCACAGGCAGAAATGACTTCCTATGACGCTCAGTGTTTTATCTCGATGGAATGAGTCTCTGGCTGAATGTATTCCTGTGCCCAACCAGTACATTATGTAGTGGATGGGAGACATTGTCCAAGATGGCATGCAACTTGGACAACATCCTCTTTTCAGACACCACCGTCAGAGAGTCCAGTTCCATCCCCACAACATCACTGGCCTTATGAATGAGTTTGTTGATTCTATTGGTGTCTGCTACCCTTGTGTTGTCTCACTTAGTCCAGTGTAGTTTTGTGTTGTTTCATGTAGCAGCATGGTCCTGGAGGAATGTTGTTTCATTTTTACTGTATACTGTACCAGCAGTTTATAGTCGAAATGACAATAAAAAGCGACTTGACTTGATCTATATAGTTACATAGCTTTTGTTTTATCAGAAATATCCCTCCCTCCTCCGACTTCCCCACCTCTTAACAAGTTTCTTTAGAAGTCTGAAGAAGAGGCTTCACACTGGAAAAAAAACATTCCTCTTCCCACCCATGCAGCCTGGCCTACAGGGTATTTCTAGAATTTTCTGTTTTATTTTAGACTTCCTGCATCTTGCAGGTTTTTAACTTTTTTTTAATTTTCCATATTGATTTTTTTAAAATGTTTTCTTTTGAACACATTAATGATAAAACATTTGTCTCAGTTGTATTTCATTATGAGTTTGAGAAGATTTGGAATGTCACCAAAAACTAGCAAAGACTAACAGATGTCAGATTTGTCAAATCCTGACAAATCTTTTGGAATTCTTTGAGGAACCGGCAGGATAGACAAAGGAGAGTCATTGGATGTTGTTACTTGGATTTTCAAAAGGCCGTTGACAAGGTGCTGCACATGAGGCTGCTAAACAAGAGCCCAAGGTGTTACAGAAGGATACAGAAAGCATGGACAGAAGGTTTGCTGATTGGCAGGAGGCAAAGAGCAGAATAAAGGGGGCTTTTTCTGTGGCTGCCAATGACTAGTCGCATTCTGCAGGGATTGGTGTTGAGGTTGTTTCTTTTCGCCTTATATTCAATGATTTGGATGATGGAATTGATGGCTTTCTCGCTATGTTTGTGGGCAGTACAATACATGAAGGGCAAGTAGTGTTGAGGAAGCAGGGAGTCTGCAGAAGGACAGACTGGGAGAATGGGCAAAGAAGTGGCAGATACAATACAGTGAGGGGAAATATATGGTCATACGCTTTGATAGAAGGAATAAAGGCATAGACTATTCTAAATGGAATGCAAATTCAGAAATCAGAGGTGCAAAGGGACTTGGTAGTCATAATACAGGATCCCTAAAAGTTAACTTGCAGGTTGATTCGGTGGTAAGGAAGGCAAATGCAGTGATAAGGTATTTGTTAAGGTACCCCATGCAAGGCTTATTGAGAAAGTAAGGAGGCATCGTAGGGGACATTGCTTTGTGGATCCAGAACTGGCTTGCCCACAGAAGGCAAAGAGTGGTTGTAGACGGATCATATTCTGCATGGAGGTCGGTGGCCAGTGGTGTGCCTCAGGGATCTGTTCTGAGACCCCTACTCGAAGTGATTTTTATAAATGACCTGGATGAGGAAGTGCAGGGATAGGTTAGTAAATTTGCTGAAGACACAAAGGTTGGAGCTGTTGTGGAATCGTGTGGAGGGCTGTCAGAAGTTACAGTGGGTCATGATAGGATGCAAAACTGGGCTGAGAAGTGGCAGATGGGAGTTCAACCCAGATATTGTGAGGTGGTTCATTTTGGTAGGTCAAATATGGTGGCAGAATATAGCATTATTGGTAAGACTCTTGGCAGTGTGGAGGATCAGAGGGATCTTGGGGTCCGAGTCCATAGGATGCACAAAGCTGCTGCGCACGTTGACTCTATGGTTAAGAAAGCATACAGTGCATTGGCCTTCATCAATTGTGGGATTGAGTTTAGTAGCCGAGAGGTAATGGTGCAGCTCTATAGGACCCTGGTCAGATCCCACTTGGAGTACTGTGCTTAGATCTGGTTGCCTCACTACGGGAAGGATGTGGAAGCCATAGAAAGGATGCAGAGGAGATTTACAAGGATGTTGCCTGGATTGGGAGCATGCCTTATGAGAATAGGTTGAGTGAACTCGGCCTTTTTTCCTTGGAGCGACGGAGGATGAGAGGTGACCTGACAGAGGTGTATAAGATGATGAGAGGCACTGATTGTGTGGATAGTCAGAGGCTTTTTCCCAGGGCGAAAATGGCTAGCATGAGAGGGCACAGTTTTCAGGTGCTTGGAAGTAGGTACAGAGGAGATGTCAGGGGTAAGTTTTTTTACGCAGAGAGTCGTGAGCGCATAGAATGGGCTGCCGGAGATGATGGTGGAGGCGGATATGATAGGGTCTTTTAAGAGACTCCTGGATAGGTACATGGAGCTTAGAAAAATAGAGGGCAATGGGTAACCCTAGGTAATTTCTAAGTTAAGGACATGTTCGGCACAGCTTTGTGGGCCAAAGGGCCTGTATTGTGCTGTAGGTTTTCTATGTTTCTATTTCTATGTTTCAGTGTTGGCATTCATTTCTAGAAAACTGGAATATAAAAGCAAGGATGTGATGCTGAGGCATTGGTCAGACCGCATGGAGTATTGTGAGCACTTTTTGGCCCCTTATCTAATAAAGGATGTGCTGACATTGAATGGGGTTCAGAAGAGGTTCATGACAATGATCCCAGGAGTGAAAAGGTTAGAGTATGAGGAGTGTTTGATGTCTTTGGGCTTGTACTTGCTGCAATTTATAAGAATGAGGGGGAAATCTCATTAAAACCTATTGAATATTGAAAGGCCTAGATAGAGTGGACATAGAGAGTATGTTTCCAATACTGGAGGAGTTTAGGACCAGAGAGCACAGCCTCATAATACAAGGACGTTCCTTTAGAACAGAGATGATGAGGAATATCTTTTACCAGAGGGTGTGAGTCTATGGATGGCTGTGGAGGCCAAGTTATTGAGTATATTTAAAGCTGCGGTTGATAGGTTCCTGGGTTCCTGATTAGTAAGGATGTCAAACATTATGGGAAGAAGGCCAGAGAGTTGGGAGGGATAATAAATCAGCCAAGATTGAATTGAGGAGCAGATTCAATGGGCTGAATGACCTTTGTATTATGGTTTTATGGTACCATGGAGAGCATTTTAACTGGTATGAAGGTGCCAATGCATAGGATCGAAAAAAGCTGCAGAGGGTTTTAAACCCAGACAGCTCCATCATCACGTTAGCTTCCCCACCGTGGTGGACATCTTTAAAAGTTAATGTCTCCAAAATGAAGTGCCATCATTAAGAACCACTACTACCCAGGATATGCCCTCTTCTGATCACTACCATCAGGGAGGAGGTACAGCAGCCCGAAGGCACACATTCAACACTTGAGGAACAGCTTCTTCCCCTCTGCCATCACATTTCTGAATGATCTATGAACCCCTGAACACTACCTAATTATTTTGCTCTCTTTGGGCACCGATTATTTATTTATTTTACATTTCTTATTGTAACATGGTAATTTTTAATGTACAGTCTGCACTGCTGCTGCAAAAGAACAAATTTCACAGTATGTCAGTGAGAACATACCTGATGTAGTTGTATTCCTGAAGCTACAATTCCTCTGACATTTCACTAGATCATTCTGTAAGTTATTGCCAGCAAAAGTGGAAAATTTCTGGGTTAAGGAAGAGGAAGACTATTGATGATTACTGCAGGTAAGATAGAAATATTGCCTTTAGTATTGAAATTGTTCCAAAGAGTTTTGTAGAAAAGGATGGAAACAAATTAAAATGAAAATGAGGAATATGTTACAGTTATAATAAAAACTTAAGATGGTTGATTACAGTAAAAATTTAGATGAACAAAAATAAAAAAATGCAGATGCGGAGGTGCAGAACAAGAGCAATTGGTAGGCAAGATAATAAATACATTATGGAAGGGCTGCAGTGATAAGAGATGTAGGCTGCAGAGTTTTGAGTGGACTGGACTGGAATAACGCTAAAGCAAACAGGAGGAAAATTAACTACAGGTCAACCTTCACTAATCCGTCACCATTGGGACCTGAGGAGTGCCGGATTAGTGAAAATGCCGAATTACAGAAGGATCACATTAAGCATAATCAGTGCCGGATTATCGAAGGAACCAGATTACAGGTAGTCGGATTAGTGAAGGTCGACCTGTGTAAACTAAATAGTACAACTCAAGGGTGGTAAATCCTGGGCTATTAGAGCAAAATTTTTGCAGGACAAGTTCAGAAATGTTTGACTTTGTTTTTAGAAGCACAGAATGCAAAAGCATTATCCTAAGGTATTCTACCATACTTGGTATATTTCATCTACCTTATTATGCTTAATTTGAGCCCTTGTCACAGTCACAAGGAGTTTGCTCAGATGGCACCAAGATTGAGGTATTGCAATTATATGAGAAGAATGAAGCAGCTGAGAGCAGACGAAGTTAAGAGATGGTCATGTTAAGGGTGTTACCAATTTATCTATCACAACACAGGATGTTTCTTGTTAGATATGTCTTGAAAAGTATGTAGTTACAAGATAACTCAAACCAAAGTGATGAATGTGCAACATGAGCATTACACAGTTGAATAAGGGGCCATGGTTTGGAAAGTTCTTTTATGGCACTGCAACATGGAAAACATTTTTGAATGAAATTTTATACATATTGCATAAGTGTATTACAGAATATATCGCTTTATTAGTAATAATTATTTAATAGATCAATTAAAGCTCAGCAAAAAAAGCCCATCATATCCATGCCAGCTGCCAGCAGAGCAATCTCATCAGTCTCATTCCTCGTTTTCATTTCATTGTAACCCTGCAGCTTATATTCTCTCATATGCCCCATCAACTCCCCCTTTGACTCTTTGGTTACATATGTACACCAGCTGCAACTGACAGATTAACTACCAGCATGTTTGGGATGTGGGAGGAAGACACATGGAGTGAACTGCAATTCTCCACAAACAACACCTGGGATCAGCACCGAACCCAGGACCCTGGAGCTGGGAGACTGCAGTTATAACTGTTGTGTAACTATGACATACCTTTCTTAGAGAAACATTTTCCCATGGCAAATGGATTGGGGCTCAAGGTAAGTTTTTGTTACCTCGAATGTGCTCCGCTGTAAATCCAATGGCATATTTCAAGAAACTGATAAAAACTTGAAGGTTAAATATTTGCAAAATGCATTGGATAGTTCTACAAAGATACTGCACAGGTACAATTAATAGAATAAGATACTGAATTCTGCATTTTATAAATGTATATAGAAACAATCTGATGATACATTAAAAATCAAGAATAATTTATTAAACTTATCAGTACCTTTAGAGCTGTAGTTACGCTTCAAACGTATATTCGCTTTTTCCAGTTCTGACGAAAGGTGGAAAGGATGAGCAGCTTCCTGATGTTGGATGCCAACATCTCTATCCTGGACCCAGCATTTAGACGGAACCATGAAGAAGGCAGAGCAGTGTCTCTACGTTCTTAGAAGTTTAGGTTGATTTGGCCTGTCTTCAAAGACACTATCAAACTTCGACAGATGTACAGTGGAAAGCATTCTGACTGGTTGTGTCTTTATCTGGTACAGAAACTCCAATGCACAAGAACACAAGAGACCATAGAGAATGGTGAGTCAGCCAGTTCCATCATGGGAACAGCTTTTCCCACCATTGAAGATATTTACAAGAGCCAATATTTAGGAAGGTGACAGCGATCATCAAGAAACCTCACCATCCCGGCCGTGCCCTCTTCTTAATGCCCTCTATCAGACAGAAGATACAGAAACCCAAATACTCACACCTCAGGGTTCAACAACAACTTTTTCCTCCACTGCCATCAGGTACTTGAACTAACTGGAAAATTCCATCACTATCTCAAGTTATATGTTTATTTTTCTCTCAACTTGCACTAATGTCATTGTGTTAATTTGTTACACAAATTACATGAAAGTTAATTTAAGTCTATTGTTTGTGTTTGTAATGTACTGTTGCTGCTTCAAAAAGCTAATTTGCAGAGCTGTTTAGAAATGTTACTTCTAAATTTGCTTTTTAAAAGATTAACGTTAATAATTTTTGAACAGGTTTTCTAAAATGCTTCATTTGTTTTAATGTCTGTTATACTTCTATTCATAGTAAAACAATGAATTCACATAAATAAGCAGCATGGTGAGGGATCTAATTTGCCAGATGCTGTAGAAAGATCACTGAAGTGCTGCACTGACCTGCCCTCATTATAACCTGAGGTAACCGCTGAACAGACAATTATTGCAGCAACTCCCTGTCTGCTTATTGGAAGAACTGGCCCATTCAATAGATGTTGGCGGAAGACTGAGTTCCTGTCTTGTTGGTGCCCTCTTTTGCTCACCACTAGCATAGCAGTATAAAGAGTAAACATATAATATTGATGAATTTTATTTTTAAATGGTAACTATTACCACAGGTACATTCAAATAAGGGAAATTATTGGGCCCCTTTTATTTAATCTATTAATACATTATCTAACTCCCTCTTCAAAGAATCTTAAATTTCAGTTGCCATTTTCAATTAAGAATATCCCAGGTATTAATCACACTTTTGTTAACAACTTGTTAACAACCATCTTAAATTACGCTTCCTTCAGTTTTTGATGATAACCTGTTTCTCTTTATCTTACATTAGGGCTAGAATTTCACTATATTCTTTTATCCTATTCCAGAACCTCAATATTTAATCCACATTAATCCATACTAGAATGCAGCTTTGTCAATATGTTGTCTTTGTTTAATAATGCACCTGAAGACATGTTCAGTAGAAATAAAAGTGCTTTTTTTTTCAAGATTTAGGGAACTTTCCTGACATACTGAAGTTCATCCATCAGACAACAAGAGAAAATACCTGTGTTGTGTATTTAATATTTCAATAATCTTGTATATGTATTGCCTGATTAAAGATTTTTGTTTGTTTAAATAATTCATTTTGGGTTATATTTAAAAATGTTACAGTAATTGCACACAACATACATGTGCACCTTGCTGAAAGTAAAGATGAAGCCAGACCCGTATTCCCAGACTCTTGTGTCTTCCTTGAATTAATTTAATGTTTTGAAGTTACAAAACATAGCAACCTGCTTTTTAATCTTGGTACTATTCATAGCTTCAACCGTATGTAAATTGTTTACTGCCTATTTAAAAAAACAATAACCTCATTTAAACACAATTAAAATACTTTGTTACATTATGCGGAGAAATGCATAGAAATAGAAAGATATACATATTCTTCTTAATATTGTCATTACTAAGAGATTCATTCTTGGTTGGTTCTCTCTCAGGTTATTCCAGAGCACTCACCGTTTGCCATGTTTCATGATTTCTAAGTGTTTTTGAAGGAAATGATTTGAAATAAATACTAAATTTTGTATTTTAGAAATAAAATATTATTGCATTTAACAGAAAAGAGGTCTAAGATCATCATCATCATCAGGTGCCATGCCCAGTTTGAGCTTTTAATACCATGGCCCATACATTCCTGTTTCAGGTCAAGTGGATCAATTCATTGGTATTCATTTCCAGTTCTCTGGCTGCTGTCTCCATCATCATTTGTCTTTGTCTTCCTCTTGCTTTCTTCCCTTCAATATTTCCCATAATTACAGTGCATTCTAACTCTTCTTTCCTAATCACATGTCCAATGAAGTTACATTGCCTTTTCATGATCTCATACATTATTTCTCTTTTTGTGTTTGCTCTGTTCATGACATCCTCGTTAGATATTCGTTTCGTCCATGATATTCTTTGCATCCTCCTCAAAAACCACATCTCCGCTGCTACAATTCGTTTCCTCATGTTACTAGATATTGTCCAACATTCTGAGCCATATAACATAACTGGATAAACGTAACATTTCAGTACTCTGAGGCGGGTTGTCATGCCTAGTTTAGTATTGGCCAGTATACTCTTCGTTCTCGTAAAGGTGTCTTTTGCCATCCCTATTCTTCTTTTGATGTCCAAGTCGCACCTGCCATCTGATCTCACCCAGCTTCCTAAGTAGCAAAAGTTCTGTACATGTTTTATGTCTTCCCCGTTTATTCTCAGCCTGCAGATAGGATTTTCCTTCTTTTTGGATATGACCATATATTGTTTTTTTGCAATTGACAGATAGACCCATTTTTGCACTTTCTTCAACAACTATATCAATTAAGTTTTGTAGTTCTTCCTCTGTACTTGCAATTAACACAGTGTCATCTGCGTATCTGAAATTATTGATGTTTTCACTGCCAACTTTGATTCCCAAGATGTCTCTTATTTTTTGTAATATTGTTTCACTGTACACATTAAATAAATCAGGGGAGAAAACACACTCTTGTCTAACGCCTCACTTGATTTTCATAAACTGACTCACTTCTCCATCTATTCCTACAGCGGCTGTTTGTTGCCAGTACAGATTTCTGATTAGGCGGAGGTCTTTCAAATCTAGATCTAGAGTTTTCTGTAATATTTCAAATATTTTATTGTGCTTCACTTTATCAAATGCTTTTGTGTAGTCGATAAAACAAACAAATCTTTTTGCACTTGAATAGCTCGTTCTGATAGTATCCTTAACATCAATATTGCGTTTCTTGTATCTTTGTCTTTCACAAAACCACATTGTTCTTTGCCTATTTCAGCTTGTAACTTACTTTTAGCTCTTGTCATCAAAATTCTTAGAAGTATCTTGGTGATATGACTCATTAAATTTATGGTCCTATGTAATTCACATTCTATTGCTCCAGCTTTCTTAGGAAGAGTGATAAGTACTGATCTCTTCTGGTATTATTCCAGTCTCATAAATGTCATTGATTAAATCAGAAAGTTTTTCAATTCCATAGTCTTCAAGGGCCATAATTTGTTCTATTACTAATTCATCAGGACCTGCTGCCTTTCCTTTCTTCATCTTACTTATTGTACAACGAACTTCAGATTTTAAAATACTTGGACCTTCAACGTTTTTCTTAATTTCTGGTTTTTCGCCTCGATCGTCCTCAAACAATTCCTGAATATACTCAGTCCATCTGCTCATAATCTCATCTTTTTCCCTGATAATAGTACCGTCCTTTGTTTTCAAACACCCACCTGAAGAACAGAGGAGCTTTTTACCAGTGATATTCTTGATTTGTTGATGTAACCTTTTTGGATCAGTAATAGGGATTCTTTCTATTTGCTCACATTCCTGGTTTAACCATTCTTCTTTGGCTTTTTGACATAAGCTTTTAACTTTTTTATCTAAGGACTTATATTCTACAGGATTTGCTTTCTTCCGTCTCCTTTCTTCCATTAGATTTTTGATTTCATCTGTCATCCATTTATTCTTTGTGCTTTTTTCTTTTTTAGGAATTACTGACTTTGCTGATTCTACCAAGGCACCCTTTAGAGAGTTAAATTTCATTTCTACATGATTGCTATCATCTTCAACAGATTCTATTTCTAGACTTTGAAATCTATTCCTTACTTCATTTGTAAATTTTTGTCATAAGTTTTCTTTAATTAATTGCAAGTAGTCAAGGGATTGTTCAGGTTTTTGCTTCTTTAGTTTTTTAAGTTTTACTTTCAAACGACATACTACTGGGTTATGGTCACTATTACAGTCTGCACCTGGATATGTTTTGCATTGAGTCACTGAGTTTCTAAATCTTTGGTTTATAGTAATAAAGTCAATTTGATTTCTGGTGCTATCACCTGGACTTCTCCAGGTCCACAAGCGTCTTGGATGGTTTTTAAAGCAGGTATTCATAATGACCTGATTATTCATCTTGCACCATTCTACCCATTTCTCACCTCTTCCATTTCTTTCCCCTAGTCCAAATTTTCCTGTGGTATTTCCATCAGCACCTTGTTCTACTTTAGCATTTAGATCTCCCATGACAATAACAATATCTTGAGATTTGCATCCATTCCTTGCTTGTTCAAGCTCTTCATAGAATTTATCTATATCTTCATTTGTTCCATCTGTTGTTAGTGCATATACCTGTATAATTGCTAAATCAAATGGTTGTCCTCTGAATCTAACAAGGAGCACTCTTTCTGATATTGCTCTATGTCCTAAAACACTTTTTGCCATGTTTTCATCCAAAGAATTCCTACTCCATTAGTATGGGATGTTCCACAAGAATAAACTAGTATGTTATTTCTAATCTGACATGTTCCAGCACCTATCCAACGAACTTCGCTAATTCCCATGATGTTAATCTTTAGTCTTTCCATTTCATTTATCACATTGTCCGATCTTCCTGCTTGATATAGGGTTCTTACATTCCAAGTGGCAATAATTTTCTTTTGTGTTACTTGAATTTTATGAGCAGTAGCTTGATGATAGTCGGGGATCTCCTGCTGACCAGAATCAACCCTACCAAGCGAAGCATCTTCAGAATTGTCTTGAAGATCCTCTTGATGCTGTTGTTGTGTGATACATTTTGTGAGTTTGACCATGGTCTTCTTAGCAAATAGCAACGGTGGTTTGCTATTGCCTACTGTTGGGTGAACTAAAGAAATGGCCATTTCTCTTCCCAAATGTTCATCCGCCTATACTGTAGCCGTTGACATTTGAGGTCCTAGCTCATCTGCCTTCTCCGTCATGAGTTCAGTTACTGAACCTGCCGGATCAGCCGTTGGCCTTTGCTTGTATCCTGAGCAGGAACCCTTGCAGGTGCTACCGTTCCAGGTCAGAGCGGCCCTGGGAGCAATGAATCACTAAGGGGTAACTCCACTTTCCCCCAAGCTCCGAAAGTCCCCAATCAGAGCCTCATCACCGGTTGCAGTTTAGAGTCATACCCAGGATCAAGACAGTAGGTAGAAATTAAATTCGGAAAATATATGGTTTGTTTGTTTTTACACCAATTGTTTGGAGGTTTTTTTAAAGACAGTGAATCGGCATTAAATAAAGAATGCTGAATGCCACAAACAGTAAGCTTTCCTTTAGAAAGGGAATGTGATACAGACATTTTGACAGTAAAAGACGAGGATTTAAAGAATTGCAACAATCTGCCTTAGGCTGTTGAACAGGATGTGGAGGAGTTAATTTGATTAAATCAAGCAAGTTGACCCACTTAAACAGAACAGATTATCAAAAGCTTTATTTTCAGTGTATTGTGTAGGAATTGAACTAATTGAACCTAATCACAACTATTTCAACCATGTGTTCATATTTTTCTGGAATAAAACTGAAGCCTTATTTCATGAAGTTTTGATTTGGTCTTATAAAGAAAAGATGGAAGTGCATGTGTGATGTGCCTACCACCCCAAAGCCCAACTACTGTATAAATATTTCCCAGTGTAACTCAACTCCTATAAAGATCGGCACTTCTACAACTCTTGCCACATCGGCACTTCTACAACTCTTGCTAAGTACTTCTGAAATCTAGCTATATTTGCTATGTAAAAATAACATAAGTGACACAGCCAGTTTATAAGAGTAACTGATCATCCCAAACACAGATCAAAATGCTTAATGCCTTAAATCTCAGTTGTATTTTCCCTGGTTATTATTTCATCATTATTTCATACAGCAGTGTGTTTTTGGATATGGACTTTTGAATTACTTTACCAGTTCACTGGAATTCTGCAATTCATTTCTTGTTTCAGCTTTGCCCATGTGGAGTATAAAACTTCTTAATAATTATTATAAAGAAATAAAAGCAGACATTTGTTTTGACATGCGAAAAGTACTTGTATGCAGAACTATAACCCAAAGACTTGGATTCTTTGAGTACTGTTTTCTTTTTGTCCCACCATCTTTCTCACACTTGCTCTGAAGCCTGACTATTCATGCTGGGGGGGGGGGGGGGGAGGGGGGGGGAGCGACACTGAATATAATAGTCTCTAGGTCAGTGTTTCTCAACAACCTGGTGGATTCGTACTGGCATGCAACAGCACCTAGTTTAGATAAAACATATACTTTTCCCAAGAAATTAATTAACTACTTCTTAGGTTTATGAATGGAGCTGAATTTTCCATTACCCTCAACTCCTCATTCTAATTCTGCATTCCAGTGCATCGCGGCTTCAGATCTTCCATGAATAATTGGATAGAAGCACCAAGGTGCGAACGTGGACCAGGAGTGGGGCTGGAGCCAGGGTGATAAACAGTGAGGCTGGAGTTGGGAGTTAGGAACTGGACCTGCTATGTGGCTGGAGCTACAGTCAGTATAGTATTGTGGGACAGTTTTAAGCCCAGGATCAGTAGCTGGAGACCAAAGGATAGTTGACAGAGTGAGTGAATGGGATAAGAAACAAGAAGGGAATGAGCAAGGGCTCCTGGGTAGAGTGTGAGTCGTGTGTGAAAGAGTGCCTGCATTCTGGATGGTACCTCTGTGTGTCCTCCAACATGTGAGCATTAGGCACATGAAGCAGAAACTTGTCTCCAGGGATTTTCCACCCTCCTTGCCACTGGATCAAGGTCTCAATGCGTCAGGTGCATGGAGTACCTAATGTTAAAATGAACTACGCAGAGACAACTTCCAACAACTCAGAACAGGGAGTATCTGCAAGTTAAACAAGGCTTTACATTTTCTCCTGCAGTATTTCAAAGCAGGCACTGTTGGATTACATTTTTGGAACAAGTAAAGGTTTGGAGAAACCTAACAAGTATGTGATGAACAATGCAATAAAGAGAAGCTGGAAAAGTCAAAAAAGGATTTGGCTTTCAACAAAAATATGATGTTGCAATCATAAAGCATGAATTTATTCCAAGCGGAGAGGAAGAATTCCCCTAAACCTGAATATATTATGTATGGTGTGATTCTAAGCAACAGTTGTGAAAACTTCCAAAGTGATTCATCATGAATAAACTTTCCTTTGGCTTCTAGCCAGGTACAGGAAGCCCAAGAAGAGTTTATTCAGCATACATGTCGGGAAAGCACTATATTCTGATTCATCACCTTCAGACTACATACCTGAGCTTAAAATAATTCAGTGAATGCTTTCCACTAGAAGGGGGATAAAACAAAATGTACTATCTACAATGTCAAAAGCATTGCATCTCCTAGTTCACTGCATACCAAATGCAAATCACCATTTTGTGAAGACTTTCATTGTCATTCACTTTTGATTAATCCAGCTGACAAGAAAATTAGCAGCATTCCTTTATCAAATGATACAGTCTCATGTGGAATTATTGACATTGCAGAAGACATTGAATCTCAATTGGTTGAGAGTGAAAATGTCAACCTGGTTTGTGATATTGTTGGATGATTCGGGTGACTTTCTAATGCTGAGGTTCTTATTGTTTACATGTACCAAGCTACGGAGCCTTCCACGAAGATTTACTTGACTTTTAAGAATTGCCACAAAATATAACCGATGCTGATTCGATCTGTGCAAGTACATGATAGGGCATAACATTGATACTTGCACTGCCTAAATAGGCAGCCACTTAGGTGTAGCAAAATAAGAGTGATGGAAGTTGCAGCAAATACTCAATTAACACATTGTTTGATCCACTGGTGTTGGCAGCCAGGAAGTTGTTAACAGAGCTTAACAATGTCCTCATTATTAGTAACTAAAATAGTAAATTTTCTAAAGCTAAATGCCCGCAACTCTCACATCTTTATCACTGTATGAAGAAATGGGGGCAGATCACCATGATCTCCTTTTATATACTTAAGTGTAATGGTGGCACCGTGTTATAGTTCTAAACATAGAATATGGACTGCAGTGCAAACTTTAAGCAAATCTCCTTTGATAGAATATTTTCAGGATTCACAATGGCTTGTCAAGTTTGCATATCAGACAGATACATTTGATCCCTTCATTCTACTAAATATGTCTTCCAGTGATGTATAATCAGCACATTTGAATTGGCAAACAAAAATCACCACTTCAAATGCTCAAAGTCTAGAAAGAAAGAATTCCAAGAAATAAAGATTGTCTAGACTTGTTCCCATTCTTTGAATAGATGACTATTAATAACAACAAAGACATCAATCTCACTCTGGTCTAAAGGAAAAATAACATCATTTTATTTGAAATCAACTCTTCAAAAGTTCAGAGTATTTCTTGCCTCTTTCTAATCCATGGAATAAAAAGCATTGAATTCATGTCCTATTCCTAACTGGTAGATCCTGAAACCTTGCCAATTTTAGAAGACAAGTTGCTGCGTTGCTAAGTAATGAGATCCTGATGTCACAATTTCAAAACCTGACTCCTTGTTTTCCGGATTAAAGACAATTAAATATATTTAAAATTTAATGCAATTGCAGTCAAAATATTATTGTCATTCTCATCCACTTCTCTAGAATTTCAATAATGAATACAACTAAAACTACTGGAAGATGGAACACTGAAAAAATTCTCTGTGTATCCCACTCTTAACATTCATATCCTGATTGAAAAACTAGTAGTACATGCCAAGCTCAGAAATTTCAATAGGAAATAGTGACTGAATCATTTTTTAAACTAGGTTATTTGTAATGTGGAAATATTAAACAATTTGAAGAGAAGCTGATCTTGCTTTAATGTCTTTAATCATGTTTTATGAAAATGATATACACTATTTACATCTAAAGTTTACTTTCTGAATGGAATATGCGCCAAAATTAAAGTGCTCTCTCCAATTCGACTCAAGTGATAAGACTTAAATTTTAAAAATGCATGAGCATGTTCATTCCAAAATGTCATATTTCAAAATTAAAAATTGTTATCTCTAATAAATAGATTGAATTTCAGATTACTCAATGTAAATTCACCCCAGTGGATGTATTTCATTTAACTTCAACATATGGGCAAAAGTGGCTGGGATACAAGACAGCCCCATATCAGCTTAGGAACATAGCCAGCCAGTTCCTGGCATCAATAGGATTGGGAAATACCACAGAAGATTATTTTCCACATGCGAGCCTACACAGTGAATGTTGACAGGGCAATAAAATTGTACATTGCATCATACCTTAATCCAATATTATTCTCACTCAGTAAACAAACCATGTAATCCTTTCAGCACATAACATTCTATAAACCATCTGCTAATATTTTGAGCGCTTCCATTTCAAACATCAATATCAGCCTTACAGCCATAGAATACAGCATTGATACAATACATGCTCTTTGGCCAATTGTCCATGTTAACATGACGCCGAACAAGCTAGCCCCATTTGCTCATGTTTGCCCCATATCCCTCTGAAACCCTTCTATCCATGTAGTTATCAAATTGTCTTTTGAATGCTATTATTGTATTTGTCTTAATCACTTTATCTGACAGCTCATTCCACATATGCACCACCCTCTGCATGAGGATGTTGCCCCTCAGATTCCTTTTACATCTTTCCCCCTCACCTTAAACCTGTGCCCTCTAGTTTTTAGCTGTCTTCACTGGGAAAAGACTATGTGTGTTCACCGTATCTGTGCTACTCACGATGTTTTACACCTCTGTAAGGTCACCCCTCAATCTGCTGTATTCCAAGGAATAAAGTCCTAGCCTGCCAGCCGATCCCTGTAAGTCAGTCCTTGATTTGTGGGATTATCCTTTTAAATCTTCTCTGCACTTTTTCCAGTTTAATTACGTTTTTCCTATAACAGGCCAACCAAAATTGTACATTCAAAATTGTGTACTTCAAGTGTGGTCTCACCAATGTCTTATACATCTGCAATATAATACTCTTAATTCGTATACACAATGCTCTACTTGATGAAGGCTAGTGTACCAAACCACTTCTTCACCATCCTGTTTACCTATGATGCTGCTTTCAGCAACTACTCTATGCACTTGTACTCCTCGACCCCTCTGTTCAACAACATTCACTATATAACTCCTACCTTGGTCTGAGTTCCCAAAATGCAACACTGTACTGATCCAAATTGAAAGCTAATCTACCAATCAAAGATGGTGCCACCGAATGCGTGTGACAGCTCACCTGCAGTTCAAAAGCCAGGGAATTTGACTAAAAATATTACTAAAACACCTTTTCTGAAGTAAATTATAGTAATTTATCACTGCCAACAATGAAGAGGCGAACGAAGGCGAAGCAAAATCGAGGGATGAACCATGCTGATATGTTGCAGAATCGACGCAGATGGAGTGAGCCATTTGGAGAGGAGATGTTGAGGCACAGGAGTTTTGAGGCCTGTACAGCTGACCTGGTGTAAGATCGCTCTGGGCACCAAGCCAATTTGGAGAAATCAAGAGTGGCTTCAGGCCCAGCGGGAAAATCTGGCCCTGGAGCAAGTCACTAGGTGGCGTGTTCTAGGGCCGGAGCCTTTCGCTGTAGGGGTGCCCGGGTCCTACAGTGAGGTACCATACACTGTTTGGATAATTTAAAACGATATACGGGAAAGACATAGCATCAGGATACGAGGCGAGAGCCAATTTTGTTTGCTCTCCCACAATGTTCATTCCATCTCTCTCCCTATGGCACTGAGGCTATAAAGACTGCCCCTGGCTGCTGTGCACCATGCCCGCTAACATGATGGACTGATACTGAGGCTTGGGCCTACTCCGGGGTTTGGATCCAAGGACTCATTTTGGTCTGGAATTTGGTTGTTCACTTCTATTGTTCGCATGATTTGTGCTTTTCCCCCTTTCTCTGCGTTTCAGGTGTTGGTCTTTATTTTCATTTATTTTTAATTGGACTCTTTCCGGTTACTTGCTTTGTGGCTGCCTGTAAGCGGACAAATCTCAAGATTGTATAATTTATACATTCTTTGATAATAAACGTGCTTTGAATCTTGAATCTTCGGCCCACTTACCTAGCTTATCAAGACACCCCTATAATTTTTGAGAACCTTTATGAAGCCTATTTTAGTGCCATCTACAAAACTAATAACCATGCCTTGTATATTTACATCCTAATTGTTTATAGGATGTAAATATACAAGGTTCCAGCACCAACCCTGTGGCACACCAATTATCATGGGCCTCCACTCTGAGAAACAACCGTTGACAATCTCTTTCTGCTTCCTACTATTATGCCAATTATGAATCCAATCAGGTATTTCTCTCTGGATGCTGCACAATCTAATCTTCCAGGCCAGCCTGCCACCTGAGACCTTATTAACGGCCTTGTTAAAGTCCGTATTAACAATATCCACTAGTCTATCATCATCACCTATCCCCTTGATTACCTCTTCGAAAAACTCCTAAGAGAGTTGTTAAACATGATTTAAGGTAGTGAAATGTCCTAAATGACCTTAACAAAAAAAAGTTATTAGAGTAAATGACTAAAGACTTGGTCAAGAAAGAAGGTAATGAGGAAATAGTCAAAGCAGACAGATGGAGACTTATAAACATCTCATGGAAACATATAAAATTCTGACACACTGGACGTAGGAAGGAAGTTTCCTCCAGTTGGTGCTCTAAAACAAGCTTGATAGTCTCAGAATATAGGGTAAAGCATTAAGGACCTAGATGAAGAGTAATTTCTTCATTCAGAAAGTGGTAAAAATCAAATGTTGTACCTCAGAAAGCTGTAAGAGGCTATGTTGCTGAATATATTTAAAAAGGAAATCAATTTTCTAGACATGAAATATATCAAGAGGTGATCAAGAGGAAAGGGACGTAATATTAAGGTAGAAGATCACCATTCTCAAATTTTTCTGTTGACATGCAAGAATAGATAGGGACTAAGTATAGTTTCTTAGGGGAATGAGAGAGATCGTGGTGTGGTGTGAGAAGAGAAACCCTTATATAGTTCTGCAACTGTGACCAGAAGATTAAGTGTAGAGCTAGGCTAGTGCAATCCCATCCTGATGGAATGTTGAAAGAGGATGTCAACCATATCAAAGACTGCACAAGTGTCAAGAAGAACAAGGAGAAATAGATTATTTTTGTCTTCGTGGACATGCACAATTATTACTGATATTCCTCAATGGCATCCATAGTGCTAACAATCGGAGATGCTTTGGTATTGCTGAAGGTTAGAAATCCAACTTAACAATTATCCTATTTAGAATATAGAAATATTCAAATAACCAAGGAAGCTTCAGTGCACAGTAGTGGGTTACTCACAAGAATTCTTTTAAGGTCAGTGGATTCCCCACTCTACCTTTGGAAAGTACAATCAGGAATTAGACTGCACATACGTTTGCAAGAACCTAAACATTAATTCAATATATTAGTTTGGTAATCTTACCCCAATCAAGAAAATGAGGCCATCAACCTGTGGATAGACACCTTGTCCTTTGGATATAGGAATGGACTAATTAAATAACACAACAAATGATCTGCTGGAGGAGCTCAACAGGTCAAGTGGTATCTGTGGGAAGAAAGAAACAGTCGATGAAACCCTGCATGAGAGGTAAGTATAAAGAGGAGAGGGGGAAGTGATTTCACCATTTCCATTCTCCTTTTTATGAGGCTCCTTTTGCTGAGTTCCTCCAGCAGACTGCCTGTTGCTCCAGATTCCCAGCATCTGCAGTCCCCTGTGCCTTCAAGTAAACAACACAGCCTTGTTTGGCAACATGAAGTCTGAGATGTCGAAATAGAATGTAGCACTTTATGGCACAGTCTTAATCAGGCACAAATTAACATGTTAAGACATGAATTTCAGTGCTTAGTCTGAACAAAGAGAATGTTACAGCTCAGTCTAATGAGTATTGCAATTTTTTTTAGTGGCCCATATCCTATGCAAACTTGTCCAAGAAGAGGAATAGCCAATGGAGAATTATCAGAAGACAGTGACAGTCTCTAAAGCAGAGCTTCCCACCTGGAGATGGTCAATGGAGAGGATTAAATTAATCAGATATCTAATACAGGTGTCCCCTGCTTTACGAAAGTTCGCTTTACGCCACTTCGGGTTTACGAAAGACCTACATTAGTACCCTGTTTTCGCTAACCGAAGAGGATTTTCGCTTTTACTTGGGATGTTTACTTTGGTACTTCTTTGCACAAATGGAGGTTTAATTGTGAGGTACAAAAATGAAGAGAGACTTATGCACAGTGAACAAAAAGGACTTAATCAGCCACATCATTTCAAAAGGAAACACGTTTAAAGTGATTGACAGAAGGACGTGAGGGGATGATAAGGACAGAAACCCGCAGTGAGTTTATCAAACATCTTGGTGAATACTTGGTCTGTTGTTCCTTAAAAATAATAAGTTTTAAAGCCAGATTATCATAATTGCTTTTTCTGTACAACATAGACTTGAAGAACATAATGGTTTCCTTCTGTGGTCTCACTTTATAGGGTTGTGTGATTTTATGCACAGTTTTCATCCATTAAAAACTAATAACTGGGAAATCATGTGAACCATGAATTAGGCTTGATGACATCAGTGCCTGAATTCCAGATACATATCCTTGTTAGAAGAAACTCTACAAAAATAACAAAATCTATCCCACATTCTATTTAAAAGCGTAACTGAAATCTTTTCTCCAGAGAATCCTACTGTCAGAGAATTATTAATTTGGTTTCTCTAGGCTTTTGCCAAATATGCAACCAATGCTTACTGTGTTCTGCAACTGAAGTTAAATTAATAATATGTTTCATACTGAGTTACTACTAGGAAATATTTCAAAGTGCTTCAGAAACAATAAATTATTAACCTTGGAGTGCTGTTGTTATGGAGACAAAATCTATTAGTGGTAACAACATTATTTTGCAAAAGCATGAGACCAGAGAGAGATGTCATTGGTAATGTGTTTGTTTAAAAATTCAGAAGGAATAAATTTCACTGGATAAATTTTTTTTAATTAACATTAAATCGTAAACTTTCAATTTTATTGTTGCTTACTTAAACTGGGCATAAACTTGCCAGTCCCGAAATTGTGTACGTTAAAAAAAAATTCATTTATATACTGCTTGATAAACTCGCACTGCTTTAAATTAATAAACTAATTAAAATTTCATAAAATAGAGGTCTGACTGGATTTTGTAAAATTATTTACAGCCACAATAACATGTGGTTATAAAAACCTGACTTTGTTTCAGTTGGTAACATGAGATTTTTGCCTTCTATTAATTTATCTAGACAGGTTGAGAAGGGCACTTGGGTGAGGTCCATTTTATTGAGTCAAGTATTATCAAAGGTGGGAGGTAATGAGTGATAGTTCTTTCATTAATACCATGTTGACACTGGACACTAACATTAACATGCTGCTATTGCAAGACAGCAACTATACTTTATTAGGAGTTCGAAGAGATTTGGTATGTCAACAAATACACTTAAAAACTTCTATAGGTATACTGTGGAGAGCATTCTGACAGGCTGCATCACTGTCTGGTATGGAGGGGCTACTGCACAGGACCAAAAGAAGCTGCAGAAGGTTGTAAATTTAGTCGGCTCCATCTTAGGTACTAGCCTACAAAGTACCCAGGGCATCTTCAAGGAGTGGTGTCTCAGAAAGGCAGCGTCCATTATTAAGGACCTCCAGCACCCAGGGCATGCCCTTTTCTCACTGTTACCATCAGGGAGGAGATACAGAATTTTGAAGGTACACACTCAGCGATTCAGGAACAGCTTCATCCCCTCTGCCATCTGATTCCTAAATGGACATTGAACCTCTGAACACTACCTCACTTAATAACATATTATTTTTGTTTTTTGCATCATTTTTAGTCTATTCAGTATACGTATACTGTAACTGATTTATGATTATTATTTTATTATTATTTTCCTCTTCGATATTATGTATTGCATTGAACTGCTGCTGCTAAGTTAACAAATTTCACAACACATACCAGTGATAATAAACCTGATTCTAATCTATTCCACTTTCAACATGCTTAGAAAGAAATCTGTGATCATTACTGAGGTATCTGAAATAACTTGCAAAGATTGATACCGGCAAGAAAGCAAATATATGTAATTATCTCTGCCTGAAGAATGAAAATCCCAGATTGTTTCAAAATAATGCATACATTTAAAACAATACAACTCCTAAAAGCATATCTATAATGTTGTCAGGTATTTAACAAACTCAGCTAAAGATATGACCTTGGCAGTTAATTTCAACATTATGGCTACTCAACAATATCAACTCTAACGTATGGTACTTAAAACTTGTTCAAAGATTCTTATTAATAGATGAGCTACATGCAAGTCATGAAATCAGGTGATAATAATGAATATAAATGTTCATTTTACAATGTATAAATTTAAAATTCCCAATAATTTTAAATGTGGAAATTCACCAAATTCCAACTTAATTAATGTCAGGGATAGAGTGCTTATTTTCCTTGTTCTCCTCAGATGCACAGCACCAAATCATCACTCATTTGCTCAGTTTCTTTTAACAACAACGAAGCAACTTTCCTCCCTCAGTTTCTTCCAATGCACTTTGCAGTCAAGTACTTTTGTTTTGGTAAGTAATTACTGCTATAATGTAGCATGTGTTAATTTGCACGCAGCAACCTCCCACAAATAACAACATGATATTGAACAATTTTCAGTCATTGATTACTAAAGTTCCACACAATTCCAAAGATCACTTGCCAAATCTATTTTATCAATAAAACATATACTGAGAGAAATTGAGATCTCATTTTGCCATCGTATCTAAAGTCAATGCAAAGTCCAACCAATCCTACTGAGTTTTTTGAGGAGGTTACCAGGAATGTTGATCAAGGAAAGGTGGTGGATGTTGTCTACATAGATGTTAGCAAGGCCTTTGACAAAGTCCAACATGGGAGGCTGGTCCAGGAGATTCAGTTGCTTGAGATTCAGGATGAAGTGATAAATTGGATTCAACAACGGCTTAGCAGGAGAAGCCAGAGAAGTGGTGGTCTGTGACTTGTGGTGTGCCACAGGGATCGATGCTGGGTTCGTCATTTGTCATCCATATTAAAGATTTAAATGGTAATGTGGTAAATTGGATCAGCAGATCTGTGGATGACACCAAGATTGGGGAGTAATGGACAGTGAGGAAGGCTTTCAGTGGAATCTGGACCAGCTGGAAAAAATGGCAGATGAAATTTAATGCAGACAAGAGTGAGGTGCTGCACATAGAGAAGACAAGGCAAGATAAGACTTGCACATGAATAGTAGAGCGCTGAGGAGTGCGATAGAACAAAGGGATCCGGGAGTACAGATATATGATTCCTTGGAAGTGGCTTCACAAGTATAAAGAGAGGATTGAGTACATTAAGTATAAAGAGGGCTGTAAAGAGAGCATTTGGTACCAACACACATCAAAGTTGCTTTCAAATCTCCTACTAGCTCTTCCTTCAGTTAGTCCTGACGAAGGGTCTTGGCCTGAAATGTCGACTGTACCTCTTCCTAGAGATGCTGCCTGGCCTGCTGCGTTCACCAGCAACTTTGATGTGTGTTGCTTGAATTTCCAGCATCTGCAGAATTCCTCGTGTGAGCATTTGGTACATTAGCTTTTATAAATCAGAGTATTGAATACAAGAGTTGGAATGTTATGTTGTAATTGTATAAGACATTGGTGAGGCCGTATTTTGAGTATTGTGTGTGATTCTGGTCACCTATCTACAGGAACAGTATCAGTAAGATCTAATCAAATTCTCTGTACTTTTTCAATAAGATTGAATGTGCACATAGAAAATTTACAAGGATATTGCTGGGAGTCGAGGACCTAAGTTAAATGGGAAGGTTGAATAGGTCGGCACTTTATTCCCAGGGTGTTGGAGTCCGAAGGGAGATTTGATAGAGGTACACAAAATTCTACACAGGGTAAATGCAACAAGCTTTTTACCTCAGGGGTTAGATGAGACATAGATTGAGGATGAAAGGTGAAAGGTGAAATAGTTAAGGGGGAACTTCTCTCAAAGGGTGGCGAAGAGTATGGAATGAGCTGCCAGTGGAGGTGGTAGGTGCAGGTTTGATTATAACGTTTATGAGAAGTTTGGATAGGTACGTGGATAGGAAAGGTATGCAGAACTATGCTACAGGTGCGGGTTGACAGAACTAAGCAGAATCGGCACAGACGAGATTGGCTGAAGGGCCTGTTTCTGTCCTGTAATGTTCTAATTCTCTATCATGCCTTCAACAATATACAGTATTCCTGAAATATACATGGGAGTGTTGCTAAGTCTCTGGTCGAACTTGAATCCATAATCTGTGAGGAGATGTTCAACAGTCTGATCTGGATGACACATTGCATCTCTGGGAGTACCTTACGAAGAACTTTCTCATTACGCACTTCTGGGAATTGGCAAATTTTGATACTTACCTGCCTGATTAACATTACCTCATAATAAATTTCTCCAGGTCTGCATCCTCGTACATCTCTCCGAGTACTGCATATTATCTCTTGAGACTGAATTGAATTGCCATTTTCTGCCAATCAAACTAGTCTATTCATTGTTTCTACTGTTCCCACCCCCACTTCATTTTGAACCATATGACCCATTTCCGGGTTATTTGAAAACTTCCTAATCAAATGTTTACGTGGGTACAATTATTTATATACTCCGCAATTGGTATTCGACCTGGTATTGAGTCCTCCAGAATGCTATTAAAGAACTTCACTCACTTTTTAAAAAAACTGTTGACCCAGCCTTCGAACCAATGTAGGATGCACCTCGCCCTTGGATCCCGTGGGCTTTGACTTTGCTGCTTAGTGTGTCGTCTGGGAGCTTATCACGTGCTTGGATGTCTCCCCCAGCAGAAGCCAGGCTGGCTCGGCCATGAAAAGATGAAATCTCCATATCATAGGAACTGCAAGATCTTCGTAAGGACTTTTGAGTTCAGCGTCAAGCGCCATCGCTTCAGTTGTGATGCAAAATCTGGGTCACTATTAATCTTCGAATGAGGAGGAAAATACAGGGATTTGAGGTACGAGAAGTAGGGTTTATTGGTTAGTTCCACCAAAAGCAGTTATGAGCTCGATGAGCACCTTCCGTGGCATAGCATTTCCATGACTATAAGGGCTTTAAATCTGCATCCTCAACGCCTTATTTTCTCCACTGATTTTTGCAGCAGATGCAGTATAGTTTTGATACTTATCGTTCATGCATCAGGTCTAGTCTCTGGAGCAACTTGAGTAGAAAACCAGCGCCTTCAACAGGAAAGGAAGAATCACAGAAGAAATTTGTTCCCGAAGAAAACAACTGGGGTTGCAAGATACTTCCCGGAGTTGCAAGATACTTCCCGGAGTCTGCGCGGAATGCGCGCGCACGCGGAGGAGTCGCGTTACGAGCCCGTGCATGCGGACGGCATTACGTCCTGGTGTCACTGAGCACGGGGTTACGTGCTCTTGCCCGCAGTGTGGGGCGCGCGCAGGTCGCTGCAGGGCTCGTGGGCGATGGCAGCCGGATACATTGTTACTCTGAAGTTGTAATGAAGTTCCATTCGAACTTTTTATCACCGACGGTCCTTGTGGATCAGAAACTGCAACAAAACTGGGAAAATGGCTGCTAATAAGGCGAAGAAAGTTACAAAAATGGCTACGAAAGCCTGTCCAGATTGTGACCAACAGGTGGGAAATATCAGACTATAAATATTTGTGCATTTCATATTCATTTCAGGTTTATCAGCAAGGATCGAGTCTTTCTTTGTGCGGTTTTGACAGGGTATATTATTGAGGTTACATATTTAAAACATTGCTCAGATATTTTTGGTTATTGTATGACCTCGCAGTTGACAAAAATGATTTTTTTTTGATTTTTGAAATTTCATCCAGGATGATTATTGTTGGCTTTTAAGCGTGGGGAATATTGTATGATATCAGATTCCACTGCCTTAACTACGATCTAGTTACGAATTCTATCTGGGTTTGTAAGACAATAAAAGGATAGTATTTAGACTTAATGACTAGAATACAGTCCTTACAGAAATGTCTTTCATCTGAAAGTGATTAAACTGTTCTGGCGTCAGCCGAATACCGCACATTTGCAAAATTATATATTACTTCCTCGTTGATTTAGCAGCCGTATTTTAAGTCTCCTATTCGACAAAGAAGTAAATAACTTTTAGTGAAGAAATTAAACACTTTAAGATATTTTTGAATTTAGAATTTAAGCTTTGTCATGTGGCGTATGCATTGCGGGCAGCTCTAACAAATATGAATGCTGGTGAAGTGATACCGAGTTGCCAAAAGCTTAATCACAATCAATACATTCATGGGCTTACGCCTGTACTTTCAAAATACACATTTGTCCTTTTTTTAGCTTTGAGTTCATGCTGCAAATCACGCAGCCATTTATAATAAAATTGAATTGCCCGTGAATTTCTGCTTTAACTCGGTGCTATTAAAGCCGTTCGATTATGTCGACATTGTACAGTAGTTTCATGTAGGACGGACGCCAATTCTTAAAAATATTTGCATAAGCTATGTCAGTTCATCGTTGAAACGGAAAATATAAAACACTGCAATCTTGGCAAACTGCCTTGCCTGATGTATAATCTTTCAAACAATGGAAATTCTGATTTTTAAAAATATTTTATTCGGCACTATGCAATCCTATAAGTGCCACCTGGATATTAAAAATGAGCTACAATTTATAATGATTTCCGCTGGCCTGCGTGTTTACAATTCAAATATATATTTTATAGAGTAAAGTCTTTACATATGTGAACTTAATCATATCCTTTGGTTAAAATGTTTACCGAGACGTAGGGCAGAAAAAAAACGTCATCCAATTTTAAATGTTTAATTTTTCAGATTCCGGTTGCCTGTAAATCATGTCCTTGTGGATTCGTTTTTATAAGTAGAAGACTGCTGAATGCTAAACAGACTGAAAAATCACCGCCACCTAATTTAGGTAAATAATGATAAAATCTGCCAAGCTGGAGCAAAATAATCATAGTGGGGAGAAATGAAATGAGTAAGCAATACAAATTTATAATCCATTTTTAGAATACAAATTGGTATCCGTATTGCTGGCAATTTTACTTTGTGTATAGGTTGAAAATCTTGAATTTTTAGTTGTGAATTAAAATGAGTACTTAATGTGAAAGTCATTTTAATTTTCTTGTATTAACGAAGCAATATTGTAAATTGATCTCTTGTCGTTTCTCTCACTGTATTGTTTTGTAATGGCATAACTTAGCATATAATGAAGAATATATTATCAATTAAACATCAAGGGCCAATAAAGCACAAGAATTTTTTTCTCATTGTCCAATTGTTGTCTGATCTATGTGCTCCCTCAGCAATACCAATCACATGTAGACACATACAGGCCATGTGTGCTATTAAGAATGCCCACATTATGGATATCCTCCTGAGTTCCCATAATGTTATTAAATTCGATAGTATGATGTATGTACATTTGGTCTGGTTTCCTCACTCCACTTTTAGTAATTGTTCTCATCAGACCTAAATGTTTTTGATGGCATTAGAAGTATGGATACCATATTGAGTGATTTTTTTTTTGTGTGTGTGTATTTTCCAACATGGGTAAAATCGACTTATGGATGTTAGTAAAAGTGGAACACATTTCTTTCCTCGGGATGGCTTGTACATTTTTTTTTCAATGTTTTTCAATGTTCTTCCGCATTCCATTCGCTAAAATTTAGTTATGAATTAGGCAAAGTTTCCTTTAATTAAACATTGGAAAGATCAAGACTGACATCTTTAGCTCCCATTACAATCATTCGTCTGCTTTTACTTACAGGCTCGGGTTGAACTGGACCTTCTGAAACCCCCAAAAAGTTACTTGACCACAAGCTGAGTTTTCAGTCAGATATTCTCATCGTCAAAAGGTCCACTTCCGCTTGTCTTACCACCTTTTCTGTCAAATTGTCAACTGTCCATTTCACTCTGTAACTGCTGCTTGACTTGGAGGAGCACAAAGTGCTGCTCTGGGACACAGTATCTGCATTCTCTTGTGTCTCCAAGCTTCTAGTATATGGCTATTTCAATCTACCAGTCAAACTTCCACATACTGACTCCCTTTGCAAATCCAGTTCCATTTTGTCTTGCCATTGGAATTCATGCCTTTGTCCAGTGAAGATCTACATGCTGAACATCTTAAATTTTGCTATCCTCATTTTCCTCAAGACTTTCCTTTCCAGCTGCTCTGTTTAACCAAGATTTTAGTCACCAAATGTATTATCTGTTTTGGCTTGGTATCAGTTTCCATCTGATTATCCTGCCTGGCAGCACTTTTGAATATTATTTGCATTAAAGGTTTTATGTAAATGACTTGTCAGGGAAGAATTACTCAGTTTCCATGTGTGTGGTATTTATCAGGCATTTGTTTTCCTCTGAATTTTTTTTTCAGTTATTTAGCGAGACAGTATGGCATAGGCCCTTCTGGTGCTTCAAGCCGTGTAGCCCCAGCAACTCCCAACAAACCCGATTGACCCTAACCTAATCACGGGACAAGTTCCAATGACCAATTAACCTACCCGGTGTATTTTTGGTCTGTGGGAGGAAAACGGAGCACCCAGGGGAAACCCACCCATTCCAGGGGGAGGACTTACCTACTTCTTAAAGACGGCACCAGAACTGAACTCTGAAACACCCCGAGCTGCAGTAGCATTGCGCTAACTGCTGGGTTACCATGGTGCCTTACTTTGATACGCAGTGGATTCTGGTTAATTGGGGCACATCGGGACCAGTACATTTTGGCCCAATTAAGCGGCTGCCCCAATTAGACAAAGTTTAATGGAAATAGTTAAAAAGATATATTAAAAAAAGAACTACAATTTAACTGAGTAACAAATAATGTATTTATATGAAACCTAGTACAAATTAGAACACTACCAAAACTACTACAGTACAATAAGACAGTGTAATTAGTTCCTAATAGTTATTGGCAGAGGAATTCATTCAATGCACGCTGATAAGTTCCTGTGATTGACTGTAAATGACAAAACTAGTGCAGGCGCCTAGTGGAGATGGTAGACTGCCTTCATACAATCCTTTCGATGATTGCATCTTCCAAATCTTCATTTTCATTGTAACATTCAAGATATTTTGTGATACTTTCAAATTCTTTGTAGGTCCTAACTTGTTGAAGTAGTGAAATAGTTTCATTTTCACTCCTGGTTGTTTCTGGAATCTCCAAGCCCAAATGCCTGAAACTACAGTGAGCAAAACAGTTCTGAATCATCTTACTGCTTATGTCTCGCCAACTATCACTGCTTTTTGAACACAAGTACTGACGCTATTTTAAAAACTGTTCTCTATCAGTGTGGCATAGTAGCTAATAGCCACACAAGTGCACAGATCTGATGCTAGCTAGAAACTGTTGAATGACAGTCTCCTATCCCAGTTAAGTAGCAGAGTGACCCAAATGAACAACAGGAATCCTGACTATTGATTAATTTTTGCTCTATAAGAGTTGTCTCAAATAAGCAGATGGCGCAATAAATCGATTGTCCGATTAACTGGAATCCACTGTAATTGTGAAGTAAGTTTGATTATGCACTTTGAGGGTACACTCATTTTTAATAATGGATCTTTTCCAGTATTACTCATGGTGAAAAGAATGGTGACTTGTCTGAAACTTGTTATGTGCATATTATTCTACGGCCAAGGTGGAAGTGTTTCAAATAGTTTCCCTTTTACAAAATTCTTGTTTTTTTTTAAAGTCAGTTTGTTGTGTAATGATCAAACTTTGCAAATGATTTCTGGTAGGTTTTAGTTCCAGATTAGATGCACTAATCAGCTTTTCCCCTTTTCTGGGAAAAAATAGCTTTATCTTTATAATGAAGTGTAACATCATGCATGTGTTTATTCACATGCATGAGTTTGTGCCTGCATATTCTTCTATTTCAGTAGCATACTGCTTTTCATTTCCTCGGTATCTTTCTTCTCTCTAATCACGAATGGAAATTAAGGCAGATGGTGTACAAGGTTGACCAACAACACTTTGAAAGTAAATATTCTAATTTTCCTCCTGGTGGCAATGGAGGTTCATTTCCAACTGTAGACCTGGCTTATGGCTGGTACAATAGAGCACCAAGTAAAAAGTAAACAGGTAGCAGTGGAAAGCTGCTGTACCATGTATTACTTAGTGCAGCAAGAATTTTTATAATAAATGCTTATTAAGGACTAATAAAATAAAATTAGAAGGTGCTTGTCTTGGTCAAAGGCTGTTTGGTGTATTGATACATTTTCCACACAGCAGTAAATCTAATCCTATGTTCCTTTCATTCAACCACGTGTGCGACTTGTTTTCATAAACCGAGTCTTCAATTGCCAGATCTTGTCATGCTTTCCACTTTCACAAACCTCTGTGCAAAATAAATTCTCCTGGCTGCTTTAAATCTCTTACTCAGTCGCTTGGAGAAAAAAATGTACAGTGGCATGCAAAAGTTTGGGCACCCCGGTCAAAATTTCTGTTACTAGGAATAGCTAAGTGAGTAAAAGATGACCTGATTTCCAAAATGCATCAAGTTAAAGATGACGCATTTCTTTAATATTTTAAGCAAGATTACTTTTTTATTTCCATCTTTTACAGTTTCAAAATAACAAAAGAGGAAAAGGGCCTGAAGCAAGAGTTTGGGCACCCTGCTTGGCAGTACTTAGTAACACCCCCTTTGGCAAATATCACAGCTTGTAAATGCTTTCTGTAGCCAGCTAAGAGTCTTTCAATTCTTGTTTGGGGGATTTTCACCCATTCTTCCTTGCAAAAGGCTTCTAGTTCTGTGAGATTCTTGGGCCGTCTTGCATGCACTGTTCTTTTGAGGTCTATCCACAGATTTTTGATGATGTTTAGGTCAGGGGACTGTGAGGGCCATGGCAAAACCTTCAGCTTGCGCCTCTTGAGGTAGTCCATTGTGGATTTTGAGGTATGTTTAGGTTCATTATCCTGTTGTAGAAGCCATCCTCTTTTCATCTTCAGCTTGTTTACAGACAGTGTGATGTTTGTTTCCAGAATTTGCTGGTATTTAATTGAATTCATTCTTTCCTCTACCAGTGAAATGTTCCCCGTGCCACTGGCTACAACACAACCCCAAAGCATGATTGATCCACCCTCGTGCTTAACAGTTGGAGAGGTGTTCTTTTCATGAAATTCTGCACCCTTTTTCTCCAAACATACCTTTGCTCATTGCAACCAAAACGTTCTATTTTAACTTCATCAATCCACAGGACTTGTTTCCAAAGTGCATCAGGCTTGCTTAGATGATCCTTTGCAAACTTCTGATGCTGAATTTTGTGGTGAGGACACAGGAAAGGTTTTCTTCTGATGACTCTTCCATAAAGGTCATATTTGTGCAGGTGTCGCTGCACAGTGGAACAGTGCACCACCACACCAGAGTCTGCTAAATCTTCCTGAAGGTCTTTTGCAGTCAAACAGGGGTTTTGATTTGCCTTTCTAGCAATCCTACGAGCAGTTCTCTCGGAAAGTTTTCTTGGTTTTCCAGACCTCAACTTGACCTCCACCGTTCCCGTTAACTGCCATTTCTTAATTACATTACGAACTGAGGAAACAGCTACCTGGAAACGCTTTGCTATCTTCTTATAGCCTTCTGCTTTGTGGGCATCATTTATTTTAATTTTCAGAGTGCTAGGCAGCTGCTTAGAGGAGCCCATGGCTGCTGATTGTTGGGACAAGGTTTGAGGAGTCAGGGTATTTATAAAGCTTTGAAATTTGCATCACCTGGCCTTTCCTAATCATGACTGTGAACAAGCCATAGCCCTAACAATCTAATTAAGGTCTGAGACCTTGGTAAAAGTTATCTGATAGCTCAAATCTCTTGGGGTGCCTAAACTTTTGCATGGTGCTCCTTTAATTTTTTTCACTCTACAACTGTACAAACAAAAATAATACACTAACCTTGCTTAAAATGTTGAAAAGAATGTTTCATCTTTCACTTTACGACTTTTGGACTTTAGTTCATCTTCTACTCACTTAACTATTCACAGTAACAGAAATTTTGACCGGGGTACCCAAACTTTTGCATGCCACTGTAATTACCCATTTCCCATTTGACACTGAGCACATCCTATCAAATCCCTTTTGATCCTCTGGTCCAACTGAAGCGTTTCTAATTTTTAACACTTTCTCGGTATTTCCTCTCGTCATCTGTATCTTGCTGCACTGGCAATGTCTCATCTCTTGCCTTCGCATTCTTCTCGAACTATATATGTGCACCATGTTGGCATTTGAATTAATGACTTTTGGGTTGCTAAGTCATACCATGAAGGCTATATCAAAATTTATTATCAATGTACATATCTGCCAACATATACAACCTTACGATCCATTTTCTTGAGCGCATTGTCAATAAATCCATTCTAGAATAATAACCATAATAGAATCAATGAGCGACTGCACCTATTCCTATTACAAAATAATGAAAAAAAAGGTAATCTAACTTGCTATATAAGAGTCTTTTTCTTTTTTCATCCTTTTTTTGTGACTGTAAGTAGGCCATGTAGGGAGACTGCAAATGAATGCAGAGGGATCTAGCATTTCTAGTATTTGAATCACAAAAGAAAACATGCAAGTGGTTAGGAAGGTAACTGTCATGATGACCTTGATTGCAAGCAGGTTGGAGTTTGGAAGTGGGGAAGTTTTGTAACAATTGTGCAGGGTGCTTCTGAATTACACCTAGAGTGCGGGGCAGATTTTGGGTCAAATATTTAAGAAAAGATTTGCTAACCTTATTCCTGGCATATGAGTAGCTAAAAAAGCTGGATCTGTATTCTTCAGAGTTCCGACAGCTGAGGGATCATATTACTGAAACGATAGTAATGGGACAGGATAGGAAAGTCAAGACATTAAATGAGGAGACATAGTTGCAATATAAGGGACAGATATCCAACTCAAATGCTCAAAAATCTCCTCTTCAAAGTGTGGTTCTCTGTTTATTTCATTGTACTGCTGCAGTGAAGTCACAACATATGCCGGCGATATTTAAACTGATTCTGAACCTTTGATCTTCAGAGATTTGTGGAAGTTAGATCTTTGGATGTGTTTAAAGAGAGGTGGATTTGAGGGCTATGAAAAACTAGGACAGTTGATGCCTGGGGCAGATCAGCCTAGATCATATTCAATGGTGAGGTAGAGCTGAGGGGCCAGGAGGCTCAGTTGTACTGTTTTCATTTCACCATCGTGCTTGAATAGACTTGCTAAGATTTTCTCTTTACACTATGTCTGGACACTTGCATTTTATGGTGATGGATTGAAAGAATTTCTAATTCCTTATGAGTCTGTAAACGATGAAACATGATAAGCAAATCTGCTATTCTACCGCCAAAGTTGCTATAACTCATAGTTGAGATCTGATCAGAAAATAAATGAGGATTGTTTCAAAATTTGATAATTTCCAAACTTCATAATTAGAATCAAAATTATGTAAATGGATGTGATTTGTCAGTCTTGGATTAGAGAGCTTGCATCTGGGTTGGAGGGTTTGCCTTGTATGGAGGGATTGGATAGTTTGGATATGTTTTTTCTTGCAGAAGGGAGGTTGAGGGATGATGTGATACTGGAACATAAAATTATATAAAGTATAGATAGGGATGGTAACCAGCACATGGTAGTGGTGTTTAAAACTGTAGGTTTGGGGTGAGAGGGAGGAGGTTTTGAAGGGATCTGAGAAGTAAATCTTTTCCTTGCACAAAGATGAGTTGGTATCTGGTATGAGCTCCCAGGAGGAGGTGGCAAAGACCTCTGGACAGGTTCTTGAATAAGCAAGGCATACTGGCAAGTGGGATTGATATAGATAAGCATGATGGTCCACATAGACCGGATGGGCCGAACGACCTGATATGATGCTGCCCAATTCTGTAAACCTATGATGTCTTTGTTTCAGTAGCACAACAATCAGTAATTTGTTCTATATTGAGATTCAGCAGGAGACCATTGACATAGCATTTGGATGGTGGTAAAGTATTACCAAATCAGATGCCAGTGTTTACCAGCTAATTTGTAGTTTCCACCAGGCAATGTTCAGAAAATTATATTCACCGTTCCATTTGTTGCATGCACAGGCTATTGGTTCTACACAATATTTACTATTTGTATTACTCAGGATGATGACAAGAAACCATAAATTCAAACTGAACTTAATTAGTTATGGTCAGTGAGCCAAAACAATGTTTTGTAATTTCCTCTGGTCTAATGCTGGTTTTCTATTTTCACTATGCTCTCTAACATCCTTTCACATGACAATACAAATGTGCTTATTCCTTATGGAAATATTTTATTATAGATTGAAATGCTTTAAGATCCTTGTGTTCTTGTGTGTCTTTTGCCTTTTTGGAGATTTTTTTTTGTGAGCCTGTAAGATGTGGCACACGATTCATGACTTGGTTCTCTTGAAGTGAAATGAGGTTAGAGGATATTGTATATTTGGACCAGATTTGCAATTATTATTAATTGTATTTGAAAGATAAGGGTTTCTTTCAGTTTTTGCATGCACATGTGTAATGGAAGCTGACATGCAATTACAAGCTCCAAGCAGTGTTAGTGTTCAGTATTTTCTATACGAAAATTTGATCTTGATGGACATGCACGAGGAACTCAACAATTCAGGCAGCATCTTTGGAGGGGAATAAACTTTATTTATTAACATTTATCACATCATTTATGTGAATAAACTGTTTTCCCTCGACTGTTTATTCTCTTCCAAAGATTCTACCTGATCTGCTGAGCTCCTCCATAATTTTGTGTGTGTTACTGAAGTGTGTGCTACATCTGCAGAGTCTCTTCCAACTTGACAGGTTTGTAAAGGTTGTGCCACCAAGAATTTGTCTGTGATTAGATTTAGGAGAGGGAGCAGGAATTGAGCTTTGAAATTTTCATTTATACAGACAATGTTTTAAAATCATTTTAATGAAAAACCTCCACTAAATATAAGTCATTCAACAAGGGAAGATGGTGCTTACTGTTTTAAATTTGACAAAAGGTAAAGATTCCAAAAAAACCCAACAGAGTTTAAATAATCATTCCTCCTGTCTTCACAAATTTTCTTCTTTGTTATTACAAGATGATAGCGAGTGAACTTCTATTCCAAATCTGCACTTGAACTCCTGGGGGAATTTTGTTTTAATCACATCTACTTTGAAACAAAAATCAACCCCAGTTTAGTTGCATTTCCAAAGTATGGGCATGGGTTTCAGATTGACATTAACAGGACACTTTGGGTTTGGGAAAGACTTTGGGTTATTTATTCATGATGGGCTGTTTCCTTTTGTGTACCACTTGAGTGGAATGTGATCATAGACTTGATTTATATGCCTTATAGGAATAACAAGCTCTTATTTTGTGGATAGACAACAAGTCGGCAGCTAAGAGACGGAGAACAGAGAGAGCACGTCGAGAGAAAGCCAATTCTCCTCTAACCAAAGATTTGGAAAACAGGAAGCGCTCTAGGTCAGAGAGCCATTCCGAGCAGATTCGACGGCGGCGAGGGCGTCCAAAAACTGGCCCAAGCAAAAAGCACGATGACGATAAAGGTAAAATACTGGAGTGGCTCTGACTCGATGGTGAGGGCTGGGATTGAAGTTTCACGCTTTTTTAAATTCATTGCCAATCGCGGTTAGCGAGGGAAATGGGTTCAAGCTGGGCTCTCCCTACTCTCATGCAGAAAACCAGCACTAACGGAGGAATCGTAATATTCTTCGAATTGTCATTCAGTATATTTTTACCAATAGTGCATCTGCGTTTTGTGAATAGCACTTTATTTTTGCTTTTGTTTAACCATTCTCCTTTCTTGAAGTGGCTCGTTTCATCTGCAACATGCACACAGAAACTGAGCGCTAGTAATGAGAAATAGAAGGCAAGAGGTATTGGAGCAAGTGATCACCTTCATGTGTCCACAAACTTGTATTTTGCTGCAAAATAAAACTAAATCAGAGTGATAACCTTGGTTGATAATTTTTGTTTCCATCTTGAGGCATATCTTTTATTAATCAGGTAATTATCAGCTAGCTAGAGATTACATTTTCCTTATTCTTGAATGTTGATCCAACCAGTGAAGTGGTTAACAAGTGGGCAACAAAAAGGTTACATTTTATAAAAATAACCTTTGCCCTTTTGGCCTATGTGTAACACAGCACTCTCGTGTTTTCAGATTTAAAACGTTGAATTTCTTTGGGGGTTCGGGATTTCAGCCGGTCAGTAAAATGGACAAGAATGCATATAGAATAGAAAGGATCTAGTTCTCATATTGCCATGTGTTAGCCATTCTTCTAAAGATTCCAGGGTACGTTCAATAGCTTTGTAGCTTAAATGTAAGGAAAACATTATTAAACAAAACCAGAATTCCACTGGTATGAATAGTTCAGTGAACCCTAAGATTGTGCAATGTTGCAACAAAGTATTGTTTTTCTTCGAATAATGCCACGAAAATGTACAATTCTAACCACATGCAAATCGTATATTTTCTCTTTTTTTAAAAATATCCACGTATTAAAATCGGGGAGATTATTTCAAATGGGTATTTCTTTGCAAGTTCCCACAATTTTTGAATTCTCCATCGACAACCTTTGGTCCCACGGTGGTTATGAAAGGAAATGCAATGAGCTCTGAGATGTGTGGTTCTTCATGTGATTCTGAATCATTTCTTTGGGAGACTGTGGGGTTAAGTGATAAAGTTGATGTGTAAGCTTTTGACCTTGGGGAGACTGCACTTTTTGGAACTGGTTCATCATAGCTCTCTCCTTTTTGCTTTACAGAAAGGCAAGAAAAAGAAGTTGATGTGTATGCCACTCTTTCAGATGAAAGAGCTTTTGTATTTTCAGTGGCGTTGGCAGAAATAAACAGAAAAATAATCAATCAGAAATTAATTCTTTGACGAAGCATGCAAAAGTGAGATATAACCGCAACTCAGGACCCACTCTTGCTCAGTTTATTTCACCAATATGGACCTTGCATTTTCTAGCAATATTGGAGAAGCCTGGACATTGCTGTCAAGTTAACTCCTGTTAACTTGCTTAATTGTCAGATGACTGCACCTAACAGCAGAACTTTCAGAGGCCGTGGACGTGGACATGCAGTAGTTTGAACTTGTGCACCAAAGAAGAAGGCAATTCTTTAAATTCCAATTTCACTTTGTACAAAAAATAATGCCACATTGAATTTAGAAGAGTAAAGTGGTTTGATGCATTGACCAAGAAACGGGTGAACTATGGAAAATATTATCTTCCTCAATCAGATTCAGCAGGCGTTAGGTTAAGCCAAGAAAGGAAACATAAGTTGTTCCTGTAGTATATTTGAAAGGTTCCAGAACTGATTAATTCTTGTTTCAGATGCACGTTTCTATCTGTATTTTATCTTATTTATGACATTGAGTGCATGGATGCATGGATGTAATAATCTCTGTTCTAATCGGTGTAATTAGTCTAAACACTGCAAAGAATCATAAAATACTATAATAAAAAGTCTTAAGTTTCATACATCTTTTGATCCTTTTCAATTTTAAATGTTAACTTTCTGAATTTTAACTTTTGTGGTTTGACACTAGCATAAATTAATCCCAGGAATGTATTGCATACAATTTTTGGAGTTATTTTGATAATTTTCTCTGTAATAAATGCATTTATATATAATAATGTGTGGTATAAATAGACTTCTGACTTAAGGCTGAATTAAGAAGCTGTACTTGTGAACTTGATTGTCGATTTACCATCTGATGTTTAATTTTTGCATATCCTTTCACATCACAAATATGAGGATATTGCTAGTGGGGGAAGTAGACATCTAGTGGGATTCTAAGAGCATAAAACAGGGCCCAACCAAATGGTTTTCAAGAGGTGGTACAACTATAACAGGGCTCCCTGTCTTGGAGTCCACAAACCTCTTGTTTAATGGTAGGGGTCCTTGGCATGGAAAAGGTTGGGATTTCCTGAACTATAGGATCATTATAAAACAGAAAGAGGTTATCCAAATCATACATATGCAGAGAAATCCATCAGTTTCATTACCCTGCAAGTTATTCTTTTCAAATCAATTTTAAAAGCCCTGATTGACCTGCTTTCATCTCCCACTGTAGACACAAATGTATTGTCACAATAACTTTGTCTTTACAAAAAACCTTATTGCTCAAATTTGTCTTGTAACCTTGCTTCCTTCTGCCCACCCCATGCCCTGACTTGTCTTTTCTCTGTCGCTTCAAATCTACATTCCCCAAAATACCTGATGGGAACAGCTTCCCTTTATTTGAACCTGTCACGATTTTGTACAATGCCCAACCTGTTGGAAGAACTCAGCAGGTGGAGCAGCATTATCAGGAGGAAAGGAATAGTTGATGTTTTCCGCTGAACCCCCCCGTGCATCTGAACTGAGAATGGAGAAGTGAGGTGGCCTGCATCGAGGGGAGATGGGGAGTGACAAGTAAGGACTTGGAGGTGTTTGGTGGACTGAGGAGGAGTGTAAGATGACAGGAAGATATTGCCAGATACGGCAGGTGAGTGGGACTGAAGGTGGAAGACTGTGGCAGGTGGATGGTAGATGGAGGCAGATGAATAAAGTGGAAGAAGAAAGCAACAGATGGAGCAAGGTGGAGGGAGGAACTGTGAAGATGAAGACAGCCGCTCATGGGAGATGACCAGGAGGTTTGGGGGGAAGAAACTGTGAAGTTGGTAGATAGAGCAGTGGGAGGGGAACTGTTGGATCAAAAGGAGAAATGTGGGTGGGGGTGGTAGAGAGGGAAAATGATGGGTCATTAACTAAAATTGGAAAATACAGTATTCATATTGAGTTGTAGATTAGCCAGGCAGTATTTAAGATGATGCTCCTCCATCCTGCGTTGAGCTTCATCCGGGCAGAAGAGAAGAAGCATGGAGCAGCCAGTGTGGGATTGGGAAGGGGAATTGAGATGGTTGACAGCGGGGGAGCATGGAATGTCCACTGTGGACTGAAAGTCGGTGTTCTGTAAAATGGTCACAAAGTTTGTGCTTGATCTTGTACACCTAGAAGTTTTAATTCCAAGGAGAACATTTCCAGCTTTCTGGGTGTAAATCCCTTATCCTAGCAACTAAAATTTTCTCCAATCCATCTGAACTTTTGCCTGATTTCTAAAGTTAGCAGAGCCTTACTGTTGCCTAAGGTTCAATATTTATTAACTTGTTTTTGTCCGCCTGTTTATAAAGCCCTGAATCCCACACACATTAGTAGCTGCACACTCAACATGTTATAAATGTGCATCATAGGCACTAATTAAAGAAAAAGAATTTTTAAGATTTTATTTCTTACTTCCACCCCATAATATCAGGGAGTAAAAATCTTCATGTTGCGTCTCCGTCGCTGTGTACAAGCAATTAGGAAGGGAAGTGTGGGAGGATATTGCCCAAACACTAAGATTGTATACAGAATTGTTTTGTATACATGTATATACAGTCAGATACAAAGTACAGTCAGCTATGCAATCAGATCAATGTGTATTGATAAATCCGATGGCCTGGTGAAAGAAGCTGTCCCAGAGACTGTTGGTTCTGGCCTTAATGCTGTGGTACCGTTTGCCAGACAGAAGCAGCTGGAACAGCTTGTGGTTGGGGTGGCTGGTGTCCCTAGTGATGCTCCGGGTCCCTTTTATGCACCTGCTGCTGTAAATGTCCGGAATGGAGGGAAGTTCACATCCACAGATTTCCTGGGCTGTCCGCACCACTCCCTGCAGTGCCCTGTGACAGAGGGTAGTACAGTTCCCATACCAGGTGATGACACAGCCAGTCAGGATGCTTAGGTTGTGTGGGTATCGCTTTTATCTGGCCTTTTGTTCTATGTTCTCGCGTAGTTGAGAGTGTATTTTTTTTGTATTAACTCTAAAATTTGCTTATTGCAACGGAGTTAGTGTGGGGAACTGAGCCTTTGGCTCAAGTTATTTTGTCAAGGAGAGGCAGAGGCTACATTGAAGTTTCTGTCAAGTTTCTTTTTCTTTAATTAGTGCCTAGCTAGTGTAGTGAGAATGCATCCCAGGCCAGTGATAAACTCCTTATGTAAGATGTGGGAGATCAGGGTGACGTCTGGCCCCTCTGATTGCTGTATTTGGGAGAAGTGCAGCTTCCTGCAGACCGTGTTAGGGTGCCGAGCTTGGATGACCTTCGGCTCATCTGGGAGGCTGAGGAGGTGATTGGTGCTGCCTGGAGGGTGTCACATGCAAGTTGCAGGAGCCAGGTAGCAGGGAGATTGTTAGGGAAGAGAATGGGAGTAATCAGTGCAGAGTACCCTGTGGCCGTTAACCTCAATAGCAAGTATACCGCTCTCGATACTGTTGGGGAGTAAGACCTATAAGGTTCTTGGTGCAGCGACCAGGTCTATGGTACTGAGTCTGGCTCTGTGGCTCAGAAGGGAAGGAAGGAAAAGAGGAGAGTGGAGATAATAGGGAATATAACAGGAGAACGGACAGGAGATTCTGTGGATGTAAAAGAGACTCCCAGCCTATGCTGCCTCCCAAGTGTCAGTGTCAGGGATGTCACAGATCAGGACAACAGCATTCTTAAGGAAGAAGGTGAGCAGCCAGAATTTGTGGTACACACTGGTACCAATGACTTAGGTAGGAAAAGAGTGGAGGTCTTGAAGTGAGAATGTGGAGAGCTAGGCAAGAAGTTGAAAAGTGAGAATTCAAGGGTAGTAATCTCTGGATGTGCCAGTGAGTGTAAGGACAGAATGATTTGCAGTTGACTGTATGGCTGAAGTATTGGTGCAGGGAACAGGGTTTCATATTCGTGTATCACTGGGATCTCTTCTGGGGAAAGTATGACCTGTATATGGGGCAATTGATGTGACTGTAAATGAATGCATAAAGAGACTGTGAGGAAGGATAGATAGTGGATAAAGCACAACTGTAGTCATGTTGGATGGGTCGAAATGTGTTTATTTTGCTGGAAGTATCACAACAAGGGTGATGAATGCAGGGGGTCACTATATGGAACTCTGACATTGTGGGCATTACAGAGGTTTGGCTAACAAAAGGCTGGAATGGCTACTGAATGTTCTGGGGTTTAGATATTTCAAAAGGGACAGGGAGGGAGGTAAATAGAGTAACATTGCTCATCTGGGATAGTTTCAAAGCTGCAGAAAGGGAGAGCATCATGGTGGGAGCATCTACTGAGTCTGAGTGGGTGGATGTCAGAAATGGGAAGGGAGCACTCACTCTATTGGGAGTATTCTGTAGTGTTCCCCTCTCCCACCCCTGCCCCAAAATATAACTGAGATGCTAGGAGCAGATTTTGAAAAAGTGCAAAAATAACAGCTGTTGTCAAGGGTTATATCAACATCCCTAGCATTGATTGGCACCTCCCTAGTGCGAAAGGTTCAGATGGGGTGGAATTTGTTACGTGCGTCCAGGAAGGATTCCTGACCCATGATGTAGACAGGCTGTCCAGAGGAGAGGTCATATAGGATCTGGTGTTCAGCAATCAACCTGGTCAGGTGACAGATCTCTCAATGGATGGGCATTTCACAGACAGTGACCACAACTCCTTGACCTTTACCATAGCCTCGGACAGGGATAAAACCAGAGAGCGTGGGAAAGTATTTAGTTGGGAGTGGGTGAATTATATTCATTAGGCAGGAACTTGGGAGTGTAAATTGGGAAACGATGTACTCAGGAATGCACAATGGAAATGTGGAGGTTGTTTGTATGGGTTTCTGGATAGGTTTGCCTTGTTGAAGCAGGGAGAAGAGCTTCAGGAACCATGGTTGACAAGCAATGTGTAACACCTGCAGCAACACACACACACAATGCTGGAGGAACTCAGCAGTTCAGGCCACATCTATGGAAATGAATAAACAGTCAATGTCTTGGGCTGAGACCCTTCATCAGAACTGGAAAGGAAGGGGAAAGAAGCCAGAATCAGAAGGTAGCAAAAGGCAAAAGAGTACAAGCCAGAAGGTGATAGGTGAAGCCAGGTGTTTGGGGGAGGAGGATGAAGCAAGGAGTTGGGAGGTGAGAGGTGGAAAAGGTAAAGGGCTGGAGAAGAAATAATGTAAGAGAGGAGAGTGAAGAAAGGGAATGAGGAGGGCCACCGGGGGAAGTGATAGACAATTGAGAAGAGGTGAGAGGCCAGAATGAAGAATTGAAGAGGGAAGGGGTGAAAAAATTACTGGAGGTTGGAGAAATCGATGCTCATGCCTTTAAGTTGGAGGCTACCTAGATGGAATGTGAGGTGTTGCTCCTCCAGTGTGAGATCTGCCTCATCGTAGGAGGCCATGGACAGACATGTGAGACAAGAATATGGATGGGAACTAAAATGTTTGACCACCGGGAAATTCTGAGTTTTGCAGATGGAGCGGAGGTATCTGACAAAGCAGTATCCCAAGCTATGTCAGGTCTCAGCAATGCAGACGACTCCAACAGATTCACAGATGAGGTGTTGTTTCATCTGGAAGGATTGGTGGGGCCCTGGATGAAGGTGAAGGAGGAGGTGAATGGGCGGGTAAGGCACTTCTGCCACTTGCGGAGATGTGTGCCGGGAGGGATGTATAGACAAGGGAAAATAGGAGCGAGAGATCCTTGCAGAAAGCAGAGAGTTGGAGGAGATAAGGATGTAGGGTACTGCTGAAGATAGCTGATGTTGTGGAGAATGATACGTGGCATGAGGACGCTCATGAGGTGGTAGGTGAGGATAGTGAAGATATCCATGGGAATTGGTAGATTAAAAATTAGAACATCTAGTCAAGACAAAGAAAGAAGCATACTTAAGACTCAAGGATTAGATATGCCTCTATTTAATTACAAAGTAGCCAAGAAGGAACTTGAGAAGGTCTTGGCATGTAGGATTTAAGGAAAACCCTGAGGCATTCTACATGTACGTAAGAGACAGGAGGATGACTAAAGTGATGGTAGGATCAATCAGGGATAGGAAAGGAAACGTCTGCCTCGAGTAAGGGCAGATAGGAGGTAAGGGAGAGGAACCATGACGAATGTGAGGACAGCATAAAACATGCTAAGAAAGAGGAATTGCTGAAAATTTTGAAAAACATTAGAATAGCTATCCTTGGGACCAGATGGGAGATGCCTTAGAAAATTAAAGAAGAGGTTGCTTCATTTTTGGTGGTGATCTTTGCATTTGCATTGGCCCCAGGAGCAGCACCAGAAGACTGGAGGGTGGCAAATGTTATTCTTTTGTTCAAAAAGGTAATAGGGATACCCCTGGGAATTATAGACCCAGGTGGGCAAACTATTGGAGAGGATTCTTGGAGACAGGACGTATCGACTTTTGGAGAAGCAAAGTCTGATTAGGGATATTCAGCATGGCTTTGTGAGGGGCAGGTCATGCTTCACAAGCCTGATTGTATTGTTTGAGGAAGTGACTGAATAAATTGATGCAGGAAAAGCACTTGATGGGGTGTACATGGATTTTAGTCAGGAATTTGACAAGGTAGGGTCATTCAGAAATTCAGGAGTCATGGAATCTGGGGAAACTCGACTGTGTAGATTTGAAATTGGCTTGCTCATTGAAGCCAGAAGGTGGTAGCAGAGGGTGGTGGTATTCTGCCTGGAGGTCAGTGACCAGTGATGTTCTGCAGGGATCTGATCTGTTCGTTTTGTGATTTTTAGAAATGACTTGGATAAAGAAGTGGAAGGGTGAGTTAATAAGTTTGCAGGTGACACAAAGATTGGTGATGTTGTGGATTGTGTTGAAGGTTATCATAGGTTACAGCAGGGAATTAATAGGATGCAGAGCTAGATTGAGAAGTGGCAGATGAAAAGTATGAAGTGATATGCTTTAGAAGGTTGAACTTGAAGGAAGAGTACCAGAGTTAAAGGCAGAATTCTTAACAGTGGGGAGGGACAGAGCAACATTGGAGTCCGTATACATCGATCCCTCACAGTTGACACACAAGTTGTTAGGATGGTTAAGAAGGCATTTGGTGTGTTGGTTTCTTTAGTTGGGAGATTAAGTTCAAGAGCCACGGTGTAATGTTGTAGCTCAATAAAACTCTCCTTAGACCACCCTTGGAATATCAGATTTAATATCACCAGCAAATGTCATGAAATTTGTTGTTTTGCAGCAGCAGTACATTTCAATACACAGTTATAAAAACTATAAATTACAGTAAGTAGGTGTACATAATAAATCAGTCATGCAAAAATAGTGGGTGAAATACTGAGCTAGTGTTCATGGGTTCATTGTCCATTCAGAAATCTGGTAGTGGAGGGGAAGAAGCTGTTCCTGAAATGTTGAGTGTGTGTCTTCAGGCTCCTGTATCACCACCTTGATGGTAGCAATGAGAAGAGGGCACGTCCTGGGTGATGGGGTTCCTTAATGAGGGATGCTGCCTTTTTGAGGCATCGCCTTTTGGAGGTGTCCTGGATGCTGGGGGGCCACTGCCCATGATGGAGCTGACTGAGTTTACAACTTTCTGGAGCTTTTCCCGATTCTGTGCAGCCACCCCGCCCACCCCTCCCCCCCCAATACCAGTTGGTGATGCAACCAGTTAGAATGCTCTCCACAGTAAAACTGTAGAAATTTGTGAGAATCTTTGGTGACATACCAATTCTCCTCAAAGTCCTTATGAAATACAGCCGCCTTCATGCCTTGTTTGTAATTACATCAATATGTTCGGCTCAGGATCGATCCCCAGAGACGCTGACACCTAGGAACTTGAAACTGCTTACCCTATCCACGTGATTACTCGATGAGGATTCCCCATTCCTGAAGTCTGCAATCAATTCCTTGGTCTTACTGATGTTGAGAGCAAGGTTGAGGCTGCATCACCGCTCAACCAGCTGATCTATCTCATTCCTGTACACCACCTCATCAGCACCTGAAATTCTGCCAGCAGTAGTTGTGTCGTTGGTGAATTTGTAGATGGTGTTTTAGCTGTGCCTAGCCACACGGTTGTTATGTTACTTCTGTTTAAACGTACCATGGATTAACAGTAAAGAATCATATCCTGGAAGAATTAGAGAACTTTTATTTACAGTAGTAAACAAACACGTCTTAACCCAGCCATGTGCTGGAACATTCTGGCAATCCCGCGCATGCCCAGTGCTCTGTCCAATCATGTACTGGCACATCATTGCACATGATATCACCACAACAGTCGTGGGTGTAGAAAGAGTAGAGCAGTGGACTAAGTACACATCTTTGAGGTCCAGCAGTGTTGATTATCAGTGAGGAGGAGATTTTATTTCCATTCTGCACAGACTGTGGTCTCCCGGTGAGGAAGTCAAAGATCCAATTGTAGAGGGAGGTACAGAGACCCAGGTTTTGGAGTTTGTTGATTAGAACTGAGGGTAAGATTGTGTTTAACGCTGAGCTGTAGTCAATAAGCATCAGCCTGACATAAGTTCGACTATCTTCCAGGTGATCCCAGGCTGAGTGCAGAGCCAGTGAGAATGCATACACTGTAGACCTATTGTGGCGATAGGCAAATTGCAGTGTGTCCAGGTCCTTGGTTAGGCAGGCGTTGATTGTAGCCAAGGCCAACCCCTCAAAGCAATTCTGTTAGAGTGAGTTTTTCAGTAGATGATTCATTTACACTTAAATGACTCTGGCCACCAGGCTTCTATTTGACAAAGTACTGTGGATTGAGTTCGCAACAATGCATTTCCTAAAAGCTGTAAATATTGGGATACTAGCCAGACGCTGCGGGTGGAAGTGTGAAATTTACAGGTAGTTTCGAAGACAGTATTATCTATACTTCATAGATATGAATTGTCTTCTATGTTAGCACATAAAATGCCAAATAAATGTATTGTGGATTTAACTTGCATTCCTAAAGGCTGTGGATACCAACTCAGACATGTTGGTGTTGGAAGGAAAGGATGAAGTTAGAAGGTGTGATGTTTTGTATGTAGCTTCAAAAGGAAGCATTGTCTATGCATTGTCTATAACTTTTTAAGTAGCGATTGCCTTTGTGTTCAGCATATAAATATCGAGCCCACACTGGGCTAGCAGACCTTTCTATCGAAAGCGTCTCTGTCCGTATGATGCCTGCTGTACTTTGTTGTGTCGAATAAAGAAGCTGCTTTGTATCTCCCAGTGACTCTGTCTCTCCGGTAATTTCATCCACACTACAACACTTCGTCATATGAGTGCCACTGGGTGGTAGTCACTGAGGCAGTCTCCCTGCTCTTCTTGGGTACTGGTATGATTGCCGTCATTTTGAAGCAGGCTCTGACTGCAGCAATGAGAGTTTGAAAATGTCCTTGAACAGTCCCATTAGTTGGTTGGCACAGCTTCTCAGAGTCCTACCAGGTACACCATTAGGGCCTGATGCCTTGCAAGAGTTCACCCTCTTAAAAGATTTGCTGACATAGGCCTCTGAGACAGAGATCACAGAGTCACCGGATGCTCCAGGGATTTTATTCTCCCTTTCAAAGCGTGCATGTAAGACGTTGAGCTCCTCTGGAAGTGAAGCATCGTGATCATTCATGATATTAGGTTTTGATTTGTAGGAAGTAAGGGCCTGCAAACTCTGCCAGAGCTAACGTGCATCCGATTCCATCTCTAACTTCAAACGGAATTGTTTTTTTGCTCTTATGACAGCCTTCTGTAGGTCATGCCCAGACTTATATATAGTTCCAGTTCACTGGTCTTGAATGCCACAGATCTTGCCCTCAGCAAACTATGAAAATCCTGGCTCATCCATGAGTTTTGATTTGGGTATGTCCGGTAAGTTCTCAAGTCCGGTCACACTCATCCACACAGGTTTTGATGAAGTTGGTGGCAACTGTGGCGTATTCACTGAGACTTGAAAATGATTCTCTGAATATTGTCCAGTCCTGTAAGCACTCCTCCACCTCTCTTGTCCATACCTTCTTGGTCCTCTGGTGCTGCAGAGGGTATCCTGTTCAGTTCTGGTTGCCTCATTATAGGAAGAATTTGGGAGCTTTAGAGAAGGTGTGCAGGAGATTTACCGGGATGCTGCTTGGATTGGAGACCTTCACTTATGGGGATGCAATGGGTGAGTTAAGGCCTTTGTCTTCGGTTGAAGGAGGATGAGGGATAACTTGATAGAGTTGTAGAAGATGATAAGAGGCATAGATAGAATGGACAGCCAGAGACATTTTCTCAGTGCAGAAATGGCTAATACGAAGAGGCACAATTTTACGGTGACTGGAGGAACATACATTATAGGGGGAATGTCGGTGGTAGTTTTTCCATACAGAGAATGGTAGGTGCTGTGAGGGGTGGTGGTAGAGGCAGAAACATTAAGAAGAGATTTGAGAGGCTCTTAGATAGACACATGGATGAAAGGAAAATGAATGTATGTGGGGGGGTGGGGGGGAAGGTTAGATTGATCTTAGAGTATATTGTCTGCTGAAAGGTTACTCTGTGCTGTACTTTCTATGTTCTATATTTCAAAGATAAGTTTTCTGACTTACGGGTGTAAATTTAAGGATTGGTGAGCGTTTGAATTTATATTTATGAATACATTTACGAACTGTGGGCGTGCTTCCCAGTTCTTCCTCGTCTCAGGGAAGACAGTGATGTGTTTCTGTCATTGATCTTGGGAGATCAAAATGGAACTCAGCATTGTGCTATCATCAGCAAACATCCATACTTCTTACCTTTTAATGATGGAGATGAAGGTTGTTCATGAAGCAGCTGAAGGCATTGGAGCCTAGGGCATCACTCTGAGGAACTGCCGCACTGATATCCAGGAGCAAAGACATCAAGGCTGTTGTCAACCTACCTCAATCACTCTCTATACTAAGAATTAATTTAACCAGTGGGGACTTTTCCAATTGAATCCTATTAGCAGCCAGAGTTATGTGCTGTTGACCTAGAGGCACAAGTTTGAAACCCGCTATGATAGATTTAGAATTAAATAGGTTTGGAGTTTAACATTTGGTCCTGGTAACAATAACTACAAAACTTAGATTTCTTTCAACTGGAAAACATCCGGCTCATTAACGTTCTGTTGAGAAAGAAATCTGTTCATGATCAGTGTGACCGAATGTGATTCAAGGCCCATCAATGTGGGTTGCGTTTAATTACGCCTGACCTTAACAGGACTTTAGGAATGGACAATAAATGTGGCAATTACCAGTGACATTTACATTCCATGATCAAATACAAAAAACTAAAAGTTAGTTTGTGCATTTAGGAGACATTCTCTGGACAGTTTACCACATTGTTGCGTAGATTATCCATCTGACTCACTTATATAACCTTCATGGTCTTGTCTATGTGAGACTCCAGCCTCACAGCAATGTGATTAACTCTTAAAATTTCCTCTGTTCGTATAAGATCAGGCTGTAATGTTGTTGCAGTGATATTGGAACAGTTGGCTTAATGAGGAGTTGTTTCTACAGTACAAGCTTCAGCTCCATATCTTGGCAATGAGGCGATTTAATCTCTTTCTCTGTATCCATATTAAATTGCGAAACAGGCTGAAGAGAATGATGGCTTATTCCTGTTCCAGTTGAGTTTCTTAAGTTCAGTGATCTCAGCGATTTCACAATTTAATATGGGAGGGAATTGATTGCAGACTGGCCTCTGATGGTGAGAACTTTGGGGAGTGGCAATGAAGGATCGTTCTTTCAGCATTTCTGACTGAAGGTGATTGTAGCTAATTCATCTAGGTCTTCGGTATTCCTGTGCCAGAATTGGTGAGAAGGGAATACTGTTGCAGTTTTTCTTAGCTAATGCATTGGGGATTAGGGACTGCAAACTGTAAGACTAGGGTTTGAATTGTTGGCTTTGGAAATTTTTTCCTTGCCACTTTGGCTGCTTAGAGCACATGTGAAACTCTGTGTTTAAACCATTCGTTGTATGTAATTTATTCTGAATTTTCTTCTGATGTTTGTGCCCAGTTTACTAATCTTCAGGCTGGAGCTGCTTATAGTTACAGTATATATCATATATGCCAATTTGCAAAAAGTAAACAGCTGTTAGATCCTCTAAATCAGACAACTGGAAAAGAAAAGTTGTTCCTGTGGTCTAGGGGCTTGTGACGGAGCCAAAATTTAGAAGTAACTGAACAAGTTACATTACGTTATTGGGTTGGATCTTGTCTGTCTTTGGTCAGAATTTTTGTGGAGAACTGCTGACATCTTTGTCTATATGTTGTAAACTGGAGGTGCCAGAACATCAGCCACTCCAATGGGCTCACCAATAAGCCTGGTAACAGAGCATGTGTACTTAGCATAGGGGCAGGGTTCATTCTGTATCTTGTCCCTTTAGTTTTGTGCCAACAGTGGTTGATAAATGAATCAGACCTCACAGATTTGAATAATCACTGGTCTAGAGTTAAGTGGTAAGTCCAGATAAATATTCTATTTTATTATGATTTTAAATGATCTCTTAAAACACTTTTAATATTTTTGTCATTTTAAAAAGAAGGTTAGAGTCATTTAAAAACAGTTCAAATGCCAATGACAGAGGTGATTTGTCTAAAAACCATGAGCGCATTCTGTTGGTGGAGCTTATAGGAGCTTATAGGATATGCTACTGAGGCTATTTTGTGTCAGGCACGTGGTATAGATGGTGTACTCAGTATTCATTATTGGTTGGTGCTGGTGGGCATTAAAGGCAACAATTTTAGCCAGTGGGCATTATAATAACATGTTGGGAGTGTTCACAGTTACTTAGATCTCCCAAAAATCATGAGCACAACATGGAATTAGTTGCAAATAAAAGCAGAAAATGCTGGAAATGCTTAGTAAATCAGGCAGCAGATATGAAGAAACAACACAGCTGCATATTGACTTGCATTTTTGGAGTATTTTCTGTTTTATTTCAGATTGCTGACAGTCGTAATTTTGTTTATCTAAAGATAACTTGGAATGTGAATTTAATACGCCAAGCTGTAAACATGATTTTAGCACAGATATACGGTGCAGAAGAAAGAAGTTTTGTTCGAGCATTTATTTAATCCGGAAAATGAGCTCTGGTAACTTAGTTTCTTGTGGAGGGAGCAATTTCCTTTGATTTTTTTCAAAAATGGTTTTTGTGGTTTTTCCAGCATTTTGCTGTGGCTGTAAGCAGTTTACAAACACCATCTCTCTGAGGGTATAGTTATGCTTAACCCCGTAGTTTCTTATGTTTGTTAATTTATAACAGAATTCCTAGTTTATTGAGACAGCTATGTTGTTGAATATTGTTTTGAAGTGCATTTGAACAATTGTATGACAACAGTATGTTAACTTTGGCACAATGTATTGCAATGGTTTAAGCTCATTTGCTGTTGCCTGCTATTATATAATAGTTTATTTTGTGTTCTCAATATAGCTGATTTCATGTAAATGTCTATGTTATGCAAAAAAGAGGCAACACAATGTAACAAATTGCATAAATACAGAATTATTCAAATGGCAGTCTAATTGCATTACACGTAAAAACCTTTTAAATAGGATTTAACCTGTTTTAAAATCCATCAAAAATAATAGCATTAATGGTTTAATAAGATCTGTATAACAAGTCTATTTGGGAAATCTTTAATTCATTGTTCTAACATGATTCCAGGAATCTTAGCAATTTCCTGGTTCAATGTCGAATCAGCTGAAATCATTCTTAACAATTTCAAGTCAGTACAGTACTGGGGCCCAGTCCTGGCAGAATTTCTGAAGTTATTTTATTTAGAGGTACAGTGTGGAATAGGCCCTTCTGGCCTTGCAAGCTGTACTGCCCAACAACCCCTGACAACCTCGATCCTGACCTAATCATAGGACAATTTACAGTGACCAGTTAACCTACCCAGTACGTCTTTGGTCTGTGGGATCCGGAGAAAACCTACATATTCCATGGGAAGAATGTACAGACTCCTCACAGAGGATGCCGGGATTGAATTCCGATGTCCCGAGCTGTAATAACACGCTATGCCACCGTGGTGTTTACAAGGTAACAATGGTGCATGCAAAGGCAGCATTTATTATATATCCTTAATAGTCCACTGAACTGCTGGCAGTTCAGAATCACAAGTGTGAATAGGTCTGGGAACACATGCAGGTCAATCCAAGTGCGAATATGATATTTCCTTTCCCAAGGGAGATTAGTGCAATGGATGGGTTTTTAATGACAATCTAGTCGTTTCATGTTCACTTAAGTCACAGATCACTTACAAAATAAACTGTTAGCAACTATAAACCACATTCCTAGTTTGTGATCTTTGGTATTGTATCCCTATACATGAGCTAAATTCCTTTTAATTTTGTTTTCTTTTGTACTTACCTATTGTCACAAACTAAAGGACTTCTCCCAACACACAAATTACCTTGAGATATCTGAAGACTATATCCAACTACTGCATCATTTGCAAGATCAAATATTTTTATAGTTTGAGAAGAGAATGTTAGATAAAATAATATATTTTAAAACAGATAACATTACCTCTATTAGATAAACAACTCTACAACTGGTTAGAACAGAATGTAATTTAGCTAGGATTTGTGCCATTACCAGTTTCACATTGCAACATTATGACTTGGTTAATGATTACACTTCATTTACCAAGTGGAAATCATCTCAAACTAGAATGAGTTTTACAAAGAATGAAAACAAAAAACAATCATGAGCATTGTGTAAGCTTAGTTTGTATCTCTAGGGAAAGGGAATTTTGCATTAAAATTACAGGGCTTATTATGGGGGCCTAATTCTTGAAAACAGATTAACAATGTCTCCTCCAGCAATTTATACAGTTGCTAGTGCTGCTGTAAACTTTTAGCCCTGGCCAACAAAGAACTTCAGTGTCCATATGTGGCTGGGCTCCTCTCACATTCACAGTATATTTTTGAAAAAATCTTTCAATGGAACATTTTGAATTGCAGGGAGCTTATATATATATATAAGGATAAAACTTGCAGCGGAGAAGAAAATTAAATCCGCACCATTTTTTTCCAGCGGTGGGGAAAGTAAACTTTTGAAAGTCAAATGTAAAGTTCTGGAATTCTGTTAATAATTCAAATTGCTTGTTTTTGCTACCAAAAAAAACCTTGTTTCTGTGAGGTTGTGGAAATATTGCCCAATAATGGACAAAGTAACTGATTTTAATTTTCTGTCCTGCAAATATTTGAAGCTGTTTGATCTTGCTTTTTTTGAACAAGTCACAAAATGATTAACCTTGCTAATTGCATGTAATTAACATACAGTGAACTCCCTATAATACATTTTTAAAAGTATTAGCTCATTGAAGCTTTGCAGTCTATTAAAGCAAGGTCATTAATGCCGATAGATCATTGAACACACATTAATCTTCACAGATTGCAATAAAATAAGAATTTGTCTTCATTCTGAAGCTTTGTTGCCAGTTACTTCCTCCACAGGGTGAATGTTCTGCCCTGTTCCCATTTCCCCTTCTGGCCTTCATTCAGTTGGCCACCTCAATGGAACCACTTCCTTGATGCCAAATTCATTTTTTTTTGTGTCCAAAGCAGACATCCCACCCTGCAAAAACTCATTTCAGGGAGGTAGCACCATTAATTTGAGGGAGACTCTCGGAACTTGCGGGAGAGGTGGGATGTCTGCAATAGAGTAGCTCCTTAGCAGCTAGCCAGCTAGTTTAAATAACGTTAGTTATGCTAATGAATGAATGACACCTGTTAAACTCACCTCAACATGTCTTTTACAGTCTTAACCCACCATGGGCAATAGAAAAGTCACTGTTGCAAACAGTGCAGTGAGCAACACTGTCATTATTTTTGACCCCTATTAGACAGGGGTACACCTTAGTGCAGTCTGGGGTGACGTACGTTTTATATTTTCTTTTTTTGGAACATTTTTCTCCCTCTTCCTCTCCCCCTCCCTCTCCCCTCCCTCCTCACCCTCAAAAAAAATTGATTTCTGGGACATGGTATATAATTTGCGGGCATCAGGGAGCCACTATTAATATGCGGGAGACTCCCGGAACTTCCGGGAGAGGTGGGATGTCGGCCAAAGGGGCTGCACAGGTTGTGGTGTGGCCTACCTCCCAAGTTCTTTAGAGCTCCATCCAGCCACAATGAATGGTCCATGATCAGTGTTCTTAAAAGCCATCAATCTCTGGACTTGAGTCCATCAGATAAAATCTTCATTTAAAAATTGTGTGTGCTAATCTAACATCATTTTTAATTCTTTACTTATTTTTACCTTTGGGATTTTTCAGGCTTCGCTTGTAGTGCATTTTATCTCCTTATCTGTTTTAATTTTTTATGTGTTAAGGCATGCAGCAATTTTACTTTCTTGTATACTGATTGTTGCTACCCTGTGTTCAACATTACTAAATCTAATTCTCAGACAGGCTTGCATTATTCTCTGCAGGTTTAAGCTTGCAGCCTGCACGCCACTTCAGATTGAAACTGGGCTGAGTTTGTACAATCTATTAAAAAGACAGATTAATTTTTGAAAGGGCAGGAACTACATAAGATTTTCAATCCCCCCCCCCCATCACTGAATTAATCATTGACAAATGATTTGATATCTTGTGGAAGAATAGGCTGCATTGGATTCTCTCAATAATCGGTGGGAACCAGAAACATTTTAGTTTGGTATTGAAACTAATTGTTCTCCCTTGGTTAATAACCACCTATTACTGTTAAAAATATATAAATATTAGTTGCAGGGAAGCATATTAAAATCTGGAGAAACATCACTAAGGGAAAGAGAACTTGAAGAAACATTATGGTTTTATCAGTAATTGCACAGGTTTGATTAATTTCCAAATTATTAAAGGCTGCCTGGTGGTGCAGTGGCATCTGCACTGGACTTTGATGTGAGTGGTCCCAGGTTCAAATCCGGTCGGCTCCTTGCTCACTTTCCATCTGTGCTGGGCTGACAATTCAGCCTTGCAAAAATTGCTAAAGAAACGGTAAGGTTGCCACCCAATGCGCCACAAGGCCTGGAGAGGAACAGCAAATTATTAAAATAAGCAAAGACGTGAGCCCTCAACACAATGTCATGCTCATACGCGAGTGGTCAGCTTCTGATGGGGATAAAAAATGGACAACATATAAAAATTCCTCCAAAGTAACCTAAACTAAAAATGATTAAAAGCTGCAATACCTCATGGTTGTAAATTGTAAATTTCTCTTGCTCTTGGTTTAGAAAGTCTTCAGCGAGTGATAATGTATAATCAAGAGGAGGATTAGGTTTCATGCTCTTGTGTCATGGACCTGCTTTCAACCCAAGAGAGATGCTGCCTTTGCAAAACCCGATTGCTTATCTCCTCTGGCACATGATACATCCTGAAAGGTATATTTGTTGCATGGGATTTTTGTTTGGAAAGAAATATTAGGAGAAATTGAATGATGTATTTATTCTTTCAAACCTCTCAATGACTCATACACAAAATACATTTTATGGCCTTGTTTGTATTGGTATTTTCAGTACTTTATGATTTATGGTTAGAATTCCACAAAGACAGTTCAATTACTTTTGGAGTACTGATTGCTGAACAAACATGTTTCTGATAAAATTACCTGCTCTTCTTGAATAAAAGCCTTTCATTGCCAAACCTGGAATAGCAGTGCTCATTGTTTGGCTCTGTGGGTGTGTTTTGGCTGGAAAGGAGCACGTGCCGCATGCTCACGTTCGTGGGACGATGTGCTGCGTTGGTGAAGCTGATCACACATGCACACTGGAATTTCCATGGTGGTACACAGGTCAGGCAAACCTTGAAGTAAATCAGTAGGCCAGCTCAACACCCCAGCTAATATCCACCCAACCCTAAATGCCTGTGTTAATTTGAAAGGCTTATAAATCAATAATGGATTAGTTGGTTAATTGCTAAATAATTTCCTCAGGCTAAGACCATGAATTTTTAGGTGTCGGGTTTCTTGAGCTATTTCATGCCATAAAAAGACTGGCATGACAGGTGCTGAAGGATATTGAATCACTCACGCAAACCATAGCTTCCAGTAGGCTCCCTCTTTAAGACCATAAGACATAGGAGCTGAATTTGGCCATTCAGTCCAACAATTCTGCTCCGCCATTCCATCGTGGCTGATCCCGGACCCCACTCAACCCCATACAGCTGCCTTCTCGCCATATCCTTTGATGCCCTGACCGATCAGGAGATGATCATCTTCTGCTATAAATATTCGCATGGACTTGGCTTCCACCACAGTCTGTGGTAGAGCGTTCCACAGATTTACTATTCTCTGGCTAAAAAAGTTCCTCCTTACCTGTCTAAAGGGTCGCCTCTCAATTTTGAGGCTGCCCTTTAGTTCTGGGTACCCCCACCACAGGAAACATCTTCTCCACATTTACCCTGTCTAGTCCTTTCTACATTCAGTAGGTTTCAATGAGATCCACACCCACCCCCCCAGCACTCTTCTAAATTCTAGCGAGTACAAGCCCAAAGCTGCGAAATGCTCCTCATACATAAACCCCTTCATTTCTGGAGTCATCCTCGTGTACCTCCTCTGGACTTTTTCCAATGACAACGCACCCTTTCAACATTCAGCAGGTTTCAATGAGATCCCCCCGCATTCTTCTTTGCACCAAAGCTTGTCTGGTTGAATAATTAAACGTAAGCAGAGTAGGATGAAATATTGAGAGAAAGAGTTAGTGGGAAGGGGAATAAGGGTTCTTGTTGTTACAAGAATCACCCCTGTAATAATGATCAGAGATGCAGAGAGAGATCTGTATTTACTGGCAAGTACTTTTATTGTCTCAACTAACAAGTATGTGAATTAATACACTGAATACCTTGTGTACACACCAACAAAGTTTTCCTGACTTTCCAAGAACAGTCAAAGAACAGAAAAGATATTACCAGTTAAAAAGGAGTCTCTGTTGCTGGTACCCCCGACTTGAATCTCCACATGTCCCTGGGGCACCTCACATCCATGATAGTTGTTCTCATACAGAGTTACCGCTGCCAGCACAATTGGAGCATCTGCTTTTATATTCATTCCTTACCAATTCAGATATTGCATTCCAGCGTCATTGGCTGTAGGTCATCTGTCTGACCTTTAACATCTTTTTATTGGCTCTGCATCCATTTATTGCCCTCTTCCCAGCAAGTGACAATTGGTAATCCTTTTTCCTCAATCAGGCACCAGCTTGAGTCACAGACCAGCATTCACAAACTTGCATGTTATATCCAACCAAAGAACACTTCATAAAAAACTTCTGATTTGGAAATGATCCCTAGTCCAGCAGATTACCTGGAGCATCATTGTGTCTACTTTCAAAACACTGATCAAGCAAAGCGACTGACTCACAAAATGGAGAACCCAGTCTTCTTCATAAAACGGCAGCTTCCATCTCATCCTTTATAGCAAGAACAAAGGCCATTGGTCGGTCTGCTTCCACTGTCCCTGATTCACTTGATTCGCTGATTTTCTCTGTGGCCAACATTGTATTTGTCTATGATATTAGAGTTTGTTTCTCTTACCTAAACAACAAGGGGCAATGTGTAAGAAAAGATGCCTTAACTGAAATCTTGCAAACTAGCAGAGGAAGGAGTGGACTGGTGGCCACCAGAAGTGAACTTTATGGCCTAGAACTGTCGACTCTATGCCAGTGACAATGCAGGGACCTGCTCTGAAATCACGGTGGAAATCAGTTTCCTGTTCCTCACTGGTGGACCCAGAGCCTGATGTGGCAAATTGAACAGCACTGGCTCCCAATCCCAGGTTGGGGCGTTGAGCAGAAGGTTGTACCAGAAATCACGCCCGCGAGAATGGTTTGAGACAACGCAAGTGGACAATAAGCTCAAGGCAATTGAAGATTTGCTCAGTTGTGGAAGGTTCCTTTGGGGTCGAGCTGGAGATATTTGCAATATTTCAGTTCCTGTCCACTGTTGAACACGGGGAGCCATGGTGCTTTCTAAACAGAGAAGTAACTTCTCAGTATCTCCTGCAGACAGGTAGGGGATAGTACAGAGCTTTGCATGGATTGTAAGTCTGAATGAAGAGTGTGGGAGTCACTTGTCAAATCTTCCTACATTGGGACTACTGGGGATCCTGTTCCCTGAACATTCAGGCTTGGACTCATGATCGTTTGCAACTAGCACGTCTCAGCATATCATGTGCTCTTCTCACCCATGGACAGACGGAACAGACCATTGGTGTGTTGAAACAGTGCATATGCTGCCTGGACCATCTCAGTGAGCCCATACATTAGAAACCATAGAAACCATAGAAAAGTTACAGCACAGAAACAGGCCTTTTGGCCCTCCTTGGCTGTGCCGAACCATTTTTCTGCCTAGTCCCACTGACATGTACCTGGACCATATCCCTCCATACACCTCTCATCCATGTACCTGTCCAAGTTTTCCTTAAATGTTAAAAGTGAGCCCGCATTTACCACTTCATCTGGCAGCTCATTCCACACTCCCACCACTCTCTGTGTGAAGAAACCCCCTCTAATGTTCCCTTTAAACTTTTCCCCCTTCACCCTTAGCCCATGTCCTCTGGATTTTTTTCTCCCCTAGCCTCAGTGGAAAAAGCCTGCTTGCATTCACTCTATCTATACCCATCATAATTTTATATACCTCTATCAAATCTCCCCTCATTCTTCTACGCTCCAGGGAATAAAGTCCTAACCTATTCAACCTTTCTCTGTAACTGAGTTTCTCAAGTCCCGGCAACATCCTTGTAAACCTTCTCTGCACCCTTTCAACCTTATTAATATCCTTCCTGTAATTTGGTGACCAAAACTGAACACAATACTCCAGATTCGGCCTCACCAATGCCTTATACAACCTCATCAGAACATTCCAACTCTTATACTCAATACTTTGATTAACCTGCAGAAAGGCCCGATCAGCAAACTTCCCATGTTAGCACAGTCCACGGGCACGATTGCAGCTACCTAGAAGCTCTGTATGTCAGATTTCCTGTCTTCTCTTTCCTTAGGTACTGACCATATTCAAAAATAAAAGCCAGCATGAAAGGAAGACTTTGGGTCTCCGTATCTTTTCCAGTCCCAGTCATCCTGGGCAGTGCCATCCTAGTGATCGGCGACAGATAATGAAAGCCTGACAGTGTTGAGCAGAGGAGATGGCAAGTGCTTTTGAGTAGCTTGGAGCCCTAGACCTGGCTCTGAACTAATCCATTTGTGTCTAGGTGGCATTGTTAGGGCAGTGGATAACAGCGGAGGTCTTCTGGGAGGGCTGGTTTGTTGGACGTAATTTTTGGGATTGTATATTTACTATATTTAATAAGGTGTAAATATATAGAATGCTGTCACCCTCCCTGCCCACCCACCCAAATAATGGACAACAGAGGTTTCCTCATTGCCTCTTACAGATCCCCAGCTTTCACTGATTTTCTGTCAGGTTTTACATTGGGTGTTCCCTCCTACTAGGATCAGCACAGATGGGCCACAGATAAGCAGAGGCTATCGTATTACTTTCCACTCAGCTGACTGTATCCTCACTGCACTGCCGGGCTTGCCATAGAGTTAAATAAGGAATTTCTTTACCCAGACGGTGGTGAATATGTGGAATTCATTGCCACAGGTAGCAGTGAAGGCCAAGTCATTGGGTATATTTAAAGTAGAGGTTGATAGGTCTTGATTTGTCAAGGCATCAAAGTTTGTGGGTAGCAGGCAGTAGAATGGGACTGAGGGGAAAATTAAGTCAACCATGATAGAATGGTGGAGCAGACTGGATGGTCTTGATGGTATGGACCTCCCTGGGTCTCTCATTTTATCATGCTGAGAATTCCACCAAGTGATTGGATGCCAGGTGGATTTTCCAGCCCGGTAACTGAGGATGTAACTACAGTGGCTGACTGTACTCAATGGGTAGATTGATCACTAGTAAAAGATAAGAAAATGCATTTAGGTTAGTTTTAAAGTGAAATTTTATGTTTTTAACTCAACTGACATTGAACAATTTTATTTAAAAAAATAACAGGTCTTGTGTGTTTATAAATGTACAAGTATTCACATTAAAGGGCAGTTTTGACGGCTGGTGAGTTTTTAGATGGGAATGTACTGACTATCAGAGCTGTTCTGCCAATGCAGCAGGTGAGGTCTCTTGCCTTGACAGAGACTCTACGCTGCCCTGAGTTTAAGCTTCACTGACCACCATCCTCCACCAGAGGGCAGCACCTGAAACCACATGGGAAGAAACTGCATTTTCCTGTATGCAGGTATCTCGGAGCAGCGGAAGATATGGGTCAATGTATCTTTGCTGTGTACCAAACTTTGAGAAATATCAGATGAATGCAGGGCAATGGGAGCATAAACAGAGTCTGGAAACTTGAGATTATATACAAAACCTGTTGGAAATACTTGGGATCTCAGGTAGTGCCCGTGGAGCACGAAAGAGTTAAAAAAAACAGAGTTTCGAGAATGGGAGCCATACTTGCATGTTATTTTGCCCTAACCCTGCAATGTGAAACTAAGAATAGAGGTGCAGTGGATAGTAAGGACGGCTATCAAACCTTGCAGTAGTATCTGGACCAGCTGGAAAAATGGGCTGAAAAATGACAGATGGAATTCAATTCAGATGAGTGTGAGGTGTTGAACTTTAAGAGGACAAACCAGAGTAGGACTTAAACAGTGAAAGGTAGAGTATTGGGGAGTTTGGTAGAACAAAAAAGATCTGGGAATACAGATCCATAATCCTTTGAACGTGGTGTCACAGATAGATAGGGTCATAGAGAGCTTATGTCACATTGGCCATCATAGATCAGAGTACTGAGTACAGGAGTTGGAATGGTATGTTGAAGCTGTATAAGATGTTGGAGTATTGTGTGCGGTTCTGGTCACTGACCTACCGGAAAGATATCAATAAAATTGTAAGAATACAGAGAAAGTTTACTAGGATGTTGCCAGGACTTGAAGATCTAAGTCACAGGAAAAAGTTCAGTAAGTTAGGACTTTATTCCTTGGATCATAGGAGAATGACGGGAGATTTGATAGAGGTATACAAAATTATAACGATATAGATAGGGTTAATGCAAGCAGGCTTTTTCCACTGAGGCTGGGTGAGACCAGAACTAGAGATCATAGGTTAAGGATAAAAGGTGAAATAATCAAGGGGTACCCTGATGAGAAGCTTCTTCACTCAGAGGGGTAGTGCGAGTGTGAAACGAGCTGCCAGTGGAAGTGGTGGGTGTGGATTCAATGTCGACATTTAAGAACAATTCAGATAAGTGCATGAATGGGAAGGGTAAGGAAGCCTACGGCCCAGGTGTGGGTCGATGGGTCAGTCAGAATACCAGTTTAGCATGGACTAGATGGACTGTAAGGCCTGGTTCTGTGGTGCAGTGCTTTATAACCCAATGACTATGTGGAGGTGCTGGAACAAGTCCCACTCAATAAATTCTGAAAGCCTTTCGCCACCAGCACAGCCATGTCCCAACATTGCTGTCTATCAAAGGTGTCAAGTTTTTCAGGGCTTCCCTATGTCCCATCTCTTTATAAACATTTGAAAACTAGTAATGAGTTAACTAAATTCAAAATACTTCAAAATTAATTTTGAAAATACTTTATTATTGCCAACACTGTTAAAATGCAGCTCACTCCCGCACCACTCTTCCTCAGTGATCAAACCCACATTGAGATGATTCAGCAATGTTATAACAGTGACTACACTTCAAAAGTCTTTCATTGCTGCAAGTGCCTTGTGATGGCCTGAGGCCAATGAAGGAACTGTGCAAGAAATAATTTATTTTAGTAATATGTTCCTGTTTTCTCATAAAATCTTGCCTGAATTTTCTCAATATTAATTCACTGGATTTGGAATATTTCTTTTGACTGGTGTCCGTACATTAATTACAAAGCATTTTTCAGCAGTATTCAATCTTAAATGTTTTGCCTTAAAGAAGGAATTGCAAGAGAGAGAGGCCTTGTAAGGGGGAGACAGAAAAGGAGCATAGATCTATTTGCCGTGCCTCAACGTTGGATCCTTGTGCCTTTGACTTAAAAATAATCAAAGATAATCATTTCTAACAAGGGTATATCAAATTTATTATGAAATATGTACTCATCCTTTTCCCAGTAAAGATGATTGCAAGCTACAGCTATGTTTTATATGCAGAGGAATGGAGTCAAGAGATATTTAAGCCATTTACGGATGATTACAAAGTACAAGGGTGAACAGCACCCTGGTAATGAATAATCGCAATGATGGTAAATGTTAATGTAAATTATAAATGAATAATTATAATACACCTTATATTCCATCTGGGTAGCCTCCAATCTGATGGCATGAACATCGATTTCTCGAGCTTCCGCTTATTGCACCCCCATTTCCCTCTCTCACCTCATCCCCTTGCCCGCATATCACCTCCCTCTGGTGCTCCTCCCCTTCCCTTTCTTCCATAGTTTTCTACCCTTTCCTATCAGATTCCTACTTCTTTGACCCTTTATCTTTTTCACCTTTCAGCTTCCCAGCTCTTTCCGTCACCACTCCCCCTTCCCGGTTTCACCTATCACCTACCATCTTGTACTTCTTCCTCACCTCCCCCCACCTTCTTGCTCTGACTTCCCATCTTTTTTGTTCCAGTCCTGATGAAGGGCCTCGGCCCAAAACGTCATCTGTTTATTCTTTTCCATAGATGCTACCTGACCTGCTCAGTTCCTCCAGCATTTTGAGTGTGTTGCTTGAATGAATAGTTGTTGATGTTTAAAAAACTTTACTTTTTATGGTTTGTTATTAACACACATCCTTTGACCTCGATGGTACGTCACTGCACCATAGATTGATTTGTAACTCAATCTAATAGACAAGGTGGAAGTGAGACGATGATTTAGTTAATTAAGTGAGACGTTAATTTACATAACAACCACTTTCTAACATAACACAAAGTAGCTTTCCAGCCAATTAGCTGAGCTTGCAGTTATATTGATAAATCAGAGAAGGGTTACAGTGGGCAAAGAGAGACCAGAGATGTAATTAATTTTAGATATTAAAGGAATAAAATTGAATGGGTTAATACCAGAAAAAGGAAGATAGAGAAAAAAAAACAATGGTTTTACTGAATAGTGGTAGGATTAAATGGCCTAATACATTCTATATTCCTTACTTAGACAAACTTCACATTATGGTTGTCCAAATAATGGAAAATTTTCCTCACAGAATTCAAAAATCATATTCAGAAAATCTGAGATACATAGTAAAATTCACTCAGAAAAAAACTTGCCTCAATTTCTATTTTGTTTGCAGCTCACATTTCTTTATACATGATCAATGATGATGCGGATTTGTATTCTGGGAAATAGAGATGCAGATGGTTTTCTGGGAGTGAAACCCTCTGCCATCTGTACTCCCGGTTGTCCTGGGAAGCCAGTTCTAAGCAGCTGTAATTCAACCAGTCCCACTCTCTCAACCTCTTTCTGTAGCACTGCGGTTTTGTTTTCACATTTAAGCATTTATCCAGGTCTTTCTTAGAATTGAATCCCCAACTTTCCCTGGTCATGAATTACAGACACTAACCATTTTCCCTCTTAAAAAAAAACGTGTAATTTTTATTTCTTTACCCAATCATTTTTCAGTGAGGGGAACTGTCTCTCTGTCTACTCTGTTTAGCTCTTGCATGATTTTAAATGACTATCAGTTTTCTTCTTAGCTTCCTCCATTCCAAGAAGAAAAATCCAAGCCATCCATATAGCTGATGTCCCTCATGCCTGGAATTACTCTGATAAATCTACATGCACTTTAAGCCTTTCACATCTTTGCCAAATAGCGAAGCCTTAAGCTAACTGTGTCACACTGTTGGGGCTGAACCAAAGTTTTATGAAGGTTCATTATTTCCACTATTTATAAAGTCCAGAATTCCACATGTTTTTATTTAACAACTTTCTCAATCTGTCATGCCACTTTCAATTACGTGTGTACACGTACCTCCAGTCACTTTGTTCCTGTATCCTTTTATAATTACCCTCTAATTATACTTCCTACTGAAATGTAACACTTCATCTTTTTCTGCTCGGTTTTACTTGCCATATGACCATCTATTTCACAAATCTCTCCATATTATTATTGAAGTCTATTATTAACTTCCTGACCTTGCTTCCAAAGTTCGTCATCTGCAGTTTGGAAATTTGCCCTGGTAACCCAAATCCATGCCCTTAAAATATACATTAATCTAAATACTAGTTTTAATACTGATCCTGGGGGGTTGGGGAAGCTGCCCAAAGCTTTCTTCCATTTCAAAACAAGGCCCTACAGTATGATTCTTTCTATCGATGCAGTTTGTGTCTTTTATTCCTTAAGTTCCTACGTCCCACACCATCAGGTTCAGGGACAGTTATTACTCTTCAACCATCAGGCTCCTGAACCAGCGTGGATAACTGCACTCACCTCAACACTGAACTGATCACTGAATACAACCTATGGACTCGCTTTCAAGGACTCTGTGACTCATGTTCTCAGTATTATTTATTTTTTTATTTGCATATTTTGTCTCCATTTGCACGCTGCTTGCTTGTCAGCCTTTGTGTGTATCTTTTTCATTGATTCTATTGTACTTTGTTCTACTGTGAATGCCTGCAAAAATTGAATCTCAGCGTAGTATACAGTGATTTTGATAATAAATTTACTTTGAAATTTAGGTCTGAATATTGCTAATGTGTCTATTATAGGTTTCTTTATCAACTGGACAAGCCAAGTAACCTGTGCACATGCAAAGAATTCAATTGGCATTAAAAGATTCTTAGGGACCTCCAGACGTGGATGAAGGTGAATTGCTGGGCTCCATAATTGGGAAGGGAAGTAAGGCTGAGTTTTGTTAAGCATTGTTGAATTAACATTTATAATTTGCATAATTAGTGTGCTCTTGCTGCTGGTTCTTGTGACAGGTCTGTAAACAAACGCTTACAGGCTAATGAAAAATGAATTTGCTTTAACAAATCTTTGCTGGATCTTCCAGATCAATCCAGACTGGCTCAAGTGACTGCTAATTATGTACTTGATTACCATCTCTAGAGGTTTCTCTTTCACCAGTGTTAAATGAGGTGGGTTGCAGTTATTCAGCAACCTTTTTTGTGGTGTGAAGATATAACACTGGCAGTGTACCAGTCCTCCGACACTAGCCAACATCTAGATTACAGGCAGTACCACTGGCCACATGTCTGGTGGTGACTGGTGGAAGTTCTGATCAGAAGTTAGGGTTGACACCAATTGTAGGATTAGCAGGGGTAAGAGGTGCGTGTTGATTGGCATTGGAGGATTGTGAAAGCTCAGGTAAACAGACATTCTGTGGAATTTGGATACTTGAGCATTTGGAGAAGATGGGCTTGGACAATATGGGCAATTGGGGCTGAGCTAATAGCCAATAAAAGGCTTCGGTCAAAAGGGGTTTTGGAAATTAAAGTTATGAGTGACAGAAGAGCTAGTGGTGGGACATAACCTCAAGATTTGGGGGAGTAGATTTAGGATGGAGATGAGGAGGAACTGCTTTTCCCAGAGAGTGGTGAATCCGTGGAATTCTTTGCCCAATGAAGCAGTGGAGGCTACCTCAGTAAATATATTTAAGACAAAGTTAGATGGATTTTTGTATAGTAGAGGAATTAAAGCTTATGGGGAAAAGGCAGGTAGGTGGAGATGAGTCCATGGCCAGTTGAGCCATGATCTTATTGAAAGGTGGAGTAGGCTCGATGGGCTGGATGGCCTACTCCTGCTCCTATTTCTTATGTTCCTTTGAGTGAGGAAATGAGCTGATCGGTTGAATGGGGGAAGCATTACCCACAGTATGTAGAGGGATTGGCTTCCTGGCATTGAGGACTAGTGTTATGCAATAAAAATAAGGTTTTTCTTCAAGTGACCAATGGCGATCACCCTTTGGAGTAATACTAACCATTTTCCTGGCAATTGCACAGGGAATGATGTCATTTGATGCAAGCCTGATGCTGAGCTTGCTTCAGATGCACAGATGTCAGGGATTACCCAGCTGAATTTCCAGAGGGGTGTGAAATGACTAGGAAATAGTCAGTAGCATTTCGTCCAAAATGCATTTTAAAGTCAGGTCATTCTGAAATAAAGAGAACTACATGAGTGAATTTTCAGTCCTAAATGTTCTGTTGCAGCAGAACTGAATAGAGTCATGCAGCAGTACAGCACAAAAACAGGCCCTTTGGCCCATCTGTCTTGTGCTGAACCATTGATCCTCCTGGTCCCATCGACCTGCACCCGGACCATAGCCCTCCATATCTCTCCCATCCATGTACCTATCCAAATTTCTCCTAACTATTGAAGTGGACCGCACATCCGCCACTTGCGCCAGCAGAATACAGTTTCAAGCTGCTTGGAATGAATTTAACTTGTCCAACTGTAGGCCAGCAGGTGGTGCCTTTTGTAATACCAAATCCTTGGCACTGGCGAAAAGGAAGAATGAATATATCGCCTGTTTAAAGAAAGATATGAAGGAACACTCAGTTTAACAGCTTTTAAATACCGTATATGGCTAATCAGCTTTGAATATTTTGTTCCAGATAACTAACCACTTCATGATATTTTCTCAATTTAAGTTTATTCTCTCAATTGTATTAAATGAAATCTGCTCCAATTCCAAGAATTAGTGCGGCAGGACTAAAGAGAATTGTGGAAAAACATGGAAATGGATTTAAATGCAGCTATTTATAATATTTTTCCATATTAAGCTGCAAGGAACTGGCGATTTTTGGGAATAGTCTAAATAGGTGCAGGTTTAGGAATATTTGTAAGGGTCATTGTTGTTATGTGCGTATTAGTTTTACAAACTACATAGTTTAGAATTTAATTTTTGGCAACATAAGTTAAAAACATGTGGAGCTTTGGTACTGATGTGGCAGCATCTTCAAGTTTATCCCTTTGGGATGAACCCTTTGCACTTATGTTTTTGGAAAGTTTATCACTTGATGGTGTTTGTACTGGAACACAGTTTACTGGGACTATAATGCACTATGTCAAGAGAATGTGGTAAAAAATGACAGCCCCTTGGCAATCCTTTTAAACATGCCTGTCTTAGCTCTTTAACACTGGAACAATCTGGTGACTAACTGATTATTTCAAGTCATTAAAATCTCTCCGGTTCTATGAAGAAATAAGGTTCAAGTATATCTCTGGCAGTGAACGATATTGTTAATATGCTGCAGGACAATCTTCATGAGCAATTTCATGTTCTCAGTAATGCATAGATCAGTAATGCTACCTGGCTCTGAACACGGCAGTCAGCTGCACCATCAGAATAAACATTGCTAAGTAACTTATCACTTGATAGCTTGTCTTTATTGTGATTTAAGACAGCAATGTGGCTCAGTTCATATGCTGGACATGTGCCAGATTGCTTTAACTGACACTGTGTAGTAGCGATGTTCTGTATTTAAGGTCAAATTTTAAGGACATATTCCATTCCATCTATTTTAAGCTGTATTGGAAAATAAAGCAAAAGGCCAATTGTGACGTACTGCCTTTGGATGAAACAATAAGACTGCAGCATATAAAAATATAAAGTGTCACTAAAAGACCATTTATAAATAAACTGCATTAACGTATATGGATCTAAGCAAAAGGCCTGCTGCTTCATTAGAAGATGTCAATTCATACTGAAGGGATTGCTGATACAAAGAAGACGGATAATTCACTTCTGGGCGCCAGTACTGAACGAAGGTGGGTATATCAGCTATCACTTGTGTCCATCTCTGAACATTCAGTTCCATTGTCTTCAATAACTTATAAATATCCTGATATTGCATTTCAACAGTCAAGGGTCAAAATCACAAAACCAGCCCCATAAATTCCGAAAGGTCTATTGTAAAGATGTCAGTGCGTATTTTATAAACAACAGCCTTAAGAAATATATCTGCTTCAGGCTTTGGATTGTAAAACTTGCATTATCTAAACAAGATCTCTGTTATATAATGCAATCACACAGTGCCAGTGATTTATATTTATCTTTAATCTGCCTGTCATCTTGTTCCATTATATCAGCAATCCCTTCAGCGTCTGAGCAAAGGTTTTGGAAATAGAAGTTATCGACACACAAGCCGGTGAAAATATTCATGGGTCCAGCATTTTAAATTCTATTTTTTTTAAGTTAACATAGAAAACCTACAGCACAATACAGGCCTTTCGGCTTCAAAGTTGTGCCGAACATGTCCCTACCTTAGAAATTACTAGGCTTACCCATAGCCCTCTATTTTTCTAAGCTCCATGTACCTATCCAAAAGTCTCTTAAAAGACCCTAACATATCCGCCTCCACCACTGTCGCCGGCAGCCCATTCCACGCACTCACCACTCTCTGAGTAAAAAACTTACCCTTGATATCTCCTCTGTACCTACTCCCCAGCACCTTAAACCTGTGTCCTCTTGTGGCAACCATTTCAGCCCTGGAAAAGAGCCTCTGACTATCCACACGATCAATGCCTCTCATCATCTTATACACCTCTATCAGGTCATCTCTCATCCTCCGTCACTCCAAGGAGAAAAGGCCGAGTTCACTCAACTTGTTCTCATAAGACATGCTCCCCAATCCAGGCAACATCCTTGTAGATCTCCTCTGCACCCTTTCTATGGCTTCCACATCCTTCCTGTACTGAGGCGACCAGAACTGAGCACAGTACTCCAAGTGGGGTCTGACCAGGGTCCTATATAGCTGCAACATTACCTCTCAGCTCCTAAATTCAATTCCACAATTAACGAAGGCCAATACACCGTACGCCTTCTTAACCACAGAGTCAACCTGCGCAGCTGCTTTGAGCATCCTATGGACTCGGACCCCAAGATCCCTCTGATCCTCCACACTGCCAAGAGTCTTACCATTAATATTATATTCTGCCATCATATTTGACCTACCAAAATGAACCACTTCACGCTTATCTGGGTTGAACTCTATCTGCCACTTCTCAGCCCAGTTTTGCATCCTATCGGTGTCCCACTGTAACTTCTGACAGCCCTCCACACTATCCACAACACCTCCAACCTTTGTGTCATCAGCAAACTTACTAACCCATCCCTCCACTTCCTCATCCAGGTCATTTATAAAAATCACAAAGAGTAAGGGCCCGGAGGCACACCACTGGTCACTGACCTCCATGCAGAATATGACCTGTCTACAACCACTCTTTGCCTTTTGTGGGCAAGCCAGTTCTGGATCCACAAAGCAAGGTCCCCTTGGATCCCATGCCTCCTTACATTCTCAATAAGCCTTGCATGGGGTACCTTATCAAATGCCTTGCTGAAATCCATATACACTACATCTACTGCTCTTCCTTCATCAACGTGTTTAGTCATCCTCAAAAAGTTCAATCAGTCTTGTAAGGCAGGACCTGCCCTTGACAAAGCCATGCTGACTATTCCTAATCATACTATACCTCTCCAAATGTTCATAAATCCTGCCTGTCAGGATCTTCTCCATCAACTTACCAACCACTGAAGTAAGACTCATTGGTCTATAATTTCCTGGGCTAAATTGAAGCTAAGTTAAATTGAAGATGAATTTATGAAACACTTACAAAGTGCCATGGGATTTTGCTCATTGTTACAGATACAGCAAAAAAAATACATTAGCTGAAATTTTCTTGCCCAGAATTCCCTCCCATAGATGATACATATGGCCAGTCCAGCCTAAACGTACCAGGTTTAGATGCAAGGGACATATCGTGTTGCCTGGCATGTCGCAGAGACCAATGGGGTTGCCTGAGCAACTGTTTGACTTTTACAGTGCAGTGAAACTCTGCCCAAAGCTGTGATAGCCAAAGAAGTCCATTCCTCATCTTTTCTAACAGTCAAATTTGTAAGGTTTTGTTAAATGTCTTTTAGAAGGCCTTTCATTATTGTAGTCTAAGCCTGGATATATTGTCCAAGTCTTGCCACACATAGTTAAGGACTGCCTCCCTTCCTTAGGATGTATGAATGAGGCAATTATAAACGGTTCAATATCAGATATCATGAAAAGAAGATCACTGCAGAAGTAGCTGAACATAGATAGAACAAGCAGCTTGCAGTGAAACTCCTAGGCTGAGATGATTGCTCTCTTATGAGCATAGCCATTCTCCAATTTGCCAGCTCAAGATCATTCCTCCTGATTTCTGTTGACTTCAGCTTTATGCTGGCTGTTTGGCATTTTAGCAAGCTCCAGTGGTTTTTTTCTCATGTATGATATGACCTGTTTTTGCTAACTGGTTAGGATGCAGTAAACTTCTGAAAGCTTGCTTGGTATATTTCTTCAAAGAGTTGTTGAAGGGTTATTAGACCTTTTCAAACAGATCATTATCTGGTAGTAATGGTTGCTGACAAATTTATAAATCAGCAATAACTACTTGCCTTGAGAAATCCAGATATAAAGGCTTTTATATGTCTCAGCGGTGATTCCAACACCTTTGACAGTGTATGAGGTAATTGTTTAATTGCACATAAAGATTGAATATGTGTTTTCAGATTCATCAGTTTATCATTATTGCTCCTACTTCATGCTGGTGAAGTAGGTGTGTTGAAAGAGAATGCTCTCCTGCTTTTCCCATTAATGTTCATACTCTTTGGCATAGTGGACTCTGGCCATTATGTAAACACTACTTAAGCTGTTCACATTATTTTCAAATCATGACCCTCTCCTGTACTGTGGATTTTGTGCAACACTATATGATTTACAAATTATGAAAGTATATCATTAAACTTGCTTCCACTTCCAGCTGAAGTAATTGTTTATGTCTGAAGATGTGACATTAAATACTGATGCAGAACCCATCCTGGGATTCTTTCAGTGTGCCCACTCTTGACATTCAACAGCATGCTCTTGAGTTTAATTACCTTCCTGTAGCTATAATTATCTGTGTAGACGGAAATCTGGAAGGTCTCAGATGGTGTTCTTCTGGCCATTATTTTCAAACGTATTTCTCCTGTCAAAGGGCCACCTGCTTCATTTCTCCCTGAGTAATGTGCGACATTAATAGACCAGACTGCACAATGTCCTTCATGTCATCTTCCCTATACTTAGATTTGGGTGAACAACCCTGGTATATTTATTATTGATATACTAATTGGGTGCTTGTCCACTTATAATGGAAGTATTATGTTTGTAAATGTGTTCAGGAATTTTCTGCTTATGAAAGCAAGACAAATCCAATCCAATGAATTACTTCTCAATTGCCAGCCAAATGATGGAAGCTGACATTGACAGTACTATCAAGTGACATTTACTTATCAAAACCTGCTCACCAATGCTGAGCTTGAAATTCACTCCACACTTCATTCAGGGAGAGAAATCATTTGTTCAAAGTCTGATCCAGTGGTTGCTGCCCCTTTATTTTCCAGCAAGGCTACTGCACTGGTGCTGGTGATGTGTAAAATTTAATGAAAAAGGGAGCTAGACATCTGTCTCCCATATGTTTTGCTGGCATAGAGAACAGGGAGTCAGAAACTACTACAGTACTTGGTCTTCAGAACTGAATTTCAGCAATAATCTTTACTGGGGCCTCTTCTAAAGTAAACACAAGTTTCTATTAATTTTACATTGCATTTTGTCTTTGTTGGATTCTGAATCCTAGAAATGTATTTTTAATTTTCTTTTGCCATCACCATTGGAGAAAATTCACTATCAGTTGAAAAGGCCTCACTGAATGTTACTCCTGGGAATTCTTTTCACCTTTGTCACATTAGAGGAGGAGATTGACTGTAAGGAAAAGCCTATTTACACTTGAACAATCTGCACGGACCAGTTGTTGCTCAGTTTCTCCCGAGCCACTTTGGTATATTGTTTGCCACCAACACATGCCAATGCCAGGAATGGTGAGAAGGCTGGCCAGAAGATTCACCACCTCACAACTTCAGATCCATATACAGTAATCAAGGAGCGTCAGGTGATGCACTGATATCTCATCCCATGGGACTTCCTCTCCATTTCATTTTGCTTGGCTCTTTTGTCATAAATCTTCCTTTTTACTCAGCTTTTAAAAGTCCACCAAAGTGTCGAAGTTAAATCTGTAACTTTATAATGGTAAGAATATTGTTTGAAATTTCCTGCAATTAACACATGCTTTATCTTCACCCAATTCCCTGGCAGCAGGCATTTCATACCTCAATGACTCACCAGTTCTGCACAGTGTCAGAATCGGAGCTGGTGACTAGGAGAAAGCTATGTTAACATTTCTCCCCACTGACAATTCTTCAGATGTGACATTTGACAGTGAGTTTTGGGAGTTTGTTATACTTTTGCGCTGTGGGAGCCATGGATTAAGTGCACTCCAGAGCCTTGCTAAGTGTTTTTGTGGAACATTGGTGTTAACTCTCTTCAAATCCTCAACATACAGTTGCAAGAAAGCATTTGTGAACTTCTTGCAATTACCTGATTTTCTGTATTAATTATTCATAAAATATGGTCTGATCTTCATCTAAGTCACAATAATAGACAAACACAATCTGCTTAGACTAATAACACACATAAAATTGTACGTTTCATGTCTTTATTGAACACATTGTTTAATCATTCACAGTTCAAGCTGGAAAAAGTATGTGAACCTTTGTATTTAATAACTAGCAGAATCTCCTTTAGCAACAATAACCTCCACCAAACGTTTCCTATAGCTGCTGATCAGACTTGCACAATGGCGAGGAGGACTTTTAGGCTGTTCCTCCATACAAAACTGTTTCAGTTCATCAATATTTCTGCGATACCTCTTCAGGTCATGCCACAGCACTTCAATTAGGTTAGGGTCTGGACTCTGACTTGGCCATTCCAAAACGCAAATTTCCTCCTTTTAAATCATTCTGTTGTCGATTTACTCTTGTGTTTGGGATCATTGTCTTGCTGCATCATCTAACTTCTGTTAAGCTTTAGATGATGGACTGCTACCCTGACATTCTCCTGTAAAATGCCCTGACACGATTTTGAATTCATAGTTCCCTCAACAATTGCAAGCTGTCCAGACGCTGGGACAGCAAAGCAACCTCAAACCATGATGCTCTTTCCATCATGCCTCACAATTGGGATGAGGTTTTGGTGTTGGTGTGCAGTACCCTTTTTCCTCCAAACATAGCGGTGTGCATTTTTGCCAAAAAGTTCTTTTGCCTCATCTGTCCACAGAACATTGTTCTGAAACATCCAGGTGGTCTTTTGCAAACTTTAGATGTGCAGCAATTTTTTTTTGGAGATCAGTGGTTTCCTCCATGGTGTCCTTTCTTTCACGAACACCATTCTTGTTCAGTGTTTTTCTTATAGTGAACACATGAACAGCGACTTTAGCAAGTTCTAGAGATTTCTGCAGGTCTTTTCCTGTTATCCTTGGATTCTTTTTCACCCCCTTGAGTACTGCACATTGTGCTCTTAGTGTGATCTTTGTAGGATGCCCACTCCTAGGGAGAGTAGCAACAGTACTGAATTTCCTCCATTTAGAGGAAGTTTCTCTTACTGTGGACTGACAAACACTCAGGTGTTTAAAAATGGTTTAGTAGCCTTTTCCAGCTTCATGCATCTCTACAATTCTCCTAGGGTCGGCTGAAAGTTGTTTTGATTGAGACATGGTACACATAAACAGATCCTTTTAAGAAGAGCAGGCTCTGTTGATAACCTGACTTTGTGTTCCCTTATTACAGGCAGGGCATCTCTATAACCCATACCTCCAATCTCATCTCAGTGATTGGATTACCTGACTCCATTTAGCTTTTGTAGAAGGTATTACCCTACAGGGTTGCATACTTTTTTGATCCTGGAGATGGCTGAAGTTTCTGGGAATAGTTCACAAGGCACAGCATAGATATGTCCCACAGAATAAGTTCTCAAATGGCAGTGCTAGGCAACTGTGGCTGACAAGGGAGGTTAAGGACTGCATAAAAGCCAAGGAAAGGGCTTATAAAGTAGCAAAAGTAAGTGGGAAGTTGGATAATTGGGAAGTTTATAAAATCCAACAAAAGGAAATTAAGAAAGCTATTAGAAGGGAAAAGATGAAATATGAGGGCAAACTAGCCAATAATATAATGCAGGATGCTAAAAGTTTTTTCAGTTATATAAAGAGTAAAAGGGAGGTGAGAGTTGATATTGAACCACCGGAAAATGATGCTCATGAGGTAGTAATGGGTAACAAAGAAATGCCAGATGAACTTAATGGATACTTTACATCTGTCTTCACCGTGGAAGACACTAGCAGTGTGCCAGAGGTCCATGAACGTCAGGGAGCAGGAATGAGTGTCATTGCTATTACAAAGAAAAAAGTGTTAGATAAATTCAAAGGTCTTAAGGTGGATAAGTCATCTGGACCAGATGGCCTACATCCCAGAGTCTAGAGAGAGGTTGCTGAAGAGATAACAGATGCATGGGTCATGATCTTTCAAGAATCATTTGATTCTGGCATGGTCCTGGAAGACTGTAAGATTATCACTCCACTCTTTAAGAAGGGAGGAAGGCAAAAGTAAGGAAATTATAGACCAGTTAGCCGAATCTCAGTGGTTGGGAAAGTGTTGGAGTCTATTATTAAGGATGAGATTTCAAGGTGCTTGGAGACTAGTGATAAAATAAGTCAAAGTCAGCATGGTTTCTGTAAAGGGAAATCTTGTCTTTCAAGTCTGTTAGAGTTCTTTGAAGAAGTAACAAACAGAGTGGACAAAGGAGAGACAGTGGATGTCATTTACTTGGATTTTCAGAAGATGTTTGATAAGGTGCCACACATGAGGTTGCTTAACAAGATAAAATCCTATAGCGTTACAGGAAAGATACTGGCATGGATAGAGGAATGGCTGCTGGGCAGGAGGCAGCGAGTGGGAATAAAAGAGGCCTTTTCTGGTTGGCTTCCAATGACAAGTGGTGTTCCTCAGGGGTCAGTATTGGGGCTGCTGCTTTTCACATTGTTTGTCAATGATTTAGATAATGGAATTGGTGGCTTTGTGGCAAAGTTTGCAGATGGTACAAAGATAAGTGGAAGGGTGGATAGCGCTGAGGAAGCAATGTGATTGTAGCAGGACTTCGACAAATTGGAAGAATGGGCAAAAAAGTGCAGATGGAATACAATGTTAGGAAATGTATGAGCATGCATTTTGGTAAAAGGAACAATAGTGCAGATTATTATCTAAATGGGAAAAAGGTTCAAACATCAGAGGTGCAGAGGGACTTAGGAGTCCTCGTGCAATACTCCCAGAAGGGTAATTTACAGGTTGAATCTGTGGTAAAGAAGGCGAAGGAAAATCATTTCACTGTGTATATTGTATACATTTCTTTGACATTAAATTGAATCTTTGAACCTTTGAAATGCAATGTTGGCATTTATTTCAAGGGAAATAGAAATAAAAGCAAGGAGATAATGTTGAGCCTTTATAAGACACAAGTCAGGCTGAACTTAAGACTATTGTCAACAGTCTTGGGCCCCTTATCTCAGAAAGGATGTGCTGTCATTGGAGAGAATCCAGAGGAGGTTCACAAGAATGATTCCAGGAATGAAGGGGTTAACATATGAGGAGCGTTTGGCTGCTTTGGGCCTGTACTCACTGGAATTTAGGAGAATGCAGAGGGGGATCTCGTTGAAACCTACCGACTATTGAGAGGACTAGATAGGGTGGATGTTCAGAGGATGTTTCCTGTGGTGGGGGTTTCCGAAACAAGAGGGCACAGCCTCAAAATTGGGGGGAGACCCTTTAGAACAGAGGTAAGGAGAATTTTTTCTGCCACAGGGGGGAGGCCAAAGTCGGTGCGTATATTTAAGGCGGAAGTTGATAATTTCCTGATAGGTCAGGGCATGAAGGATATAGTGTGAAGGCAGATGCATGGGGTTGAGTGGGATCCAGGATCAGCCATGATGGAATGTTGGAACAGACTCGATGTGCTGAATGGCCTAATTCTACTCCTATATCTTATGGTTTTCTTATGGTCTTATAGACAGTGATTGTTTGAATGGTGTATTCAGTATTGACGCGAAGAAGTACAATTTTTTGTGTGTTATTAATTTAGGCAGATTGTGTTTGTCTATTATTGTGAACATCAAACCATATTTTATGAGTAATTAATGCAGAAAACTAGGTAATTGCAAAGGGTTCACAAACTTTTTCTTGCGACAGGTAACAGGAGATGGGAAATGAATTCTAACTTATCAATGTTGCCCTCATCTTAAGAATTTTTCAGATAAAAAAGCCCACTACCAAATGTCCTTGTAAACAGAAAATTAAAAGTACATATCTGAATATGTTTTAGTTAGCTTTTTTGACACCGGGAGGGCAGAGGAGCCTCATTCTAAAAGCCCAAAGGAGAGAACTATCAGATATCCTGGTTCTAGGAGTGCCAATAGATTTCTAACTAATGAAATCTTTGAAACTGATAATAAAATAAATATTATTGTAAAACTTATATCACATTTTGTGAAATATGGTGTATGCATTTGGTGGTGTTGCTTCACACTGCCGGTGATCAGCGACCAGGAGGCAATTACCGCCACTGCCTGTATGTTTCAATGGACGTATGACAAATAAAGCTCATCGATATCTTTATGTTGTTGAACATTTCCAAGTCTGTAAACTGGCTATATTCTTTCAGCTACATTATACCTTTTTCCTATATCAATGGGAATCAATTTTTTTTCTCCATGTTCCCCAATGTCGACTTTGCTTGGGTAAGTGGTTCCAGATTCTGCTCCCAGTTTTCAGGTGAGCATTCTTCATTCAAAGTCCAAAGTAAATTTATTATCAAAGTACACATACATTACCATATACTACCTTGCGGTTCATTTTTCTTGCAGGCATTTACAGAAAAAGATAAAGAAGTACAAAAGAACTTATGAAAAGCCATGCTTCTTGAAAATTTAAAAATTGATGATAAGTGATGAAAACAAAGACTGACAGGCACCCATCATGTAAAAGAAGGCAAATCGCGCAAATAAAAGAAAATAACACTGATAACAGGAGTTGTAAAGCGTCCTTCAAAGTGAGTAGTAGAAATAGTTCAGAATTGTAGTGTGTGAAGTTAGCCATGCCAGTTCAGGAATCTGTTGGTCGTAGGGTATTTAAGTTCCCAACACCACTGTTTTTGGCTGAATCAAAAGAGGTAAAGAATTGCCATATAGGAGGGAGAGTGAAAATCTAGTTGAGTGCTGCCATAAGAATTTAATGAAATAGACCAAAAACAGAGCAGAAATATATTAAAATACAATAGATTCAGCTCATTGACCTGTTTCTTTCTACAAAAATGCATTCAGACCTCTGATTATGTACAGCAATGTTGTTTCTCTCGGTAGATACTTCTGCGTTTGATTTTGCCAGGATGAGTTTTTAAAGCCATTTATTTTTTATACATCGTAAAAATCTGGTTAAATATTAGAGCAGCACAGTAACATAGCAGTTAGTGTAATGCTATTGTGATGCTAGTGACCTGGGTTCACTACCGGCCCTGTCTGTAACGAGTTTGTATGTTCTCCCTGTAACCACGTGGGTTTCCTCTGGGGTCTCCACTACCCCCCACCCCCCACGTTGCAAGGAACTATGGTTTAGTAGGTTAAATGATCACATGAGTGTAATAGGTAATACAGGCTCTTTGGCCAAGGAGGGCCTGTTACTGGGCTTTATCTCTAAATAAAAAACAATGTGTTTGAAATCAGGTTATAATCAGCTTATTGATTATTCATAGCTGACTGATGAATAATATATTCACAATTCATTGGTTCATAGAGTTATACAGCATGGAAAAAGGCTCTTCAACCCATCTGGTCTATGCTGACCAAGATGTCCCATCCATGCTAGTCTCATTTGCCAGAATTTGGTACATAACCTTCTAAACTTCTCCAATCCATTTACCTATCAATCTTTTAAAAATTGTTCTTGTACCTGCCTCAGTCACTTCCTCTGACAGCTCATTCCACATACATCCAAATCCTTCCCCTAATTCTCATTCACGATGAAGTTCTCTCACTTTACCATTAGGAGCGGCCACACTGAATAGCAGATTGTCTGACAGATCAGTTTGTTAAAGGCAGGGATCTGCTAATTGTGCACATGTTTAAACTAGACAATACACAAACAATTTCATTATTAGCTTCCCGTTGAGATGCTCCTATCACAATGATTTTGTTGACATATTAGTTGTGCTATATTTGAAGAAGGTGTTAGGTTACACAGAGCTCTGATTTATATTTACACTAGCTTTGAAATATGTTCTGCTAGCAATGCAGTTTATTAATATTTGCTTGCTCACTGTTTAATGACCTTATATTCCTTAGAGGACACTGAAACTGTGACAGTAACTGAGGAGGAGGGAAAGATCTGGGAAAACCAAAACCAGTCAAAAGCATCTGGCTGGGGTCATTATTTTATTCCTTTCCTGGTAAACTGCGGAGGGATGGATCAACAGCAATGTTGGACTGGCTGGTGGGCAGTGAACACCAGCTGTATTGGGCTGGTGGTGGTGGTGGGCAGTGAACATGGGCAATGTTGGACTGGCTAGTGGGCAGTGAACACTGGTAGTGTTGGACTGGCTAGAGGCAGTGAACACTGGTAGTGTTGGACTGGCTAATGGGCAGTGAACACTGGTAGTGTTGGACTGGCTATTGGGCAGTGAACACTGGCTGTGTTGGGCTGGTGGTGAAGGGGAATACCCACTGGCAATATTAGGCTGGTGGGGGTGCAGGGAGGGGTGCCAACTGGTAGTAGTGGACTGTTGGTGGTGAGGAGGGTCCACCAGCAGTCGAGGGGCTGGTGATTGTGGTGTGTGTCCACCAGTAGTAGGAGAGTTGTGCTGGTGGGAGGGACCACCAGCAGTGGGGGGGGGGGGCTGATGGGGGTGAATGCATATTCATCTGTCCAGTGATAGATTGATGTGGTTCTGATTATAGGGGTAAATTGAGCGAAATGAGGTCAGGCCCAATAAATCCCAAAATTTTATTGAAAGACAGAGTGGGCCTGAGGAGGCAAAGGACTTGTTCTTGCTCCTAGGTCAATGATGGGTGGTCAATTCTGCATTCATGTAACAGTCATGGTCTGTCTGAGGGTCATTTCAGGGTCCTTAGATTAGATCCTGAGTCATGCATAAGCTTGACTGGATAGGGATGGCAGAGTTTTTTACATAAAGGACAATATGTGTTCTTAGTGACGTCACAGAATTATTCTCATTTCATTTACAAATAAATAAATAATTATATTTCTTTGTTAATTGAAATCAGCAATCATGCATGTTTCTTTGACTATTAAGCATTAATCCACTTTGGCTGAATTTCCTCTGGTGTGAGGTTGAAGTTTTCCTCCAAGCTGTGCATAAGTCTTCTCTATCAACAGTATCTCAGCGGTAGCCTGTGGACTCAGTAATGTTTAACAGCTCTCCAAATTTTCTTCCAGTGAATGTCACATTTCTCTCCACCAGTATTCTGTTCCTCTGTTTTATTCCCTCTTTTGGGATCTGGATGATGTTATTCACTCTCAGAAACAACTGCACGTGTTTGATATACAGGGCAAAAGACAGGTTCTCTCATACACCCTGAGCTCCTTATTGTAGCTGGTGTAACTGCCTGCTATCATTGTAGCTCCACATAGAGAACCCTGTTCTCTACTTTCCACCAAGCACCAAGACCTCAACTCAATGTGAATGCAGTTTCTGTAGATTTCTTATCAGGTTGCTGATCCGAATGAGGTGATCAGAAGGGCTGAGTATCTTTTATTGGCAGTAGTAATTCCCAACTAAACATCAATGCAGAATATAGTAACAGATACTCTGTGTGATTCAAAACTGTTCTACACACTTTGATATGAAGACCACAACTATGTTGCCGAGAAATTGAGAAAAAAGGCTAAAAATTAAAGCAACACACATAAAAGTTGCAGGTGGACACAGCAGGCCAGGCAGCATCTCTAGGAAGAGGTACAGTCGACGTTTCGGGCCGAGACCCTTTGTCAGGACTAACCAAAAGAAGAGCTAGTAAGAGATTTGAAAGTAAAGTTTCTTTCATGAAAAGTTGCATTCCATGGGCTGGCACTATGAACAGATTACAGTAGGCTGCATGTGCTGATACTTTTTATTTCATTCACCTGAATGTGTCTGGGACAGGCCAACACTAGGCAGCCTGAACTGAGCAAAGGTGTGGTAGTGTCCTATAATATTCCTTTGGAGACCAGCTGAGTTTTCCTCCTTGTCATCACAAAAACAATTTTACCACGTTAAATCAAGTTGAGTCTATTGTCATGTGCACAAGTTTTGAGGTACAGTACATTGAAACACTTGCTTGCAGTAGCATCATGACCATCTAGGTACAAAAACCATATTTACTCTATATATTGACGTACTGAAGAAATACATCATACTGTGAAACAAAATACAGACACAATTGAAGATAATTTAGCTCTCACCATTTAAGTTTTTGAGGCTTTTTGTATCTTGGCTAGATTTTATGAAGCAATGTGTCCACTCCTTAAGAAGTTAAGTGATATTAGGTCCCAGAAATGTCAGAGGATCCCCAGTTTGCATTGATTAATGAAGCCCTAGTCTGATTGGAGCAGATGTGGCAAGGGCTTTAACACTGAAAGGCTGGGGAAGAGATCTACAAGAAATGACATAAGCCAAGGTGTGAATTGAACAGGGCAGGAGAGTTTAGCACCAATTAAACTGAGGAAGGATATTAGTAGCCAGAGAACAAATTAAGTTATAGAACAGGAATGTTAAGATGATTGGAAAGCATCTGAGATGCAGTGCTAGTAATAAATATTTAAATTTTCTGACAATTATACATTGCAGGAAAGCAATCTTTTTTTTCTGAGATTATTAAGACATGGCTGGCAAATGTTTCAGTACCCAGAGCAGGGATTTGAGCATTGCAGAACACAATAGAAAAGGTGGAGTGAGAGAGAACTGAAATGAGAGTGTTCACTGATCTGCGATAATATAATGTCTGTAGAAAAAAGTAACCCACTCATTACTAAGACAGAAAATGGAATCCACTTTGATAGAGATAAAAGACAATAAAGGAAAATGAGTGGGGCAAGGAGGTGGAGGAAGAAATTTAGAAACATATTTGGAATATGAGCAAAAGTTATAGAAAAATATTCACAGTGGATCTCAACTTCCCCAAAGTTAATTGACCAGAAAAGTTGAGTGAAAAAGATAAGAATCTCACAAGGGAAGACTTACTCTTAATCCAGTATTAGTGTTAGGGGTAGTACTCGATAGAAAAACAAGAGCATTATCATTAAGATTATAATTGAAAAGGAAACAAGGATGATATGAACAAGATAATAAATAAAGAAAGCTTATTTTTTATTGGTTGAGAATAGATCTGGGGAAAATGAAATGGACAGTTATTCACGGCCAGGTTAGATGACCACAGGAAGGAAGCAGAAGGGTCAGGCTGAGGAAGTTTGATGGAAAAAGGTAAGAGGAGCATTAATGCAGATACCATGTTGTGAAGAGTTAAATTTTTGCTTCTTCCCTTTTTCCACTGGATGGAAAGAATTAAAACAGCCCCTGATGTGTGGTTAATATAGCAATCTGAAAAAAATATTTAGATTAATAAATTCTTCTTGGGCTTCCAGTTGGGAACAGGTATCAATTTTAGTCAATGTTTCAATGACAATCTCTGCCATTTTCATCAGGGATGATGGGAGAGTTTGTCATCGAAGAGTTGTTTAAAATGATTTCCTGTACCTGCCTGGAAGCCTGAGAAGAGTTTATTTGTCATATATGCTGGGAAAGCACTAGATCTTTTTTCAATATTTAGATTGTTAAACATTTTTTTTACTGAACAGTTCATGTGATCTCGATAATAGATTGTAGGTTAATCTGAAACTGAGACCGAGCTCACTTTATAAAACTCTCCTTCTCTTTTTTCTTGTTTCCAGCCTGATGAATCAAGGCAAATCTCCAGTAAGTTTCTTCTTTAGTTTCTAGCTTCAGATTTTTGTTTTCACAGTTTGTTCTGGAAGATAATCTGGAGACTAGTCCTGATGAAGGGTCTCGGCTCAAAACATCAACTGTTTATTCCCCTCCATAGATGCTGCCTGACCTGCTGAGTTCCACCAGCATTTTGTGTCTGTTGCTCTGTATCAGCAGAATCTCTTGTGTGTCTGGAGACTAGTCTGAAGGTCACAGATTAATTAAACTCTTCTTCATCTTCTTTGGGTGTTCTTTGATGTCAATGAGGGCGTATATTCACTGTAGTTCTGAGTATTAGAAGATGCCAGTGTATGAATTGTTTTGATATGTGGTGTCACACACTTGCTACCAAAGGGACTTGACAGAGTGATGGAGAATATGCAACTTTGCAAATACTTACCATACACTCACACAAAACCATGCCATGATTTCTTTGCTACTTTCGTAAGATAAGAAAGTGCGGACGGGTGGATTTAGTGAATGCTATGATTGTTAATTCCTGTACTAACAAACTGGGAAGACAATACTAAATCTCTGCCTTGGCTATTATTCATGACATAGCAAGGCCCTGCCCAACAGCATTGTATAATCATAATATGATCAGAAAGAGAGAATTCTTTAAATGTCATGTGTAAAGACCACAAATTAACCCTACTATTTGTGCTCGCATTTCACAAGGTGCTTTCTGATGGCAAAAAGGAAGCCCCATCAGTCTCACAGGAAGGAAATAGCAGAGCTGTAGATATGAGCTGTCGCACTTTACCCTGTCAATATTAAAGCAGGATTTTTGAAATGCCATAAGAAGTGGCTGATAAGATGAAATACTTGGCACATCACTTTACTGCCTATCAAGTAAACACCCATCGTGTCCTCTCAGGGGTAGTCTTTATTGTAGCTCGCTATTTGTTCTACAGAGATATATAAATACAAAAGGGATAATGGAAATGCTGTATAAAGACTCACATTTGTGCAGATCTGTACGTCTTACTACTGGAGGATTTAGCGTCTCCGACTATATAAAGAGATTTGCGGTAAGATTATCGACGTTTACACTTACTAAAAATAATAACAGAATAGGCCTGTTAAAGATGATCTAGTCTTTTAAGGTAAATAGAAATAATTTACAGGTGCTGATGAATACAATAGTTAAATTTATTAATCATTTTCTGCTTTGTTTAACATTAAGAATCCCTTCTTCGCATTGTAAGTGGCTGACTGCAGTATTATGCCACAGTTCTATCTTTAATAAAATTATGTCACTACTTTGACTTTAGTAGGAATAGTTCATTCAAGAAAAGCTGTAGTAATGCCCAATAAATTACTAATTTACTTGGAAAGGTATGATTTGTGTGTTAACCAGAGCCACTATTAAATGGGTCCTTAGATGGTGTTTAAAGAAACTCAGCATTGCCTTTAAACTTCAAAATTAAGACCCTCCATCTGAACAAGAACTAGTTCACTAAATTTGTGCATGAACACATCCGATTCTCTCGATTTTAATATCAAACAGGAGTTTATTGCTTTAGCTGACAAGATGATTGTACAGAAACAAACTTTAAATGGATACTGATCTCCATTAGTTTGTTAACTTGATAAGCTTATTTCGGAGATTTTTGGTAATTTTCTTTGAAATATCTGGCACTCCCAAGGCTCTGCATGAGAGTAAAGTACTCTCACTCCCCTTATAAATACCTTTATGCTCAAAGAATCTCAGATGGCGAGGAAAGGGCATACAGGAGCAAGATATACCAGTTAGTTGAGTGGTGTCGCAGTAACAACCTTGCACGAAACATCAGCAAGACTAAAAAACTGATTGTGAACTTCAGGAAGGGTAAGACGAGGGAACACAAACCAATCCTCAGAGAGGGGTCAGAGGTGGAGAGAATGAACTATTAAGTTCCTCGGTGTCAATATCTCTGAGAAACTAACCTGGATGCAACATATCGATGCAGCTGTAAGGAAGGCAAGACAGCGGCTATATTTCACTAGGAGTTTGAGGAGATTTGGTTTGTCAACTAAAACACTCAAACATTTCTACAAATGTACCGTGGAGAGCATTTTGACTGGCTGAATCACCATCTGGTATGGGGGAGGGATGCGGTGGGGTATTACTGCTGAAGATCAAAATAAGTTGCAGAAATTTGTAAAATTAGTCAGCTCTGTCATGGGTACCAGCTTCCATAGTATCCAAGGCATCTTCAAGGAGCAATATCTTAGGAAGGCGGAGTCCATCATTAAGGACCCCCACCACTGCTTACACTGTTATTGCAGTGAAGAAGGTACAGAAGCCAGAAGGCACACGCTCAGCGATTCAGGAACAACTTCTTCCCCTCTGCCGTCTGATTTTTAAATGGACATTGAACCCATGAACACTACCTCACTACTTTATTATTTCTGTTGTTCTGCACTACTTATATTAACTCAACTATTTAATAGACTTACATATACTTAATGTAACTCAGTCTTTTTTCTCTGCATTTATTTATCATGTACTTCATTGCGCTGCTGCTATAAAGTTAACAAATTTCACGACAAATGCTAGGGATATTAAATCTGATTCTGTAATGTGTTGGAAATTAGGGCTAAGCTGAATAATCTGACATTCTATAAAAGCTGTTAGAGCTACCATCAATTGCTTCATAATTATACGTCCATGTTAAAGTTAAACATCCCATGTTAACTGCAAATACAAACCCACTATGCAGTTGCCATTGACAAAAAAGGGATTCATTATCTTTCAGGTTGATACATCTTCACTCTCTGCCGCTGTTGTTCTTCGAACTCTTTCTGAGAGGGTTCAAAGGAGGTTCATGAAAATGATTCCAGGATTGAATGGCTTGTCATATGAAGAGTGTTTCATGGCTCTGGGCCTGTATTCACTAGAATTCAGAAAAATGAGGGGTAACCTCATTGAAACCTATCAAATGGTGAAAGGCCTTGTTAGAGTGGATGTCGAGAGTCTAAGACCAGAGGACTCAGCCTCAGAGTAGAGGGGCGTCCTTTTAGAATGGAGATGAGGAGGAATTTCTTTAGCCAGAGAGTGGTGAATCTGTGGAATTCTTTGCCACAGGCAGCTGCGGAGGTCAAGTCTTTATGTATATTTAAGGCAGAGGTTGATAGATTCTTGATTAGTCAGGGCAGGAAGGCAGGAAATTGGGGTTGAGAGGAAAATTGGAATAGCCGTGATGACATGGTAGTGCAGACTCAATGGGCCAAATGGCCTAATTCTGCTCCTATATTTTATGGTCTTATGGTTTTATAGTCTTTTTGCATTCTCATTTGACTCCACCATGCCACCATGCAGTCATTTCCATGGCTAAGTCTGACCTTCTACCAATGCTGTTTGCTTCTCACACCATCTGTGACACCCCATTCTGACTATTGCCCCAAACGATCCCAACACTTTCCAACCCTTTTGTCTAATCCATTCCCCAATCGTCTTCCTAAGAGATTCCAACTCCCACTTTCAAATCTTCCCCCCCCCCCAAACTCCAGACTGGTCCCCAGCATGATTCTCCTATCATCAACACATCCCCCAATATGATCCTTTCAGCTGCACCCTGCTGAAGGTGGTAATATGCTGCTGAATATTTTAAAAATCCATTGAACAAAAAGTATGAATATGTTTATTTATACAAATTACAATTAAGATAAAAACATAAACATCCAGAACCACTGGAAAGATTAAATAAAAGGAAAAACCTTATACCTATTGGGTGAATTACCTTAGCATTCCTTGGCTTTATTGCTATAACTTTGGTGGAAACCACATTTATCTACGTAAGTTTATTTTTTCTAAAGTAAAGGGAATACATTTGAATATATTTGGGAAGTCCAAAAAAAACTGTACCCTAGCCTCCAGCTAATCCTCAGACCTCATTTTATTCTCTCAAAATAAAAAGATTTAGAAATCATTTCAAAATATGTAGTAGGTAAAGAAGGGAATGAATTTTCATTGTGCAGTTCCCTCCTGCCCTCTATTTCCCCTTCACCTCATCCTTCTCCATCTGCAGACCCATGGGAAATTGACTACTTAATTATTAAGAATATTACAGCAAACTTCATATCCATCATCTGTTACTATGATCCTTGGGTATGCTATTCACATTTTGAACATGTACTATAGTAAATTGCAAGTCAAAGTTTTCAATTTGGTTTTATTGTTCCAATTGTTATACAGGTGTCCCCTGCTTTTCGAACGTTTGTGTTACGAAACCTTGCTGTTACGAAAGACCTACATTGGTTACCTGTTTTCTCTAACAGAAGGTGTTTTCACTGTTATGAAAACAGGCAGTGCGCGATAAAAGGCAGCGCGCGCCCCAAGCAGCCAAGCTCCTCCCCCGGAACTGCATTCTAGCCAGCATTGTTTAAACACGTGCCTGTGAGCAGCCGTTAGCAAGATGAGTTCTAAGGTATCGGTAAAGCCTAACACCTCGTAAGGGTGTTACACTTAGTGTAAAACTAGACATAATTAAGCATTTCGATCATGGTAAACGAAGTAAGGACAAAGTGATTTTGGCTTGTGGAAGTTGACGAAGATGATGTTGAAGAGGTTTTGGCATCCCATGATCAAGAACTGATAGATGAAGAGCTGATGCAATTGGAAGAGGAAAGGATAACAATTGAAACCGAATGCAGTAGCGAATGGACCGAAAGTGGAGTAGTCCAGGAACTGAATATGAAGCAACTGCGTGAGATTTTCACTGCAATGATTGCAGAAAAGTACTTTAATTTTGAAAGGGTGCGTAGCTTCAGGGCATATTTGCAGGATGGTTTGAGTGCTTACAAAGAACTGTATGATAGAAAAATGCATGAGGCTAAGCAGTCAAGCATACTGTCGTTTTTCAAGCCTTCCACATCAGCCACAGCAGACGACGAACCTCGACCTTTGACATTGAGGCAGGCAGGCATAGAAGAAGATGACCTGCCTGCCCTGATGGAAACAGACGGGGATGAGATGACACCCCAGCGACCCACCACCCCAGCCCCCGGGCCGCGGACCGATACCGATCCGCGAAGAATGCAGCGGTAGCCGGGATGCACCCAAAACATCTTTAAAAAAAAAGCCGAAATAAAGAAGCTAATTAATTAGGTGCCGCCCGGCACGTAAATGTCGGCCCGGATCAGAGGCGACACAATCGGCAATCGCCTCTGATCTGAGCCGACATTTATGTGCCAGGTGGCACCTAATTAATTAGCTTGTTTATTTCGGCTTTTTTCTTAAAGATGTGTTGGGTGCATCCCGGCTACCGCTGGACCGCTGCATGCTTCGCGGATCGGTATCAGTCAGCGGCCTGGAGGTTGGGAACCACTGCACCACCCCAAACTCCAATGACTCAGCCTAACACGCCATCATCAGCATGCTCGGCGCTGTCTTCCTGAATCTGGTAAGTGATACTATTATTTCTACTTTATATAGGCTGTGTATTTTTACGTGTTATTTGGTATGATTTGGCAGCTTCATAGTTTAAAGGTTACTGGAGAGCACTTGTGCCGTGTTTCTGCCGACGGCGCTTGTGTGAGATTTTCGCTACGGAGAACAGTGCCGGCAATGATTGTGGAAAAGTATTTCTACTTTATATAGGCTGTGTATTTATCATATCATTCCTGCTTTTACTATGTTACTGTTATTTTAGGTTTTATGTGTTATTTGGCATGATTTAGTAGGTTATTTTTTGGGTCTGTGAATGCTCACAAATTTTTCCCATATAAATAAATAGTAATTGCTTCTTCACTTTACGACATTCCAGCTTACGAACCGTTTCATAGGAACGCTCTACCTTCGGATGGCGGGGGAAACCTGTAATGTAATCTTTGCTCTGCCTGACTATTGCCTCTACAAAGACAACTTGTCCCATGCCCATGAACTTCTTGTTTATATAAAAAAATGATTTTCATCAGCTGACCATGGGGAATGTTACAGGGAGATATCCTGCTATATAAAAGGTTCAAAAGGTCAAAGTTCAGAGTAAATTCATTATCAAAGTATGTATATACTGTATCACCAACCTTGAGATTTGTTTTCTTGCGGGCATACTCAGTAAATCTAAGAAACGTAATAGAATTGATGGAAGAGTGCACCGGACAGGACAGACAACTAACCAACGTGCAAAAGGCAACAAACTGCAAATCCAATGGAAGAAAAAACAGAAATAATAATAATAAATAATAATAATAAATAAATAAGCAATAGATATCAAGAACATGCAATGAGTCCTTGGAAGTGAGTTCATCGGTTCAGTGATGGGGCGAGTGAAGGTGAGTGAAGTTATCCCCTTTGGTTCGGTAGCCTGATGGTTGAGGGGTAATAACTGTCCCTGAACCAGGTGCTGTGAGTCCTGAGGCTCCTCTACCTTCTTCCTGATGGCAGCAGTGAGAAGAAAACATGTGGGCATAGGAATATGCTTAACTTATTACCTATAATCACCTCAGGCTGGTAATGCTGCATTGCTTTACCAATGTAATAAATGGTACAAAGTAAATTTATACTTTACCAAAATAATGCTAAAGATTGGGTGGATCAGAAGATTTCTGACAAAACCAAGCCTTAACATTCTCGTCATCTCGCAGTATCAACCAACTAACAACCAGGTTAAATAACTCTTGTGGCTCAGAAGAAAGTACATGGTTCAAAGTTCAAAATAAATTTATTATCAAAGTACACACATCACCACGTACAACTCCGAGATTCATTTTCTTACAGGCATGGTCTGTAATCCAGAATAGGATAAATATCAATGAAAGACCACAGCAACTTGGGCATTCAGTCAGTGTGCAAGAGGCAACAAACTGTGCAAATACAAAAAGAAAGAAATAATAATAATCAATAAATATCAGGAATATGAGATGAAGAGTCCTTGAAAGTGAGCCCATGCATTGTGGGAACATTTCAGTGAGGAAGTAAAGTTGAGTAAAGTTATTCCCTTTGGTTCAAGAGGATTGAGGGGTAATATCTGTTCCTGAACCTGATGGTGTGAGTCCTGAGGCTCCTGTACCTTCTTCCTGATGGCAGCAGAGAGAAGAGAGCATAGCCTGGGTGCTGGGGCTCCCCTATAATGGATGCTGCTTTCCTGCAACAATGTTTCATGTAGATGTGCTCAGTGGTGGAGAGGGCTTTACTCGTGATGGGAAAGCATTAATAAAAATCTGACTCTGAGCTCTGCATTTTTAGAAAATAATTCTTTAAAATGAAGATCAGCAAGTGGCGACGGAAAAGGGTATGAGGCATAGAAATGAGTGAAATCCCATAGGGCATGCCCGAAAAAATGTACCATTTGAAATACGTACATGACAAGGCCTCCCACTGTCAATGTGAAATTCTGAAACCCATAGTGCTGCCGTGATGAAAACCTACTCAGACTAGAATGTCTTTCTTAAGAAAAGAAAGAAGGGAGTTTCATGATTTAGCTCACCTTGACACAACTCAGGCTGACAACACCAGGCTGCTGTTGCCAGGGATGTGAAGATGATTGCAGTGTGTGTGTGTGTGGGGGGGGGGGGGGGGGTTTACAGGTTGTAATTTTCCAAAGCAAGTGTTGATATTATAAATCTGGCAGAAAAATTCTGCTTCATACTTCTGTATTTTGAATGCTGTAGATGCCATTATGGGTCCAAGTTTGCCTAAGTATATTTATTGTGCCCTTTGCTTTGCACGCCATATTGGGAAGGGTGATGTTCTTGCCAGTAGTGAGGTTGTGACATTACTCAGTGTGGAGTGCTGATCTAACATTTCTGTCAACTAGGACATCAATAGTACATCTCAGGGCATTTGTTTAACTCACACAGAGGATCAAACACATAACAGCTGGAGTACTGTGTTTTAAGCAATTTAACCTGTTTACAGTGATCATCAGTTACATGCAGATTGGTGGCTGATTTGCAGTTAAGTTGGATTACAGCGTCATTTGCTCTTTCCAGATCTCACTTTGGATGGGGAAAGGGGAGAGTCATTTTGGTAGGATTGAACTGCAGACCTCCAAGTCACAAGCAGGAATTAGAGGAGCAACTATATAGGAAGATGACAGATAGATGCAGGAGTAATAGGGTTTTAGTAATACAATGGACTGGGACAGACACATGTCCAGGAAAGTTTTCTCACTTACGTTAAAATGTAGATGGCCCTACTAGAGAGGGAGCAACACTCCGCCTCTTACAGGAAAATAAGGATGAGCTAGCGGCTAAGGCGCATATGTTTGGGCCCAGTGACTATCATTCTATTAATTTTTAAACAGTTTTGGGAAAAAGATAGGACAGATCTACAAGTTAAATTTTTACATTGGAGTAAAGCTAATTCTGATGGCATTAGACAGGAGCTTGCAAAGGTTGATTATGAGAGACTGTTAGCAGTTAAAGGGACATCTGGCAAGCAGGAGGCATTTAACATTTAGATAGGGAACATTTAGGGGCAGCATATTCCTGTGGGAGTGAAGGGCAAGGCTGGATTAGGAAATCACAGCTGATGAGCAGTATTGAGTCTCTAGTCAGAAAAAGAGCAAGGCATATGTCAGGTATAGGCAGGTGGGATTTAACAAATGTCTTGAGGAGGAAGTGAGATTTAGGATGTAGGCAAAAAAGGTACATGAGATAGCTTTGGTAGATAAGTAACTGAGAATCTAAGAGATTCTGGAAGTAAATTCAGAGTTAAAAGGTAAATATTGGAAGAGCGGATCCCCTTAAGGATCAGTGTGATTGTCTATGTGTGGAGCCATGAAGAAGGATGAGGTCCAAAATCAATACTCCTCATCTTGGAGACGATCGTGAAAGATAGGGAATTTAGGGAAGAGTGTGGTCCTGGAATGTATTGACATTACAAAAGTGGAAATGTTGGCGGCCTTGATGTGAATAAAGGTGAATAAGATCCTGGGCACTAACCTAGGACATTGTGGGAAGCATGACAAGATATCGTAGAATCCTCAGCAGAGATTCCTGGATCTTCTGTAGCCATGAGCGTGTTGCCAGAAGACTGGAGGGTGATTATTTAATCAGTGATGCAAGGAAGAACCAGGGAGCTAGAGGTCAGTGAGCCCAGCATCAGTGGGAAAGTTATTGATGGATAGGGGTGAATTACGAGAGACAGAATCTAACTGCATTTAGAAAGTCAAAAACTGATCGAGGACAGTCAGGATGGATTTCTAGGTGGGAAATAGTGTTGCATGAATTTGAAGAATAGCAAATGGAACTGAGCTTACACAAATGTAAAATGATATAATTTGGGAAATTAAAACAAGGCAGAACATACACAATGAATGTCAGGTCCATGGGAGGAGGAATGGTGGTTAGGCTTGTTGTTGAACAGAGATACCAAGTGATACAACTACGTGGTTCCTTGAGAATGGCAACACCAAATCAATTCAAATCTAGTTTAATTATCAGTCAGAACAAATTTAATTATCATTCAAACCAGCTGAATGAGACAGTGTTCCTCTTTGACACATCGCCAGAGGTGGTAGAGAAGGCTATGGAATATTTGTCCTTATCAAATGGAGTAATGGGTACAATATTGGAACATCATGTTGCAGTGGTTCAAGATGTCGCTCTGTTGTGTGCAGTTCTGGTCGCTGGTCGCTGTATTATAAGAAGGAAGTGTTTAAGCTCGAGATGGTACAGCCCTCTCAAGTATTTTGCTGGATCTGAAGGGCTTGAATTATAAGGAGAGACTGTATAGGCTGGGGATGACTTCCCTGGAAGCTGAGGTGTGGCCACCCATGGGTTTACAAAATCATGAGGGGCATAGAAAAGTTGGGTGGTTACCATCCTCTTCTCAGGGTGGGATATTCCAAAACTAATAACAAAGTGTAAAGAAGCACTAAATCAACATTCCAAGCAATGTAAATGTTTACTCCTTCTTGTTTGTCCTCTGTGTTCCTTTTCCTGGTGCTCCTACACAGTACAGAATTTTTGCATAACGTCTGATGGAAGACTGCAGTACAGTCTAGACGTTGAGTGGCACATTGTCAGCAGATTGCAGTACAGTCTAGACGTTGAGTGGCACATTGTCAGCAGATTGCAGTACAGTCTAGATGTTGAGTGCACATTGTCAGCAGACTGCAGTACAGTCTAGACGTTGAGTGGCACATTGTCAGCAGACTTCAGTACAGTCTAGACATTGAGTGGCACATTGTCAGCAGACTGCAGTACAGTCTAGACGTTGAATGGCACATTGTCAGCAGACTGCAGTACAGTCTAGACGTTGAATGGCACATTGTCAGCAGAAGCAGCAGCAATCTTCAATAACAGCCTGCTAAGGCCACAGCAAAGCTCCAGTGAGCAGCAGTGGCAAAGTTATGTACTCTATCATCCTTAGAAAAGGCAGCAGATTCAGCCACCATTTCTGGATGTGGGACGGGTTATTGGGTGCTGGTAGGGCAGGGCTGGCTGCTCCACTATAATCCTAGTAATCTGCAGAGATTCTGCAGATGCTGGAAATTTTGAGCAGTACACCCATAGTGCTGGAGGAACTCACCAAGTCAGGCAGCATCTATGAAAGGGAATAAACAGTCAACGTTTTGGGCCAAGGCCCTTCATCAGGACTGGAAAGGAAGGGGGCAAAAGCCAAAATAAGAGGTGGGGAGAGGAGAAGGAGCACCAGCTGGCAGGTAATTGGTGAGACCAGGTGAGGGGCAATGAGGTAAGAAGTTGGAAGGTGATACTTGGAAGAGGTAAACAGTTGAAGAAGGAAGAATCTAATAAGAGAGGATGGTGGGCCATGGAAGAAAGGCAAGGAGGAGATGGACCAGAGGGAGTAATCCTCGCAATCATTTGGGAGAATATTCATCCTCAAGGCCCCTTCCAGCCCCAGTACACAGAGACGTGATGACAACACTGTGAGCTTATGTTGCAGCTGTCTCGGCTCAATTTCCAACAAACTGGAAACATCTGAGCTGACTACCATCACTGCTTCCAGTTGCAACAAAAATCACATTCAAGGCGTTGGTCATCAGAAGCTAGTTTGGAGTAATGCTGGCTGTTAACAAATTGGGTTGCTTGGTAATATGCAAAGGAAATCAGTAGAGCTATTATTACTGCTCAGACATTGAAATAGAGAAAATTGGAAAACGATAGATCTCACAGGTGGTCTGTGTGGACATCGACTGAAACTGAGCCACGCAGAAGGTGTAACCGGGAAATATGAAAGGCAACAATTATATCAGCGCCTAAGGAGAATAATGTGTTCTGCCTTACTGTCTATTGCCCAGTAGCACTCACATCTACAGTGACGAAAAGCTTTGGGAGGCTGGTCATGACTAGACTGAACTCCTGCCTCAGCAAGGACCTGGACCCATTGCAGTTTGCCCATCGCCACAATGGGTCAATGGCAGTTGCAATCTCAATGGTTCTCCACATGGCTTTAGACCACCTGGGCAACACAAACACCTATGTCAGGATGCTGTTCATCAACTATAGCTCAGCATTTAATACCATCATTCCCACAATCCTGACTGAGAAGTTACAGCCTCTGTAACTCCCTCTGCAATTGGATCCTCAACTTCCTAACCAGACCATAACCTGTGCGGATTGGGGATAATATCTCCTCCTCGCTGATGATCAACACTGGTGCACCCCAGAGGTGTGTGCTTAGCCCACTGCTCTACTCTCTCTATACCCTTGGCTGTGTGGCTAGGCATAGCTCAAATACCGTCTATAAATTTACTGCTGATACAACCATAGTTGGTAGAATCTCAGGTGGTGATGAGAGGGCGTACAGGAGTGAGATATGCCAACTAGTGGAATAGTGTCGCAGCAACAACCGTGCACTTAATGTCAGTAAGACGAAAGAGCTGATTGTGGACTTCAGGAAGGGTAAGACAAAGGAACACATACCAATCCTCATAGAGGGATCAGAAGTGGAGAGAGTGAGCAGTTTCAAGTTCCTGGGTGTCAAGATCTCTGAGGACCTAACCTGGTCCCAACATATTGATGCAGTTATAAAGCAGGCAAGACTGCAACTATACTTCATTAGGGGTTTGAAGAGATTAGGTATGTCAACAAATACACTCAAAAACTTCTATAGATGTACCATGGAGAGCATTCTGACAGGCTGCATCACTGTCTGGTATGGGGGGGCTACTGCACAGGACTGAAAGAAGCTGCAGAGGTTTGTAAATTTAGTTGGCTCCATCTTGGGCACTGGCCGACAAAGTACCCAGGACAACTTCAAGGAGTGGTGTCTGAGAAAGGCAGCGTCCATTATTAAGGACCTCCAGCACCCAGGGCATGCCCTTTTCTCACTGTTACCAGCTGGTAGGAGGTACAGAAGCCTGAAGGCACACACTCAGCGATTCAGGAACAGCTTCTTCCCCTCTGCCATCTGATTCCTAAATGGACTTTGAACCCGTGAACACTACCTCACTTTATTAATATATATTATGTCTGTTTTTTGCATAATTTTTAATCTATTCAATATACATATACTGTAATTGATTTATTTATTTATTTATTATTATTTCTTCTTTTTCTTCTTCTATATTATGTATTGAATTGTACTGCTGCTGCTACGTTAACAAATTTTGTGACACATGCCGCTGATAATAAGCCCGATTCTGATTCTGATATTTATTCATGCAGTGATCCTCCTGGAGAGAATCCAAGAGAATCTCATTCGCTTGACACAGTCTTCTTCAACATAAAGATAACAATTAACTACCATTTCAATTGCTATATTCGCCTACTTAACTTTAACATTTGAAATACAATCAGATAAATTTGCAGAATTAATTATTTACAATGATAGCACACTCCAAATAGCAGAGCCTCCTTGAATATTCAATACTGGTGTCTGTTCTAAGAACCTCCAGACACCCAAAGTGTATCAAGGATGGCTCCATGGATATACAACTAACCAGAAAATTAAGTGACAAAACAGATCTGTCCTGAACTGTGCATTTAGTAGCAGGGATATACTTTCAACAATGCACTAACAACAGGAACTTTCATCGATGGTATTCCCCTATGTATTTTCAGTGGGACAGAGAATGGTTATACCTCATTGTTGGTTGTCCGTCGATTTCAACGATGACGATTGCATTTGTGCAATTCATCTGGTGTGTGTTTATAGGTGACTGTAGAGACCAGCTCTTGAATGGCACAGACATTCATCGTGGGGACAAGAGAGTTGTCCTGATTCCGTAGGTCTGACTGTTGCTCTGGTGTCCTCTTCTGTTGGGTGGTCTTCAGGTCTACGTGATGCCTATCTCCTAAGCTGCTGTGAGCAAGTTTAATCAAGATGCGCCAACCAGTTCTGTCTCATGCCCTGTGTTCCAGATGCTGATGAGCAGGCGCACTATAAACATTGCTGGCTTTTGCACAGTTCTTTACACCTCTTATGAGGTCTACCACGGTTTCTACTTCCCTGTGATAACTGGCCAGAGAGCAGCTGCTTAGGGAGCCTATAGTCCTCCATGAATACAGTTTAACATGTCCGGTCCAACAAAGTTGTGCTTTCAGGACCGTGGCTTCAGTACTGGAAGTCTTTGCCTCGATGGAAACTTACAGGTTTGTGATATGGTCATGCCAGCAGATACCCAGAATGGATATTAGGTTGTATGGGGTGTCCAGACAGGGGTAGCACTTCTGGTGAAAGGGCTTGATGTGTCCTCCTTGGGACAGCTCATTCACCTTTGGTCCTCACCTGACTCTCAGCTCTCACTGGTGGCTCCCAGTAACTGTTTGCATGCGACAGCGACCACACCCTGGTACATGCTTCAAGAGGTGGGCTGATCTAGGCAAGGATAGCCAGTTTGCCTCAAACAGCAGTGAGCTAGGAATGTGTCCATCCTATCAGTTCAGTGGACTAAACAGATGAGAGTACCAGTGAGGTCCAAGGCGGTTTTGCAGTGCTCCGTGGGTAGTGAAGGGCACAGAAGATGTCATGGCCATTCCACTGTAACCAACGAGGTCTCCAGTTGTCATTATCACTTGTACCACTGGAACAGGGTTTCTGAGGTAGAAAGAATGAAATTGCCCCAGTGCAACGGCTTTTCCACACAGCTTCCTTCCTGCAGCTCATCACTATCAAACTTACTCATTCCCGCAGCGATGAGGGAGGGACAAAGCAGCAGCAGGCAGGCGTAGTTCCAAACCTCCACGCGCTGTAAGTGACCTGCGGACGCAGGTTGTTCGACTCTGACCCAGGGACAGCAGAAGAGTTCAACGCATCCCAGGAGACAGATTAGCACTGCTCACCCTCAGGTGAAGGAGGGAACTAGAAATGATGTCCCAAACATTGCTTGTCCCAAAATTACTGGTCAGCATGTCAGTTTTACCCCTACGGTGGTTGAAAACTCATGAAAATGAAAGTGATCTTTGGAGCTTGGAATATCTGAACTCAAAGTTCAAAGTTCAAAGCATATTTATTCTCAAGGTACGTATACTATATACAACATTGAAATTCATCTCCTTACAGGCAGCCACAAAACAAAGAAACCCAATAGAACCCATTAAAAAAAAGACCGCCAAGCATCCAATGTGCAGAAAAAAGAGCAAATCACTCAAGCAATAAAAGTAAGCAAGTAAGATTCGGAACCAAAGTTCACGCAAGTGAATCCACAGCCAAGATGCCAGTCACAGCTGATCCAGGAGACCGATAGCTGCAGCCTGCAGCCTCAGTTCAGCACAGAGATGAGCAAACTTTGGGAGTGATGAGCTGAACATCGGCCCATCCCACACCTCCAGCTCCGACAACTGATCTTTGCAACCAGGCCCTGTGCTTACATCGACCAAACAGCAGGCTGTTCCTCGCTCTTTGACCTGGGCTCTGCTGCTTTGATTTGGCTCATCTCTGACCTTTCCGGTATGGCCTGGTGCTTAAACCGGCTCAACGCTGTTGGACAATGATAACAGCGATCAGCTTGAGCTAAGCCTAGCCCTCCTAGCACGAGAGCTGGCACGTTACACCATCGACATCGCTGCGTTGCCTGATACCGGGGTCGCAGATGAAGGCTCTATTTCTGAGTCTAAATGCAGTTACACCTTCTTCTGAAAAGACAAACTTGAAAACGAAAATTGAACACATGGAGTAGGACTAACCATCAAGACTTTGTTCCTACCTCAGCTACCAATGCTGAAAGCATGCATTAATGAACGATTAACCACACTTTGCTTTCTGCTCATTGGCTCTCGCCAAGTCACAGTTACCAGTGCTGACTACGACAGGCAGTGATGAGCTCCTACGCTGACCTCGGTCAAATTGTGCAAGAATCACCTCCTGGTGATAAGCTCATCCCAACGAGCGACTTGAAAGCCAGAGTAAGCAACGACAGCAACAACTGGAAGGGGGTACTAGACATCACGGTGTTGGTAAACTTAACACCAATGGCTTATTGCTGCTCAGTTTCTGTGCTGGAAACGATTTGGTTATCACTAACACCCTATCTAGATAGACCGACAAATACAAAACAATGTGGACGCATCCCGAATCCAAGCAATGGCACTTGATCGATTACATCACTTGTCGCAGATGGGATACTGTTGATTTCAAGAGCACTGGGGGCACATGTGGCGCAGACTAACGGACTGACCTTCATCTGGTTAGATCAATCCCCTCACTGCACAGTAAGAAACCAAAAGTAATCCGGCAACCTCTCGTTACCGACAGGTTGCAGCACCAAAAACCGAGAGCAATTTGCATACAGTCTCAATGATGCACTAGGCCCCGAATAGAATCATAGCACAGTAGTGGGATCAATACAAGGTGCTAGTGATGACATCGGCAAAGTCAGCCCTCAGATTAAAGAGAGGATTGGTTTGACGAAAATGATGAAGTAGAAGGCATTTCTCACACGGCGGAACGATGTCTCTTCCATCCCGAAATATGAGCACTTCAAACATCTTCAGAGGCAAGTACGGACTGAACTGCGCAGAGTACGGACTGAATGGTGAGGGTGCTACTGCGGTAAATCCAGTTACGCTGATACCAAAAGACTCTCAGATGCTCTTAAGTGCCACCAAAGCAATCTATGGACTATATAAGCTATGCATCACACCCCTTCTCTCAGGAGACAGCACCGTCCTGCTCAGAGAGAAAAAGAGCATTAATGACAGGTGGAAAGTGCACTTCAGCAATGTATTCAACAAACCCTCTACTATAAACCAGGCTGCACTCAGTCAGATCCCCCAGAAATCCACAGCTGACAGCCCCGACCTCCCTCCTACAATAGTTGATGTCAAACAAGCCATTGCTTGCTTACATTCTGGAAAAGCCACTGAGAAGATGGAATCCCTGCTGAGATCTTCAAGTCAATGGGTCCAGTTGCACGAAGGACCTTCCGTGATATTCTGATGAACATCTGGGAAGATGAAGACGTGCCCGATGAATTCAGAGACATGTTGATTGTACCTCTTTTCAGGAACAAAGGCAGCAAAGCTGACTGCGGTAACTACTGCAACACCTCGCTGCTGTCATTCACCAGGAGGATCTTAGACTGCGTCATTCTCAGTGGCTTAATCACCACCAAATCGGGGAAGAACCTGCCCGAGACATAGAGCAGGTTTCACCAGGTTCAAGAAAAATGTATCGAGCAAAATCTGGAGCCGTACATTGTCTTCATAGATTTAACCAAGGCCTTTGACATGATTAACAGAGAAGCTCTCTGGACAATTTTGACAAAGTTAGGATGCCCACGCAAGTATGTCAATCTTACTCACCTCTTTCATGATGTTATGACTGGCCTTGTCCTCTCAGGTGGGGAGGCTCCAGAGATGTTTAATATCCCAAATAGTGTGAGGCAAGAATGTGTACTGGCCCCTCATGCTGTTTAACCTCTGTTTTACTTGTGTACTCAACTACATGGTCAGGGACTTTAAACATGGGGTGTACTTACAGAACAGGTTTGATGGATCTTTGATCTGTGTCATCTAAAATCCAAATCTGAGATGGTTAATAGAGTCATCCTCGAAGCACTCTATGCTGATGACTGCATTCTCGCAGCCCACATGGAGTCTGATCTGCAACTGGTCATTGACTGGATCATAGAAGCCTGACATCTGTTTGGCCTCACCATCAGTCTGGTCAAAACAGAGACCTTATTTCAGCCTGCTCCTGTGCTGCCTTCCATCACCGTCAAAGGCATAACACCGAGGGTAGCAAAGAGATTGAAATACATCAGCAGGGTCATTTCCTGTGATGGTCCCTTGGATAAAGAAATCAACACCAGTATTTGCATGGCTAGACAGAGCCTAGCACAATATCCAGATGTCCACTAAGGTCAGCTTGTACAAGACTGTTGTCCTCACTGGCCTCCTGTGTGGTTGTGGAACGTTGACTGTATCCAATAGGCAACTCAAACCACTACAGCACTTCCACATGTGCCGTCTAAGGCCCCACACACAACAGCTGGTTTTACTAGCCACAGAGTTTCGGTTGAAGTTAAATTGTGTGGGGGTTTTATTTCCTGAAGACTGGTTCTCAGTTTAGTTAATCCACAATTATGCTATTCAACACCATTCACTCTCCAAATAATGCTCCCTAACAATATTGCACTGGTTCAAACAAGCAAGGATTTACCCATGCATTGTGATCCTGTTACTTTTTCCATTGCCGTCCAATTTCAAAGGTTTTTCTGTCATTAATAAAGACTTCAAAGTTTTGAAAACTAACAAAGGAAAACACTCTTCCTTCAGTTAGTCCTGACGAAGGGTCTCGGCCTGAAACGTCGACTGCACCTCTTCCTAGAGATGCTGCCTGGCCTGCTGCGTTCACCAGCAATTTTTATGTGTGTTGCTTGAATTTCCAGCATCTGCAGAATTCTTGTTGTTTGCGTTTAAAGGAAAACAATATAATGAGGTTAATTTATCCAAAGTAAAGCACACCAAGAAACTCATCCTGGGTTGCTCTATTAAACACACAAAGTAGTACAAATGAATATTCTCTTCTGGTCCTGTAGTTCAGTTCTTATGAAATTAATGGAATATAAATTTAGAAGACTTCATTCACAATTTGAATTAATCAGAGCCATTGTTTAAAAATTCCATGGTCTTCCAGATGCTGACTATAAGAGGCACAATGAAATTAAGGAGACTTTAGGCAGCAGAAAACAACTGCATATTTGTGAAAATATGTTCATGAATGAAAGCTCTATTTCCAGTAGGCAATGCTCACACGCAGCATTGGAAATTTATTACCAACTGAATACACAGCAGTGGCTTACAGTTACAAAAATGGTCCTTGTTTGAATTTTACTGCCTAAAATAATGACTTACTTTACTATTTTATATATGTAAATACATATTCTCAGTTGTAAGGACTGTTCATTTGCTTGTCTCTGTACAGCTGTAAACCTGGCCTTTAATAATTAAAAGTACAGTATTTTAAACAAAATATGAACTGATTACATTTTGTTTCTGCATCCATAATTCACTATTACATTTACAAAAGCAAGTCAAATGCTTTTAAAGATTTCTTTAGTCTATTTGCTTCAGACTTTAAAGAAATTTGTATTCCTGTGAGCCCAGCAGGGTGGGCATTCTATACACATTGTACAGACCAGCGACATGAAAGACAGGCTTGTGACAACGTGGCTCTGAATGAAGTTTCTAAAGCAGATGCTACAGATGTGGAGAATTTAGTTCTTAGTGGAAGAATGCATGATATTTCTGGAGAGGTGTGATAAAGTTATTAGGCAAGACTTTCACTGTAATCTGCATTTAAAAGCAAATATTGCAAACCTATAGTTTAAAAAAAAACATTCTAGCAAAGACCGTCTCCAACCAAAGCTCCACGTTGAAAATCAGAGTCAGCCCATCATATCCATGAACGACGATTCCTTTCTGATCTATTCCCAATGACCAGAATTTGTTTGTAGCTTTCTCTGTCTTGGTGATTCAAATGTGCTTCCAGATGCTTAAATCCAGTGAAGGTAACTGGCTATATCACCCATACAAGGTTGTGCATTCCAGTAACTTGGAAGTAACAGTAATACTATAAAATTAGGTTAGATTAGACTATGATTAGATTATGAGGACACACAGTCCTCTTTTATTGTCATTTAGTAATGCATGCATTAAGAAATGATACATTGTTCCTCCAGAATGATATCACAGAAGCACAGGACAAAACAAGACTAAAAAAACTGACAAAAACCACATAATTATAACATATAGTTACAACAATGCAAAACAATACCGTAATTTGATAAAGAACAGACCATGGGCACGGTAAAAAAAAGTCTCAAAGTCTCTCGAAAGTCCCATCATCTCACGCAGACGGTAGAAGGGAGAAACTCTCCCTGCCATAAACCTCTAGTGCAGCAAACTTTCCGATGCAGCACACTGGAAGCACCTGACCACAGCCGACTCTTGAGTCCGTCCAAAAACTTCGAGCCTCTGACCAGCCCTCCGACACCGAGCACCGAGCACCATCTCTGCCGAGTGCTTTGACCCCGGTCCTGGCAACAGGCAATAGGCAAAGCCAAGGATTTGGGGCCTTCCCTCCGGAGATTCTTGATCGCACAGTAGCAGCGGCAGCGAAGCAGGCATTTCAGAAGTTTCTCCAGACATTCCTCCATGTTTCTCACATCTGCCGCCTTCAAATCAGGATTGTGCACGGACCCTACTTAACAAATATGATATCATTTCGGAGTGGCCACGCGCGCCGCATCGCGTCGCCATCTTCTCCTCCCTTCTCTGTGGCTACATCTGGATTTTGTGGGATGTACTTACATTGTAAATACATATTTTGTTGGCCCAAAACCTCTTAAATTTCTTACTAGAGTCACAGAGCAATACAGCACAGATACAGGCCCTTTGGCTCAATGAGTCCATATGAACCACACCCACCCAGTTTGTCCCAATCTCCTGAGTTTAACCCCACCCCTCTATGTACCTATCCAAGTGCTTCTTGAATGATACTATCATCTCAGCTCCTCCACAATCTCCATCAGCACAGGGGTACCACAAGGCAGTGTGTTTAGCACTTGCTTTACTCACTTTACACTTACCACCATGAGGCTAAGCACGGCTCCAATGCCATTTTCAAGTTCCCTGACAACACCATTGTCGTAGGCAGAATCAAAGGCCGTGATGAATCCGCATACGGGAGGAAGACTGAAAATACAGCTGAGTTGTACAACCACCTTTTACTCAATGTCAGCAAGAGCTGATGATTGACTTCAAGAGGAGAAAACCACAGGTCCGTAAGCCAGTCCTCCTCCGAGGATCAGAGGTGGAGAGGGTCAGCTACTTTAAATTCCTCAGTGTTTTTATTTAGGAGGAACTGTCCTGGACCCAGCAAGTAAATGCAATCATGAAGAAAGCAAGGCAGCGCCTCTATTTCCTCAGGAGTTTTCAAGTTGGTGCAGCCTTTTATTGTTTATGTTATGGTCATTATTCTGTGGATTTATTGAGTATGCCCGCAAGATAATGAATGTCAGGGTTGTATATGGTGATGTACTTTGATAATAAATTTACCTTGAACTTTGCATTTTACTCCAGATACTATCTCAACAATTTCCTCCAGCAGATCTGTCCACGTGTATCACTGTTCTCTGTGTGCTGAAGTTAACGTTCAGGACCTTTCCAATCTTTCCCATTTCACCCTAGTTTTGGATTCCCCTACCCTGGGGTAAAGACCATTATATTGTTATAATGAAGTCGATTTATCTAAGTATGCATGGGCCAGGCTCCACAGATGGCATTAAACCTCTACAATATGCGTACATTATAAAAGTCAGAAACTGTTCGTAAGCTCTCACAAATTGCATAAGACAACATTGGAAACAATAGAAAGCACCTAGAGCTATTTTACTGGTGATTAATTCTGAGTTACCTAGGATATCTTAGCTCCACAGCAAGCTTTAGGTGGAATAGTTAAATAAAGTTCACACCAAGGTCACCGTCAGCTCACAAGCCATGAATCAATTCAGCTTTAACTATTAAAAAGAATTTCTTTCAGCTCACTCAGAAATGATTCAATAGAGGATTCTTTAATTCCAGCTTGCAAAGTGCAGGTGTGAGAGTGGTTTAAAACTGACATTAACAATTCATTCCCTGCTATTAAATTTTCTCGCCAGTAACTGGGAATTCTCTATAAAAGTGCCTGCTCACAGTTACAGTGTCTCAGAGACTGTGCCGATCGCCCTGCTTCAGTGATCCAGATGTGTCCTGACTTCAGCTGCTGTCTGGGTGGTGTTTTCACATTTTCCTATTGACTAAGTGGATTTTTTTCCTCTGGTACTCTGTTTTCCTCCACATGGAGTCATGGAGTACTGCAGCACAGAAACAGGCCCTTTGGCCCATCTAGTCCATACCAGACCGTCATTCTGCCCAGTCCCATCAACCTGCACCTGGACCACAGACCTCCATACCCTTCCCATCCACAGACATCCCACCTCTCCTCGAAGTTCTGGGAGTCTCCCGCATATTGATAGTGGCTCCCTGATGCCCGGAAATTATATACAATATCCCGGAAATCGATTTTTTTGAGAGGGAGAGCGAGAGCAGGAGTGAGAGCGAGCATCCTGATTGGTCTCTCTTTGTGCTAAGTAAACCTATCAGTTTTCTCTGTGGGCGGGCTTTACAATCCACCTCAAAATAATGACAGTGTTGCTCACTGCACTGTTTGCAACAGTGACTTTTCTATTGCCCATGGTGGGTTAAAATGTAAAAGACATGTTGAGGTGAGTTTAACAGGTGTCATTCGTTCATTAGCATAGCCAACGTCATTCAAACTAGCTGGCGAGCTGCTAAGTAGCTACTCTATTGATGTCTTACATGATGAGAAAGGTTGAACAAGTTGGATCTTTATTCTTTGGAACGTAGAAGGTTGAGGGGGGACTTGATAGAGGTATTTAAAATTATGAGGGGGATAGATAGAGTTGATGTGGATAGGCTTTTTCCATTGAGAGTGGGGGAGATTCAAACAAGAGGACATGAGTTGAGAGTTAAAGGGCAAAAGTTCAGGGGCAACATGAGGAGGAACTTCTTTACTCAGAGTGGTAGCTGTGTGGGACGAGCTTCCAGCAGAAGTAGTTGAGGCAGGTTCGCTGTTGTCGTTTGAAGTTAAATTGGACAGCTATATGGACAGGAAAGGAATGGAGGGTTATGGGCTGAGTGCAGGTCAGTGGGACTAGGTGAGAATAAGAGTTTGGCACAGACTAGAAGGGCTGAGATGGCCTGTTTCCGTGCTGTAGTTGTTATATGGTTATATGGTTATGAGGCCAAACTCCCTGTAGACTTGCCTAAAGTTGTAATAGTATAAACATGATAATATAATATAAGTACATAGTTTAATGTCACATTTTCTGCATATACCCAACTTGCTTTACAGATTAGACAAAATCACTAAACAAAGTATTACATACACCCTTGGAGGTCGACCGGGGGTAGGGAGTATATGGGGTTGCAGGGGGTGGGGGTGCTACCTCCCTGAAATGAGTTTTTGCGGGGTGTGATGTCTGTATCCAGATACCTACCAAAATTTCTCTTAAATGATGAAATTGAACCCACATTGACCATTTCCACTGGCAGCTGCTTCCACACTTGCGCCACCCCTCTGAGTAAAAAAGCACCCCTTTAAATAGTTCACCTTTCACCCTTAACCTATGATCATCCCAAAGCAGTGCTGGTTGCTCATTAGTTTGCCCCTATATAAGACTTCTAGCATAGGTAGGGGTGTTAGGAGAATGAGGGTGATGTTGAAAGGCATGTGAGACAGCATAAATTACAGGGGAATGCTGGGAGAAAAGCAGTGAGAGCAGGCATAAACCCAATGGGCTGAATAGCCTAGATATGGAAATCTAAAATTACGTTTACTGATACATTGCAGCGATCTTCATCTGTGTTCCAATAGAACCACATCAGATTTTGAAATCTACAGCTGCTCTTCATGAATTAAAAAAAAGATTACTTATTTCTACAAAGAGGATCGTTCTATTAAAATAACAAAAGGAGTTGATTTCCTGCCGAGTTACAATGCCATGAGTCATGGTTTCTTTAAGATGTATTAAAAAGCTGATGGAAGCAGTAACCATCCCGTACTGGCAAGGCTCACAAAGGGGGTTTTGTTCTTACAGAGGATTTGTGAGAATCATTAATAAAGTATATTAATTGTTTGCTTTGCAATACAAGACATTTTTCAGGAAAGAAGCCTTAAATATTTTAATTTGTATCAGAGAAGGCAATCTCTGTTTACTTAAGAATCAGCAAAGAATATTCAGTTTGATGAAGAACGGTAAACATTTTGGCTCCTTTACACAGTTTCTCCATCAGGAGAGCTATTCCATAGGGAAAGTTCCAGTGTTGTTGTCTCTGCTGTTCGGGGTTTTGTGTTAGAGTCTCTATACATGCAGGAATTAAGCATATTCAGCAATGCCACACTATGCAAACTATTTAGTGTAGAATATGACACTGGACACAATCGGTTGGCAGCTGTTTTTTGTGGATACTGTATAATAACTTTCAGTCTTTTTGAAATTTGAAGATTAATATATTCAAATTAATTGCAATAACCCTAGTAGCTGGTGAAATGAAACAAAGTTCAGGAACTTAATCTGAGTCATGAAGCTGTTAAAATTGTGACAATGTTTTACTGATCCACTCTCCCAGCACAGAAGCTGTAGTTAAAGACCCCGAATGCTTGTGCTTTTGCATAGTGAAAGCTTTGTGCAGTTTAGGAGGTCAATTGGCTTTTGATGTATTGCTATAATTCCTCCAATTTTCCTAAAATCTGGTTTTGACTTGTGGAAACATATGTAATATTTTCCCCTCTGTAATATATCAAAAATATGTACATTCCTAAGGGTAGCACAGCTGAAAACCAGACCCTTTGTAAGAAAAATGATCTAATCTAAACAGAATTTGAAACTAATCATGTACATCACAGCATCCATCCTTCAGTGTTGTTTTTTTTAGAAGTCTGCTTTTAAATTAAGTATATCTGGAGTTTGATAAAAGGCCACGGAGTGTTAAAGGCTGCAGAGAGACCAAGCAGGCTGAGGCAGGTTGTATTCCTGATCTTTCCATCCCTACAAACCGCAATCTCATCATCATTCACAGCTTCCCTCCAAAGTGGTTTGCTGTCAAGAAAGTTTGTCAGGCTCCAAAGCCTCTCTCCAACTTTGTCAGTCATCAAAGATGTCGAAGATTTGTTTCAGAACAAACAAGATGAACAATTTAAAAGGAAATAAGTAATTCTGGGCTTTTTGTATTTAGGCACAAAAGTCTCAAACTTGATGTCTTTTTCTGAGGGTAAATGTCAGTGGCCTAATGCAGGATTGTCAGCATTTTCTAGGAAATTACAGCCCATGAGCTTAATCGAAGAGCACTGTTTCCAGCTCCATCTTTGCAGCCTGTTCTGCAAATGCTGTAGTATTAGAATTTTTAAAAATTATTTAAATCTGCATCTGTCCCACAACATGAGGGAGCAGAAATCTTTGTGTTACGACTGTCGCAATGGACAGACATCTGCATTTAAAAGTTTAATGGCTTGTAGAAAGAAGCTGTCTCGTAGTCTGTTGGTCCTGGCTTTAGTACTGCGGTACTGTTTGCCAGACAAAAGCAGTGGAAAGAATTTACGGTTTATAACAGTTTGGTACAGAATCTACCTATTCACACTGTCAAAATAATGCATAATGTTCAAAATCTGTTTCCTGTTGACTGTCAAGCTAACCATCTGACTGGACATACTATTCATCTTCCTCCTCCTGTCCGGTGATGCTTGTCTCAAGCCACTGATTCTTCAACTATGTCTTTTACATCAAGTTTGAACTGTCATAGCGTTCTTTCCCAACATACTGCCACTTTTCTCCTATCCTGCATATTTCCAGCCACTGTCCAGTACGTGCACTGCCTCGGAAATTATGGCCTTGCCCTCAGTACTCAGACCTCACATATGGAATCTGCTCCAGTGACACCTGTCTCCAAGAAGCACTGAGATAGAGTGGATGTTTTCATTCGTGGTGGAGTTGAGCACCAGAGGGCACAGCCTCAGAACAGGAGGCCATTCCTTAGGACAGAAATTATGTCATCGCCATTTGTTGTTGCTGTGGTAGTCCTTTGGATTCGAAGAAGACATGCTGTTGTACAGTTCATCAGAGGTGGCTCCGCAGTCCCAGTCTGGAAGCGCAGAGTCTGGCACAATGGGGGCACTGGAAGTCCGTTGTTGTCATGATTGTGGCTGCTGTTCTGTGACGCCGCTCACGGTTTTCCATCAGTTTTTGGCAGCACCTGTCTTCAAATCTGGTGTAGGCTTCATAGCACAGGGCTCGCCAGCGGGTTCTGTCAGCAGCCGCAGCTTCTAGTTCCCTTGGCTGGATGTCACAGTGGCGTAGAGTTTCCTTCACAGCGTCTTTGTAGTGCTTGCGTGGATGACCTTGGGGTCTCTTTCCGGTCTCCAGTTCACCACAGAGCAGCTAGCGAGGTATACGGTGGTCATCCATTCTGATGACGTGTCCCACCCACCGTAACTGGACTCCGATGATCAGGGACTCAATGCTGGTGGACTCTGCGTGATCCAAGACCTCCAGGCTGGAGATGCGGTCTTGCCAACGAATGCCAAGGATGGAGCGGAGGGCGTGCATGTGAAAATTCTCCAATCGTTTGATGTGTCGTTGGTACAGAGTCCATGTCTCACATCCATATAGGAGAGAAGGGATGACCACAGATCTGTCGACTTTCAGCTTTGTGGAAATACGGACGTTGTGTTGATTAAGCACTCTGGTACGCAGCCTCCCCAGAGCCTCGTTGGCCTTGCTGATCCTGGAGTCAAATTCTTTGTCCAAAGACCCATCACTCGAGATGAGGCTTCCCAGGTATTTGAAGCTGTTTACATTTGTCAGCTGGGTGTCATCAACAGTGATTTTTGGTTCTATGGGGTTGGTGTTTGGCATGGGCTGGTGAAGTACTTCAGTCTTGTTCAGACTGATAGTCAGGCCAGGAGCGCACAGTCATCAGCAAAGAGGGTTTCTTGAATGACTGTATGGAGGCACACCGGCAACGGTGATATACCGGGACTTGCTGAGAGGAAAGCTGAACTTCATGAAGTGTTCATTTATTCCAGTGGATAGAGTAGGGATGTTCTTCAGCAGAGCAGTTTTGATTGCAAAATGGATCTGTGGATCCTGTCGTCAGTCTGTGGTTTCCCTTTCCAAAAGACCGTATATCCACTCACTGCTTCCTGTAATGAACCCTCGTCTGCAAACCTGGTCTCACTGAACGCGGTGATGTCAATGTGATAATGGCGAAGTTCGGCCGCTGTGAGTACTGTTGGTCTTGCAGGCCTTGCCACCTTGTCTCTATCCAGCAGGGTGTGGACGTTCCAGGGTCCAAAGATGAGTTCTCTTTGATTTGTTTCTCTTGATGCACGTCGACCGCTAAGGAGATGATCGGCCAGCCGCGGTTAGCTAGCCAGATGTTGTGGGGCAGGCAATGTTTAGGGGACCTTTTCTAACCCCCTCCCTCATGTGGGGGTGGGCAGTGCTGTCCTAAAAAGGGCTGCCCAGTCGCCCTGGATGCTGCCGGACATCTCTGCTGCCCCGGGTACAGAGACGAACGACCACTGGTCGAAAGGCCGCCTACGTGCAGGTTTGTGACTACAATTGCCAATGCTCATCTCCACCTGTTGCTTCGCCACTCTCCCATCGCCGCAGGGCTTGACGAGTTGAGTTTGGACTGCGAAGAATCGCACAACAGAAACCTGGGTGTGATGGAGCTTTAACAGGCGTTGCACAGGGGCAGTCCCACTGTCTCGGCAAAAGAGACCTTGATCCAGTGGCACGGACAACCGTTACGGCTGGAGACCTCTCCTGCTGCAGTGGATGACCAGGACATCTAAGTGCCTTGTCGTGCTCTTAGCGCTCCACAATGCCTGCTAGGCCTGCCTCCTTGACTGTTGGACCGTTAATCGGTCTCCTCTGCTCAATCTGCCGAGACGGTTTAGTGGGGTGTGGCCGCTGCACATGCTACAGCTACTTGGAGCCACAAGTGAGAGTTGAGCGCCAGGCGGGGACCAAAGGTGGACGAACTGCTCTGAAAAGGGCACGGCAGGCCCCCCCCACCAGAGGTGCTACCCCTCCCTAGACACCCCATACACCCCATTGCCACTAATAAAATAACTAAAGTAAGTGGGCCCAGAACACAAGCAACACACACAAGATGCTGGAGGAACTCAGCAGGCCAGGCAGCATCTATGGTAAAGAGTACAGTTGACATTTTAGGCCGAGACCCTGCTGCAGGGCTGGATGAAGAAAGATGAAGAGTAGACTTAAAAGATGGGGGAAGGGGAGAGAGAAACACAAAGTGATAGGTGAAACTGGGAGGGGAGAGGGGTGAAATAAAGAGCTGGAAAGTTGATTGGTGGAAGAGATACAGGGCTGGAGAAGGGGGAGTCTTATAGGACAGAACTGAAGGCCGTGGAAGAAAGAAAAGGGGTGAGGAGAACCAGAGGGAGGCGATGGACAAGCAGGGAGATAAGGTGAGACAAGGGGATGGGGAATGGTGAAGGGGAGGGGGCATTACCGGAAGTTCGAGAAATCAAGGTTCATACCATTAGGTTGGAGGCTACCCAGACGGAATATAAGATGTTGCTCCTCCAACCTGAGTGTGGCCTCATCTCGATAGAAGAGGAAGCCATGGATTGACATGTCAGAATGCGAATGGGAAGTGAAATTAAAATGAGTGGCTACTGGAAGATCTTGCTTCGTATGGTGGATGGAGCGTAGGTGCTCACCTTCTAGGTGAGGCGACACTTCACCTGTGAATCTGTTGGGGTCATCTACTTTGTCCGGTGCTCCCAACGTGGCCTCCTATATATCGGTGAGACCTGACATAGATTGGGAGACCGCTTCGCTGAACACCTACGCTCTGTCCACCAGAGAAAGCAGGATCTCCCAATGGCCACACATTTTAATTCCACATCCCATTTCCATTCTGATATGTCTATCCATGGCCTCCTCTACTGTAAAGATGAAGCCACACTCAGGTTGGAGGAACAACACTTTATATTCCGTCTGGGTAGCCTCCAACCTGATGGTATGAACATTGATTTCTCTAACTTCTATTAATGCCCCTCGTCCCCTTCTTACCCCATTCCTTATTTATTTATTTATTTATTATTCCCACCTTTTTTTTCCTTTCTCTGTCCCTCTCACAATCACTCCTTGCCTGCTGCCTATCTTCCTCTGGGCTCCCCTCCCCCTTTCTTTCTCCCTAGGCCTCCTGTCCCATGATCCTCTCCTTCTCCAGCCTTGTATCCCTTTTGCCAATCAACTTTCCAGCCCTTGGCTCCATCCCTCCCCCCTCCTGTCTTCTCCTATCATTTCGAGTTTCCCTCTCCCCCCCCACTTTCAATCTCCTTACTATCTCTTTTTTCCATTAGTCCTGACGAAGGGTATCGACCCGAAATGTCGACTGTACTTCTTCCTACAGATGATGCCTGGCCTGCTGCGTTCACCAGCATTTTGTGTGTGATACTTACACGGAATTAATTTATCAGTTACGGATAAGCTAATTTGGTAAATTGTATATTTTGAATTCCTTACTTGCAGGATCAATCACCATTCACAATAGAGATTCTAAAATTCAATAGAAACTACAAGCCGACACTTTGAAGATAGTAAAGCAATTTTCCCATAGTTGTTGGGTGTGTTTCACATCCTTCCATTATTCCCATCTTGTCTGTCTCTAGAACTCCCTATTGTGTAAAGGGGCACAGTATTTTGTAGTGAAAAGTCTCACCACAGAGGCCTCATTCGTCTGGTTTGAGTACACTGTCACCACCCCTCCCTCCACCCATCTTGTCTGTAGTAAGCAGAGGTGTCTCCGGCAGTCTCACCTTCAAAAGCCTCAAACAACAGGAATTCTGCAGATGCTGGAAATTCAAGCAACACAAATAAAAGTTGCTGGTGAACGCAGCAGGCCAGGCAGCATCTGTAGGAAGAGGTGCAGTCGACATTTCAGGCCGAGACCCTTCTTCAGGACTAACTGAAGGAAGAGTGAGTAAGGGATTTGAAAGTTGGAGGGGGAGGGAGAGATCCAAAATGATAGGAGAAGACAGGAGGGGGAGGGATGGAGCCAAGAGCTGGACAGGTGATTGGCAAAAGGGATATGAGAGGATCATGGGACAGGAGGTCCGGGAAGAAAGACAAGGAGGGCGGGGGGGTGGGGACCCAGAGGATGGGCAAGGGGTATAATCAGAGGGACAGAGGGAGAAAAAGGAGAGTGAGAGAAAGAATGTGTGTATAAAAGTAAGTAACAGATGGGGTACGAGGGGGAGGTGGGGCATTAGCGGAAGTTAGAGAAGTCGATATTCATGCCATCAGGTTGGAGGCTACCCAGACGGAATATAAGGTGTTGTTCCTCCAACCTGAGTGTGGCTTCATCTTTACAGTAGAGGAGGCCGTGGATAGACATGTCAGAATGGGAATGGGATGTGGAATTAAAATGTGTGGCCACTGGGAGATCCTGCTTTCTCTGGCGGACAGAGTGTAGGTGTTCAGCAAAGCGGTCTCCCAGTCTGTGTTGGGTCTCACCAATATATAAAAGGCCACATCGGGAGCACCGGACGCAGTATATCACCCCAGCCGACTCACAGGTGAAGTGTTGCCTCACCTGGAAGGACTGTTTGGGGCCCTGAATGGTGGTATGGGAGGAAGTGTAAGGACATGTGTAGCACTTGTTCCGCTTACACGGATAAGTGCCAAGAGGGAGATCAGTGGGGAGGGATGGGGGGGACGAATGGACAAGGGAGTCATGTAAGGAGCGATCCCTGTGGAATGCAGAGAGAGGAGGGGAGGGAAAGATGTGCTTAGTGGTGGGATCCCGTTGGAGGTGGCAGAAGTTACGGAGAATAATATGTTGGACCCGGATGCTGGTGGGGCGGTAGGTGAGGACTAGGGTAACCCTATTCCTAGTGGGGTGGCGGGAGGATGGAGTGAGAGCAGATGTACATGAAATGGGGGAGATGCGTTTAAGAGCAGAGTTGATAGTGGAGGAAGGGAAGCCCCTTTCTTTAAAAAAGGAAGACATCTCTCTCGTCCTAGAATGAAAAGCCTTATCCTGAGAGCAGGATGAGGGAGATGTCCTTATAATTGACTTATCACTATATTCATGCGAGGAAAATATGCACTGTGTGTTTAATATTAAATTCGTTAGATAAACCCTTTTAGAAACAAAATTGAGTGTATTAGCCACTGATAAGTGACTTATAGTTGACTTATCACCTATATTCCAGTGGTGATTAAAACCACCCCCCCACAGTCGGCTGGTCTGCAAGAATATTGTCAATATTAAACTGGTCTGCAGTGCAAAAAGAGGTTGGGGACCCCTGTGCTAGATGGTGGTGAATCTGTGGAATTCATTGTCACTGACGACTGTGGAGGCCAAGTAATTGGGTATATTTAAAGAGGAGATTGATAGGTTATTGATTAGTACGGATGTTAAAGGTTACAGGGGGAAGGCAGGAGAATGGGGTTGAGAGGGAAAATAAATCAGTCACAACAAAATAGTGGAGAAGACTCAATGTGCCGAATGGCCCAGTTCAGTCTTATGGTTTTAAGGTCTTTGTAGGAACCAGTTTCTTTGAAATAGGTTTCAAACAATTTCTCCCAAAACAATTCATTGGCCATTTTATGATTTTTGCCTCTATGAACTGCTATTGGACAACTAAATGAAACACATTCCTCATCCTTCTCCTCTTCCCTTTCTAATAGAAGAAGATAGCGTTTGTCTTCAAATTTAGCTTATATTCACGAGGAAATCTGCAGATGCTGGAAATTCAAGCAACACACATGAAAGTTGCTGGTGAACGCAGCAGGCCAGGCAGAATCTCTAGGAAGAGGTACAGTCAACGTTTCGGGCCGAGACCCTTCGTCAGGACTAACTGAAGGAAGAGTTAGTAAGAGATTTGAAAGTGGGAGGGGGAGGGGGAGATCCAAAATGATAGGAGAAGACAGGAGGGGGAGGGCTGGAGCCAAGAGCTGGACAGTTGATTGGCAAAGGGGATACGAGAGGATCATGGGACAGGAGGCCCAGGGAGGAGGAAAAGGGGGAGGGGAGGGAAAGGAAAAACCCATTCCCTCTGACTATACCCCTTGCCCATCCTCTGGCTTTTTTCTCCCCTCCCTCCTTTCCTTCTCCCTGGGCCTCCTTCCCATGATCCTCTCATATCCCTTTTGTCAATCACCTGTCCAGCTCCCTCCCCCTCCTGTCTTCTCCTATCATTTTTCTAATGGAAGAAGATAGCATTTGTCTACAAATTTAGCCTATATTCCTTTGTTAATACATTAAATTAGTGCAGTTCTGTCCTACTGTCGAGTTACTGAAAATGACCCTAGTGAGCTCCAGATAATTATCATTATGTGATCAGAGGTCTCGGCATTTATCTACTACCTGTAATTCTTTTGGTTAAAAAATGTTCACAGGGACAAAGAAACCAGTCAAGCATTCTGTACTTGTGTAAAGAAAAAATAAATTTAAATCTAACGATTTGGTTTTTAGGGTTGTTCTAAGGTCATGTTCTCAGCACACAGCCCCAGGTGCTCTCTCGCCCAGCGCTGTGGCTGTGTGCTGGGCCCATCGCCATATGCTCTGTTCACACATGACTGCACCGCTAAACACTCGAGCAATCTTATTTGTCAAGTTTGCCAATGGAACAACAGTGGTGGGACTCGTCACCAACTACAATGAGATGGTCTACAGAGAGGGGGGTGGAAGAGTTTGAGGCCTGGTGCCAGGCAAATAATCTCTTCCTTAATGTCAACAAGACAAAAGAGATAGTTATCGACTTCAGGAGAACTCAGACCACTCACATTCCCCTTCACATTGGCGGCATAGCAGTGGACACTGCAAGCAGTTTCAATCTCCTGGGAGTTCACATCACACACAACCTCTCATGGCCCCAGAATACATCCTACAGTCTAGAAATCTCACCAATGCCTCTGCTTTCTGAGGAGTCTGATGAGAGCTGGACTTTGCACATTCATACTCATGTCATGAGCAATAGAGAGCATTCTAACCAGCTACATCACTGCTTGGCGTGGAAACTGCACTGCAGTAGACAGGAAGGCTCCACAATGGGTAGTCAGAACTGTCCAACGCATCACTGGCACCATCAAGGACATATATACAGAAAGGTGCCAGAAAAAGACCAGTTACATCCCAAACTTCCTGTTCGTATACTGTTTGTCCCTCTGTCATCAGAGACCACCAGGCTTAAAAACACCTACTTTCCCCAAGCAGTAAGGCTGATCAACAACTCCAACCACTAACTCCACCACTACTTTATTATTTCCTGTCAGTCACCTTATGTGGAGCCTAGCTTCATTTTATGGACATACAATCAATCTGTGTATATAAGCTTGTTATTGAGTTTTTGGGTAGATGATTCATTTACACTTAAATGACTCTGGCCACCAGTCTTCTGCTTGACAAAGTACAGTGGATTGAGTTCACAACAATGCATTTCCTAAAAGCTGTGAATACCAGACGTGCTGACGCCGTAGTTTCACCAGATGCTGTAGTTTTGAAGACATTATCAATACTTCATAAATATGAATTGTCCTCTATGTTAGCATGTAAAATACCAAATAACTGTATTGTGGATTTAACTTGCACTGAGTACCAACCCAGACATGCGGGTGTCAGGAGGCGAGGGTGAAGTCAGAAGGAGTAATGTTTTGTATGTAGCTTCAAAAGAAAGCATCGTCTATGCATTGTCCACACTTTTGTAAATAGGGATTGCTCTTTGCGTTTAGCAAATAAATATCGAGCCCACATTGGGCTAGCAGACCTTTCTACCGAAAGCATCTCCGTCTGTATGATCCCTGCTGTACCTTGTTTTGTCGAATAAAGAAGCAGCTTTGTATCCACCAATAACTCTGTCTCTCTGGTGATTTCATCCACGCCACAACAAGCTATCTTATGTATTTAAATTTATTGTGTGTTTTATTATTATTATTATTGTGTTCTTTATCTTTTGCGGGATTTTTTGTGCTGTATTGGATCTGGAGTGTTTGGACTTCGGTAAGATAGCAGTTTGCGTGAATGCAGCGACCTCTCGGGCATCAACCAGAGGTGCTTTTCTCATTGTAAAATTTGCTTTTTATGATCCAAAGACAATTTTACCCAAGAACATTGGGTACTGCAGGGCTACTTCATCAGTGAGCCGCTCGTTGACCGGAGTAGCTGGACCGTTGCTGGTGGTGGAGCCAGCTGAGGTGTCAAAGGGGCTGGCCAGGATGTTGGAGAAGGAGCCCACCGGGATATCAGAGGAACCCGCCGGGATGTAGGAGGAGCTGTTCGGGATAGCGGAAGAGTCCGTCGGGATGTCGGAGGGGCCCGTTGTGATGTTGGAGGAATCTGTCAATGTGTCGTAGGAGCCGATTTGGGTGCCGAGAAGCTGTCTGACCTGCAGACCGTGTTGCTGCCCACTACTGGAAAGCATCAGAGTTGGTGCAGTTTAACCATGGGAGATTGTCTTGGACATCTCACTTGCGATCTCAAGACTCTGTTGGACAGTGATAATGTAAGTTGCTGCAGGCCTGTTACCCTTGTCTGGTGGACGGGACAGTCGACCTGGGAGCCGTGCAGCCTCAGCTGTAGTGATTAGGCTTCAAGCCTCAGTTGTAGTGAAAATTAGGCTTCAAGCCTCAGTTGTAGTGAAGATTAGGCTTCAATCCTCAGGCTTGCCTGCTGCTAAAGACCAGGTGAGTAGACGGGGAAGCATTATAGCACGGTGTCAGTGCTCGGCTGGGGCCTGGCTTCTTCCAGTGGTGCTCCCCTCACGTGTTCGAGCACTGGAATGGCAGGCTGGATTGTGTGCATCTGTGCACTGCTGGGAGCCTGTACCATCGATTGCCAGATATTGTCGCTCTGGGTCTTGGACTATGTATATTTTTTTTCAAGTGAATATACTGCTTTGCTCACTATTTTGAATGATGTTACTCACTGTTTTGAATGTTTGCTTGCTATTTTGAATGTTTTGCACCTTGGTCCCAGAGGGACGCTGTCTTGTTCAGCTGAATCTCTGTGTGGTTTGAATGATAATTAAACTTAATTTGATTTGATTTGATTATTTTGCTCTCCTTTACACTTGTGTACAGGAAATGACATGAAACAATCTTGAATCTTAAGTTATGTAAGTAGATCTAAAAACTGCATCTTAATCACAAGAATCCATATTCTTAAAGCAGCAATGGAGCAACTTTTGTTCTTTACACAAAAAATTAGATGTAAACTGATTCCTGTGTTTGTGGAGAGAAGATAGGAAGTTGCATAGTCTCATTTCATCGTTATAATTAGTTTGATCAATTCAGAATAATCTGCACCTACAGTGACATGAAATACTCCCAAAGATAAAAGTTAAATTTGCACTAAGCCTCCCAATTGGGTTGCTGAAATGCTACCTGAAATCCATTGTATCTCATGGGGAGAAAAATGAGTTGTGCAATGATTTTTCTCAGTGACATGTGTGTTCAAAGGGGAACTCTGAGGGAGAAGTTATAGGCCAGTTAATTCTAACTTTCCATTTGCTGAAGTAGGCTCTATAAGGCTATATTTACCAACCATTAGCAATACCTTCTGGAATTTCTAATATCCCCCAGCCCCCAACTGGGTGAGCACAAGTTACGAAATGACTCCTCCAATGTCCAGTACTTAGAGAAATATAAATGATTCAAAATGATTCCAAAACAGAGAAGCTGAAACATCACAGTCTCACAGATTGCTGAGGGGTGGGCACGCAGAGGGGCTATGCATAGGGTTTAACTCACTAGATCAGAAGGAAATACTGCATTACACGTGTAAAGGCTCTTAATGTCTGGAAAATTTGGCTTCATTACTCTAAAATAAAAAAATACAGTCACTATGGTGGCATATTGCTTACTGCAAGGATCTTATTAACTTTCCCACCTCAGTGGAGTAGTATAGCCCTCCACTTTATTGCCCTGTCTTTATTTAGGAATTGGTGGGTTAAAGAAGTGCGATTGGCATGAGAACATCAAAACTTTACATTTTCACCTATCTACAACTTGCTAAACCTCGGCAGAGAAAAAAAATCCCAGTTAATTTTGTTCAAAATTCAAAGTTCAAAGAAAATTTATTATTAGAGTTACTGTATACTGCCTTGAGATTCATTTTCTTGCAGGCATTTACAGGAAAAAGAAATACAATAGAATTTACAGAAACCACACATAAACAAAGGCTGACAAACAAACAATGTACAAAAGAAGGCAAACAGTGCAATTAAAAACAGTGCATGAATTTCTAAATGACAATAAACGAGGACTGACTGTCCTCATAATCTAAAATAATGAGACTATGAGTTGTAAAGGGTTCTTGAAAGTGAGGCTGTAGGTCATAGAATCAGTTCAGAGTCGCGGGCAATGAAGTTATCCGTGCTGGTTCAGGAGCTTGACGTAGGGCAATAGCTCCTCCTGAACCTGATGGTGTGAGACCTCCTGCCTGATGGTAGTACATAAGAGGACAGCATGGCCTGAATGGTGGGAGCCTTTGATGGTGGATGCTGCTTTCTTGTGGCAGCGCTCTGTGTAAATGTATTAAGTGGTGGGGTGGGGGCTTCACCTGTGATAGATTGGGCTATGCCCACCACCTTTTGTAGTCTTTACCATTCTGGAGCACTCGTGTTTCACCCAGCCATCAGGCAACCATTTATAGCAGTCCGCCAAAGATTTTGGTGACCTGCTGATTCTACGCGATCCTTTGTGATGGCACTCATGTGCTGGTCCCAGGACAGATCCTCTGATATGTGAACGCACAGGAACTTAAAGATACTGACCCTTTTCACCTCTCGTTCACTGATGAGGACTTGCAGCTGCTTAACCTCCCGTGGTCAGTAATCAGCTCTTTGGGTTTGCTGAGTTGTTGTGGCACAGCTCAGCCGGATTTCCAATCTCTCTCCTATATGCCGATTTGTCACCACAATTGATTCAGCCAGCAACAGCAATCTTAAATAAATACGGCATTGGAGCTATACTGAGCCATGCAATAGGTACCAAGTGAGTTGAGCAGGAGGCTAAGCACACAGCCTTGTGGTGCACCCGTGCTGTGTTGATACAATTCAGCTGGAGGTAAAACAAAGGGATTTGATGAAAAACTGCTTTTGCCTATTTAATATTATATCCTGAACACTTAAACATCTATGCTCTGTCCGCCAGAGAAAGCAGGATCTCCCAGTGGCCACACATTTTAATTCCACATCCCATTCCCATTCTGATTTGTCTATCCACGGCCTCCTCCACTGTAAAGATGAAGCCACACTCAGGTTGGAGGAACAGCACCTTATATTCCGTCTGGGTAGCCTCCAACCTGATGGCATGAACACTGACTTCTCAAACTTCTGCTAATGCCCCACCTCCCCCTCGTACCCTATCCGTTATTTATTTATTTATTTATATACACACATTCTTTTTCTCTCTCTCCTATTTCACCCCCCGTCCCTCTCACTATACCCCTTGCCCATCCTCTGGGCTTCCCCCCCTCCCCCTTTTCCTTATCCCTAGGCCTCCTGTCCCATGATCCTCTCATATCCCCTTTGCCAATCACCTGTCCAGCTCTTGGTTCCATCCCTCCCCCTCCTGTCTTCTCCTATCATTTCGGATCTCCCCCTCCCCCTCCCATTTTCAAATCTCTTACTAGCTCTTCTTTCATTTAGTCCTGACGAAGGGTCTCGGCCTGAAACGTCGACTATACCTCTTCCTAGAGATGCTGCCTGGCCCGCTGCGTTCACCAGCAACTTTTATGTGTGTTGCTTGAATTTCCAGCATCTGCAGATTTCCTTGTGTTCGCGTAATATTATGTCCACTGGCTTTAGTGGAGTGCAAAATCAGGCAGGGTGCACAACCAGCATTTTACTGGCAGCTGTTCAGGTTACAATTATCTTTCTTTGGGGGCAATCCTGAAATTTGGCTCCAACATAAAGTGAACAAAGGTTAGTTCATCTTAGGTTAGGTTGCAGAGTCATGTTTACGCCAATTTCCCTAAAAAAATTAATTTGTAACATTGACTGTTCACTACTTCCTCGCGAAAACACATTACCTGTATTTGAAAACAGAATTCGTTGCTGTCATCTTTTCCATGTATAAGTAGCCTCTGTTGAGCAAATATATTGGAGAAAAATATGGGGATGATTATCCAGTTAGAAAATATACAGGCTATAATTTTTCTGCTTGCTTGACTTAGTGATGTTCACTATATTAAGTTCAGTTAATAATTTTAATAAGTATTGCAATGATTTCTGAGTAAAAATAAATGGACTCAGTCGATCACTAATACAGAAGTTGAATCTTGATGGTTCCCCTTAATCGCCTGGGACCTTTCAAGGGATTTGCCTGTCGTGATAACATTCAGATCACTCAGGCTGGAACGCAAAAGTCACGTCAATGCAAATGGTTTGGATTCTGCATTCCCCAAGCATTTCTCCAGTAAGATAAGAATGTTGACCTCTGGCATTTGACTAATTGAAGAACTACATATATTGAATAGTCCCATTTTGAATATGCTTGCTTGTGTAACAGTTCTAACCTTGTAACGGTTAGGTGTGAAATTCTTTGACATCACTAATGCCTCCTTTGGAAACAACAGAGAGGCTGGGTTGACTGTGCATGCACAGTGCAGCTCATAACAAAACAGGTTAACTTGCAATATTGTATGGTGGTAATTCTTCCCATGGAAGACTGATATTGCAGGGCAGTGATGTATGGACAAAGCCAGTCTGTCAACAAATTCCCGTTGGCTTTTCATGCAATTTAACTCCAGTCAGAATTTCTACTTGTTTGTGCCTGTATATGCTGACACATTCAGTCAATTAGGGAAATATATGTTTCCTCTTTCAAGTAGGAATAACTGATGGCATGAATCAAAATAATTCATAAAAATAGAGGATGAGTTGAACTGTGAGACAGAAAGATTCCTGCTTCTGTTGGATCCTTTTTCTTTCAAATCCCAATAAATTCATGTTGGTACTCTGTCATTTTCCATCCAATGAATTTCTGGTACTCACTATGGCATCTAGAATCAGAGGGTTATATAGCACAGAAACAAACCCACAAACCCTTTGGCTCACCATTTATCTTGGATCACCAATGTTGTGCCTGCGCTTTTTAAGCTGTAAGCGAAAGTTACTAAGTGTTTTTTCTCATTGTACAGAGCTGTGCTAAGGGAACATAGATGTACCCAGTAGTCAGCATGGACTCCTTGGGCCTTAATCCGTTATATATTGCAAGTTCCAATATCCAAGTCGACTTTCTGGCCCATGTACACTGATCCCACTTGCCCATATGAGAACTGTGAGCTTCTACGTATTGCCTATCTATATGTCTGCCTAAACACCCCTGGCATCCAGGAGGCAACATACCATCCGGGACTCATCCTCTTCCACACAGCCTCCTTTCTGTTCCCCTAACGAATCCCCTATCGCCACAGCTTGCCTCTCCTCACGCCTTGGCTTCTGAGCCGCACAGCCAGACTCAGTTCCAGAGACCTGATTGCTGTGACTTTCCTCTGCTAGATCTTTCCCTCCCACCCAACAGTGTCGAAAGTGGTATACCAGTTGTTGAGGTGATGCCCATAGGGGTGTTCTGCACTGGCTGTTTAACCCCTTTCACCTTCCTGACTTGTCACCCAGTTTCCTCTGTCCTGCCTCTGTAGTGCCTCTGTAACTACCTCTGTATGTGTCCTGTCTATCACCCCTTCAGCCTCCCAAATGATCCGGAGTTCATCCAGTTCCAGCTCCAGCTCCTTAATACAGATTGTTAGAAACTGCAGCTGGATGCTCTTCTGACCTGGAAAGTCATCATGGACACTGGAGTTCTCCCTGCCTTCCCACATCCCACAAGAGGAGCGTTCTACTGTTCTGCCTGGCATCACTACTGCTCTAACCGTGCAATTATAAAGAAGGAAACAATAAATAAACCTCAAAAAATCTACCTCCAGCTTGTCACCATTTCTCACTCAAGCCTCTACTTGCTGAAGCTTCGACAAACTAAAGGTTCAAATCCCCACTCTCACACTGTCCCATTGTAACCTATGACAACTTTTGACACTATCCACAATATCGCCAACCTTTGTGTCATCTGCAAACTTACTACCTCACCATATCACTTCCTCATCCAGATCATTCATAAAAACCACAAGGAGCAGGGCTCCCAAAACAGATCCCTGTGAAACACTACTAGTCACCGACCTCCAGGCAGAATACACTCCATCTACTACTATAGTAAACTTCTATCAGTTCACCCCTCAGCCTTTTTCACTCCAAGGGTAACAAACCCAGCCTATCCAGTTTCCCGCTCATAACTAAATTCCTCTAATCCAGCTAACATTATCGTGAATCTCCTCTGGACATAGGCCAGCGCAATCATGTCTTTCCTATAATGTGGCAGCCAGTTTTGCAAACAACACAGTTGTAGCTAACTTCTCACTTATCTGTAGGGGTGACACAGTAGCACAGCAGTTGGTGCAACGCTATTACAGCTCGGGGCTTTGGAGCTCGGAGTTCAAATCTAACGCCGTCTGTAAGAAGTTTGTATGCCCTTTCCATGAGCGTGTGGGTTTCCTTTGGGTGTTCCGGTTTCCTCCTCCATTCCAAAGATGTATCGGTTAGTTGGTGAATTGGGCATTGGAAAGTGTCCTCTGATTAGGCTAGGGTTACATTGGTGGGTTGCCGGCCGGTGTGACTTGTGTTATAAATATAATGAAGTAAATTATATTCTCAGCCTTTTCCTATGAAGGCAAGCATGCCACATGCCGTGTACACCACCCTATCTTCCTATAATACCACTTTCTGGGATCAATGGACTTGAACCCCAAGGCAGACATCCTACCCTGCAAAAACTCATTTCAGGTAGGTAGCATCATCAATTTGCGGGAGACTCCCGAAATTGCGGGAGAGGTGGGATGTCTGCAATAGAGTGGCTCCTTAGCAGCTAGCCAGCTAGTTTAAATAATGTTAGCTATGCTAATGAACGAATGGCACCTGTTAAACTTATCTCAACATGTCTTTTACAGTCTTAACCCACCATGGGCAATAGAAAAGTCACTGTTGCAAACAGTGCAGTGAGCAACACTGTCATTATTTTTGACCCCTATTAGGCAGGGGTACACTTTAGTGTAGTCTGGGGTGACGTACGTTTTATATTTTCTTTTTTTGGAACACTCTGCCATGGCTCTCTCTCTCTCTCTCTCTCTCTCGTTCTCACGCTCTCTCTTGCTCTCTCTCTCTCTCTCTCACTTGCCCTCAAAAAAATCAATTTCCAGGATATTGTATATAATTTGCGGACATCAGGGAGCCACTATCGATATACAGGAGACTCCCAGAACTTCCGGGAGAGGCGGGATGTCTGCCAAGGTCTCTCTATTCATCAGCATTCTGGCCATTTACTATATACTACATATCCAACCCCTATCTGACTTTCCAAAATGCAGCACCTCACACTTGTCAAGATTAAATTCCATCTGCAAAGCTCCACCCAGATCCTATTTGAACCAGTAGTGGCCATCTCTCCATTGCTTGACATCCGTGTTTACCGAGTATGGAGAACATATGTCAAGTGCAGCAAATGCTATTATACTTATTTGTAGCTGTTGTGATCACCGTGCTGATAGAAATATAAATTAGTGGCCCTAATGTAATAAGATAAAACATGATTTACATATCCAAGTGGAAGGGAAATACCATGACAAAATATGGCTCTCCAATGGTTTAGTAGAATTGCAGTTCATATGCTTGTTGGACAGTAAGTAATAGGAATACCAAAGCCTACTGAGAGTGGGAGGAGGTTGCCATGGTTACTGCAAAACTTAATGTCCAATAATGGAGACTCAGAACAAAACTCTTGGCACTAAGAGATTCTGCAAATGCTAAAAAGCTTGAGAAACACACACAAAATGCTGGAGAAACTCAGCAAGTCAGGCAGCATCTTATCCTGAAGAATTGTCTCTGCCTGAAACATTGACTGCTCGTTCCTCTCCATAGACGCTGCCTGATTTGCTGAATTCCTCCAACACTATCTGTGTGTTGCTCTCCTGGATATTAAGGAAGACCCTTTGAGGGAATGAATCACAAACAATACTTAAAGCTGTTCCGAATGATTGAATGGAACGCTGTGAAATCAAGCTAACATTTCTTCATTGGCCCATTTTCCATTCAGAACAATTGGGAAAAGTATTACTTTGTTTTTTAATCTTGGGCCCATTAAAAAGAAATGGGGAATGTAAGAAAATAGATGAAAAATGAGTTAGCCTTGGTGTCATTTTATTGACGGTAAAGTAAATATAATTTTTCTTCTTTCTTTCTTCTTCTTCTTACAGAAACTTTTGAATAACAATTAATCAATCTACTCACAACTTTCATGTTGCTAGTTTTTGATCCAACAGAGCCATAAAGCAGACAGGTTTTTACAATCAGAAACTGCCCAGCTCTGAGGGTCAGCAACACACCCAAAATGCTGGAGGAACTCAGCAGGCCAGGCAGCATCTATGGAAAAGAGTGAACGGTTGATGTTTCGGGCTGAGACCCTTCTTCAAGACTCTTTTCCATAGATACTGCCCGGTCTGCTGAGTTGCTCCAGCATGTTGTGTGTGTTGCTTTGGATTTCCAGTATCTGCAGATTTTATTAACTGAGGGTCAGAACTGGCTACATGAAGGATACAGTATATGCAGAGTTAGGAATTTGTTAGCACAAGCCAAGCAAGGCAACAAATGTAAGGTGGATAGTCTGTTCTGACTTGTCTTATTCTTTGAATATAACCAATACTTATTGATTCAACAAAGTGAATTTTCTCATAGCTATGGCTCACTATGTTTACTTGTTCTCAGATGGGGTAGTTTGAGTGAACTTGTATGAAACTAAGGTACTAAGATCACTTAAGGGAGTGACATTGAAGCAAATAAGTTAAGTAACACAGAACCCAAAGTTTAATATTGTACATTTTAAAAGAATTAGAAATGAATCCTTTGAAAATAACGGTTCAGAAGTATTTCTCTCATACTCAGAAATAGCACAATAAGTAACTTTCCTAGAAGTCTCTCTAGAAAGACTGTGATCGAGGACCAAAACAGAAATCTTTGCATTTGGTTTATTAGATAAATGACAAATGCATCACCATCTTAAAACACTAATTGCCAAATTTTAAAGAATAATTGATTCTTTAAGAACCCATGTTTGGATTGATGTGGTAGTATTCATTTCATAAGGTAGTATAATAAAAGAAAAAGATAAGCAATAGCAATTTACAATGAAGCTACAATATAATAAAAGTTGATCAAGTACGTGTATCCATCGATGAACACAACAATTAATAAAAGGATATTGCATTCACTATTTTTCATTGATTGGAACTGTAATACAAGTTCCTTACACTAAGTTTAAATAATGTTGTTGAATGTTTTCTTGTGTCCATTGAAATTTGTTCAAAGAGAAAGTTTGTATTTACATAGCTTTCTTCATAATTTTGGATGATCCAAAAATCTTTACACCAGTCATTATTGTTAAAATGTAGGGATCCCAGCCATAAAATTGTACTCTGAGAAACAGGATATCATGACCAAACAAATAAAAAAGTTCAAAAGTAAATCTTATTATCAAAGTACATATGTGTCACCATATACAACCCTGAGATTTGTTTTCTTGTGGGCATACTCAGCTAATCAAAAGAGCAGTAACTATAAACAGGGTCAATGAAAGATCAACCAGATTACAGAAGACAGCAAACTGCAAAAGCAGATATAAATAAATAGCAATAAATAATGAGAACATGAGATAAAGAGATAAATAGTCTTTAAATTGAGATAATTGGTTGTGGAAACATTTCAATGATGGGCCAGGTAAACCCTTTTATTCAAGAGCCTGATGGTTGAGGGGTATACCTGTAGAACTGATTAAACAATGTTTCTGCTCCCTCTGTTTTTCTCTTCAAGAAGACCTTGATACTTGTAATCTATATGCATCCTAGGTGCAACCTAGATTCTTTCTAAGTGAGCATTGCTAGGATCTTGTAAAATACGAGCTGGATAAGCTGTATTATCAGTTAAACAGTTTATAGGTAATTTTGATACTTAGGAAACATCAAGCCTTCTAATTACCCCCACCCCTCACACACCACTCTATCTATTATCTCAGTCACTGCACTTTAAACCACTTTTTATAGTGTTGGTACATATTATTCCATATCTGCACTTCTAACTTTATTTGTACGTCATTCTTTATTCTGTATAATTTATTGAATGTAGCTGTTTTTGTTGTATGTAACTCCAACACATCACAGGAACTTAACTTGTAAATGTATGCAACAAATAAAGTCCTGGTACCGTGGTCGTTCCTCAGAATGTGAGAAATGGAAAATTGCAAACTATTCAAAACGGTTTTGGATATTACATTACATTGTGTCTGAGATAACATTCAAATGGAAGTTTGCACCTTGTGTTAGTTCAGGGGAGTTTAAAGCAATACTCAGAATGCTCCTTAATATAAATTTATCCTACAACCAAGTCTGAAGTATTAGAGGCATGTGACAGTGAAAAAAAAATAATGCAATTGTCATCACCATCTATTTCTGTCTCATCTGGCAGCAGGCATCAGGTCACTAGATACATTACCATTTGAGAACATATATCCTTCATCACTTGTAAATTGTTGCATATATGAATCAGCTAATCCTTTGTACTTCATCTTAAGGTTGTAATTGTGAATAGTGCAACATTTTAAAACAAATTACTTCAAATGTATAGGTCTTTATGGTTTTTATAAATAAAAGACCCATGATTCGTTACTTCGACAGGTGACATGCTTATCATCAGGGTCTCAAGCAAAAATATGCTAATCACCCAGAAACATTTCTGTGACGTCAAAGGGCAAAGAAGAATTCAGATTACATAAAGCAGGCCAGGTTATTTAAGACTCTGTGAGGGGTAGTAGTGACAGAGAACTGTGGAGCTCAAAGACAAAGTTAAAGCAGATACCAATATTGTTCTCTTCTGACAACATAATCAAGCCAGAGACTAGTAGACAAAAAACAAAACTTTATGAACTCAATGGATCGTTTTGATTTGGAAATTATTTATTGAGGAGGCAATGTCATAAAGTGTGAGCTGACTTGTTTTGGAAATCTCTTTTCTTTCATCTTTGTTTTTGACAACATGAGTGCGCAAGTCTCCCTGACCACTTGTTTGGCCAGAATGTATGAAGGAAGTAATCCTGACTCTCAGAATAAAAGTGAGTCTATTGTTCAAGTAAAGAAACCATCTAGTGCAAATCAAAGCAGTGTTGCCAATAATCTAAGCACAATGGATGGGAAACTGAATCTTCTTAATGAAAAGGTAGATCAAATAGTAAACTTCCAAAGGCAAGTTCTTAGGAAATTGGAGGATATGTCTCAGGAAATGTGTGACTTGGAAAAGAACATTGTTATACTAAAAACATTAAAAAGCACCAATGAAGTGGTGGGTGAGAAGAAAGGTAACATAAATTTCTTGCAACATGCTGACTGCCTCAGTCAATCAGAGGTGAAGCCTCTATTCATGGAACTGCTCAAGCTGGTTACATCGGTACACGAAGGCACAACAAAGCAAAAGGAGAAGTTAGAAGGCATTGAGAAAATGGTGTCAGCTGTTGATAAAGCCATTCATTTTGTGGGTGAAACCTTCAAAAATTCTCACATAATACAGTTTATTCTTAAAGGAACAGTACCTTGGAAAAAAGGAAACCTAACAGAATTTTCAGAGGTCAGTCACTATTAAAAACAATTGTAAAATAAAGATAACTTAATGAACAAGCAATGTGTAGAATGAAAATTCTTTATAATATCTACTCATTAACTGTGCACTTATGACTGAAGAATTTATCACTTATATTATGTAAAGTAATACGAGTTAAGTAAATGACTTTGACTTTGGCTAGAAAAAGGGACTGTTTTACATTTCTCCAACAAAATCAAAATTATCCCCACAGTTGCCTTTGTTTCAACAGAAATGGGGAAGTCATGGGTATTTCCTTGTGTGAAATGGTGTTATTTATACAATACTATATTCTTTTCTGTACCAAAATTAATAACTTGAATACACAGTTTCTGTACTGGCCCAATCCTGTTGTGATCAAGGTCCTTACTATTTGTAAACCAATGTCTGAAGACAAAATCAGAACTTTATAGCATGTTCCCAAAATTTAAAGAATTAGTGCAGAAAGAAATTATCGAGAGAGAGATTATTTTTAACATGTAAAAATTATGATGTGGGCTCAAGAGGAGTTTTGTTACATGATAACTTTGAGACTGTATTCAAATTATACTATAGGTCTAAAAAAAGTAATTAGTGAAGTCGTTGATTAAAGTATTGCAATGCACCTAGCTTTGTTGTACAGTATACTAGAACAGACAAAACACTGAAAATTGTGGACATCTGAAGTAAAACAAAATGTTCAGAATACTCAGCAGGCCAGAAAGCATTTATACAGAGAAATAAAAGTTAACAAATCTGCATCTTCTCACTGTGACTGAGTAGCCTTCCCTTGGGTGCTCGGATTTCCTTCTATTTCTGGAAGATATCATGGTACTGTATATTGTAAAATGACAATTATAAATTAGCTTTCAATGTATATTAATGTTTTAAAAAATCACAGCAGAATTGATAAGTATGTGTGAAAGAGAGTAAGTACAGGGGTACGGAAAGTACAGAGAAGGACTGATAGGATTGCTTGATTGGGGGTGGGATTGTCATGATATGCTAAATGACCTCCCCTCATTAATTAAATTAAGCACAGAATTGTAAGATGTGACTACTGTATGTACTTTTAATGACCAGTTAACATATTCTGCGTTCTTACCCCATCTAATATGGAAACTGGTCTAATTTTTTCTTTGATGTACATTGTCTTTGTCTGAAGCTTCATTTTAGTTCATCAAGTATAACCTGAACCAAAGAAGCTGTGGATCTAGTGATTTATATAACTTATTGGCCTAGATTAGTGGGGAATGTTAGCAGTTCTATGCACATTTTTTTCCATTTCCATATGTAAATGTCATCAATTTTTAGAATTCATAACTGTGTCTGTGTATACAAATGTATAATCCTTCACATTACTGGCCAGCGTTTTCCTGACTGTCTGCCAGTGCTGGATTCATTTGAATCCATCGGTGAAACATTAATACTGGAAACATTGAAACACGAAATACTGTAGCAGGTTTGACCCAGTGAAGAAATCACCTCTTCACTCCTTTGAATGGTGAAGAATGGCTGTGACAGACAGAGACAAATATTTGTTTACATTTTTAAATTGATTATGTTCATTTAAAATCTTTAATTGCTGTTAAGTTTTTTGAGGCTTCAGTTTTATTTTTCAGAAAATGTTAGTCATTGAATATTTTAATTATCTGTTTACTTTAATACATTTTGAATGTTTTTGACTATCAGAGGCATTTAGATGAAGTACAGTTTTTATGGCTTTGATAACCAGCAAGCCAGAGGATGTGGCTTAAGTTGGCTGTGAAAGTGATTTTGTTTTGTGGCTGGAACTTATTCAACCCTCCAAGACCCTTCTTCTTCTTAAACCCATCAGTCCTACTGGGGCATAGGCCACTGACAGCAGATCGCCAGAGTCCTCTGACCTGGCCAGTCTTTCAAGTATTCCCAGGTGTAGCCCATCTTTCTGGTGTATCCTTCTTTTCCCAGGGATGAGGTCTGTGGAGCTTCTGTAGCACCAGGGCTTTATGGGATGGGGTGGTTAGTGACTCTTCTTTTGCAGCCGGGCTTCAGGCTGTCCATGGGGGAGTTTCCCCACCCTTACAGGACGATATTTATGTGTCTGAGGTCTGGTTGCCTACGGTGTCTTCCTACTGATGATTAGGCTGGAACTTCATAGCAAGTTGGTACAGAAGCCACTAAAGATAAATTTGGACTTAGCACATAGACAACGGTAAGCCCATGTGACTTCACATTGGTTGGAAATTCTGGACTATCATGTTACAGCCTTTGTAGAAGGACTGAATATCTCTCTCCATTTTGATGTGATGCAGACGTCTACCAAGAGTAGGGGGACAAAGATCATGAATCTTTCATTTTGTACCAGCCCTGGCAAGTTCCAATGTGTCACTTATAGTCTTTTGTTACTTGCCTGTCTTGGGATATTTGGTGAATGGGCCAGTGCTGCGACTCTTTAAAAGCAAGATGTTCTCATACAAAATGACTGGTTTCTGATCCTGCATTGTATGTCACAAAGGTACCCCAGCTACTGAGTGAAGAAACTTCCTTTCATCTCAGTGTCATATAGCCTACCCCTGATTCTCACACTGTGACCCCTGGTTCTATACTCATCAGCTGGGGAAAGACCCATTTTTAAAGAATTTTATTTCAAAGTTCGAAGTAAATTTATTATCAAAGTACTCAGTAAATCCAATAACCATAATAGAACTAGTGAAAGACAGATAACAGGGCAGATAACAAGTGTGCAGAAAATAACAAACTGTGCAAATACATAAGAAAAAAGTTAATAATTAAGCAATAAATATCAAGAACATGAGATGTAGAGTCCTAGAAAGTGAGTTCATAGGTTGTGGGAATGGTTCACTGATGAGGCAAGTGAAGTTATCCCCACCGGTTCAAGAGTTTCAATGAGATCTTTCATCCTTCTAAGCTCTGAACAATACAGCTCCTTAGACAAAATCTCCTTTTACAGCCCCTGCAGAAAATGGCCTACTAAAATCTTCACTACATTCCCACTATGGCAAGTACATCTCCCTTAGTTTTGAGTCTGCAAGGCTGTGAATTACAGCATTCTGGAAAATTGGGCTGGTAACACCTGCTCCTCAATTGTTAAATAACCTTCAAAGAGGCAGTGCATGTCTATTGTGAGCCATACAGATAAAGGTCAAAAAATTGGACAGCTGTGCTTATGCCAGGAATAGACCTTTGGCTGTGTATAGACCCAGTTTTTTGGTGCACATTGTATGCAATGGGATCTAAAGGGTGCTAGCTGTAATATGCACCCATGTAGATGAAAAGTGTCCCATTCAATCTCACAGTCAAAGAATACAGGTCTCGACCAGACCATTTCCAACAGTACTCCCCAATCACAGCTGTCATCCTCTCCAATTAACAACAGTCTCTTGATGGTTAGCTGGCAGGTGGTGCAGTGGCAACAGACTTTGAGGCAAATGGTCGTGGGTTCGAATCTGGCCGGCTCCTCGCACGCTTTCCTTTGCTGGGTTGAGCATCGAGTTAGCAAATGTATAAAAAAACATTCAAATGCTATAGAAATGGCAAAAAAATGCTGCTCTATGAGCTTCAAGGTGTGAAAAGGAACAACAACTTGATCCAGCAATTTAACCCAGCTTCACCATTCCTCCACACTCATTTAATGTTACCACCTTCCAGACCAACCAGGAACACAAAGAAAAGCTAGAGGTTTTCTCATTTCATCTTCTGCTTGTTGTAGTATCATGTTGTAAAACTTTTTCTTAACAGGCAAAGACTAAAGTTGAAGAAAAAGATGCCAAAGCCAAATGTGGATTTAGCAACAGAGGAATCCAAGTACAGATAAGCAGAGAAGTGTTTGAAGGTACAGACACAGCACAAACGTTATGAGAATTAGTGAACAGGTTTAAGTGAGACTGTGTCCAGTTTGGCATTATAGTTGTACATTTACAGCCTGGTGCATGTATGTATTAAATTGAAGTCACCATGTGCCAAGTCCATATGATTCAATGTACTAAATCTTTAAATGAATGTGGCATACTTAGTCAAAACTGATTTGTATATTAACCTGGACTTACTATGAAAACTAACTGGTCATAGCACAATTTCTCAGCAAAGTAATGCACTTGAGCTATCTCTTTACTTATTTACAGTAGAATACATTTTAGCCTGATTCTGTTTGTGGTCTTCTGCTGCTGTAGCCCATCCACTTCAAGTTTTGCTGAGATGTGCATTCAGAGATGCGCTTCTACATGCCACCATTGTAACATGTGGTCTCCTGAGTTACTGTCACTTTCCTTGTCAGCTTGAAACAGCCTGGCCACTCTCCTCTGATCTCTCTCATTAACAAGGCATCTTCACCCACAGAATGCTGCTCACTATGTTTTTTTGGTTTTTCATACTATTCCCTGGACACTCTGGAGTCTGTTGTGCATGAAAATCCCAGGAGATCAGCAGTTTCTGAGAGGCTCCAACCACTCTGTCTGGCAACAATACTTCCATGGTCAAAGTCACTTAGATCACATACCTTCCCCATTCTGATGTTTGGCCTGAACAACAATTGAATGCCTTGACTATGTCTGCATGCTTTTATGCATTGAGTTGCTGCCATATGATTGGCTGATTAGATATTTGTATTTACGAACAGGTGCAGAAGTGTACCTAAAGAACTGGCCACAGAGTATATACTGGTTACAACAAAAGAAATGCGTATGTGTTTAGAGAAAGACAACTTTTTAAGTATTTTGCCAACAAGGTATTAATTATCAATAATTACCACAACTAGGAATCTACAACCAATATAGTAACTGCTGTTTTAGGAAGTTTTAAGTTTGCCTTTGGACAAACCATTTTGTACCTTCAGAAAATCCTTGTAAAACCTATGGGTCTAAAAATTCATCAAACTATCTTCAGTAGAAGTATACTTTAGATGAAAATCATGTTAATGTGGAATCAGCCGATTTTGCAGATGTTACTAGAAGAGTCAGATCTAATTATTATTGTTGTATGGTGAGCTTTGTGTGCTCCAGCATTGATTTTCTGGCATCCGACTCACCGAATGACATTAACAGCTGTGCAAGCTTAAACTTCATCTTCTGTGAAATTTTCTAACACTATTGGCTGGAACCCTACCATTCACTCACAAAATAACATATTTTAATAATGAAAAAACTCCATGTGAATATCATTTAAAGGGACAGTCACATCTCCTGTAGTCCTGGGCCGATTGATGTATGACGGTCAATCTAAGTTCAGCCTAGACTGGAATCACAGTCTTGAACTCCAAAGGGGTTTCAGCAGGCTTCCCTAAGATCTTAATGGCCAGAAGAAATCATGCAAAAATAGAGGCTATTTCATGTTTGTTGAATCAGAAATAAGGAAGATATCTGAGGCTTGACGTGCCTTCTCTGCATTATCTCACAGCTCTCTTGTCAGGAAGCAGTTCTTAGATATAATTGTAATTATTGGAAAGAAGATTGACTTTTTGAGAACAGTGCAGGAGCTAGCATGAGCTTATATGTATGTTTTCTGAGATCACAGAGAAATGTTCAGCACTGAACAACTGCAACGTATCTGTAAAAAGGGAAAAACTGCAGATGCTGGAAACCCGAGCAACACACAAAAAGTGCTGGAGGAAATCTTATTAGAGCTGTTGGGGAGGGTTCAAACTAATTTGGCAGGGAATGGGACCAGAGTGAAGGGACTCAGGATAGGACAGATGGTGAAAAAAGCAAAGATAGCATGCAGTCAGACTGTCAGGAAGGGCAGGCAGATGACAGGACAAAATTGCAGCCAGCAGGGTGAGTATCAGTGAATTAGGGATGCAGAATCAAAGAGGGTAGCAAAAGCAGTACTCAAGATGTTATATATCAATGCACAGAGTATAAGAAATGAAGTGGATGATCTTGTTGCACTTTTACAGATTGTCAGGTATGATGTTGTGGCCATCAATGAATCATGGCTGAAGGATGGTTGTAGTTGGGAGCTGAATGTCCAAGGTTACACGGGTTGTACTAGAGGGATAGGAAGGTAGGCAGAGGGGGTAGCATGGCTCTGCTGGTAAAGAATGGCATCAAATCATTAGAAAGATGTGACATAAGATCGGAAGATGTTGAATCCTTGTGGATTGAGTTAAGAAACTGCAAGGGTTGCAAGAAACTAGATTTGCAGGGGGATGGGAACTGGAGTGCCAGAGCAGATAGTGGAGCAGAGGTGAAAGTAAATGATGGTAAAAGTTCATGCAAAGTCACAAATAGAAAGGTTGTGTGTGGTGGTATTAATCTTCTGAGGTGTGTCTATTTCAATACAAGGAGTATTGTGGGGAAGACTGATGAACTGAGGACGTGGATGGACACATGGAATTACGAAATTATAGCCATTAGTGAAACTTGGCTACAGGAGGGGCAGGACTGGCAGCTTAATGTTCCAGGGTTCCGATGTTTCAGACGTGACAGAGGCAGAGGAATGAAGAGTGGGGGGGGGGGGGTTGGTGGTGGCATTGCTAGTCAGAGAAAATGTTTCAGCAGTGCTCAGGCAAGACAGATTAGAGGGTTTGTCTACCTAGGCCATATAGGTGGAGCTGAGAAACAGGAAAGATATGACCACATTAATGGGGTTATGTTATAGACCACCCAATAGTCAATGAGAATTGGAGGAGCAAATCTGCAGAGAGATAGCAAACAACTGCAGGAAATATCAAGTTGTGATAGTAGGGGATTTTAATTTTCCGCATATTGATTGGGACTCCCATACTGTTAAAAGTCTAGACGGGTTAGAGTTTGTAAAATATGTTCAGGAAAGTTTTCAAAATCAATATATAGAGGTACCAACTAGAGAGGATGCAATATTAAATCTCCTATTAGGAAATGAGTTAAGACAGGTGATGGAAGTGTGTGTAGGGGAACACTTTGGTTCCAGTGATCATAACACCATTAGTTTCAACTTGATCATGGATAAAGATAGATCTGGTCCTCAGGTTGAGGTTCTAGACTGGAAAAAGGCCAAATTTGAAGAAATGAGAAAGGATCTAAAAAGAGTGGATTGGGACAGGTTGTTCTCTGGCAAGGATGTGATTGGTAGGTGGGAGGCATTCAAAGGAGAAATTTTGAGAGTGCAGAGTATGTATGTTCCTGTAAGGATTAAAGGTAAAGTGAAAAAGAATAAGGAACTTTGGTTCTCAAGGGATATTGGAGCTCTGATAAAGAAGAAGAGAGAGATGTATGACATGTATAGGAAACAGGGAGCAAATAAGGTGCTTGAGGAGTATAAAAAGTGCAAAAAAAACTTAAGAAAGAAATCAGGAGGGCTAAAAGAAGACATGAGGTTGCTTTGGCAGTCAAGGTGAAGGATAATCCAAAGAGCTTCTACAGGTAGATTAAGAGCAAAAGGATAGTAAGGGATAAAATTGGTCCTCTTGAAGATCAGAGTGGTCGGCTATGTATGGAACCAAACGAAATTGGGGAGATCTTAAATGTTTTTTTTTTGCACCTGTATTTACTAAGGAAATTGGCATGGAGTCAATGGAAATAAGGCAAACAAGTAGTGAGGTCATGGAACCTATACAGATTGAGGAGGAGGAGGTGCTTGCTATCTTGAGGCAAATCAGAGTAGATAAATCCCCAGAACATGACAGGGTATTCCCTCGGACCTTGAAGGAGACTAGTGTGAAATTGCAGGGGCCCTGGCAGATATATTTAAAATGTCAGTATCTACGGGTGAGGTGCCGGAGAATTGGAGGATAGCTCATGTTGCTTTGTTATTTAAAAAAGGCTCTAAAAGTAATCTGGGAAATTATAGGCTGGTAAATTTGACGTCGGTAGTAGGTAAATTATTGGAAGGAGTACTAAGAGATAGGATCTACAAGTATTTGGATAGACAGGGACTTATTAGGGAGAGTCAACATGGCTTTATGCGTGGTAGGTCATGTTCAACCAATCTATTAGAGTTTTTCAAGGAGGTTACCAGGAAAGTGAATGAAGGGAAGGCAGTGGATGTTGTCTACATGGACTTCAGTAAGGCCTTTGACAAGGTCCCACATGGGAGGTTAGTTAGGAAAATTCAGTCGCTAGGTATACATGGTGAGGTAGTAAATTGGATTAGACATTGGCTCAATGGAAGAAGCCAGAGAGTGGTAGTGGAAGATTGCTTCTCTGAGCGGAGGCCTGTGACTAGTGGTGTGCCACAGGGATCAGTGCTGGGTCCATTGTTATTTGTCATCTATATCAATGATCTGGATGATAATGTGGTAAATTGGTTCAGCAAATTTGCTGATGATACAAAGATTGGAGGTGTAGTGGACAGCGAGGAAGGATTTCAAAGCTTGCAGAGGGATTTAGACCAGCTGGAAAAATGGGCTGAAAAATGGCAGATGGAGTTTATTACAGACAAGTGTGAGGTATTGCACTTTGGAAGGACAAACCAAGGTAGAACATACAAGGTAAATGGTAGGGCATTGAGGAATGCAGTAGAACAGAGGGATCTGGAAATACAGATACAAAATTCCCTAAAAGTGGTGTCACAGGTAGATAGGGTCGTAAAGAGAGCTTTTGGTACATTGGCCTTTATAAATCAAAGTATTGAGTATAATAGCTGGAATGTTATGATGAGGTTGTATAAGGCATTGGTGAGGCCAAATTTGGAACATTGTGCTCAGTTTTGGTCACCAAATTACAGGAAGGATATTAATAAGGTTGAAAGAGTGCAGAGAAGGTTTACAAGGATGTTGCCAGGACTTGAAAAACTGAGTTACGGAGAAAGGTTGAATAGGTTAGGACTTTATTCCCTGGAGCGTAGAAGAATGAGGGGAGATTTGACAGAGGTATATAGAGTTATGACGGGTATAGATAGAGTGAATGCAAGCAGGCTTTTTCCACTGAGGCTAGGGGAGAAAAGAAACAGAGGACATAGGTTAAGGGTGAGGGGGGAAAGTTTAAAGGGAACATTAGGGGGGGCTTCTTCACACAGAGAGTGGTGGGAGTGTGGAATGATCTGCCAGATGAAGTGGTAAATGTGGGCTCACTTTTAACATTTAAGAAAAACTTGGACAGGTACATGGATGAGACGAGTATGGAGGGATATGGTCTGTGTGCAGGTCAGTGGGACTAGACAGAAAAATAGTTCAGCACAGCCAAGAAGGGCCAAGTGGCCTGTTTCTGTGCTGTAATGTTCTATGGTTCTAGGGTAAAAGGACCCTGATGGCAGTTATATACAGGCCTCCCAATAGCAGCTGGGATGTGGACTACAGATTACAACGGAAAATAGAAAAGGCGTGTCAGAAGGGCAGTGTTATGATAGTCATGGGATATTTTAACAAACAGGTACAGTAGATTGGGAGAATCAGGTTGATAATAGATCCTAAGAGAGTGTATTTGATGAATGTCTATGAGATGGCTTTGTAGACCAGTTTGTCATTGAGCCTACTGAGGGATCAGCTATGCTGGATTGGGTGTTATGTATTGAACCGGAGGCAATTGGGGAGTTTAAAGTAAAGGAACCCTTAGGAGACATGATCACAAATATAACTGAGTTCAACTTGAAACTTGATAGGAAGAAAGTGAAGTCTGACGGAGCAGTATTTCAGTGGAGTGAAGGAAATTACCATGGTACGAGAGAGTAAATTGGCCAAAGTAAATTGGAAGGAGATGCTGGCAGGGATAGCAGGGCTTCTGGGAAAAATGAGGAAGGTGCAGGATAGATGTATTCCAAAATCAAAGAAATACTCAAATGGCAAAATCGAACAACCTTGGCTGACAAGGGTAGTCAAAACTAATATCAAAGCAAAAGAAAGAGCGTATAACAAAACAAAAATCAGTGGGAAGATAGAGGATTGGAAAACTTTTAAAAACCTACTGAAAGCAAGTAAAAGAATCATTAGGAGAGAAAAATTGAAACATGGAAGCTAGCTAGCAAACAATACCAAGGAGGAGAAAAAAGGTTTTTCAAGTATATAAAAGATAAAAGAGAGATGAGAGTGGATATAGGACTGCCAGAAAATGAGATCAGAGGAATAATAACGGGGGACAAGGAGATGGAATATGAACTGAGTAAGTATTTAGTATCAGTCTTCACTGTGAAAGACATTAGCAGTGTGCCAGATGTTGAAAGGCATGAGGAAAGAGGAGTAAGTGCAGTTACTATTACAAGGGAGAAGGTGTTCAAAAAGCTAAAAGACTGAAAGGTACATTTGTCACTCGGACCAAATAAACTGCTCTCTAGGGCTTTGAAAGAGGTAGCAGTAGAGATTGAGCAGGCATTAGTAATCATCTTACAAAAATCATTGGACTCTGGCATGATTCCAGAGGACTGGAAAACTGCAAACGTCACTCCACTAAGAAAGGAGGGAGGCAGCAGAAAGGAAGTTATAGACTTTAGTCTGACCTCAGTGGATGGGAAGATGTTGGAGTCTATTGTTAAGGATAAAGTTATGGAGTACTTGGTGACACAGGGCAAGGCAGGATTAAGCCACCATGGTTTCCTTAAGGGAAAATCCTGCCTGATGAGCCTGTTGGAATTCTTTGAGGAGATTCCAAGTAGGGTATATAGATGGGATGCAGTGAATGTTGTATATTTGCGATTTTGACAGGGTGTCACACATGAGGCTGCTTACTAAGTTAAGAGTCCATGGTATTACACGGAAAGTTCCTGGCATGGTTAGAATATTGGCTGATTGGTAGGAGGTAGCAAGTGGGAATAAAAGGATATTTTTTGGTCGGCTGCCGGTGACAAGTGGTGCTCTGCAGGGGTAGTGTTGGGACCGCTTCTTTTTATGCTAGATGATGTTAGTTGCCAAGCTTGCAGATGATATGAAGATTGGTGGAGGGGCAAGTAGTGTTGAGGAAACAGGAAGGCCACAGAAGGACTTAGACAGATTAGGAGAATGGGCAAGATAGTGGCAAGTAAATACAATGTTGGAAAATGCATAGTCATGCACTTTGGTAGAAGAAATAAATGTGTGGACTATTTTCTAAGCGGGGTGAAAATCCAAAAATCTGAGATGCAAAGGGACTTGAGAGTTTTTGTACAGAACACCCTAAAGGTTAACATGCAGGTAGAGTTGATGGTGAGGAAAGAAAATGCAATGTTAGCATTCATTTCAAGAGGTCTAGAATACAAGGGCATGGATGTGATGTTGAGGCTTTATAAGGCACTGGTGAGCCCTCACCTTGAGAAGTATAAACAGCTTTGGGTTCCTTATCTCAGAAAAGATGCACTGACATTAGAGAGGGTTCAGTGGCGGTTGTGGGAATGAAAGGGTTATCATGTGAGGAACAGTTGATGGCTCTGGGTCTGTACTCGCTAGAAGGATGTTGGGGGATCTCATTGAATGTTGAAAGACCTAGACAGAGTAGATGTAGAAAGGATGTCTCCCATGATTGGGGATTCTAGGACAAGAGAGCAGAGACTCAGGATAGAGGGGTGTTCACTTAAAACAGAAATGCAGAGAAATTTTTTTAGCCAGAGGGTGGTGAATTTGAGGAATTTGTTACCACAAGCAGATGTGGAGGCTGGGTCGTTGGGTTTATTTAAGGCAGAGATCGATACGTTCATGATTGGACACGGCATCAAATGTTACGGAGAGAAGGCCAGGGAGTGGGGCTGAGGAGGGGGAGAAAAGGATCAGCCATGATTGAATGGTGGAGCAGACACGATGGGCCAGATGGCCCAAAACTGCTCCTATGTCTTAGGGTCAGCAGGCCAGGTAGCATCTATGGAAAAAAGTAAACAGTAAATGCTTCAGGCTGAGACCCAAAGCGTCGACTGTTTGCCCTTTTTCATTGATGCTGCCTGGCCCGCTAAGTTTCTCAAGCATTTTATGTGTGTTGCAAAGGATCTGTAATGTTCTCAGGGACAGCATCAGCCTTGTCTTGGGATCCCTGAGGTTAACTCTCCTGAAATGAGCAAAATCTGCTATTTTACCACTTACAATTGCCTTGCAGAAATCAAGAATGTAGAGAATCCGTGAGTTTTGATCATCCTGACTTTGACATTTATACATAGAAGGTGCGTGCGGATACAGTATAGGGCTCCAAAAGTGCAGGCATTTACACAGTCAATGTACATGATGAAGTCTACCAATACCCTTTTGAAATTGCCATGAATGTTCAAAATGGCATTAGGGAAATGGCTAACTTTGTTGTAATGTTGGAAAACAGCATAGATGAATATTCCTATTCCTTCCTGTTAATCGTTGTGTCATGGCAATGTAGTGATAAGCGCAATGCGTGGGGTGCCAGAGTTCAGAGTTCAACTCCCAAGTCTTCTGTAAGGAATCAGCATGCCCTCCCTGTGGAATGCGTGAGTTTTCTCTGGGTCCTCTGGTTTCCTCCCAAAGTCCAAAGACAGACTGGTTAGTAGGTTAATTGGTCATCGTAACTTGTCCCATGATTAGGCTAGGGTTAAAAATTGGGGTTGCTGGGTGATGTGGTTTGAAGGGTCGGAAGGTCCTGTTCTGCACTCCATCTCTAAATAAATTAAACACATAAAAATTACAGACAAGACCTAAGATCAGGTTTGTTTGTCTCCAAATGCAAAAGCTTAACCACAACTCCCTAGAGTTCATCATGGCCACAGCTGAGATCCTCTTACCATTACAATTTGGAGTCTATCCTAGAGGGGAAATTCATCTCTTTAAACCATACATACATTCTTACACAACTGTTTTCCCATCTTTTATTAATTTTATCTGAAATTTATTAACCATTGTATACTGAATTAAGATAAATCTTTAAATCAGGTCTTGTGCTTCATCTTGAAACTGAGCATTGTAGACAGTGGTGCTTTAAATTGACCAGCACTTCTCTGTCCAAGTCATAAATCAAAGGAGTTATATTATGACAAGGAAATAAATGGAGTTGTGGAGTGGATGCATGGACTTGATTGGTTGAATGGCTTCCTTGTAAGTCCTGAGAAATATAAAGTATGAAATAAGTGTCTGTGCAACTCTAAAAGTCAATGTAAATGCCCAGCTCTTAGACCAGGTCAGGGACTCGTCTCTGCAATGAATGGCTCATCTCCCCATTCGACAAAGTCTTTATGGTACTGAGCAAGTGCAGGTCACTAGAATGAGAGAGTAGACTCCTCTTCCCTTATAAGTTTCACTGATCTCATGTGGAAGAAATACACCATCCCTACTCAGATTCGCCCTTGTGTGATTCCAGAACCTCAGCAACATGATTGACTCCGAAAATGATTTCTAAAATGTTCTAGAAAGCTGTGCTGTTCAGGGGCAAAGGGGGATGTGCAATAAATACTGAGCTTGCCAGCCATGTACTTAAGTGCTCAGAAATGCATAAAAATATATAACCTGCCTATAAATATTCCAAGCCCCAGTTAAATCCTGTACCCTTTATCCATTGTTTAATACAAAACTCTCAGTGAAATTGATTTTGATAAAGCTGCTAAGTCAGCATAGCCCACTTTCACCAGATATACAGTATGTTTCAACTTTTCTGCTGTCTCTTTCATTTCCTTAGATTACATTCCAAAATATGTTTCTTTAATTTCACCTTTAGAATCGTTGCAGAATTGAATGGAAATCCAACTAGTGATGTTGAAACCATATATCCACATTGAAGCCAATTATCCACATTGGATAACAATCTCTCTGTATAATCTTAAATAACCATAATATGATCATATTGTTTATTAACGAAATGAAGTATATTTTGTTGAACATTTCTTACTCAGGGAGCAATGAATGTGAAGACAGCCAGAAACTAAAAGATGCAGAGAGCATTGTCCTAACTGAAGGACAGGCAAGGCTTCATTGTAAAGAAGGAACCCCCCCACATCAGCCCTCAGAGACTACAACCAAGCACAAGGATTTGGGATGCGTTGACCCGCAAGGAGCTCCTGTGACGACAGATAATTCTGGGGTCGCTGGCAAGAAAAAGGCATGTCTTGCGTCAAGAGGAGTGAAGGAAAGTAAAGAATGCACACAGAGTCAGAAATCAACAGAAGACCACCGGAAAGAAATGACTAAAACAAGCACAAAGAACGAGGAATATCAAGTGCAGAGAACTGAGGGAAGTGAGGGAAAGGAAAAGGATAAGACAAAGGTTGCAATTAGGACAGAAGCTCCAGAGATCATTTTGGAAACTGACCAGTCAAAGTTTGTTGAAAGCTCTACATTGCTTCCAGAGAGGTAACAATTAAATCATCATAACTTGTCAATCTAGTTTATGTCCTTGGCTCTTTTATGTTTGTTTCTCTAGTTAACCCTAAACTAAGGTATCTAAAAAAAATTGGATGGAACAGGTCAGATGGAATAAAAATGACTATAATCTAAATGAACAATAACCCTGATAAAGGGTTTCAGCCTGAAATGTTGACTGTATTTTTTTCCATAATGCTATCTGGCCTGCTGAGTTCCTCCATCATTTTGTGTGTGTAGCATTGTGCTTCTTATTGTTGGGACTTCTGTTACCTACAAAAGATTCTGTCATAACCAAGTCCCTTTTTGATTTTTTAAAACAGATTGTTCACAACAAGTCATCTTTACTTAATTAGTCTGGAGATACTATCAGGCCACATTTTTTTCTTTTATTGCAAAATTCAGAAAATTCCCTGATTGTAGCATCCTTTAAAGATTCTTGGATTTCTGTCTGCACAATTTTCTAATTAATCTATTCCATCTGTTTACCATTCCCAGTGTAGCAAAAAAAATAGGACGTGAAATATAATTTTGACAATCTTAATCTATGTCTTCATGTTCAATTCTTATCAACAAAATTACGATATTCCATTTTACCCTTTTCATTCGCTGAACTACCGTGACCCTCTATAAGACATTAGAACTGGTTTGCTGCACACTTCCGTCATCTACAGCACCTACTGATATTATTGTGCTTGCCTTCCTGGAAAATTCCAAAGCAACACACACTCAAAATGCTGGAGAAATTAGCAGGTCAGGCAGCCTCTGTGGAAATGAATAGATAGTCGATGTTTCGGGCTGACTTTGCTCATTATGATCGCGATGACATAATTTGTTTATAATAATAATAGGCATCCGTTAGTCTCATGAGACCATGGATTTGCGCCTTTGAAGGTTTCCAGGGCGCAGGCCTGGGCAAGGTTGTATGGAAGACCAGCAGTTGCCCATGCTGCAAGTCTCCCCTCTCCATGACACCAATGTTGTCCAAGGGAAGGGCATTAGGACCCATACAGCTTGGCACCGCTGTCGTCGCAGAGCACTGTGTGATTAAGTGCCTTGCTCAAGGACACACACACTGCCTCAGCCAAGGCTTGAACTAGCGACCTTCAAATCACTAGATGAGCGCCTTAACCACTTGGCCATGCGCCAGCACAATTTGCTTATAGTTAAGTGTGATTCCACCAAGATCCAATGAAAATATAAATAGCTTAAATTAAGTAGATGATTGTAGCACTGCATCTCGTTAAGATACGAAGGGAGTTTGACTCTGCTGAATGGGCACTACTACTGCTGCCACATTTAGAGTTAATGTAGCAAGCCCTAGATGGCCTGGGTCGGTATTTAGTTGCACAGCAGGCTGTCTAGGATTAATAATTTTAATAAGTTATTCTAGGAGTTTCACTGAAACCTTTAAACTTAATGAAGTAATACATGCAGAGGTTTTGATTTCCAAGCATGCTCCAATTTTCTTCTAATTGATGGCATATTAATATTTATTGAATTTGGGTACTTGTGTGAATACTGAAGATGAATAATGAATGGCTAAGCAATTGCATGTTATTCTGGAAGTGACCCTATGAATTGAAAACTGTTATATATAATTATGATGCAGTAGAAACACTTTAATCAATTAAAACCTGCCTATCTATTCTCCATGTTTTACGACCCATGCCCACCTTATCAGAATGGGGTCATGACTCATAAATTTGAAGCTAATTAACCAGATATTAGTATGATAGAAGCATTTATATGTGGACGGAGACCACTCAAACCACTGAACTTGCTTGAGTTCTCTACAAGGATAATCTAGTTAGATCCATTCCCTGGCTCATTTCCTTAGTGTTTCTAGTTTTACTCTGTGAACAATTCCCTTCTGAATGGGACAATTGAATTGGCTTCCAACCATCTTTCAGGTAGTGAATTCCAGATCAAGAGGAAAGCCCCAATAAATTAGATGTGTTTCAGCCACTAGCTCTCTGGGTCCTGGCCTCTCATTTATCTTTCTTCTTCGTCTGCTAATTGCCTTGATTGCTAATTGTGGTGTGATTTCACCAATTGAAGATGAGGAATTCCACTGACTCATCAGCAATATTGCCAGAGCAACACATTTCAGGCCAATCTCTTTGATATCTTGTTTGCAAGACACAGCTTCCTGTTTATTCAACCTTTTGTCATTTACTGATATCCTTAGTTTGGTGGCTCTTTTCTGTGCCATCTCCAATATAGAGTCCTAGAGGAATACAGCATGGATACAGGCTATTTGTCCCAACCAGTCCATGCTGGCCACTGTGTCTACCTGGCTTGTCCCAATTCCATAGGTTCAACCCACAACCCTCTAAGCACCACCCTTCTATGTACTGACCCAAGTGCATTAAATTGCCTATTGCATCCGCCTCAGCCGCTTTCTCTGGTATCTTTCATATATCTCAGCAACCAGAAATAAAACAGGCAAGTCTAAGCAATACTGTTACCATATTCTAATGCTTCGTTATGCATTTTATACTCTACTGTTCAAAAAGGCATATACAGGTTGTGTTGGTATCAAAGAATTTTAATTTTGTTTAAAAAACATTTCTAATATTATATGAAAAACTGACTAAGGGTGTTTATTAAGAGAGAAATTGTCTTCAAATGAGGTAATTCTATTACCCTCCCCCCCTCCAGCCTGCATACATGCTTCCTTTTATGTATTATCTCAGGACCTCTTAAATACAGAAAGAAAATCAGGATTTACTTCTGTGTAAATCATTGGAAACACTGCTCTTTATGCTGTGCTGCAACTATTTTACAGGACTTCTGGCTCAATAAAGGGAAGGCCATCCAAGCCTACTGAGACAGTGAATCTGGGCATTAAGGTCACCAAAGAAAATGAGCCTATAAATCTTAAAGAGCCGAAGGAATCCCTCAAAAAGCTCGATGAACAGCAAAAGCCCACAGACATCACAAAACCTGATTTATGGCAAAAGTCGGCAAAGAGAACAAAACCCATCACGGCAGCAGCAGATGTAAGAGTCAGCAAACCTTCCGAACAGTCTGAAAACCAGGAAAAAGCTTCACAAGGCATCAAAACCCAATCAGGTCAGAAAAGTGAGGGAAACATTCAGGGTTGTCAGAATAAAACAGAAAACTACTGTGATCCACAAAAAGGTAGTGAATCAAAAGATTCTGAAGAGTCCCAGAGAGCCAGCAAAGAACCTGACAAAGTGAATGATTTGGCAAAGGGAGAAACAGATTCCACAGACACCACATCCAAAGCAGAGAAAACAAAAGAAGGTGTTGAAAAGTCAGAAGATTTCAAAACCATTATTGGTGAGTTGACTTGTCAGAAACTAGCTATCACTTCCAACGCACTTCACTTTCAATATTATTTCTGAAACCACTTGTAATGCCTGTTTTGAAGTTCTGATTTTCTTTTTCAGATGATAGTCCATCACCACCAGCCCCTTTCAGTCATCGCATTGTGACCACCAGACAAATTCAAGTAGCCTCCATATACACTGTTCACCAGGAAGAGGTGTTAGGAGGGTAGGTGTTCCTCGATTTTTCAGATAACTTTTTTCAGAGTTTGGTCAACTACTGATGAATAAGTTGCTGAAGAAGACATGACTACGAAGCAGTTTGATAGCAATGTAATTATTAAATAACAATTTCATTGAGGAAAGTAATCCCAGAAATCACTGTTTAAAAATATATGTAGAAGGATTATTAAATTGCACAATATTTTTACATCCATTGTGTCAAGTACAGATATGTTAAATGATTTTGTTATTGATCGAGAACAGAATTGTTTTTTTCAGTCTTGTTTCCCATCACACCACATTCAGTCACTTCTCAGGAATTCATGGTAAAATATTAATAATCGTTTTACAATTATATTGAACTTTTTCAATCCCTGAGTTAAGAAGGAGTCAAGGAGGCCTGGAACTAAGTAGTAACTTCTGTTAATATGTAGATATTAATTGAAGAAAAAATCTTTTGCCACCTTCCTCACCTACTGGAACCTAAAATAGTCTGCTAGATCTCAGTTTTAGAATAGCAAGCTGGGAGAGTTGACACTACTAACTGAACCTCATTCCACCAAGAAAAGTTGCTCCAACTGAAGAAGACAATAAACTAAATTTCCATAGATACTGCCTGACCTGTTGAATTCATCCAGCATTTTGTGTGTGTTGCTCTGGATCTGTAGCATCTGCTGAATCTCCTGTGTTAGCAAACTACTAATAACTGGGAGTAAGATGTTACCAGATACATTTATTTTTAAAATGTTTTTAAATAATATTATGCAACACAGGTTGTATCCACTAGGCTATTCAACAGAACAGAAATTTTAATTTAAGTAGCAGTTTTGTATTCCACTGTTCCGCGCCTACCCCAGCTTTTCCAATGGTATTTTTCAACATTGGCCAATTTCTACCAAATTTACAATAATGTAATTCAATGGTTCTCAACCTTTTTCTGCTTGTGACCCACTTCTGACTTTTATTTACCTTTGTTTCAAAGTTTCAAAGGTACATTTAATGTCAGAAAAATATATGCAATATACATCCGGAAATGCTTTTTCTTCACAATCATCCATGAAAATAGAGGAGTGCCTCCAAAGAATGAATACCAGTTAAATGTTAGAGCCCCAAAGTGCCCCCCCCAGCTCCTCTCCTTCCCATGTGTAAGCGGCAGCAAGCAACAATCCCCCCTCGCCGTCACCGGCAAAAAAAAGCATCAGAACCCGCCACCGAGCACTGAAGGGTGAGCAAGGCAACAGCAAAGACACAGACTCGCAGTACTCCAAAGACTACTTGTTCGCCTGGCATTCGACATACCACAGCCTCTCTCTCTCTCCCTAATAAGAGAGAAAGGGATGTCTCCGTTTCACAGTGAGAGGGGAAACATAATGAACAACTCACTGGTTTACGATGTTAAAAGTCCGTTGCATCGCTTTTTCCGAGCTCAGTGCCCAAAGATCTCGGGTCTCTGGGCACACAGCCTTAGGTCTTCCATCTCCCATTACAGACCAGTCTTCTGCTCGGACACCGACCTCTGATTCCCCCCGTCTCCAGAGCCACGAAGACTCGGTCCTCCGAAGACGAGTAGAGCTCTTAGGCCAAGCCCTTGGCATGCCGAACAATGGCCAGTTATGAAATCCTGAGTGCAGGTTCCATTCCTGCAAAGAACCGTAGCCAGCGTGTATCTCCAGGTTTCCTGAAAGGGAAAAATAGAGATATTAAAGATGGAGATAGAGCTGTTTCTGAAAATGCAAGAAAGGAGTCGCCGTTAGGCACCATTATCCCTCCTAAGCTCCGCCTTTGTGGCCTCCATCCTCCCCCGTCTCTGTTGTTTTTTGGTGAGCTGTACCAATTATTCTAAATTACAGTCAATATTTCTGTTTTAACAGGTTATAGGTATTATATGCTAAATATAATGTTACAGGTGTCTATGAAAAATATAACTATTTCAGAGCTCTGAATAGGATATTTTATTTATATTATACACTGTATAATATTCTTCCGATCAGCAATGAAAAAAAACACTTAATATTGTTACTTTGGGTACTTAGTGAGATCCTTGCTACTGATACAAACTAGCAAACTTTTGAAAAACTAACTTGATGAAAGATAATTGAAGATCTCCTCTTTTCACAACATCAAGATGAGTAGGGGCTTTTGATAGCAGGTGAAGAACTTGACTAAAACCACATTCAACGAGCTAAGGACTGGGAAATCCAATTAAAAATAACTTTGTTTTCTTCCTGAGCTGTGGAAACTCATTTTGAATATCACTAGTAATCCAGAAACTTCTGCCTGCTGTGTTTGAATTTTGCTTGAGGTGTTATATCACTCTGCAGCTCAATAAGACGTTCTTGCAATGTGATGTCAACATCATTCACATTCACCCCAAAAATGGATCCACCACCCAATCTGGAACATGCATCTCCAGAAGGTCTCTGACCTGGAATTCTATAATCAGAGTGCGGTTGCTTCAAATGATGAAGATACACAATCAGATCATCATCTTGCATTTCTATTTTAAGGGTGGCCAGAGAGGGAAATTGTAGCAACTCGCAGCATCCAATATTTGAGCTGAAAAGTTTGAGATTTCCAAGAAGAGTGGCCATAATAGTCTCCTTGCATGATGCGAGATTGCAGTTTTTTCCTTTTAAGGGTTTTGGTAGAGAGACACACCCGCCTGCTCACTGTATAATCAGTGATTTGTGGTTGGATGTGGAACAGGGCTCAACAGGTTGCCTTGCAGGGTGTGAACAGTGATTTGTGTACAGTCAAGCAAGAGCAGAGATAACAACTGATGTGCGGCAACTCCCCCACAAACTGGCTAAGCTGTTTTCCTGCCTCATTTGCATCATCTAGCATATTTTCCATTAATTTCATTCAGGTTTTTAATTAAATTACACATGTTCATTTCTTTTTCATTCATATATTTTAGTAATATTTCATTTAAACAGTAAACTTATCAGGGCCCAATGCGTTAAAATCTCCTGTGGCCCCTACAAAATCCGGCATTGTCCTGGGGGTGGGGGTGCATATGGCTCATGTTGACAACCGCTGACGTCGTCCTCTGTGCGGTGTTAAATTCTCTCTGTGGGCCTGGAAACATTGTCCTAACCATATAATAGCGATGCTGTTAACAAAGATCATGTTAGCAAATGGTACAAAGATTTCCCGTTGTATGTAAATTCATTTTTATTTCTTTATATTGGCAGGGGTCGATTTGGCCAGGTTCATAAATGTGCAGAAACCACAACAGGCCTCGAACTTGCTGCCAAAATAATTAAAGTTAAAGGACCAAAGGAGAGGGTAAATTCCATGCTTCAAATAATTTTCATTCCTGCTTATCATTTCTTTCATTCAATTTAATTGCAGAAACCTGGTGGTATTTGATGCTGTAAGTTTGTTGGATGATATAGATTCTGTTTTACATGTCTGTGCTTCATCACTTGCTTGGTTTTCTTAATTGGCCTACTCCAACATTAATGTAATGAACTACATTATCTGAGTGTAAATCCCAGCATCACATCCACCCTAATGTTGCTAATAATGTTGTTTCCTCTTGGAAAACTCAGTACTATTTACAGGTCAGTTTTCTTATCGTTTTGACATTTTTATCATGCCTCAGCCTTATGGAGAAAGAGCACACCCAGTGCTCCTTTAGTCCAGTGTTAGGCCACTCAGCTTGCTGTCTGCTCTTCCATATTCGGCTAGAGGTAGAAGTATAAAAGTAAATGGTGTAACCCTTCCATATGTTTTCTCCCCCTCTCCTTGGAGAACTGCCTAGCCTCAACTTGTTGGCACAGGTGAGAGTAAATATTGACAAAGTGCAAGGCTATTACAGCCTGGAGCATTCTGGAGTTCCGAGTTTAAATCCATTGCCACCTGTAAGGTATTTGTACGTTCTCCCTGTGACTGAGTGGGTTTCTTCCAGGTGCCCTGGTTTCCTTCCACAGTCCAAAGATGTGCCGGTTGGTAGGTTAATTGGTCATTGTAAATTGTCCTCTGATTAGGCTAGTGTTAAATAGGTGGGCTTCTGTACAGTGCCACTCGCTGGGCGGGAAGGGTGTGCGTATCTCTGAGTATATAAATAATAAATTAAAGAGCCATCCTACCTTTTACCTGGTGTTTGCCGTCAATGGCATCGTACGGCCAGGCCCACTGTTGCAGCTTTTACTGTGAATTGTGGCTGAGTGATTTCTTTACTGTGTAGTCTTTTCATCCCTTACACTCTTCAAGGGATTTTGCTTGGAATCAGTTGCCGATTCCTGACATAATCCTCCTTCATTTTCCTGACCAGTGCCTCAATATCCCAATTCTTGCTAGGGTTCTCTAATCCTGTCAGCCTTGCCCTTCACTGTAACAGGAACATGTTGGCCCTGAACTATGCCTATCTGACTTTCATAAACTTTCTGCTTGCCAGACATCCCTTTACCTGCTAACTGCCTCTTCCAATCAACTTTTGCAAGTTCCTGTTCCATTAAAATTAGCCTTGCCTCAGTTTAAGACTTCAACTTATGGACTAATCCTATCTTTTTCCGTAATTATTTTTAAAATAATAGAATGAAGGTACTGGTCCCAACGTGATCCCCTACTGACACTCCACACCCTGTGTCACTTCCCATTCAGGGGTGAAGTGTTGCCCACTCACTTGTAGGGCCATATTTCTTAAGAAAATTGACTTGGATACACTTAACAAAATTTCCGCCATCCAAGCCCTTGAGACTATGGGCATGAGGAACGTGAAGGTTCTGTCAGCTGTGCTTGACAAGTACTCCAAAGTGTTTTGTGACTTTGGGAAACAATAGTGTATTGAACCCATAATTAACAGAGGAATTGGTAGATTTTTGCTCTTCAGAACTTTTTGAAGATAAGGAAGGAGAAGATCACTGGAAGCAGCAACATTGGACCAGATGAGTTTTCTGAATGGACTGGACTACAGTAATTTCTGTAGTGAAGGCAGATGGTATCATTCAGATCTCTGGAGATTGTAAGCTCTTCCACTGGAGCATGTTCTTGATCTAGGTGATTTCTCACTGCATTTCATTTGACATTGGGAAAGAGGGCACGCCTTGTATCAACCATCTTTTGGTGATGTTCCAAAGTGACTAGGGTACTGTCATTATCAATGAGTGAGAAAACCACCAGAAAGGTCAACATAAACATTGTTCCTCCCTCCTCCACAAATCCAGGACTGCAACTTGGCCACAGTAAGAACAGCAACTAACATTCAATTCATTTCACGCTTTCTGACAGCAGCTTGGATGTTAACATTGTGCATTGCTCAGAGGACTGGACTGCAGTGAGACTTGCATGCAGTGATACAGGCATAAGCTACCAGCAGCCATTCCGTTCAGTAGTGGGGCCATTGAAAATGGCTGGGAGGCACACACAGTGAAGTGCTTGGTATATCAACAGGGCTGCATTAAAGGTCAAGAAGAATGAGGAACCTGACACCTGAGTTTCAAACAGAAGTTGGATCCTAACTTTTCCAATGTGTATCTGGTGACCAATCTCCTTTACGTACTCATAATACAGTATTTGATGGCTGACGCTCTGGTCACTTACACCTACCCAGTGCTGCACTGGAGCAGAGAGTTGCTGCAGGCTGCCAAGATCAGAGCCTCAGTGGCCCCATGCTGTTCTCTCTCACGGGGATGACGTTTGTCCTCCTACCCCTGTCACGTTACAAACTGTTGCATGTCATCCATCCACACATTTCTTGCCTCCCCTCAGGCATGGGTGCAGCTGGCAGCAGGATTTACTAAGGGAAATCCTGGAGGAGGCATTGAAGCTTCATTGACATCCGGGTAGGAGAATTGCTCCCTGAGCATCTTGGGAGGCACCAACACTCTCATTCCCTCTCCCTCTTCCAGCACCTTGTCCTGCCCCAAGCTGATTTTCAAGAAGTATATCCAGAAATGCATCCATTATCGACAGCTTGTTCCCAAGTCTTGAAATTAGCAAGAAGTCCGTTAGCACTTTCCAAGCCTTTCTGAAGGCTTCTGAATCTTGGAAACATCTGTCAAGACCACAAAAACTTGTGTGCATTTGCACCAACAGACTTGGGAAGCCAATCAGAAAAAAAAACCTGAAGATAGTAATGACCGGTTTAACAACCAAACAGAGGTTCAACCATGTTAACTCAATAAGGATTTAGATGGAGCATCACCCTCTGTTAAAGTATTCTGCAAAATGTTGTATCAGATGATTTGCCCTATAAATGTACATCAACATACTGAAAAATAGGCACCATTGAAAATACCATTTATAGAATAAGTGTCACTTATTACTAAACATCTTGTTCTTAATCTGATTTATCTTCTGGTTTAGGAAGAAGTTAAAAATGAAATATCTGTCATGAATCAGTTAAGTCATGTCAACTTGATCCAGCTTTATGATGCCTTTGAAGCCAAGAACAACGTCACCTTGATTATGGAATAGTAAGTGGTTTTAATAGTTGCACTGAAAATTACTTTACAATTCTGACATTGTTTGTGCTTTGCACTTTGAAGTCATTCACGCCAACCTCCTGAAATTGTTTGCCATGTAAATAGAACAGAAATATTGACTTGGGGAACAACTTATCTTCTAATATCGCAATTGATAATTGTTTATGAATTCATGCCTTAGCATCTGGGTGTGGGGTAGAACTCCTAGAATGGTCTGGGATGGTTGTTTCTTCACTTTACAGGAACTTTGAGTGCATTTTATTATTGCTTGAAATGCGTGAAGCTTTGATACTATTTACTGTTTCACTGGTGGCAATTTGATGGGAATATGATTCAACCTTCATAGGTTGGATCTTTGCCTCATCTCCAGGGAAGGATGAACAGTTGTTCCAATGAATCTTAGCAGAAACAATCAGAAGCCTGAAGAACTGCCCACAGAATGATTCATGTAGTTACAAAAATAAAAATGGGAGGTTGCTGGGTGTATATTTGCTAATAGTCTGTTACTAACCTTTGTGAGAAACTGAATCAAATGAGTACTAAGGTTTATGGCCTAAAAATTCTACTGCAGCCTTAGGAGTGGGGTTCGGCAGCTGGGGGCCCACAAATGTATGTGCTGATCACTGATTCTTCCCTTAAAACTAGTTTATTAGGCTGGTGGCCACAGTCATAATTGAGTTTATTATGCATATTTTTGGGGCCAAAGTGTGTTTACTCCTTTCAAATATCAGGTCCAGGATGGCTGTTGGATACCAATCTCTTGAGGGAGTGGTGGGATGGAGACTGGAATTTTCAGTGTTGTGGGATGATCCCAGGGTTGGAGAACTGTGATCAACATTAGGGTGGATGAAGATAGGGTTGGTGCAGTACAAGGTACCAATGATACTGATTATCAACACAAGGAAGTGTGCAGAATCTGGAAATCCTGGAAAAGCGTCTCAGCCCAATATTTCAGCTATCTATTCATTTCCATGGAAGCAGCCTGACCTGCTGAGTTCCTCCAGCATTTTATGTGTGTTATCAAGGATACTAGTAAAGAATATACTTACCTAGAACATGTTCTAGTCCAATCCTTCACTGAAGTGACCATGTTATGTATAGATGTCAAACAGGAGCACGCTGAGGACAATATTGTCCATGTTGCTCTGCATTTGCACAGGGATGATACCATCCATCCCTTGTGCCCCAGATACGGAAATCATGTCAGTAGGTTAATTCAGTAAAATCTCATTTCATTTTCAGAATGAATTGAACTATCCTGGAAGTGGTAATTGAGCCCCAGTTGACTTTGTTACATAGCCCTGGCCATAATGACATACTGGAGTAGAATGCTAGGCACAAACACCTATTCCATGTGCTGAGCACTTGATTCCCCAAGTCTTGCCCAACATTTTTTAATTCATGTACAGAGCTCAGTGGGGTTATTTTAATGATAAGATTAAGCTGGGTGCCCTGTGAGTACTGTGCATTACCCTCACCAGCACCCTTTCAATGATACAAGAGAGTTTATTTTAAATTGTTTTCGTGATAAGGATACTTATGAATAAGACTCTACTTATGACTAAGTCCCTAGGCTGCATACCATTCAAATCTCTCAGTATTTAGTCATAGTTGCATCAGGGAGTGAAGAGCAAAACTCCAGTCAGTACTCCATTGTGTGGATGTACACAAATGCTGATAGCAGAGCACTTTATACATGGTTAATGGATACCTGCAATTAACTTTTTGCATATGTTCTAGCTCAGGCATCAAAATTGCCTGAAACAGTTGTCAACATTAGGACAGAGATAGCAGCCTGCGACAAGCCTATTCAAGAGACTTGGAGCTAGAATTTCTATTGACATTTCACTGCAGTACTGAAAGCGCATGATAATAATGGATGAGAAATTAAATTAAGGCCCTATCTTCTCTCTCAGGTGTACGTAAAAGGCACTTTACCCCCGAGGATAAGAATAAATGACTAAACTCTGAACCTTAATATATAGTTACTAATCTGGAATTAAACTAATCATTAGTACCAATAGTTAAAGTGCATTAATGCCCTACAGGAAGGAAATTTACCATCCTACCCTATTCTGTGCTATACATGACTCCAGGTCTAACAACGCAGCTGAATCAAGGCATACAGTTCGAAGAGCAGTTAGGAATAGGTGATAAATTCTGTCAGCATCCAAAAAATTAAATTAAGAAGTTCTCAAGAAAATCATTAGGAAAGAGAAATGGAAAACCAGTGTCAGTGTTTTACAACCACAACTCAAGACTAAATTCTAACAACAAAACTCTAAATAAGTTTGCTTTTATTTCAAAATTCTGTTTTCTTTGCAATATATCTGTTTAATTGAAAGCGTTGTTAACTTAACTTACATCAGAACATTGTATTGATTATAGTGTTGGAGGTGGAGAACTATTTGATCGAATCATTGATGAAAACTATAAGCTCACGGAATTGGACACCATCATCTTTGTGAAGCAGATCTGTGAAGGAATCCAATACATACATCAACAGTATGTGCTGCATTTAGACCTGAAGGTATATTTTTAAAATTGCATCTCTCCATTTAGCAATAAAATATTGAAATTTAAAAAAAACCCTTTGTGGTTCATGATTGCATTTTTATTTTCAGTTTTTGACCTTTGGCTGTAATCTGGTTATGGTTTATTGGTAATCAACAGTAATTTTACTAAGTTAAACAAAGTGTAACTTTATAAAAATTCTCTTCAACCATCAAGTTTTAAATCACATTTATTCATTTGAGATGTAATAATAAGATTGTTGGTCACTGCAGGCCTCTACGGAGACACAGGTCCTTGGAGGTAGGGAGAATGGTTGCTTGATTGGTAATGGAATGGTGGAGATGAAGGCAACAAATACAAACGATAAAATAACCTCTAAATATATAAGTACTTTTAAAAATTGAATTAAAATTCTTGTAAAACATTGGAGTACATTTTGATCATTTTAACCTTGCCCGTCTATGATTTATGAGTATATGGTCTGGACTGAGGCACCTACACGTACCAGAAGCTGTGACTTTACAAAAATGCCTTTCTTTTGTCTACAGCCAGAGAATATTTTGTGTGTAAACACCACAGGAAATCAAATCAAGATTATTGACTTTGGTCTGGCCAGAAGGTAAAGCTAACGTATATTCATTATAAATTATTTGATTTCAAGCATTCTAAATTAAAACAATTGCAATAAAGCCCAGTTCATTGGTAAATAATAAGGTGCATTTTAAAAATAAAATACAATTACAGATTTTGCAAACACCTGTGTAGTTTATATGTGTATTGGCAAATCTAGAAATGACCACCAGAGTCTGACATTTAATGAATATTGAAGTTGGCATCAGTGCTTCTATTTAGAGAAGCAAAATTAGGCTAATTTCCTGGTCATTGACGCCATCTAGGGGCTATAATTGGAAATAGTGCAAAAATGCAGGACTGAGGTTGAATTCTGCTTTGAAAGTGGAACCCTCTGTGTGCCTACAGATGAACACCAGTAGAGGAAAGGAAAATTAAGATATCCAGAGAGATGTCCAACGATTAGGAGTATTTTAAATTTCAGCATCCTTAAAATTTCTACTAGATATGTTTTGCTGCTTATGTGTACTTCCTGGCCTCCAATTGAAACTCCCACTGACAATAAATATAAGTACAATTTTAATTTATTAGTGTTCCCAATTTTATTCTGGCTTTGGGAAGATTAAGCACCCATTGAAGCACTTACAGTATTGTTGGTCTGTAGTGGGGAAAGTCCCTTATACATGTTGTAAAGCTTCAAAGGGGTGACATAACAGAAAGAAAATCTGCACATTTGACTGAACGGGAATGTTTCAGTAGCATAAAGCAGCGTCTAGAGGTCAGGTTCTTATATTATGATTATCCATAGTTGGCAACTATTTTAGAATTTGCATGCAAACAATAACACAAACTATAAATTATGTACTCATACTGTTGGAAATCTTGAGCAGCGCATGCAAAGTGCTGGAGGAACTCAGAGTAGGTCAGGTACTATCTATGCGGGGTAATAGACAGTTGACGTTTCAGGCTGAGACTCATAATCAGGACTGGAAACAAAGGAAATGCACCACCCCACAAGCCTCTGTAGCCAGCATAACATGACTTCCACTATCTACAATGGGATCCTACCACTGAACAACACATTTTCCCCCCCCCACCACCTTCCGCTAGGGATTGCTCCCTATGTGACTCGCTTGTCCACTCCACCCTCCCCACTGGCACTTCTCCCTGCAATGGGGACAGATGCTACATCTGCCCCTAAAACTCCTCCCTCACCAGCATTCAGGGCACCAGACAGTCCTTCCTGGTGAGGCAACACTTCACCTGCAAGTCTGACTGGTGCTCCCAGTGAGACATGACATAGATTGGGTGGGGGGGGGAGGGGACCCACTTTGGCAAGGACCTCCATTCTGTCTGCTGCAAAAGGTGGGATTTCCCAGTGGCCAACTATTTCAATGTGACTTCCCGTTCCTATTCTGACATGTGCTCCTCTACTGCCATGATTAGGAGCTCAAGGTGAAGGAGTTACACCTCATATTCCATCAGGCTAGCCTCCAACCTGATGACCTGAACATTGATTTTTCTAACTTTCAGTAATTTCTAATTCACTCCCTCTTCTTTCTTTCTCCATTCCCATTCTGGATCGTCTCTCACACGCCCCCCCCCCTTCTCCTCACCTGCCCATCATGCCCCTCTGATGACCCTCCTCCTTCCCTTTCTCCTATGGACTACTATCCTCTCCTGTCAGATTCTTCCTTGACTGAACCCTTTACCTCTTCCACCTATCACCTCCCAGCTTTTACTTCATCTCCTCTCCACCCTCCACTAACCTTCCCACTCATCCTGATTTCACTTGCCTGCTTATACTCCCTCCCCTCCCCTCACCTGGGGGCATTTCTTATTCTGGGTTCTTCTCCCTTCCTTTTCAGTCCTGGCGAAGGGTCTTGACCAGGGACATCAACTGCTTTTCACTCTTCATAGATGCTGCCTGACCTCCTGAGTTCCTCGGCACTTTGTGTGTGTTGGTATAAATTATGTGAAAACACAACTGTAAGGTTGCTGTGAAGGTAATTACATTTATCAATCTGAAATATACGGTAAAAAGAAACTAAAATACTGCCCCTTTAAATTCAGAGGTATTATTCAGTAGGAAGGAATTGAAACCTTAACCCAGGTAATCCTGCACCATTACCAAATGCAATACCAGCTGTTTCAGGATCTGTTACACATGATGTGCTAGAAAAAGTGCAAACCAAGACTATAGCTCTTCTTTCTGTTAGTCCTTACGAAGGGTCTCGGCCTGAAACGTCGACTGTACCTCTTCCTAGAGATGCTGCCTGGCCTGCTGTGTTCACCAGCAACTTTGATGTGTGTTGCCTGTGACTATTTTAACATCTTTTACATCTAAGTGTGGAGATAATACACTGATTAACTGAATCAGATATTCTTATGGTATGGACCCAGCTGTAATGATATTTTTAGCTGTAAAGCAATTTCCAATTCAATCTGAGAGCACGTTTCAGCAATGCTTGCTGTTCACTTTACTTGCCTTGTTTATTGTGCTAAGTTCCAGAATATATTATGTCTGTACTGGATCACTTCTCTGTTTTCTCTAACTCCACTCCTTTACTGCACCACTCAACTGTTTAAGGAAAGTTACAGCGTTAAGAAAACTTGAAAAATGTGGAACAGATCTAACATCTTACTATAGAGAAAGTGGATAGCCAGAGACTTCTTCCCAGGGCAGAAATGACTAACACAAGGTTGATAATTTTATGATGATTGGAGTATAGGGGGGAATGTCAGGGGTAAGTTCTTTACACAGAGAGTGGTGGGTGCACAGAATGCCTGCCTGGGGTGGTGGTAGAGGCAGATACGTTAGGGACATGTAACAAACTCTTAGATAAGCACATAGTTGATACAAAATTGAAGGGTTATGCAGGAGGGGAGGGTTAGATTGATTTTAGAATTGGTTAAAAGGTCATCGTAATATCCAGGGGCTGAAGGGCTTGTACTATGCTCTAACGTTCTATATTTTATGTTCTATGTTCTTAACTGAAGACAGATTGTTTCTTTCTTCAGGTATAAGCCAAGAGAAAAACTAAAAATTAATTTTGGTACCCCGGAATTCCTTGCTCCAGAAGTGGTAAATTATGATTATGTTTCGTTCTCCACGGACATGTGGAGTGTGGGAGTTATCACCTATATGTTGTGAGTATCAAATACGTTGCGAGTTACCTTATATCCCAGGTGGAGCAAGTGAAGGAGTGACTTAAGATTGAAATGAATGAGAGTCGATTTTATACAGGAGTAGGGAAAGAACCACATTATGTGGGTTGTTAGGATGGTCACGTTCTTGCTATTGGCCTGCATTTTTTAATAAGGGTGAAAGAACGGCGCTGGTTGCTGATGTCAAACCAAACTATCTGTGAAGATCTGACAATGAATGTGGCATGAATTTTCCCTGTCCTAATATTGGTTGGTCACAAATGAATTAATGGGATCCCTGATATCTAGTATCGACAACGCTACCAAACTAGCTGAGCAGCAAAACACACTGGAGAAGGTTCAAAGTCTGCAACCTAGGAGATTGAAAAAGTTTTTTTTATCTAATGCTTTCAACATGTTGCAGACCACAAAACTAGTTGGAATATACTGTATGTTTAAGATTAATAAGGGAGTCGAAATAGCAAAGTAACATTTCAATAAATAAAATGTAATATTTATTATTCATTTGAAGATCCAAAGAACTTTGAAATCGTGTGTTTGAGTGAAGTGAACTATGGACATAAAAGTAACATATGATTGGGAGTTTGCTGGCAATCAAGCACAGCAATCAAAGGACATTTGCAGTATAGTTCATAAAATTTTAAAGTTTGTATAATTTTTAACATTGATTTTGCTGATTATACAAGGGAATACCCAAAGCAATGGAACAGGGGTTACTGATATCCTCTAAAGGATTTCTGTGCTAACCTAATCATAAGCATTCTCAGGAATTTGCTGTCAGTTTGATGAAAAATGTTGACAATATCATTACATATCATTACATATCCGGATCAATATAACCTTTAGCTCTCTGTTTTTAGCTAACAGACAAATAACATCAGGAATACTAATTGAACAAAGTCTTTGTTTTGTAAGACCTGTACCAAGAGCCTCATGATCGATAAGCTCACTGATATGCATTATTCAGAAGCGGGGGAAACGAATGTGCTTGTGCCCAGTGGCCCATCTTATTTGATGTCTATATCCATGTTAGATAACTTCATAAGGAGCCCAGCTGCTGTCTGCCCAGACGGTTCTGAAGAACGGAAGTCTCCTTCCCACTCAGTCGATAAGGGTCAATGTATTCAATTTACTCTTTATTCAAGATAAAACTTCAATCAAACAACATCAACGATTGACAGAGCAGTGTACAAAAACATTGATTGATGTTGTATTGACACTCAATCTTCCCTCCATGCTAAACATTCTCCCTCTCCCCCCCCACCACCACCAGTATACCATAGTAACAGTATCCATTGCAAAATGCACCGCTTCAATCTTCCAAGGCTTGTTCAACAGTACCTTCCAAGCCAACAACCTCAGTCTGTAGAAGGGGATGGACAGTTGTTCCATAAGAAAGCCACTATTCGCAACTCATAGAGTCATACATCATGTAGATAGGCCTTTCATGTCAACAAGAGCGCACATCCAAACTCATCTCATTTGCCAGTGTTTCACCTTAACCTTCTGAAGCTCTGTTATGTTTGAAGTGCCAATTTTTTTCATATACTACCCTGATTTAGATACACATTACCATTCCTTTGTTGATACTGGGTCAACTTTGTTGTGTATTTACTATGTCAGTAATACTGAAAATACATTGTTTGATTAAGTATTCTTTGTCATTTACATAATTGATCATGGGTTATAAGTAAAAGTACATGAATGGCACACTGTATGTCATCACACCACCACGTCATAAGCGCACGCCTCACTAAAGTAAGAGAAAAGTAGACACGGTTTTCCCAGGTCTAAACCTGTTGAACTGCAGTGTGCATTTCTTTGCAAGAGGAGGGAGATGGTCAAGTTAAAGAAACAGGATAACAGTCACAGGTTCATAAACAGTGAGGATATGATAATGATAATAAATTTTAAAAAAACAGAAGTGGCTGACTAAGTTGGAAAGATAGACACATTTGTTTGCATAATACATAACTGGAATATATATATGTACTGAACTAACTGAGCAGTATTTTGAAACAAATGAAATAGCCAGTGCAAGGCAGGTCCCAGTTTTGCTGAGTTTAATAGGTGAAAAAGCTTAGAAGTCTGTCTGACTGCTCCTTCTAAACCAGCCAAAATGAGTTTTGCTAATATCGTGAGAATAATATTTAGAACGGAAACTATTGTTGATTGCAGACTGCTTTAGGTTTCATAAGCAGAATCAAAAAGAAGGGGAGTCCATTTCACCTTACATAGCTGCATTGAAGAGATTGAGCATTGTCAATTCAGTAATGGGTTTAATGATGCAATCAAAGATCATTTAGTTGGTGGGATCTTACAAGAAAGCATTCACAAATGGGTCCTAACTGAAGCACAATCCACATTTATAAGTGCAGTTAAAATCACTATCAATGGAAACAGCAGCCAAAGGTGCAACTGATTTGTAGTCAGGAATGAAAGTGGCTGTGAACAAAATTGTAATGTCTAAAAAGAAACCTGACTGGCCAAAAAATTGTGCCCAGGGCTTACATACACCAAACCAATGCAGAGGTGAAATTTAGAGGTGAAACTTGCAAAGTAGAACACATACAAAGACCATGTCGGGCAGACAAAAATTAAACAGGGAAAAGAAAAAGATTAAAAATTTAAGTTGCAGTTTCAGAAGAGCACTAATCTGCATGCTGTTGATGAAAAATCTGATACTGATGAGAGTGACACAGGACTGAGTAACCTTGAGATTTACAATGCAAAAACTAACTGGAGACCAGCAATATGGCTTACCCCAGAAGTGAACAGCAAATTAATTAAAATGGAATTGGACACCGCCTCAACTGATTCAGTCATTCTACAAGATGACTTTGAACGACATTTCAAAGATACTGAACTGAAGCCTGCAGATATCCAACTGAGAACCTACACTGCAGAAGATAACTCCGGTGGGAATGACATTATTTACAGTGAAATACAACAACCAAAAAGCCACATTGGGCTTGGATGTGGTAAAAACAGAAGGGCCGGTATTGTGGGAGGGTGAGTGACTGAGACAATGACAAATTGATTGGAGATCTAGCCACCATTTGCATTTGCCTTGCAATAGAATCAACTGAAAGCAAATTAAGAAAGGTAGTGGATGACGCCACAGCAGCGTTCAAGGATGGCTCAAACATATCAAGGGTCAAATAGTGTTAAGTGAAGATGCCACATCAAGGTTTTTCCAATTCCCATCCATTTCTTTATACCATGATAAAGTAGCCAGTGAACTAGATCACATGGAGGCGGAATGAATTCTTTCTAAGGTTGAGTAGAGCCCATGGTCAATGCCAGTGGTTTCAGTAGCCAAAAATGATAGGTCTGTCAGGACCTGTGGTGATTTTAAGATCACCATCAACCCAGTACTAAAAGTAGATCAATATCCTCTACCCAGGAGAGAGGATATCTTTGCAAACTTTTCTGGAGGGAAACACTTTAGCAAAGCATACTAAGCTGTGGTCTACTCACGGACGGAGATGGAAGAAGAGTCCAAAGTGTTTCTCACCGTAAACACAAAAGACTTTATCATTTATATGCTTATTTTTAGAGTAGCATCTGTACCTGCACTCTGGCAGAAAGCTATGGACCAGGTGTTGAAAGGCTGTCTAGGCACTTGGTGCTACCTAGCACAAATCATTGTTACCAGTAAGGATGACAAGGAACATCTCCGAAATCTCAAGATAGTGTTAAAAAGATCAGAAGATGATGGGCTCAGAACAAGATGCAGCAAGTGTGAATTATTTAAACCAAGCATCACTTACTGTGGTCATACTATTGACAAATGAGGTTTACACAAGTGTGCTGAGAAAATTTCTTGATAATAGTGGATGCAGCTACAAAGTGGCCAGAAATGTTCCCAATGGCCCCCACTACAGCCTCGCACAGTTGATGTGGTGAAAAACCTCTTCTTAAGGACTGCAGTTCCAGAACACTTAGTTGGTGATAATGGACCACTGTTTGTTGTGGAACAGTTTCAGTCATTCCTGAAAATGAATTGGAACTAAGACATATTATATCTGTACCATACAACCAAGCTGCTTGGCGGAAAGGTTTATCCAGCGTCTAAGGAACACACTGTGAGCAATGTCAGCAGAACACACTACACTGACACCGAATCAGACTCTTGCCAATTTCCTCCTTGCACTCCACAACCAACAATGCAACTGCCTTGTGGTTCCTGGGACGTCCCTTGTGCTCACACTGGATATCCTCAAACCCAAACTCAGGAGGAGCATGCAGGACAAGTTGAGGGCTCCTCCAACAAGGAGGTTTGGTGTTTCACTCCTAGACAAGTAGTCTTGGCGAGGGATGACAGAGGTGATTAAAAATGGGTACTTGGGTGTCCAGAGATGTTGGAACCACTTCCTACAGACCCAGAGTCACTTCCTACAACCACCACAGAGCAGACCCCAGAACCTGAGATTGTTTCACAGCCACAAGTCTCACCTGCCAAGGAGAGTGACCCTCCCCACCTCCCCTTGTCAAGAAAGACGTTTTCCCACAAGGGTAAGAAATCCTCCATATAGTGATTAAGTCTTTAGGACAATTTTAAATTTACTATGCTGCGGATGTCCATTTAGTAGTTATATTATATAGTATACTGTGTATATAAGATGACTAGAGAGCAAAATGTTACATATTTGAGATAGCATGTATTCTATATTAACTTGGAGTTTAGAGCTAAACTGAGAGGATTGTCGTGTATTTAATATTTCAGTAATATTTGAGTAATATTGTAAGTATATCCTTTGATTAAGCATTAGGGAGAGAGAGAGAGAGCCTGTGGTATGTCGAAATACTGGGTGAACGAGTAGTTTTTGGGGTACTGCTAGTCTGTGTCTTTATTGATGCTTTGCTGCATGTTTGAGCGGTCGGCGGAGGGTGCTGGGGGGTTCATTTCCTTGCTGCCGTTTGTGTGTATGAGGGGGGAGTTGGGGGGGCTTTGGGATTCTAACGTTTTAACTGTCATTCATTCTCTGGGGCACTCCTCTGTTTTTGAGGATGTCTGCGAAGAAAAAAAATTTTGGGATGTATATTGTATACATTTCTCTGACATTAAATGTACCTATTGAAAACTTCGTTTGTTTAAATAATTCATTATGCGTTATATATAAAAGTATGTGAATGGTATACCACATCACAAGCACACACCTCACTAAAAATAAAAATGTAACATACTTGTTCTCTTGGACTCCCATGTTTTTCATTTAATTATTTTCTGGAGTTACAAAACATAACAAACTTCACCACAGAGACTGTAGCAGTTGAAGAAAGAGGTCCATTATGACCTTCCCAAGCACAATTAAGGATGAATAATAAGAGTAAGATCCCTGGTCATTCTATCACTGGAAACGGAATCTATAAATGCAAAAATTGTGCATGCCACATTTACGTACTGACAACAGTATAAGAAAAGAATTCTCCTTGTGAAACATGAATAACCATCCATTTATAAAAGTATTTATAAGTAAGGGCCTCCTATTCTGTTCACTTTATACTGGTTGAGTACCCCTTATCCAAAATTTCCAAAATCCAAAACTGTTTTGAACGCTGACTTGACATATTCCACACTGTGCTGAAGTTCCCACATGAATCTTGGGAACATCACAAGTTCTCGGATGCTGTACGGGTCACTGTACATTACAAACAGTTCTGAGAAGTGATCTCATATATGTGATGAACAGGCTTAATGAAAAGTAGAAAAATTCTGCATAAAGTGAAAAATGAAGATCTCGATTGTGTATTTAAAGAGTGGATTGGTCAGTGTTGGAGTGAACATTTGCTGCTTAACAGTATGCTAATCATGAAACAAGCCAAGATCTATCATGACGAACTGAAAATTGAAGGTAGTTGTGAATATTCATCAGGCTGTTCACAGAAATTTCAGAAGTGACACAGCATTAAATTTTTAAAGATTTAAAGCATTTTAAAGATAACGCATCTGATCACAAAGCAGCAGAGAGATTCATTGAGTTTGCAAAAATCATTGCTGATGAAAATCTAACACCAGAACAAGTCACAATGCTGATTATTTTTATACCTTACACAAAACCTAAGAAGAAGTAAAATACAAATACAGTGTAAACACGAGAAAATCTGCAGATGCTGGAAATTCAAGCAACACACACAAAATGCTGGTGAACGCAGCAGGCCAGGCAGCATCTATAGGAAGATGTACAGTCGACGTTTTGGATCGAGACCCTTCGTCAGGACTAGCGGAAAAAAGAGATAGTAAGAGATTTGAAAGTGGGAGGGGAGGGGGAGACCCGAAATGATAGGAGAAGACAGGAGGGGGAGGGATGAAGCCAAGAGCTGGGAAGTTGATTGGCAAAAGGGATAAGGCTGGAGAAGGGGGAGTATAATAGGATGGAAGGCCTTGGAAGAAAGAAAGAGGGAGGGGAGAACCAGAGGAAGAAGGAGAACAGGCAAGGAGTTATTGTGAGAGGGAAAGAGAGAAAAAATAGGGATGGGGTAAGAAGGGGAGGAGGGGCGTTCATGGAAGGTAGAGAAATCAATGATCATGCCATCAGGTTGGAGGCTACCCAGACGGAATATAAGATGCTGTTCCTCCAACCTGAGTGTGGAAACTGACAGTACACTGTATAACACCTTATATACAGTGTACTGTCTTTTAATCTAAATGCAACATCATTGGCGGAGACTGAAAGCCTGCCGTTGTTTGTTGGTGTTCAACAGCTGATTCAGGTATTCTCTCCCGATGCTGCTGTGCTGCTTTTGTTGATCTGCACATTATGTTTTCAGTATATTAATGGTATGTAATAATTTTTACTGTTAAGGCCATATATGTTATGAACAAGAGTAAGAGAAAGACTGGCACATAAATTCAGAGTCGGAAATGATGACGATCCCAAACTATCTCATTAAGTATTTTGAAATCTGAAAAAATCCTAAATCTGAAACATTTCTGGCCCCAAACATTTTCGATAAAGTGTACTCAAACTGTACTAATGATCGTGTGGCTAAGCACAGTTCATTACTGTGTGTAAGTCTGCGGGTGACACCCCTGTTGTTGGCCGAATCCAAGGTGGTGACGAATCGACATGTGGGAGGGTGATTGAAAATCTGCTTTAGTTGTGCCATAACAACCTCTTACTCATTGTCTGCAAAACCAAAGAGCTGGTTACTGACTATAGAACGAAGAAGCTGGAGGCCTGTGAGTAAGTTCTCATTAGAGGATCAAAGGTAGACAGGATCAGTAGTGCAAACACGTACGCTATCTCGTTGAAGAATTCACAGATCTTCCCAGGATGTTTCCCTGCAGGGCCTGCATATTGTGGTAAATAGGCTCCCACAATACAGGATGTCAACACTTGTGCAAATGGCCGTGTGTGTCTTCTCCAGGAGGAAAGAGGGTAAAATGGGCAGAAGAAGGAAAAGTAGATTTATATTTGAGTAATGTTTGTCAGGATTGGGGTATGCTCTTGACTGTGATCCTTTGTGAGCAATGTAGGTTATTTCAGCCCTTAGCTGTCTACTGTTAAACTCCTGAGTTTCCCATGCACTGAATGTATTATGCAGAAAACATGGGCTAGGAAAAGGCTTTCTACCCCATTAAGTCATTCCTTTCAGAGACACTCTTAGCAGTAGTTATTGTTCCATTACAGTGAGTGATGATGGATGTTTGCTTTTCCAGGCTGAGTGGCTTATCCCCTTTCCTGGGTGAGCATGACACTGAAACCATGAACAATATTATCAATTCAGACTGGGAATTTGATGAAGAAGGATTTGAAAATGTTTCCGAGGAAGCAAAAGAATTTGTTTTAAACCTAATAGTGAAAGAAAAATGGTAAGATATAAAACATAGTTTTCTTTGCAGTGATTCTTCTTTTTGTAACATTTATGAAGGCCTAAATTTTAATTAGTCTTGTGCCAGTACTGATATGCTTTAGCCTTTAGTAGTTCTTTAGCTTCCATGGGCAAATTTCTTTCATTTCCTACATCTGCAGGTTTCCTGTGCACATGTGGTTCAAAAAATGAGTTATTAAATAAACAAAAACTACTAAAGAAAATAGAAGAACGCCTGGGAGCAAAGAAAATTTTGTCATTTGGTCTTTGGGAATGATCTGAAGAATTATTCTTTCCTATAAATGATGGTGAGAAGAAAACGACAGAAAGTTGTGGAAACTTGATAACTAACAGAAGTCTTCTGATAGGTATTGAGGAGAAATCCTCTGGTAGGAGCCAGGGATTTATGCACAAGACAAGAAAGAACAACGTCCTTTTCCCGCTTTGCTTCTATTACAATGGAACCAATAAGCGCCCCCCCCCCCTTTACAAAATATATATGACAGACATTTAATTGTCTGCTGGAATGCATTTTGCAAATTTCAATATTCCACTCTTCTACAAAGTGTTTATTATAGAACTTTGCAGAATAGCAAAACCTTAAAGGGAAAGACAACAAATTTATTTAGCTCCACTTTGTTGAGTCCCCAGTTTTGAAAGCTGTCAAGATTCCAGACAGAGAGCCTTACTAAAAATTGCACCTATGGGTCCTATAAATGGAACTGCCATTAATGGTATCCTTGAGAATGGAAGGCACCCTCCATTTCCTAAATCAGTGAGGACATTAAAAATAAATAAAAATAAATTTAACTTGCCAATTCTCCTGATATGGTACTATGAGTAAACCATGGGCCTTTGCTCTTCCCTTCCAACTCAGCCATGATATCGTCAATACCGTCTCCCACTGCTGAATTTACCTGAGCGTCAACAGCCTTTTCTTGGTGCTAGTGAGTGGATCTGTGAGCATCTTGTCTTTACACTTAAAATGAATAACAGCTGATCAATAGCACCCAGTCGAGGACTGGTATTTGAAATCTTACCTATGCTCAAACCCAAGTGCATTTGCAGGAAACTAAATTGTGCCTCTAGTCATTCCATAATTAACAGTCCAGAGAATTTTATGGATTCATGACTCAAAGATTTAAAAAAGTATGTAAAGGTCTTTCTGCTCTCAAAATTCAAAGTTGAGCATATTGGTTGATTGTGGTTGACACAGAGTACTTCACCACATGCTTAATGTCAACCAGAATTAAAAGGTAGTGTGCTCTTGTGAAATATGAAAATGGATACTTAGAGTTTGTTTAAAAACCATAATGTAAAAAATACACATCAGTTTATAATCGCAGTACCCACCTATTTTGAAATAAAGGCATAATACTGTTCTGGCTTCAGAATATGTTGCACATACTTACTGGTTTAGAGTTTACAGTAATCTGTGTTTATATGGATTCACACTGTTGTGAAGAAACTTGCAAGGATTGCTTTGAAGGCTCTCAGACTTTGCATAATTTTACATCATTCATAGCTAGTCCTATTAAAGACATATTTGACTGCAGCACCTATCATCAAACCAACAGTATTTAGACCTGTTCTAAAGTTTTATGATTAGCTACACGTTTAGCAAGAACTCTTAATCCAATTTTACGGAGGACAGATGCAATTTTCCAATCCGCCTTGCCTGTAAAAAGGAGCTTTTTAACCGAAAGCTAAACTTTCCATCTAAAAATGAGTCAGCTAAACTCTGTGTGGGGCTGTTTGGTAGCAAGTGGTTAGCATAATGGTAGTGCCAACTCTAAGATCGGAGCTCAAATCCTGCAGTTGTCTGCAAGGAGTTTGTACAATCTCCCTGTGACCATGTGGGTTTCCTCCAGGTGCTCCGGTTTCTTCCCACGTTCCTAAGACGTACGCGTTAGGGTTAGTAGGTTGTGGGCATGCTACGTTGGTGCTGGGAGCATGGTGGGACTTTTGGGCTGCCCTCAACACACCCTTGATTCAAATACACATTTCATTGTATGCTTCAATGTACATACCCTGTCAGATCCAGCTCAAACCACGTCATCAAGTTCACTGATGATACAACAGTGGCTGACCTCTTTGGCAACAATGATGAATCGAGATAAGAGAGACTTGTCAAGCGGTGTGAGAACAGTGATCTGAGTCTCAATGTAGACAAGACAAAAGAGATGATTATGGACTTCGGGAAGGCGAAGGTCAACCACTCTCCATTGCACATCAATGCCTCTGCTGTGGAGAGAGTAAAGAGTGCAAAGTTCCTTGGAATACACATAACAGACAATCTAAGCTGGACCCATAGCACCTCCTCATTAGTCAAGAGGACACAGCACTTCCTGAGGAGATTGAGGTGTGCAATGCTCCCTGCCCCCCATTGAAGACATTTCTACAGAGCGTCCCGTCTGGCTGCACCATTGTGTGGTATGGAAGCTGCAAGGCTGCAAGGCGTCAGACTGCAAAACCCTACAGAGGATGGGAAAAGCTGCCGAGAACTCCGGGGTCTCCCCCCCCCCCCCATTTGTGATAGTTACTGGTAACATTGTATCTGAAGGGCCAGAAACGTTGTTGAGCATCCTTACCGCCCATCCTACTATCCCTTTGACCCACTAACATCAAGGAAGGAGGTACAGGAGCATCAGGACTAGGACAGCTGGAGTGGGGAACAGCTCCTACACTGCCCGCCCCCAGCAGTGAGGCTAATGAATACCCTGCCACCACCAAGATCCTGTCACCAGGACAGTGAGCTGTTCATTGTGCAACACACACAAAATGCTGGAGGAACTCAACAGGCCAGGCAGCATCTACGGAAAAGAGTACAGTTGACGTTTTGGGCCAAAAGCCTTCGTCAACTGTACTCTTTTCCTAGATGCTGCCTGGCCTGTTGAGTTCCTCCAGCATTTTGTGTGTGTTGCTCGGATTTCCAGCATCTGCAGATTTTCTCTTGTTTGTGAGCTGTTTACTGTTCACCTGTGCTGCACACTTCACGTGCATTTTGGATTATACTTTATGAACTTATTTATGGTGATATTTTGTTTTATGTACTGTGTGTGATATATGTATTGTGGGTTGACCGTGGTCTGGAGGAACTTTGTTCCGTTTGGTTATATCTACGTTCAGCAGAGTGATTATAAACCTGAACTTGAACTTGTGACGAATAAAGCTAATCTTTAATCTCCAATCTTTAATGTTTTTAAATTGTTGATAACCAAATTGTTGGAACTAGCTTCAAGAAGTTGCTGGCTAATATAAAGTGACAATCCATAAATGGCCCAGATCAGTTCATTGTCAGTTTTAAACTGTGCACAATGTGGTAAAAAATCAGTCTGACACATGCTAATATCACTAGGTCGTGCAGCAACTTTTATGGAAATACATCTTCACATGCAGGTAATGTAAATTTTTCTCAGAAGCAACGCACACAAAATGCTGGAGGAACTCAGCAGGGCAGGCAGCATCAATGGAAAAGAGTAAACAGTCAATGTTTGGGCTGAGACCCTTCATCAGGACAGTTTAGACTTTCCCATAGATGCTGCATGGCCTGCTGAGTTCCTCCAGCATTTTGTATGTGTTGATTTGGATTTCCAGCATCTGCAGACTTTCTTGTGTTTGTAAACTTCACTCTGCCCAGTTGTATATACTGGATCCTGGTTAACTGGACCATTAATCAGGCAGCTGTTTTGTTTGGGGCAACACTTAAAGAACAAAACTAATCGAGAAGATGGCCTGGATTCCCTTTGTTTATTTGGGCTGCTTAATTGGGACAGGGGACTGTTGCTGAAGTCCCTAACCAGCTTCAATCACATGCCCATGGCTGTTAAGATGCTATGTCGTATTTAAAGCGAAATCTTTAAATACCATCAGCTGTGTGTGGTTCTGTTCCAAAAGCAGTGATTTTTGTCATTGATAGTTGGTGAGGAATAAGCAGTAAGACAATTTAGAACTGCTTTGCTCACTACAGATTTGGGAATTGAGGCATTGACACCAGAATCGACCAGGAGTAAAAATGAAGCAATTTCACTACTTCAACAAGTTAAGACCTACAAAAAATTTTAATGTATCAGCAATCATCTTGAATATAACAATGAAAATAAAGATTTGAAGGATGCAGTTTTTGAAAGCATTTTATGAAGGCAGTCCATTACCTGCACTAGGTGTCTGAGCTGGTTTTGTTCCTTTACAGTCCATCGATGGCCGAATTCCTCCATCGACAACTATTAGGAACTACAATTTTAAAGTACGCGATTAACTGATGGCCCAGTTGTATACAACTGAGTAGAGTGAAGTAAACAAGCATGAGAAAATCTGAAGATGCTGGAAATCCAAAGCAACACACACAAAATGCTGGAGGAACACAGCAGATCAGGCAGCATCTGTGGGAAAGAGTAAACAGTCCTGATAAAGGGTCTTGGCCCAAAATATTATACTATGGTTTTATAATACTATAGTACTGTAGTAGTATTGGCAGTGTTCGAATTTGTTCTGTATTTCATTTAGATACGTAATTTGTAACTCGGTTAAATGGTAGTTTGTCATTTTTGTACATTTTTAGCTTTTTCATGAAACTTTGACCAAATGGGACAGCCATTTAATTGGGCCAAAATGTACTGGTCTCGATGTGTCTCAATTAACTGGAATCCACTGTATTTAATTTTGTGTGGGTGGACATCTCCTTCCCAATTATAGCAAAAGTCCAGCAAAGCACATTTGGCCCTTATGTTACAGTTCACAGCTAATCATAAATTACTGTGTGCCTTGAGGCACAGAACCAGCTTCCCCTCTGTTGTCTCATTGCTTCAGTAAAGCAGCCAGCAAAATCGAAGACCCCACTCAGCCTGGATATTCTCTCTTCTCCCCTCTCCCACTTAGCACTAGAGACAAAAGCCTGAAAGCACATACCACTCGGCTCAAGTTCAGCTTCTACCCCACTGCTATCAGACTTATGGCCTCATAGTTCACCTTGTTACAATCTTGCACTTTATCATTTACCTGCACGGCACCTTTTCGGTAGCTTTTACACTTCATTCTTCATTATTGCTATCTTATTTCTAGCTTAATGCACTGTGTACTGCAGGAACAGTATGCAAGGCAAGCATTTCATTTAATCTTGGTATAACTAAACCAAACAACACATCTGATCAATGTCCTGTATTTTTCAATGAGCCTGCCTCTCATTCCTCTAAACTATAGACAGTATTGATCCACACTACTTTTCTCTTTGAAAAGTACTTCCTCTTCCGCCCACCACCACCGCAACCAGTCCAATAAACCAATCTGGCACATCCTCTATTCCAAATAGTAAACATCATGAATGTGGGGACCAGACCTGTATTCAATATTCCAATTGGTGTCCCATCAGACCCTATATAATGAGAAGGAAAATGTCTTTACTCTTGTACACAAATCCTCTTGCAATAAAGGCTAGCCTGACAATTGCCTTTCCAATTGCTTACTCTATTTGCACTTTAACTTTCACTGATTTATTTACAAACGTGATCTGCACAACAACACTTCTCAGTTTTTTCACAATTAACGTTTTGCACATTATATTTCCATCAGTCCTCATCTATTCTCTTAATCTGCTTCTGCAACCGCTTTGCATCTCTTCACAAATCACAATGATGATCTCACTATGGGACTTCTTAAGCTGATGTTAAGAATTCTGAAATTAATTGAATTCTCCATTGTGTTAATTCTAACCCAGCTGGAAAAGGCTTTGCTGATGCTGGACTCAGATGGATGGTATTAGATGAAAGCCGCAACTTAATTTTCTCAATAATGATAATGATGTAAATACCCATCAAGTCACCATGGAATTGATGGGCCAAATACCCTGTTTCTGTGCTGTAGTGTTCTATGACTTCTATCACAGCATTTGTAGAGCAAGACTGATTTTTCTGGTCAATTCCCTTTCAAAAGAAATCAGAACCAAGAACTGGTTTTTGGATTTTAAGAAAATTGTGCCGACATTATCTAATGACTTGTGTTAATTTGCTTCCAGCACTAACACCATGTTTCCAATATTACCAGTGGCAGGTTCAGTGCGTCACAGTGCCTGAAACACAAATGGCTGAACAACTTAACAGAGAAAGCAAGCAAGTGTAGGGTTCGTCTCAGATCTCAAGTGATGTTACAGAAGTACATGTTACAGCGCCTATGGAAGGTAATACCTGGTTCACTTTCGTTTAGTTGATTTTGACCATGTGAGTAAATCCTGTGCACATGCTCATAAAAGTTAATAAAAATCCACTTTAAGGTTTAAATCTGAATTAAGGAACTCACTGCTTATAAGAACAGACCGAAGTCAATCCTAAACATGCGCATTTGAGTGCTGGATTCATGCTCAACATATTGGGCCTTATCGTGCTTACAGTTACTGACTGTTCTGCACAAGATCAGCTGCTAATGTGTGACAGAATTCTTGACTTCTGTGTCTGCACTTTATAGCGCCAAAACTCAAATGTACTGGAGTTCAGATGTGGGTAAACCTGCGTTAGTCCAGCACTGAGTCGATAGCTGCTTAACAGTAATTGAATATGGCTTCAAATGAATTTAAAAATAAAATTGTTCAAAAAGTCTTGATTGACTATTTAAATGGTTTCCAACTGCCATCCCTCTGATCATCAGAGGCAGAAACAATACAACAGGTCTTTAATGATCTGGGTTGTCAGAATGATATCAGGGTGGTTCCTTAAGGTTGTCATAGCTGGTAGAGGTAGTAGTGCCAAATTCTCACTACCTATTAAATGCTCCCAATGCCATGCACCTCAAATAGCCGCTGACAACCAAGTCTAGCTCCAGGCCTTCATGCGTGGCTTAGCTACTAAGTCTGGTGAAACCATTTCTACTGACAGAAGGGGCAAAGGCGGGTTACTGGCCTTCAGGCAGATGGGGTTCATTTGCCGAGGTTGGCAGCACATCTAGGAGAAGTATCCCAAGCCTCTGCTGCCTTGCGGCTACATCCATCCATAGGGAAGATTTCAGGAGTAAACCTTGAGGAAAAAAACCTGGAACTGGGGTCCCTAAGGCAGTCCTACCTTAAGTTCAAAGCTGACTGGCAACTCCTGTGATGCTGCTGGTGCCAAACTGCATCAGTTTCTGCTGTTCCTTGGGCATGAGTAACATCCACGTCCGACCCTGATTAACAGAGTCCTCACATCACATCAGGGTGGTTTTGTGGGTCAGGCCTTACTCTCTGCTGTCAGTAACCTAGTTAGTAGTAGTAATAGTAAACATAGAAAACATAGAAAATAGGTGCAGGAGTAGGCCATTCGTCCCTTCGAGCCTGCACCGCCATTCAGTATGATCACGGCTGATCATCCAACTCAGAACCCTGCACCAGCCTTCCCTCCATACCCCCTGATCCCTTTAGCCACAAGGGCCATATCTAACTCCCTCTTAAATATAGCCAATGAACTGGCCTCAACTGTTTCCTGTGGCAGAGAATTCCACAGATTCACCACTCTCTGTGTGAAGAAGCTTTTCCTAATCTCGGTCCTAAAAGGCTTCCCCTTTATCCTCAAACTGTGACCCCTCATTCTGGACTTCCCCAACATCGGGAACAATCTTCCTGCATCTAGCCTGTCCAATCCTTTAGGATTTTATACGTTTCAATCAGATCCCCCCTCAATCTTCTAAATTCCAACGAGTACAAGCCCAGTTCATCCAGTCTTTCTTCATATGAAAGTCCTGCCATCCCAGGAATCAATCTGGTGAACCTTCTTTGTACTCCCTCTATGGCAAGGATGTCTTTCCTCAGATTAGGGGACCAAAACTGCACACAATACTCCAGGTGTGGTCTCACCAAGGCCTTGTACAACTGCAGTAGTACCTCCCTGCTCCTGTACTCGAATCCTCTCGCTATAAATGCCAGCATACCATTTGCCTTTTTCACTGCCTGCTGTACCTGCATGCCCACTTACAATGACTGGTGTATAATGACACCCAGGTCTCGTTGCACCTCCCCTTTTCCTAATTGGCCACCATTCAGATAATAATCTGTTTTCCTGTTTTTGCCACCAAAGTGGATAACTTCACATTTATCCACATTAAATTGCATCTGCCATGAATTTGCCCACTCACCTAACCTATCCAAGTCACCCTGCATCCTCTTAGCATCCTCCTCACAGCTAACACTGCCGCCCAGCTTCGTGTCATCCGCAGACTTGGATATGCTGCATTTAATTCCCTCATCCAAGTCATTAATATATATTGTAAACAACTGGGGTCCCAGCAATGAGCCTTGCGGTACCCCACTAGTCACTGCCTGCCATTCTGAAAAGGTTCCGTTTATTCCCACCCTTTGCTTCCTGTCTGCCAACCAATTCTCTATCCACATCAATACCTTACCCCCAATACCGTGTGCTTTAAGTTTGCACACTAATCTCCTGTGTGGGACCTTGTCAAAAGCCTTTTGAAAATCCAAATATACCACATCCACTGGTTCTCCCCTACCCACTCTACTAGTTACATCCTCAAAAAATTCTATGAGATTCGTCAGACATCATTTTCCTTTCACAAATCCATGCTGACTTTGTCCGATGATTTCACTGTTTTCCAAATGTGCTGTTATCACATCTTTGATAACTGACTCTAGCAGTTTCCCCACCACCGATGTTAGGCTAACTGGTCTATAATTGCCTGGTTTCTCTCTCCCTCCTTTTTTAAAAAGTGGGGTTACATTAGCCACCCTCCAATCCTCAGGAACTAGTCCAGAATCTAAAGAGTTTTGAAAAATTATCACTAATGCATCCACTATTTCTTGGGCTACTTCCTTAAGCACTCTGGGATGCAGACCATCTGGCCCTGGGGATTTATCTGTCTTTAATCCCTTCAATTTACCTAACACCACTTCCCTACTAAGATGTATTTCCCTCAGTTCCTCCATCTCACTGGACCCTCTGTCCACTACTACTTCCGGAAGATTATTTATGTCCTCCTTAGTGAAGACAGAACCAAAGCAATTATTCAATTGGTCTGCCATGTCCTTGCTCCCCATAATCAGTTCACCTGTTTCTGTCTGTAGGGGACCTACATTTGTCTTAACCAATCTTTTTCTTTTCACAGATCTATAAAAGATTTTAGTAGTCATACTTTATTAATCCCGGGGGAAATTGGTTTTCGTTACACTCAATGATCTGTGAGATGTAGTCTATTGGGAGTCGAATGTCTGTAGAAGTACAAATGTGGACATCCTGTGAGAAGTGAATGTGAAGTGTTGGCTGGGATCAGACTGATCCTGTCTTTTTGGGAAAATAACCTAAATTAATCTGTAATAATGGGCATATTCCACTTCATGCACAATTTTCTATAATAATCTATACTTTTGGGCACAGTGGAATACTATAGCAAAGGATGTTGTGTTAACATTCTATGCTTTCTGGCCAACTCTTTCTGTGACATTTGTGCACTTCCACATATGCTGTTAATCCATTGTGATCCCAATTTGCTTTGACTTCTGTGTGCATTCTGCATTAAGTCTTGAGGGGGTGGAAAAGCAAGCCCTATATTGATCCTGTCTTCAGTTGATGTCAACTTTCCAACAAGGATCACAAGTTGTGTTTCCCTTCCCTTCATTAAGTTGGGACATTCACTGAGATAAACTGAATAACCCCACACTCTCGATCAGACCGTGACTGTATCATACTAAGTGTATTGTACCTACCAGAATAGTTAAACATGTACAGTTAAATTTTTCCTGCAGGCTTTTGTAAAGTATACCAGCTTGAATCAAACGACCCAATTATACCACAATCCCAGAAGAATATAGTGAAGATATTTTTCTAAAGCATTGTTTCAATACCTTGCGTGGCTCCATTATTTCTACCACCCATATGTAACTCCTGATTACGATGGTGATACTAATAAGAGGAAAAAGCAAAGTTAGGTTTATACCAAGTATACGTAGTGTTGTCATGGGATGTTATTGCATATAATGAAAGGTCACATAGCAGAGGAATAAATTGCTAACACTTTTAGACTGCAGGCAAGACTAATGATTAATTTTCATTTGTGCTTACAGAAAAATTATTACGCAGTTGCTGCAGCAAACAGGTTCAAAAAGATCACTCAACAGAATTTGTGCAAGAACACTTAGCCTGTGATTTGGGATACAACAACAGAAGAAATGGTACAGCCTGGTAAATAGCAAATCAGGCACTTTATCATCACAGGATTGGAGGATTTATGAATTATCTTCCTTTTATATGGACTACATTCAGATGCTATATTTTAAACATTTTTGCAGCTGTTCATAAAAATTTGGCCAAACCGAATGATGAAATTCATATGACCTTTAACAGCAGAAATATGGAAAATACTCTTTTTCCCCAAGGATTTACCAGATCTGGTAGCATCCTTACCTCTCTAATGAAAAGTCATCTCTCAGTAGGTGTCTCTTTGAATGCTACGCAAAATTATATTTGAGAATTATGTAAATTCAACCTCCTAACCAATGACTAGAATGCAATTTGACATGTTGACAATATGAGAATCTGATAAGAATGAATAAAAAGAATGCTTCATCCTACAATGAAGCAGACTGAAAATTGTTATAGTTTAGATACTAGCAAATTGTACTAGACGTTGAATAGAAAGTGAAATGAAATCCCTCGAGGGATGAATCACTAGCAATGTAATTCTTCAGTAATCTTTTTGATTTTTTTCAGAACACCTTGAGCTTTATTATTAATGTTAATTTAGGTGTAGGGTGTTTTATACCTGACAATCAAAATGTTACTACAGTCAAGGATAAATCATAGGATTAACCAAAACAACTATATAGATTGGTGTTAACAATGTCATAGATTTTTTCCAGGTAAAATTTGCTTTATTGCTAACATTATATCATGTATTAACATTTTGGAAAACATTAATATCTAGTTTCTGAGGAACATTCAAAAGAAATTGCCGGTAGCTTCGCATTGTGATCAGTACGTCATTTTTTTTAACCTGTATATTGTTTTCTAGATATTACTGTGTTTTCAGTAATGTTGGGATGGCAAAGAAAATGAATGCAACCAAGTAGCCTCTTAAAAATAATACTGGGCATTGTTCCCCACCCTATCTTCTCAACACAATTAAATTATATCCTTAATTAGCCTGAATTCATCATTGGGGGAAATTATAATAAGTGTGCCTTTTAAGTTTATTAAGTCAATAGCAATTTTTTTACTTATTTAACATCAGTAATATCAATATTGAAACTATTTACTAGAAACTTAACACAATTGCAAAGACAATTGTATTTAATTTTTCAAATATTAAACCAAATAGATGCTGCTCTAGATAATTCTATGCATTAATTTTTGCTGTAAAAGATGTATAGTGCTATAAATAGAAGTATTCCAAGAGGCACAATAATGTCATATCCAAAAACTCTCAGCAATGTTAACCTTCAGCTGACAGCTGATGAAAGAAATGGGCTATTAGTCACTATGGCAATGCAAGACGTATGGTCAGGTACCAGGCTTGTGTAAACCAATTGATTCTAACATTACTACATTAACCTCCCTGCCCTTTCCCATTCCTCCCATGCAGCCCCACATTATTTTCTGTGTTAGTTATGAAAATATAAGCAGACTTAGGCAATCCTGGTATTCATGCTTAATTTGAGATCTGAGATTGGAGAGGTTTTGCTGGTGTTTTGCATGAACAGTGTCTCTTCCACTGGAGAGTTTATAATGTGAGTACCAAAATGGCAATGGAAGAGACTTCCCGATCACCCAAGTGCTTATAATATAGGACAAGTTAATATCAAACATTTTTCTTTTAAAATTCATTTGAATGCTCCGAATAGAAGTTATCTGAAATGCATTTTCGAAGCATATAGAAGAAAGAAACATCCAAAGCTTTCACATCCACTTTAATCCAATTTTCATGTCTCAGAATCCTAACTAAAGTCGATGTGGTTACTGACAAGTTCACAGATGTTTTGTGTGATGTATGCCAGCTTCTGCATTCAGGTTTTGGTCAGCACCAAAATGATGGTTCTGGTCCTGAAGGTGAGGTTCCTTGAGAAACCCAAAGAGCAAAGCAGTCTGAGAGTTTCCTGACTGATTTGCTCTACACAATTCAATGGTTCAGAAGGCCAAGTAGAAAATCCTGGCCAAAATGGATACAGGATTCAACATTGTAGAATTCGTAATTCAATAGAAGTACACAAGCACTTATTGAATTATCGTCACTGCTCTGCATACATACCCTTAACAATATCCTCAACACTCATGGCTGCTTCTTTTCCTACAAGAAAACTAATGCCTCTATGTTTCAGAAACTAACTAGGCCATTTTATCTCAAAACCTGATCTCAAGAAAACTAACAAGCTCTATGCTATTTCAGTATGTCTCTTTAGGTTTTGTTAAGAGGACTGGTATGTAGTAACATTTAACATTCTAAGGAAATAAAAACCTTATTTCACAAATGCACAGTGATTATTGCAAGGGTTTAATAATGCTCTTAGGATCTAAAAAATCTCAGCAATTGTCCCCTGAATATTGCAATAAATCATTCTCCCAGCTTTATCCTCCAGAACCTGAAAGCTTGAGTAAGTAGTAAGATAGGACCATCAAAGCATGTCCCAGGTTCCAATAGACTGGCCTACTGAGTTTAATCCTAATCCCTGGTACTGTCTGTATGAAGTTCACCTTGTAACCAAATGGAACAGTAGGCTTATCGGGCACTGTGAATTAGCAATAGGTGAGAGGAAGAATCTAGGGGAGAGACAAGGGGAGTGTGGGAAGAACAAAATTTTGATGAGTATAGGATTAGATTAACAAGTGACCAGTTCATATTTGGTTGACTACAAGCCAGCTGTTTCCATGCTCCATGGCTATGCTACCCCAAGGCGACTTTCTGGAAGGGGAACGCCTTGCTGTGCCTCAATCTAAAGTCCCTAAAGTTATGTAACATGTATTGGCATCAATTTTTGGGGTTGAAGCTGTGAAATCGGTATTCATTGCCTGCTGTAGAAAAGAGTTATCACTGTTACATTTAAACACAATATTTTTGGATTATACAGTGAGGACTTTATAGCTTTCCTGAGGAAAGTGGAGATGATTTGTGTATCATTCTTTAGGAAAATAGGAAATCCGAATTTCTTTATATACAACTAGCACAACATTTTGAATGTTGTAGTGTGATAAATTCAAGGATTTCAAAGCTTAGGAAAAAATAATTCACCCTTTCACTGGTTGCCCAGCAGTATCTTTCGGACTGTGATAGCAGTTGCTTTGTATAACTGAATGTAACAGTGGTATACTATGAAAAATGACATCCTCTAACAGAGCTGGATGGCCCGTAGTTAAAATGCTCAAAATTAATACATCAGTTAACAATGCAGCCACGTATGCACCTCACTGGGCCAATAGTTTCAAGAGGAGCAAGGGACTTGGTTTATGTTCCTGTGGTCTATACAGTATTTCAGAATAGTAAGGTCATAATGCAAAGCTGGGGAACGACAGCAATATTGAAACTGCATGTTTTAACTTCAAGTTTTATATAAAACTAGATCGGAGAAAGTTTTGCCTGCATGCATATTTAAGAAACTGAATTAAGAATATGTATTGCTGCTCTGTTTTTTTTGGGGAATTAAAAATGTGAACTGCATGAAATTCATACCTATGAATATGGAACTTTATTTTAGTTTTCAGCCATCACAGCTTTCCGTGATACAGTAAGTGTATGCATGACCTTCCATGAAGGCAAACTTAAAGTAAGGTTAATTTTATAGTTAAAATGTGTTGAATTTTTGCAATGTCTAACTTTGAAATATATCATAACATTCAAAAATAAAACACCTCAAAAATTTAATTGTTTTAATTATTTGTCTCTTAAAAACACATTTTATCGAAAGGGTACAAACAGGACAGCCACTATATCCCAAAAATTACAACTCTGGGAATATCCCCAAGCTCTGTTACATGTAGAATTCTAGAAGCTGCTGTCAGTGATTACCTGATCCTTCACAGGGAGAACTATCTTGCAACTTTATCAAGTCTGATCTTGGGAAATTAGTAAACTGACAAGAGCTTCAGGTATTTCTGAACTACTTCATAGCAAATTAAATCCCTAAAACACCCCACTTTTATTACATAAAGTGTGAATAAGACCTTAATGGTGCATTGGAGATAATTACTATGCACCAACCTCTCTGGCTCTAAAAAAAAAATCTAACCTCACATCATTACTTAAAAATACTGCTCTTTTAAACTACATAGATATTAAATGAATTTCTTTATTACTTCAGCCTTGACTTTAATTTCATTGGCATCTTCCAATATTTTCTTTGTATTTGATAGAATGCTAGTTTAAAAAAGTGCTTTTTCACTTCATGTTCTGTTGATTGGCTGATCAGTTACTTGATGCAACTTAGCAACAAGCACTCATTTAAACAAATCCCACATAAAAACAGAAAATGATCAGTAGGTCAGCCCATATCTGATGGAAGAGAAAGAATTAATATTTCAAGGGCTGACAACTCCGTTAGAACTGGAAAAGAGAAAAGATGATTAAACACCGTGAACGGAGGATGCCCATTTTATTTGGGATTCACCCTTCCAGTCCTTGAGCCGCAAGCCCAGCAACCCCCTATTTAACCTGAGCCTAATCATGGGACAATTTACAGGGACCAATTAACATACACACCGGTACGCCTTTGGACTGTGGGAGCCAAGGAAACCCACACCGTCACAGGAAGAACATACAAATTCCTTACAGACAGTGGCAGGAATTGACCCTGGTCATAGGCACTGTAAAGCAGTGTACTAATCACTACATCACTGTGCTGTCCATGCTAGGATGAAACCAAAGTAACTATGAGGATAAACTATATAATGGGAGATACACGTCTGTTTCTGGAGATTCAAATTCATGAGCCCATATCTCTCCTTATGCATAAAAGCAATCTAATCAAGTATAGCACTTCCCTATTTACATAGAATCCCAATCTGCCCATTAATGACACCTTGCCACTCACAGACCATGATGTGCTCACAAGCTTCTCCTCCGCTCAGCGGGAACAACAAAGTACGACTCGGCAGCACGTTGCTATTCCTGGGTGCTTTATAGCTTCTCCCACATGGCAGAGACAAGAATTATGTCAGGAAAAGAATGAGCTGTCATCCGTCTCAGCTGATGTGAGAAAAGTTTGTTGCAGAACACTTGTAAAAGTTCACAGCATCTCCAGAAGTGAAGTCATGACCTCCTAACTCTGCACAACCTTTTGCAAATCCATAGAAATCAACTCCTCCACACTGCTCCAGTTAACAATGCTCATGTTAGTCCGCTGTGCAGTCACACCCACCTTGTTGTGAAAGCATTGCAGTCACACTCAGAGTACTATGGGTCAGGTGAATGCATGGAGACATGCACCAAAACCCCTATCAGCCTCCGCACCCCATTCCAAAACCAAGACTCTACAGGTTGCTGGAATCTGCAGCATCACAAAAAATTGTAACTGAGCAAAAACCAGTGTGGATGACAGCTGACTATCCATTTCCCTTTATAAACTGCCAGATCTGCTGAGTTTCTGAAGCTGCTTGAATCGTGTGACAGACCGTCCAGTGAGCATGCTGCACTCCAGAATTTCAGTATGTTTTGTTTTACAAACGTATCCCAAACACTGGAAGGATAACCCAATTTTTTTTTTTGAAAATGTTAAAGTTAAAACAAATTCTACTTCAAATATCAATAAAGAACAAATAACAATTCAAAAACAGACAAGCTCTTAAAATGTACACAAAATGCATTAAAATTGTAATGTATTTTACAAAAGGGGATCTGAAGCCTTCCATACACTGGTTATTTTAGTAGTAAAATCACAATTAATCACAAAGTTTGCCAAGTGCATTTATGCATCCCGCTGTAGTTAAAGTGAGTCATCGTATTGATAGACTGGATTGTACAAATCAAGGCATGTCATAATTTGAAAACTTGGTTTCTAAAATGAAGTCAGCAGTTATAAACTAATAGGTCTCTCCCTCATCCCCCAATAAATTATACCACATTAGGTTGCTTCACTGGCAGTTAACACAATGTAAGAAACTAAGAATTTATCATCTTGGCTTTGGCTGCATTTTCTAGAATTCGTCTTTTCCAGTCTTCATAATCCTGATGCTTTGTTTTGTTGGGTTCAGCCTTTTCTCGTTTGGGTTCTGTTGGAATCTCTTCGTCTGTTGATAATTAGAACAGATTTAATTATTTTACACAAAAATGTGATGAATTTTACATATCTATTTTCAATAGATTAATAGAAAGTGGAGTATCACCACTGCTCTGTACCATGACAAGTCTGTTTGAAGAAAATATATGCCGAATAAAGTAATGATTGGTTTCTTCAAAATTGTTATCCCTGTGGCCTAAAATTCCATTTGAACCAGGCTAGACTAGTAAATCATAATGCTCATAGAAATTAATACAGATCAGCGATCCTCTTCGTATTGATGTACAAAGAAAAACACAACAGTAATCCACAAGAACACAGCAAAATTCAGGCTTTACATTACTTAGTATTATGACACTATCCATAACTCATCTCATACATGCATTTTCCCTTCATACCTCCATTTTTGGGAGATTTGGGATGAGGAAGTAGCTTTGGAAAATTACCTCCATCATGAAAATGCCAGGACGTTGCTTGTACTGGCTGGTTACTTGATTTTATTTATTGTTTATTTATTTTATTTGTTGTTTTATAGCATTAAGTATGAGAGTTGCAAACTCACTTTTTGCTGTATTGGTGCATGACAAATTGTACTATGCAATAACAATAAAGATATTTTATTTCATATAAATAGTGGTGAGTTGATTCATTAAATGCATTTAGTGTTTACAGTGTTTAAAAAACCTAATTTCCTACCTTCCACCTTTTCTAATAATTCCATGAATGTCCTTTGCCTTTTAGTCCCTTTAGATTTTTCATCAAGTTCATCTAGGAAGAATTAGGCATATATAATTATTGTAATAGCATTATAGTTCTGTTCCGATTGACTGCACTTAAATTAATTTAACAAAATAGCTTCCAAAACTCACAGCAAACAACTTTTCCAAATGTTTCCATCTGAGAGCAGAGGCGATCAAAGACGGTCTTCTTCACCCCAGATGAAGTAATAAACTTTGTCTTATCAACCTTTATTTTCAAACATCTGAAGTGCAGCAGAACAATCCATAATATAATTAGAAATCAAAATACCACATACTGAAAATCTGAAATAAAAACAAAATATACTGGATGCATTCAACAGACCAGGCAGCATTTGTGGAAAGTCAACACTTCATGTCAAAAACCCTTCGTAGAACCGGTGAAGAGCTTCCGTTGAAGGGTGTTGTCTGTGTTTCTTTCTTCCCCCACCTGATCCTGCTGGGTGAATCCGGTATTTTTTGTTTTCAACCTACAATGCATCTTGGTATCAGTGACAAAATTATGAAAAGTGAAATATAGTATTTCTGACAATTCCAATTTGACGCAACTTAAAACTTAATTGATTTGGCTTTGGTCTCAATTAAGTGAGCAGGTCGATAAAACAAAAAGCTTTTATGACATGCATAGATCACTGTCCCATTCCAAGCAGTCTGAACCCAACTTCCCTTATATCTGTAGGACCCAAATAAATGGAACCTACAGATGGTCATTAGCCCCAAAATGCTCATTAACTTTAAGTTCACCCATAGCCTACAGCTCATTGTCTACAGCCAACCATCAAAGTACACTTCACCTGCTACCAGAATCACTGTGCTGCATTGATTTTTCCTGTGAGCGGAAAATTCAAAGCAAAATCGAAAAGCCATCTGTTAAAGGCAAACGCTAATGATAGCCGTTTGAGTGAATCAATATTCGAGGAATACTATCTTAACCTACCTATAATAGGCCACAGTGATCCCTGCCCAAGCATTTACTTCTGAGACATGGACTACCTACAGCAGACATCTCAAGGCAGTGGAGAGATACCACCAACACTGCCTTCACAAATTTCTCCAAATCCACTCACAGAAAAAGCCAAACAAGAGTGTTTTCTCCCAAATCAATATATCCCCAGTGGTGAGACTCTAATTCCCTTTAATCATCTGTTCTGCCAGATCTTTTGCATATTTCACACAGTGTAATCAATTCCAAGATGACCAGGTAGACATCAAAAAATAAAATCTCACTCCCGTGCCTCCCTCTCCCACCCAAACCCCAGGAGAGTCTCTGGCCCAAAAGGAGCATTCAGACTAATATGAAGAGCTGGAGCACACAGAAAATCAGTGTAAACAGAGGTAGCTAGTCACTGCCCAAACTGTCCTGTCAACCAGCTTCTGGCCCACCTGTGGCAAAATCCTTAGATTTCAAAATGGCCTCACCTGTCACCTCAAAAGCCACATAACTGGAGGGGAGATATGTTATTCTAAATCCACTTAAGAAATGCTATGCACTTGGAGTCATAGTTGTAAATTTCACTTATGAGAAGCATATTTGAGAGTGTAATAGTTGAAGCTCTCATGAGCATGTAAACCTAGATTAGTTAAATTTGCAAATATTACCGTTGTATGGATTATTAATAACTATTCTGCTACTAAACTACATTTGCAGTTTCTGCACATGCTGTTCAAACTGACATAAAAATGATTTGAAACTGCATTTTGCTCCTCCAAAAAACTTCTACACAATTAACATAAATAGGACAGTATAGCACAGGAACAGGCCCTTCTGCCGACACTATTACGCAGAACTAATTAAGCCAATGACTCCTAATTACACCATCTCTTCTGCCTACACATGGTCCATATGGCCCATTCTCTGGATACATGCACTCATGGACCTCTTAATTGCCTCTGTTGTATCTGCTTCCACTACAACACCTGGTAGCACACTCTAGGCACCCACCACTGCGTTTAAAAAACACTTGCCTTGCACATCTTGCTTGAACTTGCCTCCTCTTATCTTAAATGCATGCCCTCCAGTACGAGACATGTTGATGCTGGGAAACAGATACTGGCTGCTTACTCCATCCATGTGTCTCACAATGTATTAAAATTTATACCCGTCACTCAGCCCTCTTTGTTCCAGACAAAGCACCTCTAGTCTGTTCAACATCTCCTCATAACACCTGCCCCCTAACTCAGGTAGATTTCTTCTGAACCTTTGCTGAAGCCTTCTCATCCTTCCTATAATGGGGTGACCAGAACTGAATACACAATTGCAGATGAGCCTGACAAGAGTTCTACAAATCTGCAACATAACTTCCCGACTCTTGAAATCAATTCCTTGACTAATAAAGGCTAAGTGCAATATGCCTTCATTACCAACCTAACATCCCTTGGTAAAGGGCATTGTTAAGAGCATTAACTGTGCATTTTCCCTTCATATTTAACTTCCAAAATGTCCGATTATCCATTTTAAGCTGAAATTGCTAAAATATATTGAGAAATTCATAGGTATTGGGGTAATTAAACCTCAGATACTCACTTGCATGCAGTATACAGAGCTGCAGTGGTGAAGAGAGGCTTTGTGAAATCAAGATCACCTTGCTGTGCTTCCGATAGACTGGTTTCGTATCTGAAGGAGCACAAGTACAAGAAACATAAGGATAAGGCCATTAGCCTCCATCGTTTGCTGTATCTTTCAATAAACCAGTGCCACTTTTGTGCACTGATTTAAACCCAGATTCTCTTAATATCTACAAACTTAGCAGTAGTTAAAAACGGTACCTCCCAGGGTAGCGATTTCAAAAAGTTTATTTAATTTCTTTTCATCTCCATCCTGAATGGCTGACCCTTTGTTCTGTGCAACACACACAAGATGCTGGAGGAACTCAGTGGGTCAGGCAGCGTCTATGGAAATGAATAAACGGCCAACGTTTTGGGCTGAGACCCGCTGAGGCGGGGGGGGGGGGGGAAGAGAGAATAAAAAGGCAGAGGGAGAGAAAGGAGGGTAACTAGAAGGTGAAGAGTAAAGTCAGGTGGGTGGGAAAGATAAATGGTTGAAGAAGGAGGAATGTGACCATGGAAGAAAGGGAAGGAGGGGCACTAGTGGGAGGTGATAGGCAAGTGAGGAGAAGAGGTACTGTCGGATGCCAGATTGGAGAATAGAAGGAGAAAATTAGAGAGAAAAAAAATTAACGGAAGGAGAAATCGATGTTCATGGCATTCTTTGGAGTGATGCTCCTCTACCCAGAGAGTGGCCTCATCATGGCAAAAGAGGAGGCTCTGGACCGACATGTTGGAAAGGGATTGGGGATAGGAATTAAAATGGTTGGCTATTTGGGAAATTCAGCTTTAGACAGACAGAGCAGAAATGCTCGACAAAGTAGTCCCCAAACTGACATCGGCTCTCACCAAGTAGGGGCCACATCGGGAGCACTGGACGAAATTGTTGCCTCATTTGGAAGGACTGCTTGGGGCCCTGAATGGAGGCAAGGGAGGAGATTAATGGGCAGATGTAGCACTTTGGCCACTTGGAGGGGTAAGTGCTAAGAGGGAGATTAGTGGGAAGGGAATTATGAAGGGTGTGATCCCTGTAGAAAATAGAGAGCCGGGGAGGTAAAGATGTATTTGGTGATAGGATCCCATTGAAGGTGGCAGATGTTACAGAGAATGATGTGTTGGATGCTGACGCTCTTGTGAGGACTTGAGGAAACATTATTCTGTGACTACTTTGAAGCTACTTTCAGATTTACTACATTCTCATCATTGAAAAAAAAACTTCATTTTCTCAATCTTTCAAACATTAGTCTATCTCCTCCTTCAATATCTAATGCTCTGGCCTCCACCACCAAGGGCAGAGAATTCTAGACATTCACGACCTGCAGTGAAACAATTTCTGTGCACCTCCATTTTTGGAGTTACCTCCTTTTCAATGTGACTCTACTTGTGAAAGCACCTGAACTTCTACCTGGCCAAGCCCCTGAGTATGCTTTTGAATAAGCTCACACCTTGTTCTTTTAAACTCCAAAGAATATAGACTCAAACTCATAAACTTTCTTGACAACCCCCTCATCCCACAAATACTTTAATAGTTCAGATCAAGGATTCTTCATCTGTCTCCAGTACTTCGTTTTTATTTCTGGTATATATTTAGTTTGTTTTTCAAAGCATTGTCAGTACACAGCACCATAGTAAAAATCTGACACCAACCTATTACAGGAACTAAAATGGCAATTTTATAATAGTTACTCATTCAGCAGGAGCACGAAAAGCAAAAGGCCAACTGCTATTCTTCCTCAAGACAACGTTGTTGATATTGTCATGTATGCATGATAATTGAACCTGGGTTCAAATTAATTTAGGTGTCTTCAAATGTTTTGTCATTTTCTTCCAAGGCACAGCATCAAACAGTTCCCTACATTTGAAACCATATTAATTGACCTTTAATTTTCTGATGCTTGCTTTCATGAATAAATTTGGCAGAGTTGAGTTAGAGCTGAGTGGGTCATACAGCACAAATGGGGCCTTTAGTTCACTATGTCCATGCTGACCTTTTCTCCCCATCTATACTAATCCTGTTTGCCTGCATTGAAATATCCTTCTATGCACTAATTTATTGCTCAAGTACCCGAAACATACAAATGCTAGCATGCATACCACCTTAATACAAACACATGCCATCTTAAGTAAAACACAGAAGATTTTTGGTTGCCCAGCAACTATGTACTGGCTGCAAAAGAATGAAAGGAAGCTGGTGGATTTTAACAGTGGGCATCACATCAAGTACTCCGGTTAGAGGTTGACAGTGATGCACTTTGGGTTGCTGCGGCTTGAAAATCATATTTAAAAAAAAAGGTAAGCAAAGTGAGGTCTATTTAAAAAAAATTAACACTGAACTAAGCCCAAGTTGGAAAAAATAAAGTCGATGTTGATTTAGAAAGGAGCTGAGTTTGGAAATAGTTCAAGGAAAGAAATTGAAGAGAAGTTTGACATACCTTAAAGTATCTACGGTCCTGTATTGTCATGGAGTCCGGTGGAGGAGTGCCAACTTCCTAGAGTTGGGTTACAGAACTGATCTGCCCACTGACCCCATTCTGGATACGACCCAGAGGAGTTTCAATGATCCAGACTCATTTCAGTGTTGGGGCAATCTCCAGGGAGTTGGTGGAGTCTGCAGACATCATTGTTCACCAATTAGTGGGATAAATTAATGTTTGCCATGGTAACATAGCAGTTTGTGAGTCGCTATTACAGCTCGGGGCATCGAAGTTCAGAGTTCAATTCCAGCGTCATCTGTAAGGAGTCTCTGTCCATCCTCCCCATGGAATGCATGGGTTTTCCCCCGGGTTCTCCGGTTTCCTCCCACAGTCCAAAGACGTACCGGCTGGGTTCATTGGTCATTGTAAATTGTCTCATGATGACAATCAGCTTTTTCAGGATTGCTGAGGGTTGCAGAGGCAGTGTGGCTCAAAGGGTCAGAAGGCCCTACTCCGTGTTTTATTGCCAAATAGATAAATAAATAAATAAAACAGATTTAAACTTCTGTTGAAACGTGGAGAAAATGTCAGGAAACACGAGTAATCCTGGAAACCACAGTGTGGAACGAGCTGCCTGAGCAAGTGTGGATGCCATTTTGATTTCAATGGGTAAGAGAAGTTTGGTTGGTACATGGATGGGAGAGATGGATGGCTATGGTCCAGATGCAGGTTGATGGGACAAGGCAGTTTAAATGGTTCAGCATGGACTGGATGGGCCAAAGGGCATGTTTCTGTGCTGTAGCTTTCTGTGACTCTCTGTAACTACCTTTAGCTCCAAGTACTTGAAAACGAAGCAGTGGGATATTTTCCTGGCTGTAACTATGAACATCGGGAGAAAAATCTATTGCAGAAGTTACTACTGGAATCCCTAATGCAGTGGCTTCATTGAGGGTCTACACCGGAAGATAACTCTTCAAAATTCTGATTCTGCCAAACAATACTGTATATCCCATTCGTTGATGCAACAATGAGAATGGCAACACAAGAAGTGACATTTAAGAATCTTCTGTAACAACAATTATTTTGTCCAGTTTTGCAGGGTCTTCTGAAACTATTTCCCCTCCTCCCCCTCCACCCCCAAACACTTACAGCTTAGCCGTTCTGGTTTGCACATAAGCACTGCATTTGGACACAGCAAATTTCAGAACTTAAACAAATCACCCTCCTCCCACAAAGCTAAGCAGGAGCATACTGATTATTAAATCAGCAATTTTCCTCCAACGAGAAACATCATGTTGATGACTGCTTGAGGTAAATGCAGCAACAGAAAAGTTGAATTACATTGAATTCCAGGTGCCCAAGTAAGGCTACTCCACAAATCCATAACCTGATTTTATATCTGAAGAAATAATATCAACGTTTGTGAATAGCACCAACTTTGGAATGTGGCAAACATAGAGCTCAAGGTACTTTTTAATCTGAAAATACCTATCTATTTTCTAAGTTAGTAGGTATAAGCACAAGAAAGGATCTTAAGTGGATGGATTCTGAATACAAGATAAATATATGGATATAATGGAAAAAGATGTAATATGGATTTATGAGGAATTGGCGGGGGGGGAGGGGGTAATCAGACAGTACAGGAATTTTCCAGGTTTGCACAAGGGTTCCATTCTGTCTGTGAGCAAATTTCTGTATAAGTCAGAAATGTCTGCTTTCTGTCAAATCACCTTAAACACACTTGCCATAATCCTTTCATTTCTTAAATAATCACCCAAACACTGCCCATAATTAAATTAATTTAATATATACTATAACTAGTCATTAATTTCTGTTATGCCCAATCTTCCTTACCAGAATCAAGCCATTTATAGGGTCATCTAAAGAGGCCCTCCAAATTTATGTGCTGTACTGCATCAACTCTCATTCGTCCGTTCAACATCAACAGGAATAGTAAAGAATAAACTTGCATTTCTCCAAGTGAGTTTGTATCATCTCAATCTCAATATTCAGAAGATATAATGCTAACATTTTGACATGGCAGGATACTATTTTGCTGGACTTTGATAATAAATGCACTTTGATGCTTTCCTGGTTTCAAAAAAATTATATAAATTACATAACCTTCAGATTTGTTTGCTTACAGGTAGTCACAAAGCAAGGAACCTGAAAGAACCCAATATTAAAAAATGTAAGACCAACCCCCAGTATCCACAAAGACAAATCATATAGACAATAGAAGCGAGCAACAACAGCATTCTGAACCAAATTGAGTCTTTGGAGCCACAGACATAAAGCACAGCAGCCGGGGGCAGTCTCACAACCATAGCGTTGCGGGGTGAGAAGCCTCCAGACTATCTGGGCCGGCATTTAAGTTGTCTGAACCTTGCACTAGGAAAGGACGCCACCGTCGGTGAATTGCCTCGGACCCGGATTTTGCTGCCAGGGAAGCCGTTCTCGATCTCTCCAACTGAGCTCGGCGTCCAGAGCAATCCAACCTTGCTCGACTCTCAACACCCTGCCTTTCCGGTCCATATGACCCAGCATTTAGTTTGTCCAAACAGCGTATTATACCTCACACTAGAATCCACATCAACAGTTCAGTTGCACCACATTAAACCAGAAGTTCCAGGGATTTGGACCTAAGGACTCAATTTGGTTCGAAGACCTTGGAACTAGGAAAGTATTGCTACCAAATGACAAATTTGGATTTAATCAGGTAATCTTGTTATTGTTGACTCGCAGAACAGTATTGCGTCGGAACAGGCCCTTCAGCCAGTGATGTCTGTGCCAATCATGACATCACATTAAACTAATCTCCCCCCCCATTCCCTGCATGCTCACATGCCTGTCTAAATGCCATCATCATCACTGCTTCCCAAAGCTTGCCTCACAGCTCCTTTAAATTTGTCACCCCTCATCTTAAAAGTATACCCTCTAGCAGTGGTCATTTTCATCATGAGAAAAAGATTCCAACCGTCTATCCTCTGAACATCTCAATTACTAATGCCATTTCAAAAAGGTTTTGTAATTACTTGATAAGAATCCTAAACAACAGATACTAAATTCCTATGTAATAGGTGGTATCAATGGACATAATAAAACACTCATTGAATGCAATGAACTTTATTAGCATAATGTGACAACATGGAATTGTCCATTTGAACATTAAACAATTATTAGGAATGTTGCATGATCACACCTACACAATAGTTTGGAATCAGATTACTCATGATTCAAATTTGTTTAACTAGCAAAAGCACGTCTTTCTTGTGATCAGACAGTACAAACTAAGCAATGTGATAAATTATCAATTCAGAGATATTAGAATTACACTGAAGGCAACTGTAGTCTGCAGCAGATTTCATTTAAATGAAATTAATGCTGCTTCTTTGTAAAAAAAACTGTATAGAAATTGCAATTTTTTTGCAAAGCTTAATAGCAAACAGCAGAAATAAAACAAAACCTAGGGGATAGGCATCATTGGCTACCATGAAAACACCAGACCCCATTTCAAAAGATTGAAAAACGAGAAGGCCACCTTTTTCCTCTACAGAATCAGCAGCCTTTGGCTGTATAAGTGTTCATTAGTAAACTTCAAAAGTGCTACATTCTCTTTCAAAGCTCTTTCATCAAATTTCAGGGGAGAAAAAGACAAACAGTGAAATCCTAGCTAGGGGATTTATGGTCTCATATACCTGGATAGGAAAAGTAAGGTATGTCGCATCCGGAGTTTTTCCGGTTAGTGGACGATTTCCCTCCACGCCGCTCTGGCGTAGTGGGGAGCCGTGTACGAGGCAAGTTACAGCAGTGGTTTGCCATTGCCTTCTGCCGGGTGAGTTTCCAAAGAGATCACCAGCTCGTAACCCAGCACGGATGGAAACCTGCAGAGGAGTCGACTGGATTTGAACTCGGGACCTTTCGTCCCCAAGTCTGATGCTGGTGCCACTACGCCACCAGCCATGTCATACCTGGACAAACAACAGAAAATAATTGCTAAAAATGCCCATTAAGTCAATTATAAGATTGTAAGCCATAGAAGCAGAATTAGGCCACTTGGCCCATTGAATCTGCTCTGCTAGTCCATCATGCTGATTTATTATCCTTCTCAACCTCATTCTCCTGCCTTCTCCTTGTAACCTTTAATGGCTTGACTAACAAAAAACCTATTAATCTCCATTTTAAACATCCTCAATAACTTGGCTGCCATAGCTGTCCACAGCAATGAATTCCACAGAATCACCACCCTCTGGCTAATTAAATTCCTTCTCCTCTCTGTTCCAAATAACTGTCCCTCTATTGTTAGGCTGTGCCCTCCAGTCCTTGACACACCCATTATAACAAACATCCACTCCACAGCAACCTTTCAACATTAGCTAGGTTACAAAGAGATTCCCCCCACCCCCCCAACTCTTCTAAACTTCAGTGTGTACAGGCCCTGAGCCATCAAAACTCCACATACATTAACCCTTTCATTACTGGAATCATCCTCACGAATCTCCCCAGGAGCCCCTCCAATGCGAGCTTAGGTAAGGGGTTCCAAAACTGCTCACAACACTCCAGTGTGGTCTGACCAATCTTATAAAGCCTCAGCGTCACATCCTTGCTCTTATGTTCTAGTCCTCTTGAAATAAATGCTGAACATTGCATTTGCCTTCCTCACCATCAACTCAACCTGCAAGTTAACTATTAGGGAATCCTGCACAAGGACTCCAAAGTCCCTTTGCACTTTGGATTTTTGAATTTTTTCCTCATTTAGAAAATAGTTTATGCCTTTATTCCTTCTATGGAAGTGCATGACCATACACTTCCCTACACTATATTCCACCTGCAGCTTATTTGCCCATTCTCCCAATCTGTACAATTCCTTCTGCAGAATCTGTGCTTCCTCCTCCCATCATAGGATTGTCTGCAAACTTGGCCACAAACCCATCAATATCATCATCCAAAATCACTGAAATATATGAAAAGAAGCGGTCCCAATACCAACCCCTGCAGACCACCACTTTATCACTGGCAGCCTACCAGAAAAGTCTCCCTTTGTTCCCACACTTTTGGCCGTCTATGCTAGTATCTTTTCTGTAATACCTGTAATAAATCCTGTTAAGCAGGTTTATTTGTGGCACTTTGTCAAAGGCCCTCTGAAAATCCAGGTACACAAAATCAACCAATTCTCCTTTGTCTATCCTGCTTTTTATTTCTTCAAAGAATTCCCACAGATTTGTCAGGCAAGATTTTCCCTTAAGGAAACCATGCTGACTTTGGCCGGTTTTATCATGTGCCTCCAAGTATCCCAAAAACACATTCATAACAACTCCAACATCTTCCCATCCACTGAGGCCAGACTAACTGGCCTATAAATTTCCTTTCTTCTGCCTCTCTCCCTTCTTGAAGAGTGGAGAGACATTTGCAGTTTTCCACTCTTCTGGAACCATCCAGAATCTAGTGATTCTTGAAAGAGCATTACTAATGCCTGCACAATCTCTTCAGCCACCTCCAACAGAACCCTGGGATGTACACCATGTTGCCCAGGTGACTTACCTACCTTTAGACCTTTTGGTTTTACAAGAACCTTCACCCTAGTAATGGCAACTTCAGACCGCTAACACTCTGGAACTTCCACCATACAGCTAGTGTCTTCCACAGTGAAGACTGACGCAAAATACTTATTCAGTTCATTTGCCATTTTCTTGTCCCCTATTACTACCTCTCCAGCATAGCTTCCAGCAGTCCAATATCCACTCTCACCTTCCTTTTACATATTATGTATCTGAAGAAACTTCTGCAATCCTCTATAATATTCTTGGGTAGTTTACCATCTTTTCCTTCTTAATGACTTTTTTTAGTTGCCTTTTGTTGGTTTTTAAAAGCTTCCCAATCCTCTAACTTCCCATTAATTTTTGCTCCACTATATGCCTGTATTCACCCTTTTCGATTTTGTCCACCTTTTGTGTTGTAGCTCACCCTGTTGACTGCAATTTAGACCTGTCATCAGTCTCTCCCTGCTAGGAGTCCCACTGCGCATTACCTTTGTTTGTAAACCAACAAACTCACCCTCAGTACTATCATGCTGGTTCCCATCCCCTGGGTAAATGAATTTAAACTGCTCTGAACAACTCTAGCAAACCTACCTGCAAAGACATTGGACCCCCTCGTGTTCAGGTGTAACCTGCCCCTTTTGTACATGTCGTACCTTCCCCAGAAGTTATCCCATAATCTGAAACCCTGCCCCTGCCCCAGTTCCTCAGCCACGCAATCACCTGCCAAATCATCCTATTCTTTCTCTCACTGGAGCGTGGCACAGGCAGCAATCTGAAGATTACTACCCTGGAGGTCCAGTTTTTAAGCTCTCTACCTTGCCTTGATATTATTAACCCATGCAGTTCCCCACTCCATACACAAGTCCTGAAAGGCCCTGCTTGCTTCTCAAAACTGGAGCATAACTATCTCCAAGTTACTCCGCAATCTCCTGCTCTGCAGCCACTAACAGCCACCTGTCACAGGTGCAAGCTAAATAATCTTGAACATTTTATTTAAAATAAAAAGACAAGCTGATTGGCTCTCAACAAACTGTAATCAAGTATTACGAGACAAGCTCATTTCAGGTAGATACTACATAATTTGAATAAACAAGGCCAAATAACACAAGTTTTAAACTGTCCAAGAAATTACTTAAAAAGGCCATTAATCAGTTGGTTTAGAAAGTTGTGCAAAGGATGTATTTAAACAAAAGGGAAACTTTACCTCTGCAGTATCTTGCTTGACGCACTAACTGCTTCTATACAGCCAAACTGAACCGCTAGATCTCGGATTCCTAGTGGAGTGTGTACACCAAGGATACTTTCCAAAGCTTTCAGGTGGGTCTGGTAAACTTTTTTGTTCAATCCAGATAGTCTTACGACAAAACCCTTAACAAAGGACATAAAATTAAATTAAAACTTATTTTCTATGCATGGTGACAAAAAAAAAATAACCACACTGTTCTGGAATGCTTTTGCAAATTTGATAAAACATCAAAAACATATTCAAAAGGCAGAACCATGCAACCATGGCTGACAAGGAAGTCAAAGCCAACATAAAAGCAAAAGAGAAAGCATATAATATAGCAAAAATTAGTAGGAAGTTAGACGATTGGGAAACTTCTAAAAATCAACAGAAGGCAATTAAAATAAACCAAAAGAAAGAGAATATCAAATTTTTTTCCAGATATATAATGAGGATAACAGAGGTGAGAGTGGAGATCAGACCACTGGAGAAGTACTAATAGGGGACATAAAAATGTTGTTCAAATTTAATAAGTATTTTTCGTCAGTCTTCACTGTGGAACATACTTGCAGTATGTCAGAAATATGAGTGTCAAGGGCTAGCTGTGGATGTAGTTGCTATTACAAAAGTGAAGGAGTTCGGGAAGCTGAAAGGTCTGAAGGTAGATAAGTCACCTAGACCAGATGGACTACATCCCAGGGTCCTGAAAGAAGGTGTCTGAAAAAATTGTAGAGGCATTAGTAATAATCTTCCAAGAATCGATAGATTCTGGCTTTGCGCCGAAGAACTTGAAAATTGCAAATGTCATTCTACTCTTCAAGGAGGGGGGACGAAACAGAAGAAACAAAATTGTAGACCAGTCATCTTGACCTCAGTGGTTGGGAAGATGCTGGAGTCAATTTTTAAGGATGTGGTTTCAAGGTACCTGGTAGCTCATGATAAAATAGGCTGAAGTCAGCATGGTTTCCTTCAGGGAAAATGTTGTAATTCGTTGAAGAATAAGAAGCAGGGTAGACAAAGGAGAATCGGTGGATGTTGTGCACTTGGAGGCTTTTGACAAGGTGCCGCACATGAAGCTGCTTAACGAGATAAGAGCCCATAGTATTACAGGAAATGTACTAGCATGGATACAGCATTAGTTGATTGGCTGGAGGCAAAGAGTGGGAATGAAGGGAACCTTTTATGATTGGCTGTCTGTGACTAGAGGGGGTCAGTGTTGGGACCATTTATTTTTACTTTGCATGTCAAAGATCTGGATGACAGGATTGATGATACTGTGGCCACGTTTGCAGATGATACAGAGATAGGTGGAAAGGCAGATAATGCTGAGGAAGTAAAGAGGCTAAAGAAAGACAGACAGATTAGAATGGACAAAGAATTGGAAAATGGAATACAGTGTTGGGAAGTGTATGGTCATGCAATTTGGTAGAAGGAATAAAAGCATAGACTATTTTTTAAACTGAGAGAGAGAATTCAAAAATCCGAGGTGCACAGGGATTTGAGAGTTCTCATGTTGGATTCCCGAGAGGTTATCTTGCAGGTTGATTTGGTGGCAAGCAGGGCAAATACAATGTTAGCATTCATTTCAAGACTAGAATATAAAAGCAAGGATGCAATGCTGAAGCTTTAGAAGGCACAGGTGAGGCCTCCCTTGGAGTACTGTGAGCAGATTTGAACCCCTTATTTAAGAGAGGATGTGCTGCCATTGGAGAGGGGTCAGAGGAGGCTCACGAGAATGAAAGGTTTATCATATGAGTTGTTCATGGCTCTGGGCTGGTATTTGCAGGAATTCAGAAGAATGAGAGGGAATCTCATTCAAACCTATCAAATTGTTGAAAAGCCTAGATAAAGTGAATGTGTCCTATGGTGGGGGAGTCTAGGACCAGAGGCCTCAGAATAGGACGATGTCCAATTAGAACAGAGATGAGGAAGAATTTCTTTAACCAGAGGGTAGTGAATCTGTGGAATTTGCTGCCAAAGTCAGTTGCGGAGGCCAGGTCATTGGGTGTATTTAAGGTGGAGGTTGATAGGTTCTTGGTTAGTCAGGGCATGAAATGTCATGGGGAGAAGGCAGAAGAATCGGATTGAGAGGGAAATGGATCAGCCATGACGAAATGGCGTTGCAGACTCTACGAGCCAAATGGCCTAATACTGCACCTGTGTGTTACGGTCAAACAATTGAAATGAATGTTTGGATTAATTAAAATATTAACCTTTTATAGACCATCTAACATGCTTGTAACCTATAACTTATTATATTGATTAAGTAGAGAATTACATTCTTTCTTTCTACCACTTAAACTTCAAGGTTTCTTCAAATACTGAAGGTTCCTTTGCAAGGGAATTTATCCTTCAACCATTGCTGAAAACTGGTAATTATTTATTTTATTACAACTTATGGAGTTCTGGCTTCTCAGTTGCAAATACTGTACCAATAGCTACACCTTATATATTCTGAGGTTGTGCATTGTTTTGGGATAGTGAGGTTATGAAAGTTACCAAACACATTTTTCTACATTAGTCTCCACTGGAATACATCTTGCAAAATGCTTAATGTTTACAAAATATTAACTTGCCGAATGCTGCAATAAGCTAGTGTGGGGACACAAGATAGTGGTAGGTGAGATCTCCACACAAGATCAGAAGTAGGGACAAACAATAGAAAAGGCAAGAACATGCTACAAACAACTGAATTTCACCAATTACTGAGTAGCCAACAGACACAGCACGAATTTGATATCCCCGGATATGTAGAAATCTTTGTCTATGGTTTAACTGTTTTCGACTTACTTTGTCAAATGGATGTTTAAGTGAAGTTGCTGCAAGATCAAGACACATCACGGCACTGCTTGTTGCTGTCACATGCGCAGAAAACCCCGTGCACTTCACTTCAGACAACCGCATATATTCCTCTGCTTTCCTGAGGAATAAGACACAGAAGAAATTTATTTCACATGACTTGAATAAAGAATCAATAACCCATTCGTGCAAAGTAAATACAAACCAAAGTCAGTTGTACTTTCAAACAAATCAAACCGCTTAGAGACTAAGCACAGGGGAGTTGATACTGTATGATGTGCATACACCGCAACATTGTCCCAAAGTTTTGATCTTTTATTAACAAACCAGCAGAACAATCTTGAAATGATAAAACTAATGAAACTAAAACTAATGATCTAACAAAATAAACAGTCTTAGTGTATTAAACATACTTAAGCTAAGTGTTCTTAAATGTATTCAAGAATATTCAAGTGATTTTAAGAAGGCAACAAAAAATTATTACCCCCAGCCCACTCTCTAGCTCTACCCAAACTAGACTGACCCAAAGACGAAGCATGAATATGTAACTAAACTCTTTGCTTCTATCACGCCCCAAATCAATGTGACTACCCTTAACAAACATGCATCACAAAATGCAGTACAATACAAATAGAAAATAGACCAATCTCCTACACCAATCTTTCATGGCAGTGTCCATGATACATAGAGAACGTCTTTAAATTATAAACAACACCAAGTTATAGAAGGAGAATATGTCTTTACACTCTGGAGTTTAGATGAATAACAGATGATCTCACAAACACCTCAAAATTCTTAGAGTTGGACTGGTTAGATCCAGTGCCACTCTTCTCAACTAGAACTGGTAATAGTTAAGTGAATGGCTGATAGGAGCAGAAATGCTATAACAGCATGAGATGTGGCTCTTTCGCATTTACACCAATAGAGCTGTGTATGTGGAAAGTCTTTGATATAGTCATAGTTCAGATTGAGACTCTCAATCTGATCATAAATAGTGAAATGAACAATCAGAGCTATCTCAGTGTCATTTAATAAATGACATGGGCAATGAAGACGCTGCTCTTAATTATATTTCCACCAAGTGTATTGTACTCACTGATAAGGGGCAACATATTTCAGGCACTGTTAGTCTATTATTGCTTCAAGACCTCCCACAGATATGTTTTTGAAACTGAACTGTGGTGTGCAAGTTGGGTATATCTGAGCACTGAACCACATGTTAGAGTCACCATCAACAGTCCCACCTACTAATGAAGCCTTTTTTGTGTCTTGGTTACCCAACAACTTGGTAATTATGATATAATCCTGGTTAGCTTTTGAAGCAGACAAGTTAGCCAAAGATTTGTTACTCATATCAGAGATTGAGACTGCTTTATTATCAAAACAATCCTGCTAATTATCTCCACCAACTCTGCCTTTCTTGCTGTATGATTTTGTCTGGACCAGGTGTTCCCAACCTTGGGCTCACGAACCTCTTGCTTAATGGTACTGGTCTATGACGTTTAAAAAAAAATGGCTGGGAACCCCTGGTCTAGACCTAGGTACCAGATTTAATGGAGACCTCCAACTTTAGCTTTGACATAATTTCCAAATTTAATTGCTGCACTATGGACCACGATGATACTAACCCCAAAAAATAAAAGTGGAAATGAAAATGTGAAGGATTGAGAAGCAGAGTGAAACTTCAACAGTCCAGCTTGCTCAGGTCGTTTGTGGCTCCAGATTAGATGTTCCAGAGTATATCTCTGTCATATGAAGTGTGTTTCATGTCTCTGGGCCTGCATTCACTAACATTCAGAAGATCTAAGGAGCAGACTGTTGAATCCATTGGGGTAGAAATTAGGAATAGTAAAGGGGGGGGGTGAAATCAGTGGTGGGAGTTGTCCATAGGCCACTGAATAACGTTACAGCGGCACAGGCAATAAACATAGAAATATCTGAGGCATGTAAGAATGGAACAGCAGTTATTGTGGGGGATTTTAACTTGCACGTAGATTGAGTGAATCAAGTTGGTCGAGGCAGTCTTGAGGAGGACTTGATCGAGTGCATCTGTGATGGCTTTCTTGAACAACATGTTACTGAATCTACAAGGGAATGCACTATCTTGGTTCTGGTCCTGCGCAATGAGACAGGTAGAATTAGTGATCTTGTAGTTAGAGATCCTTTTGGAAAGGGTGATCACAGCATGATTGAGTTTCTCATACAAATGGAGAGTGCAACCGTTCAATCTAAAACCAGCGTATGATGCCTAAACAAGGGAGAGTACAACGGGATGAGGGAGGAGTTGGATAGGGTAGACTGGGAACACAGACTATATGGTGAGAAACAGTGAAAGACTTTCAGACTGATTTTTCAGTGCTCAACAAAAGTATATTCCAGTTAAAAGCAAGGATAGTAAGGGTGGGGAGAGCCAGACTTGAATTACTGAGAAAATAAAAGAAGCCATCAAATTAAAAGCTCATGCATACAAAGTCGCCAAGAGTAGTGGGAAACTGGAAGACTGGGAAAACTTTAAAAAGCAACAAAGCACCACTAAGCGAGCTATAAAGAAAGGAAGTCTAGATTATGAAAATAAACTAGTAGAAAATATTAAAATATACTGTAAAAGTTTTATAATTATATGAAGTGGAAAAGGGTGGCCAAAGTGAATAGATCTCTTGGAGGATGAAAAGGGGGGATTGATATTGGGTAATGAGGAAATGGCCGAGGCTTTGAATGACTATTTTGTGTCGGTTTTCACTGTGGAGGACATGTCTAACATGCCAAAGAGAGATGATATGGATGTGAAGAGAGGTGACGACCTCAATATAATAGCTAGCATTAAAGATGAGCAAACTTGTGGGCCTAAAGATAGACAAGGCCCCTGGTCCTGATGGAATGCATCTCGGGGTACTGAAAGGAGGCTTTGCTGATAATTTACCAAATTTCCCTGAACTCTGGGCAGGTCTCGGCAGATTGGAAGAAGGTGAATGTTCAAAAGAGAATGGAGGCGAAAGGAAGTAACTATAGGCCAGTTAGTTTAACATCTCTAGTTGGGAAAATGCTTGAAGCTATCATTAAAAAGAAATAGCAAGGCATCTGGAAAGAAATGGATCCATCAGGCAGAGGTGAGGCTGCATCTAGAGTACTGCATGCATTTCTGGTCTCATTACTTTGAGGAATTATATGCAGAATTAAGAGAGCTAAAACCTAACTGACTTATTGGCAGCTTGACAAGTCGTGCTGTGAGAATAATGTATGAACAAATAAGTGTTTATTGCATGAGGACTACACTGTGCACCCCTTATCAGAATATGAATGTGATAACAATGTATATCAGTAGCTCCAAACAGTATTCTGGGCTCGTTTGGCTGCAGATTTTCTCAATCTCAGGGAGCAGAGACCCTGTGTTGCCAACTGAGATGCAAGCTTGCTAATAAACAGTATGTACTTTTAATTGAACTGTGTTTGACAGTTATTCCCTGGGTCTGAACCTAAAGGCCTCTGGTAGAGAGGCAGATCGACAATTTGAGGAAGGATATACTGGCTTTGGAGGTGGTGCAGAGGAAGTTCATCACGTTGATTCCAGAGATGAGGGGGTTAGGCTCATCATCATCATCAGGTGCCATGCCCAGTTTCAGCTTTGACTGCCATGGCCCACACACTCCTGTTTCGGGTCAAGTGGATCAATTCATTTCCAGTTCTCTGGCTGCTGTCTCCATCATCATTTGTCTTTGTCTTCCTCTTGCTTTCTTCCCTTCAATCTTTCCCATAATTACTGCGCATTCTAACTCCTCTTTCCTAATCACATGTCCAATGAAGTTACGTTGCCTGTTCATGATCTCATTTATTATTTCTTTTTGTGTTTGCTCTGTTCATGCAATCCTTGTTAGATATTCGTTTTGTCCATGATATTCTTTGCATCCTCCTCAAAAACCACATCTCTGCTGCTACAATTCATTTCCTCATGTTACTAGATATTGTCCAACATTCTGAGCCATATAACATAACTGGATAAACGTAACATTTCAGTACTCTGAGGCGGGTTGTCATGCCTAGTTCATTCTCGTAAAGGTGTTTTTTGCCATCTTTATTCTTCTTTTGATGTCCATGTCGCACCTGCCATCTGATGTCACCCAGCTTCCTAAGTAGCAAAAGTTCTGTAGTTGTTTTGTCTTCCCCATTTATTCTCAGCCTGCAGATAGGATTCTACTTCTTTTTGGATATCACCATACATTCTGTCTTTTTGCAATTTATAGATAGACCCATTTTTGCACTTTCTTCAACAATTATATCAATTAAGTTTTGTAGTTCTTCCTTTGTACTTGTAATTAACACAGTGTCATCTGCATATCTGAAATTCTTGATGTTTTCACCGCCAACTTTGATTCCCAAGATGTCTCTTAATTTTTGTAATATTGTTTCACTGTACACATTAAATAAATCAGGGGAGAAAACACACCCTTGTCTGACGTCTCTCTTGATTTTCGTAAACTGACTCACTTCTCCATCTATTCTTACAGCGGCTGTTTGTTGCCAGCACAGATTTCTGATTAGGCGGAGGTCTTTCAAATCTAGATCTAGAGTTTTCTGTAATATTTCAAATATTTTATTGTGCTTCACTTTATCAAATGCTTTTGTGACTATGAGGAGAGGTTGAGTCACCTGGGACTGTACTTGCTGGAATTCAGAAGGATGAGAGGAGATCTTATAGAAACATATAAAATTATGAAAGGGATAGATAAGGTAGAGGCAGGAAAGTTGTTTTCACTGGTAGGTGAGACTAGACCTAAGGGACATAGCCTCAAGATTCAAGGGAGTAAATTTAGGATGGAGACAGGGAGCAACTACTTTTCTCAAAGAGTGGTGAATCTGTGAAATTCTCTGTCCACTGAAGCAATGGAGACTACCTCAGTAAATATACTTAGGACAAGGTTGGGTAGATTTTTGTATAGTAGGGGAATTAAGGGTTATGGAGAAAAGCCAGCTAAGTGGAGATGAATCCAGTCAGATCAGCCAACGAAAAGCAGAGCAGGCTGGGTGGGCCAGATGACCTACTCCTGCTCCTACTTATGTTAATGAGGGGTGACATCACAGAAATCTATCGAATGGTGAAAGACCTTGATAGAATGGATGTGAAGAGGATGTTTCCTATGGTGGGAGAGTCTAAGACCAGGGGACATAGCCTCAGGATACAAGGGGCATCCTTTTAGAACAGAGATGAGGAGGAAGTCATTCCTGCCTGTGGCCATCAAACTTTACAACTCCTCCCTTGGAGGGTCAGACACCCTGAGCCAATAGGCTGGTCCTGGACTTATTTCCTGGCATTTACATATTACTATTTAATTATTTATAGTTTTATATTGCTTTATTTATACTCTGCTCTTGGTTGGTGCAACTGTAACGAAAACCAATTTCCTTCGGGATCAATAAAGTATGACTATGAAAAGCAAGACCTTGGTGAGAAATCAACAAAGACACCACTGAAGATGTCAGCGGTGGTGCATGTGGTCCATTGCCGAGGGAGGATTAGGGCAGATGGGTTCAAGACGCGGTAGCTGCTGGAAAGCAAATACTGTTGCTCACATTTAGAGTGAGAGGCAACTTTACTGGACTGGGGGCTATGACAAAGCCAAGGACTGAAACGCGATGTTTTGCCCCCTACATGTTAGCCCATCTCTCGAACTGTGAGGGTGCTTTAAAGGTCAGGCACTCACCAGATGACCTTCTTTGACTCGATTCCGAGCTTCCCGGCCAACCTCCCCACCACGTCCTGCTCCATCTCTCCGCCGTTCCCACCGCTCGCTGAGGTCCCAACGCAAAACCGCGCGCGTTTCGGTAGACCCGCCCACGTTTGTCGCCAATAGGCTGCAGCTCCGAGCGAACCCCGGCAGCTGGAAATGCTGATTGGTTGTTCTCGGTATCAATCATCTAACGGGCAAGCAGCAACTTTTTGCACATTGGCTCAATCAATTACACCGGAACTTATCATCTTTTGCTCAGGGTGACCAATCAAAGCCAGGAGCTTTTCCCCCACCCACTCTGCTGATTGGTGTAAAATCGTTGTCGTGTTAGAATTTGCGGTTTGTCAATGGCCAATCCGGTTATCAATCACTTGACGCATGGGTCCTTCTGGCTGTGCAGTTAAGCTAATTATTCTGGTTGTTCCTGAAGGGCCTGAAGTAGTGAGTGTCAGGTGACTGCGGCCGCGTTTGCTGGCTTGAGCCTCTAAATCATGGTGAGTGCTCGCACATTAAGTCTGGGATCTAATGTAGTCTATCGTTAAGTGCAATGTGTCTGCTTGTGGGTAGCGCCGGCGATTGTGTTCTTGGAATTCAACGTTACGGAGAGACTGGTGTGAATGGGCGTTGCTGGGCCGGGCCTGGCCTTGGCCTGCCTTCGTTATGGTTCAGGGACAGCTTGGTTACTCCTGACAGGAGCTGGTGGTCCTTGGAAAAGGACCGTGCATGATTACAGAGATAAGTTATAAAAGAGGAGCCAGTGAGTGCGAATGGCAGGGTATTCGAAGCTGCCGCGGTGATGGTAAAATAAAAGAAGGCCTTGAGGCTGATGTGCTTTTTGTGTTATATTTAAATTATTTTTCATTCTAGACTGAAGTAAGCAACACAGTTCAGTACTGTGTTGCCTTTATAGTTAGCCGTCTACTTGATTGTCATCAACCGCTATGGAAAAATATTAAGGATGACCTACAAATCGTTTATCTCCCTATAAAAATGTCTCACTCGTTGAAGCACAATATCCTGGAGTACTGGTTCATGGCGAAAATACAATTTGTCTCAAAATGATCAATAATTTAATTCTGATGCTTATCAACACAGAATATTGACAAGAATGGTAAACATAGTTAAGCAACCTAATGTCTGGATTGTCTTGAGCGTTTTGGGGTGTTATTAATTCACAAGCAGTAGAAGTATGTCATGTTTGAAGCTTTATTTCTGTCATGTCTGGTAAATGCCAGTTTCAGCTTGACAGTCACTTACCTGTGTTATAAGTGAATCTTGCAGAAAGTAGCAAACTTAGCCAACTCCATCAAGGGCACTAGCCGCCCTAGCAAAAGAGGTCATCTTCAAAAGGTGGCGTCCATCATAAAGGACCCCCATAAGCCAGGGTGCCCTCTTCTCATTGCTACAATCAAGGAGAAGGTACAGGAGCCTGAAGACGTACACTGAACGCTTTAGGAACAGTTTCTTTCCCTCTGCCATCAAATTTTTGAATGAGCAATGAATACATGTACACTACCTTATTTTTTGCCTTTATTTTGCACTACTTTAGTTTATTTGTGTGTGTGTATACATATATAATATATCTTATTGTAACTCATAGCTTTTCAAAAACAATTGTGTATTGCAATGTACTGCTGCCACAAAATGTCAAATTTCACGACATATGCCAGTGATAGTAAGCCTGATTCTGAAGTTACTGTCCACCCATGACATTCTTACTGTATAATATATTTTCTGTGTACAATGTAAATTGCTCAGAGTACATGCTTAGAATCGATACATCCTGTATAATTTGCACGTATACATTCTCAAGTAATGAATGCCATTTATTTATCAAAGGCAACTCTAGGTAGGTAATTGCATTAGACCCAACATGAGAAGAAAGCTCAAAGAATATTTGCTTTTGTGAACTTTCCTCTATATTATTGTTTTAAAAATTGTTCTGTTTTCTTTTTGATATGAACATTTATTTAAACTACTATTGAGGTCAATATTTTGTAGTTTGGAGAGTTTGAAAACCAAATTATTTGCATCTAATTTCCTGGACTCCAGAGTTTATCCTTAGATTCTGACAAACAAAGATAAACATTTCCAAAACAATTTTAATTTTTAAAAAGAACTTCAATAATTTATTTTAAATTGGAACTGTTTTCATTTTCATAAATTGCAAGTCAAGTTGCACTCAGCTTAACTTTTTTATTAAATCTGTTTTGAATGTGCACAATAATAATATAAAAAATTATTAAGCATGGGTGTAAAGAGTAAGAGAACTTGAAACAAGGTTTGACACTTTAGCCATTCTGGTAGAAGATATTATCTTATTCATTTGTTCTCGTTGCAGCATCGTACAGTTGAACTAGAGAGCTGCTATTGCATCAAGTGCTCGTTTGCAGACATTTCATCATTCTAAATGTAAACTTAAGAGTTTGATTATAAACCTGCATGCTTCATATCTTGTGCATGATTCTTCGAAGTTTACTTTCAGCCTCATTAACAGTGACTAATATCTTAACATTTTTTTGTAAAAGGGTACCTTTTCTAAACAAAATATGTTGCATGTTCATTTGCAAAATATACCAGTCCTCAGTGCTGTCCAATTGTTGAGAGTGTGTGTGCCTTGTTTAGCATACATCAGTTATAGAAACATAGAAAATATGTGCAGGAGTAGGCCATTCGGCCCTTCGAGCCTGCACCGCCATTTATTATGATCATGGCTGATCATCCAACTCAGAACCCCGCCCCAGCCTTCCCTCCATACCCCCTGATCCCCGTAGCCACAAGGGCCATATCTAACTCCCTCTTAAATATAGCCAATGAACTGGCCTCAACTGTTTCCTGTGGCAGAGAATTCCACAGATTCACCACTCTCTGTGTGAAGAAGTTTTTCCTAATCTCGGTCCTAAAAGGCTTCCCCTTTATCCTCAAACTGTGACCCCTTGTTCTGGACTTCCCCAACATCGGGAACAATCTTCCTGCATCTTGCCTGTCCAATCCCTTTAGGACTTTATACGTTTCAATCAGATGCCCCCCTCAATCTTCTAAATTCCAACGAGTACAAGCCCAGTTGATCCAGTCTTTCTTCATATGAAAGTCCTGCCATCCCAGGAATCCATGCCAACACTTTCATCGCACTTCAGATTGCTGAGAGCAGGGCAAAATAGGAAAAAGATACCCACCCTGGAGCCAGACATTAGCAGTTTCTTTGACCTTGATGAAGTTGGCCAATTTTAGTAATTTTAGCTTGAAAGTACTTGTAGGTAGATAATAACGGCGAAATAACCTGTATAATTTGCAGATTCCTTTTCTAATGAAAGTGCATCTAACAATTAACATCAGTATTGATGAGTGCTGCTCTTTCCTGGCCAATAAATAAGTCTAACAGTGTGCAGCTGTTTGTTCCATTTTGAATTATTGATGTTAGTGAGTAGAGTTGGTATGTAATCTGTTCAAACGAGATTCTTTTGCTTTGTTCTGATGTCCTTTCAGTCATGAGCCCTAAAATATTTAAAGTGCTTTGTCTGGTACACTTGAAGGAAAGTTTAAAAAAAATTTTTCAAATGTTATAAGCGGGCAAGATCATGCTGCTTTTGGCGATGATAACTTCGCAATGTAGGATATCATCGCCAACAGTAATATCTTCCATGGTGGTTTTCTGTTGAATTTTGCATTTCTAGAAGTTGGGAAGCTGGCTGTAATTACAAAACTTTAGGCTTCCTCCTGTACCACTTTTGAAATGAAATGAGCATATTATGGTTCGATTGATTCACATGTGACTGTTGTTACTGGATTTATAAAATTTCTGGCAATTATCAATTGATAGCAGATGGTATGAAAAGATTTTGAGCTTTCCTTAATACCAGACTTCTAGGAGAAAATGCAACTAATTTGATGAAATACATCTTTTGACAAATGACAATGGGTGAAGTTGATTTGTAACTTTGTGTAAATCTGGTTGATACCCAAGCAAAGACTTGTTGCCATGTATCATGCATGGTAGTTACTTTGCCCCAACCACTCCCACAATAAAAAAAATCGTAAATCTGCTGGCTTGTTATCTGCAGCTCTGAGTTGAAATGTAATATTCTTTAAAATATTATGGAACCCACACTTCCCAAGGAATTTCAGAAATGTAATCAAATGAATGACAGTCATGGAATAATTGAAATTTAAAGCACTGAATAAAGAAATTTGACCTTTTTTTCCCCCCACTGGTCTCCATGGAGGAGTCAACGCAAAAGCTTGGTCACAGACATGGCCTTCAGTGAGGGTTGAAGGATGAGTGGCAGGTTGAGGGTGAGGATGAGTTGAAGGTTGAGGGCCTTCAATGATGGTTGAAGGATGAGTGGCAGCTTTAATTGTTGGATTGTTGAACCCGATAGTTGGAAAACAAACTGTATTTAATCCAAACTCTCGAATGGTTAGATAAAAAGGGAAATGGTGAAGATGGTAGGGGTGGTTACACAAGAAGTTGTTATAAAACTGTTGTTGGAAATAAGGGTTGGGTACAGCAATGACCTGATCTTAAATGTGAAGATCAATTTTTTAAATTTGATATTAGACCATAGTCAATATAGGCCAACAGAGATGAAAGTGTTACATGGTCAAAGTTCAAAGTAAATTTATAATCAAGGTGGCAAATATTTGGATAGATGAGTGTGTGATGGCACAGGAGACTAGTAGGGAAAGCACTGGAAAAGTCAAATGCAATCCCCCATTGGGTAGTTCACTGGTAAGGGTATTGGATAAAGTAAGGCCGAAGAAATTATGGTGAATCCAACAGTAAGACTGGGAAAGATCTCACTTAGAATGTGACTTTGTTTCGGGGTGAGGTGGAATGAATGATAATGTGCTTGTATCGGTGGTCTAGGGCAATTCCTATCATCGGCTAGTGAAAATGGTAGCTAGTCCAAAACTGGATGTTTGACAAGTTGGAACAACGTGGAGGTGGTGGAATGTAGAATGGGATGTAATGGTACCAAAGTTTACAAAAGCAAAATATTGCATATGTTAGACATCTTAAATAAGAATAGAAAATAATAGAAATACACAGAGGCACCACCTATCCTCTAGGTTTTTCCATTGCACTTCAATGTATCTGTTTGTCCTCCCTTTGTATTCGGGAGCCCAGGTACGTTTGAGAAACGGTACTTCTGTATGGATAGATTGTGGCCTTTTGGTTTCTCTCATCTTCTTAAGCTGACTCACTTGTTCAGTCTCTATCAGAATTGGCCACTTCTGCTATATCTGATATTGGCTCATCCTGCTGATTATCTCCAGCATCTATGCTTTTATTTCAGATACCTTGCACCAGCCTGTTTTTGTTCTGGCTTTTTGATTACTCCAGTAAATTATTTGGTCGTGTTGGTGTTGCTGAGGTGTTGAGGCCAATTGGTCAGAATGCTTGGGAACTGGTGATGATAAATTTGTTATTTATCAATCATTGCCTGAGTGTCATTCCATGATGCATGAGGACTCGGATTGCTTAATTATCTGCTTGGAGCTAAACACTTAATCTTTACTGAACACATGCAATTGACTTTCTTGTGGGAAGGTCATTGAGGAAGCTGCTAGCGAAAAAGTATTTAGAGGAACTCCTGCATTTATATCCTGGGCTAAGTGGAGTAAAACCTTTTTTCTTTTTTTCCCAAGTGTGATGCCACCCAGAATTGCATTGACTTCTAAGGTTTCTCAATGCTAGACTCTGTTGAATAAAGGCTTGATTTCAAGGGTAGTACTTTTTCCTCATCTTTTTAAAATTCTTCATTTTGTTCATTGTTGGACCAAGACTTTAATGAAATCTGGTCTCCTGTGATGTTGGCAGAATCTAAACAAGCACTAGTGTGTAGATCTTTGGTGAGTAAATGCCTTTTAATGGTTCTGTCCACTCCATTTTGCTCATTCAGTAGACTGATGGGCAATAATTGCATGGGCTTTCATTTATTCTGCTTTTTGTGGACAGCGCATCTCTAAGCAATTTTTCATGTAGATGGATTCTTGCATTTTAGTTTTCTTTGAATGAAGTATTAGATTGCATGCTGACAAATTGGCATGAAATTCAATAGAATTACATTGAGAAAATTCACCTTAGTTATAGCAGAGAAGGCTATTTGGCCCATCAAGTTCACACTAGCTCCAAATAAAGAAATCCCATCAGTAAAGTTCTTTTGTATTAGCCTCGTACAGTCCTAAGCGGGTCAATATACCACCTAACTCCTAAATTAAAAAAAAATTGTAAAAAAATGTTTTATGATCGTTCGTTGTGCTATTTGATGTGGAGAACAACATATCAAAAGTTGGACAATTTTGACACACGGGAAAATCTCTAAAAATGACATCAAAAAACAAGATGGCTGCCAGCAGAAAAACATCAAAAATCTGACTGATAACCATCAAATTGCAAGTTTTTAAAACCTGATGTTTTAATGAATGCTCTTTTCACCAATGTTCTTCAAATAACAGTAGTTCCTTGAATGAGAGTTCCATTTGTACTGATGTCATGACGTAATCAAGGGATAGCTCTGGTATTAAGTACTGACGTCATGACACCTTATGGCTTCTCAGATGTAGTCTTGTTCATCATCCTCTTCTATCACTGGCTCATTTGTCATATTGTCACAGCTGCCATCTTGGCAATGCCCACACGCACTGGTGCATTCCAGCCCATGCTTTCTGCAGGTACACTTTAGTGTATTGCACCCTCCCGAACAGTTGCAGTGAATCATCTGAATAAATACCTCTGGAGCAGACCTTTTGTCTGTCATCACTGGAGCGAGTTTTTCCCCTTCTACCCTCCATCCCCACTCAGATGGTTCCATTTCATCACTACAGCCCATCCACTCTATAACCTGGTAGTAAGTCCGCAGGAAGTGAAATTTACAAACCAGGGTGGTTGGTGGCAGTCTTTCAGGTGTGACCAAAGTCTTAGCTCTCGCAACTTTCTTGGAGCATATTGTAACTGATGGATGCCAGGGAGTTGTTCTGATTTCCGTTGAACAACGCCACCATTGCCCTATAGCCATTGGTTTCCACAGCATCCTGACTTTGCTTTGGTGAACAGAATGCTTTCGAACAGTCTCTGATTCCTTTTTCTTTCCTGATGATTCTTTGGAACACTGACTTCTTTCCGATCCCAAATACTCTGGACATTGAGTCACATCTGGTAAAGGCATGGAGAAACAATAGATCATTGCAATCTGCTTCTCCGAGTATCTGCTTAAGGACCTTGATATTATAGGCGTTTGATTTTGCCTTGTCCGAGTGGAAATAGAGTTCAGTGCAGTTTGTCACCACTGCATGGTAGAGCAAGAGTATGAGGAGATATGTGTCTTCTCCAACGAGAGTGGTAGATTTGAAAGCAGACATAGTGACGGCTGCTTTTGCGATCTCAACGTTGGCATCTCCTTCAGCTTGAATCACTTCGCAGCCTCTCTCCCGCAAACGTTCCATGATGAGCTGGATAATTACCTGCTTGTTTGCCTCATTCCACAAGAAGTCCTCCTTTTTTCCGACAAATTTTGTCACCCCTGTAATGTTCACCTTGTTCGCATTCAAATTTCTACTTCACTGAGGAGTACAGTCCTTTCTGTTTGGCCCAACCCCGCAACCATCAAACACTACAGTGGCTCTGGCATAGTGTTTGACAGTGAATGAGGCATTGTCATCTGCAGTTGAACTGTAGGTGCACCCCTCTGTCCATTTTAAGCGGTGCAGAAGTAATCCACCATCTAGAACATAGTGATCTGTCACTGGGACCGTCAGTGTGACAGCAATATGGTTGTTGGACTCCGGCCATATTCTACCGAGATACAACACTGGGCGTCACGGGAGGTGAACTTTGCAGCTCCTCCCATGGAGGGTCAGACACCCTGAGCCAATAGGCTGGTCCTGGACTTATTTCCATCTGGCACAGTTTGCATTTTGTTGTTTGATTGTTTGTGGTTTTTATATTGCTATATTTATGCTCTATTCTTGGTTAGTGCGGCTGTAACAAAACCCAATTTCCCTTGGGATCAATAAAGTATGTCTATCTATTTATCTATCTATCTATCTATCTATTGTCCAATTTGGAGGTGACATAGTTCTTTATCGCTTCTACCAGTTGTGGCTTATCCGGCTGGCGCAAGATGTTCTTTGCTTCAAACAAAGACATCAGATATGGAAAGAGTTCATAGTTTATCACTTCGTCTAGCCGGAGATCACCTGTCTGTAACACAACTAGGAACCTCTGGAATAACAACGCTGGATCTATGGTACGGTCTTCAGCAACTTTGACTGCCCTGCTGGATGCTAGTGTCTTGACCTTCGAACTCCTTTTGTGCGAATATGAGAAAACAGAGTGTCCATCCATCTTCCTAACTATGTCATTTCCTAATGCAAACAGGTCATGTACGTTGACATCCTCATTTGCATAAACCCCTGTGATGATGTTGCGCAATGATTTATCATCTGAAAATGGCATGAAACAGTCAAGTTTTGCTGCGACTTTTTCAAGGTCAGCCTCATCTACTTACTCTGGAAGTGGACAACTTATGTTGTTCACCTGTTGTGTAACTATTTGTGATCAGTTCTTGCACGGCAAGGTTGTAAGAGGATGGCACAGTGGAAGGCATAGTCCAAACTGCTCTCTGGTTCTCTGACATCCCACTTCCTCGCATTAGACCCCCTTGGCTTTTTAGTGAGCGCATTAGTGTCTGTTCTACAACAAGATCAGAGCCAAGGCCAGCCCAGTATTGGCTGCTGCGTCTGATTACATGGAACCCAGACTGGAACTTCTGATGAACCTCAGGGTTGTCATCCTGCAATGCATGAATCTTCCAGAGATAGAGATGAGCCGACTTCAGATAATTCGGATGGCCAGCGGCCACGAATATCAGCAAGCAAGCTGAGATGCATCTCCCATGACCCCATTCAACAAGTGCCCTAGCAATCCTACCATGTGCTGGTAGTTGACCCACAGTGTGCTGGTTTTGGAAGTCCCTGCCAGTTCATCCTTTTTGAGAGTCCCAGTTTTGTCAATCCTGCGAATGCAATCTGATTTCAACAATGACTCTTAAGTCACTTGTGCCAGTTTCCATCAGTGTGTACAGTCTCTCAAGTTCTTCCACTTGGTCTTGAAAACCAGGGTCATCCTCGATGATTTTAGCAACATCTGATGCGTAAGATACTGATTCACCAGCAGGTGCCCACGAAAACACTCGTTGCACCACCTTTCTGCTCATAATGTGTACAATGGCATTTTCATCTCTAAGATCTCCTGAAGTCCACTGCCATCCGTCAAAGTTCCGATGGCACCCAACAAATTCATGAAGGTATGGAAGCTCCCAAGCAATAACACCACATTTCTCATTGGGCTATCATCTGGAACAGCATTCGCTATCTCAGAAGCCTTCCAAAACAGCGGTTGATGATAATGATAGCCAGCATGTTGTGTTTTGATGCAAGTTTGCATAGGTAATCTAGGGTGGACAAGATACAGGTTTTGTCCCCTGGATTCATTTCGATCATTGGGAGAAACAGTACCGAGGATTTCCCCGGATGCTCACACTCCTTGTGCAGTAAAAGCATCATGCCTTGCCAACTAGGTGTACTCTCGAAGTGAAGGGACATTTCCCAGAAAACGTCAACTGTGCGGTCACAGGCGGACGAGAATGGGAGGGGCTGAAATTCAATGTTGCGGTTGAAATGCTTTGCGTAGCGGTAATCTATTATATCAATCTTTGTCAGCCATTTTCTCTCTCAAAATGATGCGACTAACTTGCTTCCCTGATGTGGTGGTGACTATCATGCCCATCCCATGGAAGGTACCTTTTCCATCCAAGGTTATAATGTTATGGTCCACGTTGTCTCTAGCAAATAACAGGGACATATCAAGAATGTCCATGTCACTACCCAACATATCCGGAGCAAGTGAACAAGCTGCATTCACTTCGAACCCTTACACTTCTGGGTAAGATGAAGAAAACCCCATGGTTGGGAGACTATCGGATCAAGAACCATGACCCATACAAGTGGTGCATTTGCACCACCACACCAAGCTGTAATGGCGCAATTACAGCCCTTGGTCGCACTGCTTGCCCAATACCAGCAACCTTTCTGGACATATCCTTCCCAACAAACAGGTGCTGCAGCAAGAATCGCAAACTTGCTGGGACATAATCCAATGCAGCCGCAAGTTGTAGTTCTGCCGGAGTTGGATATGTATCCCCCAGTGGTGCAGTTGACGTCATGAAATAATAGTTCATAGTTCTGGCGATAAAACACGCCCGGTGGGTATTCCCATTCACATTTTATACCACAATTATGCCACTACCTTTGTTAGAAACAGTGAAACATAGCAAAATAATACAGGTATGGGTGCGATTCTTTTCATTGGTGGCCATTTTTTTAACGTCAGATTTTTTTACTTTCCCATACTCCATTTCTGTCAAAACTTTTGATATGTTGTTCAGTATGTCTGAAAGTACAAAAAATGACCATAAAACTTTTTTTGCAATTTTTTTTGGGGTGGGGTATTTTGGAGCTATATTGACAGCATTATCCTGCATGTACTTCTCTTAGACATTTCCATCACCCTTCCTTGTTAATTTGTTACAACTTACCTACAACAGAGCAGTTAACCTACCAGTCCATCCCTGAAGACAGTACCCATGCATTCAGCCATTTCTTAATATCACAGTTGAGTTAATTAAATTGGCAACATTTTATGTTGGAGAACTTGGGAGGTATGACGTTTCATTTGCTCATTACTTCTGATTTAAAAGTTGTTGCAAACGCTTACCTTGTACTTTACATTTGTGTATTGAGTTCCATTAAGTAACTTGTCGTTATGTATTATAATTCACAACTAACTGGCAGAACTGCGGTTCATGATTTAATCCATTCATTATAGGTTTAGTGCTGTATAAAGTGTACTGGTTCCAGTGTTTAAATGCATATTGTAATTTTTGTATTTGAATACCTCGTATTTGGGTCCATCTAAGATTACAAACTAAAAGTGAATTGTTTCTCTAGAGATGTTGCCTGACCTGTGTATTTCTATAGGTTTCTGATATTTTTGAATGTTTTGTTAGGTCTTTGTTCTAAATTGCCTGCTGGTATCATGAAGAGAGTCTACAATTGAGCGAGAATGGGATTCATGGTTTGATGGTGGGAAATGTGCTGTATTGTGAGAAGATGCCCGGCTACTGCAAGCCCACAGCAATTCATAGACAACCAGAAACGGGTCCTTTGGTCCACTGAGTACCCATCTACACTGATCCTGTTTATTTAGTTATTTAGCGATATAGCATGGAGTAGGCCCTTCTGGCCTTTCAAGCCACTCCACTCCAGCAACCCCGCAATCCCATTTAGCCCTAACATAATCACGGGACAATTTGCAATGGCCAGTTAACCTACCCAGTACGTCTTTGGACTGTGGAGGAAACTGGAGCGTCTGGGGGGAAACCAGAGGGAGGATGTACAGATTCTCCTTGTAGAGTGGTGCTGGAATTGCACTCTGAACTCTGGAACACTCTGAGCTGTAATAGTGCCACGCTAACAGCTATGCTGCTTTGGCACCCATTACCCATTAGCTCTCCTAAATTTTGCCACTTTACAATATCCAATGAACTTGCCAACCATAACATCTTTTAGAATACCTACTGTTCTAACTGCTACATCTTTTCTGAATCTAATTCATTTAGCATATCAGTTGTGATGTGATGGAGGGCATCATCGATATGAAGATTACCTCACTTGATAGATGCCCCTAGCCATTTCAGTCAAGGGTGTGGAAAATCTTTGTTACCCTAAGGTTGTTTCATATGGCAATGATTGCAGATGATTATGAAATTGTTATCTAATTTCCTTGTCCCTGTTTGACTCAAAGCCATGAATCATTGTTGTGGTCAGAGGACACTTGCGCACTCCCTCTAAACTGTATGAATCTATACTTCTGGGAGGGAAAGGTTAGCATGCTGACAGAAATGTATTCCTTCAGATTTCTGCAAGCACCTCTCATTCTTTGAAACTCCTGTAAGCAAAAGCCTGATTGGCTTAATATTTCTTCCACCTGTATCTGCTTTATATCAGTCTAGTAAACTTTGCAGTCTTGAAGGCAAATATTTAATTTAAGCTGATTGAAATTGTGTGCAGATATTGCTTATGTACATGTGATCTACTGTAGGTCCTGTGCTGTTGTATAAAACTTCCATTATTTTTGTACTTCCCCCTTGCAATAAAGCCAACATCACACTTTTATAATTACTTACTGTAACTGATGCTGTCTGTGTGCTTCCTATCTGAGCATCAGAATAATTTTCTGTTCTTCATTCTTACAACAAACGTGAATAACTTTGCATTTCTCTATATTTTATTCCATCTGTTAACTTATTTTAATTTGTTTCAGTGATTTTAATTCTGTACTTTGATAGTTTTTACTTTTAATTTATATTTTATTTTGAAGCTTTTGAAAGTTTGTGAATTAAAGTGGCTCTTGGAAAGAGCAAGGAACCTTGAAAACAATACTGTTGATTCTGGAAATCTGAAATAAATTAAATATTCAACAAGTTGAGCATCCTTACTTTTTAATAAGTTTTAGTTTAACTACTTTTAACTATAACAAATAGTGAAATTAAGTCTGGGACTTTGGTATAGTAGGTTTCCAGTAGAATTTGTGATGAGGCTGGTTCTGTTCTGATATTGTCTGATTATCTGCCATGTTACTGCTGCTACCCAAGATCTTGTCACTTGGTTCCTGTCGTTTGTCGGCAAAAGTCAGCCAAACAGATCTGGAATATTGTTTGGTTTGCTGAGTGGGATTCTGAGTTTTGGCAGTGTTTATATGAGGGGACAAGCATAAAAAGGTGACATAACTGGTGGAAGTGTTAGGACTTTCCTGTAAGATTTTATGCGTAATTTTTTCCTATAAAGCTATCAAAATTTTGAAGAGTGCTATTTTGCCAGATTTATTTGCTGGGCTGAACTTGTTGAATGTAATTTATTAAAAGTTGCATCAAAAGAACAAACTGGCTATATGGTTAGTGAATCTGCATCAATATTTACTCCATGAAAATAATGTTCACTCTCCCATTTTTCTGCAGCCTACAACTCAGCAGTCACCTCAAGATGAGCAGGAAAAGTTGCTTGATGAAGCTGTTCAGACTGTTAAGGTTCAGTCTTTTCAAATGAAAAGATGCTTGGTAAGTTTGCTTTTCTTATGCATTGTACAATACGGTTGTGGAATGGAAGAAAAATGTGTGGGGTTTCTGAATAGGTTTTATCCTTTGAATAGAGTGACATGGGAAATTTTTTAAAAAGTCTCTTGGGTACAATGATGTAAAATTGGATGTTGATGGACTGTGCAGGAAGGAAAGGTTAGATTGACAGTGGAGTAGGTTTATATAGGATAGCTTAACATTGTGGGCTCATGAACAGAACTTCTGTTCTACTGAGCTGGTGGACTGTTGTTGAGATGATGCATGTTTTTATAATACTTTAATATCTTTGGGCTGAGTAGACAAAAAATGCTCCAGTTTCAGCTTTGATCCTTGTCCTGTGGCTCCCTTGTAAGTGTTTTGAGGGTAAGGTCTGTTGAGCCTAATTTAAAATCTTCAAAATCATTAAAAAATCATTTATGGGACTCATTTTGATTTGATTCAATGCCATATCAAAGGAAAAAAATTCAGGCTGCTTTGTTCTTATGAAATATAGACGCCTATTTTCAAAGGCATTACTGACATAGATTGGAGGAAAAAAGAATTGCCATAGCTTGAAGTGGATTCTTTACTGACTTCTAAGCTTGGACTGTTCATTCCTGTTTTTATTTTGAAAGAGTAAACATTACATTGATGACTGTAGTATACATATTTTCAAAAGGCTACAGGAAATCTAATTATGTTCTCAGGAACTTGGGTGTACTTTTATCTAAATAACAAAATCACAGATGGGTTGAGTTAAATTGCTGCCAAAGGTAATGGTTAATGCATATGCATTTCCTCTTTTTTAAAAAAAAAACTGTTTTTTTTTGAGCACTGTTCCTTTCAGAGTGAAATATTTCTAGACTCTTCAGTTACATTTCAGCACAATGGAAGTTTCCGGTAGTGGATAACCTTATTTAGCAAACAGGAAATCAATGTACGTGCATTGAAGTGGAAAAATAGTTAAACCTTTTGCTTACTGCTTTACATTAATTCAGCTTTTGCTGTGATTGGAAGTCAAAAATATAAAGATTTTTAAAGAATACGTTTTCATCTGTTCTGTAGCAGTTCCTTTTTTTATATATATAAACATGTGGAAATTGCGGTAGCTGTGCTTCTGTTACGTTGCCAATAGTTATGTGTGTCTATGATCTAAAATTATGTACTAGGTTTATCCAGTCTATAAATTTTTGATACTGAAAGAGATCCATTTGGGGGGGGGGGGGGTGGAGATGTAGTTTGTCTAAAGCTGAATTCTGAAGTGAGGGAGGGTGAAATAATTCTGGATAATCAGTGAATAGCCTTTTACATTTGTCCAAAATCCCAAAGCAAACCTTTGGTTGAACAATGAATCATTTTGATTAATGAAATCTTTCAAGAGGATGTCTCAGTACAAGTCTTGTAAAATATAATAGTGCTGCATCTAAGTTGTAAAATAAAATCCTCGCTGTTGTTGGAATTTCAGTAAAATTCTTTGGATGATAATTTTAGGTCTGCCTTGAATTGACCGGAACATTCAGGTGTTCTATCAACAGTGGAATTGCTTTGGATTTGTATGTATGTAGCCAGAGTTATCAATTCATTGTGCAAATTTAGGTTTGCATAGCCAGAGCAATTTTATTCATAACTTCATGCAGATTGTGTGGGTAGTTTGTCATGACAATGATTAGATATTACCACTTTATTCTGTTTGAAATTAAAGGAATGACTTCCATTTAATAAGCTTAGATTTTATTTGGAAATAATTAAATTATATTAACATCTCTAACCATTTTTTTTTATTTAGGACAAGAATAAGTTGATGGATGCATTAAAACATGCTTCAAATATGCTAGGTGAACTGCGAACTTCCATGTTGTCACCAAAGAGTTATTATGAACTCTGTATCCTTTAAAGTTTTTGTATAGAATAGTAGTGTTTTGTTTAAAATGTAATTAAAATTCTCTTCGTATTGAAGTTTATAAGGATTTGGTAATAGATTCACTTTTCATAATTTGGAAGAGGGGAGAAAGTAGAGAAGAAAGTGATGATGTAAACTTTAGCCTTACCCCTTGAGCTGTAGGCTGCACACCTACCTGTTCATGCTACCTTGCCAACATTAAAAAATGTGCATTTATTGGCCTTAAGTGCCTTTTAAACTGTATATGGTCAAGAAAAGTTCTATATGAAATCAAATTACTAGTTTTTATCTTGACCATATGTGACTTTGATAGAATTTCAATTCATTAAATTCCCAAATGCGTGGTAAGAAATTATTTCATGTTATGTAAACAATGGAGTCATTGCTCATGGAGAACAATTTCATATTTTTATTCTTTTCTCCCCACCCCTAAATGATATTTTTTCCAGGAAAACTGTTGAGTTCCTGTGTATTAAATACTGTATAATTTAATCAGGACAGTTTTCAGATTTGATGAATAATTTTGTTTTAAGAATAAAAAAAAATATTGGTTTTTCCAGTTTATTTTTTTTTCTGGGAGATGTTTTGGATGTATATTGATCCTTAATGCAAGGCTAGACATGGCAATTTCAGATGAATTGCATTATTTGGAAGTTTATCTGACTGATGAATTTGCCAAAGGGAGAAAGGTGGCTGACCTGTATGAACTTGTTCAGTACGCTGGCAATATTATTCCTAGGCTGTAAGTATACTCCACTTTACAGGTCAGTGGCAACTGGATTGCCTAGTTTCACAGTAAATAACCGCAGTGCATAGTGTTTCCACATCTGGTATTAACCTGTGACTGTGAATCAACATCTGACTGGCTTAGGAATGTAAATGAAAATCTGTACTTAACTGAAGTACCCATTTTTAAAAAAAATTTTCATCTTGCTTCCAAGCTACTACCAAGTCAATAGTAAAAGGAATTTTCTACAAGGTTTTTAGAACTTGTGTATTATAAGTAGTATTCTATTTTCATATTTTTTTAAAAGCAAATAAGTATTTTCTTCAAGTGGGACTGCAGGATAAATATCCTCTGCTTTTACTAGTTGGAATTCCTATCAAATAGTTCGTTGGTGTGCATATGAAATTGTTTCTGGGAGCTTTAAAGTTGGTTGATATGTTGCCCTTGTATTTAATATCAGTGTTTAGAATTTATTGCCATTAAATTAATTAATGTGAACTTTTTTAACATGCTAATGATTCTAAAACTTGGGTGTAATAGTTTGTGGCCATTATTTTCAAAGTAAAGCATCGAATTAGATTTGCAACCATGCTGAATGTGTGTTTATTCTTTTTGCAATGTGTTCAGCTATTTGCTCATCACTGTCGGAGTTGTCTACATCAAGTCATTTTCACAGTCCAGGAAGGATATTCTTAAGGATCTGGTAGAAATGTGCCGTGGAGTACAGCATCCCTTACGAGGGCTGTTCTTGAGGAACTATTTGCTTCAATGTACCAGAAATATTTTGCCCGATGAAGGGGAAGAGACAGAGTAAGTAATTTTTGTTTAAAAATGTGGTTCATTACAAAATTATAATGCTCATTCCTTTTTTAGATCTTGTGTTTGAAAGGAAATAGAATTTTTTAATTAGTGATACAGTACGGAGTAGGCTTTTCCAGCCTTTCGAGCCTAGCTGCCCCAGCAATCCCACAAACCCGATTAACCCTAACCTAATCACAGAAAAATTTACAATGACCAATTGACCCAGCCAGTATGACTTTGGTCTGTGACAGGAAACCAGAGCACCCAGGGAAATCCCGTGTATTCCAAGGGGAGGACGTACACTGACACCTTACAGAACAATGTTGAATTTGAACTCTGATCTCTGGCTCGTCCCGAGCTTAAATAGCATTGCGCTAACACTGCGTTACCATGATTCATATGTGCTTGATTGTTTATGTAGAGAAGAACAAAGTTAACATTTTTTTACTTAAAACTCTACACATTATATTAAGTACTTCCTACCTAGTGGCAAGGTCAAGGATGTCATTGAATGACTGCAGAAATTCTGGAGAGTTAGTGTAAAAAGCCTAAAGTGTATAGTCCTTATTGGCATCACTGAATAGGTGGAAGGATGAGGTCTTTCAAGCAGACTTTTTAAGCTATTCCAGGTTACTTTGCATTTGGGAGGGACTTGCTGAAAAGTAAAGGTGGAAATAATGGAGGGATTCCATTGTAATAGGCAAGTCTGAAAGTACGAGGGACAGGTGGATGGTGGCAGATTTAAAAAAAACATAGGTTTGAGAGTAGGTTACCATTTAAATAATAAAAATATTATCTGCAAACAACATAGATATAAAATACACCACTGGTACAACCATGGATTACGGAAAAAAATAAACATGCTGTTAATTCTGCTGGAAAAAGCGAATAAAGCTGCTGGAAGAAAAATAAGCATGAGGATCGGAAGTGTTTCAAATTTAATAAATGATAACAAGCATTTGATTTTTTTTAAAAAAGATAGAATAACAGTAGAGTAAGATCTTCTTTTAGTATGGTGGGGTGTGAACAGAAACAGCCTGTGGCCCTGAAAGATCCTTTCATTTCTATTAATTTTGTCCGATTAACCAATTCTAGATCCATATTAGTAGGTTACCTCCAATTCTTAGTCTCCTACCATTGCTACCAAACTTAAGATTTGTCAACAGTGGTACACATCCCAGCATAGTTGATTTAGGACTTTATCAAAGTATCTTCTACAATCCAAATGCAAACATCCATTAGCTCCCCTTATCCATTCTACTGAATTCATACACTAATCCTTGATCATTGCAAATTATTACTGCTTGTAAATGTACTTTATTCATTGATCTGTAATATGAAATGTTTAAATCCTTAAATTCATTTTGAAAACTAATTGCAGGCTGAAAATTTAATCGTATTTAATTATATCACAGCTTTCAACTTCTTTGTGCTTTTGAATTTCAGAGAAGTTGTAACTGGAGACATCAATGATTCTATGGACTTTGTGCTACTGAACTTTGCAGAAATGAACAAACTCTGGGTCCGAATGCAGCACCAGGGTCATAGCAGAGACCGAGAAAAACGGGAACGTGAGCGTCAAGAACTAAGAATTCTTGTTGGTACAAATCTAGTCCGACTTAGCCAGCTAGAAGGGGTTAACGTGGAGCGCTACAAACAGGTATGAGTTCTGGCCCTGCAGTTAAATTTGACATTTTTCTTGATATCTCCTTTAGGTCAGAGAGAGATAATTTACCAGAATTTAATAATAAACAAGTGCTAATAACCAGGTTTTCACTTGGAATAGAATTTTCAATAAGCAAAGCCCTTTGTAGTTTCTCTGTAAATGAAAAGTTAAAAAGAGCTGAAAATACAGGAAATCTGAAAGACTGGTTGAAATGGCTTAATAGCAGTAAGTTCCATCAGGCTATTTCAACACATTCCATCACAGATGTTCTCTTTGTAAATGTCCTTCCCCAATTTCTCTCCTGCAGAAAACTATCACTTCATTGGTTTTGAGGGGTCATAGATCAGAAACATTGACTGTTTGTATCCACAGATTCTCCACAGTGTTTCCAGCACGTTTTTGGTCATATCATTTCCCAAGTTGGATCATGCCAGTAGGAGAACTGAAACAGCAATAATAGCAATGTTAAAGGGATATTTAGACAAGCAGGGAACTTGCGTGAAATCTCGGCTAGAGTTTGCTGGAGGGCATTGTGATAAACTCTGAAGTCAAGTGGAAGAAGGTTCTATGGTCTGATGAAACCAAAATTGAGCTATTTGGCTATCAGACTAAACACTATATTTGGCATAAGCCAAACACAGCACATCACTAAAAACACACCATCCATACCATGAAGCATGGTGGTGGCTGTATCATGCTGTGGGGATGCTTCACTGTAGCAGGCCCTAGAAGGCGGTGAAGGTAAGGGTAAAATGAATGCAGCAAAGTACAGGGAAATTGTGGGGGGAAACCTGATGCAGTTTACAGGAGAAATGTGACTGGGAGAAGATTTGTTATCCAGTAAGACAATGACCCCAAGCATAAATCCAAAGGTATACGGGAATGGCTATAAAGCAACAAATTTAATGCCATGGAGTGGCCAAGTCAGAGTCCAGACCTCAATCCAATTGAGAATTTGTGTCTGGACTTGAAAGGGCTGTTCACTTACGATCCCCATGCTATCTGACAGAGCTTGAGCAGTTTTCTAAAGAAGACTGGGGGAAAATTGCAGTGTTCAGATGTGCAAAGCTAATAGACCTATCCATACAGACTGAAGGCTGTAATTGCTGCCAAAGGTGCATTTACTAAATACTGCCTTGAAGAGGGTGAGTAATTATGCAATCAATTATTTTGTGTTTAATATTTACAATAAATTTAGACCAATTTGTAGATGTTTGTTTTCACTTTGACACGAAAGTCTTTTCTGTTGATCAGTGTCAAAAAGCCAAATTAAATCCACTGTGATTCAATGTTGTAGAACAATAATACATGAAAACTTCCAAGGAGGGTGAATACTTTTCATAAGCACAGTAAGAGGAGGCATAACTGTAAGATGTTTGGTGGAAAGTATCAGGGTGCTAGAACTGGGTTGTTTTTTTTAAACAGAGTGGTAGGTATGTGGAATGTGCTGCCAGAGGTGTGGAAGAGGCAGATATTTTAGATTTTACAGTTTTGCATGTTCCGGAGTGTGTGAGAATATATTTCTTTTGAATGTGCTATCTTTATAAAAATATTGTGTTTGTAATCATGGGTTGTGTTTTTAAGCTTGTAAATGCTGTGTACTGTTTAAATGCGGAAAGCATTTTGAGGAATGTTGACAGAATAACAAATAGAATTTAGAATAAGCTTTAGGACCTTAGCCTCAATACCTCCTTGTACAATTGAATCTTCGATTTCCTCACTTGCAGACCCCAGTCAGTTCAGATTGGCAACAACATCCCTCCGCAATTTCCATCAGCATAGGTACACCACAAGGCTGTGTGATTAGCCCCTGCTTTGCTTGGTTTGCACTATGACTGTGTGGCTAAGCACAGCTCCTATGGCATATTCAAGTTTGCTGATGACACTGCTGTTATAGGCCGAATCAAAGGTGGTGATGAATCTGCATATAGGAGGGAAATTGAAAAATTTGTCTAAGTGGTGCCACAACAACAACCTCTTATTGACTTCAGGAGGAGGAAACTAGAGGTTTATGAGCCAGTCCGCATTGGAAAATTAGAGGTGGAAAAGGTCAGCATCTTTAAAGTCCTTGGTGGTTTTGTTTCAAAGGACCTGTCCTGGGTCCGGCTCGTAAGTGCAATTATGAAGAAAGCACGGCAGTGTCTCTACTTCCTTAGGAGTTTGCAAAGATTCAGCGTGACGTCTATAACTTTGACAAACTTCTGTGGATGTGTGGTGGACGGTATATGTCACAACCTAGTATGGAAACACCAATGCCCTTGAACAGAAAATCTTACAAAAAGTAGTGGATACAGTCCAGTTCATCATCTCCCTACCACTGAGCACATCACATGGAGCGTTGTCGCAGAAAAGCAACATCCAACCTCAACGAACCCCTACTACTTAGGACATAGTCTCTTCTCTCTGCTGCCATTGGAAAGAAAGTACAACAGCCTCAGTACTCACAAGACTGGGTTCAGGAACAGTCATTGCCCCTCAACTATCAGGTTCTTGTTATCCCTTTTGGCTGTTCATTGAACTTCACTTGCCCCATCACTGAAATGTTCCCACGACCTATGGCTCACTTTCAAGGACTCTTCGTCTTGTGTTTCCAATATTTATTGCTTATTTATTATTATTTCTTTATTTTTGTTTTGCGTTTTTTTTCACGTTGATTGAACTCCAGTTAGTGCAATCTTTCATTGATTCTGTTATTGTTATTATTCTATTATGGATTTATTGAGTATGCCTGCAAGAAAATGAAACTGCTGTATATAGTGACAAAGAGTTACTTTGATTATAAATTTACTTTGAACTTTGAGAATACATTGAACCCAATTCCTAATGAAGTTGGAATTTGATTCCTATTTAGAAATATTATAGAAGGAAATAATTTACCATGATAGTTGCAATTTAGTTCTCTAAACCGCTATATAGCTCTTTATGTGGCATTGATCAGTTTCAAGTGCAGTCATCTCAATAGGCAATGATGGAGCCACGTTCCCATTTGTGAGATTTTATAAGTAAATGTGTTAAACATGTCTTTCTTCTTGGTAGTAAAGATGCTGAGGGAAGTTATTCCAGCACTGGAACTAATATTAAATCTGACCTTTCAGATGAAATGGAATTTGTTTCCGTTTAAAATTTCCTGTACATCTGAATGCATGGGACTTTGGAATGTCAGGCTGTTATGATTTTTGAATGCTTATTTGGATTAAGCTCAGTGTTTGAGGTGAGAATATTCTAATTGACCTATGTATCTAATTTTCATTTATTGTCCCTAGATTGTGTTAACTGGAATTTTAGAGCAGGTTGTAAACTGCAGGGATGGTTTGGCTCAGGAATATCTCATGGAATGTATTATTCAGGTAAAGTTTCTTTTCTTTTTTTTTCCCCAATTATACTGAACTTTGTTTAATAAAAGTTCAGGAACCATATTTTAAAGTGCCCCAATTTCTGTACATTTCAAGTTTACAGATGTGCTGAAAAATAGTGGTAGACAGCAGAGTTTAAAGGGGTAGAATACTGCCTTGCTCCTTAATGTAGCACTTTAGTCATGTAGTTTGTGCTGGTCACTGGGTTTGGGAGCAAATGCAACCAGTAGGCTGAAATAGAAACAAATTCTGAAAATCTGTTAAATAGGACAATTATTAAAATACAATATACAAAGAATTAAGATAAAAGTTAAGTTCTGGAAGCTATAATTTGTAGCAAGGTGTTAAATGTAGGAATAATTGTAATGCGACTAAGGACCTAGAGTGTCAGTTAAATACTGTATCAGTAAGACACCAAGAAGGTGAAAAGAATCTGGCAGTTGAAGAGTAAGTGACCAATGGAAGAATACAGTTGTAAGTATTTCAGGTTGATTGAATTAAAAGTCAAGAAAGGACTGATCAAAATGTTACCAAACCCTCACCTAGCTGTCAGAGCAGGATCTCAGATGTGCACCCCTTTTTGAATCTGCAAAGTGTAATGCCATTGAATTGTAGTTATGTTTTGAGATGCCATTCCTGCTGTAGGGATTAGGGTATTTTTTGTTTGCAAGAGCATCCTTTGAATTAAGACTCCCAGTCAGTGTATGACATCTTTCATTACTGAAATGATAAAGTCTTCACTGTTGACATTTTATGAAGTGCAACTCTTCTGAATGTTCAAGCAGAGCATTATTTTTTTTAACAGGTGTTCCCTGATGAGTTTCATTTGCAGACACTGAATCCATTCCTCCGTTCTTGTGCAGAGCTCCACCAAAGTGTTAATGTTAAAAACATTATCATTGCATTAATTGACAGGTAAGACTGATTAAGTGAATTGAAACCAAGTGTGTTTCTTTGCATTACAATTTCATTAAATGATACCATTGAACATTTTCAGGGCAATTTTTTAAAAAATCAAATGGTTTAAAACTAGGTTTTTCTTTTTTTGCATTGTTGTATGTTGGAACTTGCTTGTGAAGTTGGCACCAGCAGTTCCTGCAGGTCAGCTGTTGCTAAGTTGTCTTGAGTCAATACATTTCAGGTTCAAGTTCCACGTCAAAGATAATCACACAAATCTAGGCTGATTTAATATGCAGCATTGCGAGAGTGATGCAATGTCGGATAGGTTATCTTTGGCGGTGGTTGTAAAAGATACCATGCCGCACCTCAAGGGAAGGGAGCAGGAGAGTTGCTGTCTTGGTTAACATGTCCTCTGATCACAATTGTTTTTGCCAAATTAGACTGCAATGTTAACAGGTTTTAACAGTATCCATGCATTGTGAAAAATGTAGTTCCAAAGCTTTATTTCACTTAATTTTTAATATTACCTTGCCATTTTTAGGTTGGCATTGTTTGCGCATCGTGAAGATGGTCCTGGAATCCCTGCTGATATAAAGTTGTTTGATATATTTTCTCAACAAGTAGCTACAGTAATCCAGGTAAGGCTGCAGACTGGACTTGCATCCTTCATTAGAAGAGCTGTTCCTAGTCTTAGGATCCTTATTTCAATTCATCACTTAATTTTGCCATTTTGAAAACTTAATAACTACACTAATAGTGTGAGCACGCGGCCAAGTGGTTAAGGCATTAGGCTAGCTACCTGAAGGTCGTGAGTTCGAGCCCCAGCCAAGGGAACGTGTTGTGTCCTTGAGCAAGGCATTTAATGACACATTGCTCTGTGACGACACCGGTGCCAAGCTGTATGGGTCCTAATGCCCTTCCCTTGGACAACATTGGTGTCGTGGAGAGGGGAGACTTGCAGCATGGGCAACTGCTGGTCTTCCATACAACCTTGCCCAGGCCTGCGCCCTGGAGAGTGAAGACTTTCCAGGCGCAGATCCCTGGTCTCGCAAGACTAACGGATGCCTTTATTTATTATACACTAATATTGATAACTTGGACAAAACCTTGCCATTTTTGCCAGGGCTTGTTTTGTGTGCACAATGAAACTATTCAGTAAATTAATGCATTACTGGAATGACAGTCATTTGAACCAAAGCTTCTGTAATGCTTTATAAGGATGAGCAAGTTGATTTAGCCATAATTATAATAGCAAGATGTACTTCTGTGTCAGTACTTGCAGTAGCAGTCTAGAAAGCTGCTTGCAGCTGGCTGGACAGTCCACTGCATCCTTCAACACAAATATGTTTTGCCCACAGGGTCACTTAATGGTCACCATGATAACCATTCAGTGAAGGAAACTGGTAATCTAGGCCCAGCAAAAATAAGGCAATCAATAGGGTGTCTCATTGCCTACTTAAAGGTAAAGATTGGAAAGTAAATGGGAGGACAGACGAAGCATGAAAATGTGGGTAAATTCAGTGTTAACGTGTATAGAATGAAAAGTGAAGTAAATGAAGAAAAACACAGGTGTAAAGGAAAAAAATGAGAAAACATAGATACAATTTGCTATTTTAAAAATCATCTTAGGAAAAGAAATGTGATACGAAATTTCATACTTCTATTGCCATAAAAGTTCAGTTCATCAGTAAGATTTATCACAGCGTTAAAATGTACTTGCATTGGTAATAGTTTTGTGACAGGTTTAATGGGCAATTAATTGACAGAAAAAGAAGTTCTTAAATAAAGCTTGACAGTGGAGTGTCATTTTCATAAGCGTCAAACTTGAGGGAACGACTTAAGGATGTTCGTACTTAAACATGAATCTGCTGCACATCTGTGGCTACCACCTCATTTACCAATTAAATAAGTGAACATAATTAGCCTTTGTTTAATCACAGAAGGTTACGACATCTTAGATATTTGGAATGCATACCAAATTGCAAGTAAGAATTTGGAACCATTATCTGCAAGCACTAAACATTAATTTCAAAAGCAAGCAAAAAGCCAGTCATTGGGCTCTGCCACCTTCATTTTCAGAAAGTGATCTCAATTATTTTTTCACTCTTTTTGTTCAGGAAAAATATGATGTGGTTGAAAACTAGGCTGCAAACATTCTAATAATTTGGTTGTTCAGAATGAAGGGCAGAAAGTGAACTACCCAAGGTATTAGTTTTGATCTATGCTCTGGCTTTGAGTATGGAGAATCCAGACTGAAAAGCTGTTCATTCAGAACTACAGGGAGACTAAAAGACTTGAGGTGCAGGACAATGTAATGGTGACTACCTGACAGGAAAGAAAACTGACGTTGCATAACCAATTCCCCTTCAACACCACCCTACTCCACCTAGCAGACTCAACCAGTTCTTCCACCCCCAGCCCACCTACTCAATTTGGCAGAATTAGTCCTCACCCTCACCAATCTCTCCTTTGGCTCCTCACTTTCTCCAAACTCAAGGTGTAACCAGAGACCTCTGTTTGGGCCCCAGGTATGCCTGCCTTTTTTTTTTAGGCTATATGGAGCAGGCCATGTTCCAAGCCTTCCTCGGTCATAGCCCCCCAACTCTTCTTGCACTACATTAACCACTGCACCGGTGTTGTTTCGCGCACCCATTCTGAGCTCATCAATTTAATCAACTTTGCTTCCAGCTTCCACTCTGCCCTTAAGTTCATTAGGTCCTTTCAGTGGTTCCATTTATTATCAAGAGAATGTAAACAGTTTACAACCTGAGGTCTTTACTCCTTGCAGACATCCATGAAACAGGAAAAAAAACACAAAGAATGATGACAGAAAAATGTTAGAACCCCAAAGCTCGCCCTCCTCCCATGCTCAAGCAACAGCAAAAGCATCAACCCTCCCCTCCCCCCCAAACTTACTCCAGCAAAAGCATCAGCACCCCCACCACCCACCATGCAATAGAAAATCCCCAAATACCATGATCTAGAGTCCATCAAAAACTACTGTCCATCCTAACATCTCAACAGGCTCTCACAGAGGGAGATATTGCTCCTGCCACAGCAAGAGGAGAGGCCAACAGCTCGCTGTTTCTAATACAATCTGCAACGTCATTTATTTGAGTTCCCTGACTTGAGAATCAGCAAACTCTCTCACCATAGAGAGAGAATGCGCGAATGCGGAGGCCTCTGGCATTTTGATGTCAGTCCATGGCTGCCTTTTCTGCCACAATGAGGCCAATCTCAGGGTGGAGAAGCAATACCTCATGGATGTCTAGGTAGACTTCAACCTAATGTCATGAACAATGATTTCACCTTTGAGTATTTTTTCCCCTCCTCCTTCCTCTTCTATTCCCCATTCTGGCCTCTTACCTCTTCTCCTCACCTGCCTATCATGCTGCCCGGTGTCCTACCTTCTTCCCTTTCTCCCATGGCCCACTCCCCCTCTCCTCTCAGATTACTACTTCTCCAGCCCTTTACTTTTCCCACTTAGCAGTCCTTCACATATCACCTTCTAGAGTTCTCCCTCCTCTCCCTGCACCCTTCATTTCTGGTGTCTTCCCCTTTCCAGCCTGAAACACTTCTATTGATGTTACCTGACTTGAGTTCTCCAGCATTTTGACTATGTTGTACTTCCAGCATCTGCAGAATCCCTTGTGTTTATACAAGAATATTTGCTTGGATATCAAGAGATTCTTGATGAACAGAATCTAGAGTTGGAATAGTACTGAACATGAGAGCAAATAAGGATGTAGATGTAGGACCTTGCTGAGGTTGATAGAATTTGTGGTGGGGGAAAAAATAGTACTAACTTCATACATAATGCTAGTAATTTACTTTTAAAGAAATGTACATTGTTTAGGGCACCTACTACATAAAGGATATTGCATGTTTTTAGTGTAAATTCGTCCCAGAATTAAATTATGGTGACAGAATGAAATTTAAGATTCTGGCACTAACTACTCTGAAGCAAGGAAGGCTGAGAAATTTCTTGGGGATTTTGGTTAGGTAGCCAATAGGTTGTCACAAAATTATCTACACAGATTGGGGATTTTTTAAATGCATGTTTGTCTCATTTTGTTTTATCAATTTTTTTGTTTTCAGTCTCTGCCTTTCCCTCTATAATCTTAACTCTCGATAAGGACTGGTGTGTGTTCTCCCGACTTCCCCTTCCTGAAGTCCACTATCAGTACTTTGGTCTTACTGACATTGAATGAAAGGCTGTTGTTGCAGCAGCCAACCTACAACAGTTATGTCATCAGCAAATTTATAGATTATGTTTGGGCTGTGCCTAGCCACACAGTGAGGGTAGAGAGAGTAGAACAGTGGGCAAGGCCCACATCCTTGGGGTGCACTTGTGTTGACTGTCACTGAGAAGATGTTATTTCTGCTCTCTATTTTGTGTTACCAATGGCTGAAGTGCTTCTGGAGACTAAGCACAACTTTTTTCCCCCCATATCTCTGCTATTGTATCATTTAAAACCTATTTCTGATCTTACTTCGTCACCTTGTTAATACTAGATTGAAGATAAATGTTGAATGTTTTCCCGTAGAGTGCATTAACATATTTGTGCTTTATGCGAGTTATTTTTGAAGGATGGGTGACTTTCCTTTTAGCTCTGACTGCAGGCAATCCCCTTATATCATGAATGAGAAAGTTAGCTTTTGCTACTTCAAATAAATATCTAAAAGATGTAAAGATTTGTTTTCAGATGCGCTAGAATTGGTGTAGAATTAGCAAACGTGGTCAGTGTTTGTACTATGAATGTTAAATATTACCTGCACAATAGAAGTAACTGCCATCAGATTTCATATTGATCTTTCTGTGACATTCTTCAGTTGACTAAAAAAATAGTCATTAGAGCTATTTGGAGGGAAAAGAGTTGTTTTAGTCAAATGATTTTGTTTGTTTTAGTCAAGACAGGATATGCCATCTGAAGATGTGGTATCATTACAAGTGTCTCTTATCAACTTGGCCATGAAGTGTTATCCTGAACGGGTGGACTATGTTGATAAGGTTCTTGAAACTACTGTGGAAATTTTCAACAAACTTAATCTTGAACAGTATGTATTTCTATATGTGCTTGAATTGTAATTAATAATTTAATTGTTACATTATAGTCAGAAAACTATTTTCCATTCAAACAGAATATTTTGAGATTCATAAAATGAATGAATTACCAAATTTCCTGTTTCTTTCCCCTCTGCAAATAGTATTGCTACTAGCAGTGCAGTTTCTAAAGAGTTAACGCGACTTCTAAAGATTCCCATCGACACCTACAACAATATACTTACTGTCCTGAAGTTGAAGCACTTCCATCCTTTGTTTGAATACTTTGACTATGAATCACGCAAAAATATGAGCTGTTACATATTGAGCAATGCTCTTGAATACAATACAGAAATAGTTGGTCAGGAACAGGTAAGATCATTTCATGCATTTATTATCTTATGAGAAGAAAATCTTAACTTGGATAATTAAAGTGATAACAAAGGGAAATAATTTAAGATTACTGTTTTGAAATACTTCGTGGCTTTTATGAAGTATGGAATTATTTTCTGCCTTGTACCAGTGTAAATATTTGATATCATCTTTGGTCAATTTCTGAGATTTGTTTTGCCAAGTAGGATATTTTGAAGGTATTGTTAGGAATACTTCAGGGCTGCTTAATTTTTCTTTTTGGAATCCAAGTTAAATTTATGCTGCCACCAGACCTATAAAGGTAAGGGAAAAGGGTTTCTTTTTTGGCATTGGTTTAGAAAAACTAATGGACACCATTTACTTTGTATATATTTTCATTAACTGTGGGTCTGGTACTGTTGGAATGAAACAATTTGGACATCAGTGTGACTTGTGTACTGTTGTATTCATTTCGTAAATTTTGGCAAAATTGAACACTTCTATTCATATTTTACAAATTGCTTCAAATTTAGTAATGCATTTTGCACTGTATTATTAATGGACTAAACAGAGTTTCAAACTTTGTTTTATTAGTGATGTAAAGTTTGTTGGAAAAAGCCAAATATATTGCAGATCCAACAGGGTCAGTAGAAAGATGAAACCTGTACAATGCACCAAACTCTACTTTTGCTTTTTCCTTGAGTAACTTAGTACTTGAGTTAGAATCTCAGTTGCTATAGCTTGCTCATGATTTTTACCCAAAGAATACCTGCTACTTTACTGTAGTGAAACGGATTTAACTCTGAGTAGATAACGGGTTGTTTTAGCTTTAATTTTGAGGTTTAAGCAAAAAAAATTGATCTTGTGTGTACGTTTACAAAAATGTGGAGATGGGAGAGGTTTAAATAGCTCATTTAAAATCTACATTTTTTTTCAAATGTGCTAAGTAAGGGGATATGGCTAACACAGCACAAAATTGCCTTTGAATTGGTGCCAAAATATAGTTATTTTTGTGTTTTTGATCTTCAATATACTTGTTAAATCCTTTCACATCTATTGCAAATGAATATTTTCTTTGTTAATTTATTCTCTGCCAAGTATGTTTTTCTTTCTAAGATAAAATAGAAATATTATCACTGTATCAATTTTTTTTTGACTGATGTTGAATATTGGGGATGCTGGAAATCAAAAATGAAAACAAAATACTGGAAATAGCCCCCATTCAGCATCTATAGAGAGAGAAGCCATGGTCACATTTAGTTGATGAACTTCATCAACTTGGACACCTGTTTAGTTCAGAGGATTTCCTGTATTAACTTTGCACAATGTTTATGGTATATAGCCAGGAAGGAACTTGATGTGTTGCTTTTATGCATGTTTTCTCTATAAATAGGTGGATGCCATTCTGAACTTGGTATCGACATTGATTCAAGATCAGCCCGATCAGCCAGCAGAAGATCCTGACCCAGAAGATTTTGCTGAGGAACAAAGCCTTGTTGGTAGATTCATCCATTTATTTCAATCTGAGGATCCTGACCAGCAATATCTGGTATGCTAATTTACCAATTTCAATGTTCTCTTGTTGAAAAAAATTAACAGGTTGATGCTAAGTTATGCCTGTTTATTTATAGGAAGCTTCATATTACTTTTTGTGCTTCCCTATTGTTTTTGACTGATGTGGACTGTGTGTTCTGAAGTTTAATACTGGTGATTATTTATGAGTTGAGATTTGTTTTAAAAATCCTTATCTGTTCTTGACTAGAAGTTAGCTATTACAAATGAATAAAATTAACTACCAACTAACCTGATATCAATGACCAGAAGATGCTCTTTTCACTTCTTAAGTTCATGTTTATAGTTCATTAATTCCAACTTGAACTTCTTAGAGCAGTGGATTCTCAGAATTTCATTAACTTCCCATACGTATATGTAGTTAACATATAAAACTTGCACAGTAATCTAAACTTACCTGTTTAGATGTTAAAGTTGGCAGTGGGAGTTATAATTCTACTTAATCACTATATAAGTCTCTATTCAAAGATTTTAGTTGATTTTCTATTTCCAGAATTATCTGTATATCAGATATCAGAAAATATATTGTAGGCATTAAGAACCTGTTTTACATCTTTGCCTAAATGTATTTCATCCTAATTTTTATAATTTGATCTTCAATTAGATTTTAAACAGTGCCAGAAAACACTTTGGTGCTGGTGGAAATCAACGTATTCGCTTTACTTTACCACCATTGGTTTTTGCTGCTTATCAGTTGGCATTCTGCTATAAAGAGAATTCAAAAGTGGTAAGGCGGAGTCTCCTAAAACTTTAAAAACTTTACTTTGAATGAACAAAGAAATTGAATGTAATTTGGTGTGCTGTCTTGATCATTTTTATTTCCCAAGGCCATTGGTCCAATGCTTATCGTAAAAGGAAGATTGTTTCCTCAATTTATTTTAACCCAATGTAATTTCAGGGCAGAATTCTAAATGGTTAGTGAATGTACGTGGAAATTCGAGTTTCAGCCTCAGTTTACCGGAAGTGGAAAATAAATTTCATCCAACAGTGAAGAGGGCCGTGAATGACTAAGTTATTGGATTTGAATAGACAAGGTCAATTTAGTACTGATGAGGAAAATACAATTTCAAATGTACACTTAAAACACTTTAGCATCTAGCATCAATCACTTTTGCACACCATTCTAGTCAAATTTCTTAGATGAAGAGGCCATCTCTGTTCACAATAAGCAATGTTTTTATCCACTATGCTATATAATTGCAGCAAGAGGTTGCTGCTTTGTGCTGTAATCCCTTGCAGTAGAGACAAATGTGCCAGTCACCTTATCCAATGATTATTGGACTTGCATGTTAATTTTGTGATTTGCATACTAGAGTACATGGTAGTTTAAATTCTAATATTTACCATTGTTCCATTCTTATTTTATTTGTTCTCTTAGTTTATAATTATCATAGGTACTGAGATACTGTGAAAAGCTGTTTTGCATGTCATCTATACAGATGATTTCAAAACAAGTATAAAGGGGAAAACAATAACAATGCAGAATGTAGTGTTAGTTACAGAGAAAGTGCAGTAACACAATAAATTGCATGGGGCGTGATGAGGTAAGTAGTGAGGTCAAACATCTTTATTGTACAAGAGGCCCATTTGTGAGTCTTGCAGCGGTGGGAATGGGAGGTGTTCTTGAGTCTGGCTGTGTAAGTTTTCCAACTTGTGTATCTTCTGCTTGATGGAATGGAGATGAAGAGAAAACATCCAGGCGGGGTTGGGTTTTTGATTATGATAGCTGCTTTTGAGACGGCAGGAATTGGTAGAGAGAATTTCTGCCAATCAGTGTTTGGTCTATGTCAGTTTTCAGCTGTCACTTCCCTCTTGTTGCTTCCTTTCTATCTATCTATCTTTCTGTATCATATTGCGTGCATAGCTGTTTTTCATCAAAGTGAAAGATTGAGTTGTTGGTATAGATTTCAGTTAGTTACAATGGTCTATGTGGTATTTCTTGTATTCAGCCATTCTGATAATGGGCTGCTTTTTTCCCTGCATTTGTTTGTTAATCATTATCTGTATTACCCAAATTTTATAAGCCCTGAGTTTGGGCAAGATGCTTTCTGATATCTTTTAAATATGGAAGAGATGGATTTTGGAAAGAAGGAAAGATAGATGAGTTCATTTAAATGATCTGATTCAAAGTCAAAGTAAATTTATTATTAAAGTATGCTCTGTGTATGTCACTATATACTACCCTCAGAATCGACTGATTCATTTAAATTCACTTGATCCATTTCTGACACCTCCCTCCACTTTCTCAGTCTCTGTCTCCATCTCTGGAGATAAACTGTCTACCTACTGACTCCCATGGCTATCTTATCCATATCTCTTCCCACCCTGTCTCTTGTAAGAATGCAGCACATACAAATTGCTGGAGGAACTCAGCAGGCCAGGCAGCACCTATGGAAAAGAGTGCAGTTGACATTTTGGGCCAAGACCCTTCTGCAGGACTGGAGAAATAAAAAGATGAGAGACTGTGGTGGAGAGGGCTTTTCCTGTGATGGACTGGGCTGTATCCACCACCTTTTGTAGGTTTTTCTATTCTTGGGCATTAGTATTTCCATACTTGATTTTGTGTCTATAGAAGTTTGTCAAAGTTTCAGATGAAATGCTGAATCTGCACAAATTTCTAAAAGTAGAAGCACTGCCGTGCCTTTGAAATGGCCCTTGTCCTCTGGACCTAGAACCGATCCTCTGATCTAATAATCCCTAAGGATTTAAAGTTATTGATCGCTCTACCTCTGATCCCCTAATGAGCACTATCTCATGGACCTTGATCTCTTCCTCCTGTAGTCAATAATCAGCTCTCTGGTTTTGCTGATGTTGAGTGAGAGATTGTTGTGGCACCATTCAACTAGGTTTTCAGTCTCTCTCCTTTATGATGCTTCTTTACCACCTTTGACAGGCTGTCTCCTGCCCTATATCTCCATTGATTGTTTGACAGTTCTATTCTTCCTTTCAACAGTGGCGGCACCAGAGATTTTTTTTCTTGCTGGTGCTACTGTGGGGCTGAATTATTCAGTGATGGTGCTGAGGGATGTACCCTATGGTAATACGTATTCACAAGGCCAGACGCGTGGCGTTCAAAAGTCAGTTTCAAGCATTCTGTGCCTACTATCAAGCATCAGCAATTGATAAATATACTATAGAAGTGAACTGTGACAGTGTCAACAGCATCGGAGACAACTCGGGCTGCACAGAGTATAAACAAACAAACCAACTGAGCATCCGACCCACAGCGCACAACGAGAATCACGCACCAATCCCGCAATCAGCGTCAAATTCGTGCTTTTCAACTGAAAAACACGACACTAACCCACAATGCCCACTGCTATTCACATTACGTAGACAGACAATGCCAAAAAATACACCGTTATTAAAGTCAAATAAGGCAAACAACAGATGCAAGGCTTTACCAGGAGCTGGACAAATCGTACTCTGAACATGCAATACCTTAATTAATTTGGCTACTGAATTTAAAACAAAAATCAACAGAATCACCGCTTGGAAGTCTGAGCAAAACCAGTGGGCTTAATAGCAGTAAATGTAATAGTTTAGGATTTGCAGGAAACATAAGGACTATGGGGTATTCACCACAAAATAATAATAATCAGCATTAGTCTTGGACCAACCTTTTTTTAAAAAAAAAAGTCAACTGCACTCACCATTGATATTTTCAGAGAAGCACATTCCATCTGTTTTTGTGATTAGTGGTGAAAGCATCAATAATTTTCTGGATGTCAAGTGCTTTGATCCTCCGGCTGTTTACAGCCAACAGGGCCAAGTTGCTGTTCTGAACATCGCCGCTGCTATTCCTTAGGTAGTTTTTCAGGCGTCTGAGGCAAGTGAAACTCCGTTTGCATGAGGCAGATGTCACAGGTAGAGTCAGTGATATGCAGATTAGTTTGTATAAATCTATAAATGCATCACAGTAGGGTCTCATTAGAGCTAGAAATTTCACTGTGTCATTCACTGTCTGTTCTTGCTAGAGACTCAACCACTGCTCTCATATACTCACGATTTTCTTGGACAATCTTTGCATGTCCTTTGTCAAGCATATTTCCCAATCTTGAACTGTCTTTTTTCTCTCAATCTGAATTCGGCCCGTGCCTCCATAGCAAACTTATGAGCTGCACTTACATGGTGGGTTTTGAAAGCTGTTGTAGCTGTCTGCCAGTTGCAGTAACCGGTGACAGTGAAGGTAGACTCAGAGTGGAACCCATGTCCTCCACACAGGAAATGCCTGCATGCGAAGCAGAACGTAGTATCTTTCGTGATCGAATATTCCAGTCAGTCAAACCAGCCACAAATAAAACTCCTTTGCTGATTGCCAAACTGTTGCGAGTAGCAAAGGGTACTTTTTCAATGCTGGCCGACGGGGTCCTTCCTCAGGCTGCTGGCTAACATCACTAACAGTATTCCCACTAGCACTAAGAGCAGCTTCATTCACATTCTCTTCTGAATCCTGCTCCATTTCTTGTTCCTCTACTTCACCCTCACACTCCTTCGATGAACTGCTGTCATCCTCATCCCCACTTACTTCTTTCTGCATGTCACTTTCAATTAAGACAGGCTCAGGCTGAGACACCACTGATTCCTCTAGACAAGGTTGTTTTCTCACTAAAAATCGATCCATTTTTCACGCCGGCCAAAATAATGCACGTGCTAGGCCCACGCTAGCTTGTAAAAGCACAATGTGTGTGTGTGGCATCCGTCAGTCTCGCAGGCTATGGATCTGCACTGGATGTTATGCTATCAATCTCTCACGTGAGTGAGAGTGACTGACATCACCACCTGAAGTGACCTTAGATCAGCTTAACTGATCTGAGGACAGCAATGGCAAGGCATTGACAACGAATGAATAAGCAGAAGTGTAGAGTGGATTTGACAAAGTTTATAACTTTATTGCTGCATGGGTGCTATGGTAATTGGGGGCGCTGTTTCACTAGATCAACTGGAGAAACAAGCTGTATTCAAAACTATACAGAGAAAGCAAAGCAGCTGCAATTTGTGAAATTTCAGTTAACTTCTTGGTGGTGCTACACTGGTGCTATTGCAATTTCTGCTGGCACCACCTTAATACCACCCCTGCCTTTCAATAATCATCTGTTACCACTTTCAATTTCTCTTTTGAATTGCTGTGTCTGCTGATCATCCTCCATGATAACAAAAGTTACTAGGTCAGATTAAACAGGAATCTTTTATAGAATTTGAACTAGTAATTCAAATACCAATGGAGCAGAGAAAATGTACTTTGTTTCCTCATGCCTTGTGTTTGCCTCTATTGCCTTTTTCTACAGCTGTTAATGGTGTTAACAGTGACTGGCTAAGTACTAATATAATTTAATGGAAGAATGCATTGTTTTACCTATTTTACACAGTTTAACAGTACTTGATTGTTGGTGGTATGTTTTGCAAGTGCAAATTTGTTTCACCTGAGCAGATAGTTGATCAGATTAATTTAACCTTTTTAATTTGTATCTTATCTGGATGAATTCAAGTTTGATGATAGCTCTATCCCATTGAATTGAGATCAACAAATGACTTCCATAACTTGGTGATAGCTGGGTATATGAGGTGGCTTTTAACATGCCTTGTTTGCATTCCTGAGATTAAAATTTAAGGAAACAAGTGCAACCTACCTGACCAGAATATCTGCATTGAATTAACCAGTTTAAATTGAGTAGCGTTTATACTGATATTACCAGTTAGTCTGCAAGAGTACTGTACTGATGTACTGGATTTTGATAAGATGCAACACAGGTTTTAAAAAAAAAAAAAGTTGAAATGCATGGTATTGGGGAATATTGGCATGGATTGATGAATGGGTAATCACTATTCTATTATTTAGGTGAAGGGATCAAATGCAATGTATTCAAGTTTGCTATGAGACCAAGCTCAGTGGCGCTGTGGACTGTGGAAAAGATTGCAAAGATTTTAGGGTGATATCATAATTGAGATGTGGTTTGGAAGAAAATTTAAAAAGTGGAATATTTTAAAACAGTGAGATGTGGGGCCCTTGTACATCAGTTACTGATAGCATACAGGTTCAGCAAATTATTACGAATACGAACAGTACATCAGCCTTCATTGCAACAAAAGTTGATTACGTCTTGCTGCATTTATGTAGAATATATGTAATATTATGTACAGGTTTGGCCTCTTCCTGCCAGCCTCCTTACTATTCATAAGTTCCTTAAACACCACAGTTTGCTCAGTTTTATATTGACTTACAGTCTGTCAACACAATATATTTGAAATCTTGCTCCCTATTGATTTTCTCCACTGTACACCCCATTCTGAGATTGCACAATGCATTAAATTATCTCTCCTCTTCCCACACAACTTGGGCAACTTTTTGGCAATGAATTTTAGAGTGAGGGTTTTGCTGTCTGGAGTTTCATTGAACATTCATTTTAAAGTTACAGCTTGTCCAGAAGCCTCTGCTTTCATTATTGGATCTTGTACGCGTGAAGTCTACTGCATGAAGACAGTTTACACACATGGTGATATCTTTAGGAATTTAAGTAGTTTTAACTTGTTAGGATGCTTGTGCCTTTTTTGTGGTTTACAAAAGCAAGTTCTGCAATGTTTTGAAGTGCTCAAATGTTCTGAACTTTTCCAATTATATTGACCATTTAATATGTATTTCTAAACCAGGTTTTTCCATAATTATGACCAGAGTTAAATGCAAACACCATTCAGAAAATAATTTGATTGTAGATTTTGAATACAAGGCATAATTCCTCAAGTAACTGAAACTTATTTTCCATTGATCTTTGCCAGGATGAAAAATGGGAAAAGAAGTGCCAGAAGATATTTTCTTTTGCCCATCAGACCATCAGTGCCCTGATCAAAGCAGAGCTTGCTGAATTACCCCTTCGCCTATTTCTTCAGGGAGCACTTGCAGCTGGAGATATTGGATTTGAGAATCATGAAACTGTGGCTTATGAGTTTATGTCACAGGCAAGTATTGGCCGTTGCTCGTCCATGTTACAAATATTAAAAGGATGAAAATTAACTAAGTGATAAAGGTTGAGATTTGGAGGAGTCACTTTATACTAATATGACTGCTGGATCTTTGCAAGTCAATCGCAGTAGTTCCAATTAAATAAGATTTAGTATGATACATTATTGAGGTGCAGTGATTTACAATTGTTATATGTAAATTCATGATAAACTCTATGTTGTGAATGAAATAAGCCAGTTTGAAAACCATTTCTACATTTTTTTTCAAATTGTACTGTTACAGGCATTCTCCTTGTATGAAGATGAAATCAGTGATTCTAAGGCACAGCTGGCAGCAATCACATTAATAATTGGAACATTTGAGAGAATGAAATGTTTTAGTGAAGAGAACCATGAACCTTTGAGGACACAATGTGCGCTGGCTGCTTCAAAGTTGCTAAAAAAGCCAGATCAGTGTCGTGCTGTCAGCATCTGTGCTCATTTATTTTGGTCTGGACGAAACACAGATAAGAATGGCGAAGAGGTATAAGTCAAGTCAAATTTATTTATAAAGCACATTTTAAAAACAACCCATGTTGACCAAAGTGCTGTACAAACCATAACAGGTAGCTAAAATCATAAATATAAGAAACATGGATATAAACAACAAGGCACACAGCTTATAAGCACAAAATAAATAACACATGAGCCTAGGCACAAGCCAAAAATCAAATGTGTGATATTACATTTGTATGGCATTTAAATTTTTCTAGTTATTCATTAAATTTAATTAAAATATTGTATTCATAGTTAAGTCTTAATAATGAAGGAACTCAGTAGGTCAAGCAGCATCTATGGAAAAGAGTAAACAGTCGATGTTTTGGGTCAAGACCCTTCATCAGAGTCCTGATGAAGGGCTTTGACCAGAAATGTCGTCTGCTTACTCTTTCTCCATAGACGCTGCCTGGCCTGCTGAGTTCATCTAGCAGTTTGTGTGTGTTGCTCTGGATCTCCAGCATCTGCAGATTTTCTTGTGCTTTTAAGTTTTAATAATGTAGTTTCATAGCTTGGTGCAGAAATATTTTAATCTCTGGAATTTTATTGGAAACCCTATTTAAGAAGTTGTTTGAATACAACAAGAACATTTCAATTTGAACATTAAAACAGAAATAGCAATAGATTTATCAAGCCTGCTCTACTAAAAAATAAATCACTATTCCTTGATTCAACTTTCCTTTCACTATTACTAGTTCTCTTAGATTAAATACTTTTCTGTTTCTGCTGGATGCACTTAAATGTGAAACTTTAATATGCATTTTGGTAAATAATTCCACAGGATTTAAACCCTATGGACTTTATTCGTAATCTGAGAATCAGCTTCTTTGGTTAGCATCTCCAGTCTTGCTCCTAAAAATCTAAAACACTGCAGAATCTGGAAGACTGAAATGAAAATAGAAAATGCTGGAAATATTTAAATTGGGTCACATCTGTAGGAAGTGAAAGAGGTTGTTTCAGGTTGAAGATTCTTCAGGAGGGTAGAACTATTTCAGGTTAAGCATTCCTGGAAGAGAAGTGGTGATCTTCAACCTGAAACATGAGCTTGGTTCCAATTAAATTTTAACATGTCTGGAAATATTTTGTGCATCCACTTACCCAGTAAAATAAATCTTAAATATTGGTTATTAGCTTACTCTGCATTATAATTTCTCTCTGCTGTTTTCAAATTCTTGTGGTTATAAGCATTATTATTATTATTATTGCTATTTTGGTCATATTTTTACTTCTAAAGCTCTTCAGTTGTTCACACTGTTTACCCTGTCAATATTGTAAGATTTATATTATTATAATAGCATTGAAGTTTTTTTATTAGTTCAGGATAAATCACTTTTCTAGTGTATTTATTCCTTAGAATGTTTGTTCATAGTTACAAAATATTTCAAGTTTGTTATAATCTTTCATATTAATTTCTTAAGATGCATTAGCCATTTTTATCAGTTTCTGGTATATGGATATTACTTGGAATTTCAGTACTTGTATTGAAATTTCCTGCAGTGATGAATTGATATTTAAGTACTGTTGAATATTCCAAGAATTATACTAAATGTTTATAGTATAAATTGTTATGCTGTGAACTAACGCTGAATTATTACATTGGTTTTCTCCACCCCCCTGCCCCCCCCCCCATTTCCCCATTAAAGATCCATGATGGCAAGAGAGTAATGGAGTGCCTTAAGAAGGCCTTGAAGATAGCTAATCAGTGTATGGATCCCTCATTACAAGTACAGCTATTCACTGAAATCCTTAATCGATATATATATTTTTATGAGAAAGAAAATGAGGCGGTAAGGTTAAATTTATATTTAAATTCTTATTTGTATAATTTTAATGTTCCTTTATATAAAATATTCTGACAAGTCTTCTGGATCACTGCTGTGGTGAGTCACCCTGACTTAAGATGCCACCTATGCATATTAGCATTCTACTCAATTGATCTAATTCATCTTATTGAGTGATGTTGCATTTGTTGGAATAAACGAAGTGACAGGAAATTTGGAAACTGGCTTATCAATGTTTTAAAGAGAATGTGGGCTGTGATTCATTTGAGCTGGAGGAAAAGCAGATAAACCCTGAAATAATTAAAGAAGGAAAAGCAAGCAAAGTCAGATGGGTAATTTCTAATACAATAGACAATAAATGTTTTGTGATTATGGGTGCTCTATTTTTAATGATTATACAGTTTTAGTTTTGCAATTGCCCTAATTCTAGATGCACCTAAAGTCTAAAGATTTGAGAATTCACTAAGTCCAAAGATACTACTTGGATAAGCAGGCTGGCACTAGCCATTGGGAAGAAGGAACTGAGAAATGATCACAGGTGTGTTTAGTGGTTTTTGAGAAGGCTCTTTTAAAGGCGAATATATATTTAGAGGGTAATTTCCAAAAGCTGCAATTTAGGGAGCTGAAGACACTTGAGTTTCATAAGAGTGGTGTGATTAAAATGTGATGCAAGCCTGGAAAAGACTGGTAATGCCATACAATTAATTGTAGTGTGTGCCAGTTTTGTAGAATGCATTGGAAAATGTGATGGATTGAGGAGCTGGTGTGAAACAGGGAAAACGTGTTGGTACTTTGGACAAGTAAAGAATTACTGAAGCAGAGCTATCAGAAAAGAATTCAAACAATCAAATATCAGTTTCACTCACAACACGCTGGAGGAACTCAGCAGGTCGGGCAGCATCCGTGGAAACGATCAGTCGATGTTTCGGGCCGGAACCCTTCATCAGGACTGTAGGGGGAAGGGGCAGAGGCCCTATAAAGAAGGTGGGGGGAGGGTGGGAAGGAGAACGCTGGTAGGTTCCAGGTGAAAAACCAGTAAGGGGAAAGATAAAGGGGTGGGGGAGGGGAGGCAGGGAGGTGATAGGCAGGAAAAGTGAGGAAAGAATAGGGGAAAGCACAATGGGTAGTAGAAGGAGGCGGAACCAAGAGGGAGGTGGTAGGCAGCTGGGGGAGGAGACTGAGTGACATAGGGATAGGGGAAGGGGAGGGAATTACCGGAAGTTGGAGAACTCTGTGTTCATACCAAGGGGCTGGAGACTACCTAGACGGTATATGAGGTGTTGCTCCTCCAACCTGAGTTTAGCCTCATCATGGCAGTCGATGAGGCCATGTATGGACATATCTGAATGGGAGTGGGAAGCAGAGTTGAAGTGGGTGGCTACTGGGAGATCCTTTTGGCGGACGGAGCGGAGGTTTTCGACGAAGTGGTCCCCTAATCTGCGTCGGGTTTCACCGATTTAGAGGAGGCCGCACCGGGAGCACCGGATGCAATAGATGACTCCAGCAGACTCACAAGTGAAGTGTTGCCTCACTTGGAAGTACTGTTTGGGGCCCTGAATGGTGGCAAGAGAGGAGGTGTAGGGACAAGTGTAGCACTTGCGCTTACAGGGATAAGTGCCAGGTGGGAGATCCATGGGGAGGGATGTGTGGACCAGGGAGTCGCGGAGGGACCGATCCCTGCGGAAGGTGGAGAGGGAAAGATGTGCTTAGTGGTGGGGTCCTGTTGAAGGTGGCGGAAGTTGCGGAGGATAATGTGCCAGATCCGGAGGCTGGTGGGGTGGTAGGTGAGGACAAGGGGAACTCTGTCCCTGTTGTGGTGGCGGGAGGATGGGGTGAGAGCTGAAGTGTGGGAAATGGAGGAGATGCGGGTGAGGGCATCATTGATGACAGCAGAAGGGAAACCACGATCCTTAAAGAGGACATTTGAGATGTCCTGGAACGGAAAACCTCATCCTCGGAGCAGATGCGGCGAAGACGGAGGAACTGGGAATAGGGAATGGCATTTTTGCATGTGGCAGGTGGGAAGAGGTATAGTTGAGGTAGTTATGATAGTCAGTGGGCTTGTAGAAGATGTCAGTGGACGGTCTGTCTCCAGAGATGGAGACCGAGAGTTCGAGAAATATCAGTTTCAGTAGCATTCTAAAAGCAAAGTAAGCCTGATGCTGGAAATCTGAAATAAAACCAAAATGTTGGAAATATTCAACATGTCTTAGCATCTTCAGAGAGAGTTAATATTTTGGATGGCCGACCTGGTTTAGATTCTTGGGTCACTGCTCTGATGTATTAACGCTGTCTATTCTCAGACACTGCTTGACCTACAGAGCGTTTCATGTTGGTAGTTATATAGAAGCACATGGCTAGTATGTGGGTCTGGTTGAGGTTAAGTGGGCAGATGTGAAATAGGAAATAGAGTTTGTACTTGACCAACCCAGTGTTGAGCTTAAGCAGCACTGATCACGAAGGGAATACAAAATAGTGATTAGTTGATATTTATGCAAGATTTTCTGTGGTTATGGACATCCAACTTATACATTCGCATAAGCATTTGAAAGAACTTTGGGAGGATTTGTTAGCTGCTTTAGAGCAATAGGCATTTTCTGCTGGTGGAAGCTTGGTTTGCAGCAATATCTGAATAGCTGGTTGAGTTAAATGCCCTGGTTAGCTTCACTTTACCCTTTGTTCGCTTATGTTTTTATTTAAATATATTGCCAGGCAGTTCCACTTATGACTTGTGAATTGTTTAGTTTACACATAGTTGTCAACAACGGTACCCTGCTGTAACCTGGGGAGATTCTGCACTTGGTGCTTAACAATATCGTTTGGACTTAAGTTCTATATTGTTTATTAATAAACATTATTCAAGTTGACTTTTTCCAACAAACTTTTTATTGCAGGTGACAATTCAAGTCTTAAATCAGCTTATTCAAAAAATAAGAGAAGATCTTCCGAACTTAGAATCCAGTGAAGAAACTGAGCAAATTAACAAACACTTTCACAACACACTGGAGCACCTGCGTCTGCGGAGAGAATCACCTGAAGCTGATGGACCAATTTATGAAGGTCTTGTGTTGTAACTTAGCATCCCGTAAAATTATAGATTCCAGAAAACAAATTAAAATCTCTATCACACCACCTTCTCTGTTGTAGATGGTTATGGAATGTGCCTTTTAGACATGCCAAGACAATAGGATTGCCATTGAATTGTATCATATTATTTTCTATCTGTTGACCAGTACTATCAAGGAAGACATTCCTTTGAATTTAGCAAGTGAAACTAAAAATATCTCAAGATGTGATTAAAGGACATTTTATCTTTCACAGCACAATTAATTCATGTCCATTTCAAGCTGAGCAAAGACTAATCACAATGACCAAATTGATCATTTTAAATTTTTATTACAGTTTAGTTGTAAAATCATTGATTGAGTTCCTGAACTTGTGTAGCTCATTTAAGTAAATTTCTGCAGTGGTTCACTAAGTTTTGTCACTTTATTTAAAAGCCAATGCTTTATTTACGTGGATTAGCCACATGTGCAAAATGTTTCTTCATGATTCAGATTATTAAATATCCCATTTGATGGAATGGTAAACGTTTGTGAAGGAATTAAGTTTATGGGTTAGATCATATGGATGTAGTTAATGGTTCCAGTCACCTCTGAGAAGTGTAAATTGTAACTATATCTTCTACAAAATGCAGAAATTTCACCTGTATAATTTGAAAGCAAAGGAATTACATTGTATTTATGAGTATTATAAACAAGTTTCTTGAATCAATTAGTAATTAATCTTTCATAATATATTGATGTTGCAGTTTTCTTTAGAAACAGTTTATTATTCACCACACTAAACTAAACTAGATTGATACTTGTTTCTCTTCCATGGGCATAATCTTTTAACACAATTGTTACATTTTCCTACTATACAAATATACTGTAATGAATAGAACAACTTAGTCAATTGAGTGTGTACTGGAACTAGGATAAAATTCTTAAACTATCATTAAATGAACTAAAACAGGTTGCATTTGTGTTCCATTTTGTAAATGCAGGTAAATATATTCACGAAGTAATAAGCTTTTTAAATATTGGACAAGTAGGTACACTTTCCATATTGAAATTTTCAGACCAGTACATTGCACTACATTTCTTGGCTCATCCACTTTACAGGACTCAAACAAAGCAATCATAATCTGAAAATGGAGAATTCCAAAGTTCAGCATGTTTATCCAATGAATAATTTCATCATATAGACAAGGAAAGTTTTATTGATGGTCATATTTTCTTAACTGGAATGCAAGTCAAGTTCTGCTTTTTACTGTGGCTCCCTTGGTTAAGAAAAATACTGGTTAAGTTTTCAGCTTTAGTTTGCAATCCACCCACTCTGCTGGGAGTAAAAAAAAATAGGACTTTGAGAAAGGATTGTTTGATTGCAATGCCTCAGGTTTCATATTCAGCTGATTGTTCACAATCTATGACCTTTGGTGCTATTTGCATCACAGTTTATTCAGGACCAGATTTCTCAAAGTGGTGATGGGAAGGGAAACAATGCATTGTTTTCTTTATTCAAATTGTTTGGAAACCAGTAAAGTTTTATGTTATGGAGTCATTATATAATGTTCATTACCTGGATATTGTTGACTATTTTACTTAAATTTCAAGTTTCTATTATTATTTCTGTAACACCCGCAGAACAAAACCTAACAATTCTTTTCAAGAGCCATGTGAATTATGTCCTTTTATCGATCTCATTAAAGATATATAACAGTTCCACATGCCTTGGAGATTGAACTATGCTACATGTAACATCAAACTGTCCAAATTATACAAAACCCAAATGCATTTCTTTTGATATTTTTGCCATCAGGTATTAAAATTATCGTGATAACTTTGATTATAGGTAGGCAGTTATTTTGTATATGGTGGTGCCTAATACCATGTTATTCTCTTATCGGCATCTTTCTTTGTAGAAATTCATAAATACAATTATTTCTGTTTGCCTTTGTGCTTTATCATCTAATTAGACAAGGGCAAATTATATAAAGCAAGCTCCGCTCAACTGTAACAAAAAGGCAAAAGTAAAGCAAAATTTATTACGCTGAATGTACTGTGTTCTAGAAGCAATGAGTTAATTTACAAAATGTAGATAAGAAATGTGTTTTAGCATTTTGCATCTTTAAGAAATTGCCTCAAATTGAACAAAGAAAAACATCCATGAAGATTGGAAGCCAAGTTCTCAAAACGATAATTTGCATGTTTGAACATTTAAAGAACTTTTTTTTTCTTTTAAAGCTTTCCAATTGTCTGTCCAAGTCTACAAATGGCACACTTTTTAAAGTATCTGCCTTGTAATGTACAGCAGTTAAGCAGGTGACATAGAGTGAAAGACTTCATGCATTTTAAGGGTAGAGATGGCTTGTTTAGCAGATGAGGATTACTCCATGAATTGCACTGCTTTTGGTGAGTTCATGACCTAATTTGTGTTTTTCTTCCTAAATTGGTTGGTCAGTTTTCTTAATCTTTGTTGAAACTATTGCATTGTCTATTTTAGATATTGATATTGCTTCCCTAGAATGCTTACTCTCTTTATATTCTGCTATAGGTATAGTTGTAGTGTTGAATTCTATAATAGTTATGAGACTCTATTCTAAAATTAGGTACATTGCATACTTCATAAAATCTTGAGCTGCTAAATTGATTAAAAAGGTTGTGTTCCCTGTATTCAGATGTATTTGTATACATGTATCCTTGCAACTGAGCATGTATTCATTTCCCTCTTGAGAAATGAAATATACTTTTGGAAATCACTGTAACATACTTGTAAGCTTTATAATTCCTTTGTAAATTAACTGAAGTATTATGGTCAATGTATTCAACAAAAGCTATTAAAATGCTTGACCAAGTGCTGAGTGTGTAGTTTGTTTTAAAAACATAAAATATAGACTGAGTACTGTTTAAAATCTAACAGGGATATTGCAAACATTTTCATTGATTACAGTTGAGGAATTGGGATGCAAGAAGTGTAATTAGCATTTTATGATTAGAACCACAGAATTCTATTTTTTTTGAATATGCTGTATAAAAGTTCAATATCAACATTAACCCTGAAAAACTAGAAGCAATACTACAAGACAGGTACAACTTTGTAATCTGCTATTTCAGCTGGTATTAGAAGTCAGAATCTGAAATGTTGATACTGAGAAGAATTTTGTCTGGTAGGGCAGCTGTTGGAAAAATTTAGGGAGTGAATGTAAAAATCATGCTGTTAATGGCTTGTAAAATCAAAAATTGCAGTTGCTTACAGTGTAAGCATTAATTATTATAAGGTACAAAAATAATGCAAATGAGGACTAATGTGATAGTGTTCATGGACTAGGAAATCTAATGGCAGAGAGGAAGAAGCTATTTCTAAATTGTTGAGTGTGGATCTTCAGGCTCCTTTACCTCTTCTTTTATGGTGATGACAAGAGGTGGACATGTCCCACGTGGTGAGGGTCCTCAGTGATGACTGCTGCCTTCTTGAGGCATTAACTCTTGATGTTGTCCTCAGTGGCAAAGAGGGTTGTGTCCATGTTGGAGCTGGCTGATTCTACAACCCTCCGCAGGGTCTTCTGACCCTGCATGTTGGAGCCTCCATACCAGAGTCAGAATACTCTCCACTGCACATCTGAAAGAGTCTTGGGTCATATAATAAGTCACCTAAAATAGAGCTGCCTACGTGGCCTCATGGTTACATCAACTTGGAGGTCTCCTTACAAATTCTTAAGTCCTCTTTGTGTAATGATGTGGAAAATATATTTAACTAGTAGTTTCTCAAGAGCTGGTATGGCAGTGTTATTTTAGAAACTTAGAATAGCCAATGTGGTTGATAAATTCCTTGTGTAAGTAACAATGATACTGTGTCAATGTGCAGCCAGAGGGGAAAATCACAAGGACATTCATGGAAGGCACTGGAAATCAATGTTGAAATCAAAGTCTGCATTTTATCTGTTTCAGTATCCTCAAACTATCAAGAGAGTTGGCATGAATTTCTGGAGTATCTCTGTCTAACTATTGTTAAATTCCAGCACCATCTTAAATGAAAACAAAATGAAGTGTATATTTGCAAACTTGGCCATTGCAATGAAACTTCTGGCTGTTACATTTTAAATATTTCAATAAACAGTTTGAGATTGGTGATTTTTTTTTTTATTCCCCACAAATCCTGGAAGTTGACATGTAGTGCAGCAGTTCAAAGCATCCTTTTGGAGGATGCTGCCTCACAGGTTCTACATGTGATTCCAACCTTGGGTGCTGTATTGGGCTTGTGCGTTTGCCCTGCATTCACCTGGGCCTCTGGGGTGAATTCTGATTTCTTTACACTTTCCAAAGGTGATCCAATAGGTTAATTGGCTATTGTATGTAGCCCCCGGCCAACCTCCGGGTTGCTCAGCTCGCTGTTGTCTAGGGAAACAACCCTCGGCCCTGCCAAACTGGGTAATTAGTTTGTGTGGATGCTGTGTGATGTACCCCATCCCGCCCAAATAACAGACAATACACCAGATACGATTAAATGATTTACAGTTTATAGATATTACTGGAACTATATAATTAAGAGAATAAAATATAAAAGGTGCCACATTTATCAAAGTTTAATCTCTTCGTGCACAACCTTCGTGCACAAACAGTTGGAGCTCAGGACCCTTCATCAGCCTGCGACCCCTCGGACCACCTCGACCAGCCGCCTGGGACCAACAACGGTGGTCGACCAGAGGCTCCACACGAGTCAGTCTCCGACCCTGTTAGCAGACATCACAGCACCTGGTCCATCCTCTGTCTTTCTCTCCCCCCCCACTTCTCCCCAAAACCCCAGGCATACAGTATCTTCAAATACACCAAAAACATAACAACTATCCCAATTGGTTTGTAACATATTCTTATCACACTCTAAACCAAAACAAGCTGCTAGCGCAAAAACTTTCTCAGCGTTTAACATAACAAAGAAGCATTCCCCATTAAACATAACAAAGAAGCCATTTTAATGAGCCTACGCAGTAACATAAGAGACAAAACCCCCTTACATGTAAATTAACAATTGCATGAGGTAAGTGATTAGAAAAAATCAAGGGGGTGTTGACAGTCATAAGAATTGCAGGACACAGTAAAATGGGAAGAAGATATGTGATTGGTGGAATTGCACTGCTGGAAGTCAGCATATGCTAAATAGTGCTCCAGTATAATAAACCTTCATCTGTCATTCAGTGCAGAACAAAGAGTGCTTGCCCTGTAGTGAAAGTTAAGATGCTCACGTATCTTTCATCTTGTGCAGATATGTCTAGGTAACTTTATAGCTTATGCAATGTACCAATGTTCTAAAAATGTATCTGCAAAAGGATTGTTGCTCTTAGTTCTATAGTACTGTCATGATTTAATTTGAGAAAAAGAGAAACAAAAAAATAAGTTGTAAAAGGGGAAGTTACAGAGGATCATGAAATGATCCATAGAATGCAGATCAAAGTTGCTAAACTTCTATCTTATACTGAGTTGAATGAAGAGGTTGAAATAAAATTGTGGCCAATATGCTTGTGTGCTGCTGGCCTCTGTCTGAATTCATGTAGTGTGTATATTGGGGGGGGGGGTGGAATAGTGGCGGGATATCCTATGGGTATTGTGACATAATATTGTATAATTTAACACCTCAATTCTATTGCCTCAGAACGATTATCATACTCCGGAAATGTATTGTGAGTAGCATTTTGTCTCAAAGAGAATTAATTTGATACCCTTTGTTCTTGGTTGAAATATTTACAAATTTGACTGGAACAAATGAATTATGAAAAGACACATTGAATTGGTTGACACTGGCATAAAATAGTAATATAACCCTATTACTACTTACCCTGTGCTGATTGGCATTTTTATTTGTTAAAAGGTAATATAAATAGAGATGGTAAGACCTGGCCAGAACTGATGATTTGAACTTTTCTCATGAATACTAGTATTCACACTGATCTCTGCACAGATCACCAACCAATACGAGTTGGTGTAGTCAAGCAGGAGTTGACAAGAACACAGCTTTTTATAATTCCTAAGTAGCCTGATGAAAATGCATCAACCAATATAAAAAGTTGTAATTGTATCCAGAGCCTTGAAGCAAACAATCTTGCAACTAGCTTTATTACTTTGTTTTATTCATTAATGAAAATGTTACATTAATAATGTTCAAGCTTTACAATTAATTGGGGGGGGGGGAGAGAAGAAAGGATGGTGTTAAGCTTTTGGATACTGGACGAATGGAGTAAAATCCTTGACAGAGTAGACTCAACTAAATCCTTGCAACCTTTAGATTTTTTAGTGACCGTGTATTTTAATTACAACAGTGTTTTTGGAAAGCTGCATATGCACTTGGATTAAATATTGCATATATAGTGAATCCTTAATTACTGGACAGTATTCTGGTAATAATGATCAAACAGTCCAAGCAAGACATAGGAAAAGAAAATCCCATTTATAGAGTGCTTCATCTCTCAAAGTGCCAACTTTCAACCAATTATTTTTAACCTTAATTGCTATTATCGCTTAGCAAAATGAACCAGATTTTTTTCATGATAGGGTACTATTACAAAGAGATATAATTAGCTGATCTGTAGTGGCCTCAGCAGATAGCATGTAAACTCTCCCATACTGAGAGCAGAATTTCCCATCTCTGGGTCAAACCTATTAACAAACCTCTTTCAGTCTTACAAACAGGATTTTTGATTTTCATAATTCCAAAGATTGGCAGTAGACCAAACTAATTTGCTATCTGTTCAAATTTGTGAGTACAGGCATTGTTTTCAGGCAGATAATATGAAAATATGAGCCTTTAATCCAAGCCCGACCTGTCTTCAGCTATAATTTGCAGTAGTGTGAATTGTGTGTATATGTAAAATTACGATTGCCCCATTGCCGATGATAATAAATTGGATGTCTAGCTTATTGCCTCCTATGAGACTGAGTTTCCTTCAACTGGGTGAGGAGTTTGTTTCCAGCCTTCGCTCCGCTTACCAACCAACACACACACAATGCTGGAGGAACGCAGCAGGTCAGACAACAACTACAGAAAAGATTAAACAGTCGGTGGTTTGGGCCGAGACTTTTCATCACCCCATTTCATGGGAGTACTCGTCTTTGTAAGAAGTAGCACAGTTACTTACGAAGACATAACACTTGTAGTACAGTATTCTCTTGTCTATGCGGCAAAAGGCTGTGGATTTGACATGCAGGAAGATAATTTAAAGATAATTAGAGTAATTCTTCAGGAAGTACGACACTATCTGGTGACCTGTCTTTCAGGTTTCATGTTAAACTGAAGGCCATCAGCTGCTTCAGATAGATGAAAAATATCCATGGAAGTTTGGTAAGTAAGGCAATTACACTAAAATATAGCGTAATTTGTCTTTCAATGACGAACAAGAGGAGATGCAAGCAACACCCACAAAATACTGGAGGAGCTCAGCTGGCCAGGCAGCATCTATGGAGAAAAGTACTGTCGACATTTCGGGCCGAGACCCTACTGCAGGACTGGAGGGGGAAAAAAAGAGTAGATTTTAAAGGTGGGGGAGGGGAGAGAAAGAAACTCAAGATGATAAGTGAAACGGGTTGGGGGGGCTGATGAAGGAAAGAGCTGGGAAGTTGGTGAAAGCGATACAGGGCTGGAGAAGGGGGAATCTAATAGGACAGAACAGAAGACCATGGTAGAAAGAAAAGGGGGGAGGAGCATCAGGGGAGGCGATAGGCAGGCAAGGAGGTAAGGTGAGAGAGGGAAAGTGCATGCGACTGGGCGATATGGAAGACCGCGTAAGGAATCTGGAGCAGCAGCTGGATGACCTTCGACTAATAAGGGAGAATGAGGCAGTCATACATGAGAGCTGCAGAGAGGTAGTCACGCCTAGGCTGCTGGAAGCAGGTCGTTGGGGGAAAGCGAAGGTGAGCAGACAGGTAGTGCAGAGCATCCCTGTAGCCATTTCCCTGAATAATAAGTTTACCGTCTTGGATACAGTTGGCGGGGACGACCGACCAGGGGTGAGCCACGGTGTGGTACAGAAGAGTGGGACGGAGAAGAGGGGAGCTATCGTCATTGGGGACTCTATAGTCAGGGGAGCAGACAGGAGATTTTGTGGACGTGAGAAGGACACCCACATGGTTTGTTGCCTCCCGGGTGCTAGGGTCCGGGATGTCTCTGACCGGGTGCTCGACATCCTGGTACGAGAGGGAAAGCAACCAGAAGTCGTGATACATGTTGGCACCAACAACATAGGCAGGAAGAGGGATGAGGTGCTGAAGTGTGAGTTTCGGGAACTAGGCGGAATGATGAAGAACAGGACCTCAAAAGTGGCGTTCTCAGGATTGCTGCCAGTGCTACGTGACAATGATGGTAAGAATTGAAGGAGACGGCTGTTGAATGCGTAGCTGAGGAGTTGGTGTAGGGAGCAGGGTTTTAGATTTTTGCATCATTGGGATCTCTTCTGGGGAAGGTGGACCTGTGCAGATTGGATGGATTGCACCTGAACTCGAGGGGGAGCAATATCCTTGCAGGTAGGTTTGTTAGCATAGTTCGGGAGGGTTTAAACTAATTTGCAAGGGGGATGGGACTCGGAACGATAGAGCAGTGGAAGAAGTGTATGGGGTAAAGCCAGATCTAACATATAGAGAGGTTTTGAGGAAAGAGAAGCAGAATAAAGGGTGTAAAGGTAGTAAGGTAAAAGGGCTAAAGTGCGTGTACTTCAATGCAAGAAGCATCAGGAACAAAGGTGATGAACTGAGAGCTTGGATACAAACATGGAATTATGAAGTAGTGGCCATTACAGAGACTTGGCTGGCACCAGGGCAGGAATGGATTCTCAATATTCCTGGATTTCAGTGCTTTAAAAGGGATGGGGGGGGAGGGCAGGAGGGGTGGCATTACTGCTCAGGGATACTATTACAGCTACAGAAAGGGTGCGTATGTAGCAGGTTCCTCTTTTGAGTCAGTATGGGTGGAAGTCAGGAATAGGAAGGGAGCAGTTACTCTATTGGGAGTATTTTATAGGTCCTCTGGTAGCAACAGAGATACCGAGGAGAAGATTGGGAGGCAGATTTTGGAAAGGTGCAAAAATAACAGTGTTGTTATCATGGGTGACTTTAAGTTCGCTAATATTGATTGGCACCTGATTAGTTCCAAGGGTTTAGATGGGGCACAGTTTGTTAAGTGTGTCCAGGATGGATTCCTGTTACAGTATGTTGACAGGCCGACTGGGGGAATGCCATACTAGATCTAGTATTAGGTAACGAACCGGGTCAGGTCACAGATCTCTCAGTGGGTGAGCATCTGGGGGACAGTGACTACCGCTCCCTGGCCTTTAGCATTATCATGGAAAAGGATAGAATTAGAGAGGACAGGAAATTTTTTAATTGGAGAAGGGCAAGTTATGAGGCTATAAGTCTAGAACTTGCGGGTGTGAATTGAGATGATGTTTTTGCAGGGAAAATGTACTATGGACATGTGATCAATGTTCAGGGATCTCTTGTAGGATGTTAGGGATAAATTTGTCCCAGTGAGGAAGATAAAGAATGGTAGGATGAAAGAACCATGGGTGACAAGTGAGGTGGAAAGTCTAGTCAGGTGGAAGAAGACAGCATACATGAGGTTTAGGAAGCAAGGATCAAATGGGTCTATTGAGGAATATAGGGAAGCAAGAAAGGAGCTTAAGAAGGGGCTGAGGAGAGCAAGAAGGGGGCATGAGAAGGCCTTGGCAAGTAGGGTAAAGGAAAACCCCAAGGCATTCTTCAATTATGTGAAGAACAAAAGGATGACAGGAGTGAAAGTAGGACCGATTAGCGATAAAGGTGGGAAGATGTGCCTGGAGGCTATGGAAGTGAGCGAGGCCCTCAATGAATACTTCTCTTTGGTATTCACCAATGAGAGGGAACTTGATGATGGTGAGGACAATATGAGTGAGGTTGATGTTCTGGAGCATGTTGATATTAAGGGAGAGGAGGTGTTGGAGTTGTTAAAATACATTAGGATGGATAAATCCCCAGGGCCTGAAGGAATATTCCCCAGGCTGCTCCACGAGGTGAGGGAAGAGATTGCTGAGCTTCTGGCTAGGATCTTTATGTCCTCGTCATCCACAGGAATGGTACCGGAGAATCAAAGGGAGGTGAATGTTGTCCCCTTGTTCAAAAAAGGTAGTAAGGATAGTCTGGGTAATTATAGACCAGTGAGCCTTATGTCTGTGGTGGGAAAGCTGTTGGAAAAGATTCTTAGAAATAGGATCTATGGACATTTAAAGAATCATGGTCTGATCAGAGACAGTCAGCATGGATTTGTGGAGGGCAGATCGTGTCTAACGAGCCTGATAGAGTTCTTTGAGAAGGTGGCCGGGCATATAGATGAGGGTAGTGCAGTGGATGTGATCTACATGTAAGGTATTTGACAAGGTTCCGTACGGTAGGCTTATTCAGAAAGTCAGAAGGCATGGGATCCAGGGAAGTTTGGCCAGGTGGACTCAGAATTGGCTAGCCTGCAGAAAGCAGAGGGTCGTGGTGGATGGAGTGCATTCGGATTGGAGGGTTGTGACTAGCGGTGTCCCACAAGGATCAGTTCTGGGACCTCCACTTTTCATGATTTTTATTAACGACCTGGATGTGGGGGTAGAAGGGTGGGTTGGCAAGTTTGCAGATGACACAAAGGTTGGTGGTGTTGTGGATAATGTAGAGGATTGTCGAAGATTGCAGAGAGACATTGATAGGATGCAGAAGTGGGCTGAGAAGTGGCAGGTGGAGTTCAACACAGAGGAGTGTGAGGTAGTACACCTTGGAAGGACAAACTCCAAGGCAGAGTACAAAGTAAATGGTAGGATACTTGGTAGTGTGGAGGAGCAGAGGGATCTCGGGGTACATGTCCATAGATCCCTGAAAGTTGCCTTACAGGTAGACAGGGTAGTTAAGAATGCTTATGGGGTGTTAGCCTTCATAAGTCAAGGGATGGAGTTTAAGAGTTGTGAAGTAATGATGCAGCTCTATAAAACTCTGGTTAGGCTGCACTTGGAGTACTGTGTCCAGTTCTGGTCGCCTCACTATAGGAAGGATGTGGAAGCATTGGAAAGGGTACAGAGGAGATTTACCAGGATGCTGCCTGGTTTACAGAGTATGCATTATGATCAGAGATTAAGGGAGCTAGGGCTTTACTCTTTGGAGAGAAGGAGGATGAGAGGAGACATGATAGAGGTATATAAGATAATAAGAGGAATAGATAGAATGGACAGCCAATGCCTCTTCCCCAGGGCACCACTGCTCAATACAAGAGGACGTGGCTTTAAGATAAGGGGTGGGAAGTTCAAGGGGGATATTAGAGGAAGGTTTTTTACTCAGAGAGTGGTTGGTGCATGGAATGCACTTCCTGAGTCAATGGTGGAGGCAGATACACTAGTGAAATTTAAGAGACTACTAGACAGGTATATGGAGGAATTTAAGGTGGGGGGGGGTATATGGGAGGCGGGGTTTGAGTGTCGGCTCAACATTGTGGGCTGAAGGGCCTGTACTGATCTGTACTATTCTATGTTCTATATTCTATGAAAATGGGATGGGAAATGATTGGGGGGGGCGGTTTACTGGAAGTTCGAGAAATCGATGTTCATGCCATCAGGTTGGGGGCTACACAGACGGAATATAATGTATTGTTCCTCCAACCTGAACGTGGCCTCATCGCGACCATTTCTCTCTCCTGCTCTCCCCACCCTTTAAATCTACTACTCATCTTTTTGTTTTAGAAACATAGAAAACCTACAGCACAATACAGGCCCTTCGGCCCACAAAGCTGTGCCGAACATGTTCCTTACCTTATAAATTACCTGGAATTATCCATAGCCCTCTATTTTTCTGAGCTCCATGTACCTGTCCAGGAGTCTCTTAAAAGACCCTGTTGTATCCACCTCCACCACCGTTGCCAGCAGCCCATTCCACGCACTCACCAGTCTCTGCGTAACAAACTTACCCCTGACATTTCCTCTGTACATACTTCCAAGCACCTTAAAACTGTGCTCTCTCGTGCTAGTCATTCCAGTCCTGGGGGAAAAAAACCTCTGACTATCCACACGATCAATGCCTCTCATCATCTTATACGCCTCTATCAGGTCACCTCTCATCCTCCATCGTTCCAAGGGAAAAAGGCTGAGTTCACTCAACTTGGTTTCATAAGGCATGCTCCCCAATCCAGGCAACAACCTTATAAATCTCCTCTGCACCCTTTCTATGGTTTGCATATCCTTCCTGTAGTGAGGCGACCAGAACTGAGCACAGTAATATACTGTGGTGGTCCTATATAGCTGCAACATTACCCCTCGGCTCCTAAACTCAATCCCACGATGGATGAAGGACAATGCACCGTATGCTTTCTTCAGTACCAAAGGGTCTCGGCCCGAATGAGTTCCTCCAGCATTTTGTGCTTTTCTGTTAATGGGTGCTTGCTGTCTAAAAACTGCTAGAACATCTCCAGTGTTACATGGTGCATTTTTTTTGTGTGCCATACTCTGCCAAAGCCTCGGCGACCACTTTTTCAAGTGGTTGTCTTGGAGGAAAGACTCCGTGAGTGATCCCCCACGTCCTTAACAGCGCAGCCTCGACACTCAACCCGACACGGATGGAAAGCGTGCTCGGGAGCGGCATGACTGGATTCGAACTCAGGAACCTTCGCTCCGGAGACCGGAGCTGATGTCATTGCGTCACCAGCCGTGCATTTAGAGTGTGACAATGTCTTTGGAAATCCAAAAATTACAGGTCTTTGTGTAGATAGAGAGAAAGAAAAAGGTTTTCACAAGGCTCAATAACTGTTTCTATCCGAATGTTATCAGATTCTTGAACGGATCTCTCACACGTTAAAAGACAAACTCTTTTAACCTATATAGCACTTTCTTAGTAATATCAACAATTGCTCCAGAATTATGTCTACTATTAACTACATTGATGCAATTAAATACAGCATAAATCTGTCTGGATGGCATGCAATAGAAGAGCTTTTCACTGTACATTTGACAATAATAAACTAATTCACCAGTTTTACATTAATAGTAATAACGGGGAGAGAACTATGCAATATCAACTTGGTGCAATATAAGTTACACTCTATAAAGTTGTGCCCGTTTTCTTCCATTACATTGCTTGAATTTGGCTATGAAACTGAAGGAAAATACAGAATTATGAGTCTAATCATTTGTCATTTGCCTTGAGTGAAATTATGGAATAAGAATTGACAGGTCAAATCTGCCATTGATTGAGCTTTTGAGCAGCTATCGTAGCGATTAAATAACAATTAAATCAACCATCCCATTCTTGTGACATAATTTGATTAAGAACAATTTTGACTTTAAACTTTTCATACTGGCCGTGATTTTTACTCCTTTAAGACTTAATCATGTTTTTAACCTCTGTCTAAACAGCATCAAGAACCCAAGGACCCAAGGACCCAGTTACTATTTCTAACATATTTAACTACTTATTTACCAACAGCATCTTTTGCTCAACTGGAAATGGTAAGCAGTGTGCTATTACAAATCTTCAAATTATTTTATTTACTATCACCTGAGCCAAGAGCTAGCGTTGCAATTTTAAATTTCAGTGGATTAATTTAACTGTTTCCATTTGGAGAATATTTAAAATATTGAGTAAAGAAAATGTCATTCCAATGACATTCACTATTTTACAATGGTGTAAAACGTAACAAGTACTTGAAAAGATTAGTCCTGTCCCATATCAAGGACCATAATCGCGGCTACCTTGGGCCGGCAACGGTTTACGTATAAGGTGAATAGATCAACTGACGACGCCATTTCTATCGCCCTTCACTATCTTGGAATACTTGGAGCACAAAGACACCCAGGTCAGGATGCTTTTCATTGATTACAGCTCGACCTTTAACACCAAACTATCGAACAAGTTGACTGTCAAGCTCCACAATCTAGGTTTCGGCACAATAACCTGTAATTGGATCTTGGACTTCCTCACTAATCGGAACTAGGCAAGTGCACAATAAACCCCCTAACCCTGAACACCGGTGACTCGCAATGGTGTGTACTGAGCCCACTTTCTCTACTTGCTCTTCAGCTGTGACTGCACTGCTGTTCATGCTACAAACTCGGCCATCAACTTTGGAGACGACTCAACTGTGGCCTAATACAAACAAAAATGAGTCTGTATGTGAACAGGAGGTGCCGAAACTGTCCGATTGGTGCAGGGACCACTACCTGTCACTCAACGTCAAGAAGACAAAAGAAATGATAATTGACTTCAGGAAGACAAGAGCTCCCAAAAAAGCCTCACTATTCATAAATGGTGAGGTAGTGGGAAGGGTCTCCAGTTTCAAGTTTTTTGGTTGAACATCACCGAAGAACTCTCTTGGTCCGTCGACACACAACCTCGATAGTAGGAAAAGCAAGACAGCGAGTATACAACCTGAGGTGCTCAAGAAGAGCAAATCTGCCCCCCCCCCCCCCAATTGCTGGCTAACTTTCCTGATGTGCATTAGAGAGCAGACTGACATGCGGAATGACAGCGCGGTACTCTAGCTGCAGCAAGACAGATCATAAAGCACTCTATCGGGTGATCAGGACGGCTCGGCACATCATTGGGACTCAACTACCGGGTCTGGAGACAATCTACAACTCTCCACGCGCGCTTGTAACAGCATTAAAGACCCATCCCATCCCAAACTCCCTTAAACGTCTCTCTCTTTAATTTTTATGAAAAAACTATTACGTGCAAAAGCTTGATTTGATTTATTATAATTACAGTTCTGAAGAGAAATGTTACTTCTACACAGATGAATGAACTGCATTTTCAAACCACCGGGGTTGTATTAACAGATTCTCTATATTGCTTATGTTCCCGATGGTACCATTCAGCCTATCGGCAGCAAAACTAAAGGTTCGTCGATCAAAATGAATAGACTTTAATTTATAATTGCTGACAGTTTTAACAACACTTCATCCCTAAATAGAGTATCTGGACGAAGTGCTCCCGGGGTACGCCTATTGGCTGGATTCGATTGGCTGCTTGTTTAACCAATCGGAGCGGCCGAGTGGGGAGCCGTCAACGGGTTCCAGCGGCAAAATTTTGAATCAGGAGTGAGGTTTAACGGCTGCGGTAGGGCGTGAGCGGTTTCCCAGCCGGCCCGTCATGTCCGAACAGCAGTGTCACGGTCCGCTGGCTGCAGTGTCCGGGGAAAACGCGGGGGAGCAGCCGGAGTCGGCCAGCCTCGGCGGCAGGGAGAGGGAGAGGGAGGAGGCTGCCGCGGCAGCGTTGACAGCGGAAGCTGGCGGTGAGTGTGAAAGGAGCCCAGCCTGGATACCGCTGACAGACTCGCCCGCCCGAATCACCCTCACTCTCGATACGGCCTGTCGGCTGAACGCCTTCCCGAAACGTACGTTTCTCCCCCCAGCCCGCCGAGTTCCTCCAGCATCTTAGTTTTTTTGAACTCTGGTTTGTCCTAATTACCATCCCCGGGCAACGCCATAAAGTTCCTTTCACAGACCGCATGACCCAGCTGATAAAGCAGGTGTCCTGGGTATAGCAACACAATAAATAACTCAGGAGACGTGACGGGAAAGTCAACGATCTTTCATCACAGTGGGAACTTGCCACTTAGTCCAGTCTGAGCTGAGGGAAGTGACAGAAGGGCGAACCTCGCCCACAGGTTTCATAAATTGCTCCGTGAACCGACGGGAGAAAATATTTATTTTTGCGAGCTGATCAGATACTGGAGCCGAAAATAAAATCTCACAAGTTCATGAAGCTGAGGGTAAATAAGATGAAAACGATCTTCAATGTTTTTAAGGTTGGAGGAAAGATTAGATTTATTTCGAGCGCGAATGCTTTGATGTGGCAGTTGTGCAGCATAGCCTGCCTGCCTTGAGCCGGACATTAATGACCAGGTGGATTCTCGTCCAGGTCTGAATATTGAATGTTTCAAAAAAGAGACTGTTTGATTTAAAAAAATGTTTATCTTGAGTTCTTTTTCATTGCCTCAGTATAACTTGAACTGTTTCCCAGTTTCATTGTTTGGTTTTACTTGCAATCCTATTCTACCCCTTATTTCTTCCATTGACACTTTTGTTTGTCTCTCCAGAGCTTTTTTTTCAAGAATCTTGTTGTCTTGCCTCTAACACTTGCTCTTTGTTTTGGCACTAACAAATATTGCTCACCGGTGACAAAATCAGTACATTTGTCATGTCTCTGTAGTTACCCTTAATTAACTGTAATACTGGCACATCCAATTTTAGCCTTTCCCTTTGAACTGCAGGATGAATTCTGTGTCTCCTAAGGGTTTCTTTACTCTAAACTCCCTTTTTACTCCAGAGATGTACATAAATAACTAAAGCTACATTAAAGTAAACATTTGTGATTAAAAATGTTAATTAAACGTTCTGATTTAATACATTTTCTATTTTTAGAAATAATGCCTTTTTAGAATGTATAAAGCCACAATTATCTTTGACAGCTTGTTACTGTATAAGGCTTTTAAAAAATATTGCACGAGACATTTTAAAGCAATTCAAGTGGTTGTGCATAAAAATAATGATGTCAAAAATACATTTTAGGACAAATTAAAGCTACTGACAAATAATTGAATATTAAAATAAAGTAAGACCTACTTGCAACTAATCTTTTCCACACTGTCTTCAAGTCATTTAAATAAAGTGGGTTGTCCTTAACACACCAACTACCCAGGGATAAAATAGAAGGTAAATGCAACATACATCCAACCCCTCTCAGCACATCAGTTGATCTGCCCTTGGACTCAGTAACAAGTCCATTGGTAGAGCAGAAGTTCAGATCTATCAGCTATCAATAAGATCAATTGGCCCAGCCAGATTACAATATTATTGCATTAACAGAATGTACCTGCACTGTCTGCTAATAATCATGTAAAGGAAATAACAGTTATTCATGACCAATGGACCCATATCTTAAAAAATGAATAGGGTCCAGAGGAGGTTTACAAGAATGATCCCAAAAATTAAAGTGTTTAACATATGAGGAGTGTCTGATGGTTCTGGGTGTGTACTCACTGGAGTTTAGAATGGGGCGGTAATCTCATTGAAACCTACTGAATTTTGAAAAGTCTAGATAGTGTGGATATGGAGAGGATGCTTCAACGAGTGGGGGAAGTCTAGGTTCAGAGAGCACCGCCTCACAAATAGAAGGATGTTCTTTTAGAACAGAGATGAAGAGCTTTAACCAGAGGGAGGCGAATCTGTGAGAATTTATTGCTAGAGAGGGCTGTGAGGTGAAGCCTTTGATTTAAAACAGATGTTGATCAGTTGATTAATAAGGACATTAAAGGTTATGGGGGAGAAAGCAGTGGAATGGAGTTGAGAGGGTTAATAAATTGGCCATGATTGAGTGGCAGAGCAGTCTCAATGGGCTGATGACTAATTTTGTTCCTATGTCTTCTGGTCTTGTAAATAGTTCATGGAGATTTAACACAGATTTCAGTCAAAGGTGTATATTTTTCTTTCCCGTAGACCCTTTGAAGTAACTGCATTTAGCTCCAGCATGTAATCTAAGGCTTTAGAATACTCAAGCCTGTTTGCAACTCCGAGCTCGTTCTGCATTAAAGGTCACCTTGATATCTCAATATAGCTGTTTATGGAGAGTTGGCTTGGCTTGCATTTAGCATCCAGAAAAATCAAGTCACGGAGGGCATTATGGATGATGGGTTAGTTTTGTAATGTTCTGGTCCGTAATCTTAAAAAGAATTAGTCACACTGTGTTTATTTTAGCTGTTTAAGAATATGCTGAGTAGTAAATAATGCATTTCTAAATTACTTTCAGCTCTTTCTCAAGATGAAAAGGAAAGTAATGTAAATTGCAATAGCTCCAACAAAGGCATCACTTTGAAAAGAGGTTTCCATGGAAGAACTACCACGTTTCCAGAAGTTGTTGAGACAACACAGTTATCATACTATGAAAGATATAAGGCTTACCAGGACTACATCTTGGGTATGTAATTTAAATCAATGATATTTGAAATATTTTTTTAAATTCTAAAAATGGTTAAATAACATTGTGATCTAGATCTTTGAAACTTGATCTAGACAGGTACTGGGAAGTTTTTTAACTCAATAATGAGTTTCTTTTAAAAAGAAGTAGGTATGTAAGCAAGGCTAGAGAAGGAAGAATGTTTCCTGCATTAGTATTTAAAAGCACTTAAATATTTTAACAATTATAAATGGATGGATAGCTGGTCCTGAAAGAAATTGCAAGTGTTGACTTAAGTGTGCATCTAAGTACTATAAAATTCTGCGGGATGTTGTTGCTTCTAGGCTGATGAAATGTGGTTGCCAAGGTTGCAAAGAAGGCTTGAAAATAATGTGTAATGTTTTGAAAAACCAGAAGAAATTTTACATTTGATAATTTTTTTAAATAGTTGGGTAATATCCACTATAAAGTGCATTTTCTAAAACCTGTGGGACAAATTTAAAATTTGATATATGGTTACCTTTTATAATTATTTACCTATTATTCTTATGATGCAGAATGTTAGATAAAGTTCTTGAATAATAATTTTGAATCAAGAATGTAAATCATTGAGAATGGTTTGATTTTTTTTTAAAATTAATAGGTGACACAAAACCATCAGAAGTGCAGGATTTCTTTGCAGAGTATTTGGAGAAGGTCCTAGAACCATATGGATGGCAAGCGATCTGGTCCAATGATATATTTGAGGTGCTGGTTGAGGTAAGTAATCTGCTCAGAGCATTTATAGTGATGTTAACTACTGTATTTGATATTTGTTTTTACTGCCATATCAGAATCCAACTGTGGTGAGTAATTACCAATAAGTTTAGTATGTATATTCTCTGAGATATTGTGGGCTTTGGATCCTTGTTATTCCAATAAGAGAAACTTGTTTGTTTGGTTGATCCAAATTGTATTATAATGCTTTTATTTTCTATTGTACTATAAAAAAACATGTTACATTTGCATTTTAAATCATACAAGTTAAACATAATTAAGGAATAAAATGCTGTTTTTTTTTTCACTAGTTTTGTTTTGAAAACAATTTTAGGTGACTGATGTGGAGACTTCAAGCCTCAGGGCAGTGGTAAAGCTGACGGAACCATTCCTTTATGAGTCTGAAACATGTTCTCTGAACCTGGAAGCAATGGAAAATTTTCTTGTGGCAAAAGATCACCTTGTGCCTCTACAAGAATTATACGTGGTTTTTGAAGAGTCTGGAGAGTTTGATCAAACAGCACTTGCTATCGAACATCTCAGGTAATAACTTAATTAAAAATTCTTTTGACATTTTCTAAAAAGTACAGACCGCACTTGTATATTAGAAGTAAATAAAAACTGTAAACAGTCTATAGGCTCTAGACCAGTAAGAGCTATGTTTTTTTTAACAACAAATACTTATACATGTTGACTATGGTGCATGGGTCATTGCTCACGTATAAAGTCTTCACAAGTTGACCCAAGGAGAATAGCCAAGGATGGAACAGAATAATGAGGTACATCAGATTTCAGTAGCAAATGATAAAGAAGATGGATGGATGATGATAAGATGCCCAGAAAATAGGTACACTGGTGGCAAAATATTGTAAAGTATTTTGCAGGTGTGATGTTACTCATCTCCTTTTGCATTTTTACTTGGAGACAAGTCAGGATTCTGGCAGGTGTACAAAACTGAACTTATTTCTCACAGTGGGGGGGGGAAGAAATGACATTTTATGAAATCAGCAGGAACAAGGAAACATATTACAAAAAATTGAGCACGAGCTTAGTTTCTAAATTTCATTACTTATATATAAAAGAAAACTGGGATATGCAAAAAAAAAAGAGAAATCAAAGGGTCTTCTATCCATTTTTTAGTTTTTGGACTTTATTGGCTATAGTTTTGTTATTTTATGAACCTGACTTGGGTCAATAACTCTTACTAAGATATTTTTGAATTACCTGGGTGGGGGGTGGGTGAGGTGGAAAACCACTCTTTTACATTAAAGCTGTAAATTTAAAACTTCATTTTGCAATGGGTTTATTTTGGTATCAACATTGAAATTCCTCAATAATTTAGTGCTGGTAGCTTTCAGATTGCAGCTTGTTCAGACTAGGAGTCTCCAGGTTATATGGTCAAGTTGATGTTTACAGCCTATCAATAATTCAGTTTATTTATGTATTTAACTTTTAAGGTAAGTTGCTGTTAGTGTAAATTGCTTAATATTGAATATGTTTCAGGTTTTTCTACCAACATATTTGGAGAATCTGGGATGAAGATGATGAGGATGATGATTTTGATTACTTTGTCAGATGTTGTGAACCAAGACTGAAGCTGTAGGTATACGTTGTTGAAACTTACTGTTAGCTGCACTCTATGGCCATTTTATTAGGTAGAGCTGTACGCCTGCTTGTTAATGCAAATATTTAATCAGCTAATCATGTGGCAGCAATTCAATGCATAAAAAACAAGCAGATATGGTTAACAGGTTCAGTTGTTTTTGAAACCAAACATCAGAACGGGGAAGAAATGTGATCTGAATGATTTTGACCATGCAATGATAGTAGTAGTCTTACTATTACTGTCAAGAAGGAGGTATAAAAGCCTGAAGGTGCACGTTCAGCAATTTAGGAACAGCTTCTCCCCCCACCCCCCGGCAATCCTATTTTCTAAGTGAATATTGAACCCATGAACACCACCTCGCTTTTTAAATTATTTCTGTTTTTGCACTACTATTTTTAAATTTAACTACTTATTATACATATACTTATTTTTTCTATATTTATCATGCATTGCATTGTACAGCTGGCACTGTTAACAAATTTCAAGACACATGCTGGTGATATCAAACCTAATTCTGATTTTGGTGCTAGACAAGTTGGTTTGAGTACTACAGAAACTGCTGAGTTTACAGAGGATGCTGCAAAAAACAAACAAACAAAAAAATCTAGTGAACAGCAGTTATATGGGCAAATTTGCCTTGATAATGAGTGAGGCCAGAGGAGAACAGCCAGACTGGTGCAAGCTGACAGGAAGGTGACCAGTAATACTGGAAAGTTGGCATGCTGGGAGGCAGCACCTCCTACGTGGCCAATCAAAGGTGTTATTGTCTTTTTTAAACATTCTTCATGATTGCAAGCCCCTGCTGGACACTAAGAACTTAAAGGAGGGCAGGTCTATCCCATCAGAGAGTTGCTGAGTGGCAGAGAAACTGAAGGAGCTGGACTTGGTGCGGACTGTGCTGCTGCCTGTGACAGAAAGGAGTCGGTGTGTGAAGGCAGTGTACAGTCTAATGGTGAGTGATCAACGTAGTCTGTTTTTTTTATGATTGCAAGACCCTGTTGGGGACTGATAATGTGGAATGCTGCAAGTCTGATTCACAGTTTTATTGGTGAATGGTGGGTGCAGATGGCAGGGGAGCTGCATGGTCTCAGTTGTAGTGAGGACTGGGCCTCAAACCGGGGTGTCGCCTGGTTGCAGCCACCCAGGAGTGAGGCATCGGAGTTGGTGTGCTCCACTGGAGTGCCTGAGGTGGCATCCGCGCTGAAATCGGTGCTGCTCTCCAGTGTTCACTCGGCAAAGGACAAGATGTATTATGACTGCAGACTGTTGCAACATTCATGAACTAGAAGGAGGTAGGAGGAGGCAGGTGAGTGGGTGAATGTCAGAAGAGGGAAGGGAAATAAGCAGTTGATACAGTGTTCTCCTGTGCCCCGTTCTTTTCAACTACAAGTATACTGTGGGGGAGGGGTCGACCTACAAGCAGGGAGCCATGGCAACCATGTTTCTGGCACTGTTGCTCAGAAGGGAGGGGACCAGGGGAGAAAGGCAGTGGTAATAGGAGATCCTATAGTTAGAGGAGTAGGTTGGAGAGACTGGACGCAATAGAGAGACCCAGATGGTATGTTGCCTCCCATGTGCCAGGGTCTGGGATGTCTTGGATCTCGTCCGCAACATTCTAAAGGGGGAGAGTGAGCAGTCAGACACCATGGTACATATTGGTACCAAGGCATAGTAGTGAGAAGAGAAGAGGTCCTAAAGAGAGAATTTAGAAAGCTGAAAAACAGGACATCTGGGATAACAAACTACACGTGAGTTAAACAGTAAAATACAATTAAACTTTCACCACAGTGCTAAAAGTGAATCAACTATATATGATTCAACAGAGCCAATGTCTCACTTATCAAGCATCCTCAGGGTGATGGTCACTGATCCTTGAGAGCTGGTGTTTAAAGTCATGCGGACACATACTCACTGTCATCTGAAAAGTTCACGGACTTCAGTAGAAGCAACACATCGGAGAGCAACACCTCAGCCTGTGAAATACAATTATTATTCACAATTATGCCTGTACTGACCCACATGGCAATTGTTGTCTACCCAATTTCCCACTTCCGCCCTCCTGTACCCAATAAAGTGTGTTGTCAAAATACTGAAAATTCATTCATCTGTTTTCATATTAATAAACATCAAGTCATGAATTTTTATGACGATCTATTAGCACACAGTTACTTTTACCAATACTAACTTTCTGTGCCAGATTTCATGGGTTATTTGAATAAAATTCCAACTGACATGCTGGGATTCACTCTTACTTTTCCAAATCAATAGTCCAGTTTTCTTGGATGCTAGCCTTATAACTTGATGACTAAGCTATTGTAACCGTAAAATTATAACTATCGAGTTGCTCTGATTCGTAATGGGTCAGAACTCAATCAAATAGGATGTGAGAATCTGGTGATCTTAATTGTAAAGGTCCTGTGATATACCACTAGAGCTGAAATAATATAATGTAGTTAAGTTAAAAATGTAATGTATAAATAATTTTTAAAAGAAAATTTAAAGGAAGTTGGACCATGATCGATTAATTATTAAAACATTTTCAAATTTAGTTATTTTCACTTAATAAATATTTTAAATGTTAACCAGAATGAAATAAAGGTTGCAGATTTTGCCTTGCATAAGCTTCATAATTTATTCAAAGTCCAAAGTTGAGTTATTGGCTTATGCAGAAGTACATATGTGTCCAAGTGCAATGAAAAGCTTACTTGCAACAGGATCACAGACACATCGCATCATATAAACAGCTTTCACAAGAAGAAATTGACAGTAAGTTATACCCTTCAACTCTGTCTAAATCTCATTCCACTCAGGGTCCTCTACATTACTTGTTTCTCAGCACCACTGTGAGCTTTGCTATTAATTTGCTGTCTTTATAATTTGACTGATTCTTGACACCAGATGGTGCTCTAAGCAAACTGACATTGTATCTGCTTTTGAGTTTGCTATCTTTTAAACTCTGATTTAACAAATAAAGTTTCAGGGTTTCAGCACTTTTTCTGCAGTAATGTTATTGGAATACCTGTTTTATTTAGTCAATCACCAACTTTCATCACTTCTTTCTTCTGATGAAAATGGTCATAATATATTTTTCCAGTGCCATATACTATCAATGTTTTGGTCCTTTTATTCTTACTTAAAAATTGACATTGAATTTTAACAGGTTTTTTACATTATGGATTTCTTGGAATGGTTTTGTCTTGCCATGTACTGATATCTAACAGCTGATGTTAGTAGACTTCATGATCTTGCGTTTCCAATGAGATTCTGAAAGCAATTGTTGGACTACTCAAAGTTGGCAGACTTAGAAGGAAGGTTGAATTTAGTTTTGTTTGAATGGCTTATATCCTTACTGTACCAAATAGCCTACTGTATAATATGGGACTATTTTATGTCATAGTAACACGTTATTGAGCATGCGCTATTAGGCGCGTATTGATCCGTATATGTGTTTAGTTCGGGTTGCGTAAGTGGAAGTCCCTGTTAATTTTGCTCCAGTCTCTAGTGTTTTTTATTAATGATATTGTTGTGTAAACAGCCACATACACAACAAATTGATGATGAGGTTAATGAACCTGCATCCTATTGGAACGCCGTGTTTTAATTGATAACGGCACTCAGAAGAGGCAGAGTAAGGCCGCGAGTCTGAAAAGAAATGGGAGTTCAGCCAGAGTCGGGAACGTTGGGATAGCGAAAGACACAGTCGGAGCCGCGGCACGTCCAGGCGAGACCACAGCCGCTCTGAAGCCCAGGGCTGAGGGTCTGCCTGCCTCAGAAGGAATATTTCAAAAAAAAAAGAATGACACAAGCATCTAGCCAGAGTATGCTCGTGATGCTAGCAAAAAAAGCCCATGTGAGTCAAAAAGTAAACAAAGGACTGGGGTTAAATTAGCAAGGGACCGGGGCTAAATTCACATAACAAGGATAAATTAACACAACAAGGATGGCGTTAATTGGAAACATTACAGCATTTGATAATGGCATTGAACACTGGGCAATTTATAATGAAAGTATAGAGTTATATTGTGATGCTAACGATGTTAATGCAGGAAAGAAAGCCAGCGTTTCACTTAGTGTAATGGGCGCGAAAATATATGGCCTACTATGGAGCTTGTTAACCCCTGAAAAGCCAGCTGACAAAACTTTCAAGGAAATAGTAGACCCTCTCCAACAGCATTTAAACCCCAAACCGTTGGTTATTGCTGAAAGATTTAAATTCCATAAACGGAATCAGAGCAAAAATGAAAGCATTTCTGAATATTGTGCTGAATTGTGTAATTTATCAGAACATTGTCAATTTGGAGCTGGTCTATCAGACGCATTTTGGGGTATAGGTTAGTGTGTAGCATGCCCTGTGAAACCATACAGAAAAAGCTCCTGTGTGAAAAAGACCTTACATTGGAGAAAGTGCTAAACATCTCAGTTTCATTAGAAACAGCGGCACGGGGTGCTTCAGAGATACAACAAAAATCTCTGGAATATGCTACGAATAAAATGTCACTGCGCAGAAATGAAGGAAAGAAATGTTAGTGTTGTGGGAACAGGTCACATGACCATGATGGTTGTTGGTTTAAAGATAAAGAATGCCAAAACTGTGGCAAACAGGGCCACATTGGCAGAGTATGCAAAGCTTGTAAACAGCAGGAAAAGGGCAAAATACAGAGAAACAAGAAACCCCAGAAAGGAAAATACAACAATGCACAAAATGAAAGAAAGGAATTCTGATGAAAATAACTAAGACAAAAGTGAATTGTCTTGTCTGCCACTTCACAGCGTGGAAGAGACAGATGATCAAAGAGTAATATGGATCACTCCACAAGTGGCAGGTGTGAGACTGAAAATGGAGTTGGACACAGGCTCAGCCTTAACAGTGATCTCGATACGCGACTACAAACGACTGTTTTTGCACATACCTCTGAAACAAACTAAACTACTGCTAAAGACTTACCCAGGACAGAAAGTGCACCCAGAAGGCAAAATTGAAGTGACAGTGACCCATGGAGGTAAAACACAGCAACTGAACCTCTATGTACTGAAAAATGGAGGAGCACTGTTGCTGGGTTGTGAATGGCTCAGTAAAATTCAGTTGGATTGGCACATCATCAAGGCACTAAATGTGTCAGCAAAGAAGGACAGCAAGGCTACATCTCAAAGACTGTCGCAAATACTTGCTGACTCTGAGGAAGTGTTCATGAAAGGAATAGGAACACTTCAGGGCATGAAAGCAAAGATTGAGATTGAGGAAATTGCATGTCCAAAATTTCACAAAGCCAGGCCAGTGCCATATGCAATCCGTCCTACAGTAGAGGCAAAGCTGAAAGATCTGGAGCAGATTGGGGTCCTGTCAAAGGTGGATTGGAGTGAATGGGCCACGCCTATTGTTCCAGTGATGAAGAAGACCTCCAACACAAAACCAGGAAAACCAAGCAAGGTGCGCATATGTGGTGACTTTAAAGTGACTGTTAACCCAGTTCTCCACACAGTACAGTATCCTCTACCTCATATTGAGGATACTTTTGCTTCCCTGTCAGGAGGGGAACATTTCATAAAAATTAATTTGACCCAGGCTTACCTTCAGATGGAAATCGAGGAAGCATCCAAGAAATCCCTGACAATAAATACACAAAGGACTTCACCGGTACAACAGGTTGGTGTTTGGGATAGCATCAGCTCCTGCAATCTGGCAAAGGGCAATGGACCAGGTCCTGCAGGGGATTCCAGGGACTCAGTGTTACCTGGATGACATCATTGTCACCGGCAAAGATGAACATCTTTCTAACCTAAAGCAAGTGCTCACCAGGTTAGGAGAATATGGGCTCAGAGCTAATTGACAGAAATGTGAGTTTTTCAAAAAGGAAATTTCATACTGTGGGAATGTGATCAACAAGGATGGCTTACACATGTCTCAAGACAAGATAGAAGCGGTGCTTAAGGCACCACCACCTGAAAATGTGCCTCAGCTGAGAGCATATCTTGGTCTAGTGAACTATTACCACAAGTTCTTGCCTAACCTATCCATAGTCCTACACCCACTAAATGCATTATTACAGGCAGGGACACAATGGAAGTGGACTGAGAGCTGTGAGAAAGCGTTTCAAGAAACTAAAAGACTCATAACTTCAGACGGATTGCTCGCGCACTTTGACCCCTCCTTACCTATCCGACTAGCTTGTGATGCCTCGCCCCATGGGATAGGAGCTGTGTTATCGCACGTTTCCTGATGGCTCCGAAAGACCAATAGCTTTTGCCTCAAGATCGCTAACTTCAGCTGAATGCAACTACGCACAGATTGACAGAGAGGCCCTAAGCCTCGTGTGGGAAGTCAAGAAATTTAGTCACTACCTGTATGGCCAAAAGTTTACTCTGACTGACCATCAGCCGCTCGTGTCAATCTTCAACTACAGCGATGGTCCCTGTTCTTAGGAGGTCACAGGTATGACATTGAACACAAGGGACCAAGCAACACGGCAACGCAGATGGTTTGTCACGTTTACCACTGCCCACTTCTGAGGTAACTATGCAAATAGATTCAACAGAGGTCTTTCACACAACAATAGTTGAACAATTACCAGTAACAAACAGCCTCATTGAAAGGGAAACACGCAATGACCCTACATTGTCAAAAGTGTATGACATCATGGTAAAGGGACGGCCAGCGCAGGGTAACACACTGTTTCCAACCTTCTCAGTGAGGAAGGAGCAGTTGTCAATGTGTCGGGGAACTCTAATCTGTGGCTCATGAGTTGTGATTCCTCCCAAGCTACGCACCAGAGTGTTGGAGGAACTGCACGAGGGGCACCTGGGTACTGTGAAGATGAAAGGTCTTGCCCGTGCCTATGTGTGGTGGCCAGGAATCAATAAACATATTGGGGATGTGACCAAGAATTGCTCTGGATGTCAAAAGATCCAGAACACACCACCACAAGCCCTTCTCCATCCGTGGGAGTGGCCCTCATCACCATGGCAGCGAGTGCACATCGACTTTGCTGAACCATTCATGGACTCTATCTTTTTAATTGCCGTTGATGCACATTCCAAATGGCCAGAGGTCATCAAAGTGAAGACAAACACATCGGAAAAGACCATTACAGTGCTGAGGACCATGTTCGTCAGGAATGGCATAGCACAGCAAATCTGCACAGACAATGGACGACAATTTGTCTCTGAAGAATTCCAAAGTTTTGTGAAGAGCAATGGAATCAAGCACTTTACATCGGCTCCTTACCATCCATCCACAAGTGGCTTGGCGGAAAGAATTGTACAGACATTCAAGAAAACCCTCAAGGCAAGGGACAGCGAAAATCGACCACTACAGCACAAGATTAACAGCTTCCTCGCCTATTGTAATGCAGTACATGCAACCACTAACCAGACTCCAGCAATGATGTTTCTGAACAGGAACCTGAGGTCCCGCATGGATCTTCTCAAACCAAATGTACGGTGTGATGTAGAGAACAGACAGCTCAAGCACTCGAATGCTAAGTCAACATGGAGCTTCAATGTGGGACAGTCAGTTCTTGCACGGGATTACCGGACTGAAAGGCGGCAGCCGGGTATAATTTCCACCATAGACGGGCCATTGAAGTATAGAGTACAGGCGGGAGAGAATGTATGGAGACGTCATGTGGATCAAATCCTGAATGCTCAGGTGGAAAACACAACAACATCTTGCCCTGACTCCCTGGACATAGAAGCAAACACTCCTGATGTGACCACATCATCCTTGCCCACAGATAAGCCTGTCATCAGTGCTGAGGACCCACCTGATGTACCTGTGGAGACTAATTTCCCAAGTCAAACGTTGCAGGGCAGACATTACCCGGAGAGGCAGAGAAGGCCCCCCCCCCCGAGACTTCCGTTGTAATTATAATTATTATTATTACATTGTTATAATTTCATATTAATTAAACAGTTGGTGGGCGTTTGTATATTAAGGGTACACATACAGTAGTTGTTTAACGTAGTTCTCCCCAAAAAAAAGTTGATACACTTTTAAAATAAAAGGAGAGGAGTGTACCATATAGCCTACTGTATAATATGGGACTATTTTATGTCGTAGTAACATGTTATTGAGCATGCGCTATTAGGCGCGTATTGATCTGTATATATGTGCTCAGTTCGGATTCTGTAAGTAAAAGACCCTGTTAACTTCGCTCCAGTCTCCAGCATTTTTATTAATGATAATGTTGTGTAAATGGCCACATACACAACAGTTACTAAATCAATTGCATAAAATCCTGTCTTTATATATAAACATGATTGTTGAAGTTGGCATCTATATTTTCTTGATCAACCAATATACACTTAGTGACCACTATATTAGGTACATGAGGTATCTAATAAAGGGGCTACTGAATGTGTGCGAGATTTTCTGCTGCTGTAGCCCATCCACTTCAAGATTTGATATGCTGTGCATTCAGAGAAGCTCTTTTGGACACCACTATTGAAATGTGTAGTTACTTGAGTTACTGTCACCTTCCTGTCAGCTTGAAACAGCCTCACCATTCTCCTCTGATCTCTCCCATTAACAAGGTATTTTCACCCACATAACTGCTACTCACTGGATGTTTGTTTGTTTTTGTTTATCACACCATACTCTGCAAACTCTGGAGACGATTGTGCATGAAAATCCCAGAAAGTCAGCAGTCTGAGATATTCAAACCATCCCGCCTGGCACCAACAATTATTCCGCAGTCAGTCACTTAGATCGCATCTCTTCCCCATTCTAAGCTTAGTCTGAACAACAACTGAACCTCTTGACCATGATTGAATGCTTTTATGCATTGAGTTGCTACCAAATGATTGATGATTATAAATTTAATGTGCATTTATACTTAATAAAGGCCAGCCGTTGGTATAGTGGCATCATCACTGGACTTCGAGGTGGTTGGTCCTGAGTTTGAATCCGGCCAGGGTCCCAACCTGGGCAGCAGCAGAGTGTGTGCAGAAGAAAGGCCTGGCAATCTACTTCTGTATTGGATTGGATTGGATTGGATTGCATTGGATTAATTGAATTTGCATTACGTGCTGTAAAAGTATTATAATCCGGCACAATGGGGACTTTAATCTACCACAATTTCCAGACTATTGGAGGTTACTTCTGTTATTATGTAATGCATTTTTAGCTCACTTTTTAAGCCCTTCAGCATTTCTTAATAGTCTGGTGAATTATTGAAGTTTGCTATGTATTCCAAGAGTAATCTGATAAAGTAACAGTATTTGCTACTACAGCAGTAACGTGCAGAAAAGGCAAATGGGTGTTTTTTTTAAGGTAACAAATATCTACTAATGGAGAATATTTATTTATTTCCATTTCAGGTATTATGATATCCTTGAAGATCGTGTTCCTGCTGATCTTATTGCTGAATACAATCGCCTGTTATCAAAGTGTGAGGAGATATATAAAGAATTTATAAAAGTGAGAAATAATATCTCTACAAGTGATTCTGAATCTGAATTGAGTAATGTTTCCATGGTGGAAGGTGTTAAACTTTGTGAAGAGTTGGATAAGCTTAAATATAAGCTTCGCATAATGGAGTCCCCACTTTACAGGTAATCTGTCTTTAGGTTTGCACTTTTCTAAAAATGATATTATGCTTTTCCTGTTAATATAGAAAGTCGTGAAAATTTAGAATGATTACAGATTTGTAACTGCTACCATGACAAAATTACTCTTTAACAATTTTAAGCAATGTCTTGCGTTCTTTGAACTCGCATTTCACTTAGATAATTTAGTACATACAGTATCCCACAAAAGGAGCAAAATAAAATTACTGACTGGAGAATATTCAGTTTTAAGGTATTGAAATCATGGGAGTTAGAATGAAATGAAGATGAAATGGTTGGGAAAATATAACCGATAGGGATAAAGCTTTATATAGCTGAAACATCAGTTCCTAAAAACCAATAACTTTATCTTTAGGTATGTTCTGCGCCAGGAAGGCTATGGCTTGCCAGGAAAGCAGGCCAAAGGAATTCGCTCTTCGGGGGAAAAAGTTATTCATGTTGTTTCAAGCTCCATGACCATTAATCTACTGCAATCTTTGTTGAAGGAAAAACTAAACCCGGATTCTTTTATTCAGGAACAACCAATGGAGGTAATAATTTTCACTGACCATTTAGGAAGTGCAATATTAGTTGAATAAACATCAGCCAGTTTAGTCAAAAATATAATGAAAAATATAGTCTTAAGAAAATGGTAAATCTTTTAATATGTTGCCATCACAAGGGCATCAAATATTTGCAATACTTTGTTTTCTTTCGCAGTAATTATGTCGATGCAAATATCATGTAAATTGTTTTTACTCAGCTAACTTGTGATGGAACCCTAAGATTGAGGGGAAAGCTTGAGTGGACTGAGTGTAGCAATTCTCTAACAGAACATGATGGCAAGGTTATAATTGCCTTCCATGATTTCCTAATTGCTGAGTTGTTAAGTTAAATCGTTATCTAAAATCGCATTGCCCTGTACAGTAGTATAGCATTGTGTAAGATAATTAGGTCAGAGCCAAAATTGCCTACAAAGTAGTTGAGAAATAAAATGACAAGGCCGCATCTCCAATTTTGTTCCTGACACTCAGGGATATTCAAAATCACTCATCAATTGAGGAAAATGAAACTTTTTTTTAAGTTGCTTTGCATTTAAATAATGAAAAACATCAAAACGAACATGCCTTCCATCTTAAAACCATTTGTCAAATGGGGTCACTGCTGCCGCACCAAATATAACCTGATGTTATATAAATGATGGAGACTTCAGCCAGATTGTTGGTCTCTGGAAGCTTTTAGTGCATGGAATGGTACAGTGCAGCAAAAAGGCCCTTTGGTTCATGATGCTGTGCAAACTAATTAACCTAATGATGCCTAATTACATTGATTCCTTCTGCCTGCATATAGCCCTCCATTCTCTGCATATTCATGTGCCTATCTAAGAGCTCCTTGGGCACCTCTATTGTGTCTGCTTCTGGCAATGCATTCTGGGCACCCACCCCTCCTTTTTAAATTTTAATGCAGTACTCTAGATGTAGCCTAAAGGCCAATTTATACTTCTGTGTCAAATCGATGCCATAGGTACGGCGTAGCTGCATACCCTACGCTGTGGCCTGATGCGCACCTCCCCAAAAATGTAACGATGTGTTGCGGTGTTGTAGACCGCAACAACTGTGATTGGTCGGCTTGGTAGCATCGCATTTCCTCCTACGCTGCAATAGCTTCCCATTGGGCAACTGAAGGGCAGGGAAGGAAATCTGGCTGCAATGCTTTCCATAAAGCTTTACAGACCTCCGAAATTATGGAGGACCCTGTGCTTGACGCCAGTTTGTAGCTAGTTGCTACAGCCTGTTGACTTCCACCTGAAGCTAAAACTCGAATGGTGATTGCCAGTCTCTGAGTATACTGTGTGTACACTGATGCAAAATAAATGGTTGGAGACGATGAACCAAATCGTCAAATCTACCTGCCAACATCCAAAAATATTTGAAATGCATTTCCTCGTCCATATCTCACACAAAGAAACTCAACACAGTGGCATAGAAACCCCACCGCCAACTAGCATTTTGGTGGTGAATTGCAGAGCGACGCAGACACACCAATGCACGAGTATAAATGTTCACAATGGCGGAGGCTACTACGCAGAAGTATAAATCAGGGTTAACTAGTGTGATATAAAGCTGCAACATAACTTCCTAACTCGTGAATTGACTGGTTGCATCACACTAATAAAGGCAAGTATGCCATATGCTTTCTTTACCACCCCACTAACTTGCGTGGCCACTTTCAGGAAGCTATGGACTTGGGCCCCAAGATCCCTTTGTATATCAGTACTGTTAAGGTGCTGCTGTTGACTGTGTACTCTCTCTTTACAGTATATTTGATCTCACTGTTGCTCTTGATCATGTGCATTCTAAAGACGCCAGTTATAATTGGGGTTTAATGTTGGCAGCTCATTGTGGATCTTTTGGTGTTTCCCAGCAGCCTTTAGTGCAACTGGGCAGCACAAGCAGCTTGTTGGTAAAGTGTCTGATGCTGCTTTCACTTGTGGCTTTTCTAATCATTAAACAAATATATAACGGCTTGGACTGGCTGGTGGTTTAGGGGTGTCAGCACTGCACTTCGAGGTGAGTGGTCCTGGGTTTGAATCTAGCCGACTCCTCGCTCTCTTTCCATCCATGCTGGGTTGAGTGTCGAGCTAGCAACTTGGCCTCGTTTTTTTTTAACGAAAAACAGACAAAAAGCTAAGGAAGCAGCAAGGTTGCCAACTGATGTGCCACAAGGCACAGAGAGGAATAACAATAACACCCTGAGGCCTAAAGAAAATATGAATAATGCTTGGGATTAATATAAATAATTTTGATAGAAACGAAGAACTGCACTCATGATACTTTCAAACTGATGAGTATCTAAAGATTGGTGGTTAGGAAATGTTCTTTATATGTGAAATTTGTTTTCAAAGCAGTTTTCCCTTTGTTAGTTTCATAGTGATCCGCTTGCAGCAATAAATGGCTGTTATGAAGGAGATGTTGTTATCATCTGTCCTGGCCGTTACAGTGTAAATGGCTATTTCAGAATTGCTGATTCCATTCAAGTGGAAGGTAAGCACCAGAGGAAATATATTTTTATGCACAACGGGTCTTATTAATGTGTTTGAGGAAACGGAGTGTTGGGTTCTGACTCAGGAAAAAGGCACAAAACTTGTTGCTTTGTGATAATTTTATTAAGAGTTGATATAACAAAGGAAAGTTGAATGGACAGTAATAGAGGTCAACTAAGCAAAGAGAGACAAAGGAACTACGATTAATATGGTGCTGTTTTGTGTTTAGTTATTTTATACCCATAGATAAGAAAACATTCCATTCAAATTTATAGGTAAAAGTTAACCAATAAGAAATAATACAATAATTCAAATAATACAATATGAAGAAGCTTCCAGAGCTTTCCAGAATTATACTTTGTATAACCACTAGAGGCATATTAAACTTGCTGATACATACTATAGCTACTAAGAAGCATAGTAAGCAATTAGTTGTGTGTAAGTAATTATATAAAATACAAGCAGATAATTAATTGAACTGTAAAGAAAATATCAATTTGAATGTCTAATTTAAAAGTTAAACAGTTGGATCCAACAGGGATCAAAGAGCACAGAAATAATTAAACTTTGAGGTGATTGGAAAGCTAGAATTGAAGGAGATCAGATTTCAGAATCAGGTTTATTATCACCATCTTAGATGACACTAATTTGTTTTGTGGCAGCAGTACAGTGCAAAGACATCAATTTTTCATAACTTACAAAATAGTGCAAAACAAGTTGAATAGCAAGTTAGTATTTATGGACCATTAGAAAGCAGATGACAGAGGGGAAGAAGCTGTTCCTTAGTTGAGTGTGGGTGTTGAGGCTTCTGTACCCCTCCTTGATGGTAGTAGTGTGCTTAGCTGATGTTCTGAGGGCTGAGGGTTCTTAATGATGGGTGCTGCTTTTTGAGGCACTCCTCTTAAAGATGTCCTTAATATGGGGTGGGTTGTGCCCACGATTGAGCTGGCTGAGTCTACAGTCTCTTGTGATCACGAGCATTGGAGCCTCCATGCAGGGCCGTGATACAACCAGTCAGAATGCTCTCCACTCTTCATCTATAGAAGTAGCAAGAGTCTTTGGTGACATTACCAAATCTTTTCAAACTAACAAAGTGGAGCCACTAGAGTGCCACCTTCAGATTTGCATCTGAGATGTTCACACGCAGGAACTTGAAGCTGCTCACACTTTACACCACTGACCTATCAATGAGGACTGATTTGTGTTCTTCTCACTTTGCCTTCCTGATATCTACAATCAATTCCTTCATCTTGTTGATGTTATTGATATGACACAACTCAATCAGCTGATGTCTTATTCCTGTAGGCTTCTTTGTCACCATCTGAGATTTTACCAACAATGGAGTTGTCGTCTGTGAAGTTATAGATAGCATTTCAACTGTCCTTAACCATATTCACAAGTGTAGAATGAATCAAGGAACAGGCTAAGTATGCATCCTTGAGGTGTACCTGTGTAGACTGTCAACAAAGAGGAGATACTATCAATGATTTGTACTTGCTGTGATCTCTCGATGTGGACATTAAAAATCTAGTTCCAGAGGGAGCTGTAATCGATAAACAGCAGCCAGACATGTTTTGCTGTTGTCTAGGTGCTCCAAAGCTGAATAAAATTCATGCTTTTGAAGGATGTTCTGACATTGTTCTCTCAGGCAGAGATCACAGGGTTGCTGGATGCTGTGGAGATTCACAAGAACAGAAGAACATTAAAAATATGAGCCAGAGTGGGACATTAGGCCTATAGAGCCTGCTCTGCCATTCAGTAAGATCTGGCTGTGGACAAGTGTACTGTTACTTTCCCTTTCAAAGCATGTAATAGCGCCACTGAGCTCATCAAGGAGTTGAGCATCACTGCAATTTATGTTGTTAGTCTATTCTTATAGGACATAATTGCATGCAAATTAGGCCACAGCTATCTGCATCTAATTCTGTCTCTAGCTTCACTCGGAATTCCACATTTTTGGATGGAATAACCAGATAAGGAGAGAGGAATTTAGTTGTGTAAAGAAGGGAAAAAATTTAAAATCCTGAGAACTTGTTCAACTTGGAGACCAAGTAGTTCAGCAAGCAGAGAGAGGAGTTCAGACAAATCAGTTTTCTGAATGGTAGCTCATAAATTGTAGAGAGCAGAATAGCATAAACTGGAAACATCTAATATTTTCAGCAACACTTTGCTACTCCACAAAGTGATGCTACATCCCGAATTTTGTGATATCTTGTCTTTTAAGAACTGTTCCTATTTTACAAATACATTGACACGTTATTCCACTAAATTACAAAAATATTTTCAAAGTTCAAATAAAATTTATTATCAGAGTACATGCAAATCACCACATACAACCCTGAGATTCAATTTATGTGGGCATACTTAACAAATCTATACAACAGTAACTGTAAACAGGATCAATAAACAACAAACTGCAAATGCAGATATAAATAAATAGCAATAAATAATGTGCATGAACTAACAAGATAAAGGAGTCCTTAAATGAGTGTAGTTATCCCCTTTTGTTCAAGAGCTTGATGATTGAGAGGTAGTAATTGAACCTGGTGGTGTGAATCCTGAGGCACTTGTGCCTCCTACATGGTGGCAGCGGCAAGAAAAGAGCATGACCTGGATGGTGAGAATCTTTGATAATGGAATCTGTTTTCCTACGACAATGTTTTGTGTAGATGTGCTTAATGGTTGGGAGGGTTTTACCCGAGATGTATTGGGCCGAATCTGCTACCTTTTGTAGGAATTGCCACTCAAAGGCATTGGTGTTCCCATACCAGGCCGTAATGCAGCCAGTCAGCACACTTTCCACCGCACTTCTATAGAAGTTTGCTAAGGTTTTGATGACATGCCAAATCTCCACAGACTCCTGAGGACATAGATGTCCTGTCGTGCTTTCTTTGCAATTACATTTATATGATGGGTCCAGAACAAATCTTCTGAGATGGTGACATCCAGGAATTTAAAGTTACTGACCCTCTCCAGCTCTGATCCTCTGATAATTACTGGCTCATGGACCTCTGGTTTCCCTCTCCTGGTCTACAATCAGTTCCTTGGACTTATTGACATTGAGTGAGGGGTTGTTGTTATTATACCACTCAGCCAAATTGAATTGAATTGACTTTATTACTTACATCCTTCATATAATGTTATGGCTCCGTTCAAATGTGCAATTATAGTAATTTATAATAAATATTATGTACAACAGGATAGTCAATATAACATAGAAATACAGTTGCGTCAGCATGAATTAAGCCGTCTGGTGGCCTGGTGGAAGAAGCTGTCCTAGAGCCTGTTGGTCCTGGCTTTTATGCTGTGGTACCATTTCCCGGATAGTAGCAGCTGGAACAGTTTGTGGTTGGGGTGATTCGGGTCTCCAATGATCCTTCGGGCTCTTTTTACACACCTGCTTTGTAAATGTCCTGAATAGTGGGAAGTTCACATCCACAGATGCGCTGGGCTGTCCGTACCACTCTCTGCAGAGTCCTGCGATTGAGGGAAGTACAGTTCTCATACCAGGCAGTGATGCAACCAGTCAGGATGCTCTCAGTCATGCCCCTATAGAAAGCTCTTAAAATCTGGGGGACGGTACCAAACTTCTTCAATCTCCCTCCTGTATGCTCATTCATCACCACCTTTGATACAGCCCACAACAGTGGTGTCATCGGCAAACTTGTATATGATGTTGGAGCTATACTTAACCACACAGTCAGTGGTGTAAAGTGAGTGGAGCAGGGGCTAATGGAGATTGTGGAGGAGATGTTGTTGCCAATTGGGACTGACTAGGGTCTACAAGTGAGAAAATCCATGATTCAATAGCACAAGGGGCTATTGAGGCCCAGGTCTTGGAGTTTTACTGATTAGTTTGTTTTCTTTCCCAATCCCTAGGGTATGGACTTCCTGATGATATTGTCCTAGTGAAAGAAGGCAAAGGAGACACCTTTATCGATTGCACAGCCACTTGCGTAAAAATATCCAATTTGAAATTGATTCAGTATGATGCTACGGAGGGTATTTTATGTAAGTATAGTATTTTGCATTCTGTTTAAAAGGGTAGAAGAATATGGGCCTATATTTTTATATAAAATAATTATTAGGAGTCACGTATTTCAATTCTGCTCAGTTGAGTTTTATTTGTTATTAACACTTCAATTTGCTTCATGATAGATGTACACTGGTTCCTCTAATGTCTTCAACATCTTCACACTTGCATTGTTATCACTGAACAAAGGCTCCTTGGGTTATAGATAGCTTGATAAATGGAAGATAGACCTTATGTAAATTCTCAGTAAAATTTTAATGACGTCCATCAAGTAATATTAGTGTTTTATTGGTTCCTTAAGGTTGTCACAGTCAGGTGAGGTAGTGGGGATAACATCCAATTACTTATTAAATGCTCCCAATGACATGTGTCTCAAATAGCCTTTGACAACAAAGTCCAGCTCCTGGCCTTCACATGTGGTTTAGTTACTAAGTCCAGTGGAATAGTTTCCACTGACAGTAAAATGGGCAAAAGTGGGTTATGGTGCCTTAAAACCAGTCGCTTCAGGCAGATGGAGCTCATCAGCCATGGTTGGCAGCTCATTAGGAGAAGGAAAACTCTGATCTCAAAGCTCTGCCTTGCGGCTATACGCACTCATGGGAAGGGCTTCGGGAGTAAACCCTGAGGAATTATCTGGAGCCTAAGGCATTCCTACATTAAGTTCAACGTTGACTGGCAATTCCTGCAATGTCATTGGTGCCAAACTGTATCGGTCTATGCTGTTTCTTTGGATTCGTCAGCTACATGGAGAGGGGGAGCCTATTACATGGGCAACAGCTTTCTCTTCATATTCTACTGCCCTGGCTTGCATACTGGCATGGTTATCATGTAGATAGGATGCAATATTCATGGTCGACCCTGAGGGCCTCACATAGTATTAATTAATTCTGGACAGTATGGCGCTACAGTAGCAGTTAGTATGACACTATCACAGCTCGGGGCATCAGAATTCAATTCTGTTGGCAACTGTAAGAAGTCTGTATGTCATCCTAGTTGAATTGCATGGGGTTTTCCTGGGTCTCTGGTTTCCTCCAACAGTCCAAACCACAGTTGGTAGTTTAATTAGTAATTGTAAATTGTCTTGTGGTTAGGCTAGGTTTGAATTTGGAGTTACTGGGGCAGCACATCTCAAAGAGCTGGAAGGGTCTTCTCTGCACTGTATCTCTAAATAAGTATGTGTTCCATTAGTTTAATTATGAATAGTATAAAGGCAAATGTACAGATATTTGGTGAAGTGATATGAAGTGTATGCAGTGTATATGGGGGAAATTGTTACTCATTTATGGAAAGTTCAAAGTAAATTTATTGTCAAAGTATATATGTCACTATATACAACCTTGTGATTCATCTTCTTGTGGGCATACTCTGTAAATCCAAGAACCATAATAGAATCAGTAAAAGACCCCACCCAACAGGAGGGCCAAACAACCAACGTGCGACCGACAACAAACTGCAAATGCAAAATAAATAAATAAGCAATAAATATCAAGAACATGAGATGAGGAGTCCTTGCAAGTGAGTCCAGAGGTTGTGGGAACAGTGTAGTGACATGGCGAGTGAAGTTTTCCTACTGGTTCAAGAGCCTGATGTTTGAGGGGTAATAACTGTTCCTAAACCTGGTGGTGTGAGTCCTGAGACTCCTGCACCACCTTCCTGATAGCAGCAGCGAGAAGAGAGGATGACCTGGATGGTGGGGGTTCCTGAAGATGGATGCTGCTTTCCTGTGACAGTACTCCATCTAGATGTGCTCAGTGGTGGGGATGGCTTTACCTGTAATGGCCTGGGTTGTATCCACTAATTTTGTAGGATTTTCTGTTCAAGGGTATTGGTGTTTCCATAGCAAGCTGTGATGCAACCAGTCAATATACTCTCCACCATACATCTATAGAAGTTTGTCAACATTTTAGATGTCATGCCGAATCTTCGCATGACATCTAAAACTACAAAGGAAATAGAGATGCTGCTTTCCTTGTAATTGCAGTTGCATGCTGGGCGGAGGAGAGGTCCTCTGAAATGATAACACTGAGGAATTTGAAGTTGCTAATGCTTTCAACATCTGATCCCCCAATGAGAACTGGCTCACATACCTCTGGTTTCCTCCCCCTGAAGTTAATAATCAGCTCGTTGGTTTTGCTGACGTTGAGTGAGAAGTTGTTGAAAGATCAATTTATGTACAGTTCTCAGGAAAGGAACCTATGTGTAACCTGGAGGCAGCTTGTACTCAGCTTTATTTTGAGCACTGGTTCATCTAAGTGTGTTCTTAAATAACCATTAATACTACCTCCCTCACCAATGTGAACTAGGAACAAATTATTTATTTTCCCTATTAGCATACTTGATGTCAGAAGTGCGGCAATGATGAAGAATGGGGTTAGTCAACAATCAAACAGCCTTCCATATGACCCAAAATATTTAATCATGTTTTACTTTCAACAAATGCTATCTCTTCTCCTGAGTATTTCCTGCATTTTCTGTTTTTATTTCAGATTGCAATAACTGCAGTATTTTTAAAAACACTTCTTCTTGATCTGACTTGGCTATAATAGACTTTTTTGAGTAAATAAATTAGTTGTTTTTTCCTAAATATACAATAGAAACTTGTTGGCTGTCAGTTAGTTGGGTAGCATTAGTTCTAGATTAGTTCTAGTTTCACCTTTTTGAAAAACAGAATTTTAGCACAGTTAAGGCAATTGGATTGTTAATGATTGTTAATCATTGTTGCTAACTAATACAGGTGTCCCCCGCTTTTCAAACGTTCGCTTTACAAAACCTCGCTGTTACGAAAGACCTACATTAGTACCCTGTTTTCGCTTTCACAAGGTGTTTTCACTGTTACGAAAAAAAAATTCAGTGCGCGATTAAAAAATCAGCGCGTGAAAAAATCACTGCACAATAAAAGGCAGCGCGCCCTGAGCAGCCACTCTCCCCTGGATTCGGAACTGCTTTGCTTTAACACGTGTCTGTGAGCAGCCGTTTGCAAGATGAGTTCTATGGTATCGGAAAAGCCTGAAAGAGCTCGTAAGGGTGTTACACTTACGGTAAAACTAGACATAATTAAGCGTTTTGATCGTGGTGAACGAAGTAAGAACAACGTGAATTTGGCTTGTGGAAGTTGATGAAGGTGATGTTGAAGAGTTTTGGCATCCCATCACCAAGAACTGACAGATGAAGAGCTGATGCAATTGGGAGAAAAAAGGATAACAATGGAAACCGAATGAGTAATGATAAAGTACGACTTTAATTTTGAAAGGGTACGTCGGTTTAGGGGATATTTGCAGGATGGTTTGAGTCCTTATTAAAGAACTGTGTGATAGAAAAATGCGCGAGGCTCAGCAGTCGAGCAAGCCTTCCACATCAGTCACAGCAGACGACGAACCTTGACCTTCGACATCGAGGCAGGCAGAGATAGAAGAAGATGAGCTGCCTGCTCTAATGGAAACAGGCAACAATATGACACCCCAGTGTCCCACCACCCCAACCCCCAGGCCACGGACAGATACCGATTCGCGGAGAATGCAAAGGTAGCCGGGAGGCACACAGAACATCTTTAAGAAAAAAGCCAAAATAAACATGCTAATTAGGTGCCGCCGACATGTAATTGTCGGCCCAGATCAGAGACAATGCAATGGGAAATCAGCACTGATCTGGGCCGACAGTTACGTGTCGGCGGCACCTAATTAATTAGCATGTTTGTTTCGGCTTTTTTCTTAAAGATGTGCTGTGTACCTCCTGGCTACCGCTGGACCCCTGCGTTCTTCGTGGCAATGTATCACTCAGCGGCCCAGAGGGTGAGGGCCACTGCACCACCCAAACTTCGACAAGTCTAACACACCATCATCAGTGTGCTCTGCGCTGTCTTCCCGATTCCCGTAAGTGATACTACACTGTACATACATTATTTCTACTTTATATAGGCTGTGTATTTATATGTGTTATTTGGTAGATTTGGCAGCTTCATAGTTTAAAGGTTACTGGAGAGAGTGTTCTTGCCAACAGCGCTTGCATGAGATTTTCTGCCGACGGCGCTTGCGTGAGATTTTCGCTTTGGCAAACAGTTCAGTAATGACTGTGGAGAAGTATTTCTACTTTATATAGGCTGTGTATTTATCATATCATTCCTGCTTTTACTATATGTTACTGTTATTTTAGGTTTTATGTGTTATTTGGCATGATTTGGTAGGGTATTTTTGGATCTGCGAACGCTCACAAATTTTTCCCATATAAATAAATGGTAATTGCTTCTTCGCTTTACGACATTCTGGCTTACGAACCGTTTCATAGGAACGCTCTACCTTCGGATGGTGGGGGAAACCTGTACTGACTTGCTGTTAATTCACAAAATCAGAAACTAAAACTGAAATGCTTAAGGTTTCTCTATGTAGAGAGAAAAAGTGGATAGTTAAGAGATGAATCTCAAGGTTGTATAATGTATTGAATCAAATCAAGTTTAATCGTCATTCAAGCTATACATGCAGACAGCTGAATGAGACAGTGTTCCTCTGGGGCCAAGGTGCAAAAACATACGCGTGCATTCAAAATAATGAGAAGGGAACCAAAAGAACATACTCACATAAGAAAACAAATTTTAGACCAAGTTCCTGAGCGACAAGTCCCGCAAATTGATGGCTCCCGGCAGTCCAGCCTGTAATTCCACTGATCCACCACTGGACGGAAACATTGATGGAGAGACCACCCCTAGCCGAGCCCAGACGCCACTCTACAACACAAGCCCGAGGAATGAGGCCTAGTCCCAGCTACAGCCAAGGCAACACTGCTGCCTCACCACCTGTCTCCCGCCAAACAAGGAATGCAGTCTGTGGCAATCATTGTTCAACAGGTTATTGCAAGCACAAAAGAAATGTTCAAAACAGCCACTCAATTTCACTGCATGCTGCCTTAGTGCCAACTTCAAGTCACTAACTCCAGCGCCTTCGAGTAGCAAGCAGCAGCAGCATGGTCTCCACCCAGGTCAGTTCTTCTGAAACCAGTCTGGCTTCTCCCGTCAGGCCATCAGGCCACATACTTTGATAATGAATGTACTTTGAAATTTGAAAAATCTTATAGGATGTTATAATTATTTGTCAAATGATTAGGTTTTTTTAAAAAAAAGAATTATTTTCTCCTCTGAATTGGATCCAAGTAAACTATGACTGGTACTGATTTGCTTGACATTTGTGAAATTGTCACAACCACAGATTCGGCAGCGCAGTAGATACGGCAATTGTGCTTGAGAATTTACACATGTCAGCTAATAATTATTTAATCGTGATGGTATTTAACTCCATACTGTTCGTTGTAGTGCTTGTCGAGACTTGGATAGAACATAGCAACACTATGCTGCCTGTTTGCATTCGGCCTTCCCTGAGAAATTAGACTTTTGAGTCAACTGACTCTGAAGACTGGCAGTATTTGTTTAATGTTTAGATGTTCTTTTCAGCTGCAGTGTAGGCTTTGTTTTCCTTTTGAGAGTTTTAGTTAACGGCCCTGTTTGGCCTAGCATTTATTGTTTTACTTTCCCTTTAACACTGTCTGTATTAAAGTCTGTGAATATCGACCTGCTTCAGTGTCTCTCACTCCGCACTTGGGCCATATCTGAACCTGGTAACAGAAAAAAATGTTTTTAAAATTTTCAATTTAAAATAAGAGATGAAAGGTGTGATGCTTAATAAAAATAATACAGCTAACATATCAAGTTCAAGTAAAGTCAATGGTATAATGAAATGTCCTTTGATTTCAAGATTTGTAGAGCAATAAGAAGATGCAACTGTAACGTGTGGAAATTATCTAGGTAACAAATTATAAAAGACCAAAAATAAATTGGGAGAGAAAATGAAAGAGTGGGATAGAGATAATCTGAGGTTGCAAATTGAATACAAGTTATGAAAAAAAGGAGGAATAAACACAATGGAATCAATGAGACTTTATAAAGGAGGAACAACAAAACAAGTGAACAGGAACATTTGAGACAAAGTGAATAGACAATCTAAAATTAAACATGGATGTGGTGGATTGAAGAGCCTGCTTCAGTGTTGCATTGTTCCTTAACACTTTCTCTAATATATTTGAATATTAAGGTCTGAATTTTATTCCTCATTCCTGTACTTTGAATAGTTGATCATCTTTAATTAGGACATACAAATTCCTCATTTGTTTCTGCACACTGAATGCCTTTTACTTGTTTACCTGCACACTTTCCTGGTTTTACACAGTGATAATACACACTGATGGTTATATGGGGATTTGTTAATGTTTAATCTGAAGTTTCAGGCCAATTAAGGTGCAGCTTTTGAACCAGATCTCAATTAGCTGACAGTACATGACCATGTTATGCGATTTCTGTTGCCTTTCATGAATAACACAATGAAGCACTAGAAGAAGAAGAAGAAAGCCCTTAACTCTGAGTGGAGTCATCGGGACACCGTTATGATGGCGTTTTCTTAGCAGGCTTTCTTATTTTTACAAGGCCGAGTTGCTGGCTCGATGCTTAACCCAGCACAGATGGAAAGCGTGCAAGGGAGCCGGCTGGATTCTAACTCGGGAGCCTTCGCTCCGAAGTCTGGTGCTGATGCCACTACGCCACCAGCCGGCTTAGTGAATCACTACCTTTGTTAATATTTTGGAATTTGAATTAATCTTTCATTAAATTACCACATTAATGATTAGTGTGTAAGATATATAAAATGTAGTAGTAGATGGTTCAAATAATAACAGTATGTTGAGATCTTTATCTAATGATGTAATACAAATGATCTATGGCTGTTTTATTCTAAAGGTGGAATATGTAATGTACAGGAATACAAAATAGGCCAAAAAAGTTATTGTGCTCTGCTCTGAAATTTTGTCTGTGGTTAGTTGTACAATTATCATTTTTGCAGTCTAAGATAGATCTGTGAGGGAAAACAAAGGCTTGTTCATTAGTTATGCAGATTTCATTTATAGATTTTGGTTAATTATTTCTTTCCTGAAAATGTTAATGGCAGAGTATTGAAATATATTATTGATACAGATATTGAGTACTGATATAAAATACTGAGATAGGCACTAAACTAAACTTCTCTTTCAATTGGGCAAAGCATGCTGAATTTCTTATTCCTTTAAGATTCTATTACTCTGTGTAAGTCAAAATTGAAAGGAATTTTGCACTTACTGCACCACAAAACTTCGAAATTTATTGTTCAGTAACATATTACAATGCAATCTTTTCTATTTGTTTAAAGTTTCTCAATTCATTATCTGTTTGATAATTTTGACCATAATTCCCTAATTATTTCATGTAAATAATACTTAAAACTGATTATTCTATCCAATATGAAGTATACAGGTGTTTTTATTTTGAACTTTTGAAAGCTTTGGACTAACATTCAGTGAACTTAGCTAAATATTTTATTTTAATTATATAGGTGTCCGCAAAGGCCAGACTATTCTAGAGGGCTGTGTTTTACAAAGTGACTGTACAGGGGTTGTGCTGAAAACAGGAGCAGAACTGCATATGAAGAATTGTGACCTATATGGAGCAAAGGTATGGCCTAATAATATATTCAGAATTGTAACTAGTTGAAAAGTGTGATAACCCCTCAAGATATGGCTTTTAGCAAAGTCTGCTACCATAGGAGGTTTTGATTAAAATATAAAATTGCATTTTACTTTTGATCAATGGAATCAATTATGCTCATGCAATTTTTTTGTAATTATCGAGGTCTAAATTTAACAAAAATATCAGTTTTATAACAATTTAATGATCTGGAAATGCATTTTACAAAGGGTTTCAAGTTTTTTTTAGTGTACTCAACATCATATTCTGTGAAGAGGTAGGATGCATGTAGCTTAAATATTGAGAGTAATGTAGATTAACCCGAGTTGCTTTTCTTTCCCTCTGGTCATGCATGCTCTCTTAGTCCTAGAATTATATTGCCAAGCATAAGTGTTAATTTCCTTTGTATATCTTTACAAAAATACGGATTTAAATGTTAAATATTTTATAAAGCAGGCTCAAAGTGTGTAGTTTTTGCTTTGTGAAGTGTACAATTATAGATTTTTATGCGTTATGTTTTCATACAATATAACAGTATCTAAACCAAGGATACAAGATATGAATAACTGTTATAACTGGAGAGGGTTCAAAGGAGGTTCATGAAAATGATTCCAGGATTGAATGGCTTGTCATATGAAATGTGTTTGATGTCTCTGGGCCTATATTCACTAGAATTCAGAAGAATACGGGGTGACCTTGGTGAAAGACCTTGATAGAGTAGATGTGGAGAGGATGTTTCCTGTGGTGGGAGAGTCTGAGACCAGAGGACACAGCCTCAGAATAGAGGGGTGTCCTTTCAGAATGGAGATGATGATGAATTTCTTTAGCCAGAGAGTGGTGAATCTGTCGAAATCTTTTCCACAGGCAGCTGTGGAGGCCAAGTCTTTATGTATATTTAAGGGACAGGTTGATAGATTCTTGATTGGTCAAGGCATGAAGGGATATGGGGAGAAGGCAAGTGATGAAATGGTGAAGCAGACTCAATGGGCCAAGTGGGCTAATTCTGCTCCTATATTTTTATGGTCTTATAAGAACAGACAATGTTGGGAACTTGTACAGTGTTACACAGCACATGTGGGAAGTGAAACATTTCAGGCTGAAAAGATTTCAGCTCTGACAAAAGATTTTTGTCCTGAAGATTTCTTACTGCAGATGCAGAGAGATTTTTCTTCAGTGCTTTGCAGGAACATTCCATGATCCATTTAACCATATATTTCTAGAAGTGTAGATCACTCCAAAAACATTCCTTAATTAGTTAACTCCTTAAATTACTCACTAATTGTTAAATTAATAGTTTTGTAAATTCAGTGTCAAGTAAAATGCCAGTAATTCTGTTATTTTCACTCCAGCTCCCTTGTCCTCTGGCTCTGTTTCCTGCACTTCTTTTTAATACGCCAGCACTGTTCCTTGCTCTTTCTTTAAATAAACTTGGACACCGTTTCTACACTCCTTTAAATCACCAGGTTCACTGATGGATTTATTACACCACTATGTAACAGTTTTAAAAAAAAAGTAAATTAAAAATGTTTAAATTAATTTAAGTACTGTCCAATGCTGTAGAAAACTTACCAGTTTGGCACCTGCAAAATCCTAAAGTGGCAGAGTTTTAGTGTACTTAAGCTAAATATACTAAAAAGTTAAGGAAATCTATTTAAGTTGTTATTTTTACCTAGCAAATACTGTGCCACTGAATAATTTATAATTAAAAATCAGCTTAGCAATATTTATCAAGCAATATTAAGCTGCCTTTTGTGTTTTTTTAAAATCTCAGTCAATTAGAATTTGCTATGCAGTATATGTAATTGTTGGTGGGTTAAAACAGATTATCACATTAAGTTTTGAAAATATCATAAATAGGATTTCCTTGCTTCCTTCTGTCAGTTTGGCACTTTGTCCTGTGACAAACCAAAAGCTTTAAAAGTAACACGTTTTTTGCCTCTAAAAATTTATTCAGCTGTTTTAATAATGGGCTTTTTCATTCACTGTTGTTATTGTTCTTGAACAGGTGAAAGTTAATTACCATAAACTGCTGCATTTTGTCTGGGAAAGTTCATAGTTGCTCGAGCGATTTAATGCAATGATGATTTAGAAACATTGACAAATTTCTGAGTTGGGATAGTGTGTGATAAGGAAGGAAGATAGCAGGTGATTTTGTTCCTATCTCCTACTCAAAGTTCTCCTTGTTAGAGATGGTGGTTGGAGAATTATTGATGTGCCTCATTTCATTTTGCGGATGCTATGCAAAAAGTTAAGCCATAGGTGCAATGACTGATTCAAAATGTATTTTTCTGAGATTGTTAACCGGATGAAATTAGAAACAATCCACTATTAATCAAATATATTCCAATGAGATTTAATTTTTGCTAGCATTTATTATTGATTACAACATAGGAAATACTGGTTTGAGAAGATTTTATTTTTAAATTGCAAACTGTTCATACTTTCTTTTCTATTAAGTAATTGAATTTTGCTGAAGTAACATTGCATACTTTGAAAGATTGTCACATAGTTACTGTATCATTTTTTTATAAACTAAAGTAAACCAATTTACTCACATTCTAAAAGAAAATGGAAGTGAGAGGTTAATTTTAAATTTGTGAGAAGGACTTCCATGGTCTTTTAAAATTGCATCAACATTTTTTTATAAAAAAAATTCCACTTTGAGGAAAGAGTGAGATATTATAGCACTAGTTAACATTAATGTATCTGCCACTACTTTTAATTCCAATGGGTAAAGAACAAGACTAATAGATTAGGAAACCTTTATTCTTGTCTTTTTTTTCTAAAAAGCCTCCAAGATTAGGTGCATCGACACACATTTATGTACAATACATAAGGCGAAGTTTATAAAGACTGCAAATTATCAAGTAATCTTTAGATCAATTTTCTACACTGGTATATTCTGAATTTTCTGAATGCTTGGTAAATAAGTTTGATTTTTGGCATAATTTACTGAGCACCTTCTCAGTGCCAAGTTGATTTCAGTACTTATTTAACTTGTTTATAGAGCATTTTTCTTTTCTTTTCTTTTTTTTTTTTTTTTTTTGCATTGCGTACCTTTTCTTTATTTATGGAGACATGCGCTAAGATTTCAGCTTTCCCAACTACAAACTCCATTTAATTTGTGAATATGAATGGAACAATATTCATTTACATCATCATATAGATCACCTGGCTCCATGCACCAATAGCCCCTGTTGTCTCTATTGGCCCTACTCTTTCCCTGATTATTCTTTTTTTTTTAATTTTATTTTTATTTGGATAAGGAATTCACAAATATCATGTACTTTTTTCACACATATAACCTTTTCCATTTTTTTATATGTATAAAACTACAATTATTTATACATTCTTAAGTACACATTGAGATGATATAAAAGGAAAATAAACATTTAAATAGGTAATTATGTACTGTGGTAAATCTAACCTATTAGGCTAAGTAATGGAATTAGTTGTTAAGAAAAATGGTAATAATAGTTTCCATATAACCCTTCTGGACCATTTCCACTGGTCCAAAATGTTGTATATAAGCCTATGTATCAACCATTGTAGGTGTTTATATCCTAATTTGTTCATGCTTGCTCCTGCCCGCAGACATAATTATCCAATCCCTATGTACTTATTTACTTAATTTTTTCATTTTTTTATCCCTTTCCCAAATCTTTCCCTTTACTTGTGTTAATTCTCTATTTTCCAAAAGAAAACAAAAAAAACAAACATTTAGACTAGGGGTGCTTACGTTAGCAATATTTTCTGTGTTGATGAGAAGAGCAGTATAAATCGTTAGGAGGGTCATCTAAAGTCTGCTCGCATTGGGGTTATATATTCAATCCATTTATTCCAGATTTGATAAAATTTTTCTTTTTGAGTTCTCAGGGAGTAAGTCAACTTTTCCATTTTAAATATTTCCAAGATAATTTTGTACCAATCTTCTAATGTAGGTGGTATTGGATTTAGCCATTTTCTAGTGATTGATTTCTTACTTGCCGCTAAGAGGGCTTGCAGCAACTTTTTATCTTCCTTCTGTTCAAGAAACAATACATGCCCCAAATAAAGCGTCACAAAGTTCAGAGGTATCTGGGACCTAAGTACCTTAACTAATGTTCAATGAATACCTTCCCAAAATAGACTTAATTTAGGGCAATCCCAAAAAATATGAAAATGATTTGCCTCCTTGGAGCCGCACCTTCTCCAACACATCACACTTGTATCTTTATATTTTTCCAGATATGGAGTCTTGAAGTATCTTATAATGCTTTTCCAACAATGTTCTCTCCAAGTCAAAGAATTAGTCGAGGACCATTGAAAGCTGCAGATTTTCTCCCAAGCCTCCTCTGAAAGTACCAACCCCGCTTCTTTCTCCCACTTCTCTTTAATATACAGTGTATTTACATTTTTAGCATGGGAGAGTGCATTATATAATCGAGAAACTGATTTACTAGGTATTGAACTGCAAGCGGAATTCAGAATCTTGAAAAATTCTAATTCTACTGTTGATAGGTCTGTATATCTACAACTCTGGTTAACATAGTTTCGTACTTGAAGGTACCTAAAAAAAGTCATTATGTTCTAGGCCATGTTTGTCCTGCAGGATTTGGAAACTTTGTAATACTCTTTTATCTATAAATGAGAGGTAGGTTGTAAGACCTTTCTTTATCCATAGCTCAAATCTTTTATCTCCTCTGTTGGGAAGGAATTCGGTATCATATGCACACCATCTAAAGAGTTTTAACATGTTATTAATTCCACATGAATTAACCACCTTCTGCCATACTTTTAATGTAAGATTTATCCAAGCGTTTTTAAATTTTTCCAACTGGGCCATCAATCCTTTGTCAGCTATTGAGGCCTGTAGAGGAAAACTGTCAACTAATCCAAATTCTATTTCCTTCCATCTAGCCTTATATTCCCTATTACACCAATATAACAGAGGGGTTATCTGTGAGCCATAAAAATAATTTCTCAGGCAAGGAAGAACCATACCTCCTCCTTCCTTCCCTAACTGTAAGGTGTTATATTGAATTCTAGGTTTCTTTCCTTGCCAAATGAAGTGGGAAATCCATTTGTCCCATTCCCTGAATTGATTATCATCCACCTCCACCGGTAAAGTACGGAAAAGATACAATAACTGAGGAAGAATATCCATTTTTATAGTATTTATCCTTGAATTTAAACTTAAAAAGGGGATAAGATTCCATCTATGCATATCTGCTTTTATCTCTGAGATTAATGGCCCATAATTTACCTGTGACAGTATTGAAAGATCCTTCGGCAGGGTTATTCCTAAATATTTTAATGATTTAGCTTCCCACTTAAGATCATATGTATCCTGCAATTTTTTGGATGGTGTATAATTTAGGGACATAACCTGCGTTTTCTTTACATTTATTTTATTTTATAACCTGATATTTTCCCAAAGTCATCCAACAGTGTAAACAATCCTATAAATGATTTGTAGGAAGAGGTGCAGTCGATGTTTCAGGCCGAGACCCTTCGTCACTTTGATGTGTGTTGCTTGAATTTCCATGGCCTGCTGCGTTCACCAGTAACTTTGATGTGTGTTGCTTGAATTTCCATGGCCTGCTGCGTTCACCAGCAACTTTGATGTGTGTTGCTTGAATTTCCATGGCCTGCTGCGTTCACCAGCAACTTTGATGTGTGTTGCTTGAATTTCCATGGCCTGCTGCGTTCACCAGCAACTTTGATGTGTGTTGCTTGAATTTCCAGTGGCCTGCTGCGTTCACCAGCAACTTTGATGTGTGTTGCTTGAATTTCTAGCATCTGCAGAATTCCTGTTGTTTGCCTATAAATGATTTTTCTGGTTCACTCAGATAGACCAAAATATCATCTGAGAATAACGCCACTTTCTGTTCAATCCCTGCCACCTTGATACCTTTTACGATTTCGCTCTGTCTTATTAGTTGGGCAAGCGGTTCAATATATAGCGCAAAAAGGAGAGGAGAAATTGAGCATCCCTGTCTAGTGCCTCTCTCTAAGATGAAGGAGTCAGAGAGGCCTCTCTCCAAGATGAAGGAGTCAGAGAGGGAGCATTTTTCATACAAACAAATCTTAAGCTTTATTTCAATAACACTTGCCTTTAAGAAAAAAATTCTGAATCTGTTATTAAAGTTAAAAAAAAAGACTCTTGCTCTAAAATATATTGTACATAAATGTGTGTCAGTGCACTCAGTCTTGGAGGGTTTTGGCACTGCCTTGGGGAAATCAATGAAAGCATTTAAAATAGTAATTTATATAGAATATCCTTAGAAAAATGACCAATGTTTGCACTTTCAACAGGGAGCAGGCATTGAAATTTATCCTAGCAGTACATGTGAGCTGTTTGGCAATGATATACATCACTGCAAGGAGGGAATACTTGTTAAGGTAAGTTCAATGATAGTTGGGGATGTAAGTAGTACAACAACAGAAACTTGTATTTATATACCAACTTAAATATAAAGAAACAATTCATTCACAAAATAGGAACAGATAAGAAATTTAAGAAAGAATACAAGACAACAAGATTGACCAGATATTTGGCTAAAAGCTATACTTACAACAGCTAGTTAATGGTAAGAGGGGGAATAAATAATAAGGGCTTAGGATTTAGAAGTAAAAATAAATGGAAATGGTTTTGTGCATAATGAGGCAGACTTTATTTTAAAAAAAGAGAAAGAAATAAAGCAATACCTCTGCCATGGATAGTCTGAAACCCAGCTGTTAAAGGAGGGTTGGGTAAGAGATTAGCAACTCCATCCCCTAAAAATCCAGTGCTAAAGAAATGCCAACAGAAGCTCCAAAGACCTCATCCCTGGGAAAGGAAGAATCTTTGAAGATGGTCTACAGCTGGGGACAGTTTGAAAGACTGGCCCAGGACAGAACACTCTGGTGAATTGCTGTCAGTGGCCTATGCCTCAGTAGGGGCGATGGGCTTAAGAAGAAAAGAATGATAATTTAAAAGATGCTGAAGTTAACATATGATAAAGTGTCAATATTAAGTGTACTGTTCTCAGTTAATGATTTTACAGTAGTTACACTTCTGTATTCTGTTATAATTTTACCTTGTACTACCTCAAAGCACTGTATGAGCAGTATGCTAAGCAGGCTTTTCACTGTAACTTGGTACATGTGACAATAATAAGCCAATCTAATTTCAGATTGTACAGTATGTTCAAGCAATTTATTAGTGATGAAAAGTTTGCATTTTTGTTAAATACAGTTTAGTGTAAAAGCCTTAGGCATACTATATTTTTGTTTTAGATGTTGATTTTTTTTCTTTGTCCTCTGCTTTAGTGTGTCAGTACAGAAAAGGAAATTTTAGAAAAGCATTCATTTTCAAAACATTAGGTGTGAGAGAAATTTTTGTATTTCATTAAAGAAAAGAATATGAAGTAACAGGCCACTTCAAGTAAAAACTTGATTATTTTTAGGTATATAGCCCTGTGCATGATTAAACCAAGTTAACAAACAGGATGTTAAAAATCAAAGCTCAAAGTACATTTATTATCAAAGTATGTATACTTTGTACAACCTTGAGATTTGTTTCCTTACAGCCAGCTACAAAATGAAGAAACCCAATAGAACCCATTTTAAAAAAGAAAGACTATAAGACATCCAACGTGCAGAGAAAAAAAAGTGCAAACAAGAAAAGTAAGCAAATAATATTCAGAACTGAAGTTCACAGAAGTGAGTCCACACTGTGATAGTTGCAGGCCGCAGCCACAGTCCGGTGCAGACATGAGTAAACCTCATGGAGCAGCGAGCTGACGTTCAGTGCAGAGCAGTGATTGAGCCGGATACAAACAACGTAATTGAATGCACTAAACTGATGAACTGAAACAGAAACGGGTGTAGAAGAAATCAAACTGGGCGAAGAACAACCAAACTAAAAGATGATGGTGTGCTAGGTGCAACAGTTTAACTTCCAAATCATCAATTTTTACACCATGGCAAGAGTGAGAATAGCAACAAGACACAATGTGTCATCCTGTATAGGCAAGGTCTCTCGAAGAAGAAATTTGTGGCAGGCAGGAGTTTCAAGGTGAGCTGTAGAAGTGATACTGAAGAAGTGCAAATAAATGGGAAGGTTGAACACCAGAAGCACAGTAGGTGGCCATGGATACTGAGTGCAACAGACGAGATGCCCCTGCTAAATTGGAAGATGTTCAGCACTCCTATCAACTCTGTACTCGCAGGAACCACTTGAACCCGAGTACACCCCTTTACAATTTTAAGAAGTCTTATCAGAAGTATCTTCATGGAAGAGTTGCTGCCAAAAAGCCATTCCTCTGAAGTGGAAACAAAGCCAAGAGGCTCACCTACTGTACACCAAGGACTGGGTTGCTAAACAATGGCAGCAAGTAATCTGGACTGATGAATCAAAATTAGAATTTTTTTTTGGCTCAAACAGGAGGCAGTTTATCTGTAGAAGAGCTGGAGAGTACTATATGGAACAGTGCCTGTAACCAACATGGAAACATGGCAAAGGTTCCCTGCAGATTTGGGGTTGCATTTCTACAAATGGAGTTGGTGATCTGGTCAGAAATAATGGAATTCTCAATGCAGAGAAGTAAAAGCAGATTTTCATCCAACACCCAATACCGTCATTGAGGCATCTGATCAGACTCAATTACATTCAGCCTTAAGCTAATGACCCCCAAACATATGGCCAAGGTCATAAAGAACTATCTTCAGCAAAAAGAAGAACAAGGAGTTCTGCAACAGATGGAATGGCCTCTACAGAGCCCTGATCTCAACATCATCAAGGCTGCCTGGACCTACCTGGAGAGGTAGAAGCAAGTTAAACAGCCAAAGTCTGCAGGCAAACTGTGGCAAGTTCTCCCAAAACGCTTGGAACAACCTCCCAGCCAATTTTCATATAAAACTGTAAGAAAATGTCCCGAAGAGAAGTGATGCAGTTTTAAAGGCAAAGAGTGATCACACCAAATATTGATTGATTTAGTTTCTACAGTTTACTGCTCTTTATTGTAATTTTTTGATATTTAAAAACTTTATTTCATTATTTTTGAAAGCATCTTTGCTTTACATTTTTTTACATGTGATTATATTTCCAGGCTCTCAAACAGAGCAATATCAAATTCAGGTTAATGAAGGAATAGTACATACTATGCTTAAAAAATGTTTTGGCATGTGTTGGAAAGTATCCTATAATTAGGTGTCATGTATAACTGGTTGTGACTAGTATGTGTGGTATAAGTTGTATGAATCCCAATGAAATTTGTTTGAACTCATTGCAGAATTTCATGGAGCAACTATATGACATGCCAAAAATAACAATGATGAATAATCTGATCCATAATCATGAAGGCTATGGCATTACAATGTCCAAATTTGCAATTAACTTCACAAAAATGAAACCATTTTTCGTACAGCAGCTTACAAGTAAGTGGAAAAGAAAGCTTGTGAACTGATTGATTCTTTGTCAGATTTCTTGCATGCAGAATGTAGTCAGAATTGGGGGAAAACAATAGAAAGAACTGTTGGTTTCATAAGGTGAAGTTTATAAAGACTGCAATTTATCAAGAAATCTTTAGATTAATTTTCTACACTGGTATATTTTCTGAATGCTTGGTCAATAAAAGTTTGATATTTGGCATAATTAACTTGGCACTGAGAAAGTGCTAAGTAGATTTCAGTATTTATTTATTTAACTTATTTATAGAGCATTTTTCATACAATCAATGTAATTCAAAAGATGTATTTGTTGTCAGGAAGTGAAGTTCACACATCCTCACATCCTTGTCTACCATCTGGAAAATGAATTAAACTAGTTACTTGTTGAAAAATGATATTGGCTATCCTGAGTAGTAAGAGCAGTATTTGCAACAAGATAAATCTGAAGATTTATTTGTGTTTCTGTTCTGTAGGTGACACGGAGGTAAAGAAGAATTTGCAAAATGATTTCAATGAACAAAATTTGGAATTAAATTCTGGTTGTGGTATAACACAGCATGTACCAGATTTATTAATTGATGACTGTAGTCCTACTGCATGTGAAGAAATAGTTGTCTTGTACCCCACTGATGCAGCTGAATGTGATGAAGCAATAACAAATGAATTAATTTCTACTTCTGCAACAAAGAGGGAACAGTCCAGAAGCAGATTAAATGAAACAGTAGACAGTGAGATGAATAACTTAATATCACAAGAAATATTCCCATCCATTGTAGGTAATCATTTTAAGAAAAATGGAAAAGGAAGTTTTGGAATTGTGTACTGTTAATTTCATTTTTTGTGTACAGAAAACATTGTATATGAAATACATTTGTAGACAAGTTGTACAGCTGCTTTGAAGATTTATATATGTAAAATGACAAGAGCAAGCAAATAAGAAAATGTAATTCTTGATAGTACTGCAGTCCAAGGGTCTTCTCAATAGTAGGTATATATACTCAGGTTTATGATGTTTTAGGCTATGAACCGTTTGATGAAATAAGGGTATTTGTGTTGAATTATAACCAGTTAATTTATCTTGTATCTAAGGTAATTTAGAAAGACATTTTCTTAAGCTGCAATTTTGTCACAATTCATTTAGTAGTGTAAAATTGAATTTGTTAAGTTTATAGTGGGTTAGTCTCAGAATTTTTCACATGCCATTGCTGAAAGCATTTAAGTCCCAAAAATGAAAACTACTTGTGAACTCTAGGGGCTTACTTTACAGTCATACTTCCTTTGTACACATTCACTAATCTCTGAAACACTGCTGGAGGAACTCAGTGTGTCAGAACACACTAATAAAGGCAGAGGGATGGGTAACATTTTTGGTTAAGACGCTACATTAGTCCTGCTTTTGGGTCTTGACTCAAGATGTCGACTACCCCTATGCCTCCACAACGGCTACTTGGTTTGTTGAGTTCCTTCAGCTTTATGCTCCCTGTTACAGCACCCGCAGTCTATTGTGTCTTCCTTAATTTATAATCTGTTTATTTTCAACACTTTTTTAAAAACTTTATTCCTGCTTTTTTTTGCTTTTAGTTTTGGTTGGGGGCTGGTGTTATATGAAGAAATAGTTTAGCACCTAATCAGTATGGCTAGATATAGGTCCTCTCTGTTGGTTATTTTTCCATTATTAACATTGAACAATTCTACATTTATATGTACTGTGGATGAATTTGGGAACTTGCGTTGTATTGAATGAAGGAAGATTCTTGATAACCAGGTGAAACCATGTAACTGTATTAATACTGAGTTAATACTCTGTCACACTGTTAATATAAACATTATAATGAGAGATGAAGTTGAATAAAGATGAGAATACATTCTACTGTATTTATTTTCCAAACGTGACTAGTTTACTTTGTCAACATTCATTTCATGTACTTCATGTTTTTATTGTCCAATTAATGACTTTTATTCCTTTAGTTAGAGATCCATATTTCAAAAAAAATTTTTAGTTAAGAACTCAATTAGCTTTCTTTTGGAACCAATGATTTTATTTTATATTGATTTGTAGTTAATTTAGATTTTCCTTGAATACTAATTCCAGTACGCAACCAGCTGTTATTCAATGAAAATACCAAGTATGTTGGAATTAATATAGAATCTAGTTACTTTGTACTGAATAAATAAGACAATAATACATAGAGGCAGAATTAGGTCACTTGACCCATCGAATCTGCCCCATCCTTTCGTCATGGCTGATTCGTTTGCCTCTCAACCCCATTCTCATGCCTTATCCCCGTAGCCTTTTACACCTTGTCTGCTCGAAAACCTCTTAACCTCCTCTTTAAACACAACCAATCACCTGGCCTCCATAGCCACCTGTCACTACCCTCTGGCTAAAGAAATTCCTCCTCATCTCCTCCATTCTAAATGGATATCCCTCTATTCTGAGGCTGTTCCTTCTGGTCCTAGACTTCCCCTTCATAAGAAACAACCTCTCCATATCCACTGTATTCAACATTTGGTATGTTTCAATGAGATTCCCCCCCACAATCTTCTAAATTCCAATGAATAAAGATCTAGAGTGATCAGTTGCTCCTCATATGATAAGCACTTCATTCTTGGAATGCAAGTCCACTGGAGCTGACTTCACATGCTAAGACAGGCATGTCCCTATCTCAACGGAGTTTGACGCCGCCAGCCAGCCTCAACCTGTTTAGCCCGCCTGTTGGAGTGGTGTACTGGGGTGTGGCATCATCGCATGCAAACAGCTACTTGGAGCCACAGGTGAGAGCTGAGTGTCTAGTGGGGACCAAAGATGAGTGAGCTGCCCCCGAATGGACATGCGTAGTCCCTTCACCAGCAGTACTACCCCTCCCTGGAAACCGCATACACCCCCATTTCCAATGACAGGTGTAAAGGAGAATGAAATAATTGTTACTTGGGATCAGGTGAGGGTAGATGGTAGCCTCGTACCCTATTGAGATGGGGACATACTTGTCCTAGCATACAAATCGGTTCTGGCGTACTGGGCAGATGAGATCCAGTGAGATCCAAAGGCCAGGAAGGTGGTACCGCAACACTGCATGGACAGGGAAGGGCAAGACAAGGCACAGAAGTCATTATTGTCATCTATTGCAACCAAACTAGACCAAATTTGAGGTGCTTGTTTGTACCGCTGGACCCAGACTTCTGAGGTCGATAGAATGAAACTGCCCAATGCAATGGCTTTTCCACTTAAAAATCTGCACAGGTTTCCTGTCATCGTCGGATACGATGAACAGCCACCATTGGAAAGTACATGAAACGAAGTAGACATTACAACAGGGAAGGAAGCTTTTTCTGAGCTTCATGACTACTAACAGTTCTGAGTTGCTACTTAACCAAGTGCCTCTTCCCTGTTATTTTCTTCTTTTATATATATTTTAAAACTGATGCAAGTCCAATTTAATTATATTTTCTGTTTAAAAAGCTCTCTGTGGTTTAAAAATTGACTGACATTTTAATTACTTGTTTTTATTTTCCAACTTCCCCTTTGGTAATCATCAGACAATAATGCCTTGCTTTTAGTTCATCAACCAGCAGAAACATTTGCGAGTGCACCATAATTAACCCTTAGTTCCACAGTAACCTCTACTGAATCTATGAAAAATTCTTACATAATTACAACCTCTCATTCCTCAATCTGATAAATTTTCAGTGATTTTTTATTTTAATCTTCCTCTATAAAGCCTCACTTACTGCAATTTTTGGACTACCAATGATAGACTTTAGTCATTTATCCCCTTCAGCTTGTTGTTTGATTGCATTTGTTACATTAATGGCCAGAAGATCCATTTTATTTAAATAGAAAGAGTCTAATCCCCTATTACATTTCAATGGTTTTCCCAAACTATAACATGCTTAAACTTGGAAAAAATTAGGAGTGGTACCACAGATCCTTCAGTTAAATTTGAACAAACTTGGAGGCCATTTATTCAACATTTTCATATGATGTAAGCTGACCTTTTCTGAATCCTTTTTAATAACTTATTGTTTGTGTATAGAGGAGCAGAGTTAATGACAAATAATGATCTTAACCAATGAAATATGGCAGCCCAGTCTTTGTTTTGTTTTGTTTTAGTGTAGGGGGTAAAGACTTAAATTTTTTGAATCTTTTTCATATTCAGTTATTAAGAGATTGGGAAGCTTAAATTAAATATGTTACTTGGAGTCTGTGTCTGTGTACATTAACTGTTGTTAATGTAATCCCAATCTCTTTGTATCATTATCATTGTTATGCTTATCAATTTGAAACTCAATAAAAAACATTGAAAAAGTAAAAGGCCTCATATAATGGTATCACTGCTCCCTCCTTTATATTGTCACTGCTTGGTTCAATTTATTATTGAAGTGCATCTATGTCACCATATACAATGTTGAGATTTGTTTCCTTGTGGGCATACTCAGTTAATCCAAGAACCATAATAGAATTAATTCCATAATAGAATTAATAAAATAGTGACCCAAACAAGCCAGACAAAAACCCAATATATAAAATTCAATAAACTGCAAATAAAAAAAAACAATAATAATAAATAAATAAGCAAAAAAAAGAAAACATGAGATGATGAGTCCTTGAAAGACAGCAGGATGTTGAAACAGTTCAGTGATAAGGCAAGTGAAGTTGAGTGATGTTGCCTCCTCTGTTTCAGGAGCAGATGGTTGAGAGCTAATAACTGATCCTGAACATGGTGGTGTGAACCCTAAGGTTTCTGTACCTTCCTCCTGATGGCATGAGTGAGCAGAAAGCATCACCTGGGTGGTGGTGTTCCCTGATGATGGACGATGCTTTCCTTCGTATGTATAGTCTGGATCTAGAATAATATTTATTACCTTTTTCAGAATGGTTCCCCTACTCTGCGTTTATCAACAGACACAACCCATTCAGATTAAATATCTATATCTTCCTGTATCGTTAGTGGTCTGCCACCATTTGCCATAAACTAATTTCAGTAGGGACATAGAATACCTCTGGACAAGGTGAGTACACAGACAATACTGTAAATTTCTGTGGAAGACAAAAGGACAAGCTGATGGATCATATAATTTCAGTATTAGAACGAGATCAATGGTAAGTATGAAATAAAAGAAGAATCACAAGCATTATTTTCATATGATAAGTTTATATCTCAATATAAAACAATGCAAATCTGTGAAAACAATAACAAATTTATAAAATTGAAAATGACATTTTGTATTTGTATATGTGTATTCCTACTCATTGGTGCTGTGTTTATTTCACTTAAGTTTATTTGAGTATTGGCTCATTTAATTATTTATATTGATATTTCCACCTTTTCTCCCTAAAAAAGAAAGAAGTAAACTGTTTTGACATCTCAAGTTAATGAGATCAGTTTATCATTTCTGCACACTGTTCTGAGATTTGGAAGAAAATTAATCTTGTCTTGTGGTCTAATTCATAGCTGTACTCTTTAACTTCTGCTTTTCCAAAATAATATTATAACAGGATATTGAAGCAGAAAAATGGTACCATTTAGAATGAAATTATTCAGCCAATTTATCTTGTTCCATTCTTACAAGTTTTTATAGATAAATCGATATACAGTGCTTATAAATAGTATTCATCCCCCCCCCAGCAGTTTTCATGTTTTACTGTTTTACAACATTGAATCATAGTGGATTTAATTAATTTAGATTTTTTGACATTGATCAACAGAAAAAGACTTCTGTGTCAAAGTGAAAACAGATCTCTACAAAGTGATCTAAATTAATTATAAGTATAAAGCACAAAATTATTGATTTATATGTATTCGCTCTCTTCAAGTCAGTATTTATTAGATGCATCTTTGGCAGCAATTACAGATTTGAGTCTGTGCAGATAGGTCTTTATCAGCTTTGCACAACTGAACTCTGCAATTTTTCCCGTTCTTATTTACAAAACTGCTCAAGCTCTGTCAGAATGCATGGGGATTGTGAGTGAACAGTCCTTTTCAAGTCCAGTCACAAATTCTCAATTGAATTGAGGTTTGGACACTGACTTGGCCACTCCAGGACATTAAATTTGTTGGTTTTAAGCAACTTCTGTGTAGCTTTAGCTTCATGCTTGGGGTCATTGTCTTGCTGGAAAACATATCTCCCAAGTTGCAGTTCTCTTGCAGACTACATCAGGTTTTCCTCTGGGATTTCCCTATATTTTGCTGCAATCATTTTACCCTCTACCTTCTCAAGCCTTTCAGGGTCTGCAGCAGTGAAACATCCCCACAGCATGATGCAGCCACCACCATGCTTCACGGTAGGGATGGTGTGTTTTTGATGATGTGCAGTCATAGTGTTTAGTCTGATGGCCAAAAAGCTCAATTTTGATTTCATAGACCATAGAACCTTCTTCCAGCTGACTTCAGAGTATCCCACGTTCCTTCTGGCAAACTCTAGGCTGAGATTTCATGTGAGTTTTTTTTTCTCTTTGCCACTTTTAAAGGTGCCCTGCCCTTTAAAAAATGCCAGGTTACTGACAGAGCTTGTGATTCTCGAGAAAGATCTGTTTATGTGCACCATGCTTCAACCAAAACAACTTTCAAAGGACCTTAGAAGAAGAAATGTAGAGATGCATGAAGCTGGAAAAGGCTACAAAAGCATTTCTAAAGACCTGAATGTTCATCAGTCCACGATATGAAAAATTATCTACAAATGGAGGAAAGTCAGTACTGTTGCTACTCTCCCTATTACTGTGCTACTCTCCCTAAGAAGTGGGCATCCTACAAGGATCACAACAAGGGCAATGCTGAAGGAGGTGAAAAAGAACCCAAGGGCAACAACAAAAGACCTGCAGAAATCTCTAGATCTTGTTAAAGTCTGTGTTCATGGAAGGACACCACGGAGGAAACCACTGCTCTCCAAACAAAAACATTGCCTCATGTCTCATGTTTGCAAAAGACCACCTGGATATTACAACACTTCTGGGACACTGTTCTGTGAACAGATGAAACAAAAGTTGAACTTCTTGGCAGAAATGCACACCGCTATGTTTGGAGGAAAAAGACCACTGCACACCGACACCAAAACCTCATCCCAATTGTGAAGCATGGTGGAAGGAGCATCATGGTTTGGGGCTGCTTTGCTGTCTCAGGGCCTGGACACCTTGCAATCACTGAGGGAACAATGAATTCAAAATTGTGTCAAGACATTTAACAGGAGAATGTCAAGGTAGCGGTCCATTACCCGAAGTTTAGTAAAAGTTGGATAATGCAACAAGACAATGATCCTAAACATGAGTAAATCAACAACAGAATAGTTTTAAAGAAAAGAAAATTTGCGTTTTGGAATGGCCAAGTCAGAGTCCTGATCCTAACCTAATTGAGATGCTGTGGCATAACCTGAAGAGGGCTGTTCATGTAAAGTATCCCAGAAAGACTGATGGACTGAAACAGAGGAATGATCTACAATCTACAATCCCTCCAAGCTGATGTGCAGGACTGATCAACAGTTACCGGAAACGTTTGTCTGAAGTTATTGCTGCACAAGGAGTCACACCAGTTCCTTTTCCCAACAAATACATGTAATGTTGGATCATTTTGCTCAATAAATAAATGAACAAGAATAATGTTTTTGTGCTATTTATTTAATTGGGTTCTCTTTATCTACTTTTAGGACTTACATGAAGATATGGCCACATTTTAAATCATATTTATGCAGAAATAGAGAATATTCTACAGGGTTCACAACCTTTCTAACACCACTGTAAATCCACTGTGATTCAATGCTGTAAAACAATAAAATTTCCAAGGGGAGGGGGGTGAATACTTTTTATACGCACGGTAGTATAACCTTTCCATGTTAAGCCACGGCATTAAGATGAATTCCTCATTGACAGTTAAATTCAAGTTAATTTCCACTGAAAGAATCCATTCTTCAAATTAAACTACTGAGAAACCATTTACAGACAAAAAATTACATCCACTCCCTTATAACCAAATTTAAATAAAGCTAACCTTTTTCACTTCTGCTTTCTCAGTTATTTTAATTTATAATGTTTAAAATAAAGACTTAAAGGAAATAGAGAACTTTTAATCAGAATCAGGTTTATTATCATTGGTACATGTCATGAAATTTGTTAACTTTTGTTTAAATTATGTATTTCATTATTACATGGATTAATTTATGCATGACCTCTTTTGTTTTAAAACCTTTAAGTTTTACTTGAAGACTTCAGCCTTTCTTACGAACCTGGACCTGATGATTTTGTCCAGAGCTGTCACTCTGTGAGCCGAAAGTGAACTGCTCTGAGAAACTCAGAGAATCAGGCAGCTTCTGTGGAGAATGGTCAGCATATTACTAGACTGTTGTCCTTTGGATTCCAATCATTCTTGTTTATCTTTTGTGTAAAATTAACATCAGTTTAAAACGTAAAAAAAAATTCCAAAGCTGTTACTGTCTACCTGATGTTCAGTTAACTAAGTGGCATTGGAAAGGGCAGCCAGCGTTCCAGTCCAATGCAGACAGGAGGTTTATTGGATCATAGAAAATAGTTGAAGTTCAGACAGATGCAGTCTGTATCAGAGAGTATTTGCTGTAGGGAGAGGTTAGACAGACTGGGGTATTAGAGGCTGACGGGATACTCGATAGAGGTTTATAAAATTATGACAGATAGGGTAGGGAGTCTTTTTCTCAGGATATTGTATCAAGTACGATAATACATAGATTTAAGGTGAGAGGAAGAAAATTTAAAGATGTGCTGGGTGAGCTTTTTCCGGAACAGAGAGTAGTAGGTGGCTGGAATGCATTGCTTGGGTGGTTGCGGAAGCAGACATAGTAATGGCATTTAAGAGGCATTCAGACAGGCACATAAACACACAGGGACTGAAGGACTAAGGATCATGTGCAAACAGAGAGGCTTAGTTTAATCTGGCAGCATGGTTTTCACAGACATTGAGGGCTGAAGGACCTATAACTTGCTGTAGTGATCTATGTAAACCTGGTTCCTATGCAGTCAATGGGGTCTTCCTGGCAATTTTCAAGTGTAAAAAGGTGAAATGAAATAAAGTGGCTTAACCTCTGTTCTCAATGGGGCAACAACATATTGCTCAAAGAAAAAAATCATAATATTACCACTTACAATAAAATTCGTTCTTAAACCATATATTTTTACATACTGCTAACTGCATAATAACCTTGACCGTAACCTCATTTCATGGGAACACTTATGGCTTGCTTCATAAAAGCAGGGGTCCCCAACATTTTTTGCATCATGGACCGGTTTAATATTGACAATATTCTTGCGGACCGGCTGACCGGTGGGGGGGAGGGGGTGGGTTTGTTAATTACGACCGGAATATAGGTGATAAGTCAACTAAGTCACTTATAATTGGCCAATACACTCAATTTCTTTTCTAAAAGGGTTTGTCTAAAGATTTTAATATTAAACACACAGGGCATATTTTCCCCATATGAACATATAAAATCATTGCAACACACCAATATTGCTGAATCAGTGGGAGCCCTGGGCTTGTTTCCCTGCGACGAGACGTTCCCATCGAGGGGTGATGGGGGACAACGATACTCGAAGGGGGTTCCTTGTGTCCAGTCTATTCTGCAATTTAGTTTTCGTTGCATTCATTGCAGAAAAGCCCGCTTCGCAGAGATATGTTGGAAATGGAAGCAACATTTTCAGTGCTTTCGTGGCTATCTCAGGATATTTAGCCTTGACTTTGATCCAGAATGCCGGCAGAGATGTTATGTCAAACATACTTTTCTGCCCGCCGTCATTTGCAAGCTCGAAGAGTTGATCTTCTTCCCACACTGACATGGATGGCGTGTGGGTAATGACCTCGCGTGCGTTGAAGTTCCAACAGTGGACGTGACAGGGAATGAGGAAAGGTGCAGCTAACTCATATCGTTTCATATCGCCAAATCATACCAGTAGCACATGCTTTGTGACCCGGTACTGGTCCGTGGCCTGGTGGTTGGGGACCACTGCATAAAAGGCATCAGGGTTACCTCCTCTGACACCACTTATGAATGTTTATTGAGTTCAAATAGGTTACTAAAGTCCAATGATAAAAGGACTTGCACCTTCATGCCTACCTCACTGCTACAACCCAATATGCAGACAACAGAATAATAAATCAAAACATACATCAATTGCTAGATATCTGCAATGTAAAAAATACACTGGAAATACTCAGCAGATCATGCAGCATTTGGAGGACTGGAGGGTTGCAGATGTTGTTCCTTTATTCAAGAAAGGGAGTAGAGACAGTCCAGGAAACTATAGACCAGTGAACCTTACTTCAGCAGTTGGTAAGTTGATGGAAAAGATCTTGAGAGGCAGGATTTATGAACATTTGGAGAGGCATATAATGATTAGGAATAGTCAGCATGGCTTTGTCAAAGGCAGGTCGTGCTTTACGAGCCTGATTGAATTTTTTGAGGATGTGACTAAACACGTTGATGAAGGAAGAGCAGTAGATGTAGTGTATATGAATTTCAGCAAGGCATTTGATAAGGTACCCCATGCCAGGCTTATTGAGAAAGTAAGGAGGCATAGGATCCAAGGGTCATTGCTTTGTGGATAGAACTGGCTTGCCCACAGAAGGCAAAGAACAGTTGTAGACGGGTCATATTCTGCATGGAGGCCGGTGACCAGTGGTGCGCCTCAGGGCTCTGTTCTGGGACTTCTACTCTTTGTGATTTTTATAAGTGACCTGGAAGAGGAAGTGGAGAGATGGGTTAGTAAATTTGCTGATGACACAAAGGTTGGAGGTGTTGTGGATAGTGTGGAGGGCTGTCAGAGGTTACAGCAGGACATTGTAAAACTGGGCAGAGAAGTGACAGATGGAGTTCAACCCAGATAAGTGTGAGGTGGTTTATCAACGTGGCATTGAGTTTAGGAGCCGAGAGGTAATGTTACAGCTATATAGGGCCCATGTCAGACTCCACTTGGAGTACTGGGCTCAGTTCTGGTCACCTCACTGCAGGAAGGATGTGGAAACTATAGAAAGGGTGCGGAGGAGATTTACAAGGATGTTGCCTGGAGTTGAGAGCATGCTTTATGGGAATAGGTTGAGTGAACTCGGCCTTTTCTCCTTGGAGCGGCGGAGGATGAGGGGTGACCTGATAGAGGTGTATAAGATGATGAGAGGCATTGATCATGTGGATAGTCAGAGGCTTTTTCCCAGGGCTGAAATGGCTAACATGAGAGGGCACAGTTTTAAGGTGTTTGGAAGCAGGTACAGAGCAGATTTCAAGGGTATGTACTTTACGCAGAGGGTGGTGAGTGCGTGGAATGGGCTGCTGGCAATGGTGGTAGAGGCAGATACGATAGGGTCTTTTAAGAGACTCTTGGATAAGTACATGCAGCTTAGAAAATAGAGGGCCAAGGGTAACCCTAGGTAATTTCTAAAGTAAGTACATGTTCGGCACAGCATTATGGGCTGAAGGGCCTGTTTTGTGCTGTAGATTTTCTATGTTTCTATGTTTCTATTTGTAGTGGAAGAAACAGAATTAATACTTTTGTTGATTGGCTTTCAATCAGAAATGATTATGAAAACCTTATACAATTAGAATTTTCATTAAATGGTAAAAACAACTTTATTCAAACCTTTTTGGACAAGTATTTCAAAAATGTCAATAAAACTGTAAATTCACCCTCCTGGTCCTCTATTTCATACTATATTTAGGTATTTACTCAAGGACATGTCTGATTGTGTTTTGTTCTGTGTGTGAGATGTGGAAATCGCGGGACCACCAGCCTCCCAGGTAAGCACACCTGCACCAGGTGCATCGAGCTGCAGCTGCTCAGAGAACATGTTAAGGAACTGGAGCCGCAGCTGGATGACCTTCAGCTCATGCAGACCGAGGAAGTGATGGACAGAAGCTACAGGGGAGTGGTCACCTCTGGTTTTCAGGAGGTGTGTAACTGGGTGACTGTCAGAAAGAAGGGAGATGGGCATTCAGTACAGGACACCCTTGTGGCCATTCCTCTAGATAATAAGTAGACCACTTTGAATACTGTTGAGGGGGACGATCTACCAGGGAGAAGACGCAGCGGCCAGGTCTCTGGCCCTGAGTCTGCCGCTGTGGCTCAGATGAAAATGGAGGTGAAGAGGACTATAGTAGAGATTCCATAGTTAGGGGAAAAGAAATGAGATTCTGTGGACACGATAGAGACACCTGGATGGTTCGTTGCCTCCCTGGTGCCAGGGCCAGGGTCTTGGATCGAGTCCATGGCATTCTAAAAATTGAATCACAGTTTGTTGTTTTTAAGCCATTCCTGTGTAGCTTTGGCTTTATGCTTGGGGTCAATGACTTGCTGGAAAACAAATCCCCGAACTTGCAGTTCTCTTGCAAACTACATCAGGTTTTCCTCCAGGATTTCCCTGTATTTTGCTGCATTCATTTTACCCTCTACCTTCACAAGCCTTCCAGGGCCTGCTGCAGTGAAGCATCCCCACAGCATGATGCAGTCACCACCATGCTTCACGGTAGGGATGGTGTGTTTTTGATGATGTGCGATGTTTGGCTTACACTAAACATAGTGTTTAGTCTGATAGCCAAAGACCTTAATTTTGGTTTCATCACACCATAGAACTTTTTTCCAGCTGACTTCAGAGTCTCCCACATGCCTTCTGGCAAACTCTAGCTGAGATTTCATGTGAGTTTTTTTCAACAGTGGCTTTCTCTTTGCCATTCTTCCAGAAAGCACCCAGGCAACGGTTGTTGTATGTGCAGATAATTAGCCATCTCAGCTAATAAAGCTTGTAACTCCTCCAGAGTTGTCATAGCTCTCTTGGTGACCTCCCTCACTTGTCCCCTTCTTGCACTGTCATTCAGTTTTTGAGGACGGCCTGCTCTAGTCAGATTTACAGCTGTGTCATATTCTTTCCATTTCTTGATGATTGACTTAACTGTACTCCGAGGGATATTCAGTGATTTGGAAATGCTCTTGTATCCACCTCCTAACTTGTGCTTTTTAATAAGCATTTCGTGGAGTTGCTTGGAGTTTTCTTTTGTCTTCATGGTGTAGTTTTTGCCAGGATACAGACTCACCAGCAGTTGGACCTTCCAGATTTACAGGTGTATTTTTATTACAATCAATTGACTGCACACAGGTCTCCAAAGGTAGATCTCCATTTAACTAATGATGTGACTTCTGAATTCAGTTGGGTGCACCAGTGATGATTTGGTTTGTCATATTAAAGGGGGATGAATATTTATACAATCTTCTTTACAAAACTGCTCAAGCTCTGTCAGACTACATGGGGGTCATGAGAGAACAGCCCTTTTCAAGTCCAGCCACAACTTTGCAATTGGATTGTGGTCTGGACTCTGACTTGGTCACTCCAGGGAATTAAATTTGTTGGTTTTAAGCCATTCCTGTGTAGCTTTGGCTTTATGTTTGGGGTCAATGACTTGCTGGAAAACAATTTTTCTCCAAAGTTGCAGTTCTCTTGCAAACTACATCAGGTTTTCCTCCAGGATTTCCATATATTTTGCTGCATTCATTTTACCCTCTACCTTCACAAGCCTTCCAGGGCCTGCTGCAATGAAACATCCCCACAGCATGATGCAGCCACCACCATGCTTCACGGTAGGGATGGTGTGTTTTTGATGATGTGCGATTCCAGCATCTACAGATTCCCTCATGCAAGTGTTACTTCACTCTTTAAGAAGGGAGAGAGGCAGAAGAAAGGAAATTATAGGCTAGCTAGTCTAATCTCAGTGGATGGGAAGGTGTTGGAGTCAATTGTTAAGGATGTGGTTTTGGAGTAGCTGGAGGATCATGATAAAACCGTCAGCAAGGTTTCCTTAAGGGAAAGTCTTGCCTGACAAATCTTTTGGAATTCTTTGAAGAAATAACAAGCAGGATTGATAAAGGAGAATTGGTGGATGCTGTGTCCTTGGATTTTCAGAAGGCCTTTGATAGGGTGCCACACACAAGGCTGCGTAACAAGTTAAGAGCCTATGGCATTACAGGAAAGATTCTAGCACAGATAGAACAGTGATTGATTGGCAGGAAGCAAATACTGGAATAAAGGGAGCTTTTTCTGCTTGGCTGCTGGTGACTAGTGGAGTTTCATCGGAGTCTGTGTTGGCACCACTTCTTTTTACCTTATATGTCAGTGATTTTGATGATGGAATTGATGGCTTTGTGGCCAAGTTTGTGGACAATGCAAAGAAAGGTGGAGAGGTAGGTAGTGTTGAGGACTGAAAGGCTACAGAAGGATTTAGACAGATTAGAAGAATGGGCAAAGAAGTGGCAGATGGAATAGTGTTGGAAGTGTATGGTCATGCACTTTGATAGAAGAATTAAAAATGTGGACTATTTTCAAAAAGGAGAGAAAATTCAAACATTTGAGATACAAAGGAACCTGGGAATCCTTCTGCAGGATTCTCTAAAGGTTAATTTGTGTATTGAATTGGTGGTGAGGAATGCAAATATAATGCAGGCATGTAGCAGCAGTACTCTCAATGGATACAATTAAACGTTTGCGTTTCAGCCTGATATAGCTAAAAAGCACAACTGTTTCCAAGGTCAGTACAGTCAACAAAGATGTCTTAATGTGTTTAAATGAACTATCGCTGCTTAAAACGGACAGAAACGGCACCGACTGTGGTTGGAAGTGGCCAAGGAGGACACCTCGGAGGAGATACGGGGTGTAGATTGGGGCTACAAGTGCGTTTTAGGAAACAGCGTTTGAATCTCCCTATACTGACTATCTCCCTGAGTATAGGCAGAGACTGCAGCACCCGCAATGAGGACCAAGAAGGTATGGACAAGGGAAGCACAAGAGTGCCTACAGGACTGCTTTAAATTGGTGGACTGGACTGTATTCAGGGATTCATCTTCAAATCTGGATGAGTACGCTGGCAAACGTGCAGTCTCTGGTGAATAAGATCGATGATCTCAGAGTTAGGGTGCTGAATCAGAGGGACATTAGGACCACGTGTGTCCTTTGTTTCACAGAATCCTGGTTAACCCCTTCCGTACCGGATGGAGCGATCCAGATTGACGGGATTACTATACACTGTCAGGATAGGTCTAAAGAGTCTCTCAAAAGCAGAGGTGGAGGAGTATGCCTCATGATCAACTCTTCTTGATGCACAAGTATATCAGTGCTGTCCCAATTCTGCTCACCAGACCTGGAATATCTAGCAGTAAAGTACCATCCTTTTTACCTACCACGGGAGTTCTCTGGGGTCATTTTGGTAACAGTTTACATTCCACTTCAGGCCGATGTCAATCAGGCTTTAGATGATCCGAGCAATGGGATCAACATGTACGAAACAGCGCATCCTAATGCTTTCACCAGCATTTTGAGAGATTATAACCAGGTCAGTCTGAAAAAAATCACCAAGCAATTACCATCAACAGATCACTTGTAATACCAGAGGAAACAACACACTGGACCAATGTTACACCACCATCAAGAATGCCTACCGTGCTATTCCATGCCCTCACTTCGGGAAGTCTGATCACCTGGCTGTACTTCTTCTTCCTGGGTATAGGCAGAGACTGAAGACTGCAGCACCAGTAGTGAGGACCAAGAAGGTATGGACAAGGGAAGCACAGGACCACCTACAAGACTGCTTTGAATTGGTGGACTGGACTGTTTTCAGGGATTTATCTTTGAACCTGGATGAGTGTGCTGCAGTTGTTACTGACTTCATTAAAACCTGTGTGGATGAGTGTGTGCCCACAAAGACTTACTGTACATTCCCAAACCAAAAGCCGTGGATGAACCAGGAGATCAGTCATTTGCTGAAGGCTAGATCTGTGGCATTCAAGTCTGGCGACCCAGGCTTATACCAGAAAGCCAGGTATGATTTGCCGAGGGGAATTTCAAGGCTGAAGAGACAATTCTGAACGAGGTTGGAGGCGACATTGGATGCATGGCAACTCTGGCAGGGTCTGTAGTACATTACTTCCTACAAAGTGAAATCCAATCGCATGAATGGCAGCGATGCTTCACTACGAGATGAACTCAACGCCTTCTATGCCAGCTTTGAAAGGGAGAGCACAACTACAGCTGTGAAGATCCCTGCTGCACCTGATGACCCTGTGATCTCCATCTCAGAGGCCAATGTTAGGTTGTTTTTAAAGAGAATGAACTCTCACAAGGTGGAAGGTCCTGATGGAATACCTGGTAAGGCTCTGAAAACCTGTGCCAACCAACTAGTGGGAGTATTCAAGGACATTTTCAACTTCTCACTGCTATGGGCAGAAGTTCCCACTTGCTTCAAAATGGCAACAATTATACCAGTACCTAAGAATAATAATGTGGGCTGCCTTAATGACTATCGCCTGGTAGCACTCACATCGACAGTGATGAAATGCTTTTGAGAGGTTGGTCATGACAAGACTGAACTCCTGCCTCAGCAAGGACCTGGCCCCATTGTAATTTGCCTATTGTTACAATAGATCAATGGCAGATGCAATCTCAATGGCTCTCCACGTGGCTTTAGATCACCTGGACAACACAGGCACCTACGCCAGGATGCTGTTCATCGACTATAGCTCAGCATTTAACGCCATCATTCCCACAATCGTGATTGAGAAGTTGCAGAACCTGGGCCTCTGTACCTCCCTCTGCAAGTGGATCCTTGACTTCCTAACTGGAAGACCGCAGTCTGTGCAGATTGGTGATAACATATCCTCCTCGCTGACGATCAACACTGGCGCACCTCAGGGATGTGTGCTTAGCCCACTGCTCTACTCTCTATATGCACATAACTGTGTGGCTAGGCATAGCTCAAACATCATCTACAAATTTGCTGATGATGGAACTATTGTTGGTAGAATCTCAGGTGGTGACGAGAGGGCGTACAGGAGTGTGATATACCAACGAGTGGAATGATGCTGCAGCAACAACCTGGCACTCAACGTCAATAAGATGAAAGAGCTGCTTGTGGACTTCAGGAAGGGTAAGATGAAGGAACACATACCAATCCTCATAGAGGGATCAGAAGTGGAGAGAATGAGCCTGGGTGTCAAGATCTCTGAGGATCTAACCTGGTCCCAACATATTGATGTAGTCATAAAGAAGGCAAGACAGTGGCTATACTTTATTAGGAGTTTGAAGAGATTTGGCATGTCAACAAATACACTCAAAAACTTCTATAGTTGTACCATGGAGAGCATTCTGACAGGCTGCATCACTGTCTGGTATGGAGGGGCTACTGCACAGGACCGGAAGAAGCTGCAGAAGGTTGTAAATCTAATCAGCTCCATCTTGGGTACTAACCTACAAAGTACCCAGGACATCTTTAGGGAGCGGTGTCTCAGAAAGGCAGCATCCATTATTAAGGACCTCCAGCATGCCCTTTTCTCACTGTTACCATTAGGTAGGAGGTACAGAAACCTGAAGGCACACACTCAGTGATTCAGGAACAGCTTCTTCCCTTCTGCCGTCCGATTCCTAAATGGACATTGAATCTTTGGACACTACCTCACTTTTTTTAAATATATGGTATTTCTGTTTTTGCACATGTTTTTAAGTCTATTCAATATATGTAATTGATTTACTTATCTATTTATCATTATTTTTATTTTTTTAACTTTTTTTTCTCTCTGCTAGATTATGTATTGCATTGAGCTGCTGCTGCTAAGTTAACAAATTTCACGTCTCATGCCAGTGATATCTGATTCTGATTTTGATGTTAGCATTCATTTTGAGAGGACTAGAATGTCAAAGCAAATGTGTAATGTTGAGGCTTTATAAGACAGTGATGAGGCCCTAGTTGGAGTATTTTGAGCAGTTTTGGGTCCCGTATCTAAGACATGATGTGCTGACATTGGAGAGGGTTCAAAGGAGGTTCACAAAAATGATTCCAGGATTGAAAGGCTTATCATATGAGGAGTGTTTATGGCTCTGGGCCTGTACTCACTGGAATTCAGAAGAATCAGGGAGGGGGGCGTGGGAATCTATTGATTGATGAAAAGCTGCAATAGAGTGGATATGAAGAGGATGTTTAAAACATAGAAACATAGCACAATACAGGCCCTTCGACCCACATTGCTGTGCCGAACGTGCCCTTGGTTTACTATGGTGGGGGAGTCTAAGTCTAGGGGACACAGTCTCAGAATAGAAATTCCATTTGGAATGGAGATGAGAAAGAATTTCTTCAGCTAGAGAGTGTTGAATATGTGGAATTCATTGCCACAGGCCGCTGTGGGGCCAAGTCTTTAAGTATATTTAAGGCAGAGGTTGATAGATTCTGATTAGTCAGGACATGAAGGGAGATGGGGAGAAGGCAGGAGATTCGGGCTGAGGAGGAAGTGGATCAGGCATGATGAAATGGTGAAGCAGACTCGATGGGCCAAATGGCCTAATTCTGATCCTATATTTCATGGTCTCATTACATTTAAATTTCAGAAAAATGAAGTGTTCATTCAGGTAAACCCCATCTCTATAACTATAGACAATAGACAATAGATAATAGGTGCAGGGGAGGCCATTTGGCCCTTCGGGCCAGCACCACCATTCACTGTGATCCACAATCAGTACCCCGTTCCTGCTTTCTCCCCATATCCCTTGACTCCGCTATCATTAAGGGCTCTATCTAACTCACTCTTGAAAGTATCCAGAGAATTGGCCTCCACTGCCTTCTGAGGCAGAGCATTCCACAGATCCACAACTCTCTGGGTGAAAAAGTTTTTCCTCAACTCTGTTCTAAATAGCCTACCCCTTATTCTTAAACTTTGGCCTCTGGTTCTGGACTCTCCCAACATCAGGAACATGTTTCCTGCCTCTAGCATGTTCAATCCCTGAATAAACTTATATGTTTCAATCAGATCCCCTCTCATCCTTCCAAATTCCAGTGTATACAAGCCCAGTCGCTCCAATCTTTCAACATATGACAGTCCCGCCATCCTGGGAATTAACCTCGTGAACCTACACTGCACTCCTTCAATAGCAAGAATGTCCTTCCTCAAATTTGGAGACCAAAACTGCACGCAATACTCCAGGTGTGGTCTCACCAGGGCCCTGTACAACTTCAGAAGGACCTCTTTGCTCCTATACTCAACTCCCCTTGTTATGAAGGCCAACATGCCATTAGCTTTCTTCATTGACTGCTGTACCTGCATGCTTACTTTCAGTGACTGATGAACAAGGACACCTAAATCTCATTGTACTTCCCTTTTCCTAACTTGACACCATTCAGATAGTAATCTGCCTTCCTGTTCTTGCCACCAAAGTGGATAACCTCACACTTATCCACAACAAAGTGCATCTGCCATGCATCTGCCCATTCACCCAGCCTGTCCAACCTATCCTTCAGTATCTGGTTTAATATAAAACAGGAAGACAATTTGAAGATTGAGGCTGCTCTGTACAGTAAGTAATAGAATAAATGCATACATTGACTTTCAGCACAGTGGTACTTCAATTGTATTTTACATTGATGTTTCAGGCCATTCTTTTTTCTGTGAATATGCTATTGTAAATCAAAAATGTACTTTGTTTACCCATACTACAAAATTGTTTGAGTAAATTAACCACATCTGGTTGAATATGTTTAATCTATTATTCAATTTACATCTTTTTCATGGTAATGGGATTGTTTATAGGCTGAAAACACTGATTCAGACTAACTAATGTAAAAGAATCTTCTTATTTTGTCCACTTGCACAAACTTATTTGTGGTCCATACGCTAGATTCATATTATCAATAAATTATACCAATATAATACATTCAAAATTAATTAACATAAAATATGTGCATCAACCCACACATTTCAGCATACAGCGGTAGTCTGCAGTACTTTTAACGTGCACTAAAGCCAGTTGATGGTTCAATACAATTGTCAGGACGATAAGGTGGTAAATTAATTACCCACTTTTTTTTCCTAGATGATTTTTACAAGTATTTTATTGCTGTTCAGGCTGAAACCTACTTCAAACCAAGGTAACTGACTGGAGGAATCCTAGAATAAACAATCAACTGTTTTATAAACTTTAACTGATTTCATTTACACAGGAGTGATAATAGCAATACTTAGGTCAATTTTCATTGATAATATACAACTCATTGGAAAAAATGCACCTTTTTGAAATATGACCATGGAACTGATTGCAGTTGTTATGAAAAATGCCTTGACTTGTTTACAAATTATATCTCTGATGAGTGCCCATCTCAAAAGTACAAAAAATTTTGTCACTCAGATTTTATAATTGTCTTAAAATATTGCCAGGGGTCATTTTGAGTCAGCCTGACTTAATTCATATTGACACAACCCAACTATTATTCCGCATTTGTTATTGAAGACTTTCTTCCAGAAAACCGCCAAACTGATTTATTGATCTCGAAGGAAATCTCGGCACTTTACAAGCAGATCAAATTAGTTTGATTCTCAGGTATTAGTTTAAAAGTGCTGCTATGAGCAGAATAGTTTTGGGCTTCCAGTAAATTCAATAGCATTTTTAGATAATGGCATTTCCTATTTAAAGAATTTGTGAACCATGCTTCAGCAAAAATTTGGCAGTATATTGTTCTGTTTTCTAATCATCCTGTGTGACGTGCTCAAGATCACACTGTTCTGACAAAATACAGTGGGCCAGAACTTCCATGCACACAACTGCAGTTTGAAATCCAGCAGCCCTGGGGACAAATCATGCACGTGATTGGGGTGAATACAGTTTATCAGTAACAGATGTACTGTGGTCCACATACTGAATAACGCAGGCGAATGTCTAACCAGTGCTAGGCAATAGCAAGATTTAGGGAAAGAAATGATGCAAACACTCATGAACAACACTTTATAAATCTTCTGGGTTCAATGAAGTAAAAGGATATGGACTCTTGCTAGGAACATGGAGATGACAATGGAATTCAATTAAAATGCATTCTGCTTAAATCTTACTGAGGCGAATGAGCAGAGCTTTTTGAGGAACTTGACGTGACCGAAGGGTAGAGGCATATAATGCTACAGAAGGAGGCTGTTCACCAGGCCAGGCAGCATCTAGGAAAAGAGTACAGTTGATGTTTCGGCCAAAACCCTTTGGCAGGACCTTTCAGCCTGAAACAGCAACTGTACTCTTTTCCTAGATGCTGCCCGGCCTGCTGATTTCCTCCAGCATTTTGTGCTTGTTGCTCGGACTTCCAGCATCTGCAGATTTTCCCTTGTTTAAGCCTGTCACCATGTCAGGTTGATGATAAGTCCCAGGGGAGCAATCCTATCAGCTTCATTTCCCCATCTTTATTTCCTTGTACATCTGGGACAGATCCTCTCTCTCACATGCCCATCAACTTCCCTTTGGTTCTTGTTGCCATTAACCTACTGTAACAGGCAATTTGTAGCAGCCAATTTATCTACCAGGACATCGTTGCGATGTGGGTAGAAACTACAGCACCTAGAAGAAATCCACATAGGTGTAGGTGATAAGGGGAACTAACAAAGACAGGAGAATGTTGGGATACTTACTGCTTTTCGTCAATTTTTACCAATGAAATGAAAACTGTCAATAAGAGGAGATAGTAAACCCAATGAATGGGGTGAAAATTGACAAGGTACTAGAGAGGCTGGCTATGTATTAGATTTTGTTTAAGGTTGCTAAAGCACTTACATTAACCTTTCAACCGCCAAAAGTTGTAACAAATATGTGGAGGGCTGGAAAATAACAAATGCGTCACCCGTGTCTAAATAGGAATGAGCCAAGCTATCACAGCAACACACACAAAATGCTGAAGGAACTCAGCAGGCCAGGCAGCATCTCTGGAAAAGAGTGCAATTGATGTTTTGGGCCAAGACCCTTCAGCAGAACTGGAGAAAGAAAAGATGAGGAGTAGATTTAAAAGGCGGGAGAGGGGAGGAAGAAACACAAGGTGATAGGTGAAACCGGGAAGCGGAGAGGGGTGGAATAAAGAGCTGGGAAGTTGATTGGTGAAAGAGATACAGGGCTGGAGAAGGGGGAATCTAATAGGAGAGGACAGAAAGGCATGAAGAAAGAAACGTGGGGAGAAGCAGGCAAGGAGATAGGGTGAGAGAAGTAAAAGGGGATGGTGAATGGTGAAGGAGAACTATCATAGCAAACAGTATAACCTCTGTGATAATAAGGTGTTTAGAAATAATAAATAGGGAAGGAGTTTAAAGAGTAATGCAGCTCTAATAACAGTAAACATTTTTAAACATTTAACACTGTATTCTTAAGCATTAGATGATAAACAAGTAAATCATGAACATCCTCATTCTAACGAGTGGTGAATGTCCAGACATGTTCAGCCAGAATGACCCATCTCAGTCTTCTGAAGCCGCAATCTATTCTTCAACCAGTGTACTGTAAACTACTCCTCACTAACCTTAGAAGTGATCGACAGCATTGGAATCACTTGTCTATGCTGCTGAAGACCTATATTCCAGAACTAGCCATGGTTCTATCCACAAGGTTTCAGAACAGCTTCAACACTAGCAATTTGAAAAAATGTCCATGTATATTTGTATGTTTGTCCTCAGAAAGAGGACATATTGAACCTTGGTAATTACCAGTGGCGTATCTAAGGTATGGCAGGTATGGCACATGCCCTGGGTGCCACTTGAAGGGGGCGCCACTGAGCAGTTTCTATTAAAGTCAGACAAGCCATCCTCGGATAGTGAAAAAAGAATTTTCTTCAGATGTATGATCTGCCTTTGATTATCATGGGTGAGAAGCACCAGGATGGCCTTATTTCAGAGCATTGTGTAAGAAGACCATGAAACGTTTCTTCACGAAGAAGAAGGAAAGTGGAGCTGAAGGACGGAAGAGACGAAAGTTGAAGGCGAAGGAAGCCAAGAAGTCGAGCAAGTTCTTCATGCCCTTCTTTGAAAAGCCCGGAACAAGTAGTTCGACACGTTCCATGGAGTCACCTGCACCTGCTACAAGTTTGTTAGAATCCGAAGGTGGATCAAGTACAAATGCGTCACAAGTCGAGGAGGAAGTCAAGTCAGGTAAATCCGAGTATGAGGAGATTAAGTGTGAGGCTGCCACAGAGAACGTGGACACAACAGGAGGGGAAGACGATGGTGGTTGTGGTGATGTTGAGTTTATTGATGAGATTTTACCTGACGAGATTGAACCTGACAACACTGAACCTCGTGAACTGGATGGTGTCAAAGAGCCTCGAACTGTCATCCCAGAAGTGATTGAACAGCATGACATTGGACTCCTGAAGTTCGACAAGGATACTGGAAAAGCAATTCTGCCTGACGCGTTGAGAACAGAAATAATAAAGCTGGGTTCGAAGTACTTCTAGAACAGTGAGGGGCCTTTCCTACCAACAAATAACCGCTCAATGTACAAAACTTGGTTCAAGAGGAAATTGGGAAATGGTCGTGGTGAGGAAGTGACTCGTTCACTAATCTCTATTCCCCTTCTAAAAAGTCTGCATTTTGTATCTGTTGTCTTCTCTATTCCCGGTCAGACCATCAATCCTCATTGGAGCAGGAAGGTGGATTCAACCAGTGGAAAGCACCTGAAAGGATTAGGGTTCATGAAAATGACAAGAATCATCAGGAATGCTTCACACAGTGGAAAGAAATGGAAAGAAATTTAGCTGGAAACAGAGGAGTTATTGACGTGGTATTTCAGTCACAGATTGAGAAGGAGAAGCAGAAGTGGCGTGATATCTTGACGAGAATCCTTCACTGCATAAAATTCCTTGCAACTCAGAACCTGGCTTTGTGAGGACACAGGGAGTCACTTCAGCTAGACAATGACTCCAATGTGGGAAATTTCCTTGGCTTACTGAAACTAATGGCCATCTTTGACCCTGCCATAAAAGAACACCTCACTCATTTGGAAAGTCACCCTGGATCCACGTCTTATCTTTCACCGGGTGTCCAGAATGAATTCATCAGTATGATGGCATCCACTGTTCACCAGAGCTTACTGAGAAGCAGTTGTAAAGTCAAGTACTATGGTCTCATGTTCGACTCAACTCCTGATCAGGCACACCGTGAGCAGATATCAGAAGTAGTGAGGTTTGTGGAAGTTGATTTTGAGAGGAAAACAATCCGTGTTAGAGAGTCCTTCCTTGGTTTTATCCAGATAAGCCAGAAGGATGTTGAGAGCTTGGTTGAAGACATCTTGAAACAGCTAGAGAAGAATGAAATGGAGCTACAAGATTGTCCGTCACAGTGCTATGACAACGCTGCTGGGATGGCTGGACACAGATGTAGTGTTCATCAAAGAATAAGTGAGAAAAACAACCTGGCGGTGTTTGTGAATTGTGACAATCACTCACTCAACTTGGTGGGTGTACATGCAGCCAAGCAGGATACAATGATGGTCACGTTTTCTGGAACCATCGAAGCTCTCTACGTGTTTTTCTCTTGTTCAACACAGCACTGGGAAAAACTCAAAAACGCTGTGCCTGTGGTTTTTAAGTCAGAGTCCAAAACCAGGTGGAATGTAAGGACAGAAGCAGTGAAGCCCATCAACAAGTACCTCGAGGAGATACTTCAAGTTCTCCAGGACATGATAGACAACGAAAATGAGACCAGTGAAACAAGAAGTGACACAAGGCAGCTGTACAACCACATGTTGAGTTACGATTTTCTGATTTTGGAACGAAGTACTCATTTGCATTGACCATATTCAAAAGAGGCTGCAGGATCCTAGCATGAACCTCCACGATGCTGCCCTGGATTTGAAAGCCCTCCGAGATCATTTTTGATGATGAGCGAGAAGTGTTGATCAGTGAGTCACTCAAAGAAGGAGTCAGTCTCTGTCAAGAATGGAATATTGAAGTTGAAAGACGTCAGAGACAAAAGAAATGAATGGCTGATGAGAACTCGAGAGACGCTGGGTTAACAGCTAAGGAGGAAATGGAAAGAGTCATGAAGGGAACACTCAACCACCTTCACAGAGAAATGGACGAAAGGTTCGCTCGTTTGCACGACACTGATGCCAAGTTTGGGTTCCTTCTCAATGTCGAGGGACTGTGTTACAGCGCCGACATGTAACAACCTAAAGAAGAAGTGCGAAAATTTGGGTGAATTGTACAGCTCTGATGTTGATGGACAGCAGCTATATGAAGAAATTTTGGATTGCAGAATGTTGCTATCAAGGCGGGTCAACATGAAAATATCAAGCTCTGAAGAGCTTCTTGAATTTATTGTTCAGTATGGAGATGAGAGCGTCTTCTCCAATCTTTGCATTGCTATTCAGATAATGCTAACCATCGCAGTTTCCGTTGCCAGCTGTAAGAGATCATTCAGCAAGTTAAAACTAATACTTTCGTATTTGAGAGCCTCCATGGGTCAAGGCAGACTCTGTGATCTTGCTCTGCTGAGTGTAGAAAGAGAAGAAACTGGAAAAAAAAACTGACTTTGATCACATCATAGACCAATTTGCCTCAGTGAAAGCAGGGAAGGTGCAGTTATAATTTTCGTGTAGTGCCATAATCTGTTAATTAAAATATTAACGTGCTTGACTTTTATTTTTGAGCTGATATTATGGTAAAGTTATCTAAAAATGGGCGTCAGGTTTCAGTGCTTGCCATAGGCGTTATTTTTCGTAGATATGCCCCTGGTAATTACTATCCCTTTTTTGATGCTTGAGAACAGACTGGAAGGTATAATCAACATTTCAATTTAAGATGCACGTATTCTTCAAGAACCAGGTCACCTGCTCTCAGTGACCACTGATGAATAGCTTTGCTTCATTAGTATTCAGAAGAATCGACTTTGATTGGTGAGGTGGTAACGGACTGCCTGTAACATCGAGGCTCTGCTCTGGGGATTGCATTAAGGAGTGTTATTAAAAGTGTAATTCAATGGGAACTCAAGGAGCAAATTGCCCGCAGCTTGTATTTGTACCTGGTGCAAAGAAAGATTCTGTTGCTGCTAGAGGCTAATCACCTCAGCCTGAGGACATTGCTAGAACTGATTTTCTCAGGGTTGGGTCCTGGGTTCTGTGATCCTCAGGTGCTTTATCAATGACTTTTGCTTTATTACATCGTCAGGAGTTGGAGCATTTACCGTCCAATTTTATTTGTTACACTCAGATGATGAAGCATCACTGGATTTCTACAGCTGCTTGAAGTAGATACAGGTTTTGCAATGGCAGTAATTGCCTCAAGTTATGGCAAATCTTTCAGATGCCATAATTACAGCACATACATCAATTTCTGCGGACATTTATTACAGGAAATGAAACAACTTTCAGTCTTTCTGCTCTTCAGGTTTTGAACTTAAGTAATTTTTTTTCCCATTTTTATTTATTTTTTGCTGTTACATTTAAGAATATGTTGATTGTTTATTATACTGTATTTTGAAAGCTTAGGATGACAATTAATGATAGAAACTGAAGTCTGGTTGGTGTGGCCATGAGTACAGTAAGGCCTTTTTCTCATCTATTTGTGGAGCAAAGACCTCTGTTCGAAGACATTTGGAGATATCAATGATTGATCAAGGCAGAATATGAGGTATCCAAAAATTGGACCCTTTTTGACTATTTTTCATGTGTAAAATGTGGGGGAAAATGCATTTGCTCGTGTTTTAAATAATTTGTGTCCAATTTCAGTGGAAGTCCTGCCAAGTGGAATATTGGATCTGTAATTTCTGAACAACTTCCTTTGTGCATTCCTCATTTCTTGGGAAACATTCATCCTTTCTTGATTAACATTAAGGAGCTGTGTTGTGTAATCTACAACCTGTCGTTTAGCTCTGAGGAAAAGAAAGCAGTAAATTATTCAGAAAGTAGACAAGAGATGATATTAAAATGCCTCATCCTATTTTAATCTATAAATGTACTTGCCTGAACGGAGAATTCTTACACTGAAATGAATAATTACTGGGTTTCAATGTATCTGATAATCACTGTACCCAAACATGCTGCATCTAGTCACTAATAACTCTCCAGTGCAGACTTTCCTACAGCTCAAGTAGCTTCCATGGTGATACTTCTTGAAAGTTCCGGCCATGTCCCTTAGTTTTAGGAGCAATGATGCAGCAGACACATCTGCAAGCAGCTGCCCGTGGAAATCACGTAGGCTGCACTTCATCACACCAAAATAGGGAAAAGTGCCCTTCTGAAAGGCAGCCATGAATGGGCTAATGAGTTAAGCCAATTCTTCAATAAGTTTGACAGTCGCCCTCCTGTTCACACCCCCGTCAGCACACCAACCCAGGTACTGAGGCTCCCTAATGCTCCCTCAGCACCAACACCTCCCCTCCTCCCTCCTCCCCCCTTCCAGTTCAACACGTGGATGAACAACATAGGCCACCACTGTCTACATCCCTTCCTTGCCCTGCACCTACCATCCACACCTCCACATACCAACTGCTATCGTCTCAATCTTCACCTCCTCCAGTGCACACCTTCCAACTCACTAGTCATCATGGACTCACCTTCACCTCTGAATAGAGAAGGGACTGCAGAAACTCAGACATGGCAAAACACTGGGACAGGATGGTGTGAACCCCAAGGTCCTGAAGGAGTGTGCTGAGCAGCTGTGTGGAGCTCTCCAGTGCATTTTCAACTGAAGTCTCAGCCTGGAAAGGGCCCCAACCGTGCAGAAAACATCATGTGTGGTCCAGAACATAAGGTTGGCCAACCGAAAGTCTTGAACGACTACCGTCCAGTGGCCTTGACCTCAGACATCATGAAGGCCCTAGAGGTCACCTCCTGGCTCACCTCCGACCCCTGATCAGATCAGCCCTTGATCTCCTGTAGTTTGCCTACCAGGAACATATTGGAGATGATGATGCTGTCATCTATCTACCTGCTGAACAGAGCCTACTCCCAGTTGGCTAAGCAGGGCAGCACTGTGAGGATCATGTTTTTTGATTTCTCAAGTGCCTTCTATACCATACAACTCTCATTGCTCGGGCAAAGTACCATTCAATGCATGTTGGCACTTCCATTATATCCTGGATAATGGATTACCTGACTGACAGACCACAGTTTGTGTCGTTTCAGAGCTGTGTGTCAGACATGACTATAAGCAGCATGGGGCCCCACAAGGGACTGTATTGGCTCCCTTCCTGCTTACCCTGTATACCTCAGACTTCAGATACAACACCGCAGAAATTCTCTGATGACTCAGCAATAGTTAGGTGTATAAAGGGAGGATGGGAGGATGAATACAGGGCCCTGGTGGAGGACTTTGTCAAATGGTGCATGCTGAATCATCTGCAGCTCAACATTGGTAAGACAAAGGAGATGGTGATGGACTTTAGGGAGACTAAGCCTGCATTGCTCCCTGTTACTATTGATGGCAAGGACGTGGATGTGGTGAGGACTTGGGGATACACCTGGATGACAGACTTGAGTGGGGCACCAACACAGAGACTGTGTACAAGAAGGGCCAGAGTCACCTCTACTTCCTGAGGAGACTGAGGTCCTTTGGAGTATGCAGGCCTCTCCTTCTCATGTTCTACCAGCCTGTTGTCACTGGTTCAATCTTCTATGCAGTGTTGTGCTGGGGCAATGGCATCAACACGGGTGATGCTAACAGGCTCGATAAATTGATTAGAAAGGCTGGCTCTGTTATAGGATTCAAACTGGACCCACTGGAGGCTGTGGTAGAACAAAGGACTCTATGGAAAATCCTGGCAATTCTGGACAATGTTTCTCACCCTCTGCATGCAACCTTGGCTGAACAGAGGAGCACTTTTAATAATAGACCAAGATAACTGTGCTGCTCCAAAGAGCTCAATATGAGGTCATTCTTACCCTCGGCCATTCGGCTTCATAATGAGTCAACCTATCCAGGGAAGTGATGACCCCTCCTGTTAGACAGTTTGAGTTAACTTATTTTTTATTCTTTCTTACTTCTCTCCTGATATTTGTATATTTGTATATCTGTGACTTATAGTGCTACTGTGACACTGTAATTTCCTTTGGGATCAATAAAGTATCTATCTATTTACTGATTATTTAATAAGTTTCACAGTTTAGGTGATTTAAAAAAATTGTATGTAGCACAATAAAAATGATGAAATACAAATTTTTGTCAACGGAGTCTTCAATGCTGAAAAACATCCACAGGAAATTCACAGAAGCATTAAGAATTGAAACGGATAGCAAACCAAAAGACAGATATAAAGAACAGATCTCAATTTGTGCTTCTCAAGGGGATTTTAAGGAAGCCCATAAAGAGGATGGGTGGAGAGATTTAGGGAGGGATTTCCAGAACATAGGGAAGAGCTGGAGAAGATGAAAATAAGAAAGCGATGGAAATGATTGGAGTGGTAAAGCTCAAGTGGGTTAAATTTTGTGAAAATAATGTTGCGACAGCTTCTTGTATTGTCACATTTCTCATTTCTGGAGACTTCGTTAAATTCAAACTGATCTGTAAAATTTCACACTAAATTTTTCAATATATCATTTTGTTGCACATTTTTAAACCTTTAAGTATCGTTCTGTAACCTCCAGAGAAGATTTAGGTATCAAGCAAGAGTTGAGGCATTAATCAACTCAAGTCCCAATGCAACAGAAGATAACAGGGTCTTGAGTATTGAGTGTTCATCTACAAATGAATAATGACAAAATAAAACACACCATGTGTGTGTCCTGTCTCAATTGGGAAGCCCTTTCCAAAAAGAAATGCAATACTGCCACTTTGTCTCCTTGAGAGCTAAGGCTGCACTTCTGTGACCCTTCATGTTTTTATTGGTTCGTAGGGAGCAGGGTGTTATGAAGGTCAATAGGAAGTAAAGGATGGAAATTAATTTTGTTTAATATTATCATAGTTGTCTCTTGAATAGAAATAGATAGCAACCTGCTTGTTCTTAAAGGCCAAGTATAAACAGGGTATCTTTAGAAATAGGCATAAGGAAAAATCACCTCCCTTAGGAGGCTGAAGAAATTTGGCATGCCTTTGTTGATATTTACCAATTTTTATCAATGCACCATAGAAAGTATGCTCTCCAAATGTATCATGGCTTGATATGGCAACTGCTTTGCTCATTACCACAAGGAACTGCAGAGAGTTGTGGATCCATTTCAGTACAAGCCTCCCCACTATGGACTCTGTCTATATTTCTCATGACCTCATTAAAGTAGCCAGCATAATCAAATACCCCACTCACCCTGGTCATTCTTTCTTCTCCCCTCTCCCACTGGGCAACATTTATAAAAGCCTGAAAACAGGTACCAACAGATTCAAGAACAGCTTCTATCCTGCTGTTCTAAGATTTTTGAACGGTAACCTGGTATGATAAGATGGACTCTTGACCTCACGATCTACTTCATTATGATCTTGTTTGTTGTCTATCTGCCCTGCATTTTCTCAGTAGTTGTTCCAGTTTATTCTGCATTCTGTAACTGCTTTACTTTGTACTACAAATGATTGTTTAATGATTTGAAATGCAAGACAAGCTTTTCACAGTACCTACCGTAGCCATGTACCAAAAACAAACCAATTCCAAATCCAATAACAAACCCAGTTCCAATTTTTCCACTATTATTTAGGACAACAGTTCAGTTACACATAAGATGACATTGTTAAGAAGGCATTGGCTGGGAAATCCATGCCCGATGCAGCCCATCTTACTCTTGTTTCAGTCATCTCAGATCCCAGCTCTTTCCATTTGGTGGAGGATAATTTAGAGATGAAATCTACATGCACTGAGTTACTAAGCATGAATGGACTGCTGTCAGATCAGATGAAATACGTAGCTTGAGCTCACTACAGTTTTGATGGGAAGTTATTCAATACTCTTGGGGCTGCTCAGGGTTGGAACATTACAACTTTACAACTCCAGCTGTTGGCCATGTCTTCCCATCCAAAGGGATGTACTCCCTGCTGCTCTCTAATGAGAAAGAAGGTGATAATTCTTCTTTCATTTTATAGAGTCTTTGTCACATTATAAATGTGGGGATATGCTGCAACCTACAATATATGGCTGCTACCTGGAATGATTGGAGACAACAGTGTCCTTCTTGTCTATAATGATATCCAGGTACAGGTCCATGGCTGGGAGTGTGCCCCCAGCAGAAGGCAGATCTCAGTGACTGAACCTGTTTACCTTCACATTTTCCACAGCATGTGAGTGAATGTGCAGATCATTAACAATCTTGGGTCTAAATAGGGACTTACATGAAAAATATATGCTAATATTTAATTCTACATTTTAGTGCTTTAGGATACACGTCCTGTACTGATCCAGATTAAAAGCAAAATAAGAAATGAGTAATGCTGGACAAAAATCAATCATGATAAATGTTGAACAAGGTTACAAAGCTAATTTATCCTCACTTTGATTTGGTTATAAAACAAAGTGCTTAGATTTGCAGTGTGCCTTTAACACCTTTTATATTCGAGGAAATAAAGGAAAAATTGATACTGCTTTGGATAAAAGAGGAAGAAGCTGGGATTAGTGATGTTTCGAACTTATAGCCATGATGGGCTATACAGTCTGTTTCTGAAGGACAACTGCAAGAATAAATTGGAATATGTATTCGAGCAACTGCATTCCATCATTTAGCAGGTTAATCAGTAATAGTGGAGAGAGAAACAGACTTGCAGGTTTGGGTAAAAAAAGCCCCTTATCAGTGTAAGATTTTTCAGTCCTGACAAAAGCTCTTTGACCTGAAACATCAATGTTTTTTTTTACCCTGCTGATACTATCTGACCTACTGAGTGCCTCCTGAATTTTCTGTTTTTGTTTTGTACGTACAGAATTTGTAGTTTTTCTGGTCCAATTCCATTTCATTAATGACCTGGCAGATGTCATTGACTGCAATACTCAATATTCATTTATTAGCAGTGCCCTCTCTAAAGCAGTTAACTTTCCATCTTGTGGAAGATCAGAGGTTAAATTACTGTAATCAGATACAAGTATGATTTGACAGCTAATTGACAACAGGGAATACAAATGAAATTTTGATTTCCAGTATTATAGCATCAGTCAATTATTGTATTGCCCTTCTGAAACTTGGTTCCATTGCATCCAATGAAACAGACGAACAGCAAAAGCTGACATCATGGTGCCTGCTTCAAGTCTGTTTAGTAGCTGAAGGAGAATATTCCACTCCCTGATCTTTTTCATCTTCAGCGCTGAGAACATTCCTTAACTTTTCCATCTTGTGATGGGAAAATAGCATCAAATGAATGCCGGTTGACTCTTTGGTGTTGTGCCATTAAATTAATTATTTTTTGTTTGTTAAAAATAACAATTGACCTAACATTAATTGTTTTTTATGGAAGATGCTTCAGAACTTCTAACAACCATTGCATGCAGAAGTCTAGAAAAGAAAGACACAACGTTTTCAACTTTGATGCCTTGTCTTAGACTCCCAAACCAATGGAAATAGCCTCTTTAACTATCAGTTTGAAAACATTGACCAACTCCCTCCTTAGTCTAAATTTCAGTCAGTAATTTCTTTTATATTGTCTAATTTCATCTTGTAAGTTATTGTTGAGCCTATGGATGATTTTGGTATATATTTGCTTCAATCTCTTCGATGCCAATGTATTCTTTATAAGTTATGGTGTTCAGATCTGCTCACAGTACTTCAAGTATAGTCTACATTGGATTTTGTATTACTTCCTTCTTATAGTACTCCTCTAAGTAAAATGTCATATATAGTTAGCTTTTTCATTATCTCCAATATGTACCTGCAACAGCTAATTATCTAAAATGTCTTTTGAATCTCCACTTATTCTAGCTTTTCACTAAATAGGATGCATTTTGTTGTCTTTGGGCTTGAAGCAGATAATTTCGCATTTCTCTACATAAGAATTACTTATTGCAATTTTTCCATCCACCTAATCTTTTAATATATATCTGTACTTTTATGCTTCTATCTACTCAGTTCACGTTGGCTATCTTTGTGCCAAAAGCAGGCTTGAATGTGGGCTTTCTATTCAATCAAATGAATATGATGGCTGTTGAGGCCAATTCGAATACCTGTTCATTAACCTAACTTAGCTCCTAACACTCGGCCCATTTCTTAGTCAAGTTAATAATTCGCCTTCAGTTCCACCTTTAGCTAACAGTTTTGCATTTTGCATTTCATCAAATGTTTTAAGACCATAGAGATTAAATCCACAGATCTTCTCACAATTTTAGTCACCACTTCCAAAATTCAGTCAGGATTCCATGTTTTGCATTTTAGTTCAATGATGACTCTTTCTGATCAAATGAAAGAATTAAAGGTGGTCATTCATTACATCCTTAATTATGCAATTCTGGCTATTAGTAAGTTAATGTATATTTTCCTCGTTAATGTTCGCTGATCTTTCTAAAACACAGAAAGATGTACAATTTTCTGATCAAATGGGATAGTTTCAAATTAAGCAAATATTAGATTAGTGATTTCCCAAGATGGAAAACATTTGATGCTGGGATATGATGCTTTTTAGTGTTTTCCTTATTTTCTTCATTAGTGAGCTGTGGCTTAAGCTAATATTGATGTGATGCTGTAGCCAAATTAACATCACTTTTCTTGATATGTCTACGATGTTATCCTATCTCTTAGCTCTTAATACCAATGAAAATAAATTATTCAACACATCTACTCCTTTTCCCACTGATGTTAGTTTACATGTCTAATTTTTTTTCCTGAACGTTGCTTTTTTTATATTGTTAGATTCTTTGTATGTCTCTTTCCATATTCCATTTGCAGCTCTATTTTGTCAGCAGAGGAGCCTGAAGACACACACTCAGACTTCAGGAATAGCTTCTTTCCCTTTTCCATCAGCTTTCTAAATGGACAATGAACCCATGAACACACTTTACAACTTTTCCCTCTATTTTTGCACAACTCATTTAATTTAATCATATATATATTATTTATAGAAATTTATAGATTTTTATTATTTTGTATTGTAAAGTACTGCTGTTGCAAAACAATAAATTTCATGATATATGCCAGTGACATTAATTCTAATTCTGATTTAAAAATATAATCATGGAACACAGATAGCAACACTATACATATCTTAAACAAATTATAGATATTTCTAAATAAAAAAATGAATAGAATAATTGAGACACTTGTAAGAGTTCTGAGTCAAATCAATTTAAGGGTTGGAGACTATTTGTTTACATGTCTTTGCAATTTCTGATGCTGATTGAATCCTGTGAAGTACTCATCTGCCTTTGAGAAACAGACAGTTTCTAAAACTTATACTTATTTTAAAAATCAGCTGGGAGGTAAGATAAGCTGGTAAGGCTACATTTTAAGCAAATATATATTTTCACTTGAAAGGCAATTCAGCACAGCTACAGTAGGTGTTTTTGGATCTTAATACATTATTAAAAGTTTTGTGTCATTGTGATGCTCTGCTTGAATTAAGGAGTGCTGGGAAATGAAGATGGCACTTTGTTAAAGTTTTGTACAGAAAACAATCAAAATTATTAGGAAATAGAAAATACTTCATAAAATTTTAGATTATGTAAGATCTCAAATTGTGCCTGCACAATAATTAAAATTTGAGTTTCTTTGCTGAATTTTAGAAAGTCAAGGTTTACATTAGATTTTCTTAAGGAGTATGGTGAGCTTAACATGTTACAAGTGTACCCAGGACAAAATACCCCTCAGGCTACAGCAGTATGATCCCTGGTGAGGTACAAGTTCGCAGTAAAACAGCTTTGAATTTGGCATCAAGTCTGCTGAAAGTGCCGTGCTTCTCAAGGGCCAAGATAAAATGTTCATTTGATGCAAAGGAATTTCTACACCCCTGCCCCCATACATGACCTTGAAGAATGAAAGATTTATATTGGATGTACGAGTTGAAATGCTCTTGGTATCAGCAATATGTTTTACATTTTAATTAGCACATAGAAACTTAGCACCATAGAAATGGACCCCAAACAAATGCGAGTTTATTGTTACAACTGGAACTTCAAAGTCATTGCAAATCATTAACTTGTAGTCTGGCCAATTTAATTGCACTGACAGTATAAATGAACAGCTACTGGAATTTGAATTTCTCCTTAGCAACTTCACTTTTGGAACATTTAGCACTGCTTGTTATTTCTGCACATTTAGTCCAGACGCAACAAAATTTATTTGAAAAGGAAAATGTTGGGAAGATAAATTTCAGATTTACAATGCTGTAATACAAATGTTTGATTAAGTCAACTTGTAAAAATAAAATGATTTTGTCTTATAGAAAATTCCCGAGGAATAGGAGAGTAATTAATGTGGAATAATACACTTTAGAGTAGAATTATACTGAGTTGTATTGCATTTGTAAAAACTCCTGCCATAAATCTTCAGGCAATTAGAGCATAATGAAGAGGGACTATAAATTGTTCACTCTAGAGTACAGAATAGATGTGAATTTCCTCAGAACAGTTTCCCGCCCACAGAAATGCTTTGACAGCTGATAATCTACATACTCAGAGTGAACCTGTTTTCAAAAGGTTGAACATGGTTATCAGAACAAAAGTCAAAGGAATAAAAGCAAACATAAAGAGTAATAGCACTTTTCAAGTTTAAAAATAAATATGTGTAAATTAATCAGATTCATTCAAAATGTAAATTGTTTGCTGGTCTACTCTTTTGCTTCTGTTCTTTTTGCACATGTAAGTAATTGAAAATACAACATTGCTAGTGTAACTGTTGGCAAGCTGCAAAGAAATTGTGGTGTAAGGAATTCAATGTTGGAGTGTCAATGGGTTGTACAGATAAGTTCGGCTGTACTGGAATTTGGATATCTGTGTTTGTGTATTTGTGTGTGGAAACTCCATACTTTATCACCTCTAGTTTCAGAGGTGCACGCCACAGTGGAACTGTCATCTAGTTTGTAAAAATTTTAGGGTATTATAAATAAATTTATGCTATGGTCGTGAAGTAATTTGTAGTTCCTTGACAACTTTCCTCTATTTGCAAACCTTAAATAATGGTGAAAACTGTAGTGAGCTTCATGTTTTCTGTGAATGAGAAATCTCTGAGAGATGTCTTTTGGTGCATACAACAGTGACGATAGTTCAAAATTAAGATTTAGCCCTCAACACAAATATGAGACCCTAGATTTTTTCACCATATCTTTAGACATTCTCTATACGAGTAGGCCATAGATGAATATATTCAGGACTGGCATTGTTAGGTATTTCGAATCTCTGGGAAGTCAAAGGATATGCAAGCATTGTGGGACTGGGTTGTAATAGGTCAGATTATTGAATGGAAGAGTTACTTCTTGAGTTCATATTCATTGGTTCCTGAAGTTCTTAAGATCATAACATAAACTATTCACTACAAATCTTCCTCAGTGTTGTGGTATCATCTCATATATCTGAAGGATTAGTGAATGGGGAAACTACAGCTTTGATTTGTTCATTTTTATTTAAAGACTGTCCTCCATACATGAACCTTTCCTTACAGCTCGAAATATTTGGTTCTTATAAAGCCTTCCCCCCCACCTTCATTACGCATACATGAGCTATCCTGCACACTGACTTCTTTGTGTAAACCTGGACAGCAGCATCAATAAACTGGTAGCTTGGACAAGAAGGCAATTTTTTTTGATATTTATCTGCAGGATGCCTCACTAATTGGCTCCAGTCTCCCCAGGATATGGTCAATTATTAAAAGATTCTGTTCTGGATGTTCATAATATGCTTTCTCCAAATTGCCTGGCAATGTTGTGGTGCAGGATGGTCCATTTAGTCCTTTGGACATGACTTGTTCTTGCATTATTGTAATTCAAATTGAATGTTTGATGAAATGAGATGGAATTCCAGATTATCTAGTAAACATAGTTCAAACTATTTATGACAATTTCCAGTCCATTACTTACTTTTGTACCAGATAGGATGTTACTTCAGACCTTCTTGTGTTTCTGATATGCTGCTCCGCTGTGAAATCTCTACCCTGGAGAAGTTTAAATCTTCTCTTCGACAGGGGTTCTGTGAAACCCTCTCTCTCCACTCCCCAGCTGTGATCTCTGCTGCCCTCCAACTCGTTAACCATGCACTCACCCAGACCCAGTACCACAGCCACATATCCTGCTTGGGAGCTTGTATTCGTCGCCATCTTATCCCACATGGCTTCCAGATCCATTTTCAGGTCTCTCAGTTTGGACCCACTGAGGATCCCGGGTACGAACGTTCAGTTGACCTCTTTTCACCTGCCTATCACTTCTCTCTGGGTCCCCTCCTCCACCCCTTTCCCCTACGGTCCGCTTTCTCCTATCAGTTCCCTTTCCCACCCACCTGGCTTCACCTATCACTTTCTAGCTAGCCTCTTTCCCCTCCCCCCACATTTTTATTCTGGCATCTTCCCCCTTTCTTTTCAGTCCCGAAGAAGGGTATCGGCTCAAAATGTTGACTGTTTATTCATTTTCATAGATGCTGCTTGACCTGCTTAGTTCTTTGTATGTATTGCCTGGTGCTGTTAGGTTAAATATATTGTGTGTTCTGTAAAATCATCTTGTAATTCAGAAAGCTGTTGGCCCCTCCTCTGAGCAAATGTATAATTTAAACTGATTTGTTAATATATTTTAAAAGATTAGAAAGAAATACTTGACCAAATGTCAGAAAAGAGCCCCATACTGTACTTAATGAGACTGTATCCTTATGTGTTACTACTCTGCTGCTGGTGACAGTAAATTCCCAATGTCTGAGAAGGCTGAACTACTTTCAAACACCAAAGAACAGTATAGCCATATACTAGGAAAACATCTTGATCTTCTTCATACAATAAAAATGGATCTTTATCATGCAATTCAACCTTTGCAATATCTAGTTGGGTCTCTGGATTTCTAAAATCCTAGTTTTCTGGCAGTATTAGACAAGGTTATGGGCTTATGACAAAGAGCTGGGTTTCAACCTTCTGGCTCAGAGATAAGGGTACTTTCTCTAAAAAAACTACTATTTTGTTAATGATAAAAATATGTTGTTTGACAAATATGATTAGTGTATTGAATATCAAATGCTTATGATATATACTTTGGGTAATGGATCAAAACAGCATGGAATAATTAAAAACAATATTTAGTAATTGTTATGTATCAAGCAGAGTGAGAATAGTGGTGCAATTTTGATTTTCGAAGCTCCTAACTGTGAAATACAGAAAGAGTGATTTTAACTTGGTTCGAATAGAATAGACTATTTTATTGGATATTATTCAGTTGGCCTAACACAAATTATTCTTGTTATCTTTAAGGAGAATCTGTCAATAAATATGTATTTTATCATTGGAGGCAAGTTTAGGTTTTATCAACAAATTTGCTGATAACAAACTTTGTTAGAAAATCTACTCCACGTGTTTCCCTTCTCTCCCTTTTCTGTGGTTCAACTTGAAATGAAAATCAATAAGTACTTGGATTTCTGATATTTCCTGCTACCATGCCAAGCTCTTCAGCGTGAGGTAAATGATGTGAATTTCTACTCTCTGGGCACTGCTCAGTTTTAATATTGGCCAAAGACATATCTGTAATATTGTGCATCATCTTTGCACCTATCATTAAAGACAGGGATTATATGCTTATTAGCAGATTTAAGTTGCCTTAAAATACATCAAAAGTTCCTAATCTGCTATGAATACAATTTTATTTTAATGATACAAGATTTCTAAATCCTGATATCTGCAGTGCAATAAAATAAGAAAAAAAAGCATTTATAAGTATCTGTGGACTAAGGCATAATTTAAATGAGGCATGATACTACAGATTCCGTCAACTGCTCTGAGGCATAATACCAGAATAAGGAAAGGTGAGGAGAAAGAATTCATTTTAAAATGTCATTGATTTGAAAATCATTTAATACACACATCTCCTGTCTGATTCACTTCTGGTGCTCACTGCGGAGATTTTGTTTGATCACTAGCTCTCTGCACAGCTGGATCTCTGCTCTGGTCAATAATCTGTTATTACTCTACCGTGATACTTTAATGTTAAAAGCGATTGCTTGAGATGTTCGGCATTATTAGAACCGAGGCTCTTCTTTCTTTGAATTATTAATGAATGTAAATCAATAATTAAGCCCAAGGGTCTATTACAATTAGCATTTAAATTTCTTTCTATAAAAAGCCAACATGTAGTATGAAGCCTTATCTGAGAAATGTTCGGAGTATTCAGTATGGAACATTATCATTCACAGCAGCCACTTACATTTACATAGCACCTTATTCACCACGACAATTCACAGATTCATTTTCCTTATTGTCCAAGGTTATAAGTTACCATATCTTTCAAAAACAGCCAACAATAAACGAATTATGATTACCCGAGATTACTATATAGGCCTCAATACAGGACAAAAATTAAATTTTATGAAACTTCTTTTTTATAACAGCTCAATAATATGTAGCTAAAATTTGACTTAAAGTGAATAGGGCATTAGGATCAGCTGGATAAACTAATGGACAAAACTGGATAAAATTGCAGAAGCTCTGAATGCTAGAAATTGCATTGGGTTTGTAAAGGTTTATTAAACTTCTTGTTGGGTCAGTACTACAAATTCACTGGATTGGCTAGAGGCAGTGTTGCTTGCAAGTGGATACATTCAAACTAGTGGGGCTGTCATAGAGATGAGGAGAAGGATTTTGGAGGTAAGATTAGTTATCATGAGGGTCAATAAAAATTCAGGCATGAAAAGGCAGGAGATTGGTGGAATATTGGAATACTCCTATATTCCACCAATCTCCTGGCTTTTCATGCCAGAATTTTCATGTTCAATTTGAAGGACTGTGAGCAGTCAGGTGAAAGTAGATTCTGGCATTAATGGGGAGTGATGGAGTGATGGAGAAGTGAAAGGAGGCTGTGAAGGGCTTGAGCAACAAGTGACACATGCTGGCTTCAACCTACATTATGGCGTAGATTCCCAATGTCCATGAATTTTATTTGGAAGTAAAATTCTGTCACGGGGCACTCAACAACTTGGCACTATGCGACATAGTCTTTAAATCTTTCTTCAATTCTCCAGTCTCCTGCAGCAACTTTCCAATTAGATTCAAGATTACTGTCCTTGGAAACACATTTAATTAAAACAAGATTTATGCTTCACCATGTAGAAAGGATGAGGCAATACCAGAACATTCTCAAACCAACATCATTGATATATTGAATCTGTTGGATTTGTATTAAAAGAACACAAATAAAGTGTGTTATTGCATCTTAATTAACCTCTGCTTACCATGAGATGCACAGTGATACAACAGTTAGTGCTGCTGTCTCACAGTCTCAAGGATGGGTATGATCCTGACCTTGGGTGCTCTTTGTGTGGAATTTTGAAAGTGCTCTGGTTTCCACCCTCATCACAAAGATGTAGTGGGTGAGACAAAGAACACAGAACATAGAACACTATAGACCCCAGAGTTGGCCCTTTGGCCATCATATTGTGCTGAACTAATTAAACCAGTAATTAAAAGCTTAACGAAGCAAATCCATTTGACCAACACAACATCTACATTTCCTCCATTCTCTGCACACTCATATGTCTGTCTAGGTGCCTTTTAAACATCTCTATTGTATGTGCCTCCACTACCATCCCTGGCAGTGTGTTCCAGGGACCCAGCACTCTATCTGTTAAAAAAAAACTTGCTCCACATTGTTTAATTGGTTACTGTAAATTAGTCCTTGATATATGTTGATAGAAGAAGGAATCAGAGAAGAGTTGATAGCAATGTGTATGAGAGAATGGCTACAGGGAACTAGGTCAAGATGGAATGGAACGAATGGGATTTCTTCACAGGAGCTTACATGGACTTGCTGGGCTGAATTACTTCCTTTTATTATCATTTATTATGCAGCCAATTTGAAATATGACCATTGTCAGAATATAGGGGAGTGAATGTCAATTTACATACAAAACGATGATGCAAGTAACAACTTGAAAATGACCAAATGTTCTGTTATCAGCATTCTTGCTTTGGAGATAAATATTGCCCTGTCTATAGTGGAAATCACTCTGCTCATCTGGGAAATGGTCCCCGGATATTTTAGAATGAGCAGAGACTGCAATGGCTTTGATTGGAGACATTGTCTAAGAATGAAAGGACATTACCCCATCTACTTTCACACCTACCCCTCCACACCCGCAACCACCACTAGTTTATCATTTCTTGTCAGTCACCTTATAAGACCATAAGACCATAAGGCATAGGAGCAGAATTAGGCCATCTGGCCCGTCGAGTCTGCTCCGCCATTCAATCATGGCTGATCCTTATTTTTTCTCCTCCTCAACCCCAGTTCTTGGCCTTCTCCCCGTAACCTTTGATGCCATGTCCAATCGGGAACCTATCAATCTCTGCCTTAAATACACCCAATGATCTGGCCTCCACAGCTGCACGTGGCAACAAATTCCACAAATTCACCACCCTTTGGCTAAAGAAGTTTCCCTGCATCTCTGTTTTGTAAGGGTGCCCCTCTATGCTGAGGCTGTGCCCTCTTGTCCTGGACTTTCCCACCATTGGAAACATCCTTTCCACATCTACTCTGTCTAGGCCTTTCACATTTGAAAGGTTTCAATGAAATTACCCCTCATCCTTCTGAATTCCAGCGAGTACAGACCCAGAGCCATCAAATGTTCCTCATATGATAATCTTCTCATTCCCAGATTAATCCTTGTGAACCTCCTCTGGACCCTGTCCACTGCCAGCACCTCTTTTCTAAGACTCTCCTGCGCCGAGTGTCACTTTATGGGTATACAATCGATCTAGGTATATAAGCTATCTTATGCATTTATATTTAGTGCATTTTTTATTATTATTGTGTTTTTATCTAGTAATTTTTTGTGCTGCATCAGATCTGGAGTAACAATTATTTTATTCTACTTTATGCATGTGTACTGAAATGACATTAAAGAATCTTGAATCTTGAATTTCCAGTACCGGAGCTTCAGCATCGATTGCTTGTTCATGGTGGAACCTGAATCTATAATTTTTGACTGAGATTTTCGTGCTACCAACTGAAACCCAGTTAAATGTGGAGAAGGTAAATTATTATAAGATTACAATGGGTGAAAAATTGATAATTGGTAGCTTTTATCCTTTAAATTATAAAGATTAATGTCAAATGTAATTCTTTGAAAATAGCTTTTACCTTTTGTACTGGTATGTAGGAGCACAAGAGCATATGTAACTAGAATGTTCCATGGAGAAGCTGTCAGTACAATATTATTGAAGTTCTACAGTGGCTTGCGTGTCCTTTATCAGTAATATGTGGTTATTTATAGAATCAAGTCCATAAGCACTGAGAATTGGAACAGAAGAACAACTTTGACCTTAGTAAATCCAAAAGGGAATTCTGGCTTATGTCCCAGGATTTTAAGATGCCCTTCATTTATAACTAAAATCGTGCAATTGAATTGCACACATAGCAGGTAAAAATGCTCTTTTTTTAAACGTAGCCTATAATTTCAGATAAACTATTTGAAAATGTTAAAGTTACTTCTCAATTTTGGTTGCTCTTTTTCACTATTATTTAATCACCAAGTACTCTTGAAATGTCAAAGCATATGCCTTTTGAGTCCCTTTCTGATAAAAAGGAATGAATGTAAATAGTCCTGAAATGATTGGGTTACCTCCTTAAATCTCCCTGCCCCTCTTATGCTGTTTTCTCCTTTAAGATGATTCTAAAATCCAACTTCCTGTGTCACGGCTCCCCAATATTTGTTTGACAAGGGTCATGAAATGCTTTTGAGCATAATACCATATTAAAATTTCTATATAAATGGAATTTGCTCTACTTTAAACTTTAAAAATAAGACTTTGAAGTAACCGGAGGGAAACTTATTGGCTTCTAAGGAAATTCAGAACTTCTAAAATGGCCATTTAGAGGTGAAATCAAGAAGATTGTTCTTACACAGCAGGGGGTGGAAGAGTAAAATTCTCAACCCTGAAAGTTTGGATGATGAGACAGCTAACAGTCTCAAGGCTGATTTTTTTTACAAAGTATTTCAACATAAAATGTTAACTCTGCTTCTCTTCCACAGATGCTGCCTGACCTGCGATGGGTTTCTGTTTTACTTCAGATTTTCTGCATTAGCAGTTTTGATTTTCCATGAGTAGTTTTTTGTTAGGTATGAATATCGAAGTGCATGTACCAAAGAAGATGAGTGAATGAAACAGGGATACAGATCGACCATGATCTAGCTGGACCATTTCGGGAGCTGGGGAGAAATAGCCTACTAATGGAGCAGGCACATTGTCAGTATTGTGCTTCCAGCCAACTGCCCTTAGTGGGTAGTCAATATGTTCCAACCCTGATGGTCACCCAGCCAGCAGTTTAAACAAAAATATACTCAAGTTTTGGCTAAACTGAGATGTTTAGTTGTGGGCACAGCACAAATTATTTCCGTAGGATGGAAACATAATTTAAAAAATCACTTTGAAGTCATTTGATTGCATTGTTGCTGATTGCTTTGGATGTACCTCTGCCACATTCCACAGAGATTAAATGTGTTGGTCAGTCATGAGTATATTTACCTCTGAACCAGTAGATTATCAATTCAAGCCACACTCAGGTGGGTTGAGCACAAAGTTGAAGCTGACACTCTAGTGAAGTGCTGAGGGAGTGCTGAAATGGCAGAGGTCCCATCATTCACATAACAGGTTAAGCCAGCCTGCTCTCAGGTGAGTTTAAATGAATACATATTACAGGTCCACGATCCCTTATCCGAAATCCTTGGGGCCAGTTGCATTTCGGAATTCAGAACTTTTTGGATTTCAGACCACCCCCGCCCTCCATACCAAAAAACACGTATGCTCAAGTCCCTTATTTAACCTGTCTCAGTGCGATGGACTTTAGGACCCGGCGGCACACCAACCTACACACATCCTCCCGTATACTTTAAATCATCTCTAGATTACTTATAATACCTAATACAATGTAAATGCTACGTAAATAGTTGTTATACTGTATTGTTTAGGGAATAATGACAAGAAAAAAATTCATTTCCAACAAAATCATACAATAAAACATAAAAATATATAGCTTCAAACGAACTGAATCAAACACATGGTAAATGACTTATTGGAAGACGGTAAATGTAGAACGTCACTGTCACTATAAAACTTCAGTAACTTGTCTTTCTGTTTATTTAAATCATATACTGTGGTAGTTCTGACACTATTTTCTTCAGTAAGACGCCGCACAGACAACCACGATTACTCTTCTGCAATAACTCCACTTTCTGCGTTATTGATAATGATAGATGCTTCCTTCTCTTTTTCTCATTGTTACCCATAGGGGTATCTGCAGCTCTTTTTGACATTTTCACAGTGAAATTAAACACAAGGTCAACAGTGAACACAAAATATCAGCGACCAGCAAATGCACGTGTAACCAGTACGAGCCCTGAGCCACAACTGACATCTGATGGCCTCTGCTAGTGCTGCCACGTCACACCTGAGTGACGTCAGCCATTGGCGAAAAAAACTTTGGTTTTGGAGCTTTTTGGATTTCAGAATTTCGGATAAAGGAATGTGCACCTGTAGTATGTTAAAGAAGATTGTGGAATTTCTCCTTGGTGTGTTGGTCAATATATAGAGCTCGGCATTTTTCATTGTTTTCTATTTTCTATTGGAAAGTAAGTTACGTATAACACTGGATGTCTGACCAAATGTTTAGTCCTTCAATGCACACTCTTTCCAGAATAACACTAGCTTTCAAAGGAGTCATGAAATAAAAATGTGATATATCTGGGGTAAAAGATTCTCATTTGTCAACAACTGCCTTGGAAGTGGTGTGTGAAGTGAATAATGAATTTACAAGGAGAGGTATGCTCCAAGATTATGTCTATAAAATTAGTTCAATGAATATAAGAACGTAAAGAAATAATGTACGGCATTATTTATTGTGAAAGGCAATCACATACCTGATTTGATACTGTCATTTGTCCTGTTGATCTGAGGGAATGCAACTTTAGATACAAAGGTGACCAGCACATTTGGTAAATCTTCCCCACCTAAGTGATCTCTGTATGCTCTATTTTGGGGAACACGTCACAGAGACTTTATCAGACCTCATTGTAAAGCATCTCTTTGCATTGATCTAAATGATCTAAGCATTTGTCTGTCAATCAGAGCACATGTCATAATGCATTAACCATTTGAGTTTCTTGTTACAAGTCCCAGTAATTCATTTGCATTTCCAATGAGGAAAACATAAACTCATATTTCATTCCCTTGTCAATAAATTCTAACAGTTCATTTACTTGCTTGAAAGCAGGTTTGCATTCATTCTATGGCTTTTGTCCAAGGACATCCAATTCCCTCTTTAGTTTATTTTGTTGTGAGCTCCTCATCAGAGTGCGGCCTTTTGTGACTGCATCATGAACCACTTGCAGGTGAGTAAAATGAATGCCAGGAGCCAAGATTTCAACTTGTTTCTTCCTCAGACAAATGGGCAAATGGAATCCTCTTGTTTAATGGCAATGAGGATACTCCCGGGAATCCACACATTCATTTACCGATTGTTGATGGTCAGAAACTATTTGGGTATTCTTCAAATGGCATTGTTTTCTATTGATGAATTCTCTTTTACTCTGTGGTGTTGCTGAAAACTCCCTCTTGCCTTTATAGTAGACTTCATTATTAAGCTGAGGGCTGCAAGGCAAATATGAGCAAATCGACATTTTCACCTTTAACTGCTTAATGGTTTTTAAAAAAAATCATAGGCTACGGGGGTCCAGGTTGTATTAAACAGTATAGTGCCTGCAAGAAGTTTTGAAGTGTGGGTAAATATGGATAGTTATTGTGTTAAATTTGACATTTGACACCTTCAGGAAATAAGTCCAGAGGTCAAAGTTTGAAAGAGTATCTTGATGATTTCTTTGTACAATAATGCTTATATCATGATGTTGTTACTAAAGCGTTTAAAGCCTGTTCGTTGCAGTACCGCAATTCTGCCTATAAATGATGCTAACACACTTTGAAAGGCAATAGGAACAGTGGCATGAGTTAGTGGAGAGACAGATAAGAGAAATCAGACACTTCTTTGATCTCAGATACTGCAAAATTGTTGTTGATGTTGTTTACCTTGCAGAATTTTTCTATATTTGAAATGGAGTACTTAAATACATCAATCAGTTTCATTTTATTTACAATGTAACAATCATGATTAAATTATTGGCTATCATCTATAATAGGCTAGAAGGGTCTGGACTTTATTATGAAACTTTCTGGTGTTAATATTCAATTGTGTAAAGAGAGCTGTAGAATACAAATTGCTTCAAGAAGGCAATGAGATCCTATAACATTCAAATGACAAAAGTAGCTTCTTAATCTTGTTTTGATTCACAGCTTAGAAGCATAATGTTAAAATGGTTTCCCAATGTAAAAAATTTCTACCTAAATCACTGCTATTATCCTTTCTGCTCTTCTGTTTACATCACTAAACTAAATTTTAAAATTCTGGAAAGAGTGCGAGCCGCAGTTTTTTTCAATCTTTTAGAAAGATACTACTCTGCTAAAATGTTGATGAAAATTGAATGGTCTTTGCATGACACTTAAATGATGAAAAGTCAATTTAAAAACAACTCGTACTGAATAAGTGATTGTTTCACAGGTGAAATTGATATAACTATTCAGTACACAAACACAAGGAAATCTGCAGATGCTGGAAATTCAAGCAACACACATAAAAGTTGCTGGTGCCTCTTCCTAGAGATGCTGCCTGGCCTGCTGCGTTCACCAGCAACTTTTATGTGTGTTGCTAACTATTCAGTATCCTTTTTTAAATAGCTAACAGTCACTGATTCTAAATACATCACTGTTCATCATAATGGCTGTTTAATGAGTAGTTTCAAGGCCAGTTATTTAGTATTTTGTGAAAGTAGAAGCCTATAAGATTCAGTATGGTACAGCTTTAAATCTGTAATCTAACTACTTGCAGCCTAAATTTGAAGTTATTTCCATTACTGTTTTCGTGGAACAACAGCAAATACACATATAAATGTTTTCTAAAGTTAAAGCAGGAGGAATTTCATGTAAAAAAGATAAGAACTTAAATACCACACAGAATAATTTTAAACTGATTAATGACTAGTTCTGTAATGCAGTTACCGCACCAAAATTAGGATGGTACCATCTTATCTAAATTGTAAGAATTACAAGTTACATTGCAAGGATTCTTTCACAATTATATTCCATTACTTTTACGTTATATTACATTTAATACCAGCACATTACTAATTATTTTACTCTGACTTGCCTGGAGTTTTTTTCCCATTTAGATCAAATAGATTTATGAGTCTTTACTGCTGACCGTGATTATGCACTCCGCTGTCTACCATTACGTTTTTCAACAGTCCTACTGAGAGCTAGTCTGTCAAGTTCAGTCTCAATCCTGCTAGTGGTGATCTGAAGAGCAGAATTAATATTCAATATTTAGTTAAGAAGACTCAGGTACTGGATGCAATGATCTCGCATGTGTTGCCAGGTGCCTTGTCCCTATGGAAGGAGAATTCGTAGTGCTGTATTGATATACATTTGAAGTGTGTCTTCCAGTGAGATGTATCTGCTTTTTTTAAAGAAAAATCTATTCTTATCGAATGAAATAAATACCCATTGATCTGCACTAGTAATAAAGGCCACACTCATTTAAAAGTGATCTGATCCAGAGCTAAAGGCCTTCTCTGCTAACTGCTGTGTACACCCATGTATTGGTATGGATCTCTTAACCTCTGTCACCATCTATCACAAGTTCCACCTGATTAAAATAGGAAACTAGGAATGGTTTTGACAATCCTATCTTTGAGTACTGAAAGCAGATTTTTGAAACTGCTAATTAATTGCCTCCTGGAATGAAATCCACTTCATTCCCAACACTTTCCCTTGATGTGGAAGCTTCTAGCACCTGCGCTGGAAATGTAGCTTATATCTTTTTGTCTTTGCACGCTTTCATTGACGTTTGTCTTATCTGAATGCTGCTCTCTCTAAATGTAGCAATGACTGAAGATGATTTTATTGGTAAATAATTGTGAGGACAAATCACTTCCACTTTCTCAAAGCTAGTGTGGCATTCAGAAATAAGAATCAGTGGATGCCTTATGTTTTAATCATCAGGTTGAAGGTCAGAAGATCAGCAGGAAGGAGAATCACAGGACTGGAAGCCTGGTGATTGCAGAAGGATGTGGGGGAGAGGGGGAGGATGTCTGTTGCTGGCCTGTGCACCTCTAACACAGAGAATGCACTAGGTTAGCAAGTGTGAATCGCAGAAGGAACCTGTTGTATTCTCCTCATGATATAAATGGCCATTGCCAGCTTCTCTCATTTAATATTATTTCCTGTTGCATTGTGTTGAAAAATTATAACGTTAAAAAAGTGAATTTCCTCACACTTGCCAATTGTTAGACTGCCATAGGATAGGATTCACCACTATCATAACGTAGTGACTCAGAGACCTCAATAACAAAAGCCTGAGTTTTGATCCAACTGTTACCAGTACGCCCTGCTTGGATCACAAGAACACGATGATTTTTCTCAATGATTAGCTCTCAAAGGAGAATGGCTGGCAGGTTTTCTTCTGCACTGAAAGGAGGGAAATGGAACAGAGCGATGTTTCAAAAATCTGGTTATATTTAAATGGAATGTGGTATTGGCTGAGGCACTGTGAACAAACTGTCCCTGTTGTCTCAGGCAGGGTGGAGCATATGACAGAAAGAAAAGCAGGAGTATGGGGGGGGGGTGGAATGCGGTCTGCTCTGTTGGGGAGGGAAGGAGAATAAATTGACAATTTAAATGAAATTAGGAAAATATTCTAATACGAAATGCCTACTTCAGCAAAGGTCCACAGACATATGTGCACATACTTCAGTCACTTGCAAGCTTTTCTTTATCCCTAGAGAGCATTACTGGATAGAGCATGTGTTCGAGAAAGCAGTCAGTGTGTTTTAAGGAGTAAATAGATCTGATGCCCAAATAATTTTGCAACCAGTTTGGAAGGCTTCTTATCTTCCTGCGTATTTGAAACACCACACCAGACAATATTGCAACTAGTCAGGATACTGTTAACAGTACATCAGCAGAAGTTTGTTAGAGTGTTTGTGACAAGCCAACCCCTCTCAATCTACTAAGAAAGTAAAGATGCTGGTGTGCTTTCCTTGTGATTCTATCCCAGGACAGGTCATCTGATATGTCAATGCCCAGGAATTTAAAGCTGCTGACCCTCTCCACCGCTGATTCCCCACTGTAGACTGGAGCATGTTTACCCCCCTTCCTCTTCCTGAAGTCAACAATCAGATCTTTTGTTTTACTGGGATGTTGTGTGTGAGTTGATGTTGTTGTACCACTTGACTAGGTGTCCTATCTCATTCCTGTATGCTGTCTCTTCACCTCCTGTAATTCGTCCAACAGCAGTGATGTTGTCAGGGAACTTGCTTATGGCATTGGAATTGTGCTCTGTGTGTGTGTGTAGAGAGCAAAGCAGAGGGCAAAGCATGTGTAAGGAAAGGGTTAATTGTGATTCTTCCTTGGTACAAGACAAACTAAAATGGAAGGTCAAAGACAAAATGATGTCAGTTTAGAATGTGGTGATAGTCTGGAGATTTGCATAAACACATCTCCTCAAGATTAGAAAATGAACAATGTTTTCCTCCTTACAGACCCATTGTCTCTGTTTCCTAAACTCTGTAACTGGGCTGAAGGTCATGAGAGATAAAGGACTGTAGCTGGAATCACTAAATGATGGTGTAGAACTGGGATGATAATTATATTGTAGTTTAGAAGGAATCTTAAAGGGTATAAAAGGGGGCATTTTCTTTGTGCAAGGGAGGAGAGCTTAGTCATAGACTAGGTAATAACTGGTGCTAGTGCTAAGAGAAGATAGGGAACAGTATAGTGTATCAAGAGCGTTAGATTATGTTGAGTTGTCAGATCTGTGGTTTCCCCTCCGACATTGCAGAGATCGGCTTGTTAAATGGATGTTGTTCTTCTTCTCCGCGTCTTGTGGTGCATTGGGTGGCAATCTTGCCATTTCTTTAGCACTTGTCTGTTTCTTACGAGATTGAAGGCGTACGGTTCAGCAATGCTGAAGCCTTCACCTATCTGGGAAGCTGCCTCACCTCCTCCTGCAGCCTAGATTGAGAGGTCTCAAACAGACTTGCAAAAGCTGGGGCATCCTTTGGCAGGCTATGGACGTATGTGTGGGGAGAACGTGGCATCTGGCTGAAGACCAAGATGGCATTTTACAGGGCAGTCGTCCTGCCTTCTCTGCTGAACGGCTGTGAAACATGGACCCCATACCGCAGGCACATCTAGATGCTTGACTAGTTCTACCTGGAATACCTTCACAAGATCATGGGCATCTCGTGGCAAGACAGAGTCCTCACCTCAGAAGTGCTACGAAGGGCCTAGAGCTCTGGCACAGAGACACTGATCATGAAGGCTCAACTTCAACGGTTTGGATATGTGGTCCGGATGGAAGACAACTGCCTCTGAAAGATGGTATTCTTTTCCGAGCTGGCACACGGCCCCAGGGAGCAGGGAGGCCCCACAAAACACTATAAAGACCACGTGAAAGTGTCCTTGAAGGCGTGCAATATCCCTGTGACTGGCTGGTAGGGCTTGGCCAAAGACCACAACGCCTGGTGCCTGGCAATCTCCAAAGGCACCAGCACATTCGAAAAGCAGCAGAGCTTCTGCTTAGTGTTAGCCCGCTGACGCCTGTGCCCCCTGGCGATCTGAAATGACAGCTTGCGTCTCAGCAGGATGTGGTCAGTCCAGCAGTCTGCACCCCTCATCGCTCTGGTGATGATCACATCCCCGATGGCCCAGCGCCTTGTGATCACGTAATCAGTTCTTGGAGCACGTGTGCATCCAGGTTGCCTTGTGGATATCTGGAAGCTGAAAGAGGATGTTGGTGATTGTCAGCCCATCTTCTGCACAGAAGGTGAGTAGTAGCTGCCCAAAGAATTCTCCTTCCCAAGGCCATGCCTGCCAATGACCTCCGGCCAAGACTGATGGTCAGTGCCTCCTCAGGCACTAAAGTCACCCAAGGAGCAGGATCTTGTCATCTTTGGGGACAGAGCGCAGTAGTTGGCCGAGTTCCTGGTAGAACAGTTCCTTCTGTTCAGAGGTGTAGGTCATGGTGGGTGCGTAGGCACTGATCAGAGTTGGCCTCATTACCACGAGGCAACCATTGATGCCTCTGGGGAGGGTCTCCTGGTTCCTGACGACTGTGGTCCGGACGGCAAAGCCAACTCCAGCTTCTCTAGCCTCATCCTTTCCCTTGCCACTCCAGAGAAACATGTAGCCAGCCCCTACTTCTGTGATTTCATCAGTCTCTGCCCGGTGTGTCTCACTGGGCGCTGCAATGTCGACATTGTACTGCTGAAGCACGTGTCCTACAAGTGCAATTCGCCCCTCTGTCTGTTACTGGTCTTGTTGTCCATGAATGTCCTGACATTCCTGAAGTTCCTGACGTTCCAGGTTCCAACACAGAGTTTGCTCAGCTTTCTGGAGATTCTTCTCTCTCTTGTGGTTTTTGAGGTAGTTTGACTGTGAAATAGATGTCCAGTCAGCTGTGGTATGCTGACAGGATAGGGTGAGGAAAGCTTTCTTTAGGTCACCTTTTCCAGACCTTTGCCCATGAGGGAGGAGCAGTGCGGTCACTGAAGAGGGCTGCTTTGTCGCCAAGGTGGCTGCCGAAGACTGCCCTTGTCTCATGAGAAGAGAACGACCATTTTGCCTTGGCTGCCTGAGTGCAGGTCCATGACTAGTGGCTTCCAGCACCATCTTATGCCTGCCACCATCGCCACTCACCTATCGCCCCACGTCTTGAGTTGGTTGAGGAGGTTTTCGTCACCAAATCCTGGGCAGGAGATGTATAAAGTCCATGAGTTGCCCAAGCATCAGAATCCCCCTCTCTGTCCAGATGCTGATGTCAAAAGGGATGCCAGGCATCAGGTTTTGACGATGGCTGAACTGCAGGAGCAACCAGAATGATGGTGAATCAATATCAGATTGCCTTAGGGGCTCCAACTCTGGATCCCTTCCTCAGGGTTTACTCCCAAAGCCTTTCCCATGAGTGGGTATAGGTGCAAGGCAGTGGATTTTTAAAATCAGGGTTTTCTTTCTCCTGGGTGTGCTGCCTTCCGAGGCTAATGGTCCCCACCTGCCCGAAGCAACTGGTTTCAAAGTGACCTGCCTTTGCTCCTTCTCCTGTCAGTGTGTCAGTGTAAACAGTTTTGCCATGTGAAGGCCAGGAGTTGGACTTGGTTATCAGAGGCTAAGCTGAGATGCACACTATTTACAACACTTTATAGATTGTGGGAGGTTATTCCCACTACCACCCCAGCTATGACAACCATTTGGAACTACAGCCATCTTGTCCACACAGATCTTTAGGATTTGGCTGGAATGTCATCTAGAAAAGATGCTTTTCATGGATTCACCCTCTTGAAGAATGCCCAGACGCCAACCTCAAAGACTGAGATTACTGGGTCATTTGGGGATGTGGGGGCTTTAATGGTGTCTCATTGCTCTCCCAATCAAAGTATGCAAAAAAAAGATATTGAACTCCTCTGGTAGTGATGGCTTGTTGCTATTAATGCTACCTGATCTTGCCTCGTAGGACGTCATTTTGTGCAAACCCTGCCACAGCTGCCGAGCATCCATCTGTGATTCCAGTTTAATCTGAAATTGCCCCTTTGTGCTCACAGTGTCCTTCCGGAGATCGTAACTGGAGTTCTTATGTTACTCTGGGTTGCCATTTCTTAAGTTTTAGCTTTCATCCGATTATTGGTTTATCCAGGGCTTATGATTAGGGAAGACTCAGAATACCTCCATGGATACACACTTTCCCATGCATGTCTTTATGAAGTTGATGATTACTGTGGCATATTCATTTATGATGGATCCTTGAACATGTTCCAGTCCATGAATCGAAGCACTTCCGAGTTCGTACCTCTGCCTCTTCTGTCTATCTCTTCACTGTCAGCCTAAGTGGCATTGCACTCTTCAATCGTGGTCTGCACACAGGCATGTGGTTGGATCTACTAAAGTGTGGGCTTGGGAAGGACTGGTTGTAGGTAGAGTAGTGGTCCAGTGTGCTTTTTCTCTAGTGTTGCAGGTTATAGCATTCTTGTTGGTTATAGCACTTCACCTCTGAAGCGATGACTTCTACCTGAGGTGAGATGCATCCTGTAGTCAGGATGACAGCAGGGAACTCTGGGAAGGTAGAATGGTGAACACTTCACTTGACCTTGGTGCCACGTGTTCCAAGTCCTTCAGTTTTTCCACCAACAAGCAAATCGCTGATAGGGTAAACCTGCAGTCCCTAAGTTCTTATTGTCCAACAGGGTCTCGTGATGTTAAAAAATATGTTTGAAAAAGACAATACTACCTTTGGTTGGCCCTGTAGAAGCTGCTGCCTCCAAGTGTGCTGCCACCTTACTGGAAGTTCATGGTAGTGAAGCAACTCAGAAGGTGGCAATGCAGTATGCTATGCCAACAAAATCTTATTGAGATGAATAGATATTAATATTATATAATTAAGTGATAGAAGTAGGAGAGAAATAGCAGGCTGAGGGTAGGAGAGCCGTGGTCCTTTCTAGTTTTTCCTTTCTAACATCCAACCATACCATTAACTAAGGTGTGAAAATGCTTTTCAAAAACTTTTTATATTCATTATTTCTACCAATATTCACTATGAAAATGCGAAAATGTCTGGATGCAATCAAACTGGCTTTAAAATTTCATGTAGTCTGGAGGTTGGTAGATATGTTTTAAAGAAATATAATACTTCAAATGCCCATGGAATTGTATCATAGAATACTTGGAATTGAGTGAAAAGTAGACGGCTGAGCTAATACTTTGAAGAGTTCAAAGAATTTTTACTGAAATGAGAGACTGAGAGAAGGTGGAAAATTATAAGTCTGGGATATACAAATCTGCAGTACTTTATCAATGTATAATGTGTTGTTAAAATCTGTGTGAACTTCTCTAAATCTGATTTATGAACTGCTTAACCTTCCAACAATTTTTTTTTTTTGCAACTTGCTTCAGTGTTTGACTTGAAGCGCAGTTTAACTTGGAGGTTTACACTTTAAGCAGATGATATCAATCCCACTAAATCCTGTAACTTCAAAACCATGGACAGCTACTAGCCTGCAATAGGGAGAAGGTATATTATATTACTGCTTTTAGTGTATTTCTGTCTCGACAGGAGGCAATATTACTTTTTAAATAAAAAGATTAGAGAATCTACAAAAATAAAGACATAGCACCATGATTTCAGTAACTGGAAAGCAATGGATTCTTTAAAGAAAAAAAAAAGTTACTGAATGTGAGAGTCAATGTGTTGTGTTCAATTTTCCAAATGTATCTGACAGGTTTCAGAAATAGTTGCAAAAAAAACACATAAGTTAATATCAGCTTGTAATTTAAATCAGGACAGAAGTTTAGTATGGGTTCATTGTGGTTTATAATGTTTGCAATGGCTCAGTCAACATGAAGCCTCTTTTAGTAGAGGAGTGTATATGCTCTTGTCTTATGCAAAGCAAACTGTTTATATGTCAATGGATTGATGTTATTAACACTGCTTTATAGACTGCACTCACAAGTTTTGCAGATGCCAAAGATAGATATATCAACATGGAAAGTGCTTCTATTGAATCAGTGTTTAGATTGTGTGAGGCCATGCACAGCTTGCTGTAGAAATCAATGCCTGGCAAGGGCATGAAAGGGACGTTACAGAAACTATTCCTGACTGCATAGATCTCGGCTCGGTTGTACAAACCATGCACACACAGGTACTGTGCATGTAGCAAATGTTATGTGCAATTAGATAAAGTACACCTACAGCATCATTGAACATTGGCTGCACCACACTGCATGAGCTGTAAACTTGACAACCTCATGACCATGAGGGTTTGGCCTTAGGATAACTGTGGGAAGGGACAACCAGGAGTGGCGAGCTCCTTTCTGGTTTTGCACTTTGTGCCCATCCCATCTATTTATTTTATTTTATTTAGAGATACAGAATGGATCAGGACCTTCCAGTCAACCGAGTCAGCACCCAACCACCCACCGATTTAACCATCGCCTAATCACAGGACAATTTACAATGACCAATTAACCTACTAACTGTTACATCTTTGGACTGTGGACAGAAACTGGAGTATTTGGAGGAAACCCACGCGCACACAGGAAGAAGATGCAAGTTCTCTTACAGAGAACCCCAGAATTGGACTTCGAACTCTGAAGCCTTGTGCTGTAATGGTGTCGCACTTACTGCTTTGCTACTGTGGCACAAATTTCACCAGCTCCCATTCAATGGGGGACCTCTCCCTGTTGTGGGTGAATAATTGGCTGTATGCTGTGATGTTTGCAGCAGTGACAGGTGTGAATCAATCCCAGTGCAGAGCAATGGTGGGAGGATGCTGATTTTTTTGCCTTGTCTAACAGTCTAACATGTGGACCTGTAGAACAACTGAGGAGAAAGGTTTCTGGAAATCTTTTTTTACCCTAAAATTTTTTACAAAGAAATATTAAATAACATTGCATTCAGTAAGTATTAAGAATGTACTGCACAATAACATGCTCTAATCCTGATTATTAGTAAGATGTAAAAGGACTTAGAAAGTTTGAAACAAGCACTGCAAAATCATAATTCCAATTATTTATACAAGTCTAACATAGAAATCCCTGATTACTAATAAGCATGCACTTCTCAGTTACACTGCAGTAATACTGATTATTAATAACATCCAACAGCAATCCCTTTTTATTAATAAGCATGCAGAATCTACAACTTACATGATTGTCACCTTTAAGTGATTAGCTTGACAGTCATTTGACATGACTCTTCTGTGATCACCTGATTATTATGTTTTTGACTACACTATGCCTTTCTATCCAAGATGTGGTATCTTTCTATTTCATAAGAATAATAGCTGTAGTTGTTTTAACTTTCTGTCGCCCAAGTCATAATCTTTAGAACTTCAAGGGCAAATAATCAATACCTCTTTATCTGGAATTGCTCTTTTGTCAAAGCAGCTACCCATCAAAGTTCCCAGTCATGGTCTGCTGGGTTCTTATCTTAGAAAACAACAGCAGTTTTATTTTAAACTCCTGTTGGTCTCAGGCACCTTACAGATACATAAAATTTGATCTTGTCTTAGCAATTTAAAACTCAGCTCACTTTAATTATGCTGAGAAGTTTATATGAGGCTTGATCAAGATTAATATAAATGGACAATGAAACAACAAAACCACATTTACTGGGCATTCTGACCTCTGCAAGGGACTGGCAGCTGTTGGTGGACCTCAAACAGCAGCTGAAGTTCCCCAACCATATCGCAGCCACCAGCCTGCAACCAGACATTGTCCTAGTGTCTGAGTCTACTAAGCAAGTGGTGTTGCTGGAGCTGACAGTCCCATGGGAAGATAGCTTGGAAGAGACCTTTGAAAGGAAGCTCTCCTAGTACGCAGGACTGGTCAGCAACTGTCAGCAGGCTGGCTGGAGAGCGAGGTGTCTCCCAGTGGAGGTTGGTTGTAGGGGATTCGTAGCCCGTTCCTTAGTTAGAGCCTTCAGCATTTTGGGCATCGAGGGAGAGAGGAAGAAGAGAGCCGTCCGCAGTACCACCGATGCGGCAGAGAGGGCCTCAAGATGGCTGTGGCTCAAGAGAGGGGAGCCATGGAGTCATAAGTAGCTAGCCATCTGGACACAAGCTGGGGTCTGATCAGCCCCGGCTGGGTCACCTGGAGGAGGTTGTATGATGTTGAAAGACCCGAAACACCCAATGATTCCAGGAACATCACTGACAAAGTGTCCAGAAGCATCAATAGATGTATGTACACAGCTTAGGGTTTTAGAAGAGAAATGCCTTTCAAGGGGATGAAGAGGTGAGAGACGTTGGGAGACTAAGAAATCATGTTGATTCAGACAGATAGGATGATAATTGATGTGATGAAAGATGTTATGTTCTTCATTTTGTGTTATTTTACGACAATACATTGTCATAGTAAGTAAATGCAATTGTAACTGCAGTTATGTTCATCTGACCGTCAAATGACAAAGGCTGATGATTTGCCCCAGACCTCACTTCAACAAGTGCAAGCTTGGGTCATTTTCAGGTTGACTGAGAATGTACAAGTTTCTAAGAAATGTGGATCCAGAGCATGTCCTCCCCAGGGTTATAACATTGATCAGGAGCTGTGTGCATCAACTTCCACTCCGACTTGTGTGAGTGACTGATGACATTGAATCCCATTGGGTATTTCTTACAGAGCCCAATGCAAAATATAGATTTTCTAAATGAGCACTTCTTGACAAGGATACAGATGGAAGTGATTAAAGAAAGCTCTGTAGAACACAAAACCTTCAGAACTGTTGGGACCGTCTGTCAAAGCTGAAAGAATGCTCATTACATTAATACATGATATTTCTACTCTTTGCTCAGCTGCCTTTGGGAGACGTAAAGGAGTAATTCCTTTCCCTAGACATTTGATCTTTGGTTATTTTCCTTGCTTAGTTGCTGTCCAGTGTATTACAAGTTATACTTAAACTTCCTAACAGATGTGCTCAATGGGAAAGAATGGCTGATATTTATTGAGAAATGCTTTAGGTCAAATATCTGATCTAGAATATGGTTAAACATCTAAGAACAGAAGAATATTTAAGACTGTGAAAGACTGGTGGAACTAAAATGCACACCTGTTTTTCATAGGACTTAATTCCAGACAAATTTCTGCCGACCAACTTGATCTCCAATTGCATAGTCCCTTCATGCGATTCATAATAATGGCCTTCTCTGGCATATGCATTCCAGCCAGTTATTACTTGCTATGCAACACAAATATCTACTTGACTTGCTTTATTTTGTACTTCCAAGTTGTTTTCACTGGTATTTGAAATACATATCTCAGTGAGCAGTAAACTTGAGCCAGTGTCAAAATGAAAACATTAATTAGGTCTTCACATAAACATGGAGATCGGAGGTAAAGTGGGTCAGTATTGTATTAGAGGATCTGTCCTGGGACTTGCATGTAAGTGCCATCACACAGAAGGCATGGCAGCACCTCTGCTTTCTTAGAAGTTTGCACTGATTTGGCATGTCATCACAAACCGCTATACATGCACAGTGGAGAACATCCTAACTGGTTGCATCAAGGCTTGGTATGGAAACAGTAAATGCCCAGGAATAGAAAAAAAAGCAACTACAGAAAGTTGTGGGTACAGCCTATTCCATCACAAGTGAAGCCTTCCCCTCCATGGAGCACATTTACAAGGAGCTTTGTCACGAGAAAGAAGCATCCATCATCAAAAATCCCCCTCACCATCCAGACCATGCAATCTTCTTGTGACTACCATCGGGCAGGATGTACCGAAATCATAGTTCCCACATCAGCAGGATCAGGAACCATTATTAGCCTACCACCCTCAGGCTCGTGAATTGTCATGGACGACTTCACTCACCACTACTCTGAACTGATACTATGTTCTACAGGTTCACTTTCAAGGACTTTTACAACTCAAGTTCTCAGTACTGTTTTATTTGCACTATCTGTCTTCTTTCGCACAGTTTTTTTGTCAGTCTTTGATTATGTATAATTTTTTGTAAATTCTCACATATTTATTTTCCTGTAAATGCCAGCAAGAAAATGAATCTATATGTATTTTGATAAAAGGAATACTTTGAACTTAGAACTTTGAAGTACTTTATTCATGATTTGGTTTTCTATTTTTCCATATAATAGTGTAGACCATTTTGAATTAATAATGCAAACTTATTTGTCTCCACAGCCAAACCAAGTATAGACTGCCTTTAGGGTTCTTATCATGCTAATGTCTTAATGTACAGTGGAAAAAACAATTTTTGCCCATTGTACAGAAGACATGGTGGGGGGGGGCAGAGGTCACTGAAGCCAGGCTTTGAAGCCCTTTTCTCTCCATTGGTTCCCTGTTCTCAGTTCAGTTACTTGATACTATATTCATCTGCAGTCTATTTGCTAGCTAATAAAAATCAACCAGCATTTACTTATACTGATTTTAATTATGTGTTCTGCTTCCTGATGTAGTATTAGCTGAAACATGAAGATTTTGCTTATGATAATTTAATCCATCTGAAACAAACTTGTCATATCCAAGGAGATTCCCTTTCTACTCTTAGACCAGAAACCATAAGACAGAGGAGCAGAATTAAGACATTTGGCCCATTGGGTCTGCTCTGCCATTCCATCATGGATGACTTGTTATCCCTCTCAAATCCATTCTCCTGCCTTCGCCCCGTAAGATTTAGCACCCTGATTAATCAAGAACTTAGCGAACTCCACCTTAAATATACCTAATGACTTGGCCTGTACAGTTGTCTGTGGCAAAGAATTCCACAAATCTACCACCCGCCTTTGAGTGGAAAATCAGACAAAAGGTAGTGGATTCGGCCCAGTACATCACAGGTAAAGCCTCCCAACCATTGAGCATATCGACATGAAACATTGCTGTAGAAAAGCAGGATCCATCAGTAAAGATCCTCACCACCCAGGCCATGCTCTTTTCTCACTGCTACCATCAGGTAGAAGTTACAGGATCCTCAGGACCTGCACGACCAGGTTCAAGAACAGTTATTACCATTCAACCATCAGGCTCTTGAACAAAAGGGGATAACTATATTCATTTAAAGACTCTGTTATATTGTTATTTCATGTTTGTTATTTATTTCCATCTGCATATGCAGTTTGTTTGCAGTTAATGGTTCCTGATGTTTACAGTTTACTGTTACTGTTCTATAGATTTGTTAAGTATTCCCACAGAAAAAGTATCTCAGGGTTGTATCTTGTGACTCGTATGTACTCTGATAATAAATTTTAACTTGAACTTTGAACTTTTTTTCATTATTTTCATTCAAAGCGGCCATCCTTCAATTCTGAGGCTGTGCATCTTTGATCCTGGACTCCACAACTATAGGAAACATTCTCTCCATATCTGTCTAGGCCTTTCAGTATTCAATAGGCTTTATTGAGATCCCCCCTCATTCTTAACTCCTGCAAGTACAGGCTCAGAGCCATCAAATGCTTTTCATATATTAACCCTTTCACTCCTGGAACCATTCCCAGCAACCTCCTCTGGACTGTCTCCAATGCCAGCTCATGTTTTCTTAGGTAACGGGCTCCAAGGCTGCTCATAATATTCCAGGTGATGTCTGACCAATACCTTATAAAGCCTTAGCATTCCATTTATATTCTAGTCATTACCAATGATTCCTCAATCTCTTCAGCCCCCTCTTTCAGGATGCTGGGGTGTATTCCATCTGGTCCAGGTGACTTATCTGCCTTCAGACATTTCAGCTTCCAAAGCACCTTCCCTTTAGTAGTAGCAAGGACACTCACTTCTGTCCGCTGATGCATTTCTGACATTCTGCAAGTATCTTCTACAGTGAAGACTGACACAAAAATACTCATTCAGTTCATCCGCCATTTCTTTGTCCCTCATTTACTACCTTGTCAGCATCGTTTTCCAGCAGCCCAATATCCAGCTCTCTTTCACTCTTAATATATCTGAAAAATCTTTTTGTATCCTATTTTATACTATTGGGGAACTTACTTTCATTTTTCATTTTTTCTCTCTTTATGGATTTTTAGTTGCTTTCTCTTGGTTTTTAAAAGCTTCCCAATCCTTTACCTTCCCACTAATTTTTGCTGTCTATATGGCTTCTGTTTGGCTTTTATGCTATCTTTGACTTCCCTTGTCAGCCACAGTCTCCTCATCCTCCATTTAAAATACTTGCACACCTTTGGGAAATATCTTTCCTGTGGCTTCTGAATTTCTCCCCAAAACACCAGCAATTGTTTTCTGGCATCATCCCTGCTGGTGTCCTTCTGACCAGCTCCTCTCTCAATCTTCTGTAATTCTCTTTATTCCACTGTAATACTGATGCATCCAGTTTTAACTTCTCTTCTCAAAATGTAGGGTGAATACTATCATTTTATGATCACATCTCCTAAAGGTTCCTTTATCTTAAGCTCCCAAATCAAATCTGGGTCACTAAATAACAGCCATTCCGCTAGTGGGCTTAATGACAAGCTGTTGTAAAAAGCCAACTCACAGGCAATGTACAAATTCCCACTCCTGGGATTCAGAACCAACCTGGTTTTTCCAATTAACCTGCATCTTGAAATTTCCCATGACTATTGCAACATTGCCCTTTTTACAAGCCTTTTCTATCTCCATTTGTAATTTGTAGCCCAGGAAGACTGTTTGGAGACATATATATAACTTCTATCAGGGTCTTTTTACCCTTCCATTAACGAGGATTCAACATCTTCTGATCCTACGTCATCTCTTTCTGAGGATTTGATTTCATTTTTTTTTACCAACAGAGCCACCTCACCCTGTCAGCCTATTGCCTGTTCTTTCAATACAATGTCCTTCGATTTAATATCCTTGGATTTTAAGGTTCCAACTATGATCTTCTCACAGAGATGCCCACAACATCACACCTGCCAATCTGTAACTGTGCTACAAGATCATCTACCTTATTCTGTATACTGCATTCTATCAAACATAACACTTTCAGTCCTGTATTCATCATCTTTTTGATTTTGGCCCCTGTTACACTTCAACTTATCCCACTGACTGCATTCTTTCCCATCCTTCCTCACAGTCTCACTGCACACTGCATCTAGTTGCATACCAACTGTCCCATCCTCAACCTTATCACACTGGTTCCCAACCCCTTGCCATTTGAACTTTAACCCTTCCCTACAGCTTCAGCAAACTAGCCTGCAAGGATATCAGTCCCCCTTGGATTCAGCTGTAGCCCATCCCTTTTGTAGAGGTCATACATTTCCTAGAAAAGATCCCATTGATCCAGAAATCTGAAACCTTGCTCCCTGCACCAATTCTACAGCCATACATTCATCTGCCAAACCACCCTATTCTTAACCTTACTGGCACGTGGCAGAGGCAGCAATCCAATGATTGCTACCCTGGAGGTCCTGCTTTTCAGCTTTCCACCCAACTCCCTATATTCTCTCTTCAGGACCTCTCCCCTTTTTCTACCTATGTCGTAACGTTCATATCGTGACCTGGTTAATCCGAAAGGAGACCAATCCTGACACCACGTGCCAGACAAGAATGGCTGACTGTCTGGTGCAACACTCTCAGAAGGACCAGTGTCGTTGGTGCCAACGTGTGCCACTGCAGGGTAATGTAATTGATGGAAACATACATAATTCACAACCACCGATACTGAGTTGGGGTTCACCTTAAGAGGCAGGTCTGGCATGATGACATAATATGTGAAGTACTTTTGCCACGCTTTGTGTTCAGTTTTTTTTCAGTTCAATAAATGAATTGTAGGATTCTTTTCTTAAACATAAAATGCCTCATGTTGTTTTATTTGTGAAAACGTACACCATGACTCCTTTAAATTTCTGTGGACCCAATCCAAGGCATCGCTAAATTTAGTACATGTGAAGCAATATACCACCTTGGTTTCTCTTTCCTGTCCGCAGAATCTGCTTCCTGCTCCTCTAATTACGGAACCCTGCATCACCTCTGCACTACTACTCTCCCTCCATCCCTTCTGAGCCACAGAGCCAGACTCAGCACCAGAGACCTGGTTACTGTGGCTTCCCCAGCAGGTTGCTCCCCCCCGCAACACCATCCAAGGTGCTGTATATATTATTGAGGAGTACTCTGCACTGGCTGTCTATTCTCTTTTCCTCTCGTGACAGTTACCAAAGTACCTACCTCCTGTAACTCCTATCTGTCACCTTCCCATCTTCCTGTATGAGCTGAAGGTGATCAAGGTGTGGCTCCAGTTGCTTAACATGGTCTCTAAGGGGCTGCAGTTCAATGCACTTTAAGCAGGTGTAGCTACCAGGGAGATTGGAGATCTTCCAGAGTTCCCACATTTCACACAAAGAACATACCACTACCCCTGGATCCATTTTCAGCACACTAGCTACGTACTAACAGAATAAAAAAATTACTCAAAAGTCACTTAGAACCTCCAACTGCGCTTGCCTAAGCCTGTTGAGCCAAAGACAGACCACTCTAACACTGCCCACTCACACAGTGGATGCTCCGCTCACACCTCCATTTTTTTATTGACACCGCGCTGATCACAGCCCGCCCAAAAAGAGCTGAAGAGCACCGGAGCTCTTTTTAAACTTCATGCTGCATCACCAATGAATGGTCTCCTGTGCTGATAAAGAGCCAAGAAGCATCCGAGCTCTTTTTAAACCTCATGCTGTGTGAGCAACGAGCAACCTTCCGTGCTGATTGCAACCTGGCAAAAACCACCTGAGCTCCCCTCAAACCTCATGCTGTGTCACCAACAAACGACCTCTCGCGCTGAATGCAGCCCGCTGAGAAAAAGCCGATAAGCCCCTGAGCCCTCCTTAAACCTTCCAATGTGTCACCAATGAATGACCCCTAGGCTGATTGCAGCCTGCTGCTTTAGTTTATAACATTTCTATTTATAGCTAAGAATTCTTGCCTTAGAATTTGTGGAAACTTGTCCTGCGTGGAATGACAAGCATCAAGTTGCCTCTGCTTAAAATGTTATTAAGTCCCTGGAATCGTTCATACACTCAAAACAAACCTGTAATAATCTATAATTATATTACTTTAAAATATTGTTTTTTTTATAATTTACAATATTCATGATCAATATCTGGACATTGTTAGCAAGTCCAGCATCTCTTGTTCATCACTAATTTCTCTTATAAAAATGGTGGTGAGTCATCTTTCGCTACTGTAGTACTCTGATAAACATACTTCAGAAGTGTGGTTGGGTAGGAACTGCACGACTCACATCAAATGAGGAACAGCAGTTTAATTCCAAGTCAAGATGATGTGTAATTGGAGGGAACCTATAGCTGGTGGTGGCATTCCCATGTCTCTGCTTCTCTCTGTACTTCCTGGTGGTAGAGTGTTGGACATCGTAGGTTTGGGATGTGCTGGTGGAGTTGCCTAGGTGACTGATAGCACACACTGCAGACATTGCACACTGCCAGTGCGGGGAATGAATGTTTTTCAGGACAGAGGGAGTACCGCTCATACAGACCACTTTGTCCTGGATGGTGTTGAGCTTCTGGAGAGTTTTTGGAGTTATGATTTAACTAGGCAAGCGGAAAGCATTTATCTCACTTCTGGTTTGTCCTTTTAGATGCTGAAAGTGCCTTTGGATATTGGGAAGCAGGTCACTTGGCAAGATACCTAGCTTCTGTCCTGCAGTTGTGGTCACAGTGTTAATGTGGCGGGTTCCAGTTGAGTTTCTCATCAATGGTGATCCCCGGGATGTTGGAGAACTCAGCAAGATAATACCATTGGATGTCAAAGATAGGTGGCTAGACTTTCTCTTCTCAGAAATGTCCATTGCCTGCACATTTGTGGGACAAAAAGTATTTGCCACTTGATAGTCTATGTCTGAATGATGCCTAAGTCTTGCTGTGGACAACATGGGTTCTCACACTGGAGGATTAGTTGTGGATGGAAATGAATATTATGCAATCATCAGCAAACATCTTCAAGCTTAACCTGATGATGAATCAAAGGTCATTGATGAAGCAGCTAAAACAAGTTGGGTAAAGAACCTGATGGATTCCTGCAAGGATGTCCTGTGGCTGGAATGTTTGATCTCCAAAAACTACAACTGAGCAAGGTATACCTCCAAACACTAACGTGTTCTCCCGTTGATAGCCATCCTCTGATGTCCATTTTGACAGAGCTTCTTGAGGTCATGTTTTGTCAAATACTGTCTTTCGTTCAAGACCAATTACTCTGACCACACTTCTGGAGTTTGTCTCTTTTGTCCATGTTATGACCAGGTTACGCTGAGTTCTGGAGCTGAGCGGTGTTGGTGGGCAGGTTATTGGTGAGTAAGTGCTGCTTGTTAACAATTTTGATAATACCTCCCATTGTTTTTGTGGAGTTCAACAGTAGACTAATTGGATAGTTCTTAACCAATTTGGATTTGTCCTGATTTTGCTGAGTAGGGCATACCTGGGAAATTTTTCATATTGTCAGTTTTGTAACTGCACTAAAAGAACTTAGCCAGAAGCACAGCAAGTTCCGGAATGCAAGTCTTCAATATTGCAGCTGAAATGTGGCTTGATCCTTGGTATTTGTTGTACTCCGTGCCGTCAGCCATTTATTGATATCATGAATTGATTGGATATTAGCTTGTGTGATAGTGGGGACGTCAGGGAAAGCCAAGAAGGATCATTGATTTGGTGCTTCTTAAATGAGTATGACTGTGAAAGTTTCAGTCCTGCCTGCAGCAGTAAAATGCTTGGCTTCATCATCAGTGAGGATGGAAATGTTCTTGAAGTCTCCTCTTCCTATTAACCATTTAGTTTCCTACCACCATTCACGATTATACATAATAGGTCTATGCAGCTTTCAGTCTAATCCATTGTCTGCATAATTGCTGCATAGGGTCGTTCTGGAATCTGTTATCTGTACACTTACTTCACCAATATTATCTGATGAAATACTTAAGCACAACTGTCCTATATTTTTATCCAAATGGAAATTATTGCAGTTGCTTGAAATCTGCAATAAAATCAGAAAATGTCAGAAATGCTGAGCAGGCCTGTTGGCATCTTTGGAAAGAGAAACATAACTAAAGTTTTAGGAAAAGATCAGATGAAAAATCATTGTCCCGAAACATTAACCGAACCTTTCTCTTCACAGTTTTTATCTCACGACTGAGTATTTTCAGAATATTTTGGTTTTTGCTTAAACTGACCTTCAGCAACCTAACATTGCTTGTTAAAGTATCTTATTTGGAACATTGTTTATCATCAAGTTGCTTTAGCACTGAGATAATTGGTCTGTACAATTAAACAGAAACAACCATTTTGTCTCGTGTGATTCCTTAGTGTTGACCCACAGCACACCTTCCTTCAACAGCCCACTTTAATGCAGGGAATACAATGGTCGTTTTCAATCACTGTGGTTTATTATTTCAGAGGATGTTGCACCCGAATGGTTACTTTCACTTGCACACCAAGTGTTTTCCAATAATTGTCACCAGCTGTTTATTAAGTAATATCTCTGCTATTCTTAACAGATCATAAGGCAGCAAAATCACAATTTCGATTGTTTGAACAATTTATGATTGAACACAATTTGTAAGCACTTCCAAAGTTCTGCAGACTTTCGACTGATTTTCTAAAATCTTCCACTTTTCAATTTATGTTAAGTAATAACGTGTTGAAAGTCAAAAGGGCCCAGCAGGAATCTGGACATTAAATTTCAAAGTACATTTATTATCAAAGTATGTTTACAGTACACAACCCTGAGATTCGTCTTTGCACAGACAGCCACAAAACAAAGAGACACCATGGAGCCCATTCAAAGAGAAGTATCAAACCCCCAATGCACAAAAAATAGAATAAATCATGCAAATGGAAAAAAAAGGCACAGAACACAGAATATAAAACACCAAAGTCTTCGCAAGATTGCAGACAGATTTAGTCCGGCTCAGTTCAACCCAATCCAGCGCTGTGTCATTCGTTATCTTCAAAAACCCCGAACAAAATTGCACAAAACAGCAACAAAAAAGAAGCAACCTGAAACCAGAAAGACTTCATTATGTGAACTACAGAGTCCAACTCACAAACAGTATCGATTAAACTTTGACCGTTACCCAGGACTCTGGCAGCATCGAGCGAGAGACCATTCAAAGGCAGGGATCTTCCTCCGGGAGCAGTGGATGAGAAGGAAAGAGAGACCATCACACATTGGCACCTTCCTCAGACAGCAGCGAGTGAGAGGCTGGTAGATGGCACTGAACTCGTGCTCGCCTTCCGTACTCACCTCGATGATTTCAATCTTCCTCGAAGATGTAATTGGTGACATTGGTGTGAATTGTAGTCGATTGTGGGTTCCCATCCTGTCACTGGGCTTTTTGGCCACTATACTACACACTTTGCTCGAAACTTCATCGAACTCCCTCAGAGAAAGCAAAGTGCCGGATCACTCAATCGACTCAAAAGCATGTCACCAAAATGTAGATTGTAGGCTCCAACAGTAGCAGAACTGCATTTGAAAAAAAAAGTAGTGAAAGAACTTATTTCATGAACGGTCTGGAGGATGGCATCCTTGATCGCATTGTTCGCTGGAGCCATCTTAAGAAGATGGTGCTAGCGATCATATTAAGAGGCTGATTTCCACCAGCGTTTTGTGTGTGTTGCTTGGATTTCCAGCATCTACAGATTTTCTCTTGCTTATGTTAAGATGTGAGATAATATGCAAAGTGCAAAGATCATGTTGGTACATGCTGTTGTGTGGTGAAAATTGATTTTGTCTGTTGCTTCAGTAGAGGAGAGGAGAAAATGGCTTTTCTTTCGGGGCTTTATCAGACAGTCAAGGTGCTGCTAATCTGGAGGTTTGAAACTGTAAATTGATAAATTCAGTATCAAATCATTGAAAAACATATCCCCTTGTGCCTGAGTCTGTTGCCACTACCTCTGAGCTGTCCTCACCCTGCAGATGGTTAGGTGAGTTTCTGTTTGAAAGGGTATGAAAATGGTTCAAAAATCATCTACTAGTCATCTCTCAGTGAACCATTAAATGATATGAGATAAGCTAAAGATTTTTGATAAATGTTGTAAGGTGCTAAGTCATCTTTCTATTTGACAGTTCTTGTTTTGCCTCTTTTGTGTATATCACATGTGGAATAGAGGGTAGACATCCCAAGTTGATTGAAATCTCATTTGATATCACTCACAGATGACAGAAATGGGGATAATGAAAGTTATAAGTGGGATCACCAAATGCTGTGTGAAACATGGTAGTTCTTGCCCTGCAGGCATGGAAACTGAATGAACCATTCTTCCAGGCAGTGTGATCTGAATAGGTACAGCTAGTTGCATAAAAAGAAAGCTTCCTTACCATTGCTTTAATTTGTGGTTGTTGAAATGAAGGTGGTGTAAACAGAGCTTTAATCATTGGTGTCAAAATGGTTGTTGTGACACATCCAGTTTGGTGGTGTAGTAGGTAGTGCTTGTCGCTCTCACTTTCAGCTTCCACCGCTGGCTAGCAGTCTCGCAAAAAAGGAGAGTTGAATGTGTAGGTCTCTCCCTGCCAGCATGCCAGCAAGCCTCACGTAGTGCCTCCTGGCTGGCGGCACACGGAAACTGAACTCCCTTCAGAGTCAGGCTGAACTACAGAGGATGGGGAAGAGGTCTGGCCCCCGCACACGTAGCAGGCAGGTGCAATGGTGTATGGACATGCACTGGTGCTCATGGACCAGATCCCCAGCTGTGAGTAAATAGCCCCACCGTCTTGTGGGCAGCCTCTGGAGAGACAAAGGCTGTACACTTAAACCCAGACAGCAAATCCGGACTGGAGCCCCTAAGGCGGCTGGACGTCATTGAATATCCTTCCAGCAGCTCCTGCAGCCAGGCAGGTGCCAAACGTATCGCTTCATAAGCTTTTCTTAGGACTACACTGGTGAGGCTGAGAGGGAGATCTTGATGACTTGGCATCTCCGGATCTCCATATCTTCCACCCAGGCTTGTGCTGATCATCACCCATTGTTGGTCGAGACTGATGGATGTCAACCAATCTTAAATTATTACTAAAATGATACAAAATAATGTGCATAACATCCTTTCCAAAACCAACTAATGCAACTTTGTTTGAATAAGTTCTCTGCATTCTTGCCCATTTCTCAGCAAGAGATTTCTTTTAGGTATTGTCTGCTGTCTGTCTCAACCGGCCCTTTGAGTCACAAACAGGAGAAAAACTGCAGATGCTAGAAATCCTAACAACACTCACAAAAGGCTAGAGGAACTCAACAGGCCAGGCAGCATCTATGGAAAAGAATAAACAGTCAACGTTTTGAGCCAAGACCCTTCTTCACGATGACTCTTTGAATCCTTATTCTTCAAATAATTACTGTTGTAGACAAAAGAATAGTGAAGGCAAATAACAAGTAAATAAGAATTTGGATTGTGCTAATATGGCAACAAGAAACCATAGACAAAGGTCGAGACATGGAATGCAGCAGTGACAACACCCAAGTTTCAGTGATTTGGTTATTATCTTATAGTGGGCACCCGTTGTAATAGGAAACTGGATTTGCTGCTAGACGTATGAATAATCATTTTATACTGTAAGCAGGCCCTAGTGCGTTACTTAATTAAGTCTTCCTGTAGCCACCATTCTGTTATCGAAATGTAGTTTTACTGGTAACCTCATCAACTGAGAATGTAAAAGCTGTACCAGGTTCAGGTAGATCAACTTTGACTAGTCTCCTGGTAAGCACCAATTTTTCATGAATCACCCAGTCTTTTGTATACCAACTCCTTGCAATCTTTTAGCTTGCTCCTATAACTACACAAACCTGGAATAATGAGCTAGTATCAGGAATGAAGAGTGTCATAAACTCACCAGATTGAAATTAAATTTGGTCCACTGATGACTTCAGGGTAGGAGATATGAATATGTTAGTCTAATCCAATCCAGGCAAGTGGAGAGAATCGAATCACACTCCTGGTCTGTGCTTTTGGATGGTGGAATGGCCTGGGGTGTCACTCACTGAAGGATGCTGAGCTTCTCATCTGTTCTTGCAGTATTAACATGGTGATCCAGTTGAGTTTCTTGCCATTGGTGTCTCCTCAATGTCGGATCTCTTGGCAATGATAATTTTGCTGAATACCTAAAGTAGTTGGGTTCCTTTCAGAGACAGTTGTTACCTGTCAGTACTTTTGTGACATCTCACTTGACAGGCCTGCTTTATTGCTGTCAATGTCTTGCTGCATCTGGGTATTGGTGGTTTTATTTACCGAGGAGCTGCAAACGGAACTGAACGTTGTTTGCTCATTGACTAATATGACCTCTTCTGGTCTTAAGATGAAAGGAATGTTCATTACTGAAGTGGTTAAACTGATATTCTCTCTTTCTGCAATGTCCAAAACTATCATTCATTGTCTTAAAACAATGAATCAGGACATCTAAGAGTGTAGATGAGGAGGAATATCTTCACCCAGAGAGTAGAAAGATTTTATAATTCTCTATCCAGGAGGGTTGTAGAGGGCCATAGATGTAACAATATCTATTCAGTTGCAGAGTACGTTCAAGATAGATGGATATATAATTTTGGATATTGGAGGAAATCAAATTATTTAGGTTTAGTGAGGTCAATGTCACTTATATAAAAGATCAGGCTTGATCTTATTGAACCGTAGAGTATAGTCAAGTGACGGAATTGATTAATCCAGCTCCTGGTCCTTGTATTTCTATCTGAGAAATAGTCTCAGGGAACTCCTAGAAAATATCCTGCACCTGGGATGATTGATCTTGGAAAATTGTAACCACCTTCCTTTGTGTAATGTCTGACAGCATGTTTTCACTTGATGGCCATTGACTTAGTTCAACAAAGGCTGATTGATCCTACATTTGGTGTCAAGGTTTTACTGGGGATTAGAACCGAATTGTTCTAGTGAGATACAAACTGGCAACTCCTTCCATCACTTTGGTGATGATAGAAGGTAGATTGTGTGATAGTTACCTGGACTGGATTTGTCCCATTTTATGTGGACAGGGCAAACCTGGTCACTTCATAGCACTCAGGTGAATGCCAGTGTTATAACTTTACTGAAACAGTTTGGCTAACTTAAGAGTACATCTTCAGAATCAGGTTTATTATCACTGGCATCTATTGTGATATTTGTAGTTTTGCAGTGCAATAAAGTGGCTACTGAGCGTATGTTTGTGACCTTCTGCTGCTGTAGCCCGTCCGTTCAAAGTTCAACCTACTGTGCATTCAGAGATGCACTATTGTTTTAATGTGTGGCAATCTGAGTTACTGTCACCTTCTTGTCAGCTAGCCATTCTCCTCCGACCTCTCTCATTAACAAGGCATTTTAGCCCACAGAACTGTCACTCACTGGATGTTTTTTTGTTTTTTTTTCACACCACACTCTGTAAACTGTCGAGACTGCTGTGCATGAAAATCCCAGGAGATCACATTTCTTCCCCATTCTGACCAGACCAACTGAGCCTCTTGATCATATCTGCATGCTTTAGATTAGATTATTATGAGAACACACAGTCCTTGTTTATTGTCATTTAGTAATGCATGTATTAAGAAATGATACAATGTTCCTCCAGTATGATATCACAGAAACACGAGACAGACCAAGACTAAAAAACTGACAAAAACCACATAATTATAACATATAGTCACAACAGTGCAAAGCAATACCGTAATTTGATAAAGAACAGACCATGGGTACAGTAAAAAAAAGTCTCAAAGTCTCTCGAAAGTCCCATCATCTCACACAGACGGTAGAAGGGAGAAACTCTCCCTGCCATGAACCTCCAGCGCCGCAGACTTGCCGATGCAGCACCCTGGAAGCACCCGACCACGGCTGACTCTTGAGTCCGTCCAAAAACTTCGAGCCTCCGACCAGCCCTCCGACACCGAGCACCAAGCACCATCTCTGCTGAGCGCTTCAACCCCGGTCCCGGCCGCCAAGCAACAGGCAAAGCCGAGGACTCGGGACCTTCCCCTCCGGAGATTCTCAATCGCACAGTAACAGCGGCAGCGAAGCGGACATTTCAGAAGTTTCTCCAGATGTTCCTCCGTAATGCTTTAATGCATTGACTTGCTGCCACATAATTGGCTGATTAGATGAGTAGGTGCGCAGGTGTATCTGGTAAAGTGGCCACTGAGTGTATTGCTGTTGCTAGTGTTGTTGATTCAGTTGCCTTACAACAATGCAGCTACTGATACTTGCTAATATAAATGACGAAGTGCCACCATTCCCATTCATTAAGCTTGATTAGCCTTGTACATGAGCAAAAGATACAGAAAAACACACCAGTATTTCCACAAAAATGTGACAAGAATGAATTATATGTACATTTAAAAGCCCATTAATTAGGGATGGAATAGATTTTGGTTCAATATAATAAGATTTGATGATGCGTAGACTCTCTCAAGTGAGGGGTATTTCCTTAAAGTGATGTTGTAAACCTGCCAGGCTTGGTCATTGGAAGGGGTGTGCGGAAAGTGAATAAATGGAAAGCAATCCCTAGCCTTGTTTGAAAATCTGTTTGTGGCAAATATTAACTATTCTGCTTCTAGTAAATGGCGGTGCGCGTGGTCACGGCAGCCTCTCTGGTTCCAACTAGAGGTGTTTGCCCTTTGGATTTATTTTGTGATCACAAGGAGCTGCTGCACATTAATTACATCAGGTACTGCGGGGCGACCCCATCAATGGGATGCTCAATAGTAGGGGAACTGGACTTATTGCAGACCGCGTTGCTGCCTGGTACAGGAAGATGTCGGAGTCTGTGCACAGAGGCGGTGTGCCATCTAACAAATGGTGCAATTGATTGCCTTGGACATTTTTCTTGTGCTTGTATGACCTTGTTGGTCGCTGGTAAGGTAGAACACTACAAATCTGGTTCACTGGTTTATTGGCCAGACAGGTGAACCACGTGGCTTCTGTTGTAGCGCAGGCCAGGCCCTCGTGCCCTGGGGTCAACTATTGCAACTGCCCGGGGAAGAGAAGCCGGAGGTGGTTGTCCATGCTGGCTTTGAGGGTGACCCCTCCTGCAGGTGCTGCCCTCCAGTGTCCACTTGGTGGAAGACAAGCTGGATTGCATTCGTCTGCGGCTGCACTACTGTGTGGTGATCAGATTGCTGTGGGCCTGTTCTTGCCAAGAACACCTCATGCACCATCAATCTACAGGACATAAGCTATATTATTATTTTTTTGTGTGACTGTATGTTTACTGCTATCATAATTATTTGTGCTACATATGCCTTGTGCCAGCAAACAACACAATCAACAATGAGGTCCTGCTGACAGTTCACGAAACGGCTCCTTTTGCTTCCGTTTTCTTCTCCTCCTTTAAAATGTGATCCTAGTGCTACATAGTGTGCGACTGGAACCTGTGACTTACTGTGCTTTCGGGCTGATTGAGCAATCTGGTGATTTGCTGTCTATGAGGGAGTTTGGTGAGATATGGAGCGGAGAGTGCAGCCGGATGGCCTGCAGGCCTGCAGACAAAGTGCAAGCCCGGATCGACTCCATTTGACTGAGGCATCTAGCAAGGATGAAGCTGACGAGAATGAGAGTGGAGAATGGACAGGCGTTCAGCACCGTCTGCCTGCATTTGACCAATTTCTTATCCCTCTCACTAGCTGCTCTCGGCGGCAAGTGCAGGACTCTTGGGATCCACGTTGCAAGGGTTGACTGGCGAGGCTGTGGACTTGTTTTGGGTGACTTTGAGGTTCATGGTGTATGTATTTCTGGATTCTGGTTACTATCTTTGCTGTTTTTGAGCAGTCTGACTGGGGCGATTGATGTGAACTGGGGTGCTTCGGTGAAGAATGGCTCTGCGCCTGCAGTGGGTTAGCGGGGTGGTGCTGAGCTGTACTAAATTGAGTACCTCTGGACTCCTAGCTCGATGTTTGATATTCAGTGTGTTATTCGTTCACTTCTGCATGTTTGTACAATTTGTTTTTTTTTGCACGTTGTGTGTTTGATGTTTTCTTGAAAAGGTTCCATGGTGTTTTTTTGTTTCATGGCTGCCTGCAGGAGGACAACTCTCATAGGAGGAGGTACGATCAAAAGGTTAGGGTTCTGTTCTGCTTACGTATTGTGAGGATCAATGCACTGTGAACTTGGTGCCTTGTGTAACCGTTGGCTCTGTGTTTTGCACCTTGGCCCTGGAGAAACGCTGTTTTGTTTGGCTGTATTCATGGTTGTTCATGTATGGTTGACAAACTTGAACTTGAACCTAAATGAAGTTGATATATCTCTTACATTGCAAATAACTAACCATAAGTATTCAATTACCTCAATGCAATATCAGTTCTAGGACCCAAGATGGAAATTTCTCTGGTTACTGGTGACAGCTGTTCTTCTTATGTGGCATGTTAACAAAGGACAATTTTCTACTTCCTTAACTTAAACTGTATTTTTTAATAGGCCAGAATTTATCATCACTCCCAGACTGCTGGTATAAGCTTCTAATCTTTATGATTGCAAGGGACATTTGGCTTAGCTACTCCACAGAGGTCCCAAAACTTCTTTATTCTTGAGGTGAAGATTCATAGATTAATTCTGCTTGATCCTTCAACATGATCCAGTGAAATTACAGGATATTAATTTTGACTTTACAGTCCACAACATTATGCACTTTTGATCTTCAAAACTGCATGTCTAAACTTACAAATTTAGCTACAAATGCCCCCTTGGCAAAATCCTCCCTGAAGTCTCCCCCCAAGGAAGCTGCTTCCTTGTTGCACTCTTTAACAGAAACATGTGCAAATTCCTCTGCCCATCAGGATCGATAGTGTCACACCCCTCCCATTTCTTGCCAACACTCTCCTGCAGCTGGTTGGACTCTGCAGCAACTATTTAAGGGCTATTTGCCCAAGATTAGAACCATGAGGAAACTACTAACAGATAAAATTTGACCTCTAATATCATATGCTCCTGAAACAGAGTAGTGTTACAGGAGGCAGCCCACTAATGTTCTATTGGAATTGATGCCAAAGAACACCGTGATTTTTTTAAAAAAAAGATATTTGGAGCAGGATTAGGAAGATTGTAAATGTTCTTTTAATGCTGGGAAACAGCACAGATGAATTTCTAGTCTGATACATTTAAATGCTTGAAACTAAAAAAGATTGCTTAAAAACAGTGAGAGGAATAAACAGAATTGGAGTGAAACTAATTAGTTGACATTATTAGATGAGTGTTGAAATTAAGCCATACATTCCTAAGTCTTTAACTCTAATTGAAATGATTATTAATTTCCTACTTCTTCCCTCTGTATCTGAACATGTACTTTAAGCAGTTCTGGGATTAACTCCTATTAATTTGCATGTTACCTACCTGCAATAAATAAACTTAACTTCTATTCTGGGAATAAAGAATGATTGAAGTAATTATCTGAAATTTGTGCATCTCTTTGTCATCTAAATCATGTTTTGCCTTTAGAAGTTTTATAATGTTTCCAATAGTACAGAAAAAGTATTAATTTTGTTTTCTGTTTTATGGAGAGCAGAAATGTTAGTATAGTGAAACTTAAATATATGGAAATTTAATACTCACATTGAGCTGTAAAATCATATAATGCAGAAGCAAGGTCTTTAGCCAATCACATCCATGCTGATCTGCAAGTAATAATCTTTTCTAATTCTAAGAAGATACTTGGTCGGTTGTTTTCCGTGCTTTGAACATTCATGTTTTTGTCCACTTTTCTAAATAATGAGAATTACATGTTGTGAGATACACTGCTACATAAATCTCTGATTTGAGTGTCAACATTGATTGCAAAATATTTTATAAAAAACAGAAGCCAAAGAAAAAAACTCAGCAGATTAAACAGCATCCGTGGAGGGAAAAAAATCTTTGGCCTATTATGGGTACAGCTTGACTTGCTGAGGTTCTTCCAGTCCTCTGTTTTTGTTCCAGATTCCGGCATTTGCAATCTCTTTTCTCTACAAACAGCATATATTACCTGGATATGTTTTCAGTCTGTTTAAATAAACCAACATTAGTTTTGCTTGAAGATATTTTGGGGCTACTTTTAGTTCTGTTTCTGTGACCCCAGCACGAAGTAAGTGATTTTTGGTCATTTGGGAGAATGAAAGTTACAGTTCAGGAACAGCAGGACAACCTGGTTCTGATCCATTAGCATATTTTTAATGGGATAAAGTGACTAATTTACTCTCTATAGCTGGGTCAATCACTGACACTCCTTTGGGAGGTTGCTTGTTTTTATTTTAACGGTGTATATCTCCATTTAATGACAAGAGCCTTGGTATACCAAGGTTCTGGAAGACATGCTGTTAAAAGGAGGTCCATGAAGCTGGATTAATCATGCACATTCAGAAGCAATTTCATTAGGCGCAGGAGGTACCTAATAAAATGACCACTGAGTGTATGTTTATGCTCCTCAGTGCACCACTGTTGTAACGTGTGGTAATTATTTAAATTACTGTCATCTTCCTGTCAGTCTGGCCATTCTCCTCTCACCTATCTCATTAAAAAGGGATTTTTTTTTTGCCCACAGAAACGCTGCTCACTGGATGTTTTTTCATTTTTTACACCATTCTCTGTAAACTCTGGAGATAGTTGTGCGTGAAGATCCCAGGGTATCTGCAGTTCCTGAGACACTCAAACCAACCCATCTGGCACCAGCAATTATTCCATGATCAAAGTCACTCAGATCACATTTCTTCACAATTCTGACGCTTGGTCTGAACAACAACTGAACCTCTGGACCATGTCTGCCTGCTTTTATGCATTAAGTTGCTGCCACGTAATTGGCTGAGTAGATATTTGCACTAACGAGCAGATGTACCTTAAAAAGTGTCCACTGATTATATATTTCAAAGTTCGAAATGAAGTTATTATCAAATTATGTCCATATATATTATCATAAATACCTTGTTTCCTGTTCTATTTTGTACATTGTATATTAGTAGTGTGATCACTCGAGAGTGATGTTCCCCTCAGGGGTTGTCTATTGATAGGCCCTCAGGTGGCTGTCAAGGCGGATATGGGATCCACATATTCTGGTGCTGTGTGGGCAAGAGTAAGTGGTAGCTGTGGTCAGTGGTTGGATCTTTTGGTTGTTCACTTGTTGCATACTATTTGTTTCTAGCATTACCTGTGGACTGGGGAACAGGAATGTTTCATCCTGACTGAACAAGCTAACTTTCTAAAAATCCGCTCGACCCCCTCCTATTCTCTACCTTTTTCTTCTTATCCGCCTCTTACAAGTTTCTATAGCTGTGCAGTAAAAGGCATTCCGACTGATTTACCTCACAGCTTGGCATGAAGTTACCAATGCACTGGCTGCAGAAGGTTATAGACTCAGGCAAAATCCTCCCCACCACTGAAGACATGTTAAATGGCAGTGCCTCACAAAGGTGCTTTAACCATTAAGGAAGCTCACCATCTGGGTCATGCCCTCTTCTTGTTCCTGTCATCAGGGAGGAGGGACAGGAGCCTGAAGACCCACACTCAGTGATTTAGGAAAAACTTTCCTCTCTCCATCGTCATCGTTCTGATTGTCCATGAGTACTATTTGTTATTCCTATTTATTTACCTTTTCCTCTATTTATTTATCTTTAGGAATCTATAGTAATTTTATGCCTTTGCCCTGTAATGCTGCCAGAAAGAAACAATTTCACATTATACATCAGTGACAATAAATCTGACTCTGTTTCTTCTCCGTCACCCTAAGTTTTCCGCGTCCATTACTAAAATTGAATGCTCAATTATCATTGCCGTTTTCTCCTCAACTTTGCTTTGATTTCTCCTTTACGTCTCTGAACTCTGATGATGTTTGTGATCTTGCTCACAGAGGAGATCGGCTCAGTCAACCAGAAACAGCCAGGAACCTCTTCAGGGAAATTCACTGTAAGTCACATAGCAGCAAGTGTCGCAGCTATAGTGGTTGTGTTTTGACATGAGTGACCAGCTTTTGATAGAGGTCACAGAAAGCCCACCAGAAAATCCTGGGCTCCTTGTGTTAGAGGAAGTTATGACCTAAAGTGAAATAGTGAACTTTGTGATCCACATAAGCACATACATAATCTTCAATTGGTTTTTGTTTTTCAAACAATTTGGACCATACAATGAACAAAAGCTGCTATGCGATCTAGTTTTGAATATATATATTTAACTGGACAATCTTATCTTTACACACTGATTGCATAGGATGCATGCAGTTTGGTATATGCACATATAGTTTCATCTATTACTGCATCACTGTCTGGTATTGGGGGGGTGTGGGTATACTGAATAGGATTGAAGTAAGCTGCAGAGAATTGTAAAATTAGTCTACTCCATCATGGGTACTACCCTCCATAGTATCCAGCGAGTGGTGCCTCAAAAGCATGGTGTCCATTATTAAGGGCCCTCACCACCCAGGATATCCCCTCTTCTCATTGTTACCATCTGGGAGGTGATATCGATGCCTGAGGGTACACACTCAGTGATTCAGGAATAACTTCTTCCCCTTTGCCATCCGATTTCTGAATAGACATTGAAACCTTGGACAGTAGCTTACTACTTTTTTATTTCTGTTTTTGCACTACTTGTTTAATTTATCTGTTTGATCTACTTACTGTAATTCAGTTTATTTTTGACATTATTATGTATTGTATTGTATTGCACAAACATATGCCGGTGATATTAAACCTGATTCTGCTAGTTCTTTGTTGATTAACACCAACGTCATTTAAAGTATTGGCAAACAACGCAATATTTAAGGGTTTGCAGGTTGCCCAAGTTCACTTACTGTCTGTCCTTGATGCCTGGTTTTATTGCGTCCCTTCTCTGGGTATGGTTCTCCACTGGGCAGCTGGTCCATAGCTGCCTGGTAAGGTCCAGCACACAAGCAGCTCTTCTCAACAGACTGATAGCCCCTATCCACAGAAATACTTTGAGGATTGGTTAATCTGTATCCACTGTCCTCCCACAGCTCTACCAGCAAATGACAATGGATGTCTGTGCCTCGTTGCTAGTTGGGTCATAGATTCATGGAGTTATATAGCATAAAAATGGGCCCTTCAGCCCAACTCATCCATGCTGATTAATGGGACTAGTTCTCTGAGCTAGTCCTATTTGCCTGCATTCAGCCCATGTTCATCTGAACCTTTTCTATCCACCTGCACCATCGAGGACATCTTCGGAAGACGTTGCCTCACAAGGACGGCATCCATCATTAGGGACCCTCACTGTCTGAGACATGCCCTCTTCTCATTACTACCACCAGGGAGGAGGTACAGGTGTCTGGACACTACCTTGCTGTTTCTCTTTTGCACCATTTACTTATCTATTTTAAAAATTATAATGTCTGAAAATTTTTAACATCTTGCACTGTACTGCTGCCACAAAGTAAATTTCAGGACATATGTGAGTGATATTAAACCTGATTCTTGATATATCCAAACATCTTTTAAATGTTGTTATTGCATCTGCCTCTACTACTTCCACAGGCAACTTTTTCCATATACTCACCGCCCTTCATATTCAAAATTATTAAAACCCAAAATATTAATGTTTATAAATGAATACAAATTAAGCAAATTTAATATCCTGGAAACAAGTAAATTAATACAAATTAACTCTACTTAAGAAAGTGAAATAGCTTTATACTTGCACTTATGTCTCCTGCAATTTCTTTCAATTGAAAGTAAAGACTCTGCTGGACTTGGTACTGTCTTCCCAGCCTAAGCACAGGAAAATCTGTGGAAATCTGCAATCTCTGAGAAGTCAAATAGCAGTGTACAGTTGCCCCAGGTCTATCAATCAGCAGAACAGAAGTTGGAACTGAAGTTTTCACTTGATAATCCTCTCTCAATCAGATCCATTGGTAAAAGCTAAACTGTCTGCTTTTAGACAACAAAAGTGTTTGTATTTATTTTTAGAGCATATACCAGGTGCTCTATTAAGAAGTATGTTTAGCTGGGAGGAGGGTGTAGAAGATTTGTACTGTATGGAAGTATTGGAAGTGTTACCGTTAAGTATTTATCTCATAAATAACTGATAAGCCCTGTACACCAATAAACTTAGAAATGATTAGGTTCAGGTGTATAAGCGTAGGCATATACCATGTGTTTGAAAGAAGATATACTGTGGAATTTTCTATTGTGGATGAAAGTTAAATTTTAATTAAAATAGAAGAAACAAAATAATACATTTTTAAAAAATCTTTGAAGCTTTTATGAGAAATGTGAGCCAGGGAATTAGTGAAAAATGGTTCCTTTGGGTAATACAAATCAATTTGCAAGTAGTTTAGCCTTTCAAAATGTTATCAGAAAATTAAAATAGCATTTATGCTGTTACTTTAAGCTTAACTGAAGGCATAATCTTACATTTTTTTTTCTCTCAGCATTATCAACATGGCATGGATTATTGCTTAAGGGCGATACAGAATTAGAAGTTTTGTGATTAATTTTTGGTAGATTTCCCATCTATTTGCTTCTACAGTGTGCTGTGCTACACGGAAAATGACATCTGCTTTTTTTAAATCATATCTTTGAGTGCTTGGTATGAGAAATATTAAGTCCTTTTTGATCTTATATTTAATACCTCCACTGCATTAAAAAGTGCTTACACGTAAACCTTTCAAGCTGATGCATGTCACAATATAGAAAAATCATTCTACTGCTGTCAGGCAATGCCTATGGAATTGATTTGTACATGATCCAAATTTCAATGATTTTTGTTACAGTGTACGGCATTTTACTGAAACACGTGTATTGCCATTCTTACACTTTGAATTATTCAGCATATTCACAGATTAATTTGATCAGTTATCTAAACCATGAAATCTATTTTAGAAACAGGGAGAAATTTTATTTAAAAGGACAACAGCTAAGGACAAAAAACAGATTGTCATACCAAATATATTTTTTACATATTTTTAATCACTTGATTATGAAGAAAAAGGAGTTTGAAAGAAAATATTGAAGATACATATTTTGATAAAGTACATTTTGAAATTGCTGAATAAACATCAGTTATATTAAATTGAAGCTAAATAGAATGAAATACTAATCCTCCAGCTGTTTGGCTGATTTTGCACATAGAGATAGGGACTAGGTTTAGGAAATAAGGGCATTGAGGTGAATGTCGATAGAGGTATTATGAAGCCATTGGCTAAGGAGGGTTTGATGATGGTGGCCATGAAGCAACAGTTAGATCAGAGGCTGTAGGAGATACTTCTGGAAAACCAGAGACTTCTTGTGAGTTCCATGAATTACTTTCTCTTTTCTTTGTGTGCTTGGCCCTGTCACGCAGACAGCAATCAACACATGCACAGTGTTCACAAGTACAAGATGCTCATCTCTTACTGGATTATCACTCCCAAACACGTGACCTCAGTTGCTCCCATCTCCTCGTTATCAATCATTGCCACCCAGTCAACCCTGGTTCCAAACCCTTTAATCACCAATCAGAAAGAAATAAAATTGCAGATGCTGGAAATATGAAATGAAAACAGAAATAAAAAGGATCCTCAGCAGGTCAGGTGATATCTGTAGAGAGAGAAATAGTTAATGTTCTGATGAACTTGTAAACTTAGCCCATTCTTCCTTGGCAGATGCTGCCTGACCTGGTGAGTACTTCCACTATGTAGTGTTTTATTTCAACAGACCCATGACCTGCTGTGGTGCTGAGATCATTAAAGGAGATGGTCTAATCCCCTTCATTTTCTAATCCCCCTCTCTTCTCTTCCTCCAGTTCCCAAATCCTTTCAGATTTTCAAGATAATGTAAACTTCCAGTTTCAACTTACACCTTCCCTTACACTTACCTGCTTCCCCGTAACATGTACCCCTGTGTAATGTAATTGAATGACAATCAGAGATTCTTGTTAGATATAGTCATTGCCTGGTACTTGCACGTCCCAAATGTTGTATGACACTTAACAGTCCTGGCATGAATGTGTTCAGATCGTACTGCATGCATTAATGGACGACTCTATTCCTTGAACATGATTATTACTACCAGCCTTGTCTTCATGCAAGTGCAGTGTTCCACCATGCAGTGTCCATTAGCAGTTAGCAAGAGAGGAGTCTACATCATGGCTTGGCTGTGGAGGATAAAGTAAGTTGTTATAAACTGGGAAACTTACAGTCTGCCATACTGCAATGTATCTCTTGAGCAGTCTTGTTGTGTGCTTTGTCGTACGACGCAGGCAGTTATGGCCTTTCCATAACCATGATTGCACTTGAAATTTTTTTCTGCAGAAGTGGTTTGCTATTGCCTTTTTTTGTGTAGTGTCTTTGCATGACAGATAACCCTAGCCATTGTCAACACTCTTCAGAGATTGTCTGCCTGGCATCAGTGGTCGCATAACCCGGACTTGTAATATGCACCAGCTTGTCATATGACTATCCACCCGCTGCTCCCATGGTTTCACATGACCCTTATTAGGGGGGATAAGCTGGTGCTACACCTTGCCCAAGGGTGCCCTGCAGGCTCGAGGAGATAGAGATGTATCTGCCACCCCTTCCTCTAATTGGTATATTGAAAAAAAAACAAAGCAATGCCACACTGCATCAGACATATTTTCTTACAAGATCTAGAGAAGCAAGAAACTTCTATTTGCTATCAGACATTCATGGCAAAATAACTTTCGGCACCATAGTTTAATAGTTCACACTTTTGAATTATGAAACTGAGCAAACACATATGTAATAAAATAAATGATGCCAGGTGCTGGAATTTACTACAGCATGGTGTGTTTGTTTTAAAAAATAATGCAAACATACAGGATGGCAAAATTTTAGCATATCTAGAATCTATTCCTTTCGAATGTACTCTTGTAATTGTGTAATAATCTGTTTTAGAACAAATAGTATAAGTATGTTATTTTAGGAACTAAGATAATGAACCAGGAGCAAGGGCAAGAGCAAGGTTTCTTAACTGATGCTTATCACATAAAGCATCACCTATCTGCATAAAATAAGATTATTATGAATAAATTAGGTTTTCATCATGATTCTCAAAGAGGTTAGATTTTTAGCAAATTGAAAAGTTCTATAAGATCAGTTTTACCTGAATAAAGTGTCTAAAAGCAAAATTATAATTTATCATCTTCTTTGTTTTGTCATATGTGTGCTGAAAGAACCAGAACAAAATTAACCCTCAGCATAAAATAATTATGTCAACATGATCACAGATGTCTCTAACTCAATATTAAGTACAATCAGAATATATTGCTTTATTTCAAATATACATTTTTTACAACAATACTCAAAAACTTTTAAACTTCTAATGGTTTCTTTGATCAACAAGGCTTATTTTATTAGCTTTAGGAGCTGTTAAAGGGATTAGAGAAACTTGATTGCAGTTGAAAATGTACTGGAATTACAATGCATAATGCATGCCTGTGTGACCTGGTGTAGCTTGTACCTGAGATTTGTGTTCAAATCACACTAAATTATTTTAGTGTCCACCAAGCACCAACTGTGCTATTTATTGCATCCATGTGGTTATTACCAAACATATTTCAAGATTAATAGCTATTGGCTGTCATAAAGGACAGAATAATGTCTCGAAATTAAGGACACATTTTGTCATTTTTATAAAACATTTCAGTCTCGAACTGCAGAAGGTAATTTCACACATTTTCTGTATTTATTGTGCAAAACAAGAAATAGCTCCATAAACGTTCAAAATAAATTGTTTTGCTTTCAGTTATTCTGCTCAGTTCCTTGCTGGTTTTACAAAGAATGAAAAAAGAGTTATATTTTGATTAATATAAGATTAATATAAGGATTAAAACAAAGACAAATACTGTGATACGAAAACATTTATTACAAAAGTAAAAGACAGAATTTGTCATTGATGTATATCATCTGAACGAGGATTCAAACAAACTGTGGGAAACAACATCACCAGCTGCAAATCTATGTGTTTTTAATGAAACTAAAACCAATTCAGGCAAATGTAATCCAATGAATGCAGAGCATTTTAAGTTTTGTTGACTTTTTTGAGGCCTTGTCTTTTCAGTTTATTGATATTAAGCAGAATTTGTTCTGCAGGTTGGTGATTTGCTGGGAATCAAACAGATATAATTGCATGAAATGAGTTCTCAAATGGCTCATTGGATGAGAGGACATAAAGCTGGTTGTCTAATATTGGCAACATTAGTAGTATGTATTCATGAAGCCTTCAGTTTTGGGTGGATAGGGAATTTTTTAGTTAAAGTCTGTCACGAGCCTTGTGGCCCATCAGGCCGGTGCTTATGCCGGTTTCCATGGTGTGAAGCGACTGAGAGTATGAGACTCCCCCCCACCCCGGATAGAACGCCAGTCTATCACGAGATTAACCTGCAGCATTTTGCTGGTACCCATTCTCAGCTGGGTAGACTGGAGCATTGTGTAGTTAAGTGCCTTGCTCAAGGACACACGTACTGCCTCAGCCGAGGCTTGAACCCACGACCTTCAGATCGCTAGTCCAACGCTCTAACCACTTGGCCACACGCCACACAGAGGGAATTAGGGAATTGATAGGCATAAAATCTTGGATTGCTTAATGTGAGATATGGTCCCAATGCACCCCTTTTTGTCACTCCCCATGGTTTTTCCCTTTGCCTGAGGTTGATTTGTGCCTTGAGGAAAAGATCAAGATGATGAGTAAGCGTATATCAGGGCACAGGAAGTTCAGCAATATAAGCGAAGCAGACATCTTGGCTTCCTACATATCTACACAGATGGCTCAAAAGGTCCTGTGACAGGCTGTTCAGGTGTCTGTTCACGTTCCAAAATTTGAGGTGACTATTAAGAAAAGATTATCAGACAAGGTATCAGTATTCATGTCTGAGAATGACTTGAAGAAGTAGGTCCTCATTATGTACCTTAGTGCTCTGATTCGTTCTTGGTTTTGACATCTATTGAAACAAGTATTTTAAATTGTAGGCCAGATGTTCTTCTTGAGATAGAACACCAGCTGTTGAGCCTGCAAGGTCTAGGCTTGTGTATACATTTCATGGACTGCACAGGGAAGAGAAAAAGATAAGAAATCAAGTTGCAGTTTCAAAAAGAACACTAATCTGCATTCTGTTGATGAAAAATCTGACAATGGTGAGAGTGACACAGGACTGAGCAGCCCTGAGATTTACAATGTGTAAACTAACAATAGACAAGTAATATAGCTTGCACAAAAAGCAAATTAATTAAAATGGAATTGGATACTGGCTCAGCTGTTTCAGGCATTCCACAAAATGGGTTTGAATGGCATTTCAATGATACTGAACAGAAGCCTGAAGATATCCAATAAAGAACTTACACTAGAGAAAAGATAACTATTGTGGGAATGACATTCGTAACAGTGAAATGCAACAACCAACAAGCAACATTGGGCTTGTTTGTGATAAAAACAGGAGTACTGGAATTGTGAAGTTGTGAGTGGCTGAGACGATTACAACCTGATTGAAGATCCAGCCACTATTTGCATACTACATCCTCTGTAATAGAGTCAACCGAAAGCGAATTAAGAAAGGTATTGGATGATACCACAGCAGTGTTCAAGGATGGTCATAGAAAACTCAGACATATCTAGCGTAAAATAGTGTCAAATAAAAATGCCATATTCAGGTTTTACAAAGCCCACCTGGTTCCTTATACCATCCGTGATAAAAAAAAAAACAGTGAGATGGATTGCATGGTGGCTAAAGGAATTCTTTCCAAAGCTGAATGGAACCCATGTGGAATAACAGTGGTTCCTGTAGCCTAGAAGAATGGGTCTGTCAGGATTTGTCAATTATTATAACAGGCTCCTGCCAAATCTGGCTATTGTGCTCCACCCCTTTGAGCGCCTTACTACAGATTGGAAAGAATTGGCAATGGACAAATCAGTATGAGATGGCTTTCAAAAAGGTAAAGATAATGGTGATGTCAGACATTATACTCACACATTATGATCCACATAGTCCAGTGAGGCTTGCCATACACTGTTCGGGATGCCAACAAGTCCAAAAGACGACTTCCTGCAGTCCCAGATTCAATTCCTACAACCATAATGGAGTGTCTGCCAGAATCTGAGATTGTTTCACAGTCACAGTCTCAACTGCCAAGCAGTGTGATTCCCTTGTTCAGGAAAGATGTTATCCCACAAGAGTAAGAAAGCCTCCACAGCGATTAAATCTTTAAACCTGGATGGGACAACATAAGATTTAGTATGGTATAGGTGTCTGTATAGTAGCTGTATTATATAGTATGCTGTGTATATACTGTAAGTTAAGATGCATTCTGTATTGAGTTGGAGTTTATAGCAAAGAAGGGAGGAGTGTTGTATATTTAATATTTCAGTAGTATTTGAGTAATATTGTAAATGTATTGCTTGATTAATTATTCTTCATTTAAATAATTCAATATATGTAAAAATAAGTGAATTGCAAACATCATGATGCTACCACATCACATGTGCTCACCTCACTTACAGTAAAAATGAAGATAGATTCTCATTCCCGGCTCTCTTCTTTTCCTTTCAATTATAGTTTTTATAGTTTGGAGTTACAAAACATACCGGTATTCTCTGGATTACGCCCGGCACCACGTGCTATTCAGGGCAGGAAGAGGATGATATTTCAGGAGAATGAGTGACTGAGCCACTGGTGCCATGGGCAGAGTTAGAGTTTGAGCCTCTCCTGGGGCATCGGTAACCTGAACAAGAGGGACCAGTTGCACCTGAACGAGGGGAGTCAATATCCTGGCCGGAAGGATTACATGTGCTATTCGAGAGGGCTTAAACTAATTTGGCAGCAGGATGTGAGCCAGAGAGCCAGGTCAGGAAGTGGAGGGAAGATAGATGTCAGGACTAGCAAAAGCAGGCAGGAACAAAGTAATAGATACAATAGGATAGATAATTTAAAGTGTCTGTATTTTAATGTGAGGAGAATTATGGGTAGAAGTGATGAACAGAGCATAGATCAGTACAGTATATGGAACTATGATCTAGCTATTATAGAAGCTTGGTTGAGAGAGGGACAGGAATGGGTGTTTAATGTCTCAGGGTTTCGAAGTTTTAGAAAAAATAGAGCAGAAGGTAAAAGAGGTTGGGGGGGGGTTGCACTCATAATCAGGGAGAATATCACAGCTGCGCTCATAATGGGGACATAATGAAAGGCTCATTAATTGTGTCCATGTGGGTAGAACTGAAGAATAGGAAAGGTGTAATCGCTCTGACGGGATTATACTTCAGGCCCCCCAATAGACACTGGGACATTGAGGAACAGATATGCAGACACGTTAAGGAAAAGTGTGAAAACAATATACTTGTTGTCACGGGGGACTTCAGCTTCCCTAATATAAACTGGGAACTTCTGAGTGCAAATGGCTTAGATGGGGCAGAATCTGTTAGGAGCATCAAAAGGTTTTTTAAGTTCAGTATGTAGATAGTCGAACAGGATGAGGGGTCGTATTAGATCTGGCGTTGGGTAAGACCATGGCCAGATGACCCAACTTTCAGTGGGTGGGCAGTTAGGAGCAATGACCACAACTCCTTAAGTTTTAAGATAGATATAGATACGGATAAATATGGAGCTTGTGGGAGAGGATTAAACTGGAGCAGGACAAATTACAAGAGCATTCGACAGGAACGAGGGAGATTTAAGTGGGAAGAGCTGTTTTTGGGCAAGTCCACATCTGACATGTGGAGGGAGTTTAAAGGCCAAATGCACAGAGTACAGGGCACAGCTATAAATGCACAGAAGGAAGGTCAAGACTGGCAAGGTAAGAAAACTTTGGATATTGAGAGAGGTGATAAATTCAGTCAAGAAGAAAATGGAGAAGTATGTGAAGTTTAGGAAGCTGGAGTCAAACAGAGCCCTGGAGGATGAGAAAGAAGCCAGAAAATAATTCAAGAATGGAATTAGGAAAGCTAGGAGGGGCCATAAAAAGTCCTTCGCAAGTCGGATTAAAGAGAATCCCTAGGCATTCTATAAACACATTAGGAGCGAAAGGATAACTAGGGAGAGGATAGGACCATTCAAGGATAAAAGGGAGAATATTTGCTTGGATACAAAGGATGTGGGTGAGGTCCTTATTGAGTACTTCACATCAGGATTTACCAATAAGAAGGACATGGAGGATAGGAAGATCAGTGCCAAGTGCATTAATATGTTGGTGGATTTTGAAGTAAAGGAAGAGGTAGTGTTGGATCTGTTTAAGAGCCTTAAGGTGGATATGTCCCCAGGGGTTATATTGAGAGAGGTAAATGACAAGAGATTTCTGTGACCTTCACTAACATCTTTGTGTCTTTTCTAGCCACAGGCAAAGTCTTGGAGGACTGGTGAGTAGCTAATGTCGTTCTGTTATTCAAGAAGAGAACCAGGGATTATCCTGGAAACAATAGACTGGTGAGTTTTTTGTCAGTGGTAGGGAAGTTACTGGGGAGAATTCTTAGGCGTAGGACTTATGAACATTTGGAAAAACATGGCCTAATTAGGAAGATCCAGCATGGCTTTGTGCAGGGCACGTTGTAACTTTACTAACTTGATTGTGAGTTTTGATGAGGTGACGAGGTGATAGCTGAAGGTAGAGCTGTGGATGTTGTCTATATGGATTTTCATAAGGCATTTGACAAAGTCCCTCATAGAAGGCTCATACAGAAGATTAAAATGCATGCAATCCAAGGTGAATGGCTACTTGGATTCAGAACTGGCAGCTCTTCAATGACAAAGGAACTTACAAAGGTAATGGTTGAAGAGACTTAATCCAGCTGGAGGTCTGTGACTGATGGTTTTCTGTACTGGGACCTCCGCTCTTTTGACTTGCATAAGTAACCTGGATGAAAATGTAGATGGGTGGGTTAATATGCTTGCAGACGGTATAAAGATAGGTGGTGCCGTGGATAGTGCTGTTGACTGGCAAAGAATACAGTGGGATATAGATCAGCTGCAGAAAAGGGTGGAGAAATGGCAGATGGAGTTTAACCCAGACAAGTGTGAAGTGTTGCACCTTGGTGGGTCAAATATAAAGAGACAGGCAAGTGTTGATGAGCAGGGGAATCTTGGGTTCCAAGTTCATACTCCCTGAAAGTGGCGAAACAGTTAACAGAGCGGGTGAGAAGGCATGTAGCACGTTTGTCTTTATTAGTCAAGGCACTGAATTCAAAAGTCAGGAAATTATGTTGCAGTTTTATAGAACTCTAGTTAAGCAACATCTGGAGTACTGTATGCTCTTTTGGTCACCTCATTATAGGAAGATCGTTGAGGCTTTGGAGAGGATGCAGAGAAGGTTAACTAGGATGCTACCTGGATTAGAGGGCATGTACTATGATGTGAGGATGGACAAACTTATCTTGTTTTCTCTGGAATGGTGGAGCTGAGGGGAGATCTAATAGACATTTATAAGATTATGAGAAGAACGGATGGAGTATACAGACAATATCTTTTTCCCAGGGTTAAAATGTCTAATATCAGAGGGCATGCATTTAAGGTGATAGGGGGTAAATTTTAAAGATGTTAAGGGCAAGTTTTTTTACACAGTGAGTGGTGGGTTCCTGGAATACACTACCTAGGGTGGCAGTAGAGTCAGAGACATTAGGGACTGTTAAGAGACACTTAGACAGATACGTGAATGTGAGGAAAATGGAGGGATATGGAGATTGTGTAGGCATAGTTGGCCATTTGTTTACTAATTTATTAGGTTTGGCACAACATTTTGGACTGAAGGGCCTGTTCTTATGCTGTACTGTTCTATGTTCTATAATGCTGGAACCATCATCATTATTGTAAGTTCTGGAACCCCATACATACTGCCTTCAGGATAAACAAACTAACCAGTCTAACAGTGATTTATCAGATTGCTGATCCTGAACACAACGGTGTGTGAGTGAAGATGAAGGGAATCTATTCCTTAAGCTTATTTGGACCAATGTAAGAGGTCAAAAGCAGAACACTCAGAGGGAAAATGAGACGTAGAATTAATGAGACAGAGAAATGGAGGCTCAAAGTTGTCCTTGATGGAGGTGTTCTGCAAACTAGTTACCCATTCTGCATTGAATGCCCCTAACATAGAAGAGACCGACAACATTAGCACTGAATTCAGAACACTAAATGGGAGTAATACAAGCTAATGGCTGCCTGAAGTGTAGCCACTTCAAAAGCTATTTAAAAGCTATTTTGATCCTGCTTTAAAGTGATAGTCACGATTTTCTGTTGAAAGCCAGTTCATGAACCTGGCACATTTAGATAAGTTTCAGATTCTAGTAACCCCCTGTAATGAAATCATCAAAGAGTGACCTTACTTTTTCCCATCTGCCACCAATTTCATTACTTGCTTAACTTTTTGTAGACTTTTACGCCTCGGCTTGGCGTGCTAAATTATTGTTGCTTTTATTGCTAATGTTAAATTGGATTCCTGTAAAAATGACAAAATTTTCCAAAATAAAATGTAAAATAACACTTGAGTGGAATACACACAGAAGCAGGTGGTAAAGCAGAGCTGGTGCAATATTCCTTAGCTCTGTTTGCTGCATTCAGAGAAGCGTGTCAGCCCCTGAGAGCAGGCACCACATGGCAGACACAAAGGCAGCGAACTCAGTGGCTGCCATTGAGAAGACAGGGGCTCATATTTTCTTGCTGGCAGAATGTATTACAACAGAGATGAGGCCATTTGGCGCATTTGAAGTATTCCAGCACTCAAAGTTAACCCACCAGCCAGCACACCTTTGCGATATGTGAGGAAACCAGGCAACCCTGGGCAAAATCCACTTGGTCACTGGAAGAACGTGCACAGAGAGCACCAAAAGACAGTCCTAGTGAAGGGTTCCAGCCTGAAACGTTGACTGATCGTTTCCACGGACGCTGCCCGACCTGCTGAGTTCCTCCAGCGTGGTGTGAGTGTTGCTTTGACTTCAGCATCTGCAGAGTATCAGGATCAGGATCAAAATTATGTTTATTATCACTGGCATGTGTAGTGAAATTTGTTAACTTGTTGCGCAGCGCAACTGGCAGGTGTGTTTACAGATATTTTTAATCTTTCCCTCTCCCAGTGTAGAGTGCCCTCCTGCTTCAAAACATCCACCATTGTCCCTGCACCAAAAAGACCAAGGTAACATGTCTGAACGACTGGTTTCCTGTCGCACTCACCTCAATAATAAGCAAGTGCTCTGAGAGGCTGGTCAAGGACTAAATCTGCAGCATGCTACCACCCACACTGGACCCCTACACTTCACCTACTGACACAACCGATCGACAGGTGACACAATAGCCACAGCTCTACACACTGTCCTTACACATCTGGAGAAGAAGGTTGCTTATGTGAGAATGGTATTCTTGGACTACAGTTCAGCATACAACACCTTAATTCCCTCCAGGTTTGACAAGAAGCTTAGAGACCTCTGCCTTCACACTACCTTGTGTAGCTCGATCCTAGACTTCCTGTCAGATCGTCGGCAGGTGGTAAGAGTGGGCTCCCTCACCTCTGCCCCTCTAACCCTCAACACAGGTGGCCTTCAGGGTTGTGTCCTAAGCCCCCTCCTTTACTCTCTGTATACCCATGACTGTGTCGCCACCCACAGCTCCAATCTGCTAATTAAATTTGCTGACCATACTACATTGATTGGCCTAATCTCAAATAATAATGAGGCAGCCCAGAGAAGAAGTCATCACCCTGACACAGTGGTGTCAAGAAAACAACCTCTCCCTCAACATCGCGAAAACAAAGGAGCTGGTTGTGGACTACAGGAGGAATGGAGACAGGTTAACCTTATTGACATCAATGAATCTGGGATTGAGAGGGTGAACAGCTTTAAGTTTCCCGGCATACACATCACCGAGGATCTCACGTGGTCTCTACATACTGGCTATGTGGTGAAAAAGGCACAACAGCTCCTCTTTCACCTCAGATAGTTGAAGAAGTTTGGCATGAGTTTGGTATAAATTCACAACTGAGACTATCCTGACTGGCTGCATCACTCCCTGGTATGGGAACTGTACTTCCCTTAACCACAGAACTCTGCAGAAGTTGGTGCGGACAGCCCAGCACATCTGTAGATGTGAACTTCCCACTATTCAGGACACTTACAAAGACAGGTATGTAAAAAGGGTCCAAAGGATCATTGGTTACCTGAGTCATCCCAACCACAAACTATTCCAGCTGCTGCCATCTGGGAAGTGGTACCACAGCATAAAAGCCAAGACCAACAGTCCCAGGGACAGCTTCTTCCACCAGGCCATCAGACTGATTAATTAACGCAGATACAATTATATTTCTATGTTCTATTCACTGTCCTGTTGTGCATACTATTACTATAAATTGCACATTTAGACAGACACATAATGTAAAGAGTTTTACTCCTCATATATGTGAAGGATGTAAGATATAAAGTCTATTCAATTCAGTTCAAAAGGTGAGGTCGTGTTTATGGGTTCAATGTCCACTTATGAATCAGATGATAAAGGGGAAGAAGCTATTCCTGAATTACTGAGTGGGTGCCTTCAGGCTTCTGTACCTCCTACCTGATGGTGACAGTGAAAAGAGGGTATGCACTGGGTGATGGGGGTCCTTAATTATGGACGCCACCTTTCTGAGACACCGCTCCTTGAAGAAGTCTTGAATACTACGGATACTACGGGGGCTGGTACCCAAGATGGAGCTGACTAATTTTACAATTCTGAAAGCAAAGGTATTCTGTTCATAAAGCCATGTTGACCTTGCCTAATAATTGAGCTGTCATCTACTGAAGATCTTGGACCTATTGAGCCATTTCCATAAAGTGCTAACAAACTTAGCTCCCTGTTGTCTCTCCTCTCATTGAAGTTACTTTCTGTTGTCCAATATAATTTTCTTCTGAATATTCTCATAAAAGAAACTAAAAAATAGTATTTAATATAGAGAATAAATAAGTTTTGTTACAATTGTTTATACGGTGTTCAGATTGAATGAACATAACTATATGTATAAATGAACATAAATATAGCATGAAGTAACTTAAGATTTTTGAGCAGCATCAAGCCAATTTAGAAGAGTTAATTGTGCAAAGAATAGTAATGAGAAATTCACAGCTGCACTAGTTTTTGAAAAATTAATAGAATTATAAAATCATTATGGCACAAAAGTAGCCCAGTTGTCCATTGGGTCTAAGCCAGCTCTCTGCTGAGTATTTAGTTTTCTTCCCTTTCATTGACCTGCAAATACTTTTTTTAATTCCTATGCAATTTCTCTTTGAAAATCCCCATTGGCCACTTTGTAATGAGTAGTAGGTTTTGTGTCATAACCATCTCTCACATATCTTATGTATCTTTTTGTCTAAATCTTTGAATCTGTGTCTTCTGCTCCTTTATTGTAAATTTATGCTATTAAATCCCATTGTGACCGTTGACATTTCAAACAAATCTAGACTAAATTTTGTCTGCTACTTGTTTGTCCATTCTACCCATTGTGTCCTCTGTGCAAGACTAGAATGCTGATGCTGGAAGTCTGAAATTAATGCAGAAAGTGCTGGAAATGGTCAATAGGTAAGGCAGCATCTGTAGAGGGAAAGAAATAAGTATTCCAAATCCTTAACATTTCATAAGAGATATTCAGATTTCCAGCATTCTTTGCCTTTGTTACTACCCTAATTAATTTCCAGACTTGAAGCTTGGTGTCATTTGCAAATTCTGAAATAACATCTTGTTATTTCAAGTCATTAACATATGATCGAAGAAAAAAAAATCAGTGGTCCTATTCGGACCCCTGGGGAAGACTGTTGCCTTTTCACCTTCAGTCAGCAAAAGAACTTAATACCTTGGCTACCTGTTTTAAGTCCTTAGGCCAATTGTTTTTCTTTTATCCATATTGCCAGCAAGCCTTGACTTCCAGTGGACTCAGTTTTGTTAACCAGCCTTTTATGTTGTCCAAAGCCTTCGAAGATCATATAAATGACAGCTATTGTGATTCTTTAACCAGTTTTATTAATATAGGCATCTGTTAGTCTCGTGAGACCATGGATTTGTGCCTTGGAGGGTTTCCAGGGTGCAGGCCTGGGCAAGGTTGTATGGAAGACCGGCAGTTGCCCATGCTGCAAGTCTCCCCTCTCCACGCCACCGATGTTGTCCAAGGGAAGGGCACTAGGGCCAATACAGCTTGGCACCAGTGTCGTTGCAGAGCAATGTGTGGTTAAGTGCTTGCTCAAGGACACAACACGCTGCCTTAGCTGAGTCTCGAATTAGCAACCTTCAGATCACTAGACCAACGCCTTATCCACCTGGCCATGCACCAACAGTTTTATTATTAACTATTTAAAATATTCAGTAAGGTCAGATAAACACGATTTGCCTGTAACAAATACACACTAGCTCTCCTGTATTAACTCAGAGTTCTCCAAGTATCTATTAATGTTTTCTCAGATTGATTATAATTTCTAAAAGTTTCCCCTTCTGAACTAAAGAGATAATAAAAGAAAAGGTAAAGCGATTCGCTCTTTACCATTCTGGACTTTGAAGTGGTAGGCTCTGTATCTTGAGTCGGTGTGAAAAATTCCGCAGCTGCTGCCAAGGTAAACAACAGAATCTTAGGCTTAATGCTGGAGCCAAAACTGATGCTTTACTTTCAACAAAAGAAAAGTGCATATATTGACATCGTAATCATCTCAAATAGCCAAGGAAAACAACAGTATTGTTAACCACAAACCGGCAGATGGCTCAAGATTATAATTTATACTACTTCCAATAGAACAGAGAAAGATGCAGATACACTTGGGAAAGGCACTTGTTTACGCGATGGATTCTCATGGCTCCCTCTCACATTCACAGGCACGTACTAGCATCTCTGTAATAGCATATGCTTTATTGTTTTTCTCCCCTTCTGTTGTAGATAGCAAATGTGAAAATCCTTTCATTTATATCATACACTCAGTGGCCACTTTATTAGGTACAGGAGGTATCTAATAAAGTTGCCACTGAGTGTATGTTCATAGTCTTCTGATTTGTAGGCCATCCACTCTAATGTTCAACGTGTTGTGCATTCAAAGTTGCTCTCCTCAGACCACTGTTGTAATATACGGTTATTTAAGTTACTCTTGCATTCCTGTCAGATTGAACCATTCTCCTTTGATCTCTCTCATTAACAAGGCATTTCACCCTCAGAACTGCTGCTTACTGGATGCTGTTTTGTTTCTTGCACCATTCTCTGTAAATGCAATCCCAGGAGATCAGCCGTTTCTGAGATAATCAAACCACCCCATCTGGCACCAACAATCATTCCACAGTCAAAGTCACTGAGCTCACATTTCTTCCCCATCCCGAGATTTGGTTTGAACAACTGAACCTTTTGACCATGTCTGTATACTTTTATGTATTGAGTTGCTGCCACATGATTGGCTAATTAGATATTTGCATTAACAAGCAAGGTGCACCTAATAAAATGGTCCATGCATGCACATTGCACAATATTAAACCAAGCTAGAATATTTTACAGCAAATAAAATCCTTTTTAAATATAACTACTGTAATGCCTGTGAACAATTTTATATTTCTACTTTATATTGTTTTCTTTCATGTTTTCAAAAGTAGGTACTTTTACATACTTGAGGAGTTATTTTGTATTGTTCAACTTTTAATATTGACTATACTTGGAGATTTCTTGTATATTTTAGATTAATGGTTCACAATGTTTTAATTTAGTTACTGGTAGTTGTGTCAAGCTAGTGGCTGGCTGGATATTTTGTTATAAATTCTGTGGCTGTTTTCCTGTGACAGATGCTTATTCTAACCCTTCACATTTCTCTGTACAAGTACACGAGCTCTCAGAAGCCTACTTCTTCTTCCAGTTAAATATCGCTGAACACTGGACTCTTCTAGTGTATAACCCGGCACCTGAAAATGAGAACAATTTCCCTTTCCCTTCCTGGCCTTGACTGCCTTGCCTGTAATCAGACATTATGGTTGGGGATTGATTGGAAGCAAAGATCACTTGTAGCAGTGATTGTCAAAATAGTCAACTAGTTCACATCGCAATGTGTCTGTGGAAAGGGTATCAGGCTCCTTAAGATACTGCAAGTCTCATCAACAGTCTGACATCTACTAATCATGGAATCAAGTAAGCAAGATTTTGCTGTGTTGTCAATTGGAACCATGACAGTGGGAATACAAGATGTTGTAAACTATTACCATTGTAGAGCAGTTGCTTCCACACTGAAAATAAATTGAAGATGTGGTTTGGTTAGTGATCTCTGATGCTGATAATTTCACAAAAAGTGCATTTTAATTTAAGTACCTAATGATCAGGGAATTCCTGTCTGAGACTGTGATGTCAGTCAAACACTGTCCAGGAAACTTTTTTATTGTTCAGCTTGCCCCCGTAGCAGCTTCTTCATCTGAAGCTGTAGTGGAGATAAGACCTCAAACAGAAAGCTAATCCTTCTTGGCAGTAGCATCATTTTGAAAGGCAACACATTAAAAAATATCACTTTTGGACAGCATAATAATTGCTCTGAATGTGGCAGATCTAATCTGAAATATATCCCAGGTTCTTAATCAGATGATGAATAAGGGGCTTATGCATTATACTTAAATGGTTATTATACAAAATACTAGTCCTGAGGTAGATCTACAGAAATGTTGATGATTGCAGTTCTCCTCATTTCTCCTTACTGAGGTATTCTGGCTTCAAACAAGCCAGCTGGAAAAAATGCCACAGTGTCAGGGTGTCCAAATTTAAAGGTCACAAGCAACACACAGGCACCTCAAATTCCTTCATCAGGAGATTGAGTTGGTAGAATATTTTTAATATCTCACACTTCTATGCTGTTCTGCTTTCAGCCTGTTTTGGTTTAAGCTAAAGATAAGGGGTTGTGATGTTCATGCTTAGGAATGTAGTGTCATCCAATCAAGATGGTGGAATTGGGAGAAGGTTCTAGAGAATGCTAAGTGGAGAGGTTTTTGTGGCGGACACTGGTGTGGGTTAAGGTCTTTTTGGCGGGTGATGGGAGAAGACAGGAGGGAACGTGGCTGAGGATGCTGATCCTGTTGCACAAGGTGCTTTGTGCATATGAATGGCTTCAAGGAGGAAGGACCAATACTCCCGTGGGTGAAGTCCATTTGTTCAAGATGGATTTTGAGCAACATTCAGAAGGCCGTTTGTGTTCCTACACAGCTCGTAGGTCTAGCACGTGAGTTAAAGACAACTTCAAGATGAGCTCCAACTTATGTGTACATTTGGACTGGATTAACTGTAATGGGCCCTTTTCAGTTTTATCTTTTTCTTTTCCTACTAACTGTTCGATAAAGCTGAAATTTATAAAGAAACTTTCTTTATAATTGTACGCGGTGTACAATCTGTTACTACTTGCTGATGGGTAATTGCAAGGGAGCAGCATTTACACAGTATTTACTCAGACTGGGGTGCTGGTGGTTGAAATAGCCCAGCTCTCCTGGTCTGGTGGGACCCAAATCATATTGATCCTACCTAGACGTATGGAATTTGAGAAAGGTGGTTTTCTCATCACTGAGTCCATTGGCTTGTTAGTGAGGAGCTAACCAGCCGAGCTTCTAGAGATGCCCGGTAAAAAGGGGCTTCATTATGGGGGCTCATCTGGGAGATGATTCACTGAATACTGTGTGATTGCTCTGAGAATTGATTAAGTAGTTTGTGTGTTTAAGCCTGTGTTAAACTATTGTCTGAGACAATGATTAAGGTACGTGATTATGGATGCCGCACGATTCAAACAGACTACCTGTAACTAAGGCTTGTGTTCGGAGTGGGGTGGATATCTGCAGCCCAGATGAATTGTTGATCAGGGTTTTACGTAGTGTTGAAGTACTTAGGGAAAACCATGATCAAGGAACGGCAGCTTGAAGAAACAGCAGGCAAAGATGTCTTTTTAGTTCAGACCAGTGATGATGTTATGGGAGTGATCTGCCTATTATGCCTGGGGTACCTGGATAAGCAGGGCCATTGTCCATCCATACTTTTAGATAAGAGGGTGCTGAATTGGGTCCATTTCCCGTAGCTGGGGGCAGAGACATCAAAGACAAGTTGCTCTCATTTCTGCGGAGTGAGAGGAAGGAGTTGTCTGAGGTGAATGGTCTAATGAGTCCGTTAGCAGTTGATTTAAAATCTGAGTTCGTTTCAGCTATTACGTCACAGATTGATAATGCAGAAGTATACGTATCTGCAGAGAGTCAAAGGTATTGTAGACTGAGAGTGTTCTCTGGGGCCAAGCCCACACCCAACGGAAAAGAAGAATATGAGGCTTGGGCGAACAGACATCCCAGTCACTGGATGAATGGCAGTGCTCAGATAATATGAAAAAAATAGAGACAGGTAGAGAGCTTAAAGCAGCGGTCCCCAACCACCGGGCCGCGGAGCATGCGCTACCAGGCCGCGAGGAAGCGATATGATTTGGCGATAGGAGTCGGCTGCACCTTTCCTCATTCCCTGTCACGGCCACTGATCAGCCATTACGCATGCGAGGTCATGACCCGCGCGTCATCCGTGTCAGGGCGGGAAGGCGATCAACTCCTCGAGCTTGCAAATGACGACGGTCTGAAAAGTATGTTTGACATAACATCTCTGTCGGCATTCTGGATCAAAGTCAAGGCTAAATATCCTGAGATAGCCATGAAAGCACTGAAAACGTTGCTTCCATTTCCAACATTTTTCTGCGGAGTTTTCTGCAATGAATGCAACAAAAACTAAACTGCGGAATAGAGTGGACATAAGGAACCCCCTTCGAGTATCGCTGTCTCCCATCACCCCTCGATAGGGCGGTGTTGTTGCAGGAAAAGAAGCCCAGGGCTCCCACTGATTCAGCGATATTGGTGTGTTGCAATGATTTTATATATTTATACGGGGAAAATATGTGCTGCGTGTTTAATATCCAAACGTTACTTAAAATGTTATGATGCTATTGACTGCTAACTGACTTATATAACCATATAACAATTACAGCACGGAAATAACCGATCTCGGCCCTTCTAGTCCGTGCCGAAAGCTACTCTCATCTAGTCCCACCGACCTGCACTCAGTCCATAACCCTCCATTCCTTTCCTGTCCATATGCCTATCCAATATTTCTTTAAATGATCATATCGCACCTGCTTCTGCCACTTCTACTGGAAGTTCGTTCAACACTTAAAGCTCCCCTGATAATTGACTTATCACTATATTCATGCGAGGAAAATGTGCGCTCTGTGTTTAATATTAAATTCGTTAGATAAACCTTTCTCGAAACAAAATTGAGTGTATTACCCACTTATCACCTATATTCCGGTATTGATTAACACCTCCCCCCCCGAACAGAATCGCCAAAAAGGATTTGCTTGGGGTGGGTGGGGTGGGTGGTGTGTGTGTGAAGAGCGGCAGGTCACGACGCGCATGCGCATTGGTGCCCGCGCAAGGCTTCATGGTCATTGTAGTCTTTTGGGTAAACAACACATTTGACTGCTACTCTTGTTCGTTGGCAACCCTACCCCCCCTCCCCCCCCCCCCCCCCCCCCAGCCCCGGTCGGACGGTCCGCAAGAATATTGTCAATATTAAACCGGTCCGCAGTGCAAAAAAGGTTGGAGACCCCTGGCTTAAAGGGTCCAGCGGCTCATATAGGCAGAAATTTCATTAGCCATGTCAGCTAATTAGCTGCAAGCTCTGGAAGATGCTTTTGGCACCGCTGGAAGTGCTGCCGATCTTAGAATGACACATTTCAGGAGGAAGAGAAGTTGTCTGCCTTCATTTTCAGGTTGGAGAAGCTGCTGCACTGTTTGTGCCACAAAGGGGGCATTCAACTGTCTGAGAGAAATTGTTTGAGGGTGGGGCAAGTTGTGAAGGGCATGCTGTCACATGACACGATTGCTGTACATATTTGCATGACCCGCAAGATGTGCCACCCTCCATCTTTTACCAAGTTACTCAGAAGTTAGAGAGAAGGAAAACGTGATGGAGGAGCAGGAGACTCCGCCAGCAGGGCAAAGCCCTCGGTAGTAATCTCTGTTGCTAAAAAGGCCCCTGAAGCCACACAAGTGGGGTTTTTGCAGGATGTCGTGAACGATCTGAGGGCTGAGGTATTTCAGATGATATTGGCTGGTGCTGCCACCAAGCATGATAAGGCCGTTAGGAAGCTGAACCCACTAGTGGGATGTAGCAGGATGAAGGCTGCTACTGAGTGGGATCCCTTGACCAGGGAAGTGACTGGTATTTTCTGTTACAACTGTGGAGAAGGTGGACATTTCAAGCGGGAGTGTGAAAGACAGGAAAATCTTTGGAAAGTAAATCAATGGTTAATCTAACGGCGAAGAAAGGAGGTAAAACTATGGAGAGACCCAGTAAAGGAATGGGCAGGCGTTTCGGAGAGAATATGTTCCTATCAGTGTATCAAGGGAAATGCTAAAGTGCGGAAAACTGTTTTGGAGGTTTAGTGGGACCAAGTTCTGATGTATCCATATGGATTGAAGGTGTTTATGCTAGAACCATACTTGACACAGGTTCTCAAGTTACTTTGCTTTATAGATCCTTTTGCATCCGGTATTTGGCACACCCACTCGATGCCTTTGAGATTCGGGGGCATACCCATGACAGGTTACCTGTCGTTGAAACTGGAGTTTTCGGAAGCAGATGTTGGAGTAACTGAGACTATTGAAATAGCAGTGTTGATCTGCTCAGATCCAGTTGAAAAGGGTGGATCTTCCATTCTTGTGGGAACAAATACTTCCATTGTGAGAAGGCTCATGGGAGCGTGCAAGTAGAGAGATGGGGAGAACCTTTAGAAAATCTTGTTCATTCACCCTGTGTTCAGAGCTGCTTTTGAGAAGGTGCAAGTTCCTTCTAAGAGGGTTGATGAGCAGAAACAAGGAATTGTGTGGTACACCCAGTCTAAACCTGTCACACTACATCCTGGAGGAGTAGCTAGAGTGACAGGAACCCCAAGTTTGCCGAAATGCCAGGAGAATGGAAAAGGAGATTACCTGAGAAGATGCTGGGATGCGAAGATGCCTGTTCTACTGATACGACTGACGCTGATTACTTCAAGAGAACTTGCCACACTATCAGAACGACTGAGGACTCACCTTTCTGAGAGAGGTCTCATTGGCTGGCATCAGTGGAGGTTGAAGATGTTTGGCAGCACTTGCTTAAACTGAAGGAAATTAAGTTCAGGTATGGAACAGTGGGACCAGAGCCACCGGAAGACACGAGTGATAGACAGGAAGGGTCACAAGTGATGGTTGAAGTTGGATGAGCCGAAGATGGTATAAGGAGGTCTCAAAGAGTCAGGAAACCCCAGATAGGCTGACCTATGACATACCAATGGAGCAGAGTGCTGCATCTATCCCCCTAGATATGTCACTTCCATTTACAAATGGATTGGAGATCTGGATATTATGAAATTCTTTTGAAAATTGTATTATTAATGTCGGGTTGATAAATATCAAAGTCATGAAGACGTCACTACTTTTGGTGGGGGCGGAGGGGGGGGAGAGTGTAATGCCCTGGTTAAGATTTTTACTGCTATGCTGTAGGTATTTAATTTTAGCATTTCTGTAAGAGCAGTCTGTTCTGCTTTCAGCCTGTTTTGGTTTAAGCTAAAGATAAGGGGATGTGATGTTCATGCTTAAGAATGTAGGGTCATCCAATCAGGATGGTGGAATTGGGAGAAGGTTCTAGAGAATGCTGGACGGACAAGTTCTTGTGATGGACACAGGTGTGTGTCGAGGTCTTTTTGGCGGGAGATGGGAAAAGACAGGAGGGAAGATGGCTGAGGATGCTGTCCCTGTTGCACAAGGTGCTTTGTGCAGATGAATGGCTTCAAACAGGAAGGACCAATACTCCCGTGGGGAGCCCGTTCGTTCGAGATGGATCTTGAGCGACATTCGGAAGGCGGTGTGTGCTTTCACACAGACTGTGTGTCCAGCGTGTGGGTTAAAGACAACTTCAAGATGAGCTCCAACTTACGTGCACATTTGGACTGGGTTAACTGTAATGGTCCCTTTTTATTTTTTTTCTTTTGCTTTTCCTACTAACTGTTTGATAAAGCTGAAATTTGTAAATATACTTTATAACCGTATGTGGCGTACAATCTGTTACTACTTGCCGACGGGTAATTTCAAGTGGGCAGCTTTTACACAGTATTCACTGAGATTGGGTGCAGGTGGTTGAAATATCCCGGCTCTCCTGGTCTGATGGAATCCAAGTCATATTGACCCTAGATGTATGGAATTCGAGAAAGGTGGTTTTGTCATTAGTGAGGAGTTAACTAGCCATGTTTCTAGAGATGCCTGGTAAAAAGTGGTTTCATTTAAAAGAATGTTTTTAAATGATGAAGAGCCATTTTTGACATACCATTCATCTATAGCCTCTTTCTTTCTAGAGCAAATGAAATCATGGTTTAATATCTCTCCCATTTCATGCACATCTGCTCTCACCCCATCCTCCCGCCACCCCACTAGGGATAGGGTTCCCCTAGTACTCACCTACCACCCCAACAGCCTCTGGGTCCAACATATAATTCTCTGTAACTTCTGCGACTGCCAATGGGATCCCACCACTAAGCACACCTTCCCTCCTCCTTCTGCTTTCCATGGGGATCGCTCCCTATGCAACTCCCTTGCCACTCATCCCCCGCCATCGCTTCCCACCGTTCTCCCTCCCGGCAGGGGCGTATCTATGGAAAATAGTGCCTATGGCAAGCACTGAAATTGCGCCCCTGTCCAAATATCTGACACCCATCTTTTAGATAACTTTACCATAATATCAGCTCAAAAATACAAGTCAAGCTCGCTAATCTTTTAATTAACAAATTATGGCACTACATGAAAATTATAACTGCACCTTCCCTGCTTCACTGAGGCAAATTGGTCTATGATGTGATCAAAGTCAGTTTTTTCAGTTTCTTCTCTTTCTATACTCAGCAGAGCAAGATCACAGAGTCTGCCTTGATCCATGGAGGCTCTCAAATACGAAAGTATTAGTTTTAACTTGCTGAATGATCTCTCACAGCTGGCGATGGTTAGCATTATCTGAATAGCAATGTGAAGATTGGGGAAGACGCTCTCATCTCCATACTGAACAATAAATTCAAGAAGCTCTTCAAGTCTTGATATTTTCATGTTGACCCGCCTTGATAGCAACATTCTGCAATTCAAAATTTCTTCATATAGCTGCTGTCCATCAACATCAGAGCTGTACAATTTGCCCAAATTTTTGCACTTCTTCTTAAGATCATTACCGTCAGCGCCATAACACAGTCCCTCGACATTGAGAAGGAACCCAAACTTGGCGTCAGTGTCGTGCAAAGGAGCGAACCTTTTGTCCATTTCTCTGTGAAGACAGTCAAGTGTTCCCTTCATGACTCTTTCCATTTCCTCCTTAACTGTTAACCCAGCATCTCTTGAGTTCTCATCAGCCATTCATTTCTTTCGTCTCTGACATCTTTCAACTTCAATATTCCATTCTAGACAGAGACTGATTCCTTCTTTGAGTGACTCACTGACCAACACTTCTCTTTCATCATAAAAATGATCTCAGAGGGTTTTCAAATCCAGGGCAGCATCATGGAAGATCATGCTAGGATCCTGCATCCTCTTTTGAATACAGTCAATGCAAATGAGTACTTTGTTCCAAAACCTCAGCAAAATCAGAAAATCGTAACTCAACATGCGATTGTACAGCCGCCTTGTATCACTTCTTGTTTCACTGGTCTCGTTTTCATTGTCTATCATGTCCTGGAGAACTTGAAGTATCTCCTCGAGGTACTTGTTGATGGGCTTCACTGCCTCTGTCCTTGCACTCCACCTGGTTTTGGACTCTGACTTAACAACCACAGGCACAGCATTTTTGAGTTTTTCCCAGGGCTGTGTTGAACGAGAGAAAAACACGTAGAGAGCTTTGATGGTTCCAAAAAACGTGACCATCATTGTATCCTGCTTGGCTGCATGTACACCCACCAAGTTGAGTGAGTGATTGTCGCAATTCACAAACACTGCCAGGTTGTTTTTCTCACTTATTCTTTGATGAACACTACATCTGTGTCCAGCCATCCCAGCAGCGTTGTCATAGCACTGTGACGGACAATCTTGTAGCTCCATTTCCTCCTTCTCTAGCTGTTTCAAGATGTCTTCAACCAAGCTCTCAGCATCCTTCTGGCTTATCTGGATAAAACCAAGGAAGGACTGTCTAACATGGACTGTTTTCCTCTCAAAATCAACTTCCACAAACCTCACTACTTCTGACATATGCTCACGGTGTGCCTGATCAGGAGTCAAGTCGAACATGAGACCATAGTACTTGGCTTTACAACTGCTTCTCAGTAAACTCTGGTGAACAGTGGATGTCATCATGTAGATGAATTTGTTCTGGATGCCCGGTGAAAGATAAGACATGGATCCAGGATGACTTTCCAAATGAGTGAGGTGTTCCTTTATGGCAGGGTCAAAGATGGCCATTAGTTTCAGTAAGCCAAGGAAATTTCCCACATTGGAGTCATTGTCTAGCTGAAGTGACTCTCTGTGTCCTCGCAAATCCAGGTTCTGAGTCGCAAGGGATTTTATGCAGTGAAGGATTCTCGTCAAGATATCACGCCACTTCTGCTTCTCCTTCTCAATCTGTGACTGAAATACCGCGTCAATAACTCCTCTGTTTCCAGCTAAATTTCTTTCCATTTCTTTCCACTGTGTGAAGCATTCTCGATGATTCTTGGCATTTTCATGAACACTAATCCTTTCAGGTGCTTTCCACTGGTTGAATCCACCTTCCTGCTCCAATGAGGATTGATGGTCTGACCGGGAATAGAGAAGACAACAGATACAAAATGCAGACGTTTTAGTTGGGGAATAGACCAGCCATGAGCGAGTCACTTCCTCACCACGACCATTTCCCAATTTCCTCTTGAACCAAGTTTTGTTCATTGAGCGGTTATTTGTTGGTAGGAAAGGCCCCTCACTGTTCTGGAAATACTTCGAACCCAGCTTTATTATTTCTGTTCTCAACGCGTCAGGCAGAATTGCTTTTCCAGTATCCTTGTCGAACTTCAGGAGTCCAGTGTCATGCTGTTCAATCACTTCTGGTATGACAGTTCAAGGCTCTTTGACACCATCCAGTTCACGAGGTTCAGTGACGTCAGGTTCAATCTTGTCAGGTAAAATCTCATCAATAAACTCAACATCACCACCACCACCATCGTCCTCCCCCCTTCATGTCCACGCTCTCTGTGGCAGCCTCACTCTGAATCTCGTCATACTCGGATTTACCTGACTTGACTTCCTCCTCGACTTGTGACGCATTTGTACTTGATCCACCTTCGGATTCTAACAAATTTGTAGCAGGTGCAGCTGACTCCATGGAATGTGTCGAACTACTTGTTCCAGGCTTTTCAAAGAAGGGCATGAAGAACTTGCTCGACTTCGTGGCTTCCTTTGCCTTCAACCTTCGTCTCTTCTGTCCTTCAGCTCCACTTTCCTTCTTCTTCGTGAAGAAACATTTCATGGTCTTCTTACACAATGCTCTGAAATAAGGTCATCCTAGTGCTTCTCACCCATGATAATCAAAGACAGATCATACATCTGAAGAAAATTCTTTTTTCACTATCCGAGGATGGCTTGTCTGACTTTAATAGAAACTGCTCAGTGGCGCCCCCTTCAAGTGGCACCCAGGTCACGTGCCATACCTGCCATACCTTAGATACGCCACTGCCTCCCGGCACTTATCCTTGTTAGCGGAACAAGTGCTACACCTGCCCTTACACTTCCTCCCTCACCACCATTCAGGGCCCCAGACAGTCCTTCCAGGTGAGGTGATACTTCACCTGTGAGTCGGCTGGTGTGATATACTGTGTCTGGTGCTCCCAGTATATCTATATTATGGCTTTCTATATATTGGTGAGACCCGACGCAGGCTGGGAGACTGTTTTGCTGAACACCTATGCTCTGTCCGCCAGGTAAAGCAGGATCTTCCAGTGGCCACACATTTTAATTCCACGTCCCATTCCCATTCTGATATGTCAATCTGTGGCCTTCCCTACTGTCAAGATGAAGCCACACTCAGGTTGGAGGAACAGCACCTTATATTTCTTCTGGGTAGCCTCCAACCTGATGGCATGAACATTGATTTCTCTAACTTCTGTTAATGCCCCTCCTCCCCTTCTTACCCCATCCCTTATTTATTTTTATTTCCCCCCTTTCTTTTGTTCTCTCTCTGTCCCTCTCATAATCACTCCTTGCCTGCTCTCCACCTTCTTCTGGGCTCCCCTCCACTTTCTCACTAGGCCTCCTGTCCCATGATCCTCTCCTTCTCCAGCCTTGTACCCCTTTTGCCAATCAACTTTCTAGCTCTTAGTTCCATCCCTCCCCCTCCTGTCTCCTATCATTTCAGATCTCCTCCTCCCCCCTCCCACTTTCAAATCTCTTTCTATCTTTTCTTTCGGTTAGTCCTGACGAAGGGTCTTGCCCAAAATGTCAGCTGTACTTCTTCCTATAGATGCTGCCTGGCCTGCTGAATTCCACCACCATTTTGTGTGTGTTTCATGGTTCCATAACTTGCATTTGTCATACCTTTTCCAAAATACACACTAAATACTGGATTATCAGGAAAAATTGAAGTATTTCTCTTACTGTGTTGCATACTGCAGAGATAAAAGCTGCTTTTCAACAAGAGGACTTTCTGGTTGGCAGTGGAAAAATTTAGTTGTGCATTACTGATCATTGGAATTCCTCAGTGGAGATTAAGAGAGAGACCATCTTTGCTGCTGTGGCTATTTGCGAAATATTCAAATTATCCAGATTATCAATCTTTGAAGTCTTAGAGCTAAGAAGACAATAATGAGAAGTTATTAAATTGATGATCTTATTGTTAACACTGTTGATTTGTGCCGATTTTAACAGATGCTATCTGCTAATCCTCACTGATTCAGCTCCACAGCCTGTGAAATTGGTTGATTTACAAGACCAGGAACATTGCCTTGAATCCATGATATGAATTAATTTCTGAAGATTTTTAAAAACCCTTAATGACTGTGTATTACAAAGAGCTGAAATAAGTTGATAAGTGGCCATCAGCCCTCAAGTGAATTGCTGGTGTTCTACTGCTCCTGGGGAAGTAAATCTTGAACTTGCCTGTAAGTGTGAGAAAGATACTAATGTATTGATTTTTTTACTCTACTGTTGGGCTCCAATAGTAGAGCCTAGTCTTGATGGGATTCCCTAGCTTTACATAAACATTTGAATTAAAATTACTGGTCTGGACATTAGGAGAAGAAAGGGATGGATTATTATTACTATTTTATTTTATTTTGATTTTTGTTACTTTTAATTAAAAAAATCTTATTAAATGATTATTAAAGCAATCTACATTTTTTAAATGTCTGCATATCAGAGATATTGAAATATTGTTATAGTTTTGAAAGGTTACCAGAGGAAGCCAGGGATAGGAACTCAGCACAATGCTTTGGGGCCTTACACCATTTGACTCCTGAAGCCTCGCCTCAGGAATGATGGTAGGGTTGATCAACTTCCTCTCACTGACTCTAATAAATGACGAATGGGCTGAGATCAAGGCTGGTAGAGCCAAGGCAGCTTGAAGCAATTTGTTCACATTTTATGGAAGACATAATTTACAATATGTTTCTGAATACCTTTCTCTTCCTAGAATTAATTAACTTTAAAATTATTATGTACTAGTAACTCTATCCAGAATTAGATTTCACCATTGATGCAATGAGTTATGTGATGATATTGGATTTGCTGTCTGTAAAATTCTAAACTGAAATTAGATCTTAAGCTCTATCTGATATAGGTAGCTATGGTTACCCTCACTAGTCTTCAAAGGCTAGGTCACTTCCCTGTTTATTCTCTATGTCGAGTTTAGCTGCCACTACCCACTATCTGAGTGGCATCCCCCTCCCCATCAAGGAAGAGATACTTCCAGCTAACAAAGTGGTTTAAACACAGTTAATTTATTTTTAGTGATACATGTTTAAATCCAGACAAAATTCTTAAAAAAACATTTAACATTGACTGTACCTCTTCCTTGAGATGCTGCCTGGTCTGCTACGTTCACCAGCAACTTTTATGTGTGTTGCTTGAAATTCCCGCATCTGCAGATTTCCTTGTGTTTGCGGATTTAAAATTCACAGAGGTTTTCCATTTGATAAGAGATTACCACATTAAAAATTATTTCTGAAACAGAATGGATTTCCAAAAGACAGGTACAATTCCTATGAGTTAAAAAGACATACCAACAATTTTCAGAGAATGGGTAGTCCATTGCAGAAATTGAATGCAGAGGAATGGATTCTAGTCACCCTTTCTTTCTGTCATTCTTCTTTCTGTTACTGAACCATTCCTAACAAGCCTGACTGCTGTCTAATATCTATACTGTTGTTTTTTTGCCCTTGGGTGATGTCACACTCGTATGATATTTTTTCAGATACCTTTTCAAACAGTTGGCCCAAAAACTTCTGGCAACAGAGTTCCTAAACACCCCCAAAATTAATGCTGTGAATGCTGACCCTCTGAGTGCTCAAATTCTCCAACTTTCGATAGATCAGCTATTTGATGTGCTCAGTGATAGTATCAATCTGATCTGCAAATGTCCTTGACTAAATAACTTAGGCAGTGTTGTCTGGTTTAATACAAGCCCAATTAACACAACTCCATTGTCTTACACTGCATCTCTTAAGCAAACAGCTTTGCACTGTGGGTCATTGGCTTATGCTCTATTGACGGCGTTGTTTGTTTCCAAAGCTCTCTTTTTATCTTCAGACTCATTACTACTTTCCATTTATATTAAGAACTGAAGGCTGAATCCTGTTTATTATATGAAGCTGAACAAAGAATATTGGTTGGAAGTTTAACCTACTCGGAACATCTCTTTGATCTCTACAAGAGTCAACTGCTATGCTAGAATGCTAATCTTGACAAGAAGAGCCCCCAGCCCTGGACAGTGAATATTCATCAGAGTTGGATCTTGCTGTTAGTCATTATTGGTCATGTTCTATCTTGTTGCACAGGTGGACTTAGCAAAGAAGCTGTGATGCAGTTATTTTTTCTTAAATTGTAATGTTTTTAGAAATCTGTCACTTCAACATGTTTTAATTATATTTATTAACTTCTAATTTTGAGTCATTTTTACAAGCCTCTGAACACTGGGTACATTTTGAAAAGGTGTGAAGGCCTTTGACAATTGTCACATGTCAAAAGTGAGTAAACCACAATATTTTCTCTCTCAGGCTAGGGCTGCTTGATCTTAGCTGTGGTAATAAGGTCTGGAGGGTCATTCAGTCCACAGGAGCACAAGCTGTAGGGTAAAATAACCATGGGAAAGAACAGAAGGCATACTAGGTGAGCAAACCTGATTATGCAATGGCCTAATCTAGATTTTACTGATGATAAACATTTCAAACGAGATTAATTTCCAACACAGATCTGGAACTATATAATTCTTTTCTGATTTAAAAAAATGTAGAACAGTGTTGGTTTGGTTTAACATTGGAAATAAAATAACAGCCTGCATATAGCCACGGCCAGCTATTAATGCCCTTGCCTAATACACTAAATTTCCAGTTTGTTTAAAGATAGTGCAAATGTCACTTATGGACTGCCAGCAATTTATCTTCTCTGATCGTTTCATTAATGAGAATAGCCACCTGGGAAGTGAGAAATGTTACTCGTTGATTTCTTTCAAATGTAGTATCAGTTAATTTTTGAAAAACTGTGTAGATTATCACTCCTCTGAAGGATTTTGTGTAGTGCATTTTAGGGACACTCAATTAGTGATGTCTTAATTAGAAGTATATTAATCTAAATGCAACTATTTTACTACATAGATGCATAGCGCTATCAAATATGCTGTTAATGAATGAACAAGAACAGAAGGAATTTTAGCTGTGTTCTCACCTCCCTAGAGTTAGTCACCATTCATGATAGAGAAACTGAAGCATTACATTCATCAAGTGATTATCTCTTCTTCTGAACTTTTAAGTTAGGGATGCTGTATAACATAACTCTGGCATGGACAAATGCAAGCCCAGCTATAAAGGAAGAGAGTTGGCCATGGGGTTAGCAACCTACCCCACAAAAACTCAGTGGTACACAACTACCAACAGAAGCTCCAAAGAACTCATCCCTTTGGAGAGGAAGGATCTTCACTTAGGACAAAGGACTCTGGCAAGCTGCTGTCAGCGGCCTATGACCCAGTAGAAGTGATGGGCTTAAATAAGTAAGTCAATATGCTGTAAAATATGAGTAGCAATCTCATTATTACTATAAATCCTATCTTCAGTATGGGGTTTTACACTATACCAAATATATATTGAAGTATGATTCATCTTTTGATCAAAGTAAATAACAGGACAATTAAACTACTCTAAATTTATGTACAGAAAATATTAAGAGATCTCACATTAAGTAGTGATACCATTATGTTGGAATGGCTGGCTTATTGGATATATTCAGGCTTTCACTTAGAAAGGCTTTTCTCATTAACTTGTTGAAGTTCAGCTTTAATAAGCATTTGAAATGAATGAAAAATGCAAACACCAGTACAAAAAGTAATTTTCTTTTTATTTGCAATTTCAAAACAAAAATGAACACTTAACCGCACAAAGTATTTTTTACGATAGAATCTATTGAAAGTCAGTGACTAAGTTTACTGACAAAATCAGCAGCTAAGTAAATATCAGTATTGTTTGAACAGTACAGGTCCTCACCAGGTTACAAATGCCTGAATTATGGACATTTGTACATATGAACAAGTGTCTGGCAGACCCACTGGGATGGGTTTGTTGGTTGCTGTGAATTTGCAGGGATCTTTTGCCATGTGGGAACTGAGCTTGCAGCAATATTTAAACGCAAACAACAGGAATTCTGCAGATGCTGGAAATTCAAGCAACACACATAAAAGTTGCTGGTGAACGCAGCAGGCCAGGCAGCATCTCTAGGAAGAGGTGCAGTCGACGTTTCAGGCCGAGACCCTTCGTCAGGACGTTGACTGCATCTCTTCCTAGAGATGCTGCCTGGCCTGATGGTTGCAACAATATTATTGCTTTTTGCAGAGAAAACTGAATAGTTGAGTTAAATGCCTTTGTTTAACTATGTGTTTCCCTTAGACAACCTGCATTTTAACCCCCAGGCAGCTGCTAATCTGCCTTGTGAACTGTTCAGGTTACAAAGAGTTCTCTGGAAATGAACTCCGTCTTAACCTGGAGTGGATGTACACTGCACCCAGAATCAAGAAATGATCAGCTCCTCTCTGACACTTCCTGAATGCATGTTTGTGCTTTTCTTGATTGTAGATGCTGTATTGTCTCCACTATTTGATAGTAGAGCTACTAGGAATTGATGTTTCAATCCCTATGGTAAGTTGGCACTCTCGATGTTGGCAGTGGGCTTGGAGTGGTGACAAGGAGGGAGGGTAGGTATGTCATCGATGTCATCAGGTGGGCACCCTCCTTCTTTGATGTTTCGTTGATAAGCCCACAACGTCTCCAGAGGGCTCAACGGTGCTACCTGGCATCCCAGATACATCACCCTCAGTTCCATACCCTCCTGTCTTCATCTTGTAGCCCAGTTGTTGTCTTTCCTTTTAATCCAAATCCAGTTGCTGCTTTCTTCTGCTGCATTTGACACGGACTTGATTGCTTGTTGGAGGGAGTGACCCCTCACCCCCATCTTCTTCAATAGGCTGGTCGTAGATGTAGCAACGAATCCCCTGCATCCCACTTCTACAGGGAAAATCTTGGTCTTCCAGCCATTCTGGGCAGGTAACGATCTAGCTGGAGCAAATAGTGCTTTTATATCCACTTTGTCCTTGTTGCTTTCTTTTCTTACATTCTACAAATACCTTCTTGCCTCTAGGAAACAATGAGGACAACATCAATTTCTCCCCAAAGGGCACATTTTAACGCAAGTTCTTTATGTGTTAGTCAGCGATACATGGTTAGTATATATCACAAATACAGAATGTGCTCAAAATCTCTTTTTATTATTTTCACAGACTTAATAAGAAGGATTTATAGTCACATAGTGTTGCATTACATTTCATCTCTAGAGTCTACATGAAAGGACTGTGAGGAATGAGGAAATGATGAATTTGTCAACATTTCTGTTATAGTTGTTTTTATGTCACATAAATTCCAAAAGCACAAATAACAAAAGCTTTATGATACCTTCTCCCAGCTCATGATGTTGAGATTGCTCTCTGAAGGAATTGGATATTTCTTTCCTCACTCAGGCATACACACCCAAAATAACTTTACTAATTTTGCCATTTATAATCTGAAAGGGAGGGGCCCAAGAGCAATTTAATAAGAGAAACATCAACTTGGAAATAATGCTGCAAAAATAAAGCCTCTATTGTCTCCAGTTTTAAAAGCAAGAAGCTACATTCAGAAAAGCCTCTATTGTCTCCAGTTTTAAAAGCAAGAAGCTACATTCAGAGTGCTAATCTAAATATATTGATGCCTTTCATACTAATAATGGGGATGAAATTCTACATGATTGATCATTATCTACCGGTAGTTTGTTGCTAATTCTACGTTTCCTGATCAAAGATTCGAAGTACACTTATTATCAAAGAATGTATAAATTGTACAACTTTGAGATTTATTTGCTTACTGTTAGTCACAAAGCAAGGAACCCTAAAGAACCCAACTAAAGAAAAAAAATAAAGAAAAATAAAAGACCAACACCTGATGTGCAAGAGGAGGGACCCCCCCCCCCAACAAATCAGGAAATCAGGCAAACAATTGAAGCAATCAAACAATATTCTGAACCCAAATTGATTCCTCAGGTCCGAACCCCAGAGCAGCCCAGAGTAGGCCCAAAACCTTGGCTCATCATATTAACAAGCATGGAGCACAGCAGCCAGGGCGATCATTTTATATTGCTGCAGATTGGTAACAACAATGATTTAACACTCATTTCTCAATCACTGTAAATTATATTACTGCAAAATTATTCATCATGCCACTGCCTGGTATAATTTTAACAAAATTTAAGGAATTAGTGGAAACAATGAAAAGTTAGATGAATGAAATGGAAATAAACTAGTTTAAATTACACTTTTGGTATATTGTATGTGTATATTTAATAATACATAAAATAGATTTTAGAGTGGAAAGCATTCTAAGCTGTCCCAATTTTGTTTATGCTATACTTTAAAAATTACAATTTGTTTACCTTTATGAATCCCTGTTATGAAATGACTTCTAACCCATTGTTTCTTCATGTTTGTGAGTTAAAAGTTGAATTTAGAAGCCAAGTACCTTGTTGATTACCTTACCTTGTGACTAACATTAATTCCAATGTGAGAAAATCCGAGTCAGTGCAATTTTATTGAAGAATAAACTTGAAATGTGAATTGGTTGGACACAATTCACATGAGCTACTCCAATGACATTTCTTATGTGCAGAAGCTTGCTACAGTTTGAAGCACTGCTGCATTATATACTTGCTCTGTGGAAGTCAGACTGTCAAAAACTGAGTGAATTGACCTTGCATCCTGTCAAGTGTGAAGTTATCTTTAAAAATCAATGCAAGTGATATAAATAATAATCAGAATCAGGTTTAATATCACCAGCATATGCCACGAAATTTGTTGCTTTGCGGCAGCAGAACATTGTAATACCAAGTAATAAAACCAATAAATTATAATAAATAAAATTAAATTAAATAAGTAGTGCAAAAACAAAGGGGGTCAAATACTGAGGAAGTGTTCGTGGATCATTGCCCATTCAGAAATCCGATGGTGAAGGGCCTTCCAGTTTAAGATTGAGCAGGTGAATCTCAGCAATTTCTGGCTGATGGCAGATGAAGCAAGGAGAACTACAGTAAATACTTTGTTAATCGCTCTTTTTTTCTAGTAAATGATCATTGCTAGCAATAGTCTGTAACTTACCTTCAGACTTGGAGGCAGTTCGATGTGGCAGAACTGAGGCAAGGTGAGGCAGCGGGCCCATTGCCGAGAGCGAGGAAGACCAGAGCTTCGATCAATTTAAGCAACAGGCTGAATAGGAAAGGTCGGATACAGGGTGAATCGAGGTGGAGAGGTCCAGGCCCCAGAACGTACTGAAACAACATAACCCAATGCACAGATGCCGAGTTAAGCGACAGGCTGAATTGGAAAGGTTGGGTATACGGGGAATTGAGGCAGCGAGGTCCAGGCCCCAGAACGTAGCGAAGCAACATAACCCAATGCACAGATGCCGAGTTAAGCGACAGGCTGAATTGGAAAGGTCGGGTATACGGGGAATTGAGGCAGCGAGGTCCAGGCCCCAGAACGTAGCGAAGCAACATAACCCAATGCACAGATGCCGAGTTAAGCGACAGGCTGAATTGGAAAGGTCCGGTACAGGGTGAATCGAGGCGGTGAGGTCCAGGCCCCAGAACGTACTGAAGCAACATAACCCATTGCACAAACGCCAATTTAAGCAACAGGCCAAATTGGAAAGGTTGGGTACAGGGTGAATCGAGGCGGCGAGGTCCAGGCCCCAGAGCATACTGAGGCAACTGAACCCGATGTCTGGACGATGATTTAGGCACTGGGCCAGATTGAAAAGGTCAGGATGTTAGGGTCCAAAGTGAGGGTCAGGCTGATTCAGCTCGCTGCTCCGCTCCATGCTGAACTAAGTGTCTGGGGACGGACTCTCTGTGGATCAGTTCAGAACGCTGTTTGCATGCGTTTATTGTTTTTGTCTCTGCACATTGGGTTTTTGACAGTTTTTTTTAATGAGTTCTTTTGGGTTTCTTTGTTTCGTGGCTGCCTGTTAGGAGTCAAATCTCAAGGCTGTGTAATGTATACATACTTTGATAATAAATATACTCTGAACTTTGAAGTTGTTCCTGAAACATTGAGTGTGTGTCTTCAGGCTCCTATACCTCCTCTCTGATGGTAGCGATGAGAAGAGGGCACCCTGTGTGGTGATGGATGTTCTTAATGATGGATACCGCCTTCTGAGACATTGCCTTATGAAGGTTTCCTGGATCTTAGGAGACTAGTGCCCATGATGGAGCTGACTGAATTTACAACTCTCTGCAGCTTTTTTCTGATCCTGTGGAGTAGCCCCTCGATACAGATGGTGACGCAGGCAATTAATGCTCTCTACGGTACATCTGTAGAAATTTATGAATGTCTTTGGTGATAAACCAATTCTCCTCATGAAATATAGCCTCTGTCATGCCTTCTTTGTAATTGCATCAATATGTTGGGTCCAGGTTAGATCCATGGAGATGTTAATACTGAAGAAAGGGAAACTGCTCACCTTTTCCACTTCTGATCCCTCGATGAGGACTGGTGTGCGTTCCCTCGATTTTCCCTTCCTGAAGTTCCCAATCAATTCTTTGGTCTCACTGATGTTGAATACAAAATGGTTGCTGTGACACCACTCAACCAGCTGATCTGTCTCACTCCTATATGCCTCCTCTTCACCATATGAAATTCTGCCAACAATATTTGTGATGTCTGCAAATTTGTAGATGGCATTTGAGCTGTGCCTAGCCTGGGTGTGGAGCAGTGGGCTAACACACATCCTTGAGGTGCACCAGTGTTGATTGTCAGCGAGGGGGGGAGGTTATTTCTGATCTGCACAGACCGTGGTCTCCCAGTGAGGAAGTCAAGAATCCAATTGCAGAGGGAGGTACAGAGGCGCAGGCTTTGGAGCTCTTTGATTAGAACTGAGGGCATGATTGTGTGAATGCTGAACTGTGGCCAATAAACAGCAGCCTGTCGTAAGTATTCCTATTGTCCAGGTGATCCAAGGCCGAGTAGAAAGCCAGTGAATTTCGTATCTGTTGTAGATCTATTGTAGGCAAATTACAGGGGGTCCAGGCCTTTGCTTAGGTCTGAGTTGATTCAAGCCATGACTGCCCTCTTAAAGCACTTCATCACAGCAGATCTGAGTGTTACTGGGTGGTAATTGTTGAGGCAGCTCACACTGCTCTTCTTGGGCTCTGGTATGATTGTCGGCCTTTTGAAGCAGGTGGGAAACTGCCTACAACAGTGAAAGAGTGAAGATGCCCTTGAACACTCCCACCAGTTGGTTGGCACAGGTTTTCAGAATGCCACCAGGTACGCCATCAAGGCCTGTTACTTTGCAGGGGTTCATCCTCTGAAAAGGTGTTTTGATGATGGCCTCTGAGGCAGAGATCACGGGGTCATGGATCCTGCAGGGAATTGCATAGAAGTAGTTTTATTCTCCTTTTCAAAGTCTTTGAGCTCATCTGGGAGTCATTGAGGCATCGCTGCCATGCATGATGTTAGTTCTGCTTATAAACTGCATATTTAACATTTGCCCAATTTGGCAAAAAGAATGAGATAATCAATGATAGAATGTCATGTGTCTAGACATTAAACTGCATTGGAGAATCTTTTTCATGATATAGCCATGGAAATGAAGTTGATTGATAAATTTGACAGAAATTTACAAGCACACCTGATGCATTCTGGGGAATTGAATGCAGAATCTGTGTGTGTGCTGCACCCATACACAAAGGCCACTGGGCAGGTAGCATTAGCATCAAGTACTTGTGTAACACGTTTAACATTGCTGGTTAACAATGAAATTGTGTGGCCACGACTGGGGAAGTTGGCCCATACAGGGTGAAGGCGGCCTACTCGTGTGCTCATTTGGAGGGCAGGCCTTTCCATAACTGTTTTTCTCAGCCATAGGAGGCAACAATGGATTGTTATTCAATGCACTGGTGAGCAAGGGTTTCTCAGTAATCCCACACAAGGAAGCTTCTACTTCCTCTGGGGAGGCCCCATGATCTCTTCAGTTTTTGTTACCATGTCCTGACCTCCATCTCCACAATATCCAGCACAGTGTTGGATAAGTCAATTGTCCACTCCCTTCCCCACCAACAGTTTTAGCATGAGGTGCCTCAAATTTTGCTTCATTTCTTCCATTTTGCTTTTTCCCATTTTTTGGAAAATTTTCCATTTTCCAAATTTTGCATCATTTTGCTTAATTTCTGTTCCTGTTGAATGTCCCCCTCAGTGTGTAGGTATGTCAGTACTCCACACATGCCCCTTTGAATTACTGTGCCTTATTGGTGAGCTAGGCACAGCATTGCTTACAGTTTCTGTATTTCTCTGTCCTTTCTCTCAGATTGAGGTGGTTCTAACAACAAAATATCCTTCAATGGGCACAGCAGTTCTCTATTGTTCTAGCTTATAGATAATCAGATTTCTTTCCTATGATAGGAGTACAGAACAATAGGGTTCAGTTTCAAGTTGAGAGAAAGGAGCTTTAAAGGGGCTCTGAGGGGTAAGTTTTGGACACAGTTGTTAATTTCTGGAACACCATGCCTGGGAAGCACTGTTCTGAAGAAGCATTCGGATAGACATTGAACTGTTAAGTCCCAGAAGGATACTGACCTAATGCAGACAAATGGGATGAGTGTTAACAGGTGTAAGAATTGGCATGGATGTGGTGGGCCAAGCGGCCTATTTCTGGGCAATACAGCTCACTCCCAGATGGGGAAGGGAGTGAACAATTGACTTAGCCAATACTGCGCTGTATATTGTGGAGATGGAGGTCAGGACATGGTAACAAAGACTTTAATGTCACACTAGATGATACAGCTAATTCTTAATGGTCCACTTATACTTGTACATCACACTATGCTCCTGTTCACAAGGAAATAAGTCTCATTCACCCAAATAGCTCATCACTTATAGTATATGAGCCTACTCACTTAACTGATTGATTGATTGGGATACAGCGTGGAATAGGCCCTTCAATTCGAGCCACCAGCAACCTCTGATTTAACTTTAGCCTAATCATGGGACAATTTACAATGACCAATTAACCTACCAACCAGTACGTCTTTAGACTGTGGGAGGAAACCAGAGCACCCGGAGGAAATCCACCCAGTTTCAGGGAGAATGAACAAGATCCTTACAGACAGCAGTGGGAAATGAACCTAGGTTGCTGATACTGTAAAGCATTATGCTAACCCCTACATGTTTGATTATAAACTTACTCAAGTCTATTTATGTACCAAACCTTTCACGACAAGCATTTCTTAAATCATTCTGTGGCTGGAATCATTAGTGTTTCCAATAACTCATCTCTTCATGTCAACTCATACACCTTTGATCTGGCATCTGCTCTGTAATTGTTGGATTTGCAGAATTGCCTGCAAATCTGAACACATTGTTTTACTTACTCTAGGTCATCGTCCTCTTAATGTCACCCTTCTGCCTGCAGTGCCCAGTTTATGTATACCTCAATGGAAATGCATGATAACTGTAATAACTCAAACAGTTATTAATTATGCAAGGCATTTATTTCACTACTAAGGTATCTTAAACTCCAACTTAATTGGGATGATGTTTTTGCAGGGAAATGTACTATGGACATGTGGTCGATGTTTAGAGATCTCTTGCAGGATGTTAGGGATAAATTTGTCCCGGTGAGGAAGCTAAAGAATGGTAGGGTGAAGGAACCATGGGTGACAAGTGAGGTGGAAAATCCAGTCAGGAGGAAGAAGGCAGCATACATGAGGTTTAGGAAGCAAGGAACAGATGGGTCTATTGAGGAATATAGGGAAGCAAGAAAGGAGCTTAAGAAAGGGCTGAGGAGGGCAAGAAGGGGGCATGAGAAGGCCTTGGCAAGTAGGGTAAAGGAAAACCCCAAGGCATTCCTCAGTTATGTGAAGGAAAAAAGGATGACAGGAGTGAAGGTAGGACTGATTAGAGATAAAGGTGGGAAGATGTGCCTGGAGGCTGTGGAAGTGAGCGAGGTCCTCAATGAATACTTCTCTTCGGTATTCACCAATGAGAGAGAACTTGATGATGGTGAGGACAATATGAGTGAGGTTGTTGTTCTGGAGCATGTTGATATTAAGGGAGAGGAGGTGTTGGAGTTGTTAAAATACATTAGGACGGATAAGTCCCCGGGGCCTGATGGAATATTCCCCAGGCTGCTCCACGAGATGAGGGAAGAGATTGCTGAGGCTCTGGCTCAGATCTTCATGTCCTCGTTGTCCACAGGAATGGTACCGGAGGATTGGAGGGAGGTGAATATTGTCCCCTTGTTCAAAAAAGGTAGTAGGGATAGTCCGGGTAATTATAGACCAGCGAGCCTTATGTCTGTGGTGGGAAAGCTGTTGGAAAAGATTCTTAGAGATAGGATTTCTGGGCAATTAGAGAATCATGGTCTGATCAGGGACAGTCAGCATGGCTTTGTGAAGGGCAGATCGTGTCTAACAAGCCTGATAGAGTTCTTTGAGGAGGTGACCAGGCATATAGATGAGGGTAGTGCAGTGGATGTGATCTATATGGATTTTAGTAAGGCATTTGACAAGGTTCCATATGGTAGGCTTATTCAGAAAGTCAGAAGGCATGGGATCCAGGGAAGTTTGGCCAGGTGGATTCAGAATTGGCTTGCCTGCAGAAGGCAGAGGATCGTGGTGGAGGGAGTACATTCAGATTGGAGGATTGTGACTAGTGGTGTCCCACAAGGATTTGTTCTGGGACCTCTACTTTTCGTGATTTTTATTAATGACCTGGATGTGGGGGTAGAAGGGTGAGTTAGCAAGTTTGCAGACGACACAAAGGTTGGTGGTGTTGTAGATAGTGTAGAGGATTGTCGAAGGTTGCAGAGAGACATTGATAGGATGCAGAAGTGGGCTGAGAAGTGGCAGATGGAGTTCAACCCAGAGAAGTGTGAGGTAGTACACTTTGGAAAGACAAACTCCAAGGCAGAGTACAAAGTAAATGGCAGGATACTTGGTAGTGTGGAGGAGCAGAGGGATCTCAGGGTACCTGTCCACAGATCCCTGAAAGTTACCTCACAGGTGGATAGGGTAGTTAAGAAAGCTTATGGGGTGTTAGCTTTCGTAAGTCGAGGGATAGAGTTTGAGAGTTGCGATGTAATGATGCAGCTCTATAAAAGTCTGGTTAGGCCACACTTGGAGTACTGTGTCCAGTTCTGGTCGCCTCACTATACGAAGGTTGTGGAAGCACTGGAAAGAGTACAGAGGAGACTTACCAGGATGCTGCCTGGTTTAGAGAGTATGCATTATGATCAGAGATTAAGGGAGCTAGGGCTTTACTCTTTGGAGAGAAGGAGGATGAGAGGAGACATGATGGAGGTGTACAAGATAATAAGAGGAATAAATGAGTGGATAGCCAACGCCTCTTCCCCAGGGCGCCATTGCTCAATACAAGAGGACATGGCTTTAAGGTAAGGGGTGGGTAGTTCAAGGGGGATATTAGAGGAAGGTTTTTTACTCAGAGTGTGGTTGGTGCATAGAATGCACTGCCTGAGTCAGTGGTGGAGGGAGACACACTAGTGAAGTTTAAGAGATTACTAGACAGGTATATGGAGGAATTTAAGTTGGGGGCTTTTATGGGAGGCAGGGTTTGAGGGTCGGCACAACATTGTGGGCTGAAGGGCCTATACTGTGCTGTACTATTCTATGTTCTATGTTCTTAAGTTGCCTTCTCTTGCTGTCTTGCATCTTGACTTCTCTCCCAGTTCCTAAACCACATTTCTCTCCAACTGGTTGTTCGCTTTTGCACCTCTGTCAAGCATCCATCTGCTCCTTTCATGTTTGAGGTATGTAACTCAGACTCTGGCTCCACCAGAATATAATTCTGCAGTGCGAGGCCTGTAATACACAGAAGGAACTCCTGATCCATTGGTTGCCAAGGGCCTTTTTTGTAACCAATGCCCAGATAAAGAATCAAACTGTTAGTTCTTGATTTCACTCATTGCTACTTTTATAGACCAAATGTTCTCAATCAGAAAGTTCTTAAAGAAGATTCATTAACTTATTTAGTATTGCTGTTGCCCACAACTTGTGGTCACCTGCATTTTCTTTCCTTCTCAGTCTAATTTCTGTTGTGCCAGAACCTGGCATCTTTAGTGTTCTTAATCAGAGCAATTTTTGAATTGAAGTGTTATCAAAATTTACATCTTTTGACATCTGAAAGAAAGGATTTTTTTTGATGAAAAACTGCAATCAGTGAAGGATGAGTCAGAACTGTGAAGCAGCCTGACTTGCTGGGTGCTTCCATAATTTTCTGATTTTGTTTTGGTTTCTTTTTTGCTTCAGTTGTATTTGTATTTGCCATGCAGGTTGGTCAGTTCAGCCCTGAGCAAACGCTCTGAACCAAAAATCTTGTTTTCTAAACTGAATAATAGTGGTAAGGCAGAAGGGGGCATTTTTCTGGGATTTAATAGAGGTTTTAGACATAATTCCTTACAGCAAGGGATGTGGACAATTTGCCTATTAAGTTTATGCTGGGTCTCACTGTGTGTCCCCATCCATCTTCTCGCTTCTCTCTCCCTCTCTCACATTTTCTCACTAATACCCTTTGGTTCTCCTGCACCAAGGACAATTTACAGTATTCAGTTAGCCTCACAGTGAGAGGAAACAGGAGCATGTATTCATAGGGAGAACGTGCACACACCACACAGGCAACATACCAAGTCTGGATTGAGCCTGGATCACTCAAGCTGTGGGACAGCAGCATGAACACTAGTGCTATATTGTCCTTTTCAACTGATTTACACACGTACATGCCAATTAACAGCTAAGCTTCGGAGGGCAGAAAGATGATGAAAGTACTTCTGAATACATTGCAGAACTGTGCAAACTTTCCCAGTACTGTGACTTCAGAGATGAACTTTCTGATGCATTAAGGGACAGGCTTGTATGTGGCCTGCATAGTCAAAGCACTCAAAACGGGCTACCGGCAGAAAAAGAGCTAAAGTTAGAATGAGCATTGACTTTTGCAATATCATTCGAGACTGCAGCAAAGGTTGCAGTAGAACTACAGAAAAATGGTTTCCAATGTGAAATGTAGAAAATGGCCCTGAATGTTGCAAAAAGCCAAAGATGTTGCTGATCAGGCAAATCCACCCATGATGCAAATGACTGTTGGTTCAAAGAAAAAGTCTGCAGAAAGCATCACAGACAAGGTCACATAGAGACAGTGTGCAAGGCAGACAAGATGCACAACCGAGTGAAAAGTCTCAATCACAAAACTAAGCAAATGAATAAGGTTACTGAATGTAAAACAGAATCAGACAACATAGAGTCTGACAAAGGTGAACTGTCATGCCTAAAACTGCATAGTATAACTGAAGCAGAACACAGAATCATCTGGATCATGATAGATGTGTCTGGATTAAAAGTGAAAGTGGAGTTGGATATAGGGCCAGCTTTGTCCATAGTTCCAGAGCCTGACTACAACAGATTGTTTTCTAAGATATCATTAGAGAAGACATCAGTGATGCTAAAGAATTACACAGGCAAAAAAAGTGACTCCCAAAGGCAAGCTGAAAGTAAATGTGACATATGGAGGCCAACACTACAGTTAGAGCTTTATGTATTGAAACGTGGAGGGCCAGTACTTTTTTGATGTGAATGGTTGAGAAAAATCCAACTAGACTGACACTCAATCAAAGCTCTCAGTGTAACATTAACAGGCAACACTGTCAGAAATGGTAATACTAACCATAGACTGGCATAACTGCTTAATGCTAATGAGAAGGTGTTTGAGAAAGGGATTGGTAAACCCAAAGGCATGAAGGCCAGACTTGAACTGGATGAAACAGCAACACCAAGATACCATAAAGCACATTCAGTGCCTTATGCACTATGTGCTAAAGTAGATGTTGAAATGCAGAGCTTGGAGGCATCTGGAATTCTCTCCAAGGTTGAGTGGAGCATTGGGCCATACCCATTGTCCCGGTGATCAAGAAAGGGAAGGCCAGAGCCATTCACGTATGTGGGGATTTCAAGGTGAGCATCAGCGCAGTGCTGTGTACTGTGCAGTATCCCCTGCCATGAATAGAAGACATTTTTGCATCTTTGGCAGGTGGGGAGAAGTTTTCAAAGATTGACTTGTCACAGGCCTATCTGCAAATGGAGATTGAGGAGTTCATAAGACCATAAGACATAGGAGCAGAACTAGGCCATTCAGCTTATCGAGTCTGCTTCACCGTTCCATCATGGCTGATCCCGGATCCCACTCAACCCCATACACCTGCCTTCTTGCCATATTCTTTGATGCCTTGACCAATCAGGAAACAATCAACTTCCACTTTAAATATACCAACAAACTTGGCCTCTACCACAGTCTGTGGCAGAGCATTCCACAGGTTCACTAACCTCTGGCTAAAAAAAAATCCTCCTTACCTTGTCGAAGATTGCAGAGAGACATTGATAGGATGCAGAAGTGGGCTGAGAAGTGGCAGATGGAGTTCAACCCGGAGAAGTGTGAGGTGGTACACTTTGAAAGGACAAACTCCAAGGCAGAGTACAAAGTAAATGACAGGATACTTGGTAGTGTGGAGGAGCAGAGGGATCTGGGGGTACATGTCCACAGATCACTGAAAGTTGCCTCACAGGTGGATAGGGTAGTTAAGAAAGCTTATGGGGTGTTAGCTTTCATAAGTCAAGGGATAGAGTTTAAGAGTTGCGATGTAATGATGCCGCTCTATAAAAGTCTGGTTAGGCCATACTTGGAGTACTGTGTCCAGTTCTGATCACTTCACTATAGGAAGGATGTGGAAGCATTGGAAAGGAGGAGATTTACCAGGATGCTGCCTGGTTTAGAGAGAATGCTTTATGATCAGAGATTAAGGGAGCTAGAGCTTTACTCTTTGGAGAGAAGGAGGATGAGAGGAGACATGATAGAGGTGTACAAGATAATAGGAGGAGTAAATAGAGTAGATAGCCAGCGCCTCTTCCCCAGGGCACCACTGCTCAATACAAGGAGGACATGGCTTTAAGGTAAGGGGTGAGAAGTTCAAGGGGGATATTAGAGGAAGGTTTTTTACTCAGAGAGTGGTTCGTGCGTGGAATGCACTGCCTGAGTCAGTGGTAGAGGCAGATACACTAGTGAAGTTTAAGAGATTACTAGACGGGTATGTGGAGGAACTTAAGGTGGGAGTTATATAGAAGGCAGGGTTTGAGGGTGGGCACAACACTGTGGACCGAAGGGCCTGTATTGCGCTGTACTATTCTATGTTCTATGTTACCTCTGTTTTTGAGGCTATCCCCAGTTCTGGGTACTCCCACCAAAGGCAACATCCTCTCCACATCTATCTTATCTAGTCCTTTCAACATTCAGTAGGTTTCAATGAGATCCTCCCACATTCTTCTAAATTCCAGTGAGTACAGTCCCGAGGCAGCCACATGTTCCTCATATGTTAAACCTTTCTTTCCAGGAATCATCCTCATGAACCTCCTCTGGACTCTCTCCAATGACAACACATCCTTTCTGAGATATGGGACCCCAAACGGTTGACAATACTCCAAATGCTGCCTGACCAGTGTCTTATAAAGGCTCAACATTATCTCATTGCTTTTATATTCTATTCACCTTGAAATAAATGCCAACATTGCATTTGCCTTCTTTATCACAGGCTCAACCTGTAAATTAATCTTCTGGGAGCCTTGCACAAGAACCCCTAAGCCCCTTTGCACCTCTGATGTTTGAGTTTTCTCTCCATTTAGATAATCGTATGCATTATTATTCCTTTTACCAAAATGAATTATTGTACATTTCCCAACACTGTATTCCATCTGCCACTTTTTTGCCCATTCTTTCACTTTGTCTATGTCCTGCTGCAATTGTATTGTTTCCTCAGCACTACCTACCCCTTCACCTATCATCATATCATCCACAGACTTTGCCACAAAGCAAAGTGGCTGGTGGAGATTAGACATGTGGACCAGGTACTGGATGCTCAACCAAAGAACACACTGCAGTCGACTGCATCTAACAAGACAGAAACATTACAGTCTCTGGACATACCTCTCACAGATGACATCACTGACAGCAACATGACACCAGAAACCGAGACTATTGTCTTAGGCAAGACACCCACCAAACTGTTGCCTGTTCATTGGTCCAGAGGCGTGATGAGAATGTTATCGTTGACAAGACACCTGCCAAACCTGATGCCACTCCACAGGTCCAGAACAGAGGCGCTATTTTGAAAGAAACGGAGTGCCACCCCAAAAGGTTGAACCTTTAGAATGGTGAAGTTAGTTATGGACTGTTATTGTGAAAGCATATTTATTTGGACTATGGGCTTATGAAGGAGAAATAGAATGTTTTGTACATATAGAGTTTATGTTGCATTAACCTAAAGGGGGAGGAAGTGTAATGTATCGATCTATTTCTATTAGAGCAATGAATACTCCCCCCTTAGCACTGCATATTGATCATTTGTTTGTGCATGCACTGTTGTCTACGCATGCACATTGTTCTCTCTCTCGCTGCAATGTGATTATACCAGTCAAAGCAATCTCCCACATGCGTGCTTTTACTTAATTGATATCTAGTTGTGCACAGACACAACATATTCCACAGGGAGGACATACAGAGAGTCCTTACAGAACAGGACTGGAACTGAACTCCAAACTCCAGGGTACCCTGAGTTGTAATAGTGTTGTGCTAACCATTATGCTACCAAGCGCCTCCTTCAATTTATTCTCCTGTCAAGAATTATGGTCGTCCTAGTAGCAGCAGTCATCTAAGACAGCGTGTGGTTGTGGACTTCTAAGTAGGAACAAGAAACTTCTACTTTTGTTACGAAGATACTTTTGTTTTGAACAAAATTTTATGTTTACAAATGAAGTACGCATAGAAGGACAGTCCAATCAAGTGATACATCATCAGATCCAGACTATTTTCGCTTACTGACTAAAGACTTAATTTGTAGTGTAGAATATAGGGAGCATAGAACAGAGATCAGTAAAGCACAGGACAGCCCTTTCAGCCCACAATGTTATATTGAACTAATTAAATTAGTACTCAAGTACCCAACTGAACTAATTGCTTCTGCCTCTACAACGTCTATACCCTTCCATTTCCCGTATGCTCTAAGAGCCTCCTGCATTTGTCTCTATTTCAGTTCTCAGTTCCGGTAAGTTGGTTCTGCTTAAGGAAAGCCTGTGGAAAATCAGAGTGTAAGTTATGGTCAAGATAAGAATCAAGGCAACGGGGAAGCTCTCTGTAGCTGTCCTTGTGCTCATGTGATAATGGCAATTTCAAAAACTCCATTCCTGCCACGTTGAACACTTACCTGTATGCTTACCAACAGAACCACTCTACAACAGGTACCATAGCATCTGACATTCACCTTGCCCTGACACACATAGAAATCAAGGACACTGATGTCAGAATGTGATTTCTAGATTTCAGTTTGGTGTTCAATACTATTGTCCCGCAGACCTTGGTGAACAAGCTCCTAGTCCTCGTTTAAATACACCACTTAAAAACAAGTGATGGACTTCCTAACCAACAGACCTCAGATAGTCAGGATACACAACCACTCCTCCCTCCTCATCATCCTCAATACAGGAGTGCCCCAGGCCTATGACCTGAGCCCACTGCTGTGCACTCTGCTCACACATGGCCGCATGGCCAGATACCAGAGTAATCACATTGTCAAGTTTGCTGATGACATGACAGTGGTGTGGCTCATCACCAGCAACAATGAGGCAGCCTCCAGGCAGCAGGTAGAAGAGCTCAGGGCCTAGTACCAGGCAAATAACCTCTTACTCAATTTCAACAAGACAAAGGAGATCATTTTTGACTTCAGGAGAACTCACACCACTCACACCCCTCTTTACATCGGTGGCACAGCAGTGGAAACTGAGAGCAGTTCCATCTCCTGTCATGGTTCGGTCCGTGAAGTCCGCATTCCAGTTCACGGTCCGGTCCGTCGATCCTAATTCCAGGTTTTCCGGTTTTCCCTTGTCCTGTTGTGTGCCTTAATTGAGGCACGTGATTCTCATTTTGGAGCTGGCTACATAAACAACTCCTGGGTTCAGCTTCAGTTGCTGGACTGTTCCCTTCCCTTCCCCTTCCTTCTGAAGCCTTGCCTGAAGCCTTGCCTGCTACCTTCACCTGTGTCCTCGCCTGTAACGCCGTCAGGTTCAAACACTAGGGAAAGATCGGGGCCTTGCCGTGTCTAGATAAGGAATTGTCTTTCATTGTTTGGAACTGTCTCTTTGTGTCCTCACCTTCGCTAGGTAGGTCCGGCCGTTTGCTGCTGCCTTGTGTTGGGAACTGTCTCTTGTGTCCACGCCTTTGCTAGCTAGGTCCGGCTGTTTGCCGCTACCTAGTGTTGGGAACCGTCTCTGTGTCCATGCCTTTACTAGGTAGGTCCAGCCATTTGCCACTACCTTGTATTGGGAACCGCCTCGTCGTGTTCAGCATTCTGTGAATGAGTCCCGGCCCCACGTCCTGTTCCCAAGGAGGGGTCCCGGCTCCGTGTTCCATGTTCCTGTCTCTCAAGACCAAGGGTCTGTGTTCCATGTTCTTGTCTCTCCCTCGACCAAGGCTCTGTGTTCCATGTTCCTGTCTCTCCCTTGACCAAGGCTCTGCGTTCCTGTTCTCCCTCGACCAAGGCTCTGCGTTCCTGTTCTCCCTCGACCAAGTCAAGGCTTCGTGTTCTCGTCCTGTCCATGTGCCTCGCCCAGCCCAGGAGTACCTCGCCCAGCCCAGTGCTGGGGTTCCCTCGTCCTGTGCTGGGATTCCCTCGTCCTGTCCAGGAGTCTCATGTTCAGTCCTTTTGCCACTCCTCGTCCTGTAGCCACATCTTGTCCGAGCCTAAATCTGGAGTCTGAGCCCGAGTCTAGACCCAGGTTCCGGGTCCCTGAACAGTCTCTGGCTCGGAGTCCTAGCCCAGGCTCCTAGTTTCTAGTTCCTCGTCCTGGTTCTGCTTTCCTAACCAAAGTTCCAGCTCCTAGTCTATGTCCTGTCCGGTCCCTAACTCTAGTCCAGTCCTGTTCCTTGTACTTCAGTGTCTGTGTCTTGCATTTGGGTCCGTTCCCAGCGCCTCTTTTTATGACATCTCCGGGGAGCGCACACCTCACACAACCTCACATGGTCCCAGAACTCATTATACACACTCAACAAAGCTCACCAATGCCTCTACATTCTGAGGAGGCTGTAGAGAGCTGGACTTTGCACATCTATACTCATGTGCTTCTGCAGATGCACGGCAGAGTGCTCCCTCGCAAGCTGCGTCACTGCATGGTTTGGAAACTACATTGCAGTGGACAGGAAAGCTCTAAGTCGGGTAGGCGAAACTGCCCAATGCATCATTGGCACCAGGCTTCCTGCCATCAAAGACATATATACAGAAAGGTGTTGGCAAAGTGCCAGTAACATCATGAAGGATCCCACCCACCCTGCTCATGCACTGTTTGATCCATATAGTGTACACACCTGGACCACCAGATTCAAAAACAGTTACTTTCTCCAAGAAGGAAGGCTGATCAACACCACCACCTACTAACCCACCCCTCCACACCCCAACCACCACTACTTTATCATTTCCTGGCAGAGTCACCTTATATGCAGGCATTCCTGTGCCTGCCATCACTTCATGGACAATCAATCTTTGCATATGCAATCTTACGTACTTATATTTATTGTTTTTTAAATTTCTGTGTTCTTTATCTTATTGGTTTTTTGTGTTGCACTGGTTCCAGACTAACAATTATTTTGTTCTGCTTTGCACTCATGTACTGAAAATGACATTAAATAATTTTGAATCTTGAATCTTGTGCATGTTTATCTTCATTGAAATTGATTGTCTGCATAATGTAGAGCCTTTCATGAAAATATTTAGGCAGAAGTATAGAACACCAGTAAGCGTGCATGCTTGAGACTTTGGTGGCGGTGAACTGTTAAAATTTCAAGATTCTTGTTTGATATTTTGATATTCCTGAACAACTTTAATTCAACTTTTAGATGTTTTGCAATGTGATAATATATGTTCCAGCTGATATTTAAAGGGAGCACAAGAAACAGGGCCGAGGAATAGAATGAGAGTGGGAATGGGGGCCCCAGTGAGTTGGATGGGAGCATGGGAATCTGGGCTCTGGTGAGCTGGAAGGAAAATTTGGAACCAAGAATCCATTTAGTTGGAGGTGAGCATGGCAAACATCACCTGGTGGGTCAGATGTTGAAATAGTGGGATTTTCAAACAGTCATGCAGCATATTGCTGGAGATTTACTGTAAAGAGCAATAATGGCTTTTCACTTCTTCAATGTCAAACATCACCCATAGTACATAGGATTCCTCAGTCATAGTTGATCTGAAAGAGATATTCCCTTGTTCTCCAGCATTCTCTGCAACAGGAAACCCATTTGTTTTCTCTCTTTCTAGGTTCTGATGAAGCGTCTTGGACCCCAAACCCTAACAGTTTTTCTTTACACCACCTTAACTGTTGAGTACTTACAGCATTTATAAAATTCTACATTTCTAGTACCCACAGCTTTAAAAAAAACGCTTACTCCTCAGAGGTCTGGCTCTATGTTTAAGAATACTTGATTCTCCAACCCCTGAAAACATTAAATTAGTTTGTTTTATTCAAATCACTCCTTAAACTTTTAATTAGCAAGGAATAAAATACTTTCTTCTGTAACCTCTCCTCATAATTTTACCACTAGGAGCCATGTAACATTCTAAGCAGAATTACAGCTAAAATGTTTTCAGGATATTTATATAAAGAATGTTAATGCAGGCTACCTATAATGCTTACATTGCAACCAATCCAATGACAGGCGGCATCACTGTCTGGTATGGGGTGGGGTGGGGAGGGGGTTACTGCACAGGACTGAAAGAAGCTGCAGAAGGTTGTAAATTTAGTCGGCTCCATCTTGGGTACTAGCCTACAAACTGCCCAGGATATCTTCAGGGAGCGGTGTCTCAGAAAGGCAGCATCCATTATTAAGGACCTCCAGCACCCAGGGCATGCCCTTTTCTCACTGTTACCATCAGGTAGGAGGTACAGAAGCCTGAAGGCACACACTCAGCGATTCAGGAACAGCTTCTTCCCCTCTGCCATCCGATTCCTAAATGGACATTGAAGCTTTGAACAGTACTTCACTTTTTTAATATATATTATTTCTGGGTTTTGCATGATTTTTAATCTATTCAATATAAATGTACTGTAATTGACTCACTTTTTTATTTATTATTATTATTTTTTTTTCTTCTATATCATGTATTGCATTGAACTGCTGCTGCTAAGTTAACAAATTTCATGACACATGCCCGTGATAATAAACCTGATTCTGATTCTGAATTCTGAATCCATCTATGTTTCTTTATCCCCAACTCTCCTCTATTAGTTCCTCTGATTAACAGTTTTCCTTTCATAAATGCACCTTATTATTTGTTAATTTATCTGTGGTAATATCACTTCAAGTGTTGTGGGTGTGAGTTACATGTACTGTTTTGTGCACTTTGGTCTGGGGGAATGTTGCTTCATTTGTCAGTATACATGTGCACAGTTGAATGACAAGAAACTAAATTTGAACTGTCGGTGCCATAAGCTCAATTTCTGTCAATTTCTCTACTTAGTTTTTAATTGTTTTAAGGTAATGATGTAATCTCTTCACTGGGCCCTCCATTTTCTTTACCAGCGCTGATCTTTCTCTCAGCTTTCGATCACTTCAGATGGCTATTCTATTGTTATGTGGAAATACCTCATACCAGCTGGGGTTGCTCGATGATTACTAGGAGTATCCGTCATGGATAATTTCCTTCTCCCACATGTATAGACGTAGAAACCAACTGTAGCATGTATAATGTAATTAGAAGAATACCACAGAGATACCTTCTAATTTCATGGCAAAGAAATGACCTTGGAGAGAACTTGTTGTATAGAATGTTAATGAAATATGAAAACTTCACGTGCCTATTATCCCCATGTAAAAGTATAAAGCACAGAATACAGATATCAGAGATGGTGAACTGAATTTAATATTTGTTGTATGGAAACACGTGCATGTCCGTGGTCTTCTGCTTCGGTAGCCCATTCATTCCGAGGTTTGAATGCATTGTGCATTCAGCAATGCTTTTCTGCCCACCACTGTTGTAAAACATGGTTAAGTGATTTAGTGTTGCCTTCATTGAACTTGATGGGTAAAGAGATCGCAAGTGAGACACAGCAATGCTTTATAGGCAGTAAGCAAAACTACTAGCTATTCTATTAATTACACTTTTTCTGGACTATGATTTCTGCATTCCACAGCCTTTTGAACTGCCTGAACGACTGGGCATTTTTGTGGTGTCGTGGGGGATTTGGCAGCCTGGATCCTTGAGAGTGCAGGTGTGGCTGTGACAGCCATTGTTGGAGCAGCCTTGGGGCCAGATCGAAGCGGCGGGGCCAGGGCCTGACAGCCTAAAACGAACTGATGGTTGGCCTATTTAAACAGCTAGCCAGATTGGGAGGATCGAGGAGTTGGGGCCGAGGGCAGGGGATGGGCGGTTGTTCAGCTTACTGCTCTGCAGCGTTTGCTCACCTTGGCAGCTTTGGCCTGCAACCAGTGGCACTTGCCTAGGCATAGAACTGGCTCTGTGGCAGAGGCCTGTAGCTATTGGACTTCTCTACCGGCTTCACTCCCTTCAGCGCTGAACTGGCTCCGTGGCTGTGGAATTACTTCCAGGGACTCTGCGGTTCATGTTCTGTGTGCTTTTTGTTTACTTTTTTTATTGTTCGCATAAACTGTTCTTTTTTTCACATACTGGGTGTTTGATGGTCTTCGTTGTGTGTGTTTTTACTGGATTCCATTGTGTTTCTTCGATTTGGGGCTGCCTGTAAGAAGACGAATCTCAAGGTTGTCTATCATGTACATACTTTAATAATGAGTGTACCTTGAACTTTGAACCTGTCTGGCCACCTCTCTCATTAATAAGGTGTTTTTACCTACAGAATTGGTGCTCCCTGGATTTTTTTTTGTTTATTGCACCATTCTCTCTAAACTCTAGAGACTATCGTGCATGAAAAGCTCGGGAGATCAGCAGTTTCTGAGATACCCAAACCACCCTGTCTGGCACCAAGTCACTTAGGCCATTTTCCTTCCCCATTCTGATGTTTGGTATGATCAACAACTAAACTTTTTAACCATATCTGTATGCTTTTATGGATTGATTTGCTACCACATGATTGGCTGATTAGATATTTTGCATTAATGAGCGGGTGTACCTAATAAAGTGGCCACTGGGTGTAGGATGTTCAACCTCTAATTATGCTCGTATAAATGATTAGATATGAAAACGTGACTTCACAGGGAGTTAGGTTGAGTACATATTCAATTATGAAGCAGCATTTGGCAGCGGTCCATTACTGATGCTGCCTCAGACAGCTGGCAAGACTCCTTTTGACGTCTGAGCTCAGTAGTGCCACAACAGATAAGCAGCAGATGGAGGTCAAGTGAGTGTCTTTGCTGGGCCATGTATGCACCCCTGAAACAAGGACGTAAAAAAAAAGGATATTTCCCTTGGGCTAGGTATAACTTCTCAATGCACTGTGAGCATGCTTTGTAGGTATCAGTGCTGATATTTCCTGCAGGATGTTTACCTGCTTAACACACCAGAGGATTAAACTTTTATTCTGGGTTTCTGACCAAACTGCCAGAGCTGTCATGATGAGTTAAATTTATTTCACTGTGTAAAACATTTTGAAAGTTGACACTTGAACGGTTCTGACATTGGTCAACACGATCCCACCAGGGACAGAAAAGGGACAACAAACATGCTGGTACCTGCTCCACAGAAGTGTGAATAAGAAAAGAAAGAGAGAAAACAAACAGTAGAACAGAAGGATAGGTTGCAATGTGTCAGCCAAATATGCATTCTTTGTACAAGCACTCCAAAGGCACTTCAGAAGCAAACAACAGGAATTCTGCAGATGCTGGAAGTTCAAGTAACACACATCAAAGTTGCTGGTGAACGCAGCAGGCCAGGCAGCATCTCTAGGAAGAGGTGCAGTCGACGTTTCAGGCCGAGACCCTTCGTCAGGACTAACTGAAGGAAGAGTGAGTAAGGGATTTGAAAGTTGGAGGGGGAGGGGGAGATCCAAAAAGATAGGAGAAGACAGGAGGGGGAGGGATAGAGCCAAGAGCTGGACAGGTGATAGGCAAAAGGGGATACGAGAGGATCATGGGACCGGAGGTCTGGGAAGAAAGACAGGGGGGGGGGGACCCAGAGGATGGGCAAGAGGTATATTCAGAGGGACAGAGGGAGAAAAAAGGAGAGTGAGAGAAAGAATGTGTGCATAAAAATAAGTAACAGATGGAGTACAAGGGGGAGGTGGGGCCTTAGCGGAAGTTAGAGAAGTCAATGTTCATGCCATCAGGTTGGAGGCCACCCAGACAGAATATAAGGTGTTGTTCCTCCAACCTGAGTGTGGCTTCATCTTTACAGTAGAGGAGGCCGTGGATAGACATGTCAGAATGGGAATGGGATGTGGAATAAAAATGTGTGGCCACTGGGAGATCTTGCTTTCTCTGGCGGACAGAGCGTAGATGTTCAGCAAAGCGGTCTCCCAGTCTGCGTCGGGTCTCGCCAATATATAAAAGGCCACATCAGGAGCACCGGACGCAGTATATCACCTACTGCGCTCTGTCCGCCAGAGAAAGCAGGATCTCCCAGTGGCCACACATTTTAATTCCACGTCCCATTTCCATTCTGACATGTCTATCCACGGCCTCCTCTACTGTAAAGATGAAGCCACACTCAGGTTGGAGGAACAACACCTTATATTCCGTCTGGGTAGCCTCCAACCTGATGGCATGAACATCGACTTCTCTAACTTCCGCTAATACCCCACCTCCCCCTCGTACCCCATCTGTTACTTATTTTTATGCACACATTCTTTCTCTCACTCTCCTTTTTCTCCCTCTGTCCCTCTGAATATACCCCTTGCCCATCCTCTGGGTCCCCCCCACCTTGTCTGTCTTCCCGGACCTCCTGTCCCATGATCCTCTCGTATCCCCTTTTGTCTATCACCTGTCCAGCTCTTGGCTCTATCCCTCCCCCTCCTGTCTTCTCCTATCTTTTTGGATCTCCCCCTCCCCCTCCAACTTTCAAATCCCTTACTCACACTTCCTTCAGTTAGTCCTGAGGAAGGGTCTCGGCCTGAAACGTCGACTGCACCTCTTCCTAGAGATGCTGCCTGGCCTGCTGCGTTTACCAGCAACTTTGATGTGTGTTACTTCAGAAGCAAGTTTGCTCTGAATTATATCAGGACCCAATAATAAACTCATGAAGAGTGATTACACAAGTGTTTTATTCCTGGTTACTTATAAGATTAAAGAGTGAGCAGAATAGAACAAACCAATAGGATAGATAGCAGAGATACAAGAGGCTGTAGTGTGCTGAAGTATGGAGCAAAAAAAAAATGCTGGAAGAACTTCGTGGGTCAGGCAACATCTGTGGAGGAAATGGAGAGTTTGATGTTTAGGCTGAGAACTTCATTTGGCCCAGCACTGTGGTGGAATCAACCATCCTGATACGGAACTAGTTAAAAAACACAGTGGGTTAATGTTATATTTAAGTTACTGAAGCATTTTAAAAAGAACTAGTCTTGTGTTAAAATTATACCTCAATTCAAGAAAAGGGAAAGAACATGGATATGAAATATTTGAAGGTGACCAAAAACATTAAGGCCAAAGAATTGTTAGACACAAATCTAATATTTGTGAAGCAGGATTACCTATTTTATTTGCATTTTGGTAAATCATGGATCATTAAGTGAATGATGATCGAACAGATCCCAGATGGTACAAGAATGTGATATCTAATTCTTCCCTTCCACCTTGATCCCTCTCAGTGAAATACCTTAGCATTTTTCCCTAACAGCTCAATTGAAACCAAGAGCTCCCAAGATGGCTATGTTTTGTTTAAATTCCTTCTTTTAGGAATTATGATCAATTATATAAGCTCGCAACAATGCTATCATGTCTAAGATTTACTCAGAAAAGTATAGGGACAAGCTTCTAATGTTAGCAGTTTAAATAAAAAATGTACTGATACTTCTACAAATCTTTTTAAAGAATTTAACTTTATTCCGGTAACCAAAGTTCAAAGTATATTTATTATCAAAGTACATATTTAACCATATATATTACCTACCCCTGGATTTATTTTCTTGCAGGCATTCACAGTACATACAAAGAAACACAACAGAATCAAAAAAAATTGCACACAAAGAACAGCCTATGTGCAAAAAACAACAAAATGTGCAAATACAAAAACCCAAAATATTAATAATAATAAACAATTAATAAATATTGAGAAAATGAGTTTTAAAGACTTTGAAAGTGAGTCCCTAGCATGTGGAATCATTTCAGTGTTGGAGTGAGTGAAGTTATCCACTCGGGTTCAGGAGCCTGATGGTTCAGGGTTAATAACTGTTCCTGAACCTGGTGATGAGGGACCTAAGGCTCCTATACCTTCTTCCTGATGGCCTGGATGGTGGGAGTCCTTGATGATGGATGCTGCTTTCCTGCGACAGTGCTCTTTGAAGATGTGCTCAATGCTGAGGAGGGCTTTATCCGTGATGGACAGGGCTGTATCCCACCACTTTTTGTAGGCTTTTCTGTTCAAGAGAATTAGTGTCTCCATGTCGGACCATGATGCAACCAGTCAGTATACTTCTCTGCTGTGCATCTCTAGAAGTTTGTCAAAGTTTTAAATGACAAACAGAATTTTCAAAAACCTCTAAGAAAGTTGAGGCGCTGACCTGTCTTCTTTGTAATGGCACGCGTGCTGGAGCCAGGACAGATCCTCTGAAATGAAAACACCGAGGAATTTGAAGTTTTTGACCCTCTCCTTTTCTGTATAATATTTCATTGCTTTTCTCCATCTTTTACCCTGTTTATATTAACTGGTCTAGATATACTTTAAAATTAAGCAAAATAATTGCTCAGTGTTCTATCAATCTATTCATTATGGGTGATGGAAATAAACTGTATTCACTGAGGTATTTACACAGTAATTAAGGTTATAAGAAATACAGAAAATAACATTTATGAGGATTATCTGTAAATTTTGATGAGTTTTTTTCCTCTGTCTATCATTAAGTAGCAGGCAGAGATGCCCATAGAAATTTTAACTTTAGCAACTGGGTCTGTCAGATTGGTAAGTAATTTCCTAAATTCTTCCAGGGACATCAATGATATGAAAACTCCACCTGTATATATATTATTTAAAATTATTTTAACAGATTTGGCTGCAGATAAATGAGATTGGATAAACATCATGATACATAAATGTATTATAAAACAAGTCATCTGAAAAATACATGAAGTCTCTCTTTTATCACAGTGACATTGCTGAGGATCGAAGTAGTAACAGAGGGAGCTAAACTTTAGTGAAGATAAAAAGGTACTTCAATCAAAACTATAGTTTTGCCACTCATTGAAGTCAGTAATTCCCCCTTACTAAATTTTTAAGTGTCAAAATAATAAGCTTTAAAAATGCTAGTGCAAAAGTGGAACTTAATACAATTGGACATTACATAGTAAATAGAAATAAAAAATTGATTGTAGAATTACCATACCTCAGTGCATGGAATGAGTTGTAAGAATATCACTACTGAAAGGAAAATTACTGTATTCACTGAGGTATTTATGCAGAAATTAAGGTTATAACAAATACAGAAAATAACATTTTGAGGATTATCTGCAAATTTTGATGATTTTTCCCCCCTATCTTTATCATTAAGTGGCAGGCAGAGACGTCCTTTGAAATTTTAACTCTAGCAACTGGGTCTGTCAGATTGGTAAGTAATTTCCTAAATTCAAGAAATGAGAAAGAAACACTTTTGTAATTACTGAGTTGCTATCAAAATAATGAGAATGCATGGAGTGAAACCAGGCGGGAGAGAATTCTATTTCTTGTAGTTATATCAAAGATGGTTAATCCAATTGCCAGGTGTGAAAAAGGGCACTGCAGAAAATGAGAAAGCCTGATTATTCGATAGTGCTCTGTAGTTCCTATACACAAGGCATAGGACAGGAGGTCTCTACAATGGATTGTTAAAACAGCCCAATGCAGTAAACTACCCATCTACCCAACAGCAAGGACATACAGTAAATACAGAAAGTGCTGGGAAAAGGCCAGTAATAGCATGAAGGATCCCACCCTGTTCATCGACTGTACGTCTCACTCCCATAGAACCATAGAAACTACAGCACAGAAACAGGCCTTTTGGCCCTTCTTGGCTGTGCCGAACCATTTTCTGCCTAGTCCCATTGACCTGCACACGGACCATATCCCTCCATACACCTCCCATCCATGTATCTGTCCAATTTATTCTTAAATGTTAAAAAAGAACCCGCATTTACCACCTCGTCTGGCAGCTCATTCCATACTCCCATCACTCTCTGTGTGAAGAAGCCCCCGCTAATGTTCCCTTTAAACTTTTCCCCCCTCACCCTTAACCCATGTTCTCTGGTTTTTTTCTCCCCTCGCCTCAATGGAAAAAGCCTACTTGCATTCACTCTATCTATACCCATCATAATTTTATATACCTCTATCAAATCTCCCCTCATTCTTCTACGCTCCAGGGAATAAAGTCCTAACCTATTCAACCTTTCTCTGTAACTGAGTTTCTCAAGACCTGGCACATCCTTGTAAACCTTCTCTGCACTCTTTCAACCTTATTTATATTCCTCCTGTAATTTGGTGACCAAAACTGAACACAATACTCCAGATTTGGCCTCACCAATGCCTTATACAACCTCATCATAACATTCCAGCTCTTATACTCAATACTTTGATTAATAAAGGCCAATGTACCAAAAGCTCTCTTTACGACCCTATCTACCTGTGATGCCACTTTTAGGGAATTTTGTATCTGTATTCCCAGTTCCCTCTGTTCCACTGCACTCCTCAGTGCCTTACCATTAACCCTGTATGTTCTACCTTGGTTTGTCCTTCCAACGTGCAATACCTCACCCTTGTCTGTATTAAACTCCATCTGCTATTTTTCAGCCCATTTTTCCAACTGGTCCAAATCCTTCTGCAGGCTCTGAAAACCTTCCTCACTGTCTACTACACCTCCAATCTTTGTATCATCAGCAAATTTGCTAATCCAATTTACCACATTATCATCCAGATCAATGATATAGATGACAAATAACAATGGACCCAGCACTGATCCCTGTGGCACACCACTAGTCACAGGCCTCCACTCGGAGAAGCAATTCTCTACTACCACTCTTTGGCTTCTTCCATTGAGCCAATGTCTAATCCAATTTACCACCTTTCCATGTATACCTAGCGACTGAATTTTCCTAACTAACCTCCCATGCGGGACCTTGTCAAAGGCCTTACTGAAGTCCAGGTAGACAATATCCACTGCCTGGTAACCTCCTCGAAAAACTCCAATAGATTGGTCAAACATGATCTACCATGCACAAAGCCATGTTGACTCTCCCTAATAAGTCCCTTTCTATCCAAATGCTTGTAGATTCTGTCTCTTAGTACTCCCTCCAATAACTTACCTACTACCGACGTTAAACTTACTGGCCTATAATTTCCCGGATTACTTTTCGATCCTTTTTTAAACAACGGAACAACATGAGCCACTCTCCAATTCTCCGGCACCTCACCTGTAGACAGCGACACTTTAAATATTTCTGCCAGGGCCCCTGCAATTTCAACACTAGTCTCCTTCAAGGTTCGAGGGAACACCCTGTCAGGTCCCGGGGATTTATCCACTTTAATTTTCCTCAAGACAGCAAGGACCTCCTCCCTTTCGATCTGTACAGCTTCCATGATCTCACTACTTGTTTCCCTTAATTCCATAGACTTCATGCCGGTTTCCTTAGTAAATACAGATGCAAAAAACCTATTTAAGATCTCCCCCAATTCCTTTGGTTCCACACATAGCCGACCACTCTGATCTTCAAGAGGACCAATTTTATCCCTTACAATCCTTTTGCTCTTAATATACCTGTAAAAGCTCTTTGGATTATCCTTCACTTTGACTGCCAAGGCAACCTCATGTCTTCTTTTAGCCCTCCTGATTTCTTTCTTAAGTATTTTCTTGCACTTCTTATACTCCTCAAGCACCTTATTTACTCCCTGCTTCCTATACATGTCATAAAATTCCCTCTTCTTCTTTATCAGAGTTGCAATATCCCTTGACAACCAAGGTTCCTTATTCCTATTCACTTTACCCCTAATCCTGACAGGAACATAAAAATTCTGCACTCTCAAAATTTCTCCTTTGAAGGCTTCTCACCTACCGATCACATCCTTGCCAGAGAACAACCTATCCCAATCCATGCTCTTTAGATCCTTTCTCATTTCTTCAAATTTGGCCGCCTTCCAGTTAAGAACCTCAACCCTAGGACCAGATCTATCCTTGTCCCATGAGGGAAGATATCACGCAGAATCCATGCCAGGATCACTAGAGTCAAAAACAGTTACTCTCCCATCAGGCTGATCAACATCTCCACCATTAACCCAGCCCACCATGACTCACCCCCCCCCACCACTGCTTTATGATTTCCTGTCAGAGTCACCTTATGTACAGACACTCCTGTGCCTAGTGTCACCTTATTTACATATAATTGGTCTATTTAACATAAGCTAAACTTATGTAGTTACATTTATTGTGTTTCTTTTGTTGTTTATGCTTATTATATTTTTTATGCTGCGTTAGATCCAGAGTAGCAGTCATTTTGTTTTCTGAACGCTTGGGCACCGGAGACTGACAATTATCAATCTTGAATGAATGAAAGTCAAACTAAACAAAAACAAGATGAAAATTTACCAAAGACCAAGAATGATCTTGTTGAAGGTTTACAGAACTTTATATTGAAAACAACAGGATTTGGTGGAAAATACATGAATAGCAAACAAACACAAAGTGCTGGAGGAACTCAACAGGTTAGGCTGCATCTGCGGAAACGAGGGGAAGGAGGATAGCCAGAAGGTGAGAGGTGAAGCCAGGTGGACAGGAAAATAAAAGGGCTGGAGAGAAAGGAATTTGACAGGAGAGGAGAGTGGACCATAGGAGAAAGGGAAGGAGGAGGAGAGGTAATAGGCAGGTGAGAAGAGGTAAGAGGACAGAGTGGGAAATAGAAGGGGGAGGGGCAGGGATTTTTTTTTAAACCAGAAGGAATCCATACATAGCTGTCTTATTTAAAAATGTGCATAAAGGAAAGAGATGAAAGTTACTATAAAGCAGCACAGGATCCTTGTGTATGGAAGAAAAATGGGAACCCTTAAAGGTATGTACCAATAGACTTAATCATTACACAGAGGCTCGTGAACACAAGCAAGTTGCAGAGACAAACAGGAGGCAATGCAATGGAGGGAAAGAGAATGTAATCTGCATGAAAATATTTTCGGGTGTCAAACATTCTCTTTTATTGCTACTGGTCTTCCATTTAAAGCCAAATCTGGAACATAAGAGACACAGGTAGATCCTTTAAAATGAGACACTTAAGCTCAGTATAATTAGAATTAGGTGATTGAAAGTTATTGTAAGTCATACTATTGGTGATTTTCTACAAAGTCAAATCAATATGAATACATGGATAGATGAATAAATGCACTCATTCAAGACTATGTTAATCACGTGGACTGATGCTGTTGCTAACCTGCAGAGGCTTGAACGGTTAACCTAATTATGTGCATGGAATATAGTCATCATCTTGAAAGGGTTATTCAGGGTGCAGTCCCATTGGATTTGCACTTGACTGTGATTCATTACAAGAATTAAAATGCAGAGATATAATCATTCTCATCGACCATTTGTGAGTGGATGTGTGTGAATATGTTAATACAGGGCGCAGTGGCGATGATAATGTACATCTGTGTCTTTGTTTTTATTGGACTGTGTTGGTTGCTATAGCAGCTGTTTGGCAACGCTCTGCTGAGCTCCAGCAGTAGCTGTGTGCGTGCTCTGGAGGTGATCCCTGTTGATGGGGATAACTTTGTTGAGCTTATAATCACATTTCTTGATATTAATTTTGACTCGTTGAAATTTCTTTAGTCTGAAGCATCAGTCTATTTCAAAATGAGGATTGCATATACCCTATTCCTCATTGGCTGTTTGCCTTCTTTTATGCATAGCTTTTCATAACTTCCATTATATTTCTTTATTTTCATAACTTTCATTATATTTCTTTATTTTCCTGTAAATGCCTGCAAGAAAATGAATCTCAAATTAGCACATGGTAACAATTTCATACATTGATAATAAATTTTCGCTGATTTTGATTTTGACAATTGTACTTCAACATGGGTATTAGAGGTACATAACATTTCTTGAATCCCCTTATTAAATATAAATTATATTATTATAAACCAGAAGGCCATTTACAAATTCACTGCTGATGGTCATGCTGCTTAAAGATTTTTCCTGCAATAAGCACAATCCAACTCAGAGTTGTATTACGATTATCATGTTATTAAGAAAATCCCTTGAAGCATAATAATGACAGATTTGCTGCAGGGTGTGACTGTTTTCCATTAGTGAGATGGTGGGATTGCTCCCTGCACCGTGGCACCCCATCAGAATGGTGTTTTCTCCCTCCAGCTTTGCACCATTCCCTCAGTGCAGTGATTCGTTAACCTAGCATGAAACAGACACTCAGTCCTGTAGTCAATACCTCCAGCTCTGCACACACACTCAGTACTGTAGTCAATACCTCCAGATCTGCAGCTCACACTCAGTACTGTGGTCAATACCTCCAGCTCTGCACACACACTCAGTACTGTAGTCAATACCTCCAGCTCTGCACACACACTCAGTACTGTAATCAATATCTCCAGCTCTGCACACACACTCAGTACTGCAGTCAATACCCCCAGCTCTGCACACACAGTCAGTACTGTAGTCAATACCTCCAGCTCTGCACACACACTCAGTACTGTAGTCAATACCTCTAGCTCTGCACACACACTCAGTACTGTAATCAATACCTCCAGATCTGCAGCTCACACTCAGTACTGTGGTCAATACCTCCAGCTCTGCACACACACTCAGTACTGTAGTCAATACCTCTAGCTCTGCACACACACTCAGTACTGTAATCAATATCTCCAGCTCTGAACACACACTCAGTACTGTAGTCAATATCTCCAGCTCAGCACACACACTCAGTACTGTAGTCAATACCTCCAGCTCTGCACACACACTCAGTACTGTAGTCAATACCTCCAGCTCTGCACACACACTCAGTACTGTAGTCAATACCTCTAGCTCTGCACACACGCTCAGTACTGTAATCAATATCGCCAGCTCTGAACACACACTCAGTACTGTAGTCAATATCTCCAGCTCAGCACACACACTCAGTACTGTAGTCAATATCTCCAGCTCTGCAAACACACTCAGTACTGTAGTCAATATCTCCAGCTCTGCACACACACTCAGTACTGTAGTCAATATGTCCAGCTCTGCACACAAACTCAGTACTGTAGTCAATATCTCCAGCTCTCCAGACACACTCTGTACTGTAGTCAATATCTCCAGCTCTGCACACACACTCAGTACTGTAGTCAATATGTCCAGCTCTGCACACACACTCAGTACTGTAGTCAATATGTCCAGCTCTGCACACACACCCAGTACTGTAGTCAATATCTCCACCTCTGCACACACACTCAGTACTGTAGTCAATATGTCCAGCTCTGCACACACATTCAGTACTGTAGTTAACGTCTCCAGCTCTGCACACACACTCAGTACTGTAGTCAATACCTCCAGCTCTGCAGCTCACACTCAGTACTGTAATCAATATCTCCAGCTCTGCACACACTCAGTACTGTAGTCAATACCTCCAGCTCTGCAGCTCACACTCAGTACTGTAATCAATATCTCCAGCTCTGCGCACACACTCAGTACTGTAATCAATATCTCCAGCTCTGCACACACACTCAGTACTGTAGTCAATACCTCCAGCTCTGCAGTCACACTCAGTAATGTAGTCAATACCTCCAGCTCTGTACACACACTCAGTACTGTAGTCAATATCTCCAGCTCTGCAGCTCACACTCAGTACTGTAGTCAATATCTCCAGCTCTGCAGCTCACACTCAGTACTGTAATCAATATCTCCAGCTCTGCGCACACACTCAGTACTGTAATCAATATCTCCAGCTCTGCACACACACTCAGTACTGTAGTCAATACCTCCAGCTCTGCAGTCACACTCAGTAATGTAGTCAATACCTCCAGCTCTGTACACACACTCAGTACTGTAGTCAATATCTCCAGCTCTGCAGCTCACACTCAGTACTGTAATCAATATCTCCAGCTCTGCAGCTCACACTCAGTACTGTAGTCAATATCTCCACCTCTGCACACACACTCAGTACTGTAATCAATATCTCCAGCTCTGAACACACACTCAGTACTGTAGTCAATATCTCCAGCTCAGCACACACACTCAGTACTGTAGTCAATATCTCCAGCTCTGCAAACACACTCAGTACTGTAGTCAATATCTCCAGCTCTGCATACACACTCAGTACTGTAGTCAATATGTCCAGCTCTGCACACACACTCAGTACTGTAGTCAATATCTCCAGCTCTCCAGACACACTCTGTACTGCAGTCAATGTCTCCAGCTCTGTACACACACTCAGTACTGTAGTCAATATGTCCAGCTCTGCACACACACTCAGTACTGTAGTCAATATGTCCAACTCTGCACACACACTCAGTACTGTAGTTAATGTCTCCAGCTCTGCACACACACTCAGTACTGTAATCAATATCTCCAGCTCTGCACACACACTCAGTACTGTAGTCAATACCTCCAGCTCTGCACACACACTCAGTACTGTAGTCAATACCTCCAGCTCTGCAGCTCACACTCAGTACTGTAGTCAATACCTCCAGCTCCGCACACACACTCAGTACTGTAGTCAATACCTCCAGCTCTGTACACACACTCAGTACTGTAGTCAATATCTCCAGCTCTGCAGCTCACACTCAGTACTGTAGTCAATATCTCCAGCTCTGCACACACACTCAGTACTGTAGTCAATATCTCCAGCTCTGCACACACACTCAGTACTGTAGTCAATATCTCCAGCTCTCCAGACACACTCTGTATTGTAGTCAATATCTCCAGCTCTGCACATACATTCAGTACTGTAGTCAATATGTCCAGCTCTGCACACACACTCAGTACTGTAGTCAATATGTCCAGCTCTGCACACACACTCAGTACTGTAGTCAATATCTCCACCTCTGCACACACACTCAGTACTGTAGTCAATATGTCCACCTCTGCACACACACTGAGTACTGTAGTTAACGTCTCCAGCTCTGCACACACACTCAGTACTGTAGTCAATACCTCCAGCTCTGCAGCTCACACTCAGTACTGTAATCAATATCTCCAGCTCTGCACACACACTCTGTACTGTAGCCAATATCTGCAGCTCTGCACACACACTCAGTACTGAAATCAATATCTCCAGCTCTGCAGCTCACACTCAGTACTGTAATCAATATCTCCAGCTCTGCGCACACACTCAGTACTGTAATGAATATCTCCAGCTCTGCACACACACTCAGTACTGTAGTCAATACCTCCAGCTCTGTACACACACTCAGGACTGTAGTCAATATCTCCAGCTCTGCACACACACTCAGTACTGTAGTCAATATCTCCAGCTCTGTACACACACTCAGTACTGTAGTCAATATCTCCAGCTCTGCACACACACTCTGTACTGTAGCCAATATCTGCAGCTCTGCACATACACTCAGTACTGTAATCAATATCTCTAGCTCTGCAGCTCACACTCAGTACTGTAGTCAATATCTCCAGCTCTGCACACACACTCAGTACTGTAGTCAATATCTCCAGCTCTGTACACACACTCAGTACTGTAGTCAATATCTCCAGCTCTGCAGCTCACACTCAGTACTGTTATCAATATCTCCAGCTCTGCACACACACTCAGTACTGTCGTCAATATCTCCAGCTCTGCACACACACACTCAGTACTGTAGTCAATATCTCCAGCTCTGCACACACACTCTGTACTGTAGCCAATATCTGCAGCTCTGCACACACACTCAGTACTGTAGCCAATATCTGCAGCTCTGCACACACACTCAGTACTGTAATCAATATCTCCAGCTCTGCACCTCACACTCAGTATTGTAGTCAATATCTCCAGCTCTGCACACACACTCAGTACTGTAGTCAATATCTCCAGCTCTGCGCACACACTCTGTACTGTAATCAATATCTCCAGCTCTGCACACACACTCAGTACTGTAGTCAATATCTCCAGCTTTGCACACACACTGAGTACTGTAGTCAATACCTCCAGCTCTGCACACACACTCAGTAATGTGGTCAATATGTCCACCTCTGCACACACACTCAGTATTGTAATCAATATCTCCAGCTCTGCACACACACTCAGTACTGTAATCAATATCTCCAGCTCTGCACACACACTCAGTACTGTAATCAATATCTCCAGCTCTGCACACATACTCAGTACTGTCGTCAATACCTCCAGGTCTGCAGACACACTCAGTACTGTCGTCAATACCTGCAGGTCTGCACACACACTCAGTACTGTAGTCAATATCTCCAGTTCTGCACACACACTCAGTACTGTGGTCAATATCTCCAGCTCTGCACACACACTCAGTACTGTAATCAATACCTCCAGCTCTGCACACACACTCAGTACTGTAGTGAATACCTCAAGCTCTGCACACACACTCTGTACTGTGGTCAATATGTCCACCTCTGCACACACACTCAGTACTGTAATCAATATCTCCAGCTCTGCACACACACTCAGTACTGTAATCAATATCTCCAGCTCTGCACACACACTCAGTACTGTAGTCAATACCTCCAGCTCTGCACACACACTCAGTACTGTCATCAATATCTCCAACTCTGCACACACACTCAGTACTGTAATCAATATGTCCAGCTCTGCACACACACTCAGTACTGTAGTCAATACCTCCAGGTCTGCAGACACACTCAGTACTGTCGTCAATACCTCCAGGTCTGCACACACACTCAGTACTGTAGTCAATATCTCCAGTTCTGCACACACACTCAGTACTGTGGTCAATATCTCCAGCTCTGCACACACACTCAGTACTGTAATCAATACCTCCAGCTCTGCACACACACTCAGTACTGTAGTGAATACCTCAAGCTCTGCACACACACTCTGTACTGTGGTCAATATGTCCACCTCTGCACACACACTCAGTACTGTAATCAATATCTCCAGCTCTGCACACACACTCAGTACTGTAATCAATATCTCCAGCTCTGCACACACACTCAGTACTGTAGTCAATACCTCCAGCTCTGCACACACACTCAGTACTGTCATCAATATTTCCAACTCTGCACACACACTCAGTACTGTAATCAATATCTCCAGCTCTGCACCTCACACTCAGTATTGTAGTCAATATCTCCAGCTCTGCACACACACTCAGTACTGTAGTCAATATCTCCAGCTCTGCGCACACACTCTGTACTGTAATCAATATCTCCAGCTCTGCACACACACTCAGTACTGTAGTCAATATCTCCAGCTTTGCACACACACTGAGTACTGTAGTCAATACCTCCAGCTCTGCACACACACTCAGTAATGTGGTCAATATGTCCACCTCTGCACACACACTCAGTATTGTAATCAATATCTCCAGCTCTGCACACACACTCAGTACTGTAATCAATATCTCCAGCTCTGCACACACACTCAGTACTGTAATCAATATCTCCAGCTCTGCACACATACTCAGTACTGTCGTCAATACCTCCAGGTCTGCAGACACACTCAGTACTGTCGTCAATACCTCCAGGTCTGCACACACACTCAGTACTGTAGTCAATATCTCCAGTTCTGCACACACACTCAGTACTGTGGTCAATATCTCCAGCTCTGCACACACACTCAGTACTGTAATCAATACCTCCAGCTCTGCACACACACTCAGTACTGTAGTGAATACCTCAAGCTCTGCACACACACTCTGTACTGTGGTCAATATGTCCACCTCTGCACACACACTCAGTACTGTAATCAATATCTCCAGCTCTGCACACACACTCAGTACTGCAATCAATATCTCCAGCTCTGCACACACACTCAGTACTGTAGTCAATACCTCCAGCTCTGCACACACACTCAGTACTGTCATCAATATCTCCAACTCTGCACACACACTCAGTACTGTAATCAATATGTCCAGCTCTGCACACACACTCAGTACTGTAGTCAATACCTCCAGCTCTGCACACACACTCAGTACTGTCATCAATATCTCCAACTCTGCACACACACTCAGTACTGTAATCAATATGTCCAGCTCTGCACACACACTCAGTACTGTAGTCAATATCTCCAGCTCTGCACACACACTCAGTACTGTGGTCAATATCTCCAGCTCTGCACACACACTCAGTACTGTAATCAATACCTCCAGCTCGGCACACACACTCAGTACCTAGTCAATATCTCCAGCTCTGCACACACTCAGTACTGTAGTCAATACCTCCAGCTCTGCACACACACTCAGTACTGTAGTCAATACCTCCAGCTCTGCATACACACTCAGTACTGTAGTCAATATCTCCAGCTCTGCACACGCACTCAGTACTGTAGTCAATATCTCCAGCTCTGTACACACACTCAGTACTGTAGTCAATATCTCCAGCTCTGCAGCTGACACTCAGTACTGTAGTCAATATCTCCAGCTCTGCACACACACTCAGTACAGTAGTCAATATCTCCAGCTCTGCACACACACTCAGTACTGTAGTCAATATCTCCAGCTTTGCACACACACTGAGTACTGTAGTCAATACCTCCAGCTCTGCACACACACTCAGTACTGTAGTCAATACCTCCAGCTCTGCATACACACTCAGTACTGTAGTCAATATCTCCAGCTCTGCAGCTCACACTCAGTACTGTAGTCAATATCTCCAGCTCTGCACACACACTCAGTACAGTAGTCAATATCTCCAGCTCTGCACACACACTCAGTACTGTAGTCAATATCTCCAGCTTTGCACACACACTGAGTACTGTAGTCAATACCTCCAGCTCTGCACACACACTCAGTACTGTAGTCAATACCTCCAGCTCTGCACACACACTCAGTACTGTAGTCAATATCTCCAGCTCTGCACACACACTCAGTACTGTAGTCAATATCTCCAGCTCTGCACACACACTCAGTACTGTAATCAATACCTCCAGCTCTGCACACACACTCAGTACTGTAGTGAATACCTCCAGCTCTGCACACACACTCTGTACTGTGGTCAATATGTCCACCTCTGCACACACACTCAGTACTGTAATCAATACCTCCAGCTCTGCACACACACTCAGTACTGTAATCAATATCTCCAGCTCTGCACACACACTCAGTACTGTAATCAATATCTCCAGCTCTGCACACACACTCAGTACTGTAGTCAATACCTCCAGCTCTGCACACACACTCAGTACTGTCATCAATATCTCCAACTCTGCACACACACTCAGTACTGTAGTCAATATGTCCAGCTCTGCACACACACTCAGTACTGTGGTCAATATCTCCAGCTCTGCACACACACTCAGTACTGTAGTCAATATCTCCAGCTCTGCACACACACTCAGTACTGTGGTCAATATCTCCAGCTCTGCACACACACTCAGTACTGTAATCAATACCTCCAGCTCGGCACACACACTCAGTACCTAGTCAATATCTCCAGCTCTGCACACACTCAGTACTGTCGTCAATACCTCCAGCTCTGCACACACACTCAGTACTGTAGTCAATACCTCCAGCTCTGCACACACACTCAGTACTGTGGTCAATATCTCCAGCTCTGCACACACACTCAGTACTGTAATCAATACCTCCAGCTCGGCACACACACTCAGTACCTAGTCAATATCTCCAGCTCTGCACACACTCAGTACTGTAGTCAATACCTCCAGCTCTGCACACACACTCTGTACTGTGGTCAATATGTCCACCTCTGCACACACACTCAGTACTGTAATCAATACCTCCAGCTCTGCACACACACTCAGTACTGTAATCAATATCTCCAGCTCTGCACACACACCCAGTACTGTAGTCAATACCTCCAGCTCTGCACACACACTCAGTACTGTCGTCAATACCTCCAGGTCTGCACACACACTCAGTACTGTAGTCAATACCTCCAGCTCTGCACACACACTCAGTACTGTAATCACTATCTCCAACTCTGCACACACACTCTGTACTGTAGTCAATATCTCCAGCTCTGCACACACACTCTGTACTGTAGTCAATACCTCCAGCTCTGCACACACAGTCTGTACTGTAGTCAATATCTCCAGCTCTGCACACACACTCAGTACTGTAGTCAATATCTCCAGCTTTGCACACACACTGAGTACTGTAGTCAATACCTCCAGCTCTGCACACACACTCAGTAATGTGGTCAAAATGTCCACCTCTGCACACACACTCAGTATTGTAATCAATATCTCCAGCTCTGCACACACACTCAGTACTGTAATCAATATCTCCAGCTCTGCACACACACTCAGTACTGTAATCAATATCTCCAGCTCTGCACACATACTCAGTACTGTCGTCAATACCTCCAGGTCTGCAGACACACTCAGTACTGTCGTCAATACCTCCAGGTCTGCACACACACTCAGTACTGTAGTCAATATCTCCAGTTCTGCACACACACTCAGTACTGTGGTCAATATCTCCAGCTCTGCACACACACTCAGTACTGTAATCAATACCTCCAGCTCTGCACACACACTCAGTACTGTAGTGAATACCTCAAGCTCTGCACACACACTCTGTACTGTGGTCAATATGTCCACCTCTGCACACACACTCAGTACTGTAATCAATATCTCCAGCTCTGCACACACACTCAGTACTGTAATCAATATGTCCAGCTCTGCACACACACTCAGTACTGTAGTCAATACCTCCAGCTCTGCACACACACTCAGTACTGTCATCAATATCTCCAACTCTGCACACACACTCAGTACTGTAATCAATATGTCCAGCTCTGCACACACACTCAGTACTGTAGTCAATATCTCCAGCTCTGCACACACAGTCAGTACTGTGGTCAATATCTCCAGCTCTGCACACACACTCAGTACTGTAATCAATACCTCCAGCTCGGCACACACACTCAGTACCTAGTCAATATCTCCAGCTCTGCACACACTCAGTACTGTAGTCAATACCTCCAGCTCTGCACACACACTCAGTACTGTAGTCAATACCTCCAGCTCTGCATACACACTCAGTACTGTAGTCAATATCTCCAGCTCTGCACACGCACTCAGTACTGTAGTCAATATCTCCAGCTCTGTACACACACTCAGTACTGTAGTCAATATCTCCAGCTCTGCAGCTGACACTCAGTACTGTAGTCAATATCTCCAGCTCTGCACACACACTCAGTACAGTAGTCAATATCTCCAGCTCTGCACACACACTCAGTACTGTAGTCAATATCTCCAGCTTTGCACACACACTGAGTACTGTAGTCAATACCTCCAGCTCTGCACACACACTCAGTACTGTAGTCAATACCTCCAGCTCTGCATACACACTCAGTACTGTAGTCAATATCTCCAGCTCTGCAGCTCACACTCAGTACTGTAGTCAATATCTCCAGCTCTGCACACACACTCAGTACAGTAGTCAATATCTCCAGCTCTGCACACACACTCAGTACTGTAGTCAATATCTCCAGCTTTGCACACACACTGAGTACTGTAGTCAATACCTCCAGCTCTGCACACACACTCAGTACTGTAGTCAATACCTCCAGCTCTGCACACACACTCAGTACTGTAGTCAATATCTCCAGCTCTGCACACACACTCAGTACTGTAGTCAATATCTCCAGCTCTGCAAACACACTCAGTACTGTAATCAATACCTCCAGCTCTGCACACACACTCAGTACTGTAGTGAATACCTCCAGCTCTGCACACACACTCTGTACTGTGGTCAATATGTCCACCTCTGCACACACACTCAGTACTGTAATCAATACCTCCAGCTCTGCACACACACTCAGTACTGTAATCAATATCTCCAGCTCTGCACACACACTCAGTACTGTAATCAATATCTCCAGCTCTGCACACACACTCAGTACTGTAGTCAATACCTCCAGCTCTGCACACACACTCAGTACTGTCATCAATATCTCCAACTCTGCACACACACTCAGTACTGTAGTCAATATGTCCAGCTCTGCACACACACTCAGTACTGTGGTCAATATCTCCAGCTCTGCACACACACTCAGTACTGTAGTCAATATCTCCAGCTCTGCACACACACTCAGTACTGTGGTCAATATCTCCAGCTCTGCACACACACTCAGTACTGTAATCAATACCTCCAGCTCGGCACACACACTCAGTACCTAGTCAATATCTCCAGCTCTGCACACACTCAGTACTGTCGTCAATACCTCCAGCTCTGCACACACACTCAGTACTGTAGTCAATACCTCCAGCTCTGCACACACACTCAGTACTGTGGTCAATATCTCCAGCTCTGCACACACACTCAGTACTGTAATCAATACCTCCAGCTCGGCACACACACTCAGTACCTAGTCAATATCTCCAGCTCTGCACACACTCAGTACTGTAGTCAATACCTCCAGCTCTGCACACACACTCTGTACTGTGGTCAATATGTCCACCTCTGCACACACACTCAGTACTGTAATCAATACCTCCAGCTCTGCACACACACTCAGTACTGTAATCAATATCTCCAGCTCTGCACACACACCCAGTACTGTAGTCAATACCTCCAGCTCTGCACACACACTCAGTACTGTCGTCAATACCTCCAGGTCTGCACACACACTCAGTACTGTAGTCAATACCTCCAGCTCTGCACACACACTCAGTACTGTAATCACTATCTCCAACTCTGCACACACACTCTGTACTGTAGTCAATATCTCCAGCTCTGCACACACACTCTGTACTGTAGTCAATACCTCCAGCTCTGCACACACAGTCTGTACTGTAGTCAATATCTCCAGCTCTGCATACAGACTCAGTACTGTAGTCAATACCTCCAGCTCGGCACACACAGTCAATATTGTAGTCAATTCCTCCAGCTCTGCACACACACACTCAGTATTGTAATCAATATCTCCAGCTTGGCAGCACACACTGAGTACTGTAGTCAATACCTCCAGCTCTGTAACATTCTGTCAGTAATACTTGCTCTGTTTGGCAGTGCAGCAGCCTTTTAGTACTTTGATCACTGCCTTGAGCAATGGCAACCCCTGTCAGTTCTGTCCACAAGTGGTAGCCGAGATATTTGACCAGACATCTTTACAGTGGGATACAGACTTTGGAATTTCAGAGATGAGGGTTCTGTTGACTGAACCGCAGCTGACAATGGAGACATAAGAGACTGCAGATGCTGGAATCTTTGACTTTGTAACAACACATAAAGCATTAGAGCAGGTCAATCAGCATCGACAGAGGCAAATAGACGGTCGATATTTTGGATCAGGGCCCCTCATCTGACATCGTTTCTTTAAATTGGACAGATCAAGGTAAGTTGCCCTACATACTATCACAACTTTTCACACTAATTTGCTGGCAAACAAACAAATCACATTTTAATATCTCGACTGCAATAATCTCCAGGTTTCGCATATTCAATAGGCTCTCATGCACCCTCTCCAAGCACTCTGCCCTCCCAGGGCCACCTTCTCATTTCTACACGGTGTCTTACTGAATGTGCATCAAGCCATTAGCCTTTCTTAGCAACGATGAATAAATAAATATTTCCTAATTATCTTTGTTTCAGAAGCATTCACTAATATGTTTTTGCAATCAATGTAAGCATTGCAGTGTGGAAGCAATATCTGAAACCTGTCTTCATTAGCTGATCTGCCACACTTTATTATTTGCTCGGAACTTCCTGCAGCTTTAAAGTGAAAAATGTTCCAACTGTTTTAAAGCCAAATATTTATTTCAATACTTTTGCATGCAATCTGCTGTGTTAATGAGATGATGGCATGTAATGTGCTCAAGGGTTCTAGGACACAAGTGCATTTGGCTGGAAAATTGACAGGCTGGATTGGGTGCAACGCATGCCTCAGGTCTATCTGCACAATTTGCTAATCCCTACTTTCTGCATCAGCACAATTACACACTTGAGTGCGACAGCAACCTACTTATTTCTGGCGAACAAATTAGACTATTAGTTTACCTTAAATGCTACCCTTCAGCAGTATACTGATTTCTCTCTAATAAAATGTACTGTGGCCTTTGATATGAAACGCCATGACAAATGATAATTGTTAGCCCCATGGCATTCTACTTTCTTCATGTTGTGCAAAAGATGTACGTGCTTCTTGTAGAATATGAAGGTCTACTTATAGAAACGATCTTCTTGCTGTGAACAGTTGGAGAGACCATGAATCACAAACCTTACCTAACACTGAAAAATCCAAATTGAAATAGATATAGAATGACTGGCAAATTTTAAGTCACTCAGAACTGCGCTACGAAACACCCAACTTGTCAGACTGATTGCCTTGAGCAATGGCTCTTTTTCCTACTATCAGCATTCCTGGCTCATATCTACTTCAGAGTTAGAAGTAGCATGTTTTAAAAGATTTTATATGTTTGTATGATTTGCATTTTAAAGTTGTGTTTAAAATAAGTGTAGTTTCTATAACTCAAAATATCAATGATTATAATCATTGTTTAATGTTTGCCTGAGAAGTTTTCAAAACTTGTCTTCTTTTTGTCATATCCTCTAGGTATTTGAGAATGGGGGTAAGGATTCTCTCTGCCTGTCATACTCTCCCCACTTTGTGTTGATTCCCTGAACACTTCCATTTTGGGAATGCCTGCCTCTAAAACTGAGGGCCCGAGTGAAAAAATGTGCACTTGCCTAGGAAATCAATGAAATCGAAAATTGGATCATTTCTAAAATGGCTAAATGATCCGTAATATTGATTAAAATATTGTTTCATAGATGACAGCCAGATGAGACCATTTTGATTCGATTTGCCTTCTTTCCTTTATTGTGTATTTTCAGAAGTCTTTAGTAATTTGCAATTGTTTTCTTTCTTTCTCAGCTGGAATTAAGCTAACTTTTGACTTCGAGGATCCTTAGTTCAACTTGCACACCCGGATTTGAGTACCCAATCTGCTCAGAAGGAGAGTTCCAAGACAATATTACATTGAATCATCTACGGCACAGAGAGACACCATTCAGTTTGCTACCATTATGCTGACTGGCCCCAAGAAGGGCAACCCTATCAGTTTCAAGTCCACATTCTTTCCTGACAGTCCTATAAATTATTTTCTCTCCGGCATATCTCCAGTTCCACTTAAGCCACATTTATTTTGACTCTACCACCCATACGGGCAGAGTGCTCAAGTTCAAATTACTATCTGTTTAAATAATCCCTTTTTCTTCATACATCCATTATATCTCTTGGCTAAAATTTTGAATCTATGCCCCCTTACATTGAATCATCTGATAATGGGAATATCTTCTTTCTACTCACCCTGTCTAACTCAGACATGATCACGGACACTTCCATGAACCCTCGCTTCAATCTTCTTTATGCTAAATGAGAATAAACTTATTTTCTCCACTCTATGCTTATGCCTGAAACCACTCATTCCTGGACTTGCCTGAGAAGTCTTCACTGCACCTGCATGCTTCCCAGAATTAAGTGGACCCAGTGTTCGTATTGTGTCCAAACAGCCATTAGTGCATTTTAACTGTTGGTGACAGTTTAGCACAACTTCCTGATTATATACCTGAGGCCTCTAATTTTGCATCACAGGCTCCCAGATGCATTACTAACAAGCTGAGATGGTTCTGGTTGTTGGAAGTCGATCATGTCAGCTCTGGGACATCACTGGAGGATTTTCTTACGGCTGAGTCCTGAGCCCAGCCTCCTTTAGCTGCTCTTTTGATGACCTTTCTTCCATCATAAAGTTAGATTTGGAGATGCAACAGAGACACAGGAGTCTGGAATCTGGACAAAAACAAACTCCCGGAGGAATTTGATGGGTCAGGCAGCATCTGCAGAGGCCAAGGGCAAGTTAACATTTTGGGTTGCTTCCATGCATTAAGACCCAGAATATAAAGTGGAGGAGGTAAGAAGGAGGAGTTAGGCAGAAGCTAGCAAGTGATAGGTGGATCTGGGTCAGGAGGGGTTGATGGGCAGATGGAGTCAGCTGGGAGGGAAATTGGGAGAGAGGGGAATGAGAGAGAGAGAGGAGACAGAGAAAGGAGGCAGAGAGAGGGGGGGAACAGAGAAAAGAGAGAGAGAGTAAGGATACAGAGTGGGAGAGGAGAAGAGACAGGTGAGAAGGGTGAGAGCCTGTGAAAGAGAGGCAAAAGTTCTGACAGAGACAGACCGATATCTGTGTGTGTGTGTATATTATGTGGATGATTGATTTTGTGGAAAGGTGCAATTAACAATAAATGCTGGTTGATGTAATTGGAGGCAACAAAGGGCAGCAAATTATAGAATCTGATGTAGAAGGAAGCTGATGTGTGAAGCAGGCTTGGTGGGAAGATGGAAATAGGAGGACGAGGAGATTGGGGATCTGGTGAGGTGAGTGTGGGGTAATAGGCAGATGGAACCAGGCAGAGGAGAGGAAAGAAAAGAAACTGGAAAACAGGGGAATGGGTGACTTTGAAAGATAGGGTATGTGAGAAGACCTGGGATCAAGTGAGTGAAAGAAACAGAGGGAGTGAGGACAGACAAGTTAGTTTGGGGATATGGGGTATTTGAAATAGCTTGCAATTGGATGTTGCATTGTACATTGAGCACAGGTGTTCAGCTAAGCGGTTGCCTTGTCTGGGCTTAGAAAAGCCATATTGGGAGTTCCAGTTCAAGAGACGAGATAGGAGGAGGTACATATGAATCTACAAGGACTGTTTAGGTCGTTGGATGGTGACGAGGTAAGAAGTATAGGGATAGATGTAATGTGTCCAAAGGTTGTGGAAGAAAGGTTCTGGGGATAGAAAAGATTAGGGTACAGAGGGAAAAGTGAACTAGGGAAATCATGGGGAGAGTGGTTCCTGTGGAAAGCAGAGAGAGGTGGTGAGGGAAAGATGTGGCTTGTGGTGGGATCAACTTTGCAGCCAGTGGAAATGACAAAGGAACAATGGCTTGAGGACAATTATTAATAATTGACCAATGTTCACTTTCATTTGCATCTTCTTAAGCAAATGGACCAGCCCATACCTGCATTTAGCAAGACCTGGGCAATATTCATTCACAGCCTGATAGGCAATTGGTAACATTTATGCCACAGAAATGCCAGGCAATGAACAGTTTCAACAGCTGAGAATCTAACTACCTTCTCTTCACATTTAATGGAATTACCATCAGTGAGTCACTCACCTAACTAAAGTTGTCCAACCATGCATACAATGTGTCGCAAGAATAGATCAGAGGCTGGGAAACTTCAAAGCCTTTCCATTATCAGAAAAGGATGTGGTGGAATAATCTCCACTTGCCTGGCTGAATGCAGCTCCAATAACACCCAAGGAGCTTGACAACATCTGGGATAAAAACCAACTGCTCGAAGAACTCAGCAGTTCAAGCAACATCTGTGGGAGGAGAGGAATTGTCTATATTTTGGGCTGAATCCCTGCATCAGTCCTAACCAACTGACGTCTTCCAGTAGGCTGTTTGTTGCTCCAGATTACGGGTGCTGCAGTCTCTTGCATCAGCGTCTGAGGTAAAACAACCTGTTTTGGTATGCGATGCACTCCGCTGAGTGTTTATGCCTTTGAGACTGGTGGCTGCAGTGTTCATTATTTACCAAAGTTAGTCACTGAAGCTGCTCCAGCAGCATTTCCCAAATGCACAATCTCTATCACCAAGACAAAGAAAGTGTGTACCCCTCCAAGTTGCAGTCTATCCTGCCTTGGAAATATATCACAATTCCTTCATCATCACTTGGCCCATGTCCTGCAATTACCTCCTCCACCACATGGTAGCACAGTTTCTTCCTCAGAGTGACTGCAGTAGTTCAAGAAGGTGGCGCACCATCAATTTCTTAAGAGCATTTGGAGATAAATGCCAGATTTGCCAGCAATGCCTAAATCTTTCTGAAAAGAGAGCATATTCTCAACGTCCCCTCTCACTTTCAGTGATTTCTGCACAAATTACTCAGGTTCCTGCATATCCTTTGGAACTCTGCCATTTATGGTACATTTGTAGATTTAATGTGGTCTCGGAGAGGAATGGTGTAAAACATTTCCTCATATCTTTTCTCATTACTGGAAAACATTTTGGATCACCGAAGAATTTCTTAGAAGGTGCAATCTGCAAATTTTGGAAATTTCATTTTTCCAATGCTACTTACTGTAAAATTTCCCGGGGAATTACATCGAATTGGAGAGCTCAGATGCACCAGAAGTGACTGTTTGTTCCATCAGATCAATAATTATTTAAGAAAATCAATATTGACATGACCTGAATCAACAAGTTCTGAATTTCAAAACTTTTTATGTGCTGAACTTGGATAACTTGCAGAAAATTGTTTAAGTTATAGACACACTCAATTGCCATAGAGTGAGTTATGTACATATTCTAAATTACATTAGAAATATTCATTTAACAAGTGACTAACAATTTAAATCTCTTTTGCAAAGCAAAGGAAAGAATAGTGCTAAATTAAGAACACGAAAAACAGAAGCAAGAAAAAAACTACCTTATCCCTGAAATCTGTCCCACCATTCCATACGTTCATGGCTGATCTATCCTAGCTCTCATCCCTCTGCATGTGCTTGTTCCCATCTCCTTCAGTTCCCTGATCTTTTTCAAACAAAAATCCACCTTTTTAGTACTCTCAGAGCCGTAGCCTCAACACCCGCGGAACAGAGAATTCCAGATATTCCCTGCCCTCTGTGAGAAACTCCTATGCAATTCAGTTTTAAATGACCGCCCCCTATGGAACTTAAGTGTTTCAATAAAATTGTGATGGTATTGGATTTGCTGACCGCAAAGTTCTAAACTCAAATGAAGTCCTTAAGCCCTGTCAGATAAAAATAGCCAGAAGTACTCTCACCAAAGGGAGATTATACTGTAATTACCTAATCTTCAAAAACTAGTTTACTTCCCTGTTTATTTTCCATGGTGAGTTTTGCTGCCAATATCCACTAGTCAATTGGTGGTCTTCCTCTCCCTACCAAGGAGAAGATACTTCCAGCTAACAAAATTGTTCAAAACACAGCTGGTTTATTTTCAGTAATGTGCATTTAAATCCAAACAACATTCTAAAATGCATTTCAAACCTGCAGAGGGTTTCTATCTTACAAAAGATTTCCAAATCACAAAACATTTGCAAAATACAAAACTCTTCTTAAACATAAATCACAAAGCACAAAGTATTTCTAAAACACAAAGGATTTCCAGAACACAAGTACAATTCCTATAAACTATACCAACATACCTTAATGAAGCTGAAGAAGTCATCCATTGTAGAAATCTAAGCCAGAGGAATGGATGCTAGTTCACCCCATTTTTCTATGATGTTGCTTTTTGTTGTTCCTTACCCCATTCCTAATAAGCTTGAATTGCTCTCTACTTTTATATCCATTTTCTCCCACTTTGGTTACTTCAAACATACTGTATATAGTATTTCCTCAGATCATTTAAACACAAATGGTCTAAGAATATTTTTGGAGACACAGACCTCAGTTAATGCTGTAAATGTTGTGAAGCGAATCTTTGAACGAAGCAACCTAACAGTCAGCTAGTGTATTTGAAACAACTCAAATTAAACAACCCATTGTCTTATACTTTACTCTTAATCAATAATAAAGCAGGTGCAGTGACTAGCATCTGATTTTGCAAACAGACCATCTTCAAAGCTGTTCTATGGACAATACCTTGTTTTAACCTCAAGCTGATTACTGCTTGCCATTTACATTTTAAGAACTGCAGACTGACTTCCATTTGTGACTGGAAATTAAACAATGAAATATTAGTTGGAAGTTTACTAAGAAATACTTCTGATTTTACAAGTGGCACTTGCTGTGTGTTTAGAAAACAAGCCCAGCAAACATGAGCAAAAGGCATAGAAAGTGAATATCAACCATAAAACCACTTCTCATTCGCCTAAACACCAAAAAAAGAAATTAAAGTTAAAATGTGAATTGAGCGCTTAAGGTCTGTTTTTATGTGAGTATACTTTCTAAACTTAGTTTTTGGGCATTATCTATGCACGGAGCTGAAAGAGATGGGGAGATATTAAATGGATATTTGCATTTGTACTTACTTGGGAGACAGACACAGAGTTCATAGAAATGAGGTTGCACAGCAGTGGGGTCACGGACCACATATGGATGACAAAGGAGGAAGTGCTTGCCGTTTTGAGGTAAATTAGGATGAATAAATCCCCAGAACCTGACAAGGTATACCTTTGGACTTTGTGGGAGGTTAGTGCAGAAATTGCAGCAACCCCAGCATTGGTATTTACAACGTCCTTAGCCACAGGAGATGCCCCGGAGGATTGGAGGGCAGCTAATGATGCTCCGTTGTTTAAGAAAGGCTCTAAGGATAAACTAGGAAAGTATTAGCCAATAAGCCTGACAGCAGTAGTGGGTAACTTATTGGACGGTATTCTAAGGGATGAATATATAAGTATTTGGATAGACAGGAACTGAATAGAGATAGACAACATGGCTTTGTGCATGGTAGGTCATATCTAACCAATCTTAGAGAGCTTTTCATGGAAGTTACCAGGAAAGTTGATGAAGAAAAGGGGTGGATGTTGTCTACGTGGACTTTAGGAAAGCCTTTGACAAAGTTCCGCATGGGAGGTTGATCAAGAAGGTTAAGTCGCTTGGCATTGAGGATGAAATAGTAAATTGGGTTAAATATTGGCTTTCTGGGAGAAGCCAGAGATTGGTAGTAGATGGTTGCCTCTCTGACTAGAGGCTTGTGACCAGTGGAGTGCTGCAGGGATCGATGTTAGGCCTGTTTGTTGTTTGTCATCTCTATCAATGATCTGGGTGATAATGTGGTAAACTGGGGCAGCAAATTTATGGTTGGCACCAAGATTGGGGGCATCATGGACAGCAGGGAAGGCTAACAAAGTTTGCAGCAAAATCTGGACTAGCTGGAAAAATGGACTGAAAAATGGCAGTTGGAATTTAATGCAAACAAGTGTGAGGAGAACAGAGGAGAGTGGGGAAAGAGGATCCATTATCCCTGAACACAGGTGGTTAGGGTCATAAAGAGAGGTTTTAACACAGATCCAAGTCATGAGTAGAGGAATTGGGATATTATTTATTTATTTAGAGACGCAACATGGAACAGGCCCTTCCAGCTTAATGTTGTACAGGACATTGATGAGGCCTAATCTGGAGTATTATGTTCAGTCATGGTCATCAAACAATAGGAAAAATATCACCAAGATTGAAATAGTGCGGAAAGAAGTCACAAGGATTTTGCCGGGACTTGTGGGCCTGAGTTATAAGGACAGGTTGAATATGTTAGGGTTTTATTGCCTGAAGCGTAGGAGAATGAGGGAAGATTTGACAAAGGTATACAAAATTATGCAGGGTATAGATAGGGTAATGCAAGCAGGCCTTTTCCACTGAGGTTAGAAGGGTGAAAAGTGAAGTATTTAAGGAGAACAGAATGGAAGCTTCACTCAGTGGAATGAACTGCAGTGGAAGTGGTGGATGTAGATTTGATTTCAACACTTAAGAGAAAGTTCGACAGGTACATGAATGAGAATGAGAGGAGATGGGTCCAAGATCCAGGTGCAGGTCAATGGATTAGGCATCATAATAGTTCAGCATGGTCTAGATGGGCTGAAGGACCTGTTTCTGTGCTGTAGTGTTTTATGACTCTCTTCCAGTAAAATGGCAGTGCGTTTGATTGCAGTGGTCTCTATGGGGTCAACCAAGTGTGCTATTGCCCCTTTTAAACTTATTTTTTATGATCACAAAACCCTGTTGGACATTAAAAACTTAAAGTACCGTAGGTTTACTCAACATCGAGTTGCTCACGGGCGGGGAAAGTGAAAGAGCTGGACTTGGTGCAGACCATACTGCCGCCTGCATCAGAGAGACATCGGAGGAGTCAGTATGTGACGGCAGTGTGCAGTCTAGCAGCAGGGGATCTCAGTCGCTTTTTTTGTGATCACAAGACCCTGCTGGGCATTGTTAATGTGGACTGCTGCAAGTCTGATTCGCTGATTTATTGGCCGATAGCAGGGGAGCTGCGTGGCCTTGGTTGTAGTGAGGATAGGCCTCAAGCCGTGGTATCTCCTGTTTGCAGCTGCCCAGGAGAGAGGTGTCAGAGTCGGCCCGCTCCACCAGAACCAGTGTGGCACAGCATCCAAGCTGAGTTCAGTACTGCTCCTGAGTCTTTGCTCGGCAGAACACCAGCTGTATTTTGTTCGAGTGCAGACTCCTGCAACATCCATGGACTCAAGGTCTTTGACTATATGTGTTTTTGTGTGACTGTATATCGTTGATATCTTACATTTACTATATGTACCTTGTGCTGTATGTGACTGTTGGTACTATGCTTTACACCTTGGCCCTGGAATAACACTCTTCCATCTGGCTGTATTCAATAGGTTCAATAGCTGCATTTAATGTCAGAGAAATGTATACAATATACATCCTGAAATTCTTTTTCTTTGCAAACATCCATGAAAACAGAGGAATACCCCAAAGAATGAATGGCAGTTAAATGTTAGAACCCTAAAGCCCCCCCCCCACCCCAGCTCCCCCCTCCCACGCACAAGCAGCAGCAAGGCAACCATCCCCCCACCCCCACCAGCAAAAAACATCAGCAGCCCCCACCGAGCACTCAAGCGTGCAGCAAAGCATCAATAAAGACACAGACTTGCAGTACCCCAAGGACCACTCATTCACCCGGTATTCAACATACCACAGGCTCTCTCTCTCCCTAATAAGAGAAAGAGAGGTGTTTCACAGTGAGAGGGGAGACAGCACAAACAACTCGCTGATTTACGATGTTAAAAGTCTGTTGCTTCGTTTTTTATGAGCCCTTTGGGGAAAGAACTTGGGTCTCTGGGCTCACAGCGGGCAGTCAGCCCGCTGCTTCCGATCTTCCATGTTCTCCTGCGATGCATCAGGTGGCGGCACCAGCCTTGAATCAGCCCAGCTCTAGAGCCACGAAAGCCCGGAACCCTGAAGGCGCGCTCGCCTTCCAGGCCGTGTCCTTGAGATATCGAAAAGCAGTCAGTTGTGAAGCCCTGAAAGCGGGTCCCATTCGTGCAAAGAACCAAAGTCAGAGTGTAATTCGAGGTCAGGGTCTTCAAAAGGACTTTGAAAGGGGAAAAAAAAATCAAAGATAGAAATAGAGCTGTTTCCAAAGATGCAACAAAGGAATGGCTGTTTAGCGCCGTCATAACTAAGCTCCGCCCTCTGAGAGGAGATTGATGTTTGGTTGAATGACAATTAAACTTGAACTTGGCTCTATGTTTTGATGTCCTTAATGGTTGTCTACAACAGCTGTATTGTCTTGGCCTTCAGCAAAGATACGGTGGAAGCACAGCGATTATATGCCATTATGGTATGAGCTGAAGCACCTTCTCAATTAACCTAAGACCACAGGATGTAGGAACAGTACTGGCCCTGCCATTCCATAAGATCGAGGCTGATACAACTTTTTCAAGTCTTGATTGCTGCTTCTCCCCACAACCCTTAGATCCCAAACTGATTAAGAAGAAATTCAAATATTTACCATTCACAGATTTTTTTTGAGGCAAAGAATTTTGAAGTCGCACAGCTCTTTGGAAGAAGAAATCCCACCTCATTTCAGTCTTATATGGATGTTGTCCGTGTCCTCTGATCCTACAAAGGGAAGCAATCTCGTAGAATTTACCCACTCAAACTCATTAAAAATATTATACTTTTTAATTAGATCACTTCTCATTCTTATACTCTCTAACGAGTAAGGAGCAATCTGTTCAATCTTTCCTCAAAAAAAATCAAATCTTATCTGGGATTATCCAAGTGAAACTGTTCTGAATGGTTTCCATTGATAATATATCTTTCCTTAAATAAGTAGACCTAAACTGTTCACATTTCTCTAGAAGTAGCTTTGGCTACTTGTTAAGACTTTCCTACTTCGACTGCCCAGCCCTTTTGAGATAGAAGCCAGCAATCTATTTACCTTCCTGAATCCTTACTGTACAGAAAGCTTGTCTTTGCTAACTCTCCATGCTTATGAATGAGAACTCCTAAATCCCTTTTGTACAGAAACTTTCCGAATTATTTCTTATTCTTTTCCTCAAGTGAAAAGCTTTGCATAATCCCCATTAATACTCCAATTGCCAACCTTTGGTCCACTCACATAACTGTATTTTCCTCATTGCTTGCCTTCTCCCCATCTTTGTATTATTATTGTATTATTATGTGTGTGTATATATAGATATATGTATCCCTTCTGTAATTCAACCTTGCCTTAGGCTATCTGTTGCTGAAATCTCATTCTTGATTTTGTTACCTCCAAATCTTCTACCCCTACCCCTACGGTCCAGTTCTCACTTTCCATATAATTCCTTTAAAAGGTGTTGAATATTAGTTTTTGATCACAAGTCTGTGACTTTAAGGAAGCTAAATTTGCTGAAAATGGAATGGAAATAAATGGAACCTAGTGACAAGGATGACTTTTTTTGTGCAAGGGCCGGGATAGAAGAACTAAATGCAATGGTATAAATCAGAGTCCTAGATGTTCCAATTTACAGAACAGATGGTCCAAAAGTAGACAATTGGATCAATTATGGATTAAATAGAGTTTTGCGTAATGTGAAGGAACGATTTTAAATCTTGACAAATTCAATCCCAAAAAGATGGCACAACAAAGATGGCTGAATTAATTTTCAGCAACATTTACAATCCTGTACTAACATCTACATCAGAACTGGATCAACAAATTTTACATAGAAACATAGAAAACCTACAGCACAATGCAGGCCCACTGGCCCACAATGCTGTGCCGAACATGTACTTACTTTAGAAATTACCTAGGGTTACCCATAGCCCTCTATTTTTCTAAGCTGCAAATACCTATCCAGGATTCTCCTAAAAGATCCTATTGTATCCACCTCCACCACCGTCGCCGGCAGCCCATTTTACGCACCTAACACTTTCTGCATAAAAAACTTACCCCTGACATCTCCTCTGTACCTACTTCCAAACACTTTAAAACTGTGCCCTCTCATGTTAGCTATTTCAGTGCTGGGAAAAAGCCTTTGACTATCTACCTGATCAATGCCTCTCATTATCTTGTACACCTCCATCAGGTCACCTCTCATCCTTCATCGCTCCAAGGAGAAAAGGCCGAGTTCACTCAACCTATTCTCATAAGGCATGCTCCCCAATCCAGGCAACATTCTTGTAAATCTCCTCTGCACCTTTTCTATAGTTTCCACGTCCTTCCTGAAGTGAGGTGACCAGAACTGAGTACAGTACTCCAAGTGGGGTCTGGCCAGGGTCCTATATAGCTGTAACATTACCTCTCGGCTCTTAAACCCAATCCCACGGTTAATGAGGGCCAATGCACCATATGCCTTCTTAACCATAGAGTCAACCTGCGCAGCAGCTTTAAGTGCCCTATGTACTTGGATCCCAAGATCCCTCTGATCTTCCACACTGCCAAGAGTCTTACCATGAATACTATATTCTGCCATCATATTTGACCTACCAAAATGAACCACCCTCACAACACGCTGGAGGAACTCAGCAGGTCGTGCAGCATCCGTGGAAAATATCGGTCGACGTTTCGGGCCAGAACCCTTCGTCAGGACTACCCGACACTTATCTGGGTTGAACTCCATCTGCCACTTCTCAGCCCAGTTTTGCATTCGATCAATGCCTGCTATAACCTCTGACAGCCCTCCAACACCCTCAATCTTTGTGTTGTCAGCAAATTTACTAACCCATCCCTCCACTTCCTCATCCAGGTGATTTATAAAAATCACGAAGAGAAGGGGTCCCAAAACAGATCCCTGAGGCACACCACTGGTGCCTGACCTCCATGCAGAATATGACCCACCTACAACCACTCTTTGCCTTCTGTGGGCAAGCCAATTCCGGACCCACAAAGCATGGTCTCCATGGATCCTATGCTTCCTTACTTTCTCAATGAGCCTTACTTTATCAAGTGCCTTGCTGAAATCCATATACACTACATTTACTGCTCTACTTTCATCAATGTGTTTAGTCACATCCTCAAAAAATCCAATCAGGCTCGTAAGGCACAACCCGCCTTTCACAAAACCATGCTGACTATTCCTCTCTGATTATGCCTCTCCAAATGTTCATAAATCCTGCCTCTCAGGATCTTCTCCATCCACTTACCAACCACTGAAGTAAGACTCACTGGTCTATAATTTCCTGGGCTATCTCTACTCCCTTTCTTGAATAAGGGAACAACATCCACAACCCTCTATTCTTCTGGAACTTCTCTCGTCTCCATTGATGATGCAAAAATCATTGCCAGAGGCTCAGCAATCTCCTCCCTCACCTCCCACAGTAGCCTGGGGTATATTTTGTCCGGTCCCAGAGACTTATCCAAATTGATGCTTTCCAAAAGCTCCAGCACATCCTCTTTCTTAATGTCTATATGCTCAAGCTTTTCAATCCGCTATAAATTATCCCTACAATCACCAAGGTCCTTTTCCACAGTGAATACTGAAGCAAAGTATTCATTAAGTACCTCTGCTATCTCTTCCGATTTCATTCACACTTTTCCACTGTCACACTTGATCGGTCCTATTCTCTCATGTTTTATCCTCTTGCTCTTTACATACTTGCAGAATGCCTTGCAGTTTTCTTTAATCCTGCTCACCAAGGCCTTCTCATGGCCCCTTCCGGCTCTCCTAATTTCATTCTGCTAGCCTTATAATCCTCTGGATCTCTATCATTATCTAGCTTTTTGAACCTTTCATAAGCTTTTCTTTTCTTCTTGACTAGATTTTCAATAGCCTTTGTACATCATGTTTCCTGTACCCTACCATCCTTTCCCTGTCTCATTGGAACGTACCAATGCAGGACACCACTCAAATATGCCCTGAACATTTGGCACATTTCTGCTGTACATTTTCCTGAGAACATCTGTTCCCAATTTATGCTTCCAAGTTTCTGCCTGATAGCTTCATATTTCCCCTGACTCCAATTAAACGCTTTCCTAACTTGTCTGTTCCTATCCCTCTCCAATGCTACGGTAAAGGAGATAGAATTGTGATCGCTATCTCCAAAATGCTCTCCCACTGAGAGACCTGACACCGGACCAGGTTCATTTCCCAATACCAGATCAAGTACAGCCTCTCATCTTGTAGGCTTATCTCCATATTGTGTCAAGAACCCTTCCTAAACACACCTAACAAACTCCACCCCATCTAAACCCCTTGCTCTAGGAAGATGCCAATCGATATTTGGGAACTTAAAATCTCTCACCACGACAACCCTGTTATTATTACTCCTTTCCAGAATCTGTCTCCTTGTCAACATTTTTAATGGCTTCCATTCAAACATACAGTTAACTGAGCCAAAATATAGTTTTCATTTGGTGCAACTGAATTCTGGAGACCATTGCCAAATGTCCTTGATTTTCCACAAGCAGGATTCACGTACACACCCCTACTAAATTCTGTGCAATTAAACTCTAGAATGACTTTGCAAAACGTATGTTTTTCTGAAGAATGAAACAAAACTATAAAAGCAAGGAATGTATGAATGATGTCTATTCCAAGCTATGTTGTAATTTCCTCTGTTGTACTTGGTAATCTTTCACTAACCTGCTTTTATGTAAAACATATTGACTGAAATGGGGAAGAAATGACAGGTTAGGCACTACCTCAATCCATATGAACTGATATTTTCATGTTAAAGTAACACGATTGTTTTAATCTGAATAGTATTGAAAGTTTACTTGATGATAAGGTTGGCATTTAAAAACACACTTATGAATTTTAAACACAAGAAACTCTGCAGATGCTGGAAATCCAAAGCAACACGTGCAAAATGCTGGAGGAATTCAGCAGGTCAGGGAGCATCAATGGAAGGGAATAAAGAATCGATGTTTCAGGCTGAGACCCTTCAAGACTGAAAATGAAAGGGGAAGACACCAGAATAAAAAGGTGGTGGAAGGGGAAGGAGGACCAGCTAGAAGGTGATGGGTGATTCTAGGTGGATGGGGAGAGTAAAAGGCCGGAGAAGAAGGAATCTGATAGGACAGGAGATTGGACCATGGGAGAAAGTGAAGGAGGGGGACCAGGAGGAGCTAATAGACAGGTGAGAAGAAGTAAGAGGCCAGAATGGGAATAGAAGAAAAGGGAAGAGGGAGGGAATTTCTTTTTTTACCAGAAGGAGAAATCAACGTTCATGCCATCACGTTGGAGGCTGCCCAGATAGCATATAAAGTGTTGCTACTCCGACATGAGAGTGGCCTCATTGTGGCACAAGAGGAGGCCATGGACTTCCATGTTGAAACGGGAATGGGGATAGGAATTAAAATGTTTGGCCACCAGGAAATTCTGTTTTTGGTGGATGGAGCGGTAGTGCTTGACAATGCAGTCCCCCAATTTACGATGGGTCTCGTCAATGTAGAGGAGGCTGCATCGGGAACATCTGATACAATTGATGATCCCAACAGATTTACAGGTTAAGTGTTACCTCAACTGGATGGACTGTTTGGGGCCCTGAATAGAGGTGAGGGAGCAGATGGATTGGCAGGTGTCGCATTTTTGCTGCTTGCAGGGATAAGTGCCAGGAAGGAGATTAGTGGGGAGGGACAAATAGTCAAGGGAATCACAAAGGTAGCAATCTCTGCAAAAAGCAGAGAGAAGGGGAAGGTAAAGATATGTTTGGTGGTAGAATCCCTTTGGAGATGGTGGAATTTGCAGAGAATGATGTGTTGGATGCAAAGGCTCATGGGATGGGACAAAAGGAACTCTATCACTGAAAAGATGATATTTGCAAAAATTTTTAGACTGCTTGAAATGAAAGGAAGAAATATCTTTCTTATGTGACATCCCAAGCACTGCAGCTGATCAGTCTTAGCTTATGGCCTGTTGAGCCAGCAAATAGGACTGATTGATTCTACAGAGCTCTTCAGTTATGATGTCAAACGTGGGATGTGGATATCAGTGGCAAGGGCAGCTCTGAATGCCTATCCCTAAAAGCTCTTGAGAAAATGCAGTGAGCAGTGAGTAAAGATCCTCCCACAGAGTTATTAGGTAGGGAGTTCTATATTTAGACCCTGTGATGATGAAGAAATGAGGAAATATGTCTACATTAGGAAAGTTGGGAACTTTGAGACGATGGCATTTCCATCTGCCTGTTGCCCTTATCCTTTGGGATGGCTAGGGCTTCTGAGATTTGTTGCTGCAAATGTGTCCACTAGGGAGCCCTGGGAATGAAGGAGGGGTGTTAATGAAGGGTTCATTTCTGAGTATTGGTATTGTCCTTGAACAACATTGCAGCTGCTTTCAGCAGTGAAGCATTGTATCACATCCTCAGAAGAGAGTGGAAACCGATTTTGGAGCTGGAAGGTGAGCCACACACTATTGAATATAGAGCCCTTGATCCTCTTGTTACTAAGTTACGTATATACTGATCCAATTGCCTTTCTGGTCAACAGTGACCATACCTTCAGGATCATGATGGTGGAAGAATAAATTCTCATTGCGTCAGGATTTGAGTGGAAGAGTAAGGTTGTCTTGCTACAATTATCCAGGGCTATGGTGGGACTACACTGTGTGGCTTTGGTCCCCTTATGTAAGAAAAGATATATATGCACTGTGGAAAACGTGTAGTAAAGGCTCACTAGATTGATTCCTGAGATGGCAGGGTTATTGCCTGAGGGGAGGTGAAGTTGATCAGGTTTGTATTCACTGGAGCATAGAACAAAAGGTTTGGGATATCTAATTAGTACTTACAAAATTCTCTGAGAGGGCTAAGCAGTCTTGATTTGGAGAGGTTTTTTTTATCCCAGATAAGACTCTAGAAGGAAAAGTTGCTATCTCAAGTTACAGACCAAGGGACGTAGGAATGATTTCAGGAGAAATTTCTTCACACTAGTGAATAATGAACTACTCAACTGTCTCCCACAGAGAGCAGTGGAGGCCAAGTTTCTGATTATATTTAAGAATAAGATAGATAAATTCCGATGTAAAAATCATCAAGTATTGGAAGAGAGAAAGAATATGACATTGAGACAGGTAATCGCCTATATTGAATAAAAAACACCAGGTTCGAAGGTCAGTTGACCTGCTTCCATTTTTTGTATCTATGTGTAAATTGCAATATTTCAGGGTAAATGGATTAAATTAATTATTGTTGCTGTTAGAGACAAGAAGCAACACTTCCTTCCCTCCCTGCAAAGAATTCCCACTCCGCTGAATTTCACACTCTAAACACAAGAGATCCTGAAATCCAGAGTAACACACATAAAATGCCAGAGGAACTCAGCAAGTCAAGCGGCATCGATGAAAATGAATAAAGAATTGACATTTCAGACCGACGAACTTCATAATGACTTCAAATTTCTGCTCTCCATACTGGTGGCGTAGTGGCATCAGCATTGGACTTCGGGACGAAAGGTCCCGAGTTCAAATCCAGCCGGCTCCCTGCATGCTTTCCATTTGTGCAGGGTTACAAGCTGGTGATCTCTTTGGAAACTCATCTTGCAGAAGGCAATGGCAAACCACTGCCGTATCTTGTCTCGTACGCGGTTCCCCACTATGTCAGAGAGGTGTGGAGGGAAATTGTCCGCTAACCGAAGAAACTCCAGATGCAACGTACCTTTCCTTTCCTATATAATTTATAAAAGTTAAGGCCATTTTGTGGAGCCACTCTTGACCTCTCAAGAAGGTGAAAAATTCTGTGTTGCAAACAGAGTTAACTCCATATCCATAAAAGCCTGTAATTATTCATTATAATGTGTTGGATGTACTGTGGTGATAGAATATTTTGCAAGATGGCAAAGGAACAATTTACTTCACTTTCCTTCTGTTTTTCTTTCTCTGCAAACCTAGCCAATGTAATTAAAACAAATGAATTAAAAGCATTCATATTTTAAACTATGATTCAGCTTTCGGCGGAGGTAAATCTCAACAGTTATCAGCTTGTGGGGAATGCAAAGCAGCAGAGGTCATGGGTTAAGGGTGCAAGGTGAAATACTTGAGGGGAACATGAGAGGAAAATTTTTCACTCAGGGTGGTGAGTCTGTGGAACGAACTGCCAACACAAGTGATGGATGTGATTTTGATTTCTATGTTTAAGAGAAGTTTGGATGGGTACATGCTTCTATGCACGCTTTGAAAGGAAGAACACAACTACAGCTGTGAAGATCCCTGCTGCACCTGATGACCCTGTGATCTCTGTCTCAGAGGCTGATGTTAGGCTGTCTTTAAAGAGAGAGAACCCTCACAAGGGAGAAGGTCCCGATGGTGTACCTGGTAAGGCTGTGAAAACCTGTGCCAACCAACTAGCAGGAATATTCAAGGACATTTTCAACCTCTCACTGCTATGGGCAGAATTTCCCACTTGCTTCAAAAAGGCAACAGTTATAGTAGTGCCTAAGAAGAATAATGTGGGCTGACTTAATGACTATTGCCCGGTAGCACTCACGTCAACAGTGATGAAAGGTTTGAGAGGTTGGCATGTCAACAAATACACTCAAACACTTGTATAGTTGTACCGTAGAGAGCATTCTGACAGGCCGCATCACTGTCTGGTATGGAGGGGCTACTGCACAGGACCGAAAGAAGCTGCAGAAGGTTGCAAATCTAGTCATCTCCATCTTGGGCACTAGCCTACAAACAAAGTACCCAGGACATCTTTAGGGAGCGGAAAGGCAGCGTCCATTATTAAGGACTTCCAGCACCCAGGGCATGCCCTTTTCTCACTGTTACCATCAGGTAAGAGATACAGAAGCCTGAAGGCACACACTCAGTGATTCAGGAACAGCTTCTTCCCCTCTGCCATCTGATTCCTAAATGGACATTGAAGCTTTGGACACTACCTCACTTTTTTTAATATACAGTATTTCTGTTTTTTTATATTTAAAAAAATCTATTCAATATATGTAATTGATTTACTTGTTTATTTATTATTATGCTTTATTTTATTTATTATTATTATTTTCTCTCTCTGCTAGATTATGTATTGCATTGAACTGCTGCTGTTAAGTTAACAAATTTCACGTCACATGCCAGTGATAATAAACCTGATTCTGATTCTGATTCTGGATGGGAAGGTATAGAGTGCTATAGTCCGGGTGCAGGTTGATGGGACTGGGCATTTTAAATGTTTCGGCATGGACTAGATGGGCCGAAGGGCCTGCTTCATTGTGCTATACTTTTCTATGACTCTATAATTAATACAAAAGAAACACTTGACTGCAAGCCAGCCTATCACTTAGGATTTGACAAGAATATGAAATAATGGGCAAAATGAGGAATAGGGTCATAAGTAACAGTGAATGGGAAAATGCAGGGGGATCTGGCTGAGCCAATGTACTAATCCAAAAACCTTGGCAATTACATCTGGATCCTCCATGTTCTGATGTACTGTTGTGGTTTGCTTGGTTTAACTATTTATTTGTTGAGTTTGATTATATTGCATTTGAGAAAAGAACAACACACTATGGTTTAATTTCTTATCATCTTGGTCTGATGTAGCAAACTAGATTGTTTAATTATTTTCAATTAATAAGCCAATATTTAGAACACTACATTGTTCAATAAATTGATCTGTCATTTCATTAGGAAAAGACTTGCTGGGCATAATTGGAAAGTCAGACTTAGAAGCAAAACAAAGTTTGCAAAAATTTATCAATGCAATTGTAGTTTTCAGTTTTCTTTTGAAGCATGCGACTTGGTATACCAACTATAAAGTTATAAAGTAAACACCGATCTTTAATTTTCCTGTGTGTGGGATTGACGGGGTAGGGTATACAGGAGCCTGCTATGAGTGGGAGAACCATTTACTACAGTATGTTTGTCAGTCATGGTGTTACCAACCAATTCGGGTGAACGGCTGTGACAACAGCATGTGCGATTCAACTCCATTATTTAAAGACACATTACAAGCCTGACGTTCAATGAATTCTAGAGCTGGCTGCGCAATGGAGAAAATGAATGGTAGAAGCATTAAAACCAACTTCTGCTTCAGTGACACATCATTTGAAATCACACTGGCAGCCACAAGGTCCTGTAGCAATGTTATATTACTCACTGATGAGAGGAAGACATCTGCCAGGGATAGTTCTAAAGTAGCAGCAAAGCCTGTAAGAGGTCATAGCAGGTACCATGGCCACATTGTGCAGGAGTTAGAGAGATAGAAGAAACTACCTTGGGCACAAGTAGCATGATGCCACAGGTTGTGTTAATGATGGCTGCATCAACACCAAGATTGTGGAGCTTTAGAAGAATATAACAAGGCTGACAACAAGGGCTTGTAATAGATGATTGGCACTGTATGGAATTTGTGGTGGTCTTAACTGATCAACACCTGTATGATGTTCTGCATCAGAAGGACACTGCAAGGTGTGATGGTTTAAATGAGCTATGGAGGTGGGAGATTTGATCAAAGTCCCAAGCTTCTCATGCATAGTACCATCTTTTTATAGTCAGTATGCTATGAACTACCTGATGACCCATTCACTGAATTTGCCCTTCATGGATGTTTCTCATGAATTCTTAAGACATGGCAGGTATTGGGCTGAGGCCTCTCATTCACCAGAGTGAGGATTTGACCATGTTGGTATTAGTTCCTTTTTTGTAATAGCTACAGTTCTAATTTGTGATATTTAATCATGCAGTTTTTGAGAATATAAATGTAAACATGTCAACTTGTCCTTCTCCATAGCAAATCCAAATCTAACAATAGAGCGTACACTTGTAAGGAGCTTATACCTTCTCCCTGTGACTGCGTGGGTTTCTTCCTAATGCTCTGATTTCCTCCCACAGTCCAAAGATGTATCAATTTGTAGGTTAATTAGTTATTCTAAATTGTCCTGTGATTAGGCTAGCGTTAAATATGCGAGTTGCTGGGTGCTGTGCCTTGTTGAGTCAGAAGGACCTTTTCTGTGCTGTATCTCTAAATAAATAAAAAGAAGTAAAATATTTTATCTAAATACTAAAAATAAAAGGAAAATAAAATATTAAAATTAATTCATCTTCAGAATACAGAAGAGTACATTCAGAGAAGGAAGTCTGAGAATCGGAGTGGGAGTGTGGCGGAAGCCATCTTGATTTTTTCTTTTTCTCATTGGAGTTAAGAGAGGCGGGACTGCACAGGCGTATGACGTTGGGCAGTCAAGTGCGGAAGATTTAAAAGGTCAGAAATCCTGATTCGGGTTTAATTCGGGGAAAGAGGTCTGAGAATTGGAGCGAGAATGCGGCAGAAGCCATTTTGATTTTTTCTTTTTCTCATTGGAGTTCAGAGAGGCGAGACTGCGCAGGCCTGTGACGTCGGGCAGTGGAGTGCGGAAGATTTAAAAGGAACACAGCCTTATACAGTGGGCAGTGTTGTTTGCAGGCGGCGGAGTGAGCCAGGAGCAGAGTGAAGGCTTAAGGGCTTTGGCTCAGCGAGCTTAGGCAGAACCGGGCGAGGCAAAGTAGGTCTGGTTTTCAATTTTTCCTGTTATTTGAGGAAAGGGGGAAGTATGAGTGTGAGGGCAGCTTGCTGTTTTCAGTGTCAGATGTGGGATGTCCTGGAGTCTCCTAGCCTCCTGTACGTCCACATCTGCGCCAGGTGTGCCGAGATGCAGCTCCTAAGAGTCCGTGTTAGGGAACTGGAACTGCAGCTTGATGACCTTCATCTGGTCAGGGAGAGAGAGGAGTTACAGGCAGGTGGTCACACCCGGGCCATGGGAGGCAGACAAGTGGGTCACGGTTAGGAGGAGGAAGGGGAAGAGTCAGGTACTAGAGAGTACCCCAGTGGCTGTGCCCCTTGACAATAAGTACCCCTGTTTGAGTACTGTTGGGGGGGACAGCTTACCTGGGGGAAGCAACAGTGGCCGCGCCTCCGGCACAGAGTCCGGCCCTGTAGCTCAGAAGGGTAGGGAAAGGAAGAGGAGGGCAGTAATAATAGGGGACTCGATAGTTAGGGGATCAGATAGGCGATTCTGTGGACGCAGTCAGGAGACCCGGATGGTAGTTTGCCTCCCCGGTGCCAGGATCCGGGATGTTTCTGATCGTGTTCAAGATATCCTGAAGTGGGAGGGAGAGGAGCCAGAGGTCATGGTACATATAGGTACCAATGACAGAGGTAGGAAAAGGGAAGAGGTCCTGAAAGGAGAATATAGGGAGTTAGGAAGGGTGTTGAGAAGAAGGACTGCAAAAGTAGTAATCTTGGGATTGCTGCCTGTGCCACGCGACAGTGAGAGTAGGAATGTAATGAGGTGGAGAATAAATGCGTGGCTGAGGGACTGGAGCAGAGGGCAGGGATTCAAGTTTCTGGGTCATTGTGACCTCTTTTAGCGCAGGTGTGACCTGTTCAAAAAGGACGGGTTGCCCTTGAATCCTAGGGGGACCAATATCCTGGCGGGGAGATTTGCGAAGCCTACTGGGGAGACTGTAAAATAGAATGGTTGGGGGGTGGGAATCAAATTGAAGAGACTAGGAGATAGGAGGTTAGTTCGCAAATAGAGAAAGCTAGTTGACAGTGTGTGAGGGAGGATAGACGGGACAGAGAACGGGAGCACTCAGACCCAAGATGTAGGGGAGAAGGAAGAAAAAGATAATAAAGTTGTTTGCACCATTAGGGATAAACAGAGAGTAAGAGGTGGAGAGTTTCTTAAATGCATCTATTTTAATGCTAGAAGCATTGTAAGAAAGGTGGATGAGCTTAGAGCATGGATTGATACCTGGAAATATGATGTTGTAGCTATTAGTGAAACATGGTTGCAGGAGGGGTGTGATTGGCAACCAAATATTCCTGGATTTCCTTGCTTCAGGTGCGATAGAATTGGAGGGGCAAGAGGGGGAGGTGTTGCATTGCTTGTCAGAGAAAATATTACAGCAGTGCTTTGGCAGGATAGATTAGAGAACTCGTCTAGGGAGGCTATTTGGGTGGAATTGAGGAATGGGGAAGGTGTAGTAATGCTTATAGGGGTGTATTATAGACCACCTAATGGGGACCGAGAACTGGAGGAGCAAATTTGTAAGGAGATAGCAGATATTTGTAGTAAGCACAAGGTTGTGATTGTGGGAGATTTTAATCTTCCACACATAGACTGGGAAGCCCATTCCGTAAAAGGGCTGGATGGTTTGGAGTTTGTAAAATGTGTGCAAGATAGTTTTTTGCAGCAATACATAGAGGTACCAACTAGAGAAGGGGCATTGCTGAATCTCCTGTTACGGAACGAGATAGGTCAGGTGACAGAGGTTAGTGTTGGGGAGCACTTTGGGTCCAGTGATCACAATGCCATTAGTTTCAATATAATTATGGAGAAGGATAGGACAGGACCCAAGGTTGAGATTTTTGATTGGAGAAAGGCTAACTTTGAGGAGATGCAAAAGGATTTAGAAGGAGTGGATTGGGACAATTTGTTTTATAAGAAGGATGTAATAGAGAAGTGGAGGTCATTTAAAGGTGAAATGTTGAGGGTACAGAATCTTTATGTACCTGTTAGGTTGAAAGGAAAGGTTAAAAGTTTGAAAGAGCCATGGTTTTCAAGGGATATTGGAAACTTGGTTCGGAAAAAGAGGGAGATCTACAATAAATATAGGCAGCTTGGAGTAAAAGAGGTGCTTGAGGAATATAAAGAATGTAAAAAGAATCTTAAGAAAGAAATTAGAAAAGCTAAAAGAAGATTAGATTAGATTATTAGGGCACACAGTCCTCTTTTATTGTCATTTAGTGATGCTTGCATTAAGAAATGATACAATGTTTTTCCAGAATGATATCACAGAAACACATGACAAACCGACTTAAAAACTGACAAAAACCACATAATTATAACATATAGTTACAACAGTGCAAAGCAATACAGTAACTTGATAAGAACAGATCATGGGCATGGTAAAAGTCTCAAAGTCTCTCGGAAGTCCCATCATCTCATGCAGACAGTGAACCTCCAGCGCCGCAAACTTGCTGATGCAGCATCCTGGAAGCATCTGACCACAGTCCGACTCCGAGTCCGTCCGAAAACTCCGAGCCTCCGCCAGCTCTCCGATACCGAGCACCGAGCACCATCTCTGCCGAGCGCTTCGACCCCAGCCCCGGCAACAGGCAATAGGCAAAGCCGAGGATTTGGGGCCTTCCCCTCCAGAGATTCTCGATCGCACAGTAGCAGTGTCAGGGAAGCGGGCATTTCAGAAGATTCTCCAGGTGTTCCTCTGTGCTTCTCATGGCTGTCTCCATCAAATCAGGATTGTGCATGGCCCCCTAGTTAACACATATCAATATCAATTCGGAACGGCCGCGTGCGCTGCATCGCGTCGTCATCTTCTCCTCCCTCCAAGATATGAGGTTGCTTTGGCAAGAAAAGTGAAAATAAATCCAAAGGGTTTCTACAGTTATATTAATAGCAAAAGGATAGTGAGGGATAAAATTGGTCCCTTAGAGAATCAGAGTGGACGGCTATGTGCGGAGCCAAAAGAGATGGGGCAGATTTTGAACAATTTCTTTTCTTTGGTATTCACTAAGGAGAAGGATATTGAATTGTGTAAGGTAAGGGAAACAAGTAGGGTAGTTATGGAATCTATGATGGTTAAAGAAGAGGAAGTACTGGCACTTTTAAGGAATATAAAAATGGATAAGTCTTCAGGTCCTGACAGGATATTCCCTAGGACCTTGAGGGAAGTTAGTGTGGAAATAGCGGGGGCTCTGACAGAAATATTTCAAATGTCATTAGAAATGGAGATGGTGCTGGAGGATTGGCGTATTGCTCATGTTGTTCTATTGTTTAAAAAGGGTTCTAAGAAAAAACCTAGCAATTATTGGCCTGTGAGTTTGACGTCAATGGTAGGTAAATTGATGGAAAGTATTCTTAGAGATGGTCTATATAATTATTTGGACAGACAGGGTCTGCTTAGGAACAGTCAACATGGATTTGTGCGTGGAAGGTCATGTTTGACAAATCTTATTGAATTTTTTGAAGAGGTTACTAGGAAAGTTGACGAGGGTAAAGCAGTGGATGTTGTCTATATGGACTTCAGTAAGGCCTTTGACAAGGTTCCAAACGGAAGGTTAATTAGGAAGATTCAATCGTTAGGTATTAATATTGAAGTAGTAAAATGGATTCAGCAGTGGCCGGATGGGAGACGCCAGAGAGTAGTGGTGGATAACTGTTAGTCAGATTGGAGGCTGGTGTCTAGTGGTGTGCCTCAGGGATCTGTACTGGGTCCAATGTTGTTTGTCATATATAATAATAATCTGGATGATGGGGTGGTAAATTGGATTAGTAAGTATGCAGATGATACTAAGATAGGTGGAGTTGTGGATAATGAAGTAGGTTTTCAAAATTTGCAGAGGGATTTAGGCCAGTTAGAAGAGTGGGCTGGAAGATGGCAGATGGAGTTTAATGCTGATAAATGTGAGGTGCTACATTTTGGTAGGACTAATCAAAATAGGACATAGATGGTAAATGGTAGGGCATTGAAGAATGCAGTAGAACAGAGGGATCTAGGAATAATGGTGCATAGTTCCCTGAAGGTGGAATCTCATGTGGATAGGGTGGTGAAGAAAGCTTTTGGTATGCTGGCCTTTATAAATCAGAGCATTGAGTATAGGAGTTGGGATGTAATGTTGAAAATGTACAAGGCATTGGTAAGGCCAAATTTGGAGTATTGTGCACAGTTCTGGTCACCAAATTATAGGAAAGATGTCAACAAACTTGAGAGAGTACAGAGAAGATTTACTAGAATATTACCTGGGTTTCATCTCCTAGGTTACAGAGAAAGGTTGAAAAAGTTGGGTCTTTATTCTTTGGAGTGTAGAAAGTTGAGGGGGGACTTGATAGAGGTATTTAAAATTATGAGGGGGATAGATAGAGTTGATGTGGATAGGCTTTTTTCCATTGAGAGTGGGGGAGATTCAAACAAGAGGACGTGAGTTGAGAATTAAAGGACAAAAACTTAGGGGTAACATGAGGGGGAACTTCTTTACTCAGAGAGTGGCAGCTGTGTGGAACGAGCTTCCAGCAGAAGTGGTTGAGGCAGGTTCGATGTTGTCGTTTAAAGTTAAATTGGATAGCTATATGGACAGGAAAGGAATGGAGGGTTATGGGCTGAGTGCAGGTTGGTGGGACTACGTGAGAGTAAGAGTTTGGCATGGACTAGAAGGGCCGAGGTGGCCTGTTTCTGTGCTGTAATTGTTATATGGTTATATGGTTGTTACGTATCAGGAATATCATCAAAGACTGGAATTTTATGACATACATAAGAAATAATCTTGGAATTTGAATAACATGTTATTTCAGAAATGCCAGAGTTCAACTGTTGGTCAGAAACAATAGTTTGTCTGCAGCAGTTCAGAGATTTTTGATGATTTAGTCACTGGATTGAAAATTACTGCTTAAATTATTACTGTTTAAAATTATTGCTGTTTAAAATCATCACTGTTTAAAATTATTAAGCATTCTTCTAATAAGAGATGCAATAGGACAGTGTTCAATCCTGAACTCTGTTGCTTTCTGTGTCCCATTTGCTAGTCCTTCCTGTGATCGTATGCATATCCTATGGGTCTCCAGTTTCCACTCCCATCTCCAAGACATATAGGTTGGTTGGTTGATGAGTTGCGTGGTAGAACGTGGGGTGGAGGTGATAGGAATGTGGGAGAAATAGGTTAAAGGAAAAAATTGGCGACAGGGATTGTTCTGTGAGTTGGCATAGACATGATGATCTGAAATGGCTCCCTTCTATGTTTGTAAGGGAATATGACCTTTTCCTGTGTCATTTGGCACTTTTATTCCCAGATTAGTTTAACATGCCTTTTTGTTTGTTATTTGGATGTTGGGAAAATATTGAGTTAAGAGAAAATGCTAATCTGCCTGAATTTGTATTGTGAAGGGGTAAATAGCAGCATAAAATGCAAACATAATTTTGGTTGTGAAAGTGTCGGTGTTGTTTTTGTGTACACAGTTTTGTGCTTCACTGCCTCTGAGTAGTGCCATTTTTGTAGAGGCTTCCAGAGTTATATTGGAAGGGTCTTTGGAGTAAACAACAATTTTACTTTAATGCCTTACACCACATTAGAGAAGGCAGGTGCCACAACAAGGAAACTGCTTGTATCCTTGTTAAGATTTTGTTAATCCTCTTAATAAAAAATCGATGAAGCATTCACCGGCCATATAGAAATTAAACAATGGAAGTCCTTTTGTAGTCTCAGAAGTCACATCAACTGAAATAATTTTGAAAGTTTATTCATTGTTGTGTTGTACGAAAATATGGCAAGCTGTGCAGAGTAAGGTTTGCATGACAGCAGTGAGATAAGTAATCAAATAACCACGTGGCCAAGTAGTTAGGGCATTCGACTAGCGATCTGAAGGTTGTGAGTTCGAGCCCCAGCCGAGCCAGCGTGTTGTGTCTTTGAGCAAGGCACTTAATCACACAGTGCTCTGCGATGACACTGGTGCCAAACTGTATGAGTCCTAATGCCCTTCCCTTGGACAACATCAGTGTCGTGGAGAGGGGAGACTTGCAGCATGGGCAACTGCCTGTCTTCCATACAACCTTGCCCAGGCCTGCGCCCTGGAGAGTGAAGACTTTCCAGGCGCAGATCCATGGTCTCTCAAGACTAACGGATGCCTTAATGATTTGGTTTTAGTAGCTGGTTGAGAGGTAAATATTAGCCAGGTATAGGGAGAAAGTCCCATCTTTAAATAATTTCATGGACGTATTTAAACTGACATAGCAGACAAAGGTTTTTTTTAAAATTTCTTAATCTTACAGAATGAAACTTGGACAGATCAGTTCTGCTGCTACACAACTTACGTTTTACCTCAGTTGTGTCCTTGAGCCTCAGGAGTGCTTTGAATCCACACTCATTTAATTTAAAGACAAAGAGTTGCTACAGAATTGCCTTGTAGATACTCATTCATAGTTTAGTCTAGATTAACAATATTTTAAGTATCCCAATTTGGAGTAAAAAGATGTGACCACAGGTGGCAAGAAACTGTTTAAATGTAGTTGCAATGTTGTCAGGTTGTAAGTTCCAGCAGGTACTGAAGGCCTGCAAATGTGACTTCTTCTGATTGTCCTTCTTCTTAGGTAGTCTGAAGGCATTGAGGAAGGCTTGCTTCTATACTGATGTGGGTCCTGACGTGACTGATGAGGCCACTGTAGGAACTTCAGAATCTTTCGCCAGTGGGGAAAGAAATGGCACACGATGTGGGTAGATTTGCTGATTAGCAGGGTTTCGTGTACTTCCTATGCATGGAATCAAGATTCTCAATCTCACCTTTTCTGTAGTTTGAGTGGCCATTGGGCCAGAGGATCCCAGATGACACTGGAGATGTTGCTCTTCTTCAAGGAAGCTTTGAATACATCTTTGAACATTTTCCTTTATGTCTGGTAATCTCACCCTGAGCTAGGCTTAGAATTGATCCGTTTGGCTGTTTGGTGACCAGCGTTAATGACATGGCCAACTCAACTCTTGGCTCAATTCTCCATTTGTGCTTACCTCTGAAAACTCTTTACCCACTTACCTGTCGAAAATTTATTTGTCAAAGGAATACGCAAAGATTCTGTTTCCACTGCTCTCTAGCCTTTCATCCTCTGAGAGAAAGGATTTTGCCTCATCTCTGTCTTAAATGGATGATCTCCAAGTTATAGATACTCTCATAAAATGAGAATAACTATATCCTCCCTGTAACAAGCTCCAGGTCATCTTATACCCATTTAATGCAGTGATAAATTTCCTCTTCCCTTTCTGTGCACTTTTGCAATGTTTTTAAAGGAGGAATGAATAACTGTTGGTATGACAGGGCAGATGTGTACTAAATGTTTATGACTTGTGATGATAATAACAAGTATCAGTTTCTTTTCACACAATATTGTTTCTTTTGAAAAAAGAATGAGTAACAAGTAATGGGCCTTTTCATTCATAGCAGTACACATTCGTGGCAGTACTTATCCTTCCTGAGTCCTATTTCTGGAATTGTTGAATCTTGTCACACCAAAATCACAATTACACCTCACAATCTTGGTTTAAACCCTTGGATATCTCTTCACCTTCATTGTTAAATTATAAATTCAGAAACAGGCAGTGCCGACCTAGCTAAAGCGTACCTTGGTCATTTGACAATGATGGGCAGCCAGGTCCATAGAAAGTATTTCCCATTCATGGAACATCACAAACATGCTTCCTTTCCTTCCTCAGTAGCTGTGTAATCTCTTAAGAAAGGCAAAACAACTGAGAGAGAAATGAAAAATAAAGAGGAAAATATCTGGAAGGGAATGAAAGATTATTGCAGGCACTCCTCCTAACTAATAGCAAAGATTTGAAGTAGGTCTTGGACTGAAAATATTTTCACTGCACAATGTATTCTATGCAGTACATAAAAGAGTTTCACAGATGGAATTATATTTAGGTTGCTAGTCCACTAAACTAGTGTGAGCTAGTGGGGGTAGCGCAGTAAGATAGCAGGTAGTGTAATACTACTAAAGCACCAGCGACCTTGGTTGAATGGCAGAGCAGACACAAAGGAACACATATTTTAGTTATACATTCTCAGTGAACTACAAAGTGATGCGGGAAACTGGGGAGACTGGAATGCTTGAAATATCACTTTCTAGAATGAATAAAGACATTCGTAAAATATTCTTAAAATAAATACATTTGCCTTGAAAATTGGATCTGACTGAGGTATTATGGGTAATTTGCCAGGTCACTTATTATTGCTTTATGGATTCTTCCTGATGTACTCTAAAATGAACTCACTTCTGTAAATTATATTCTGTGATCTACTCTCCAATCTCTCTGCTATACACTTGCCTGGGCAGCTGAAGGGATAGTAATTGCCTGTCTTGAATAGCTTATTCAGAATATGAAACACTGTCTAATCATTTGCAATCTCTTTTGGAGGACATAACATTTCTAGCTTTCCTGAAGTGTTGCTTGGACTGGATAAAGGACAGAGCATCTGCATTGAATGACTGAAGCTGCTGTCTTTGAAGACAGTGAATATCGTCAACAGCCTCCATCATTTTGTTTATCAGTGAAAGACAAGTGTTGTAGCGGTGTGCTACACACAGCACTAGAATAACCACACGGAGTCGGTGAGTTAGAGTTGCGATGAAAGAGATTTATTCAAACTTCGCGGCCTGCTTTAAAGCCTTCCCGTTCCCGCCCTCCCTGGGGCGGGACTGCTGTGGGGAATGCATATTCCCAGACCCTTTCCGCACGCGGGATTTTCCCCCTGCTGGTGAAGATGGCCTGGCGTCCTTTTTGGGGCCGGCCCTCTGCCTGCGCGCGCTGTTGTGAGCCGGTTCATGGGTGCCAGAAAGTGGGTTGCCACATAACCCCCCCCCCCGCCAGAACCAGTGATACCTCCCCCAATGTCCACAGTCTGGATCGGCCTCTGTTTTGGAGGTCTGCCCCTGCGCCGCGGTGCCTGAGCCTGGACCGGCTGCGCCAAGTCCACATGGGCCGGTTTGAGTTGGTCCACCGTGAATACCTCCTCTCTCCCCCTAATGTCCAGCACGAACGTGGACCCGTTGTTCCTGATCACCTTAAACGGCCCCTCGTAGGGCCGCTGTAGCGGTGCCCGGTGTCCGCTCCGTCGTACAAAAAGAAACTTACAGTTTTGCAGGTCTTTGGGTACGCAGGTTGGGCTCTGTCCGTGCTGTGAAGTGCGGATGGGGGCCAGGTTACCGAGCCTCTCCCGTAGTCTGTCCAGGACTGCTGTGGGTTCTCCCTCTTGCTCCCTTGGGGCTGGTATGAACTCTCCTGGGACAACCAGGGGTGCGCTGTACACCAACTCGGCCGACGAGGTGTGTAGATCCTCTTTGGGCGCCGTGCGGATTCCGAGCAGGACCCAGGGAAGCTCGTCCACCCAGTTAGGCCCCTCCAGGCGGGCCATGAGAGCTGATTTCAGGTGACGGTGGAAGCGCTCCACTAGTCCGTTCGACTGTGGATGGTAGGCAGTTGTGTGGTGTAGCTGCGATCCTAAAAGGCTGGTCATAGCTGACCACAGGCTGGAGGTGAACTGGGCGCACCTGTCGGAGGTAATGTGGGCCGGTACCCCGAAGCGCGCTACCCAGGTTGCGATCAGTGCTCGGGCGCAGGATTCGGAGGTGGTGTCGGTGAGCGGGACTGCCTCTGGCCATCTGGTGAACCGGTCTATCATAGTTAGGAGGTACCGCGCTCCTCATGACACTGGCAGGGGCCCCACGATATCCACATGGATGTGGTCGAACCTCCGGCGGGTGGGTTCGAACCACTGCGGCGGAGCCTTGGTGTGCCGCTGCACCTTGGCCGTTTGGCACTGCATGCACGTTTTGGCCCATTCACTGACCTGCTTACGAAGTCCATGCCACACGAACCTGTTGGCGACCAGCTGGACGGTTGTCCTGATGGAGAGGTGCGCTAAGTTGTGAATGGACTTGAAAACCCGCCGGTGCCAGACTGCTGGGACGACGGGGCGGGGTTGGCCGGTAGCTACGTCACATAGTAGGGTCCTCTCACCTGGACCTACGGGGAGGTCTTGGAGCTGCAAACCGGAGACTGCAGTCCTGTAACTGGGGATCTCAACATCTGCCTGCTGTGCCTCTTCCAGCGCTGCATAGTCCACCCCCTGGGACAGGGCCTGTATGGTCAGTCTGGAAAGTGCGTCCGCCATGACGCTGTCCTTTCCAGAGACATGCCGGATGTCCGTCGTGTACTCGGAGATGTAGGACAGATACCGCTGCTGGCGGGACGACCAGGGGTCGGGCACCTTCATGAACGCAAAGGTAAGCGGTTTGTGGTCTGTGAACGCGGTGAAGGGCCTACCTTCTAAGAAGTACCTGAAATGCTGGATTGCCAGGTATAGTGCCAATAGCTCCTGGTCGAAAGCACTGTATTTGAGTTCAGGTGGTTGTAGGTGTTTGCTGAAGAGCGCCAGGGGTTGCCAGCGGCCCTCGATGAGTTGTTCCAGCACTCCACCGACCGCTGTGTTGGGTGCGTCCACCGTGAGGGCAGTAGGAACGTCTGTTCTGGGGTGCACTAGCATCGCGGCATTTGCCAAGGCCTCTTTGGTTTTAACGAAAGCGGTTGTGGCCTCTTCGTCCCAGGTAATGTCCTTGCCCTTACCCGACATTAGAGTGAACAGGGGTCGCATGGTTTGGGCTGCTGAGGGGAGGAAACGGTGGTAGAAATTCACCGTACCCACGAATTCCTGCAGGCCTTTGATTGTGTTGGGTCGGGGGAAGTTGCGGACCGCGTCTACCTTGGCGGGCAGCGGGGTTGCCCCGTCTTTAGTAATCCTGTGGCCCAGGAAGTCGATGGTGTCGAGTCCGAACTGGCATTTGGCTGGGTTGATTGTAAGGCTGAATTCGCTCAGGTGGGAGTAGAGCTGGCAGAGGTGGGACAGATGCTCCTGCCGACTACTGCTGGCTATGAGGATGTCGTCCAAATAGATGAATGCAAAGTCCAGGTCGCGTCCCACCGCGTCCATTAGCCGCTGGAAAGTCTGTGCGGCATTCTTTAGACCAAACGGCATTCGGAGGAATTCGAAAAGTCGGAACGGGGTGATAAGTGCTGTTTTGGGGATGTTGTCCGGATGTACAGGGATTTGATGGTATCCCCGGACGAGGTCTACCTTGGAAAAGATCCTTGCGCTGTGTAGGTTTGCTGCGAAGTCTTGAATGTGTGGCACAGGGTAGTTGTCTGGCGTTGTAGCCTCATTCAGTCTGCGGTAGTCACCGCATGGTCTCCAGCCCCCCGTTGCCTTGGGCACCATGTGAAGGGGGGAGGCCCATGGGCTGTCGGACCGTCGTATGATCCCCAATTCCTCCATCTTCCTGAACTCCTCCTTCGCCAGTCGGAGCTTGTCCGGGGGAAGCCTTCGAGCACGGGCGTGGAGGGGTGGTCCCTGAGTCGGGATGTGGTGCTGTACTCCGTGTCTGGGCATGGCTGCCGTGAACTGCGGTGTCAGTACTGATGGGAAATCCGCCAGGACCCTGGTGAATTCGTCGTCGGACAGCGTGATGGAGTCCAGGTGTGGGGCTGGCAACTGTGCTTCACCCAGGGAGAACGTTTGAAAAGTCTTGGTGTGGGCTAATCGCTTCCCTTGCAGGTCGACCAGCAGGCTGTGGGCTCGCAGAAAATCTGCCCCCAGGAGTGGTTGGGCCACGGCGGCCAGTGTGAAGTCCCATGTGAACCGGCTGGAGCTGAACTGTAGCCGCACCATGCGGGTGCCGTAGGTTCGTATTGTGCTGCCATTTGCGGCCCTCAGGGTGGGTCCCGGTTCTCTGTTGCGGGTGTCGTAACTCGTTGGAGGTAAGACGCTGATCTCCGCTCCGGTGTCGACCAAAAACTGGCGTCCCGACTGCTTGTCCCAGATGTACAGGAGGCTGTCCTGATGGCCAGCCGCCGTAGCCATCAGCGGCGGCTGGCCCTGGCGTTTCCCGGGAATTTGCAGGGTGGTCTGCAGCCGCGGGCCTCTGTGCCCCACCGCTGGTGGTAGAAACACCATTGTTCATTGGGCTCCTCACTCCCGTCGCCGGGTTTTGTAGGCTCTGCTGCCGGGCCTGGTCTGGTCTGTCGTTGGGCACGCGGCTTGGTGATCTGTGCGACGGATGCCCCTCTCTCTTTCCTGGCATTCCACAGCACACCTGCTCGGGCCGCCACATCCCGGGGGTTGCTGAAATCTGCGTCGGACAGCAGCAGGCATATGTCCTCAGGCAGTTGCCCTAGGAACGCCTGCTCAAGCATGAGGCAGGGTTTGTGTCCTTCAGCCAGGGCCAGCATCTCGTTCATTAATGCTGACGGCGGCCTGTCTCCCAAACTATCCAGGTGCATTAAGCGGGCAGCTCGTTCGCGCCGTGAGAGTCCGGAAGTCCTTATGAGCAAGGCTTTGAATGCTGTGTATTTGCCGTCCTCCGGGGGCGACTGTATAAACTCCTCAACTTGTGCAGCTGTCTGTTGGTCGAGTGAACTCAGCACGTAGTAGTAGCGAGTGGACCCCGAGGTTATCTGCCGAATGTGGAATTGTGCTTCTACTTGTTCGAACCATAATTGGGGTCGCAGCATCCAGAAGCTTGGCAGTTTTAACGAAACTGCATGAACAGATGCAGTGTCGGTCATCTCTGGTCCAAATATCGTTTGGGCCGTCGGGGTCACCAATTGTAGCGGTGTGCTACACAGCACTAGAATAACCACACGGATTCGGTGAGTTAGAGTTGCGATGAAAGAGATTTATTCAGACTTCGCGGCCTGCTTTAAAGCCTTCCCGTTCCCGCCCTCCCTGGGGCGGGACTGCTGTGGGGAATGCATATTCCCAGACCCTTTCCGCGTGCGGGATTTTCCCCCTGCTGGTGAAGATGGCCTGGCACCCTTTTTGGGGCCGGCCCTCTGCCTGCGTGCGCTGTTGTGAGCCGGTTCGTGGGTGCCAGAAAGTGGGTCGCCACAGTGTGATCTTTTTTCAAACCAGCTGCATTATAGTTGCACGATGGGGAGGTCTATGATCTTTATCATGCACCTTCTATTCTTGTTGGTTTCTGGCATGGGGTTATATAATGAAGTCAACTCCCTTTGAGTAAGAAGATTTAGTGACCCCAGTTTCTACAGCATTATCCTAGAAAGAATAGCTTACATGAAGGCTTAATATCAGGCAATCCTTTCACTACTCTGATTACAGCAGCAAGTAGGTTTCAGCAAAGTGCAGGTACCTCACACGTTGTTTCTCTCTCAAGTACAAGATGATGATTTGCACACTCAAGAATAGATATGGTTTCCTTTCACCTCCCTGTTTCCGCAGCTGGTCCTGCCATTTATCCCCTCTGCTTGTTCCACCAGCCATGCTGTATGCCGAAGAGAATACCTGCTGGTGCACCTATGTCCGACAGCAACTGGTTTACGCAAAATCCCAAAGTATTCTCTGGCACCTCCCCTGTCACTCCTTGTAACATTCAACAACTTGGAACATTAATGGAAAGGCTTTAAGAATCAGGATGGCCAGAAATGGCCAATCAACAACAACGCTAAAAGGAGCCAAGAAGTTACTTTCGTAGTTCTGGTGGTCTGTGCTTCCTGATGCTGATGTGTGCTCAGTAGTAACGCTTTTGGAGTTGGAACTAGAAAGAACATTGGCAACAGTGATTTAGTGCAGTGTTTCCTGCTGATTGATGGTATAACCCACCTGTTCTGCATTCTTCTAGCATAAACTCATGAAGCTCTAGCCAATACTCTCACCTTTATAATATTTGATATGATTTCCAAAGTATGGTGTACTTGAGGTGGAATCTATCACTTTATACTTACTTAGAATATAGAAGAAGGCTGATCGACCCATTGAGTCTAGGATGTTTCCAAAGCAATCCCAATTCTCCCCATTTATTTCCTGTCAGCTGTTCTCTCATACAATGCCGGTATCTATCCTAACCTGACCACTGCTGAGTGCAATTTACACTGACCAATTCACCTAAGACCCAGCATGTATTTGTCATGTGGGAGGAAACTGGAGCATGTGGGTCATAGACAGAATGTTCCAACTCCATCCAGTCAGCTCTGGAAGTCAGAACTGAACCTGTGCTGCTGGAGTTGTGAGACAGATGCACTGTCTGCAACACCGATTTGCTGCCTGTAGGAATATTATGAAAAATGCACAAAAAAGATTGGAGTCTCCTGCCGCATATTCCCAGAACTTTCTGATAGGACTGTTGCATGGAGTGTTGTCATCTGCAAATTTGCAGTTTGCTGAGGGGTGTTATTGGTGAACTTGTGCCCTACCACCCTTTCATAATTGAAACGTTTCAGCATTTTCAGAGCACGCAGTTGGAAATTCACTCTCCTTTCCATTGCATAGACTACATAAACAGTATTCTTTTCAAGAGAAGTTAGGTTATTAAATTTATAATTGCATGAAAATTCAATATTTGTGGGCTGGATATTCAGAAGTCTGATACATTTTGGATGTGGCTTAAAGGTAAATATGAAAAATGCCAACCAGCTAATAAACACACCAATCAAGACACTGGGTAAAGTGCTTATAGATATTTTGAAACTTCAATCCTATGGAGATGCAACCACAGCCCAGCACGTACCTATTTTCCTGTGTGAAATTGCTTCATTCAGAATTGGGTAAGTTCTCATTTAAAGCACAGCAAGAAATGAAAGACAACAAACAAAGCAAGCATTTGATTGTAATAGGATCCAGTATAACCAACTGTTGAAGAACTATGGGCTGTATTAACAAAAGGGAATGCAGACCATCAATTAAAATTTCAGTTCTAAGTAGTAAATGAAAGGTGAAAAAAAACTGAACGGGAAAATTAAATTCCTCAAGTGACAAATCCTGCAGTTACTTGGAAAGAAAATAATTAGCTGTTCAAATGTTTAAACCCCTGGAGTACTAAATCGCAGAGTTTTCTCATAAATTGCTTTCTGCCCAGCAAGAGATAATGTCAGTCAAGATGTATCGTTGCTGATCATGTGATTCTGCTTGCCAAGTCCGGCATTATAATTTGAGAGTGGACATTACACAACTGCGTTCATGCCATTTTTAAAAAAGGGAGTAGAAAATAAGTGCTTTAAGTTTTTGAATAAACTTTGCTATAACTAGACTTAATGGAAAAAGAGGAGTAATTGATTGCAATTTGGCTATTGATAAGATGGTTTCTAAACAGAATGTATTAAAGGTAGCTGAACCGCTAAAATAGTAGTGTTGGGGAATTTACTTGGGTTACAATATTGGTTCTATTAGATGATATTACTGCACAGATTCTTTTCATTAGTGTCTATCCAACTGAAACAAAATATTTTGAAAATTAAAGGTTGTGGAATTTCACAGCAGAACACTCATTGCTTTGGTATGCACGTTATGATTTATTCTACAACATGTCTGGACACATTTGCAATAAGGAACAATTTCTTAGGGGCAGTTTCCTTAAAAGAGGCTTTTTTTCAGGAATTTCTCACATATCCACAAAGTAGGATGAAACAAAAGTGGCCATATCTACATAATGGGCATCAATTTTTATCCGAATCTGGATCTTCACTGGCTGGAGGAGAGTAAAGATGGTGACACATTCAGGTGCACGGTTACACAGATGGTGTTGCATTTAGAAGCAGCAACCACTCTGTCTCTAGCTGTAATAGTTCGTCCATGTCCTTTTTGTCTTTGTTATGATCTGAAAGTGCTACTGGCTATTAAATATGTCGTGCACAGCAATTCCAGCTCGCCAGTGAGCTGTTGGACTACAGATGAGCTCCGCAGCCTGGGTTTACTGTGCACGCTATTGCCTGTTACAGACATCCGCGGGAGCTGCCATCGAAAGCATTGAGCAAGAAAGCAAGAGAGGGGGAGTGCTCTGGGATCTGGGAGGGACTCAGACTGGAGCACTTCAGGCTGCTCTCCCATCGTTCTTACTGGCAAATGTCCATACACTTGAAAATAAACTGGACTACCTGTGCCTGAGACTGAACCAGCAAGAGGTGAAGAACATCTGCACACTCATTCTCATGGATACTTGGCTTCAGGGCTTGATACCGGATGTGGCCATCCGGCCGGAGGTTTTTATCATGTTCCAGCCTGCCAGGAATCCAGTGATCTCAGGCAAGGTGGCGATATCTGTATTTACATAAGTAAGAACTGGTGGACGCTTTAGCAGTGACAGCCCATTTTGTGACAGCCCATTTTTCACTGACGAGTGAGTTAATTTTTGTGAAGTGCAGACCTTTTTATATATCGAGGGACTGGCATACAGCACCATCAGTGACTTTCAAACCAAACACTCTGATGGTATCTTCATTGTCGCTGGTAATTTTTACCATGCAAACCCCAAAGCAGTCCTGCCTAAATTCCACCAGCATGTTGGCATTGCTACCAGAGGTGAAAGTACAATAGACCTGGTTTATACTACTATACCAGCTGCATATAATGCATTTCCTCGACCCCACATTGGGCTGTCAGATCACTCATCTGTAATGCTAATTCCAGCATACAAACCAGTGATCAAATGGGCCAAACCAGTTCTAAAGATGGTGAAAATCTGGCCTGAGGGGGCAATCTCAGCATTGTAGGACTGCTTTGAAAACATGAACTGGAGAATGTTCAGGGAGACTGCTACCCATGGCAACCACGTTAACACTGAGGAACATGTGGATTCTGTGTCCAGCTGTGTACTATGTTACCATCATGAAACGCATCCGGGTGAGGGCAAATCAGAAGCCATGGCATGGAAGCATAGGGAACTTAGGGGATTACAGACTACATGTCAGTGACCAGGATGCCTCACTGCCCAAAATGCTGACTGTCTTCTATGCCTGGTTTGATGACCAGAGCAAAATGCTGGTGAGGAAGGCACTCCTCCCCTCAGGGGAGCAGACACTTAGTCTGGCTGAAGACGAGGTGAGGCCAGAGTCAACACATGCAAAGCAGCAGTGCTCGATAATATACCAGCTCGGGCTCTGAAAGACTGCACAGCCCAGCTGATGGAGATGCTGATGAATATGTTCAACATCTCTCTGGAACAGTCCATTATTCCCTCGATTTTCAAGGAGGCAACCATCATTCCAGTGCCAAAGAAGGTGACAGTAACCTGTCTAAATGACTATCGTCCGGTGGCACTAACGTCAACCATTATGAAATCCTTTGAGTGACTGGTCTACGTTGGACCTTTTCCAGTTTGCTTATTGCTTGAATTGATCCACTGATGATGCAATAGCCTCTGTCCTGTCCCACCTGCAAAATGCGGTCTCATATGCCAGTCTGCTGTTCATAGACTTCAGTTTGGCATTTAACACCATCATACCCCAGAAATTGAAGGGGAAACTGTCCTCACTGGGTCTCAACACCTCCCTCTGCAACTGGACCCTGGACTTCTTAACCAAAAGGCCACAGTCAGTCTGTGTTGGCAGCAAAATCTCTAGTCTCATTACGCTGATCACTGGCGCTCCCCAAAGGCTGTGCTCAGTCCATAATGCTGATGCATGACTGTGTCGTAGGATTCAGCTCAAACTGTGTCATCGAGCTTGTGGATAACACAACAGTGGTTGGCCTCATCAACAAAGATGATGAGTCGGAGTACAGAGAGAAAGGGGAGCAGTTGGTGGATTGGTGTGAGAAGAACAACCGAAGTCAGAACATGGAGAGGACCAAGAAAATCATTGTGGGCTTCAGGAAAGTGCAGAAGAACTATCCCCCTCTGTGAACACATGGCTCCTCCAAAGAGAGTTAAGTGCACCAGTTTCCTGGGAGTTCACATCACAGAAGAACTCACCTGGTGTTTTAATGTCACCTCCCTGAACAAGAAATCTAAGATTGAGGCTAACAAGGCTCTCCCTGCTCCATCTTAACTGAATTTTATCGGAGTACCATTGAGAGCATCCTGATAGGCTGCACCTCCATCTGGTATGGGAGCAGGCAAGCATCAGACCATCAGACCAGTTACTACAGACTAGAGGAAAGGAGAATATGGCGGCACGATGCAGTTCGCAGTGGCCACTCCGGTGATGATGTCTGTTATTTGTCAAGTAGGGTGCCGTGCACAATCCTGATTTGATGGAGACAGACGTGAGAGCACGGAGGAACATCTGGTGAAACTTCTGAAATGCCTGCTTCATTGCTGCTGCTACTGTGTGGGTTGAAATCTCCAGAGGGGAAGGCCCCGAGTCTTTGGCTTTGCTTTTTGCTCAGCGACCGGGGCAGAGTCAAAGCGCTCGGTAGAGGATGGTGCTTGGTGCTTGATGTCGAAGCGCTGGTCGGAGGCTCGAAGTTTTTGGACAGACTCAAAGTCCGCTGCAGTCGGGTGATTCCAATGGTGCTGCATCGGCAAGTTTGCGGCGCTTGGAGGTTCATGGCAGGGAGAGTTCCTCCCTTTTACCATCTGCATGAGATGATGAGGCTATTGGGACTTTGAGACTTTTTTTAACCGTGCCCATGGTCTGCTCTTTATCAAATTACTGTATTGCTTTGCACTGTTGTAACTATATGTTATAATTATGTGGTTTTGTCAGTTTTAGTCTTGGTTTGTCCTGTGTTTCTTGTGATATCATTCTGGACGAACATTGTATCATTTTTTAATGCATGCATTTCTAAATGACAATAAACGAGGACTGAGTGTCCTCATAATCTAAAAAGTCCCTACAAAGGACTGTGAGAACGGCTGAGAGAATCATTGGAGTCTCTCTCGCATCCATCGGGGACATTTATCAGGAGCGCTGCATACACAGGGCCCTTAGTATTATCAAGGATCCCACCCATCTTCTTTGACTTTCTACCATGCAATGCATAAAAACAAGAATAGTTAGGATGGGAAACATTTTCTTCCCCCAGGCCATTAGGCTGCTGAGCTCCCTGCCGCGTTGCATTCAAAGTGTCACCAGTTCATCTGTTATGTACTTGACAGTATTTATTTTATGCACTTTACTTCATTTATTTATGAGTAATTCCTCTGTAGATTTTATCCTTACTTTCCTGAGTTATCGTGTGTTACATGTCTGTTAAGTGTACTACTGTGCTTTATACCCTGGCTCAGAGGAACATCGTCTCGTTTGACGGTATACATGTATAGTATATAGTTAACTGACAATAAACTTGACATGACTTGAGATCACTGACAACTTGATGGCTATGGCAACATAAGGGTCAAATTACTCAACTGATTATATAATAGAACCGGATCATTGATCAGGAGATGTGAGTCTGAAACCTGCCACAATAGCTAGGGAAATTAAATGAAAGCAAAAAATAAAATATGCGGAATTTAATTGAAAACTAACATATGGAATGTAATCATGAAATCAGCAAACAGTAGAAGCACCATTTGCAATAAATATGAGAAATTCACTGCTGAGGTGTGCTGGGTTTTCAACCATCTGGGAAGTGAAGAGGAGGCAATGGATTGGATGCTTTGCCTACGTCAAGGATCATGGTTGGCGCTGGGCTACACCATAGAGTTTTGGACCGTCATGGCAGAGAGTGGCTGGAGTGCAGATGTGCTGCTGGCCGTTACCATCATGGCTTCTTGGAGTGCTTGAAAAGCGAGCTGTCTACCTGGGTGACGTCCACTGACCTCCAAAGCCTCATCACTCTGGACCTCCAAATTGACAAGTGTCTTGTGAACAAGCCTCCAGATCCTCAACTAGAACCCAGTTCCATTCCTAGAGCCACTTCAGGCTTCAGGATCCTCATCATTAATGCCCCAGAATCCATGCGGGTAGGGAGAGCTCCCTTGACGCCCCAAGAGTGTGAGCGTCAGTGGAGAAACAGCTTGTGAGCTTACTGCAAACTGATCACCCACGCATCAAATGCCGACATGTCTGGGAAAACAGCACCACTAGATAGAGATGAGGGGCATATTATCTGGTAAGCTCCCCCCACCCCACCCCCAGCCCTTCATTCCAGCACCATAGCCTGACTTACTGTCCCTGTCCTCGTCCACGCCCTGATGGCTCAATGCACACAGGAGGCTCTGGTGGTGTCCAGCACAGCAGGCAACTTTCTGGACAAAACGCTGTTTTTGCGGCTTGGACTCCCGACAGAGTCTCCCACCGCTTCTGCATCACGGCTATTGACAGACGTCCTTGGTGTCTGGGATGGTCAGAATGCGCACACAACATGTACATGTAAGCATCAAAGAGCACTGCAAATCCATCCAATTCCTCGGGATTGATTCACCCAACACTCCTCTTATCCTGGGTTACCCCTGGCTCTCCACTCATGACCCTCACTTTGCCTGATCATCCAGCTTGCGACTGAGTTGGGAACCCACCTGCTGGACCACCTCCAGGTGAAGTCAGCTGAGTCAACCTCACAGCCTTCCAGAGGAATACCGTGACTTAACCATTGCCTTCAGTGAAAGTGAAACCAGCACCCTACCACTCCACAGACTACACGGCTGTGAGATTGACCGCCTCCCATTGCATTGACTACCATGGATTCAACGGAATCACCACTGAGAACTGCTACCCCTTCCCCTTGATGGACAATGCATTCAAAACATTTCACAGGGCCCAGATCTTCACCAAACTAGATCTATGCCTTAAGGCATAAGGCATAAGATCTATGGAATACGTAAATCCAGGGAGATGAGTGGAAGATGGTGTTCATTTCACCCACTGGCCACGATGAATACATAGTGATGTCTTTTGGACTTTCCAACAGTCCACCTGCTTTCCAAGCCTTGATCGATGATATCCTCTGAGACATTTTACACAGGTATGTGTTCATCTACCTTGACGATATCCTCATATGTTGCAAGGACCTGCAAGACCACATCAGTCTTGTTCGTTCAGTAATTCAGCATCTCTTTAAAACCAGCTGAATTGCAAGTTAGAAAAATGACAGTTCCACACCCCAGTCATTTCGTTCCTGGGTTATGTCCATTCACTCTGCGGTCCCAGTGACAGTGTGCGCTGTCATTGAAAGGCCCTGACCATACTTCCTCAAAGAACTAAAGCATTTCTTTGGCTTTTCCAACTTCTACTACCATTTCACCAGGAACTACAGCCAAATGACTTATCCTCTCATCTCCCTTAGCGAATCACCTACCTCGTAGATAACCTGGTCTGCTGCAACAGACCATGCTTTCGAGAAACTCAAGAGACGCTTCACCACCACTCCCATTCTCTGCCATCCAAACCCTCTGGACCTTTTGTGGTAGAGGTGGATGCAGCTGACATGGCCATCCTCTCCCAGTGAGCACCGGATCAGAAGACACATCCCTGTGCCTTCTTCGTGGGTAAGTCAACTCTACACAGTGCCATTATGGAGTAGGAGACAGGGAGTCACTTGCCATCAAATGGGCCTTGAAGGAATGAAGACATTGGCTTATGGGAAACCCTGAGCCCTTCCTGACCTGCACTGACCACAAGAACCTCATATTCATTCAGCAGACCCGCTGACTCAACCCACATCATGCTCACTGTGCCCTCTTCTTTGAGCCTTTCAACTTCACCACTTCTTACTGACCAAGTTCCAAGTACGCGGAGGCAGACGTCCTGTCATGACAGTTCGATCTAGCTGAAATGGAGATCGATCCTCAGCCCATCATTCCATCCTTGCAGATCCTCGACCCGATAGTCTGGGATCTTGCAAGTGTGCTGCAGCCGACACACTCCACAACTGCATGCATGTGCCGACGGTCGTGCACTCTGAGGCACTTCCTTGGGCCCATTTCTCGCCCCTCTGCAGCTATCCAGGCATGTGACAGGCTCTGCATTTTCTGCAGTGCCAGTTCTAATGGCCCACCATGATCCCAGATGTACGTCAGTTCGTTGTTGCCTGCCCTCAATGTGCCCAGTCGAATTCCTCCAACCAGTAGTCTGCTGGGCTCCTGTGGTCCCTAATGGTTCTCTGATGCCTATGGTCCCACATTGCTATAGATTTAATTATGGTTTGACATCTTCCAATGGGGCCATGGTGATCCTTACAGTGGTGGACCATTTCTCCAAGGTGCCCTCCCCAAACGCCTGTCAGCTGCTGAGATAGCAGACCTGGTTCTCCAATATGTAGTTCACTTCCAGGTTTCCTTCAGGTTTGCATCACACTGGGGCCCACAATACTTCTCCTGCTTTTGGTGTGCCTTCTCTCCCTCGTCTGCATCTCAGTGAGCTTATTCTCTGGCTATCATCTGCAGACCAATGTTCAATCAGACAGAGCCAATCAGCAATTGGAAAAGTTTCTGTGAGGCTTCTAACACTTCCACATGGAAGAAATATCTGCTCTGTGGTGAACTGCCCCTCAATCTACACACCTCCTCTGCCACAGATTTGTCACCATTTGAAGTGCTTCACGAAGAGCCAACCTGGCTGACAACCACACTATTGCCTCCAAGCTAACCACCATCACCGCCCTGCCAGAGTACTCCAGCCTGGGGACCGTGTCTGGCTGTCTACTGAAGATCTGCACTTGCACACCAACTCCCCCAAACTCTTGCCCTGGTTTATTTGTTCCCTTCAAAGTCACCCATTGCATCGACCCAGTCATTTATCATCTCCAGCTGCTACCATCCCTCAGGGCCATACCTATCCTCCATGTGTCTTGCCTCAAGCCCATTGTCCTTGGACTGCTCAACTCACATGAGCCTGCATCCCCAGAACCAAGAATGGTGGAAGGTGATCCATTGTATGCGTTTCGCTGGCTGAAGGATTTATGTCAACGTGGATTGGGTGTGCAGTACCTCGTCGACTTGGAAGGGTGTGGCCCAGAGGAGAGGTCTTGGATGCTATCCAGTTTCACCTTGGACCCATCGTTCATCATGGAGTCCCGCTGTCCTAATGCAGATCAACCTCGGCCATTGGGAGCTGGCCAAAATGGGGGAGGGGTGTTCCTGTCTGGACTGTATAAGCAGGCACCTCTCAGTCTCTAGCCAGCTAACAGGAGTCACCTGCCATGTCATGGTCTGAATCAGGGTCCCTTTAAATTTACCTTGTTTATGTTACGATCCGGACCGTTGACTCCCTGTTTACCTTTGGTTCCCTGTTTTCCCGTGTCCCTTGGGCTTGGTGATTGGAGGCAATTTAGTCTTGGCTGAACCGACAGTTTATAGTCTCTGGCTTTCTGTCGTTCAATGCAAGAGCGTTTGCGAAGTTGCCAAAGGTACTGCGAGCCAATGCCATCTGGCCAGAGCAAGCCTAGTCTCCTCCCGGAACAAGTGCCAGCAAGCCGCCTTCCCTTGTGAGTACGGGTCAGTCTAAGTTAACCCGCTGTGGTGAGTCAAGAGCTCGCCGTGGCTTGGAGTGTACTTAGTCATAGTCATAGTCATAGTAAATACTTTATTGATCCTGGGGAAAATTGATTTTCATTACAGTTGCACCATAAATAATTAAATAGTAATAAAACCATAAATAATTAAATAGTAATATGTAAATTATGTCAGGAAATAAGTCCAGGACCAATAGGTTCAGGGTGTCTGACCCTCCAAGGGAGGAGCTGTAAAGTTTGATGGCTACAGGCAGGAATGACTTCCTATTACGCTCTGTGTTGCATCTCGGTGGAATGAGTCTCTGGCTGAATGTACTCCTGTGCCTAACCAGTACATTATGTACTTGAGCCCAATTATAGTTCTGTCCATTGTTGTGTGGTCTCTGTATCCATGTCGTGCGTCTAAAAGGGGTCCCAGCCCTGTACCCTGGAAGGGTCCTGACCCTGTGTCAAGAAGAGTCCCGACTCCGTTCTATGTCATAGGAGGATTCCCGGCTCAGTGTTTTATGTCCTGTGTCTGTGTATGTCCCGTGAATAAGAAGAGTTCCTGGCTCCGGAGGATCCAAGTACCAAGTCCTGGCCCCGGAGGCATCCAAGTACCAAGTCCTGGCCCCGGAGGCATCCAAGTACCAAGTCCTGGCCCTGACGGCATCCAAGTATCAAGTCCTGACCCTGGCGGCACCAAGTGCCAAGTCCTGACCCTGGCGGCATCCAAGTGCCAAGTCCTGGCCCTGGCGGTCCGTGATTCTGAGTCCTAGCCCAGACCTTTAATCCCAGTCTAGTCCAAGACCTGAGTTCTTGTCCAGTACCCTATTCCTGCTTCTGCTTTGCTCTGCTTGTATCGAGCAATTAACTTAATTACATTAACCTCACAAGATGTGTCTTGCATTTGGGTCCACCCTTGCTCCCAATGCTCCCCATTGTGACATGCCACTTGTTTCCAACTGATCACCTGCAGCTTACTTAAACCCAGCTCTCGTCCACAGTCCCTTGCTCACTCATCCAACTCCAGCCTCAACCAGTTGCTCCTAGTCTTCAGTTACATTGTTGTCTTCTCACACGAAGTCTCTCTTGTTTTGCGGCCCCTTGTGGATTGTTATTTTGCAGTTTATTAGTAAAATATCGTTTATTGCTAAATCATCCCTGCTTCTCTGCTTTTGGGTCAAGCTTCCACTACATTTCCTGGAGGATGCTGCTTGACCAGTTGGGTTCTATCAGCATTCTGTTTATTGTTCCTCAGTTCCCATATTCTAAAGTAACACACACAAAGTGCTGGAGGGACTCAATGGGTCAGGCAGCATCTATGGAGAAGAGTAAACAGTTGACGTTTTGGGCTGAGACGCTTCTTCAAGACTGAGATTTGACATGCATCTGCCCACGACAGTGATGAATGGAATGACCACCGTATAGTTTGCTTCTCCTTTTAGTGGATGCGAACATTACCAGACCTGCATTTATTATTCATGTTGACATTAAGAAATACTTCAGAATGCTGTTCACATCAAAGAACATGCGCCTTGTCTGTAATGCGGAAGATCTGTGCTTGAGAGCTATTTCTAGTTAAATGTGATACACCATAGTACACTATTAACATCAGTCTGACTCAGTGAAAACTTGCTCATATGTAACCTGTCTGCAAAATCCTATCAAACAGCACCTGTATGTGAGGACAGCTCCCCATTGCACAGTTTGGGCTCCTCATAGCCCAGACAAAAGAGCTGACTTAACCCATTTTAGGTGTCAAAATCTTTCTGCTATTTACATGATGCATATCAGGCCTCAAGTAGCCTTTGACAACCAAGTCCAGCTCCTGGCCTTCACATGTGGTTCCCAGCAGAATAACTTTTACTGACAAGAGAAGGGGCAAAGGAGGGTCACTGGTGCTTTAAAACCAGTCGCTTCAGGCAGATGGGGCTCATCATCTGTAGTTGGCAGCTCATTTAGGAGAAGGAAAGCTCTGATCTCAAATCTCCACTCATGGAGAAGGCTTCGTGAGTAAACCCCAAGGGAAAAAATCCAGAGCTGGAGTCCCTAAGGCAGTCCTACATTGAGTTCAACACTGACTGGCAACTCCTGCAATGCTGCTGCTACCAAACTGTATCGGTCTCTGCCATTCCTTTGGGTTCATCAGATGGGTGGAGAGCGGGGAGCTTGCTACACGGGCAATAGTTTGTTCTCCATATTGTACTCCCCAGGCTAGCATACCTAGACAACCAGGATGCCATATCCATGGTCAACTCTGCCTGACGGAGGTCCTCACCTCAGAGCAGGCGCATGATGGAGAAGTTACCTAGAGTGGAGTTCCAACTAAACTTACGGCAAATAACAATATGAAGGATAAATAAACCCATTCGATCAATCAAGATAATCGAGGTGGCGTCAGAATGTGGTAACCTATTGTCTGCAGCTGCAAAGGGATTCAAAATCAGAATTCTGATTCCGATTCAATTAGTATTCTATCCATTAAACAAACACTCATCACCTCTACCACCTGCCTGGTGGTGCAAGTGTGAACCGCCTGCAAGATATACTGCATCAGCTCACCAAAGCTTCTTTAATTGTACCTTGTAAAATGCTGACCACAATAACCTGGAAGGACTGTGTATGAGAGAAAACCACAAAGAACATAACACTTGCCTCACAATTTCCACTCTATCCTGGCCTGGGTGTGTATTCCTTTCCTTCATTGCCTCTCCAGTATCATCTGACAGACACAGATCCATGTCCTCATAGCCTGATCTACTCTTTCACTCTCACTCAACGTTCAATTGGCAGCACACATTCGAAATCTCAAAAACGTTTGGGTTGTTTTACTTCAGAAACTGTAGATTACACACAAAGTAAATTGAGTTATCTGGGGGAAAAAATGAAGAGATAAAAAATGTGAGTGCAGTAAAAGCCTCTGAATTAGAGACTAAGGAGAACGCGAATACCTGATTATAATTCTTCTAAGTATCACAGAGCTAACTGACAAAATTTCTTTTAGCTCCTCTAATGCATTCATCAGACGTTTTACAAATAGTAAAGGAAGATTTTACTTTTCCTTTCGAATATTATCATTAATGGAGGTCACTGCTTGTGAAAGCACAACTATTTCCTTCTTAGCATATCTGCTCTTCAATCTATGAGATGTCAGAAATTGAACCTCAAAATGTGAGAATAACATCATTTGCATTAAACTCTTGACTTCCTCAGTTTGTCCAATGGAACGGAATTTAGTTACACTTTGAGTGTCTTTGCTTGGTTGTTCTCCATGCTAGGATATAAAGAGCTGTCTTTCCCTCTATATCAAAGAGTAATACATGCTCAAAGTGGCGAACTGTACTTCGGTCTAGGTCAGCGGTCCCCAACCACCGGTCTGCGGACCGGTACCGGACCGCAAAGCATGCGCTACCGGGCTGCGAGGAAAAGATATGATTTGGCGATATGAGTCAGTTGCACCTTTCCTCATTCCCTGTCACGCCCACCGTTGAGCTTGAACGCATGTGAGGTCATTAACCATGTGTCATCTATGTCAGTGGGGGAAGGAGATCAACTCCTCGAGCTTGCAAATGACGGCGGGCTGAAAAGTATGTTTGACATAACATCTCTGCCAGCATTCCGGATCAAAGTCAAGGCTAAGTATCCTGAGATAGCCACGAAAGCACTGAAAACGTTGCTTCCATTTCCAACATATCTCTGCAACGAATGCAACGAAAACTAAATTGCGGAATAGACTGGACATAAGTCCCTTCGAGTATCGCTGTCTCCCATCACCCCTCGATAGGACTGTCTTGTTGCAGGAAAACAAGCCCAGGGCTCCCACTGATTCAGCAATATTGGTGTGTTGCAATGATTTTATATGTTCATATGGGGAAAATATGTGCTGTGTGTTTAATATCCAAACGTTACTTAAAATGTTATGATGCTATTGACTTATAAGTGACTTATATAACCATATAACCATATAACAATTACAGCACGGAAACAGGCGATCTCGACCCTTCTAGTCCGTGCCGAACGCTACTCTCACCTAGTCCCGCCGATCTGCACTCAGCCCATAACCCTCCATTCCTTTCCTGTCCATATACCTATCCAATTTTTCTTTAAATGATAATATCGAACCTGGCTCTACCACTTCTACTGGAAGTTTGTTCAACACTTACTTCAAGCTCCCCGTCCTCCCCTGATAATTGAATTATCATTATATTCATGCGAGGAAAATATGCACTGTGTGTTTAATATTAAATTCGTTAGATAAACCCTTTTAGAAATGAAATTGAGTGTATTAGCCACTTATTAGCTGTATTCCGGTCGTGATTAACACCCACCTCCCGAAAAGAATCACCAAAAACGATTTGTAGAAAAAAAACGGCACGTACACGCATGCGCACATAGGTGCCCATGCAAGGCTTCATGGTCATGGTAGTCTTTCTTGAGGTAAACACAACGTACTTGACTGCTACTCTTGTCAGTTGGCAACCTTACTGCCCCCCCTCACTCCGGGTAGGCCGGTCCGCAAGAATATTGTCAATAATAAACCGGTCCGCGGTGCCAAAAATGTTGAGGACCCCTGGTCTAGGTGGCGTCAATGTGCAACGGTCCTTTAGTTGACATCTTCTGGATAGATCATGAAACCATATATTTCTCTTCTTTTATGTCTTTTACATTTGCTTTTTGTCTTGAATGTGATTCTGGAACTGTTGGAGCCTGTGGTTTGCAGCTTGGAGATTGTTTGGTTATTTCAGTGCTCTACTGTCTCCGAGAGGCAGAGGCAGCATACGTGAACCTCGTGGTGTGAAGGCTGTGGGGGACACGAGTCCATGTTCAACTCTGTTTTACTGATTAAAGCTTCTATTGTTTGCTGATTAAAGCGACATGGAAACAGCGAGGCGAATGCAGAAGGTGAGCATCAGCTGCCTGCCTTTTGATCGCTGATGGAGTTGCTCTGCTACCGAGAGGAAAGACTGCCTTTTAATCGCTAGGGTATCACTCTGCTACCAGAGAGGGGAGACTGCCTTTTAATCACTGGGGGGATCGCTCTGCTATGGGAAAGGGGAGACTGCCTTTTGATCGTTGGTAGGATCGCTTGCTGCCGGAGATGGAAAGGCTTGCTGCTGTGCCCGAAGAATGTTACCCAGGTTTTCTCTGTTTTGGATGTGTGCCTGTTCTGTTTTTGTTCATTTTTTTTTGTGCGGGGAAGAGGGAACTGGGTGTTGATGATCATTCTGCTATTCTTTCCTTTCTTGTTTTCGAGGCTACCTGGACAAGAATAATTTCAGAGATGCAACTTTGATAATCAATGAACCTTTGACCCTTTATTTGCAAAATTTTCCAAATAGATCTGTAAGAAGTTTGAAGCTCAAACTCTCAATTAGTGAGGTAGGAGAAGAATTACTGAGGTAGGAGGAGAAGTGGCAGTGGGTGTAGAGAAGGTTTTTGGAGATAATTGAAGATTCATTAGAGCAAATAAAAAATTATCACTAATTATATTTTAAATACAGCTGCATATTTGATGGGAAGTTTATGTAAAAAATCTAACATAGTACTAAAAGAATAGCTTGTTATAAAATTATGGTGCCAAAATTGAGTTAGTCTAAATTCTAAAGATTAAAGGTACTGTAAGTCCTTGCATGATGTATAATATTAGCTTCGTTTTTCTAAAAATAAATTACCTTCAGATAGGTCTTCTAAATAGTAGCCTGTCCCCTAAGATAGGATAATATAACTTGAGATAAAGAATCCTTTTCTGAAAGCTGTAAAATGCAACTGGACGTACAATAAAAGCTATTCATAAAGACTGAATAGAAATCAGAAATGCTTTATTCTTTTTCTTACATTAGTGTAATGTACTTTCAGTTAAGTGTTGCTGTTCAGCTACTTGGAAGGCATACTATGTTTCCTATTCATGGAAACAATTTGTTATAATCAATCCAATCTCTTCCTCGGCTGCTTTCTTCAGAACATAATTATTTTGCAAATCACTGGCTTCTGTTTGAATGGTTTACACCTGTTTCAGACTCTTAAGTAAATCAGCAAAGAATTGTCTCATTCCCCCTAGTTGGTAAATAGAGCTAATTTAAGTTGAATTTGATCTACACTTTAATATGTGCTGCTCCGTCAAGAGATTTGCCATTTTTATCTTGCGTAAGCATTAATTTAAGTGGGGAGAAGGGACATCGGGGACCTTGAGGTGAGCCCCTTAATGATTGCTTTTAGTGGCAAAAAAAACAATGTGATTATCTTATAAATCTGAAAGGAAAATAATACATTCATTATATCCATTTCATTGAAATCCCTTTTCCTTCTGTATGTTAGTGTAGGTATTCATATGCAGCTTTAAAAATACTGAAGGAGTGGGTGATATTTCTCTAGAGGGTAGAAAGACCTAATCTCTGATCTCACAATTCATTCCTCCTAGACTCTTAGGTTTAAGCTCTCCTAATCTAATGTAAAATGAGTTCAAACTGGCTGCTTTCTAAGGTACATTCTCCATTTCCTACCCTAACGGTGGGAAATGAACCCAAATGGTTATTTAAATTCCAACCGTACTGACCAATAGGAATTTTGTAAGCTTATAATTGGCGTGTGGCCAAGTGGTTAAGGCGTTTGTCTAGTGATTTGAAGGTCGTTATTTCGAGCCTTGGCTGAGGCAGCGTGTGTGTCCTTGAGCAAGGTACTTAATCACACATTGCTCTGCGACGACACCGGTTCCAAGCTGTATGGGTCCTAATGCCCTTCCCTTGGACAACATTGGTGCGTGGAGAGGGGAGACTTGCAGCATGGGCAACTGCAATGCAACCTTGCCCAGTCCTGTGCCCTGGAAATCTTCCAAGGTGCAAATCCATGGTCTCATGAGACTAATGGATGCCTTAAAAAAAAAATTGGTTAATTATTCCTGGTAGTTGATACTGAGTTAGTTGCTAGGAGTTAGGTATTGTATGTGAGGGGTGGGGTTGTTGGGTGTGGAGAGGCTGTAAAAGGAAAAGAGAAGTAGAATCATCCAAATTCACTGAACCAAACCCATGCTAGTGATAAAGAAAAAGAGATTCTGCAGATGCTGGAAATCCAAAACAACACACATACAATGCTGGAGGAGCTCAGCCAGTCAGGCAGCATCTATGGAAATGAATAAACAGGCGACGTCTCAGGCCAAGACCCTTCTTCCGGACTAAATCACAAAGCTAGTGATCTAGGTATCATCCACAAACCTATTAATCATGCCACTTACATTCCCATCCAAATAATATATATGTGTGACAAACAATAGTGGATTCTGCACCAGTCTCTGTGAGACACCACTGGTCACTTCTTCAAAAACCTCAATCAGGTTTGCGAGACCTATTTACTATGCACAAAGCCATTCTGATTATCCTTGATCAGTCTTTTCCTTTCCACATACAAGTAGATCCTATTGCACAGAATCTCCTCCAGTAACTTTCCCACCACTGATGTTGGACTCATTGCCGGTAGCTCCCAGTCTTGTCCTTGCTGCCCTTCTTAAGTAAAGGCACAACATTAGCCAACCTCCAATCTTCCGGCACCTCACCTTGGCTTATGGCAATACAAATAACTCTTAGGGCTCCAGTAATTTCTTCCCTAGCTACCACCAATCTCCTTGGATACTGCTGGTCAGGCTCCAGGAGTCCACCTCTCTGTACTTAGAGACTGCCAGCATCTCATCTTTTTAATGTGGATGTGTTCCAAGACAACACTATTCTTTTCTCTGAATTCTTTAGCTTCCATTGATGAGAAGTATTTGTTCAAGATCTTGCCTATCAGGCTTTTGAATAAAAGGGGATAACTGCACTCACTTGCCCCCATCATTGAAATGTTCCTACAACCAATCATCTCACGAAAAGGACTCTTTATCTCATTATCTCATGTTTTCATTATTTATTGCTATTTATTTATATTTGCATTTGCACAGTCTGTTGTCTTCTGCACTCTGGTTGATCTTTCATTGATCTTGTTATAGTTACTACAGGAATAGTTACTATTCCATAGATTTGCTGAGTATGCCCACAGGAAAATCAATCTCAGGGTTGCATATGGTGACATGTATGTACTGTGATAATAAAATTTACTGAATGTGCAGAGAATGGAGGGATATGGACCTTGTGTAGGCAGATTGGATTTGTTCATTCAATTACTAGTTTAGTTAGTTTGACAACATCATGGGGTTCAAAGGCCAATTCCTGTGCTGTACTGTTCCCTATTCTCTGGTACTGCAGTTCTGTAATCAGAATCTATCCATCAGATAGAGTCAGCAAAGTTCTTGCCACTCATTGCCAGGTAGAAATGCCAAGGCTTCCAGTTGTGAGGTGTGGTGTGCAGTGAGTATGCTTGTTTACCTTGATACCTTACTGCTTTTCACTTTTTCTACGTTAACTATGAAATAGTACACTTGGGGCAATTAGAGAGTAAAACTGACATTAAACTGCTATGCCAATCAGTGTAGGGTTCTGCTTTGAGCTGCTGGAAGGATCAAGCTGGAGTGAGTGCTTATAATTTATTTGATTTTCATGCCTGATCCTTAAACCATTTTTCCTTCGAAAACATCAATTAAAGTTGGGAACTTTGCTGATTTTGCTGCCTCTGTTTCCAACAGTATAGTCAATAGGTTGTGCTGCAAGAAAAATGGATATAACTAAAGAAAAGTTGTGACATAAAGCAAAAGTAACAAAGACATTTAAAAATTTAACTGTGAAGAACTGCTGGAAGATCATTACATTTACATCTGTCCCTTTAATAGCTCTTTTCTACATACAGCATGGAAGGTGCCATTAAGATGGGATACAGTGCCCAATATAACTGGATTGTAAGTGGCTAGAAATCATGATTTGCATGCATTTCAGCCTTTATTTGAACATTGAAATTCTTTAAGGTATCTAGAAAGCATCTGGCTTGTTAGAAAGTACACACACCACTGTAAACTCCTACACAAATACTGCACCAGATGTTAAAAAACAGGCTCCTTTATAATGTTTAAAACTGAATTTGTATTCCACATTTTAAAAGAAAAGAAATAATAGTTATGCTCATCATGTTCATTAAGTGGAGAATAAAAGGTGATGGAGAATTCATTGTTCATTTCTCCATTTATTGCCATAGTCATGCAATATCCCCATCATTTGAGAATCCTCAAGGTAAATTGAAAGCTAAATCAAACAGGTCTTTCTCAAGAGAATTGGAAAGTTGTTCAAAGTAAATAATTTACAGGGCTCTGTGGAAAGGGTGAGGGGGTGAGGTTGGATAGATTGCTCCACAGACTGATACATTGAGGAGTCTCTATCTGTGCCATAATGTTTCTGTGGTAATGTAGTGAATATCAGGAACTAACCACACAACTGTTAAAAACCTCTTAGCCTCTTCAGGAACTGCACCCAATTGAGGAAGGAAAGCAAAATATATTGTTTAAAAATTAGTGAATGTCACCTGAGGTGGAGGGAGCTATCAATATTTGAGAATTAATCAAAAATAGTGAAAAAAAGGTTATTTGTTAGAAATACAGGTAGCTTAATTAAAGGAAAAGAGATATTGAAGCTACTTTGATAGTTGAGGCTCTTTATTGGTCAGGGTTGACCATGGATATTGTGTCCTAGCTGTCCACTTGATATGCAGGCCATGGCAGTACAATATGGAGAACAAGCTGCTGTTCATACAACAGGCTCTCCATCTCCATGCAGCTGATAAATCCAAAGGAACATCAAAGACTGTTGCAGTTTTGCACCAGCAGAGTTGCAGGAGTTGCCAGTCAGCGTTGAGCTCAACATAGGACTGCCTTAGGGACTCCAGCTCTGGATTTTCCATTGAGTTTATTTCTGAATCCTTCCCCACAAATGTGTATAGCCTTAAGCCTGCAAGAGCTGCCAACCATTGCTGAGGAGACACATCTACTCGATGTAACTGGTTTTAAGGTGACAGTAACCAGTCAGCAGAAACAGTTCCGTCAGGCTTAGTAGCTAAGTCACATGTGAAGGTCAGGAGCTGGACTTGGTTGTCAAGGCTATTTGAGACACATGCCATTGGGAGCATTTAATGGGTAGTGGGAGGTTATCTCCACTATCTCCCCTGGCTATGATACTCTTAAGAATTTTCTGCATATTTTGATATGCTGCCTGGGATATTAATGTCCCTCCTCATCTAAAACGATAATCATCATTAATGACCTTTATCATGACAATGACAATGACCAGGAACACATGTTCTTCATGCAGGATGCATTCCCATGAAAATGATCTCTAAAGAGGACACTACCTTTTGCTCTGTCATTAGTCAAGTGCCAATATTGTACTTTTATTGGCTCAGTAAGCAAGCACAATTTTATCATAATCAGTCAACTGCCCAGAATCATTAGACTAGCCAGTTTTGATGATTTTAGTCTTTCTGTTTCTTTTCTAAATGCTGAAAAGACATGGCGTTTAACTGCAACGAAGGTACTCTCAAGACCGTAGAGAATGATACCATTAAGGAAGTCGTTGACTACAAGTTCCTCGGGTCAAGAAAGATGAGTTCGGAGAAGGACATAAAGATACAGAAGGCGCTGGCGTGGAGGGCTATGAACGACATGAAAGAAATCTGGAAGTCGTACCTGACCAGAGGGCTTAAAAAGAGGATTTTCATAGCAGTCATAGAGTCCATTCTCATGTACGGATGCGAGACGTGGACATTCACCAAGGCTATGCGAAAGTTTATAGATGGTTGCTATACATGAATGCTCTGGATGGCTCTTGACGTGAGTTGGCAACAGCACATGACGAATATCGAGCTCTATAACCTACCGATGCCCACCACTAAAACTGAGGCGAGAAGACTGCAAATAGCGGGGCACTGTCTACACCACCCTGAGCTACCTGCCAGCCTAGTCATCATATGGGAGCTCAAGCACGGGAGGATGAACCCTGGGCGCCCTCCCAAGACTATGGTCAACACGCGCCTAGAAGACAGTGGCGTGGCTAATGTAGGTGAACTGAACACACTGATGAGGGAGAGGGAGAAGTGGAGAGTCTGTCATCGTGCCCGACGCCGGCCCCCTAGGCCTGAGTCGACGTAGTAGTAGTAGTAGTAGTAGTTTCTTTTCAAGTACTTTTGTTTAGTGAAATATTTCTCCTTCATGCCAAGTGCCTTATAATGAATCAGCATTCTGTGGGGACAGCACCAGACACAAGACAATCTACCAGAACCTTTTGTTTAGAACAGGCTTATTGCTCTAATACCACTATACATATGACCAGTAATGACCTTAATTATTTTCTAAAGTATTTTCTGCCCGGCTTGTTTCGGTGGAATTGTCTTTCAAGAAGATTGACTCTCTGTTCTCCCTGTACCAGGGCGGTGAATGATGAAAGAGTACATTTCCTCAGATTTGAGTCTTATTACTTTATTGGGAAAAAGACCTGGTTGAAGTTTCCGAGGTGGGGTAAAATTAGTCATCAAAAGAAGTGTGAAATGAGTGAATGTGACTGAGCGGCCCTTTATCGTGACACGTCTGGACTCCTGTTTTTGCCAAGCAGCAATTCCACCTGAGGCCTTTTCTGGGAATTGTCCTTGGGGAAAAAGGGTCATTAGACCATGATTCAGCAGTAGCAATTTGCCTTTCTATAGCAGCTCCATTATAGAAAATCATCTCCAAAGAGCTCCACCAGAATATAAATCTAAACAAAATTGACAGTAAATTACATAAGTGTCTTGATTCGTTTGATTAAAAGCTTGGGTAATAAGAAAGGGTTTAAAAAAGGATTTGAAATGTGAAAGGAATGACAGTGAAACTAAATTGAAGAATGTTGCTAATTTTTGCAAAATGGGCCATCCATTACGTTACTGTGTATGATGTGCACACAGTTATAAAGGTCTTGCAGAGGATACCTCATTGGGAAAGAAAAGAATCACTTTTGCTGCAGTTGGTCGCAATATGAAGATGCTTGTTGGAAGTGAGAGTCCCCACTGGCGTTCCATTCTGATACCTCACAGTCCAAAAGCCTGACATCTGCTCCCTTCCCTGTTGAGATGCAAAGCACCACTGGTAGGTTAAATCTTTGGAGAACTTCAGACTGGTGGAATCCATCTCAAGATGACTGAGTTCTGAGGAGCGGAAAGTGAACAAGCTAGCAAAGCAAATCATAATAAGTTTAAAGCAATATGGTTACTCTGAAATTTTAAGGAGAATCAATAGTTCAAGGTTATTCATAAAGTATTCTTTTTTATAGGAGGGACTCCTATCTATATACACCTACTTTATTTGTACATAGAGATAAATTCAATCAGTTCAAGCTTCACTGAATCACACCATATATTAGCTATATTGGTCTGGGACTGCCTGTGATTATCTTGTTTTCAAACCTGCTTAACTTGGGTGTGGAGACCTTATCTTACTGGCCAGATTTCATCAATGAATCTCAGAGTAGCAATAGGAACTTGAATTATATGATGGAGGAACTAAAATCATTAAATAAAAAATGTCTATGAAATTTCATTTATTGTAAATAGACAATCCCTTCAAGCACTCTTAAATATTAAAGCAGTAAACAAAACACAAAGTCTTAAAATTGACTTTACTTTCTCATCAACCTTCACTGCAACCCAATAAATCCCTTAGAAATTAAATGGCTTGTCAGGACTAATTTGACACAACACCTTGTTCCAGCATGTCTTGCATTCACTCCCATGCACTCCTGTGATTGTCCTAACTACTTATGGCCCCAAGGCCCACAACAGCAGTCTGCAAGGGCCCGAGTTTCTGATCACTGAAACAGACTCTTTGCTCTGGACCACCCTAAGAGCTTTCTGACAGTTCAAAAATGTCAGGAGCCTTTTGAAGTAGTTGATTCATCCCTGATGATCTGAGATATATAAATAAAGATGAACTAATAAAATATTTAAAAAATAAACACATTCAAAGACACATTTGACTGATATACATTAATTTAAACCTTAATTATCACTCGAGACAAAGAAGAAAACAAACCATCTACCTTTTCCATCAAGGTTGGCAAAAATAAATGGAACTGCACTATATACAGTATTCAGCCCTGGCAGGTGTAATGCTGAAATAATGAGCACAAGATATACCAGCCACATGGCTCTGCGACCAAAGGGGCAGGAAGTCAGGTAACCTGCGGCGCAGTCACTATTTCCAGGCGGCAGAGCATAGATGCAGAAGTCAGACCTGGGTAATAGAGGGTGGATGGAATGCAGCCCAAATGGAAGCATAATCCTGTCCAATGCCTTCTGTTGTAGTGACATAATCAATGAGGCATCCCGGGTTAATGACTTTGACCATTTGAGTGTTCTGTTGGCAATAAATAGTCATTGTCAGCCTTTCACTCGCATTTTAAGCCCATTCAGATGTCATTTGTGCTGGAGAGTTCAGCAAGGTAAGAAGGGTGAGGGCACTCCTAATGAGAGAGACAATCTATTCCCTATACAGCTTCCTCTCATCCAGACTCCAGACAGGCGTTACCTGAACTTCAGTGCGACTGAAACTTGTTCAAAGGCAATCAACAGGGCTGACAACAAAAAAAACCCTCTTTTTCAAATAAATCTTTTAGACTGATAAATACTATAGATTATTTGTAAATTTACGAAGCTCACCCAGCAAGGCCGAGGACTTTGAAACTAAGATTGCAACTGTTATACAAAAAGGGTTTGCTGAAAACACTCAGCAGGTCAAGTGAGGCTGACTTGAAGAGAAGTTTGTAAACCACATTTATGGATTGGTGGTCGCTGCGTCTATAGTAGAAAGGGTCAAAAAATCAATAACTCAACCTGATTTAGTTGGCTGTATGCTACACAAGGCTGATGGAGTCAGAATTCACAATCCTATTAAATAGTTGGCACCGTGACTGCCTGATCTTTGAAGAGAAGATGGCATCTTGCAATTATACTGCACCATTATCAAAGGAAAATTTCCCAATGTACTTCAAGAAAGATAATCAGACAAAAAAATGACACAAACCAAAAAATAGAGATTGAGACAGGTGAATAAACAGTTGTTTAAAACAGATTTTAAACAGGATATTTAAATGAGAGTAGCAAATTCAGGAAAACAAAACAGTCTGGGGAAAGAATAGAAATAAAAAAATGTGTGGATGGTGGAATTATGAAAAAATATACTAAATAATGCTCGAAAGGGCAGGCAGCATTTGTGGAAGCAAAACAGTTAATGTATCAAGTCCAGGAACCTTCATCATAACTAGAAAAGGAAGAAAACACATTGACTTTAGGTTGCAGAGAAGGTGGGGGATAGATGGGTAGGATAAAGGGGAAAGATTACTAACTATGTAGTTAAGTTACAGTGAAGATCTGATTAAGCTCCTTTCCAGATGATGTATAGTTTGGGAGGTACATAGCAAGCAGACTACAAAAAAAATGTAAAAAACAATCAGGAAAGAATACTGGAGTTTCAGGCCTCAATAGTAGAAGCTGAAATCATCATTAATGTGGATCAGGGGTTCCCAACATTTTTATGCCATGGACCCCAGGTTAGGAACTCCTGATACAGATGAAGATGCACAGAGTCGAGATTGGAAGGATCGTGGCTATTTCAAAAGGTGTAGGAGTGGGGCAGATTGCAGAAAATAGGGACATGTGAGCACATTGTGAGATTGAATGCAGTGATCAGTCAACAGTAGCAGAGTTTCGGACATGCTCACACTTACACAAGGAGAAAGACGGCAGGCTGGCCAGGGTAGGATTACTTTTTGCAATTTTCCATGCATTGCGTTAGGGGAAAGAGATTTTATTTGGATTTATTTGACAATGATGCTGGACTGCATCAACAGTTTGAAATGTTAGCACTTGTCATAATACCACATTAGCAGATGCTGTGATTATCAGTAGGGTTTAGTTTACTGTTTGCACATTAAAACCATAAGTCTACAATATGTAAGAATTAGGCTATTTGGCCCATCGACTCTGCTCTGTCATTCTATCATGGCTGATTTATTTTCTCTTTCAACACCATTCTCCTGCCTTCTCCCCATAACCTTTAACACCCTTTCTAATCAGGAAACTAAAAACCTTAGTTTTAATTATACCCATTGACTTAGCCTCCACAGCAGTTTATGACAATGAATTCCACAGATTTACCACCCTCTGGCTAAAGAAATTCCTCCTCAACTCTGTTCCGAAGGGACATCCTTCAACTCTGTGGCTGCGACCTATAGTGTTAGACTTTCCCATCATAGGAAATATCCTCTCCACATCCGCTTGATCTAGGCCTTTCAATATTCTATAGTTTTAAATGAGATCTCCCCTTATTCTTCGAAATTCAAATGAGTACAGGCCCTGAGACATCAAATGCCCCTCATACGCTAACCACTTCATTCCCAGAATTATTCATGCGATTCTTGGAATGAATCCTCCAGACCCTCTCCAATGCCAGCCCAAAACTGCTCACAACACACCAAGTACAGTCTGGCCAATGCCTTATAAAACCTCAGCATTACATTCTTGCTTTTATATTCTAGTCCTCCCGATATGAATGCTAACATTGCATTTGCCTTCAACTCAATCTGCAACATATCCATTATGGAATCCTGCACAAGGACTCCTAAGTCCCTTTGCACCTTTGATTTTTGAATTTGCACCATATTTAGAAAATAGTCTACACCTTAATTCCTTCTGCCGAGGTGCATGTTCCATCTGGTACTTCTATGCCCACTTTCTGAATCTGTCCAAGTCTTTCAGGAGACTCCCCTGCTTCCTCAATACACCTGCCCCTTCACCTATCTTTGTATAATCCATAAACATGGCCACAAAGCCATCAATTCCATCATTCAGACCATTAACATATAAGGTGAACGATAGTGGAATACCACTTTTCCCTAGCAGTCAACCAGAAAAGGCCCCCCTTATTCCCACACTTTTCCTTCTGCCAGTTATACAATCTTATACCCATGTTAGTACCTTTCCTGTAATACCATGAGCTTTTATCTTGTTTAGCTGTCTCATGTGTGGCACCTTGTCGAAGATCTTCTGAAAATCCAAGTAAACAAAATCCACTGACTTGCCTTTGTCGATCCTGCCTTTTATTTCCTCAAAGAATCCCAACAAATTTGTCAGACAGGATTTTCCCTTAAGGAAACCATGCTGACTTCAGTGTATTTTATCACACACTTCCAAGTAGCCTAAAACCTCATTCTTAACAATGAGCTCCAACATCTTACCAACCACTAATGTCTGCTTAACTGGCCTATAATTTCATGTCTTTTGGCCTCCTCCCTTCCGAAAGAGTGGAATGACATTTGTAATTTTCCAATCCTCCTGAACCATTCCAAAGCTAGTGATTCTCAAAAGATCCACAATCTCTTCAGATATCTTTTTCAGAATCCTGGGGTGTATTCCAGTTGAGTTATCCATCTTCAGCCCTTTCAGCTTCCCAAACACCTTTTCCTTAGTAATAGTGATTACACTCACTTCTATCCCCTGACACTTTCGAATTTTGGGCATACTGCTGGTATCTTTCACAGTGAAGATTGACACTGTCCGCCATTTCAATGTCCTCCATTCCTATCTCTCTAGCGTCATTTTCCAGTGGTCCAATGTCTAGTCTTGTCTGTCTTTTACTCTTTATACAGTATATCTGAAAAAAACTTTTGATATTCTCTTTTATACTATTGGTGAGCTTACCTTTATATTTCATCTTTTCTCTCCTTATTGCTTTTTTAGTTGCCTTCTGTTAGTGTTTAAATGTATTCCATTCTGCTAGCTTCTCACTAATTCTTGATATACGTATGTCCTCTCTTTTGCTTTTATGTTGGCTTTGACTTCCTTGTCAGCCATGATTGCCTCATCCTCACTTTTTCTTTGGGATGAATCTATCCTGTGCCTTCTGAATTGTTTCCAGAATTCTAGCCATTGCTGTTCTGTGGTCATTCCTGCTAATGTCCCCTTCCAATCAACTTTGACCAGAAACAATGTCCTCAAGGAACTCAGTGGGTTGAGTAGCATCGGTTGGGGAAAGGGTGTTTTAGGCTGAGATCCTGCATCAGGAATGAGAGTGGAGAGTGGTAATAGCCAGTAAAAGGAAACCAGGAAACAGGAGCAGTAAGAGAGGATCTCACAATTGGATCTTGCTGATGGAGAGAGCAGGAAGGCTCCTTCATAGTCCATGCAAGTTGGCTCAAAGTGGAACAAGGTATCTAAATCTCTCCCTTCCCCTACACCACCACAACTTCGGAGTACTGCTTTTGCCAGCAAATACCTAGTTCAAGTCTTGCCCATCCCCCAGAAAGGAAAGATTGCAGGATGGAAGGATTGGGTGGCATATTGCAACTAGTTTTTTATGCTATAGAACAATATTCTTTGAGAGCCTCTGGAATTTCTAGGTACAGTATGTGAAATTCATAGCACAATATTAGACTAATTCATTTCTAACATTTTAAACACCTGTTTTGGTAAACTATTCTGGTGAATTGGACTAGCTGACTGTTCAACCAACCATTTAATTTAACACGGTGACTTGTTGGAGAAAAAAGTGTGTTGCTTCATTAGACGCAACACAAAGTGTGAACCTGAGGCCACAGATTAGTTCATGGTAGAGTGTGCGACTGAGATAGCATTTGAAAAGGTAGCAAACCTATTTTTTTTGGAAGATTTGTTATTTCATGTTTTAAGCATGATTGTAACCATATTCAAAATAATATTGCAAAATACCACTAGAAAATCAAACAGAGTAAAACATCCAGAGAAGTGACAGAAGTACACCTTTGATGATAAATGAATAAAGCACGCCATTCCCAGAGCACTTACATCTAGTGTTGTGTTGCATTAGAAACACATATTCATGGTTAATTTAATTGATGAATGTTATTTTTATTTACATGCTAGTGACCGAGTTGGTAAAATGACAACATCCTCCACGGTGCCCCAGTAGCCAGAGCCTCAGCTTTTCTCGGTTGACACAGGTCACACTGAATGTGAATGTGTATATGGGACAACAGCCCCCATATAGGAAAGATATCTCCTCACAAGCCAAACACCAGGACTGAAAATGTGTGACCTATACAAGATCATTAAAATGGTGTGCAGTCGAGTCAACAAAAACAGGAAAGAAATGAAGGTTGATTTTATAATCTTGCTATTTCAAAAGGAAAGTATATGGGTAAATATCATGGTTCATTTCAATAGCTTATCTTATCTGAAGCGATTAAAGCTATACATTTTGTACATGCACAGGCGCAAATCAAAGCTGTACTTGTCTTTCCTCTGTGAGAATAAGCATATATCATTTATCATCATTGTAGTACTCACCACCTTCAGATTCTGCAGGGACCCTAAGGGCTTGAAGCCAGAAGGTGGCAAGAGGGATGAGCACTTAAGAAACCAAGGGTAGCACAACAATCTGATATGAAAATTTAATGAGCTCATTTTTGACACTATAATTTGTCTTTGTGAGTTACTTTGCTGAACAGGACCAGCAGCCATATGTAGATTAGTTTGCTGGTTGAGCACTGCTGCCAGCGGACAGCTACTGGGGATATTTTTATTCAAAGACCTGGCACTGGATGCTAGGCAGGACCAACTGCAGGTGAAGTACTTTAAGGGAAAATCGTAAATTCATATTTAAATGTGCCTCATTCATGATCCTTACAAACTGCACAAATATCAAAGCAAAATGCTTTGAAGTTGATTTTTTCTTATTAGCTATTTCAAAGCCGTGACAAGCAATTAACGTTGACCTTATTAACATTAGAGATAAGGCAACTGTTCATTTCTTCCATGACCTTAAAGAGTGAAGTGCATCTTATCTCTGCCTTTTCACCTAATGAGGCCCGGATTTGTATTCCACGATGAAAGGGGAAATAACTCTTCAATGATGATGTTCTTCAACGACTCATTCAACCGGTGTTGCTTGGTGACATTAAGATACAATTCAGGCTCAGTCTCGTTCTAAAATGCCAAATTTCAGCATCATTTGTAAAAGCAAGGCAGACCATTGGGTTGTGTCCCACTCTCCCCTTTGCTACTTTGATTAAGAGGCACATTGGAGTGATTGATCCAGTTTTGATATCGAAATCAAAACAGTTACTGCAGTTGATATTCATGTCTGTTTTTCTTCCTTATGTGATCCTGCAAATTAACCACTTGGTGACAGATACTGAAAACCTACGCCAAGGATATTTGGATCTGTCTCCTGTCTTCATAAGAGGTCCTGTTTTATGTTCATCAGCAGCAGCTTCCCCTTCGTGACCGTGAAAGGTCACCCACGAAATAAGCTTTGACAATTGCAACCCATCTTGTGGAGGCCTACAGCACAACCTTGCTTAGAATTTGACACATTAGTACAATTTGTGGTGATGAAAGTTTGAAGAATATGTAAATTGTAACCTGGTATAGAGTGGACAGGATGCTGGAGTGATCAGGAAAACACTCAAACATTCTTACTAGTACCTTTACCAAATCATTACCTTTCACAAAGTTGATTAATAAACATAATTGTCTCCCCATTTAAAAAAAATTACAGAAGCATTCATCTTACAAAAGCATTTTTTTTACATTTTGCTTTTTAATTTCCCTTTTATCTTTAGTGCCATGCAGATGGTTCAAATTTTAATATTAACTGGAGCGCTGTGCACTTAAATAATTGTAAACATTAGCCACACAATGAGAAATAGTAATACCACAGGTTAGGTTCTGCTGTCACATTATTGTGAGTAAATTACTTTTATATCATGTTTTAAATGGCATATTTTGTTTTACTGAATATTGTGCTCTTGAGTTGGGAGCTAAAATAGCAAAAATGCAAATGATACTTAACTGTAATAACTTCAATAACTTTCAATAAGTTACTGGAGTTTACCCTTTTAGCTTGTAAGGAGAGGCTGGTTCCTAAAAAAAATTGATCAGGAGCAACACACACAAATTGTCGAAGGAACTCAGCAGGCCAGGCAGCATCTACGGAAAAGGATATAGCTGACATTTCGGGCCAAGACCCTTCAGCAGGACTGGAGAAAAGAAGATGAGGAGTAGATGGGGAAGGTGCCATCCCTTTTTACCTCTCTCACCTTATCTCCGTGCCTGCTCATCTTCTCCCACTGGTGCTTCCCTCTCTTCCACGGCCGTCTGTCCTCTCCTATTAGATTCCTCCTTCTCCAGTCCTGTATCTCTTTCACTAATCAACTTTCCAGCTCTTTGCTTCACCACTGCCCCCCAGCTTTTAACTCTACTCCTCATCTTTCTTTCTCCAGTCCTGCTGAAGGGTCTTGGCCTGAAACGTTGCCTGTCCTCTTTTCCATAGAGGATGCCTGGCCTGCTGAGTTCCTCCAGCATTTTGTATGTGTGACAAGGAGATTGCTCATGCAAGAATATAAAGCTCCAATGAACTAATTCACATAACTATTAAGGTGATTTTACACAGAGATTAGTGACTAAACATTACTGTCTAGTGAGTGAGCCTTAAATCAATAATGTTTCTTTAAACACAAGAAATTCTGCTGATGCTGGAAATCCAAAGCAATACTTATACATACAAAATGCTGGAGGAACTCAGAAAGTGAGGCAGCATCTATGAAAATGAATAAACAGTTGACCTGTTGGGCTGAGACCTTTCTTTAAGACTGGAAAGGAAAAGAGAAGATACCAGAATCTTTGAATGTTGAATAAACATGGAAATGGTTTGTTCAAAGGCTTTGACTATTAGGATTTTAAGGAATTGGAATGGAAAATAATGGAGAGGACATAAAATATTCTTATACATATTTGATGATCTACTGAAGTCAGGACACAATTATCAGTGGAATTCCAACAGAAATTCTAGACTGTATATTGAAAAAATGTTTCATTAAAGATTTTACATTTTTGACTTAAGTATCTCACTGATATATGTTTTGCAGCAAGGGTAACGTGTAAATTAAGAGTAATTGTACCCTGCTACACTTTGGAGTGGTAGAGATCAGGAGGGCTAGCAGTAGCCTGGGCTTGGGAGTGATTGGGTGACTGGGAGAGACCAGAGATGAGGAGGAATAAGAGAAATTGAGATGTGTGAGCTTCTCTCTGTACAGCTTTAAAGGGTAAACCATAACAAATGCCTGCAAATGATTAAACCTGTGTTTAAACCAAGAAATATCCATCATGAAAGGCTGCATGAATCTGTGTGTTTCTAAAATTATGCAGAAATGAACAGGTTATCAAAATGTTGCGATGATCATTTAGGTGTGAAATTGACAATGCAGGGTAAGGATGGGCTGTAAGCATTTGCTAGAATGATCTCCAAAAAAAAATCCCAAATTTACGCAGGCTAGTACACTAATTAGCCACTTCAAATTGCCTTTAGCACAGGTGAATGGTAGAATCTCATGGGACTTGGAGATAGCAGAGGTACTTAATGAATACTTTGCTTCAGTATTCACTACGGAAAAGGATCTTGGCAATTGTACGGATGACTTCAGCCGACTGAAAAGCTTGAGCATGTAGATATTAAGAAAGAGGATGTGTTGGAGCTTTTGGAAAGCATCAAGTTGGATAAATCACCAGGACCGGACGAGATGTACCCCAGGCTACAGTGGGAGGCGAGGGAGGAGATTGCTGAGCCTCTGGCGATGATCTTTGCCTCATCAATGGAGACGGGAGAAGTTCCAGAAGATTGGAGGGTTGTGGATGTTGTTCCCTTATTTAAGAAAGGGAGTAGAGATAGCTCAGGAAATTATAGACCAGTGAGTCTTACTTCAATGGTTGGTAAGTGGATGGAGAAGATCCTGAGGGACAGGATTTATGAATATTTGGAGAGGCATAATATGATTAGGAATAGTCAGCATGGCTTTGTGAAAGGTAGGTCGTGCCTTACGAGATGGATAGAATTTTTTTTTTGGTGCGTGCTTGTGCTTCTGTGCGTCTGCATGTGTGCGTCCGCGCGTGTGCGATGTTGGCGGGACGATGTCTTTTTCATGCCTTTACAAGGTGTGGAGCGAGAGACAGAGACTGTGTGGTGTGCCACTCCTCACACAAACATTTCGCAACATTTTTCACTTTATTTTACGAGGTCAAGTTGCAATCTCATCACTCAACCCGGCACGGATGGAAAGCGTACTCTGGAGCAGACCCGGCTGGATTCGAACTCGGGAACCTCCATTCCAGAGTCCGGCACTGATATCATTGCGCCACCAGCCGGCCCCGATTGAATTTTTTTGAGGATGTGGCTAAACACATTGATGAAGGTAGAGCAGTAGATGTAGTGTATATGGATTTCAGCAAGGAACTTGACAAAGTACCCCAAGCAAGGCTTATTGAGAAAGTAAGGAGGCATGGGATCCAAGGGGACATTCCTTTGTGGATTCAGAACAGGCTTGCCTACAGAAGGCAAAGAGTGGTTGTAGATGGGTCATATTCTGCATGGAGGTCAGTGACCAGTGGTGTGCCACAGGGATCTGTTCTGAGACCCCTACTCTTCGTGATTTTTATAAATGACCTGGATGAGGAAGTGGAGGGATGGGTTAGTAAATTTGCTGATGACACAAAGGTTTGGGGTGTTGTGGATAGTGTGGAGGACTGTCAGAGGCTACAGCAGGACATTGATCGGATGCAAAACTGGGCTGAGAAGTGGCAGATGGAGTTCAACCCAGATAAGTGTGAAGTGGTTCATTTTGGTAGGTCAATATGATGACAGAATATAGTATTAATGGTAAGACTCCTGGCAGTGTGGAGGATCAGAGGGATCTTAGGGTCTGAGTCCATAGGACACTCAAAGCTGCTGCACAGGTTGACTCTGTGGTAAGAAAGCATATGGTGCATTGGCCTTCATCAATCATGGGATTGAGTTTAGGAGCCGAGAGGTAATGTTTCAGCGATATAGGACCCTGGTGAGACCCCACTTAGAGTATTGGCTCAGTTCTGGTCACCTCACTACAGGAAGGACATGATAGAAAGGGTGCAGAGGAGATTTATAAGAATGTTGCCTGGATTGGGGAGCATGTCTTATGAGAATAGGCTGAGTGAACTTGGCCTTTTTTCCTTGGAGGATGAGAGGTGACCTGATAGTGGTGTATAAGATGATGAGAGGCATTGATCGTGTGGATAGTCAGAGGCTTTTTCCTAGGGCTGAAATGGCTGGCACGAGAGGGCACAGTTTTAAAGTGCTTGGAAGTAGGTGCACAGGAGATATCAGGGGTAAGTTTTTTTACACAGACAGTGGTGAGTGTGTGGATGGGCTGCTGGAGGTGGTGGAGGCAGATACGATAGGGTCATTTAAGAGGCTCCTGGACAGGTACATGCAGCTTAGAAAAATAGGAGGCTATGGGTAATCCTAGGTAATTTCTAAGGTAAGGACATGTTCGGCACAGCTTTGTGGGCTGAAGGGCCTGTATTGTGCTGTAGGTTTTCTATGTTTCTATTTTTCATGGAAAGATGGGGAAAATAAAATATGGTTCGTGTAAATAGGCTTTTGGCCAGTGCAGACTCGGTGAGATGAAGACCCTGCTTCAGTGTTGTACAACTCCCTAACTATTGTAAAATAATATGTGAATAGTTGAGGTCACTGGCTGAAATAAATCCTCATTTTTTTTCACATCCACAGTTTCTTCAGAGTTAAATGATAGGAAAATGTGCAGAGGAAAAAAGTCCAGCATTACTGCAGAAGGAGCCCACACTGTGACTTTCTCTGCCATAGCCTGCTCTCCTTCCACTTTCAAATGTTGCAGGCTTTGGCTTTACTACAGGTTTTAAATATCTTCTCTCAGTGTGATTCACTGAATGACATTAAATTCAGTACTGTCCCCAAATTCAAACCCAATGATTCCAATTCTGGCCATATTGTCACTTAATCTTCCTGCTGGCAAACTCTTCCAATTAGCCATTCTGTTACTTTTACAGCCTACAAACCCAATCTCTTTAAGGGATTTCTAGAACATGTGAGCTATACCTGACCCATACGTTTGGAGGGAATACATAAACAGATCTGAGCAAAACAAGTACCCCAGGAAAGCAGAGTTTGGTAGCTACACATAATGCGTCGCTAAATTGAAACAAGATAAGAATAAATTTGGACAAACTTACAAATTGTGGGCAAGAGTGAAGGATTAAGAAAGCAAAATAACTATGAAATTATTATAGAATTAGATTGGTTTCTTGGAGAGTAAAGAGAACACAGGATAAGGCAATCCCCACTTACCTTCCTAAGATGCAAAGGACAAGAGAGCTAGCTACCAGGGGTGGTCAAAACTGAAAAATGAGACCCTCTAACAACAAGCAGGTGATCAGGATAATGAAAAGTCAATATGGCTGTGGTTGTCATGACAATCTCAGGCTGTACCTGCAGTTCTGGTCTCTTTAATTGAGGAAGGGTATGCTAGCTTTGGTGGTGGTGCAGAGGAGGCTCACCAGGTTGATTCCAGAGATGAGGGGGTTATACTGTGAGGAGAGATTGAGTTGTCTGGGACTGTACTTGCTGGAATTCAGAAGAATGAGAGGAAATCTTATAGAAACATATAAAATTAAGAAAGGGATGGATAAGTTAGAGGTAGGAAAGTTGTTTCCACTGGTAGGTGAGACTAGAACTAGGAGACATAGCCTTAAGGTTCAGGGGAGTAGATTTAGGACGGAGATGAGGAGGAACTGCTTTTCCCAGAGAGTGGCAAATCTGTGGAATTCTCTGCCCAATTAAGCAGAGGAGGCTACCTCAGCAGATATATTTAAGACAAGGTCGGATATATTTTTACATAGTAGGGGAATTAAGGGTTATGGGGAAAAGGCAGGTAGGTGGAGATGAGTCCATGGCCAGATCAGCCATGATCTTACAACGGGCCAGATAGCCTACTCCTGCTCCTATTTCTTATTTTCTCATTCTTATGTCAGCTGCCAGAGGTCAAGAGGCCAATGACTAGGAACTAGGCACAAGGGTTAACAGTTGGTGACTGCATGCCCAAAGTATGGTATAAGGGAAAGAATCCCAAGATGCTAGTTGGCTAGGTAAGGAATGAAGAATTCTGATCATGTACTTGGAGGATTGAACAGGGAGGACTGATCATCCATTCCTATCTGATCATTAGATAAACTGAAACATCCATGCAGCCCAGCTCATATGAATATGTGAGTATACTATTTGTAGTATGGTATAGAAAGTCTTGGTGCTTTTGAACTATTGATACCAAAAGTAAATTTGTACTGCATCTATGAAGGAAAATGAACAGTCAATATTTTGGACAGAGACCCTTCATCAAGACTGGAAAGGAAAGGGGCAGGAGCCAGAGAAATAAGATGGGGTAAGGGGGAGGAGCATAACTCATAGATAGTGGTTGAGTCCAGGTGAGGGGAATGTTCGGTTGGTAGGTGGGCAGGGAAGGGAATGATGTGAGAAGCGAGGAGGTGATAGTGACAGTGTTTGCACATCTTGAGATGTCCCTTTGATCTGTCTTTGATGACAGTTAATGATTCCTTTTGAAGCTTGTCAGCCACACTGCCACTTGCTCCTCACAAGATAAAGAAGCCTGTCACCTTGGGCACCAAGAAAAGCGATTAACCTTAACCAGAGGGTAATGAATCTTTGGAATTATGAGGCCTGTGGGGGCTCAGTTTCAAGGCTGAGACTGGCAGATTTTTAGATTTTAAAAGAATCTGCTGATATGGAAATAATGCAGAAAAGTCCAGCTGCCGTGGAGTTAGCATTGTGGAATAATGCCCTTTCCCTGCTTCTATATTTTAATGTTCTTTTCATTTCCACCAGTTTCCTGTTGGTGAATTAGTTTCAAATTACCTGCAATCTTTGTTAAGTAAAATCGGAAGTGACTTCTGAAACCAATTAATTCTTAACCTACTATATACTGCAGCTGAATCAGTGAGCACAACACTAAGCTAATACAGATGACTGCAGACATCTTGATTCATATTTCGAACTGCACATTGCCTATAAATATGATGTGCCTGTGGCATTTGTAGCTCATGCAGTCTCAATGGTGTAGTTAGTCATAATGTTTCTTCTTAGCTCCAGGTTTGAACCTGGCTTCCAAAGCTCAGTATGTGGAGCTTGCACATTCTTCACATGACTATGTGCTTTGGCATGTTCTGTGGTTTCCTTATGCATCCTGAAGATGTGCTGGTCATTAAATTAACATCAAGTGCAGAGGAAGAACATGAAAATCTAGGCACAGGATATTTGGCCATGATGGCTGATCTACCCCAGGCATCTTTGTTATAACTTAACATGACAAAAATTTCAATTTCATTTGGTGAATGTATATTAAATGAAAATAGATTATCTGTCAGAAGATCTTTTGCAGGGGTAACTAGTTTAACTTTAAGAGGTTATTACTAATAACCACCAACACCACAATTCCCCTTCTCAAGACTTGCCCTGTAGGCCTTTGTATATTTCCAGATTTTCTTTCATTTCTTTAAATTAGAAGCTTGAAATAAACTATTTTGATAACCGAATTTCAACTTCATAGGGGTTTCCAGTTCAAGTTTCCTCAGCGATTAATAAGTTGGTTTTATTTAAATTATGAATTTCAGTAATCCTAAGCAATGAGATTTTTATATTTGGTTTCAATTTTAATGGCAGAATTTAAGTTGGAGTCCTTGACAAAGTTAAGTGTTTAATTTGCAGTTGTTAAGATGTTTAATTTTCATGATTGCACCAGGAGTTTTACTGGATGGTTTAACCTACTGCTTCAGGGTATATCAGCATGCCAGAAAACACTACATCATGCTCTATAGCTGGGGGACATAAATGAGGATAATTAACTAGCACCTATCTCCCAGACAATTTTAAATTCTAGCTTGTCTTTTACTGTTTTATAAGCAAAAATAATATTGAAATTTTTCCAAAATGATTTCATACAAATAATTTGGAATTATTTTCTATCTTCAGTTGATTTTTTTTTCTGAGCTAACTGCCTACTAATCAAAACTGACAGTGTTGAAATCTGAAATTTCTTGTATGCCTTTAGGGAAATGCAGCCAGTAAAAAATTTTCCTTAAAAATTTCCCTTCCATGGCTTCCGTCTCTTTCACTGACCAACTTCCTAGCTCTTTATTTCATCCCTCCCCCTCTAGGTTTCACCTGTCACCTAGTGTTTCTCTCTCCCCTCCCACTCCCCTCACCTTTTAAATCTACTCCTCAGCTTTTTTCTCCAGTTCTGCCGAAGGGTTTCGTCCTGAAACATTGACTGTACTCTTTTCTGTAGATGCTGCCTGGCCTGCCGAGTTCCTCCAGTATTCTGTGCGTGTTGCTTGGATTTTCAGCATCTGCAGGTTTTCTCTTGTTTGTCCCTTAAAATACTGATAACTGTGCAATTTAAATGGGTTAAATAATATATGATTGAAAATATTGTTGGGGAAATAATTGAGTGGTTAGGTTTAAAAAAAAAGAGATTTTTCAAAATTTCCCACCCCTTTCTTTGTTGATCAGTGTTCTAGAAATAGCAGAACTCTTCCATTATGTCACTTCCCTAACCTGGTGACGTAGAGAGCCAACATCTGCTTCCCATCTTAAAGGCATCTAAAACTAGAAGGCATGGATTTGAGGTGAGAAGGAGATGGTTTGAACAGGATCTGAAGGGTACATATTTCATACTGAATAATTGGTATCTGAAATGAGCTGCCAGAGGAGGTGGTGGAGGTAGGAACAGTAAGAAAAATTAAGTTGCATCTGGTCAGGTACTTGAATAAGCAAGGCATAGAAGGAGATAGAATTAATGTACTACTAATACTAATAATTAATTGGATTAGGGATAATGGTTGACAATGATGTGGAAGGCTAGGTCTGCTTCTACACACTATAAAAAAGGTGGAATACAGTACGTGAGTTGTGCAGCCTTGTTGCAAAGTTGAACTAACAAAGTCATTTGCAGGTGTTAAGATAATAAAAAGCCAGAGATGGATATAAACTTATGAAAGAATGTGTGTATGTGTTACCTTACAGTATTTGCAACCATTGGAAACATACAAAACCGATTCTGAAGTAATACATTAATTGGAACTTCAGTGTTTATGATATTTACAATCTCAGTAACTACTATCACATCGTGATTTCAGGCTGCAACAATATTGTCCAAGACACAGAAAATCTTTTCTATTGGCACATTGCAATCTTTTATGCTCATCTCAACCATCAGTATAAACAGAATTTTACTCTAATGGTTAATCTTGTAGACAAATGGTGTTGATACAATCGCTGACGCAGAAAAATATCAGTCAATGTGGTAATGGGATATGAATTGTACAAAATTGCTATTTATGCCATTTTAGCATAAAATAAACATTATAGGAAGATTATGGGTTTTTCATACAGCTCTCCTGCTGTCAAGGCTTGATTAGAGCACAGATGAAATAGATGGTGGACCAAATCAGTTGTTAATCTACTGTTGGAATAGTAAAGCAATTATCAGACAGAGGCATTTTGGATGCCTTAGCATTCAAGGTGTTGGTGAGCTCCTCCAACCTACTGAAATATATCATATTAATCATTGGTTTCACACGATGTGTATGTAAGATGGTATTCAGAATGGGAATACAGTACTCAAATGAATTGCTCTCCTAGTTACAATCTCTTTATTTCAGAGTCTGGGAGACCTAAGGTGTTGATGTTACAATATATATGCAGTTTACCACATGAAAGCCAAGACTCTCACAGAGGTTGCTTAATTTAAAAATATTATTTGTCTTGCATAGGAAGCAGAATATGGGGTACAGGTGAGACTGCAACTAAGAATAGGTGTGGAATGGTGAAAGGACAGTTGTGGTATAATTGTGATGGCACCTTGATTGTTCTTACTGACTGGTCCGAAGTAGAATTGTTGTTACACTTCTCCAGCTTAGCAACATTTATTTATTTATTTTTTAAAAATCAATTTTACCCATGAACTGTGCTAGTGATCACTTTTTCCACAAATTAGATTCACTGAATTCATTACTTTTGCTGGTAGAATCTCACATGGCAACGAGGAGGCATACATGAGCAAAATAGATCAGCTGGCTGAGTGGTGTTGCAACAGCAAGCTCATGTTCAACATCAGCAAGACCAAGGAGCCGACTGTGGACTCCAGAAAGGGGAAGTCGCGAGAACACATACCAGTCTCATTGAAGGGTCGGTGATGGAAAGGGTGAGTAGCTTCAAGTTCTTGGGTGTTAACTTCACAGAGGATCTATCCTGGGCCAAATACATGAATGCAATCACAAAAAAGACATGCCAATAACTCTACTGCATTAGGAGTTGGAGGAGATTTGGTATATCACCAAAAATTCCTACAGATATGCAATGGAGGATGTTTCAACTGGTTGCATCACTGCCTGGTATGGAGCCTCCAATGCACAGGATCCCAAGAGGCAACACATAGCTTTAGACTTAGCCAAATCCATCACAGCCACAACCCTCCCAACCATCAAGGACATCTTTAAGAGGGGAAGACTTCCATCATTAAGGAGCCCCATCATCTTGGAATACCTTTCTAAATACCCAGCAATCTCCCAGTTTAATTCTAGCCTAATCACAGGACAATTTCCAAAATCCAATTAACCCACCTAAGTCTTTGGACTGTGGGGGTGGGGTGGGGGGAACTCGTGGTCACAGAGAGAGCGTACAAGCCCCTTATAGACAGCGGTGGGAATTGAATCTTGTTGATGTATATGTAAGATCGTATTCAGAATAGGAATGCAGTACTCAAATAAATTGCTCTACTTGTAACAATCTGATTCTTCATTTCAAAGTGTGGGAGACTGAGTGGTTAAAGTTACAATGACATTCATGTATTACACCACATGACAGCCAAGACTCTCACACACAACAGAGGAGGATTCATTTAAAATTATTATTTGTCTTCAGGAAGAAACACATGAGGTGCAGGTTAACTAAGAATAAGATCTAGCAGTGTACTTCCACTTAACTTTCCTGTGACAAAACAGACTGAAGGCTTCTCTGTAAAACTACAATCAGACTTTATTAAAATTGGTCATGATTATTGTTTCTCTTGGATCCCTGAATGCTTTCCTTTTTCCAGAGGAAGCAAGGATTCTCTCGAGAAATACTTCTGTTGGGAGTTCATAAACACAAGAGATTCTGCAGATGCTGGAAATCCAGAGCAACACACACAAAATGCTGGAGGAACTCAGAAGGTCAGGCAGCACCTATGAATAATTAGTTGTCATTTTGGGTCGGGACCCGTCATCAGGACTGGAAAGGAATGGGGAGGTAGCAGAATATGAAGGTGGGGTGGAGGAGAAGGAGGACAAGCTAGAAGGTGATAGGTGAAGCCAGGTGGGTGGGGGTGGGGGGAGAGGGCTGAAGTAAGAAGGTGGGAGGCGATAAGTAGAAAAGGTAAAGGGCCAGAGAAGAAGGAATCTGATAGGAGAGGAGAGTGGACTCTGGGGGAAAGGGAAGGAGCAGAGACCTCTGGGGAGGTAATAAGTGATGAGGAGAAGAGGTCAGGGGGACAGAGCGGCGAAATGAAATGGATGGAAGAGGGATTTACTGGAAGTTGGAGAAATCGATGTTCATGCCATCAGTTGAAGGCTACCTAAATAAGGTGTTGCTCCTCCAACCGGAGAGTGGCCTCATCATGGTAGACGAGGAGGCTATGAACCAAGATGTCAAAATGTGAATGGGGATTGGAAATGAAATGGTTGGCCATTGGGAAACCCTGCTTTTTGCAGATGGAGTGAAGGTGTTCGACAAAGCGGACTCCCAGTCTACACTGGGTCTCACATATGTAGGGGAGCCTGCAGATGTAATAGATGACCCCAACAGATTCAAAGGTGAATTGCTGCCTCACATGAAGGGACCGTTTGAGGCCCTGAATAGAGATGAGGGAGGAGGTGAATGGACATGTGTTGAACTTCTGCCACTTGCAGGGCTGAGGGAAATGGAATCATGGAGGGTGTGATACCTGCAGAAAGTGGCGAGTGGGGGGAGATTAAGACGTGCTTGATGATAAGGGTCCCATTGGAGATGGCAGAAATTGCGGAGAATGTGTTCAAATTCTTCCTCTTTCTTCTCTTTCTCTGATGGTCCATTATCCTTTCCTATTAGATTCCTTTTTCTCCAGCCCTTTAGCTTGCCCACCTATCACCTCCCAGCCTCTTATTTCTTTCCCCCTCCCTCAGCCACTTGGCTTCATCTATCACCTTCTAGCTTGTACTCCTTCCCCTCTCCCACCACCTTATTCTGGCATCTTCCACCTTCCTTTCCAGTCCTGATGAAGGCCCTCGGCTCAAAACGTCGACTATTTATTTATTTTCATAAATGCTATCTGACCTGCTGAGTTCCTCCAGCAATTTGTGTGTGTTACTCTGTCAGGTAATTCTCTGTTCCAGAGACTTTGTTGGTTTTCAGCTGTTGACTTGGCTGTTCAATCTCTTGCCTTGTTTGAGTAGTATCAAAATTATTAATAGTGCACTGGATGGCATCAAGGCCACCTGTTCCAAAGATAGTCTCCTTTCAGGAGTTGTCTGAAGTGCTCCTTTCAGTGGGTGCTAACTGCCTGCCTATACTTGATAAGCTCTCTTTGGTTCGTGGATCTAAGTAGGATGGCTCTTTGGGGTGATTGGGTCATAGGTTACCTTGAGAGCACTGACGACTCCATGCATGTTGTGTTTATCAGCTGCTTGCTGCCTGTCCTTCACTCTTTTCACCACCCATCCTTCCTTGAGTTCATGAGCTTCTGACTAGCACAGTGCTGACAAATGAAAACATAACTGAATCAGCAGCAAATAGAAAACACTTGGGCTATTTGTGTTCTTAGTTGATCTTTTGTGTCAATTACTGTATGTTCCAGAATCTGAAGCAGAATCAGGTTTAATGTCACTGACATATGTCATGAAAGTTGTTGTTTTGTGGCAACAGTACAGTACAGTGCAATGCATAACAATACTATAAATTATAAATCACAATAAGAAATATATAAATTTCTGAAACGCCAGTTCGCTGCCGCTGTTACTGTGCAATCGAGAATCTTCCGGAGGGAAGGCCCCAAAGTCCCCGGCTTTGCCTGCTGCTGGTGACTGAGGCTGAGGTCGAATCGTTCGGCGGAGATGGCGCTCGGTACTCGGTGTCAGAGGGCTGATTGGAGCTCGAAGTTTTCGGACGACTCAGAGTCGGACTGTGGTCAGGCGTGGCAGGGAGAGTTTTCTTCCTTCTCCCGTCTGCGTGAGATGTGGGACATTGGAGAGACTTTGAACTTTTTTACTGTGCCATGGCCTGTTCTTCATCAAGTTATGATATTGTTGCACGGTTGTAACTGTATGTTATAATTATGTGGTTTTGTTAGTTTTTCAGTCTTGGTCTGTCCTGTGTTTTGTGATATCACACCGGAGGAATTACTAAATGAATTACATGCATTACTAAATAACAATAAAAGAGGACTGCGTGTCTTCACAATCTAATCTAAAAAAATAAATAGTACAGACATAGAGATGCAGTTCTCAAGGGTTGATTCATTGTCCATTCAGAAATCTGATGGCAGAGGGAAGAAGCTGTTCCTAAAACATTGAGTGTGTGTCTTCAGTCTCCTGTACCTCCTCCCTGATGGTAGCAATGAGAAAGGAGCATGTCCTGGGTAATGGGGGTCCTTAATGATGGATGCCACCTTTTTGAGGCATTGCTTTTTGAAGATATGCTGTTAGCTGGGAAAGCTAGTGCCCATGATGGAGCTGGTTAAGTCTGCAACCCCCTGCAGCTTTTTCTAATCCTTCATAGAAACATAGAAAATAGGTGCAGGAGTAGGCCATTTGGCCCTTCGAGCCTGCACTGCCATTTATTATAATCATGGCTGATCATCCAACTCAGAACCCTGCATCAGCCTTCCCTCCATACCCTCTGATCCCCCTAGCCACAAGGGCCATATCTAACTCCCTCTTAAATATAGCCAATGAACTGGCCTCAACTGTTTCCTGTGGCAGAGAATTCTACAGATTCACCACTCTCTGTGTGAAGAAGTTTTTCCTAATCTCAGTCCTAAAAGGCTTCACCTTTATCCTCAAACCGTGACCCCTCGTTCTGGACTTCCCCGACATCGGGAACAATCTTCCTGCATCTAGCCTGTCCAATCCCTTTAGGATTTTATACGTTTCAATCAGATCCCCCTCAATCTTCTAAATTCCAACGAGTATAAGCCTAGTTCATCCAGTCTTTCTTCATATGAAAGTCCTGCCATCCCAGGAATCAATCTGGTGAACATTCTTTGTACTCCCTCTATGGCAAGGATGTCTTTCCTCAGATTAGGGGACCAAAACTGCACACAATACTCCAGGTGTGGTCCCACCAAGGCCTTGTACAACTGCAGTAGTACCTCCCTGCTCCTTTACTCGAATCCTCTTGCTATAAATGCCAGCATACTATTCGCCTTTTTCACTGCCTGCTGTACCTGCATGCCCACTTTCAATGACTGGCGTATAATGACACCCAGGTCTCATTGCATCTCCCCTTTTCCTAATCGGCCACCATTCAGATAATAATCTGTTTTCCTATTTTTGCCACCAAAGTGGATAACTTCACATTTATCCACATTAAATTGCATCTGCCATGAATTTGCCCACTCACCCAACCTATCCAAGTCACCCTGCATCCTCTTAGCATCCTCCTCACAGCTAACACTGCCGCCCAGCTTCGTGTCATCCGCAAACTTGGAGATGCTGCATTTAATTCCCTCATCCAAGTCATTAATATATATTGTAAACAACTGGGGTCCCAGCACTGAGCCTTGCAGTACCCCACTAGTCACTGCCTGCCATTCTGAAAAGGTCCCGTTTATTCCCACTCTTTGCTTCCTGTCTGCTAACCAATTCTCTATCCACATCAATACCTTACCCCCAATACCGTGTGCTTTAAGTTTGCACACTAATCTCCTGTGTGGGACCTTGTCAAAAACCTTTTGAAAATCCAAATATACCACATCCACTGGTTCTCCCCTATCCACTCTACTAGTTACATCCTCAAGAAATTCTATGAGATTCGTCAGACATGATTTTCCTTTCACAAATCCATGCTGACTTTGTCCGATAATTTCACTGCTTTCCAAATGTGCTGTTATCACATCTTTGATAACTGACTCCAGCAGTTTCCCCACCACCAACGTTAGGCTAACCGGATGGCAATGCTACCAGTTAGAGTCATGTAATTGTATTATTTCATGTGCAATTTAAATGCATTAAAACAGCACATGATATTTAATGAAAGGAATATAATAAGGATAGCTCTGAACTTACTATGTTAAAGTATGTTTCACAGCAGGTTTCTGCTCTGAATTCTTGGGATGTAGTATTAGCCGTGTATTCCCAAGAGTTACTTCAAAACCTCGAGAGCAATTAATTCCTACTAAACAGCCAAAAGATGCAATGAAGTTAAGTCACTTTCCATGGATTCTGCTGTCACTGAAAATGTAGTGATAAAATGCTCAGGCTGTGAGATCAATATCAATCCGATTGATGAGGACTCCTGAAAATGTAAAGGAATTGCAGCTTCTCTGGAGAAATATACCTGGGAGAGGTTATTACATCTTGGCAAGGGCGTGCTTGGAGTTATCAAATACTTCACTTTTAGACATTCAGTTAAACCCTTGTACACTTTTAGTAAAAGCTTTGTGATTCATCAAACCTCAAACACTAAACCAAGCCTTGATAAATATTTTTATCATCTCCACCCCACTCCTGCTGTCCTGTAGTATCCACATACTGCAATGTGAGAATCGTAATACCGACAGAGATGAGAGCTAATTGAGTCAAGTCTTCTTCATCTGTAGCTACCTTGTGTTTTTTTCTGCATTGATATACTTTCTTCCTTACCATTTAAGAGCAGAATTAGGCCATTTGGCCCATTGAATCTTCTCCACCATTTCTTCATGGCTGATCCATTTTTCCTCTCAGCCCCAATCTCCTGCCTTCTCCCTGTACCTGTTCATGCTCTGACTAAACAACAATCTGTCAGCTTCTGCCTTAAATATACCCAGTGACTTGGCCTCCACAGCTGCCAGTGGCAACAAATTCCACAGATTCACCACTCTCTGGCTAAAGAAATTCCTCCTCATCTCCCTTTTAGAAGGATGCTTTCTATTCTGAGGCTGTGTCCTCTGGTCTAAGACTTCCCCAGCATAGGAACCATCCTCTCTACATCCACTCTATCGGGACCTTTCAACGTTCGATAGGTTTCAATGTGGTTACCCCTGACTGTTCTGAATTCCAGTGAGGAGAGTCCCAGAGCCATCAAATGCTTCTCATATGACAAACCTTTCGATCCCAGAATCATCCTTGTGAACCTCCTTTTAACCCTCCCCAACGTCAGCACATCCTTTCTCAGATAAGGGGCCCAAAACTGCTAAGAATACTCCAAATGAGGACTCCCCAGTGCTTTATAAAGCCTCAACATTACATCCTTGCTTTGATATTCTGGTCCTCTTGAAATGAATGCTAATGTCACATTTGCCTTCTTCACCTCTGACTCAACCTGCAAATGAAACTTCAGGGAATCCTGCACAAGGACCTTGTGTTACACTTCATTCCAATACTGTAAGTTTACACATGCAAGCAGGAATGCTCTTAATATCGAAAGTGATGTTTCCTAACATGTTAGGCATCTTCTATGGATAGAGTCAAGGAGTTATACACTGAGGCTTCTGAACAACTCGTCTGTGCTAAGCACGATATCTTCCTGAGCTAGCCCCACTTGCTTGTGTTTTATCCATGGCCCTCACAATCTTTCCTATCCATGTCCTTTAAACATTGTAATTGCACCCACCTCTACAGCTTCCTCTGGCAGCTCATTCCATATACCCACCACCATTTGTGCGGATAAAGTTGTCCCTCAGATTTCTCTTAAATCTTTTACATAAATGTATGCCATCTAGTTTTAAACACCTGTTCCCTAGGATAAAGAGGTCTGTGACTGTTCACCTTGCCTATGCCTTTCATGATTTTATAAACCTCTAAGGTCACTGCTCAGCCTCCAATGCTGCAGGGAAAACATCCTAGTCTCTCCTCATATCTCAAATCCCAGTAACGTCCTTGTGAATTATTTCTGAACCTATTCCAGCTTATTGACGTCTCTTCAATATCTGGGAGACCAGAATTGCATACACTGTTCTAAGTGTAGTCTCACCAATAACTTGTACACCTGTAACATGCCATTCCACCTTCTGTCATCACTGCCCTGACATGTGAAGGCAAGCATGCCAAACACTTTCTTCATCATCTATTCTATCTGCGTCCTGATGAACTATGTACCTTTGCTGCTAGTTTACTCTTTTCTACACACTCTGAAACACCCTACCACTTTTTGAGACTTTATAAAGCACTGCTGAGGCTTCATGTGGAGAGTTGTGAGCAGTTTTGTGCCCCTTATCTTCGAAAGAATGTGCTGAAACTGGAGAGAGTTCATGAAAATGATTTCAGGATTGAATGGCTTGTCATATGAAGAGTATTTGATAGCTCTGGGCCTCTATTCACTAGACTTCTGAAAAATGAGGAGTGACCTCATTCAATCCTATCAAATGGTGAAAGGCCTCGATCGAGTGGATGTGGAGAGGATATTTCCTATGGTGAGGAAGTCTAAGACCAGAGGACACAGCCTCAGAATGGAGGGGCATCCTTTTAGAATGGAGATGAGGAGGCGTTTCTTTAGCCAGAGAGTGGTGAATCTGTGGATTTCTCTGCCACAAGCAGTTGTGGCGACCAAGTCTCTATGTATATTTAAGGCAGAGTTTGATAGATTCTTGATTGGTCAGGGCAAGAAGGAATATGGGGAGAAGGCAGGAGACTGGGGCTGAGAGGAAAATTGGATCAACCGTGATGAAATAGTGGAGCAGACGCGATGGGACAAATGGCCTAATTCTTCTCCTGTCTCCTATGGTCTAATTTAATGTGTAAATTATGCCTGGTTTAACTTGCACTTGTCAGATTTAAATTCTATCTGATGTTCTTTATCCCATTTCCCCAGTTGATCTAAACCGATTGTAATCTTAGATAACCCTTTCACTGTAAACTAATACAAATTTTCTTGTCAACCACAGACTTAAGAAACCACAACAACTGTGTTCTCATATAGCTTGTTGAAACAGATGACCCAATACCGATCCCTGTTGTACACCACTGAGCACAAGCTCTCAGTCTGAAAATAACTCTCCACTGCTTCCCTCTGACTCCTACCACCAGCTGAATTTGTATCCAACTGGATCCATGTGATCTAATATTCTAGACTTTATCAGAGACCCTGCTAGAGCCCGTGTAGAAAATGTCCATCACTCCATCCTAGTCAATCCTCTTGATCAGACAGATTTGAGAGATCCGATTTCCTATGCACAATGCCATGTTGATTATCTCTGATCAGACTTTGCTTTTCCAGATGCTGGTAGATCCTATCCTTCAGAATCTCCTTGAGTAGCTTTCCCACCATTGATGTGAGATTCAAGTTGTTCCCTAACTCTTCCTTGGAGCCCTTTTACATTAGTGTCCTCTGGTCTTCAGCCACTTTCCAGCCTTCAGTTACATTTTAGACTAGTTTCACTAGTATTATTGAAAGAGTGACAAATTGAGTGATCCTGATATACAGTGGGAGCTGGGTTTTCTTGTACAACAGGCATTGAAAGCACACATTTGGGTGAGAAGGTAAGTGGTATGGGGGTTTTTACCCTTAAGAAGAGATAGGCTTGTCACAGAGGGCGTCTAATGAAGATTCATGAGCCTGCTTCCTGGGAATTTGAGACTGTCATATGAAGAGCAAATAAGTCAGAATATGTACAAAATTGTGATGTATTTTGATAGGCTGGATAAAGGAAGAATGATCTATGCCCTGCCTTTGGAGCATAGGATACATGTCTAACACAAGAATCACTCTCTCAGGATATGGAGTAAGATATTTAGTACTGAGAGGAGCAAAATTTCTTCAACTAGAAGGTAGTGAAGTAGGATTCACCCTATGGAGGTCTATGGAAATCCTCACTGAATGTAAATGAGATACTTTAGGTTGATTGCTGGACAGGGAAGGGCCAAAGGAAGTGAATAAAGAGCAGGAATATGCTATTCAGGTATAGGAACAGCAGTAATCTTTTTGAATGACAGAGCAGGTCTGAAAGGCTGACTGGGCTAATCTTACTGCTCTTTCTCCAATGTGTCTGGAGTAGATTGTGTGTGCAAGACCATAGGTGATGGGGTTAATAAAGATAACAAAAAATGCAAGTTGTAAATTCTTCAATTAATTTTGAGTTTTTTTGTGAGTATCTTAAATTTCCCATTCAAGTAATATTACTCAACGTAGGAGCTAAAATGCATGCTGGTGATTGGGAGTTGCATTCTAAACCATTATGACTTGCACAAAATCTATTGTCTTTGCTTTGCAGTGTTGCTGATTTTATATGTTCTGCTTGTTCCACAAAATTATTGCCATCTAAATTAAAAAGGCCAAAAATAAACAGATTCTGCCATGATTTATTGCTTTGACATTTGCAAAAAAATTAGTCCTGAACCATTTGGAAGGTTGTGTGTTAAAGGTTCAATGAAAAGAAAAAACTGAATGTAAAATCCAGACTAACCCTTTAGTACATTACTGAGTGACTGTTGTACTATCAATGATGCAGTAGTTAAAGGTCATCTGGGGCCACATGCACTAAATATGTGATATGGCGGAACATCTGCATGGAAATCTGCTTCTGAAGTTTGGTTCCATTCAAACCAATGGAACTCTATTTCGGAACCAAAGTTTAACACACAAGCTATTATGTGCATTTAGCACAATAAAGCAAAGATATTACTATACCACTGTGCTCAGATGACATTTCAGTGATGAGTAGAATTTGCTATACCTGCATTTTTTCTCATTAACGTTATTTATTCTGAAATGTAATTTATTCCTCGCTTCACCTTTTGAAGAATGTACGTGCTTTGGGCTATTTCAAAAATTTACAACTAATTGTTTTTGAACCATGCCTGCAGTGTAATCTGACATGGTTTCCAATTTGTGCACAGCTTCTGCATGCCACAAAATAAATCCCTCTTTTTAGTGTATTGTGTAGCCACGTAATGGTCTGGAAGATCTTACCTTGGATATTGAATAGGTAGCTGTGTTAATGTGGCATCTGAAAGTTCAAAGTAAATTTACTATTGAAGTACGTACAATATATGTCATCGTATATGTCATCGTATGCAACACTGAGATTCATTTTCTTGTGGTCATACTCAATAAATTCATAGAATAATAACAAAACAGAATCTTTGAAAGATCGCCTAACTTTAGTGGTCAACCAAAGTGCAGAAGACAATGATCTGTGCAAATACAAAAGGAAATAATAATAATAAATAAATGAGAAATTAATATTAAAAGCAGGAGATGAAGAATCCTTAAAAGTGCATACATTGGCTGTGGGAACATTTCAGGAATGGGGCAAGAGAAGTTGAGTGAAGTTATCTCCTTAGGTTCAAGAGCCTTATGGTTGAGGGGTAGTAACTGTTCCTGAACTTGGTTGTGGGAGTCCTGCGGTTCCTCTGTGCTGTATGTTTGGTGACAAAGTACTACTTCTATGCTGCTTGGAAATGCCAGTCTGGAATTTGTGTCAGATCTCTGGAATCTTAAACTTTCAGATCCAAAGGATGCCACGGAACCAAACTAGTGCATAAAGTAGAAGCATGACTTTATTGTGGGTTCCTTTCTACTTTCTCCAAACTCAAGGTGTAACCATGCACTCTTGCATGGACTCTAGCTAGGCCTGCCTTTTCATTGGGCATGTTCCTTCCCTGGTATGCTCCACAACTATTTCTGCGCTACATTGATGACTGCATTGGTGCTGCTTCATGCACCCATGCTGAGCTCGTCAATTTTATCAACTTTTCCTCCAACTGCCACCCTGCCCTTAAATTCACTTAATCCATTTCTGACACCTCTCTCCCTCTTGCCCTCGCCCCATGAGCCTCAGCATCTGGAATATTATTCTCTACAACTCCTGCCATCTTCAGTGGTGTCCTACTACCAGACAAATCTTGATCTCCCCCTATCCTCTGCTTTATGCAGGGATTGCTCCCTCTGTGTTTCCCTTTTCCATTTCTCCCTCTCCTTCCTGGCACACATCCCTGCAAGCAGAAGAAGTGCTACATCTGCCCATTCTCCTCCTCCCTCACCTCCATTCAAGACTCCTAACAGTCCTTCCAAGTGAGGCAACACTTCACCTATGAATCTTTTGAGGTCGTCTATTATATCTAGTGCTCCCGATATGGCCTCCTTGACAATGGTAAGATTAGGGAACCACTTTGTCAAACACCTTTGCTCCATCCACAAAAAGCAGGATATCCCAATGGCCAACCATTATAATTCCTATCGCTTTTCCCATTCTGACATGTTGGTCTGTTGCCACGATGAGGCCGCTTACAGGTTGGAGGAGCAACATCTCACATGCCTCTCCTCAAACAAGAGAAAATCTTTTTTTCTCCAGTCCTACTTGGCCCAAAATACTGATTGCATTCTTCTCCATAGATTCTGTCTGGCCTGCTGAGTTCCTCCAGCATTTTGTGTGTTGCTTGGATTTCCAGCATCTGCAGATTTTCTCTTGTTTGATCTTCTTTTCTTTTTTTTTCTCTCTCCAGTCCTGCTGAAGGGTCTCAGCCCAAAACATCGACTGTACTCTTTTCCATAGATGCTGCCAGTCCTGTTGAGTTCCTTCAAAATTTTGTGCATATTCTCCTCCTCCTTTCCTTTCTTCCGTGCTCTACTCTACTCTCCCATCAGATTCCTCCTTCTCCAGCTCTTAGCCTTTTCCACCATCATCACCCTGCTTCTTACTTCATCCCCCTCCCCTACCCATCTGGCTTCACATATCACTATCTAGCTTTTCTATTCTGGATCCTTCTCCATTCCTGTCCAGTCCTGATGAAGGGTCTGGGCCCGAAACATTGACTGTTTATTCATTTCTATAGATGCTACCCGACTTGCTGAATTCCTCCAGCATTTTGTGTGTGCTGCACTTTATTGTTGTGTCCTGGGTTGGTTTGTGCTTTAACATTTTATGTGAACTTTGCATTAATCACTTTCTCATTGTGAATAAAATAATTTTGTCAGCAAACTGGTTTGGTTTTGTCCCTTTGAGTTGCTGCCATCTTAATTATAGGAGCAAATTATAAAATGAAGATATAATAACTTTCTCAAAATGATCATTTTTAAAATGCTGGTCTGGGCTGTTTAATGCTGATAACTGACTTTTCAACTGTTTTTCTTCACATAAGGCTGCAGAGACTGTCAGAAAATGACCTTGTATTAATAATAGCCCTTTGTCTACTCTCAAAGATGTTGTAATGTGATTTTTCACTTGTTCGCAATATGAGAAACATGATCTGGTTAAAAACTATGAATTCTATTTCATGCATTTCTTGAGATTACTCATGCTACAGGCATCCACTTCTCCTTAGTGATGTGGCGCTTTGCGCATGAGTGTGCACCAGAACTCCTATTATACATCTTTTTAAAACATTCTATTGTGCTGGAGAGCATCATGAAACAGGATTAAATAAATGTACCATGGTGTGCCTCAATATACAGAAGGCTTATTAATTTGCAGCTTGCTCTGGTGTAAGCAGTCTATACAAATTCAAGGTCACAGATTATTTGCTTTGTGATATTTGCAAATATTGTTAGTTTCTGAATAAATAACTGTACTTACTGCTGGGTTGCACACATATGTAGCAAATGCAATGTAAACCTAGTCCATTACAAACAACACGACCGGGTTCAGCATTGGTTAAATCGTTAGGATGATCCAGCATAAATCGTACAATATGGTTATAGTATTTCAAAATAAAATTGGAATCTGAGTTAGAGCTGCCAGTAATGGATTATTTAAAATGACTATAGCTCCACCTATATATTGTATTATTCTATACTTTAAATATTCTATAGTACTATGTTAAGCATCACTATATAACAAAACCGATCCTTTTCTTTTACATGTATACATGTTACGCCATTACTATGAAGCTGTACATAGTTTGCATTAGTAAATGACAATTGGTGCCCTCTAATTTAGTTCCATTCATTGAAAATGGATTAACAGCTGTTTGATGAAGAGCTGTGGTCCCCGCAAGTGATTTTTAATGTGATGTAACAAGGAAATTTGAATAATACTGCATGGACGTACCTGCTATTCACTCTGGCCTCTAGCCAGTGGACCTTTTTAGAGATTGTAGTCTCTAAGTATTCTGGGTTTCTAATAATGATGCTCCAAATCACATAGATGGCACATAGCAAAAAAAAAAGGAGATTGCTTGAGTGAATCTTCATGGCTGTGGCTGGTAGTTTCAAAGGCGATGGCTGAATCTCAGCCACTTCAATGGAAGTAAGTACCAAGCATGTACAGACCCTGTAATGATGGGACTTGCTAAGAGACAAATGATGCCATAATTACCTCTAGATTTTGTCACTTTGCTGCATTGGGGAGTCAACTTCTGTGTCTTGCTCCAGCCAAACTTGGAAATTCCATTCACTTCAAAGGCTCAAAGGTTTATTTACTATCAGAGAATGTATACAGTATATATCCTGAAATTTGTACTCTTCACAAGCATCCACAAAACCGGAGACCCCATAGAATGAACGATAGAAATATTGAAGCTCCGAAGACTCCCTTCCCCACCACTATTCTCACAAGCAGCAGCAACAGCATCAACTCCCCTCCCCACCCCCACTTACACCAGCAGTAACCCCGATGCCCCCTCCCCCTACATTGCAAGAAGCCCCCAAAAAGAGCTTAATCTAGAGTCTATCAAAACTACAGTCCATAACTGAGGACTGGTATCTCAGACAGGCTCTCTCTCTCTCTCCATCATCCCTGCAACAACAAAATCAGAGACCAGCATCTTATTGCTCCAATGTTACAATTTTCCATGTTGCTTCTCCAAGCACCCCCTCTCAAGGACCAGCAGGCTCTCACTGTCCATCAAAAAGAGGGAGAGAAGTCTTAGACAAGGATTTAGAAAGAATAAGTTAAGTAATTTTGAAGTAATTTATCTTTAATATAATGCTGATACAAGTGTGGTTCTCTGCATTTGGCCTGGGTGAATTTGGGTGACAAGTATGTGTTTCAAGTACAGGCCTGGATCAGTAAGATCTGGCTGATTTGATTGTCCAAGGTTTTCAAATAACCTAAATAAGCTCCAGCTGCTTTAACAATTACAGCCGATTATTATGAATTCTCATAAGATATCACGTTGTTTAGCAGCTCCATAAACTCTATCTGGGTCGCTGGCATTGTTTAGTGCCAGCTTTTTTCAGCTGAGTTGTAGGAAGGCTCTTTTCAATTTTGGTGCCCTTTTTTGTACGAACTGAGGTACTATTTACCTTCCTCTGCAACTGGGTCCTCAGCTTCCCAACTGGAAGACCACAAACTGTGCGGATTGGAAATAACATCTCTACCTCACTGATAATCAACACTAGCACACCTCAGGGATGTGTGCATAGCCCTCTGCTCTACTCTCTATATACCCATGACTGTGTGGCTAGGCACTCCTCAAGTACCATCTATAAATTTGCTGATGATACAACTATTGTTGGCAGAAATTCAGATGGTGATGAGAGGGCGTACAGGAGTGAGATGTATCAGTTAGTTGAGGGGTGTCCAGCAACCTTGCACTAACGTCAGTAAGGCCAAAGAGCTGATTGTGGACTTCAGAAAAGGTAAGGCAAGGGAATGCACACCAGACCTCATAAAGGGATCAGGTGGACAGAGTGAGAAACTTCAAGTTTCTGGGTGTCAACATCTCTGAGGGTCCATCCTGGACCCATCGTATTGATGCAGCTACAAAGAAGGCACAACAGCGGCTATATTTCATTGGGAGTTTGGGGAGATTTGGTATGTCACCAAAGACACTCACAAGTTTCTACAGATTTACCATGGAGAGCATTCTAACTGGCTACATCACCATCTTGTATGGTGGTGGGGGTGGGGGAAAGGAGGGAGCTACTGCACAGGATCGAGATAAGCTGCAGAGAGTCGTAAACTCAGTCAGCTCCATGGGCACTAGCCACTCTAGTATCCAGGACATCTTCAAGGGTGATGCTTCAAAAAGATGGCATCCATCATTAAGAACCTCCATCACCCTTATTTTCATTGCCACCATCAGGAAAGAGGTACAGAAGCCTGAAGGCACACACTCGATGATTCAGGAGCAGCTTCTTCCCTCTGCCATCCAATTCCTAAATGGACATTGAACCCATGAACACCACCTCACTAATATTTTATTTTTGCACTATTTATTTAATTTAACTATTAAATATATATTTACTGTAAATCACACTTTCTCTGTATTATTATGTATTGCATTGTACTGCCGCCACAAAGCTAACAAATTTCATGACATATACCGGTGATATTAAATCTGATTCCGATTCTTCCTCTTAAAGTTGCAAGCAGATTGATGACCACATTCCTGCTCTTTCATTGCCACTTGGAACTGTTATATATATATATATTTCTTTTCCTTTCGTATCCCATTCTGCAATTTCTTTAAACTTCAGCTATCCAGACTTCTTGACAGGCATCACTTACTTACCTCACCTGCTGACCTTCATGTACAAAATACACCAATGCATAACATTTTAAATTCTCTTCTTAGCGATAATGTAATTTGATGGTGTTGCCAGTCCAGATCTGTGCAATATCTTCCAATCCCATATTGCTGTGTACACTTATTATTCTCTGAGCTCCTGTGCATTCATTACACTGTTAGTATCGATGCCTTTAGCCTCACAAACCAAGTGCTACAGAATTTTCTGCCTATACCTATCTTTACTTAATGTCCCCCATAATACCTACAGCCTTGAACAAGGAATTTTATACCTAATTCTTGGCTTATTGTTCGTCCATGTCTGATGATTTTCTATTTTATGACTATTACCTAAAAGTAAAAAACATCAATTTAGTTTAATGCAATACGCACAAAATGCAGGGGGATCTCAGCAGGTCAGGCAGCATCTATGGAAATGAATAATTAGTTTAATAATTGGCCTGAAAGAAAATGTTTTGCTGCTTCCTGGTTGGCATGGTGAGTGCAGGCCATTGCTGAGAAATGGCAACAAGCTGTGCAAATACATATTCATGGATGGTGTTTGATGTAATCTTACGATTAATCTTTTTGTCTTCTCTTTACCAATGAAAATGTTAAAAGTTGTTCATTTCTGTGATATCTTGGAGTTATATTGAACATAATTTTTCTGACATTCAGTTTTAATTTTTGCTGAAAAACATAAGCCATACAAGTCTCTTGTTTAATAAAGAGAAATGGAAATATTGTATAGTGAGAATAGGACCACAGCAACCGAGGTTGAAGAGCACTAAAAATCTGGGCGTCCTCTCCATGACACTTGGAATTTTACTGATTCCTACCTGGATGTCCATTAGTACATGTAGCATCTTGTTCCGAATAAATCACTTACAGTTCTGGAATGGGAGACATTTTTCTACTATTGATGAAGGCAGACTTTCTGAGAAAACATGGTACACTAGAATGAGATGAAAATGAACATTTCAATCTATTCTTGACAAAATTGTTGAACATTTCAAGATTAGATGAGGTTCAGCAAGGTCAAAGTATATCAGGAGAAAGGCAGTGTGGATCCCTTCTTTATTGATCTCATAATATCTTAGAATCAGGCTCACCTCTATCCCAGGATACTGATGGACTTTTACCACTGTACCATTGAGAGCATACTCACCAACTGCATCGTATGCAATTGTCCCGTATCGGACCGCAAAGCACTCCAACGTGTGGTGAAAGCTGCCCAGCGGATTATCGGCACCCAATTGCCCACCATTGAGAACATCTACCATAAGCGCTGCCTGGGCAGGGTGAAAAGCATTATCAGGGATGCATCTCACCCTAACCATGGACCTTTCACTCTCCTCCCATCCAGTAGGTGCTACAGGAGCCTCCATTCCCACACCAGCAGGCACAGGAAGAGCTTCTTCCCTGAGGCTGTGACCCTGCTGAACCTCACATCACAGCGTTAAGCAGTATTGCACCCATATTGTACTGTCTCAGTACTCTTATATTTGTGTGCTGTAGCACTTACTTTTTATTCGCAGTTATTTTGCAAATAACACTATTCTTTGCATTTCTGGTTAGATGCTAAATGCATTTGTTTGGCTTTGTATCTGTACTTGGCACAATGACAATAAAGTTGAATCTAATCTAATCTAATTATCAGTGACATATGTTATTAAAATTTTTGTTTTATGGCAACAACACAACGAAGAACATAAAAATTACTGTAAGTTCCAAAAATAAATAAATACTGCAAAAGATGACAAGGGGGTAGAGGTCAGGTTCAGAAATCTGATGGGAAAGGGGAAGAAACTGTTCCTGAAGCTATGAGTGTTGGGTAACCACTGCTTAAATTAGCAACTGACCTTGGTCTCCTCCAATTAATGGAAAGGCACATTGCAGCTGGCTGAAGCAGATCTCAGGCAGCGAACTGTTTGACCATGTAGTCAAGAACTAATGGATGACTTGGGCTCTTGAATGAGATGATGAAAAGTAAAATTATGTGAATGGTTTATCTGAAGAGCTTCTATTCCTGAGTCTCTTCTCCATTTCTTATCAGATCCACAGTTTACTAATCAGAACACAAGCTGTGAGAGGTTTTTTTATGCAGCTGAGAAAGGAACACCTGTACAAGATTACTCTGTGCAAATTTGTCTGAATGCTCCCTTATTCTTTGGTTATTGTTCAAAATGACATATTGATTAATTAAATATCTCCAGTCATTTATAGTTGAAAAATACCATATTATATTTTTGAGCGCACTTGCTCCTTGAAAAAAAGAACGCTTCTGATTTCCAGATTATTTTCAGTTGTAAATGGATCCTTGGAAGTTGCCAAAAATAATAAATTTAGAACAATCATTAGTTATAGTGATTGCTGGGTTCATTTGATTGAAACAATTTGATGTCACGATTGCATTTATACTTGTAAGTAATTTTGAGGCACATTGGTGTTAGTTTTTTTAAAGGTAATTCTAAATCATCAGTCTATTAAAAAGCAATTGCTTTATAGGATGAATGTGCTCACTCACTTCATCAGAAAGTTAAGATATTTCACAGTTGTAAGATGATAATTATGCATGATACAGTCAGTTAGAAGCGTGCAGAATGAAACTCTGCATTAGTTACATCCCTTATGAATTTAAACTAGTCTGTAGCCACTCATTAAATAATAAATCTTATTGCCAGCATTAAGTGGATAACGTGATACTATAATATTAGTTACAAACACACTTTTATGAAATTCTTACTCCACTAATTTGATAGACAATCTTTTTTAAAGAGAATGTATTCAGTCAGAATGTCAAATGAGCATTATTCTTCTTCCTTGCACAAACTCAACCCTCATCTGGGATCTTTAACAGTAAGATCCCCCTCCTGTATCTTGAGATCCATAGACTTCATGTTGTCATTTATGGAAATGGCAATGTCTCAAATGAGAGTTCAGATCAATAATAAATATAAAAATAGCTGCTGATTCCAATTTGAGAATAAGGTAATTCTATAAAGCTCATAGAACCAGAACCACAGGAAATTCATATTTGTTGCTGCTCCTTTTTTAATGGATTCCTTGACCAACATATCTGCTAAATGTGAAATAAGCCGAAAACTAGAGCAGGATTTCATATCTGTGATAATTCCTGTGAGAATGAAAGCTGATTAGTGATGTAGAAGGTGACAATATTGTGCACGAACACTGGTAACACACTCACAATATGCTGGAGGAACTCAGCAGGCTAGACAGCATATAGGAAAAGAGTACTGTTGACGTTTCAGGCCAAAACCTATTGGCAGGACAGTGGGCTTTGGCCTGAAACATTGACTGTATTCTTTTCCTAGATGCTCTCTGGCCTGCTGAGTTCCTTCGGCATTTTGTGTGTGTTGCTCGGATTTCCCTTGTTTGTGACTGTTAACACACTGTTCAGTTTCAGCTACATACCATTGTGGGCAGCAGTTGGGCAGAGAACTGTTGCTCATCTGGTTTCTACTATTCCTTATGAATAATACCTTTGGCTTTATTATTCATTCACTGCAGCATGGAGTATGTTGAATTAAATGGTGACTTGTGAGGACCAGATAACACTTTGTAACATGCACAAAATGCTGGAGGTGCTCAGCAGGTCAGGCAGCATCTATGGAAAAAAAGTACAGTTGACATTTCAGGCTGAAACACTTCGGCAGGACTGGAGGGAAAATAAAAGATGTTGAGTAGATTTAAAAGGTGGGGGAGAGGAGAGAGAAGCACAAGGTGATAGGTGAAACTGGGAGGGGGAGGGGCGAAATAAAGAGCTGGGAAGATGATTGGTGAAAGAGATATAGGGCTGGAGAAGGGGGAGTCTGATATCGGAGGACAGAAGGCCATAGAAGAAAGAAAAGGGGGGTTGGGGGAGGAAGTATCACATAGAGGTACACGTGAATTTCTGTTCCTGCTTCTGTGGCACAGCAGAAACAATGGTGACATTTAATATAGCACAAAAAGGGCAATATGTCCGGTAGGAAGAAGATTTTTTCAGCTGTAAGGGAGAAGGTTGTAGGTTCACAATCCAGTGATTTGAACATATAATACAGGTTTTAGTATTAAGCTCATTAGCCACATTCATGAAGGAACTGAGAATTTGCTGTGCTCTGATGTGTCTCCTATATTTCAATAATACTTATAACTATCTGGTTGTAAATCACCTTGAGTATCTTGACATCCTGGAGGATTATACCTACAGTTCTCTTGTAGTATTTATAGATTCTGTTGTGATTGAAAAGCCACCATTAGGAACGTAACCACAATCAACTTAGAGTTTTTAAGACCCCTTTTCAGCTAATAGAATTTGCAAACTGTCTTTTTTTTGTTGCTAACATCCTTTCCCCAGATGTATAATTATTGCATAGCAATGTTTGTATACTGATTATCAACGTTTGCATAAAGAATTTATATAAAACATCCTTCATATTGATGTAATATCATTTCCACTGAATTTATTGTGCGTGTTTTGTATTTATATAAAATCTTAATGTTAGCGTGCATGAAATTGACTTGCACCTGTAAAATTGCATTAAGCAGGGAGTTAATAGTGGGATAATATTTAGTTCAATGTCACCGTAAAAATTAGTAGCAGGAGGCTTGATCCATTGTGCACTACTTGACAGCCTTAGACAGTCACACTCTTTCCATGCAGGGCTAATGACGTCTGGAGAAGTGGTGATCATTTATCTCCAGAACTGTGCTGGATGGAAGGCAACAGCCATACTTTCTCAATCTTGCAGTGTATCTTCATCACTCAGCCAGATTTCAGGGATGGGTACTCTGGGACAAAGGCTACTTACTAAATCTGGCTCATGAGGATGGTAAACATCAAAGCACAGGAGCACCACAAATGATGGAATCTCTCTGCGTGATATAATTTAGAACAAGCTACTAGACTGTAAAAACATTTCTGGCACTTTCTAGGATCTCAAAATAGGTTTAGGAAATGGGCAAAAGAAGCTCAGATGAATTTAAGTTTGAATTGAGTGGAATGAAGGATGGGGAGGCAGCCAAAAGTGTTTTGGAAAAATAAGGCATGAGATAATAAAGGACTTTATGAGAGTTGCACCACAGGTGTGCTGAAATAAAGCAGATTAGGGGAATTTTATGGAGATGGAAAAAGATTTTCTTAATTATAACATGAAAATGAGACCAAATTTGCAGCCATTCTGCTCTCCCATGCCCTTAGTGTGACCTGCATTGAGGGGCCAGTAACACTGAAGCCAGCTTTGTCACTTTTACTGCTGAAGCATTGCAGGAAACTGCTTCAGAAGTTGGGAGGTTCGCTAGTGCTACTCGGGAGGGTTTAAACTAGTTTGACAATGGGATGGGAACCCGAGCACCAAGTGGATGGAGAGGAAGGTAGATGTCAGGGCCAGTAAATATAACAGGCATGAGCAAAGCAATGGATACAATGGGATAGACAGTTGGAAGTGTGTGGATTTTAATGCTAGGAGTATTATGGGTAAAGGTAAAGAACTTAGATCATGGATCAGCACATGGAACTATGATGTTGTGGCAATTACAGAGACTTGGTTGAGAGAGGGACAGGAATGGGTGCTTAATATACCAGGGTTTCAATGTTTTAGAAAGGATAGGAGGAAGGTAGAAGAAGTGGGGAGGTTGCACTACTAATCAGGGACAATATCACAACTGCATTCAGAAGGGACATAATTGAGGGCTCGTCCACTGTGTTGGTAAGGGCAGAGCTCAAAAATAGGAAGGGTGTAATCACTCTGAAGGAATTGTACTACAGACCCTTCAATAGCCACTGGGATAGTGAGGAACAGAAATGCAGGCAGATTAAGGAAAGGTGCAAAAACAATAGTGTTGTTGTCATAGTGACTTCAACTTTCCTAATATAAATTGGGACCTTCACAGTGCAAGTGGTTTAGGTGGGGCAGATTTTGTTAGGTGCATCCAGGAGGCTTTCTTAAATCAATGTGTAGATAGTCCAACAAGAGGAAGGGTTGCTCTAGAACTAGTGTTGGGTAATGAGCTCAGACAGGTAACTGACAAGTGGGTGAATTGGGCGAACAGTTAGGAACAGTGGCCACAACTCCTGAAGTTTTAAGATAGTTATAGATAAGGATAAGTATGGACCTTGCGGGAGAGTATTAAATTAGAGCAGGTGTCATGTACACGCAACCCTGTAAAAGTATCAGCAGTAATTGAACACACCTGGAGTCTGGTTTTGCTGTTAACAATCACTATCTTATTAGCAACTACTAAAAATAGTAACTTAACCAGGTGATCAAAAGTTAGCAGTGTTATGCATATATAGTGTATAGATAAAGTTCCCAAACTTATTCAAGCTCAGGTGGCAAGAGTTACAGCCTTACAGTGGTGTGGTAAGAAAGTTCAGTTCAATCCTCAGGTTAATTAATGCAAGGTATTTGTAATCCAAAGGCGAATGTTGTGAGAAGGCAATTACGTCGCTATTCCACAGATTCCACGACAGCAATACAAAATAACAATAGCAGTAGGTTTTATCTCTGAAATTGTTCCACTCCACACACGAAGTATCACCGACAGTGATCTTCAATGAATATCCTTTCAACACAAGTGGTACCACACCCGAATTCAGCTACGGGACATCCTACAGTGGTGGCCACAGGATACTCAAACCGAGTCCACGTATGGATTATCACCAACAGTAGCTTATCACAAAGGGGACCCTCTTCCAGGGAAAACTACCACCCAGGCAAGGGCAGACACACCGGTAGATTCCACAAGGTTACCCCTAATGTGATAGCCACTCATCCAGTTCCACGACATACAAAAATAACTCCAACAGTGATTTGCCACAGGGGTACCAGCTTCCAGTGAAATACCGACTCACTGGTGTCTTCCATTGACCGAATCCATCTTGACTCTGAGCATGTGTCTCTCTGTGTCTGTCTGTAAGAGGATCATCTGACCTTGCTTATTCAAAACAAGCCGCGAGAAACCATAAACATCATTGTCCATCAAATAACTCCACCTCTGTCACCATAGTAACAAAGCAATTTTGCAGTCAGTAGAAATCCAAAAGTCAGTCTCATTCTCTCAGTGTGTTAAAGTGACAGTCCACAGAAAAAATGAACCCTGGGGGTATATAACACAGGGCAAACTACAAAAGCATTAGGTATGAATTAGGCACTTCTGGTCAAGATGTCGCCTACGTACAATGCTCCTTTGGTCAACATCTGCAGGATGGATCATGAAACCATATATTTCACTTCTTTTACGTCTTACATTTGTTCTTCATCTTGAATGTGACTCTGGAACTGTTGCAGCCTGTGATTTGCTGTTTGGAGATCGTTTGGATGTTTCAGCACTCAGCAGTCTGAGAGGCAGCATGCGTGAACCTCGTGGCAAGAATGCTGCAGGACGGCTGTGGGGCACGAACCAATGTTCGACTCATTTTTGGTGATTAAAGCTTCCAGTTTTCATCAAATAAAGCAACGAGGGAGATTGGAATATCGAGGTGAATGTGGAAAGTGAGTGTTGGCTGCCTGCCTTTTGATCACTGGTGAGATCACTGCTGGAGAGGGGAGGCTGCCTTTTGATCGCTGGTGGGATCGCTCAGCTTCAGAGAGGGAAGACTGCCTTTGATCGCTGGTGGGATCGCTCTGCTAGGGAGAGGAGAGGCTGCCTTTTGATCGCTGCTGGGATTGTTCTGCTATGGAGAGGGGAGACTGCCTTTTGATTGCTGGTGGGATCGCTGAGATTCAGAGAGGGGAGACTGCCTTTTGATCACTGGTGGGATCGCTCTGCTTTGGAGAGGGAAAACTGCCTTTTGATCGCTGGTGGGATCGCTCTGCTACAGAGAGGAGAGGCTGCCTTTTGATCGCTGGTGGGATTGTTCTGCTATGGAGAGGGGAGACTGCCTTTTGATCACTGGTGGGATCGCTCTGCTTCAGAGAGGGGAGGCTGCCACCGTGCCTGGAGAATGTTGCTCAGGTTTTCTACCTTTAGGATATGTACTTGGACTATAGACCTTTTTTGAGTCTTATAGTTTTTTATGTTCTGTGTTTCTCACCCAACCTTTCTCATTTTCTGTGTGCAGGGGAGGGGGAATTTGGAGGCTGAGATGTTTGTTTTGTTTTTTTTTGTGTGAGGAGGAGGGATTTGAGGATTGATGATTGTACTGCCATTCTTTTCTTTCTTGATTTCGTGGCTATCAGGAGAAGAAGAATTTCAGAGTTGTATACTTTGATAATAAATGAACCTTTGAACATTGGAAACTTTGAACTAGGGAGAATTAATTGGAAATGGCTGTTCTTCATCAAGTCCACATCCGACATGTGCACGGTGTTTAAAGACTGATTGCACAGAGTACAGGACAGGTATGGTCCAGTCAGAAGGAAGGATAAAGATGGCAAGGTAAGATGAACTTGTTTGTTTAAAGAGGTGATGAATTTAGTCAAGAAGGAAAAAGAGAAGTATGTAATGTTTAGGAAGCTGGAATCAAACAGAGCACTTGAGGATAAGCCAGGAAGGAACTCAAGAAAGCCAGGAGAGACTATGAAAAATCCGTGGGAGGTAGATTAAAGGGAATCACAAGGCATTCTATACACGCATCAAGAGCAAAGGGATAACTGGGGAGAGGGTAGACCACTCTTTCAGAGGATAGGGAGAAGGTAAGATAAAGAGGGGAACATTAGTTTGGCTGCAGAGGATGTGGGTGAGATTCTTAAAGAGTACTGCATGTCAGTAATTACCAAACAGAAAGATATGGAGGATAGGGAGATCAGTGCTAAGCATATTAATATGCTGGAGCATTTCAAACTGAAGGAGGAGGTAGAGCTGGGTCTCTTAAAGAGTATTGAGGTGGATATGTCCCCAGGGCCTGATGGGGTATACTGCTGATTATTAAGGGAGGGAAGAAAAAAGATTGCTGTTGCTTTGACCAATATTTTGTGTCTTCTCACAGGCCACAGGCGAGGTCCGGGGGGGTTGGTGAGTAGCTAATGTTGTTCCAGTGGTACGGAGGTTACTTGAGAGATTTCTTAGGGATAGGATTTATGAGCATTTGGAAAATCATACCACAAGCAAGAGACAATCTGCAGATGCTGGAAATCTGAACAACACACAAAAAATGCTGGAGGAACTCAGCAGGCCAGGCAGCATCTGTGAAAAAAAGTACAGCTGCTGTTTTGGGCCAAGACCCTTCAGCAGGATTGGAGAAAGAACGCTGAGGAGTGGGAGTTCAGTGAAACTCTTTCTCACCGCTGCCCTGCTGTGATTCCTGATGCTCTCCTACTCCTTGACCACGTGTTACTACAGCCATGTATCCTTTCTGGGAACATGTCCAATAAAGCACCCCACCCCCCCAACCTCACCCCCTCTCCATTTCCCATCCTGGTGTCGGAGGCAAGGTTACTGCTTTTACTGCAGGGAAACGGGTCACCTGCAGGTCGAATGTCCCAGGCTGCAACCGTCGGGAAACTATGAGGACCATCTAGTGTCAGGGAGGATTGTTACAGTCATGGCCACTATTCCCAGTTCCACAGATTCTGGTTTCGTGCTGAAGGTGAAGCTCACCTGAGGTAAGAGCTTGAGGTAGGTGAAGGTTTTTGTGGACTCGGGGGCAGCAACATACCACTGCGAGAGTTGAGTTAATCGTTGCCCACCGCTGCCTTGGACAGCCATCTGCTAGGTTCCAGGCAGATCCAGCAGAGGATAGGGGGTCATATGGAAGACAATAGTTTCCATATTTTTGACTCTCCACTCATACCCCTGATCCTCAGGCACCTCTGGCTGTCCCAGCGTTACCCATCCGTGGACTGTGATCCGGTCATTGTAAGAGAGGTTCATTGCGGCATGGTCTTCCGACACTCAGATTCTCCTGTGACTTAAGGCTTCCACTCGCTAGGTCCTAAGGAAGGGAGAGCCTTCCGTACGCTGATCCTTAAAACCTGTTCCCAGGGGCGGGGGAAGGGGTGGAAGAACCGTCTGTAATGCCTTGCAGCCATTGTTCTTACGAAGGAACTTTGTGAGCATAGGGAGAGGACTTGCAGGTCTGTTGAATCACCCCTGTCAACTAAGAAGCCTCAGGAGTCATCCTCGAAGGGAGGCAGAAGGAGATAGTAACTCCCAGGCCGGTTGAAATCCCTTCTGTGTAGAAGGACTTGGGAGATGTCTTCAGCAAGGGAAAGGCCTCAACTCTTCCTCCGCACCGACCCTACAACCGTGCGATAGACCTGCTGCCCAGTACTTGTCCCCCACGGTGTCGATTGTACGCACTCTCAGGCCCAGAGAGAAGCAGAATGGAAAAGTATATACAGGAAGCTCTTGCCATGGGCTTCAATCAGCCCTCCAACTCACCCGCCAGTGCAGGCTTCTTCTTTGTACAAAAGTAAGATTGGAAGCCTGCGGCTGTGCATTGATTATAGAGGATTAAACTGCATAACAGCCAAGAATCGCTACTCCCTTCCACTCATGAATATGGCTTTTGAGACGCTCCAAGGAGCGAGGGTATTTGCAAGACTAGACCTACAGAGTGTATGCAATCTGCTCCATATTAGGGAAGGCAATGAGTGGAAAACTGCATTCAATATACCAACAGGGCACTAGAAGTAGTTGGTTATGCCCTTCGGCCTTACAAACACTCCACCCATTTTCCAAGTTATTATAAATGTTTGTGCTCCAGAATACTCTCCATAAGTATGTTTTTGTCTACCTGGATGGTATCCTAATCTTCTCTAAGTCCATAGAGGAGGATGTCACTCATATCAGCAACATTTTAAAGAGGCTTCTAGAACATGGACTTTATGTCAAGTTGGCACAGTCAGAGTTTCACATGACGACTGTTTCATTTTTGGGTTTCATCATCTCCAATGGCAATCTCAAGATGGACCCTACCCAGACCTAGGCAGTCAGAGACTGGCCACCACCATCCAGTATCAAACAGGTCCAGTGATTCCTGGGGTTTGCTAACTTCTACTGGAAGTTCATCAAGAGTTTCAGCTCGGTGGCAGCTCTGCTGACGGTGCTAACTAAGAAATCCATGTGCCCCTTTGTCTGGATGATTGAAGCGGAATGGTGAACTGGACTTGTGCACATTCTTCTCCAGGCGGCTATCCGGGCAGAGAGGAGCTATGACATCGGGAACTGGGAGCTTCTTACGGTTAATTTAGCTTTGGAGGAATGGCGTCACTGGTTAGAGGGGGGCAAGAACCCTTTTTTTGTTTGGACTACACACACTACACGCAAACCTGGCTTATATTCAGGAGGCCAAGAGGCTGAATCCAAGGCAGGCCAGGTGGGATTTGATCTTTAACAGCTTTGAATTCATCCTGACCTACCGACCGGAAGCCAGATGCCCTGTCCTGTCAGCTTGATGAACCGGAATGAGAGGAGCAACCTACCACCATTCTGCCTCTGGCCAGGGTGGTAGTGCCAATTCACTGGCGAATCGACGTTCTTGTTCACAAGGCCGAAGCACAAAGTGAGTTTCCTAAGAACGGTTCTCCCGGTCAGCTGTTTGTCCCAAGTTCAATCCGGTCCCATTTACTCCAATAGGGACATTTGTCAAGATGACCACACACCCAGGTATTGGCAGAACCCTCGAATTTATCAAGAGGAGGTATTGGTGGCCCAGAACGATGAAAGAGGTTTGGAAGTACATGCAGACATGTGAGGTGTGTGCCCAGAACAAGGAACCCTGTACCTGACCTCACAGGCTACTCCACTCCCTACCTGCTCCAGGAAGACCTTGGGCACACGTCCCCATGGACTTTGTCATGGGTCTCCCACCATCTAAGGGGAAGTTGGTCATCATAGAAGTTGTCGATAGGTTTCTGAAAGCTTGCAAGTTCATTGCCTTGAAGAAGCTACTGTTGGCGGCAGAGATGGCTGAGATTGTCCTGGACCAGGTCTTTAGGATCCATGGATTCCTGGTGGACGTTGTATTGGATTGTGGTCCACAATTTATGTCACATTTCTGGAGGTTGTTCTGCAAACTGATAGGGTCAACAACAAGCATTTCCTCTGGGTTTCACCAGCAGTCCAATGGCCAGATGGAGCAGACCAACCAGAATTCTGAATGTACCCGAAGCTGCCTGACCTTGGAAAGACCAGACAAGTAGTGTGACCACTTACGTGGGCAGAGGTCGCCCAGAGCACCTTACGCCATTCGGCGCATGGGATGGCACCGTTTGCGTGCCAGTGTGATTATCCTCCGCCTCTCTTTCCAGAACAAGAGGCTGACGTTGGGGGTTCTGCTGCCGAAGATCTCATCAAACGTTGCAAGTAAAGATGGATTAGGCCAAGAAAGATTCTGCTGGACTCTACCTTGAAAGCGGAACCAAGGCAAACGAAAAGAGAAGACAGAGACCTGCTTTACAACCTGGGAACAGGTCTGGCTGTCTGCTCAGTGATTTGCATCTCCAAGTGGAATCTAGAACGTTGGTGTCTAAGTTCATTGGACCCTTTGAAATCCCGAGGAGAGTAAACCTGATGGCTTACACCTTGAAGCTCCCCAAGATCCTAAAGATCAATCCCACTTTCCACAGCTCTAAATTAAAACCCGTCTGCTCCAGCTCCTTAGCAACACCTCCACCTAGGTTTATCGAGGAGGAACAGGTCGTCACAGTGAATAGACTTTTGGACTCTCAGACTGATCAAGGAGTTTGGCAATATCTCATAGATTGGGAAGGATTTGGAGCCGTGGAGAGGTGCTGGGTGCCCAAAAGTGGCATCTTGGATCTAGCTCTCATCCACAATTACCATCACCGCCTCTACCAGCAATCAGGGCTGTCAGGAGTCGGCTGTTGGGGACGGGTTCTTGTTATGGGATGCCCCCAACCACACCAGCTTCCGGGATTTAGATGTTCATACTCCCTGGATGTGGCCCCGCTAATTGGTAATAATGTTTCCCGTGGTGGGAGAGTCTCGGGCAACAATGCACAGCCTCAGGATAGAGGGGCGCCCTTTCAAAACAGAGATGCGGAGAAATTTCTTTCACCAAAGGGTGGTGAATGTGTGGAATTTGTTGCCACATGCAGCTGTGCAGGCCAGGAGGTTGTGAGATTGATAGGTTCTTGATTGGACATGACATCAAAGGTTATGGGGAGAAGGCCGGGAACTGGGGTTGAGGAGGAGATTAGAAAAAAAACGATCATCCATGATTGAATGGCGGAGCAGACTCGATGGGCCAGATGGCCTAATTCTGCTCCTATGGTCTTTTGTCTTATGTTTCAAGTGCCAAGAATTGAGTATTTAAGCAACATCTGGACTGTAGCTCGGTGCTCAGTTGCAAGCCTACTTGTGATATTGTCTAGCGTTTGTTTTGAGCTCAGATCCAGTGTAATACCATGTCTCAAACCTTGTTTTGGGTATCCAGCATTTGTGTCCAATTCATCCTCATCAAGGACTCTTGTCACAGAAGGTGTCAGAATGTGAGAGAGACACTGGTAGAAAATGTGTGGGTCTACCCAGAAGGCCATGATGTCAGAATTTGGAAATATTGTTGATAGTGGATTATAACTATGAAGGAGTATTTTGAACATCCCAGAGATTACATGGGTATAACAGAGACCTGAACAGACATGCACTGATTTCAAATAGGGTTCTTTTACTTCAGCATGCTGAATGAGATTGATGATAAATTATTAAAATCCTTATCCTCAGTCCCTTAATATGTCCAATTAGACAACAGTCAGCATTTGTGCTAAATCTCTTATTTCAACAACCTCATCAAACTTTGAAGTATGGCTCTCAAATTCAACAGAAGTTGACGGCAATAGCTCTGGAGAAACTGCAAGTCTACGTTTCTATGACAGACTGAATCGGAGGTGAAATTGGTAATATGAGAATACAAAGACTAATCCTTCTTTCTCTGGAGAAGGCTGCTTGTGATATAGTGTAAGATGGAATTTTATAATATGATTTTGAAACCTTTAGCTTGTGCTTGTATACTATAAGTGGAAAATCTATCGGTTGAAAGTTTTGCTTTTGAAAGGGGCTTGGTTGTTATTTTTGATAACATTTGCTCACTTCATTTAGTATAGACTCTTGATTTGTTGAGGTTGGAAGGATCTTGAAATTTATATGTGATTTGATTGGTTTTCAATTTACTGAATAGTCTGGTTCATGGAATGCTGACACATTTCATATTAATCATCATCTAATAATAATGGCTGGCAAATGCTAATCAAGGGAGAATTGATTTTTAATTTCATTTCTGATTCACTGGGCTCTTTTACCTAAGAGGTGCTGGTAATTAAAATCAAGGGCTTAATATAACAACCTGTGTAGATTGCATCTAGCAGTAACCTTTAGTCATAGTTCTGCAAGATTTCAGTTGTGAATACTATCCTTGGGACACAGGGGACAGGTTTTTAATACACTGGATATTGCTTTCAAAGTGCTCTAATTAACTAAATTAATAATGCATTTTAGATCTCCTCATAAAGGAGTATTTGAATTGCCTTCAGAAGAATTAAAATGCTTGGTCCATGACTGATGATTATTTTGCAAACTTTGTATGATTATAAATCAAAAAAACATTACATTGGTGATTTTTCCAAAAGAAAATTTTAAAATAGTGTGATTTTCACTCACTTTAACATTCTGTTCAATATTATGAACTCTGTCATGATGAGTCTTTATTCCAAATTCTATGCTCAATATCACTTTCTGTATAACAATCTCACTGCAGCTGGATACTCATTGCAGAATTCTTTCTGCATGATTCCTAAATGATAACTTAGCAGATCTATTTAATGTTACAACCTATCACAAGTTTTATGGATACTAGACCAAATTGAAATTTAAAATGTTCATGAATGATCATTGCTAGTATGACTATTTTGAAATATAGTTTCTTATCTTATTTGTATAATGGTGCCAATTTAACTGGAAACTTTCTCTGTAATTGAAAGGTAAAAATTGCAACTTTGAAATATAAACTGAAAGTTCTTACTTGGAAATAGAATTAACATTTTGCATCAATAAATTTTCATCAGAACTCTTCATAGATGTTGTCTGGCCTGCAGAGTATTTCCAACACTTACTGTTTCTATTAAATTGAATATTCTTTATACATTTTGAAGTAAATTTTCAACTTGCCATTGTGGACATTCAGCTTTATTGTGATTGACAATGTAGTAGTTATCTGAATTTTCTCTCCACTGTTTTTAAGTTAAAATTGCTAGATAATTGAATGGAGTATTTTATGCTGTGGGTAAGTGGAAAAACCTAAACTATTGTTAAATGCTGAAGATCAGTAAACTTCTTCAAGGTGTTTGTTGACTGTTGCCTTTGTTCATCGCTGTCCACATACTTGATGTGGTAGTTTATCAGTATGTCTGGTTTATCTGTGTTAGGGAATACAAAACACTCTTGGAAAGAAAAGGAGGCAAAGAGATGTTCTATATTTCATCTCAAAACCCACAATGATCTGAACAGAATAAAAACAGTAAGCAAAGTATAATGAATATTTCTGTATGAATTATACGAGGGGTGATTGATAAGTCCGTGGTCTAAGGTAGAAGGAGTCGATTTTAGAAAACCTAGCACATTTATTTTTCAACATAGTCCTCTCCTACATTTACACACCTAGTCCAGCGGTCGTGGAGCATACGGATCTTGGACCTCCAGAAAGTGTACACAGCAAGGGTGATTGATAAGTTTGTGGCCTAAGGTAGAAGAAATGAGTTATACAGCTTTCGTTACATGCACATGCAGTTCAACTCTTTGAGTGATTATGCAGAAAGTTTGAAGTTAATAACTCATCTCCTTCTACTTTAGGCTATGAACTTATCGATCATCCCTGCTGTGGACACTTTCTGGAGGTCCAAGATCCATATGTTCCACGACCGCTGGACTAAGTGTGTAAATGTAGGAGGGAACTATGTTGAAAAATAAATGTGTTAGGTTTTCTAAAATTGACTCCTTCTACCTTAGGCCATGAACTAATCAATCACCCCTCATAAAGCCAAAATCTAACTAGGATCTTATCCTTTCTGGCCAGGTGATGCTGGGCTAAGAGTGAATGGGCTATTGAGCTACTGCCTGCCTGATCTACAATATTACAACACACCAAATGATTCAGTAATAAAGTTCTAGGACAAGAGGGAACAACTTCAGGTTAGAGGAGTGTCCATTTAAAACAGATGCAAATAAATTTCTTTAGCCAGAGAGTGGTGAATTTGTGGAATTTGTCACCACAGGCAGCTGTGGAGGTCAGGGCTTTGGGTATATTTAAGGCAGAGATTGATAGGCTCTCGATTGACCAGGGCAGCAAAGGTTATGGGGAGAAGGCTGGGGAGTGGGGCTGAGGAGGGGGTAAAAGGATCAGCTATGATTGAATGGCGGAGCAGACTCAATGGCCTAAATAGCCCAATTCTGCTGCAATGTCTTATGGTCTTAAAAAAGACCTTTATTGGGAAATTGGTCATTACACATTTGAGAGACATTATCATAAATTCTAATTTTAAAAAAATGATCATGATAAGCACTCAAGAGCAAAAACACAGTGCCAAAAGTCATCAGGTGCAAAATGCTTGCTTCAAATCAGAAAAATTCAGAGCATAATTTAATTTTAAGATCATGAAAAATATATTGTTGGAAAAGGTGCATGAATCAGTATGGAATATGACCTCCTGTGGTGTTTTGAACAGACTCTTTTCTACCAAAGAACATCACAGGAGAATTCAGTATGATGAGATCAATTCCATGTAATGTAAGACAAGAGGATATTTTGGCCAGCAGGATCTCATTGATACCTTCACTTAACTGTAGAATTCTTTTCTAAAAAGAGTTACCATGTTTGACTGAATATATATACTGCAGTTTCCAATTCTGTTGCATAGTTTATTGCAATATTTCACACCAGCTTTTGAAATTGCACACAGCTGTAACATGCCATCTGTGCAGTGCAAGTCATAAGCAGCCACAAAGAGTCTAGCAATGCTATTTTAACAGACGATAAAGTACAAAATCCACAAAGATACAAGTGCTAAATGTCAAAAGAAACAATGATTGGGGTTCAAAATGTTTATTTCCATCAAAACAGGAATTTATAATCAGCTTTCAGATTTTGATTGTTCATTTTATTTCCTGAAAACTGCTTGGTACTCATAACTAAATAACGTGGGTATAAAAAGGTGTAATTTATTTTCCCAACCTATAAGCAGTGGTATATTGGCCAAAGGTTTTGATCTATGCGTGGTGATGAACAAGTCTGGAGGAGGTGAAGGGGTAGGAATTTGTGAAAATAACTCAAATTTCATCAGTGCTTGACATAATTTCATACAGTTTCAGACAACTTGGATACTTTGTCTACTTGCAAATTAATAGCTGAAGCTTACAGTTTGCAGTCAAACATGGAATAAGTTTCAATAAACATAGAGTCTCTTTGCATCATGGCATATTTAGGCCAAGACAGCTCAAGAAGTTATGAGTTCCATGATATGAAAAAGTGAAGTTTCCCGTCTGTGATTAGCTACCATCAGGCCATTTGGCAGCCAGTTCAGCAGCCAGTCACTAGAAAATATCCCAGGTAAGAAGTTCATCACATGAAATATTGGGTTAGTTGACTTCTTTAAGTGAGATAAGTTCTCATCTGCATTTTAAACATTGCTTACTTATGTTAGGTTATCTCTCCTGGAATCATTTTGTGCATAGGTTAGTGTAACAATCCTTGTGAAATTGTTTTGTGAAGCTTGCTTTATTACTAAAGCAGAATATTCAGAGACCAACTAGATTTTAGCTGAAAGTTACAAACTGGGTTCTGAATGAGAGAGCTGAAGAAATTGTGAATGCATTCAAAAACCATTAGATTCTGGAATGGTTCCAGAGGACTGGAAAATTGGAAATGTCAGTCCACACTTTAAGAAGGGAGGAAGGCAGAAGAAAGGAAATTACAGGCCAGTTAGCCTGGTTGGGAAGATGTTGCAGTTCATTATTAAGGTTGAGGTTTTGGGGTATTTGGAGGCGCATGATGAAATAAGCCAAAGTCAGCATGGTTTCCTTAAAGGGAAATCTCGCCTGGCAAATTTTTTTGGAAACCTTTGAGGAAATAACAGGCAAGATAGGCAAAGGAGAGTCAGTGGATGTTTACCTGGATTTTCAGAAGGCCTTTGACAAGGTGCTGCACATGAGGCTACTTAAAAAGTTAAGAGCCAATGGTATTACAGGAAAGTTGACTGACTGGCAGGAGGCAAAGATAGGGAATATAGGGGACCTTTACTGCTTGACTGCTGGTAACTAGTGATGTTCTGCAAGGGTTGGTGCTGGGGTTGCTTCTTTACATGTTATGTATCGATGATTTAGATGATGGAATTAATTGCTTTGTGGCCAGATTTGCAGATGATACAAAGATAGGTGGAAGAGCAGGAAGTGTTGAGGAAGCTGGGACTCTGCAGGAGGACTTAGACAGACTGGGAGAATGGGCAAAGAAGTGGCAGATGGAATACAGTGCAGGGAAGTGTATGGTCATGCACTTTGGTGGAAGGAATAAAGGCATAGATTATTTTATGAACAGGGAGAAAATTTAAAAAAATCAGAGCTGCAGAGGAACTTGGGGGTCCTTGTTAATGATTTCCTATAGGTTACCTTGCAAGTTGAGTCAATTGCAAGGAAGCCCAATCAATGTTAGCGTTTGTTTTAAGAGGACTAGAATATAAGAGCAAGGATATCATGCTGAGGCTTTTTAAGGCATTGGTAAGACCCCACTTGGAGTATTGTGGGCAGTTTTGGGTCCCTTGTATAAGAAAAGATGTGCTGGTATTGGAGAGGGTCCAGACGTGGCTCACAAGACTGATTCTGGGGTGGAAAAAAGCCTGTATTTGCTGAGGTTTAGAAGAATGCAGTGGATCTCATTGAAACTTATCAAATATTGAAAGGCCTAGGTAGAGTGGATGTGGAGAGGATGTTTCCTATAGTTTAAAGTTCAAAGTTCAAAGTAAACTTACTATGGAAGTACATGTATGTCACTTTCTTGTTACTTTCTTGTGGACACGCTCAGTAAATCCAAGAAACATCACAGAATCAATGAAAGACCCATCCAACAGGATGGACAAGCAACTACAGTGCAAAAGGCAACAAACTGTGCAAATACAAAATAAAAAAATAGAATTAATAATAATACTAAATTAATTAATAATAATACTAAATAAATAATAAGTATTGAGAATCTGAGATGAAGTGTCCTTGAAATTGAGTCCATAAGTAGTGGGAAAAGTTCATTGATGGGGCAAGTGAAGTATCCTCACTTGCTCTAGAGCTTGTTGGTTGAGGGGTACAGTTCCTGAACCTGATGGCATGGGTCCTGTGGCTCTCGTACGTTCTTCCTGCTGGCAGCAGCAAGGACAGAGCATGGCCTGAATGCTGGGGTACTTGCTGGATTCTGGTTTTCTGCGGCATATAGATGTGCTTAGCTGTGGGGAGGGTTTTACCTGTGATGGAATAGGATTTTCCATCCAAGGGCATTAGTGTATCTATACAAGATCATAATACAACCAGTCAATGTACATTATACTTTATTGTTGCCAAATAATTGATACTAAAGCACACAATCATCACAGCGATATTTGATTCTGCGCTTCTAGAAGTTTGTCAAAGTTTTAGATGTCATGTGGAATCTTTGCAAACTTGTAATGAAGTATAGTGGGTGAGTCTAGGACCAGATGGCACAGCTTCAGAATAGATGGATGCCCATTGACAATAGAGACCAGGAGAAATTTCTTTAGCCAGAGGATAGTGAATCTGTGGAATTCATTACAACTGACAGCTGTGGAAGCTAAGTCCATTGACTATATTTAAAGCAGAAGTTGATAGATTCTTGATTAGTAAGGGTGTCAAAGATTATGGGGAGAAAGAAAATGGGGTTGAGAGGGATAATAAAACAGTCAGGATGGAATGCTGGAGTAGAATCAGTGGGCTGAATTGGCCTAATTCTGCTCCTCTTATGGTCTTATGTAAAATATAGGTGTTCACAAAATATATACCCAGCACAGGTTTTAAAAATTACATACATACTGCATGCAAGCCTAGCACCTTGGTGACAATTAAATATATTGAGAATTACAGGGATGTTTTTATACTCCTGCATTTTCAATTAGTGTAGTTGTACCATCTGTTTTATATTTAATATTTCAGTAATATTTGGTTAATATTGTAAAAGTATTGTTTGATTGAGCATGCTGTTTGTTTACAATTTATTATGGGTTATATGTAAAAAAATATCTGAATGGTGTAAGTCATTACACCATCATGTCATAACAGCACCTCACTAAAGTAAAATGATATAGACGTGTATCTTGGGCACCTATATTTTTCTTTTAATTAGTTTTTGAAGTTATAAACATAACAGTGGTGAAGAGGTAGTTTTGAAACGAACCTGAGATGACTATCTACCTGTTGAAGTGTAGCATGTCTTTCTTTTTCGGAAGAAGGGGAGAGACTGTTGAGTTAAAAAAGGGCAGCAGGTGTTTCTTTGGGAGCACATTGAGATTAAGTTTAAAAAAAAAGGCAGAAAGACAAGATTCATAGATTCATAAACAATGAGTACTGGGTAATAATAAGGATACAGTAAATACAGAAAAGCAGCAATGGCTGGCTGTATCAGCAAGGTAGATGTGTTTGATTGTACAACTGATTGCATGATGTATACTGAATGAATTGAACAGTATTTTGAAGTGAAAGAAATAGCCAATGGACAGTGAGTGCCAGTGTTATTGAGTGTGATAGGTGGAAAGGCATACAGGTTGCTTAGAAGTTTGACTGCTTCAACCAATCCAGCCGAAATGAGCTTTGCTGATATCATGAAAGCATTGCAGGAACATTTAGAACCATTGTTGATTGCAAAATGCATTAGGTTTCATAAGTGGAATCAAAAGGAAGGTGGGTCTATTTCAGCCAATGTCACTAAGATTGTCAGTTCTGTGATGGGTTTAATGAGGCACTGTGAGATTGCTTAGTTTATGGAATTTTACAAGAAAACATTCAAAAATAGCTGCTGACTGAAGCACAACTTATATTTAAAAGAGTAGTTGAAACTCCTGTATCAATGGAAACAGCAGCCAGAGACACAATTGAGTTGCAGTCAAGAATGAAAGTGAGCATGAATGAAATTGCAATGTATATTGCAATTCACTACACTGCACAACCAACAACTCACCAGCTATGCTGTTTCTAGTTGTCAAACCCAATCTCAGAAGGAGTATGCAGGACAAACAGCTGAGACAAATTTAAGGCTTCTCAATTAAGGAGGTTTGATAATTCACTCCTGGACAAGCAGTCCTGGTGAAGGTCTACAGAGGTGATCAAAAGTGGGTACTTAGAAATATTAAGGACACAACTGGAGCACTCTCCTACACAGTGGAGGTTGCATCTGATGTCATCTGGAGAAGACACATCGATCAGCTGAGGAGAGCAGAGTCAATTGTTAGCAAAGATTGACTGATTGGTGGGAGGCAAAGAGTTGGAATAAAGGGAACCTACTCTGGGTAGCTGCCTGTGACAAGTGGGGTTCTGCAGGGTATGGTGTTGGGACTGCTTTTTTCACACTACATGTCAATGATCTGGATGGCAGAATTCATGGCTTTGTGGCCAAGTTTGCAAATGATACAAAGATAATGGAGGAGCAGGTAGTGTTGAGGAAGCAGGGAGTCTGCAGAAGGACTTGGACACATTGGATGAATGGACAAGGAAGTAGCAGATCAAATATAGAGTAGGGAGGTTTATGTTCATGCACTTTGGTAGAAGGAATAAAGGTGTAGACTATTCTCTAATCATAGAGAAAATTCAAAAATCAGAGATGCAAAGGGAGTTTGGCGTTCTTGTGCAGGATTTCCTAAAGGTTAATTTGTAGATTGAGTCAGTGGTAAGGAAGGCAAATGCAATGTTAACATTCACGTTGAAAGTACTAGAATATAAGAGCAGGGATGTAATTCTGAGACTTTATAAGACATTGGTTATAGCCCATTGGGAGTACTGTGAACTATCTGGGGCTCCTTATGCAAGAAAGGTTGCTCTGATATTGCAGAAGGTCCAGACGTGAATGTTTCTGGGAGTGAAAGGGTTAACACGTGAATTGCATTTTATGGTTCTGGACCAGTACTTGCTGGGGTTTAGAAGAATTGTGGGAGGGGGTGGTGGGGGTCTCATTGAAACCTATGGAATATTGAAAGGCCTAAACAGGGTGGACGTGGAGTGGATATTTCCTGTAGTAGGTGGGTCTAGGACCAGCGAGCATAGCCTCAGAATAGACAGACATCTTTTTCAAACAGAGATGAGGAAGAATTTCTTTAGCCAGAGGGTGGTGAGTCTATGGGATTCAAAGCCAGGGATGGCTGTGGAGACCAGGTCAGTGAGCATATTTAAACAGAGGCTGGCATGTTCCTAATTAGTCAGGGTGCCAAAGGTTACAGAGAGAAGGAGGGAGAACGGGGTTGAGAAGGATAATAAATCAGTCATGATCATATGGCGGATCCAGAGCTGATGAGCCGAGTGGCCTAATTCTGCTATTATGTCTTGTGGTCTTAAGATGCTGAAGCCTTAATTCAAAATAGATTAAATTTGGTAGGAACAGAATAAAATAATTGGAACATTTGAACTATTTCCTGCATTTCCAGAGTCAGCTCCTACAACTACCAGGGAGAAAGCTTCAGAACCTAAGATTACTTCACACCATAAGACTTGCTTGCCAAGCACAGTGACACCCCTTGTCTGGAAAGACACTATCTCACCAATAAGAGATCCTCCATAGTGATTAAATCTTTAGGCCTGAATATGATAATTTAAAATTTACTATGCTGTGGATATCTATATAATGATTGTATTATATAGTACACTGTATATATGCTATATATGTATATAAGTTGAGATGTATTCTATATTGCAGCGGTCCCCAAACACCGGGCCGCAAAGCATGCACTACTGGGCTGTGAGGAAACGATATGATTTGGCGATAGGAGTCAGCTCCACCTTTCTTCATTTCCTGTCACGCCCACTGTTGAGCTTGAACACACGCGAGGTCATTACACACGCGTCATCCATGTCAGCACAGGAAGGAGATCAACTCCTCGAGCTTGCAAATGATGGCGGGCTGAAAAGCATGTTTGACATAACATCTCTGCCAGCATTCTGGATCAAAGTCAAGGCTAAATATCCTGAGATAGCCACGAAAGCACTGAAAACGTTGCTTCCATTTCCAATATATCTCTGAAATAAATGCAACGAAAACTAAATTGTGGATTAGACTCGACATAAAGAACCTCCTTCGAGTATCGCTGTCTCCCATCACCCCTCGATGGGACAATCTTGTTGCAGGAAAACAAGCCCAGGACTCCCACTGATTCAGCGATATTGGTGTGTTGCAATGATTTTATATGTTCATACGGGGAAAATATGTGCTGTGTGTTTAATATCCAAATGTTACTTAAAATGTTGTGATGTTATTGACTTATATAACCATATAACAATTACAGCACTGAAACAGGCCATCTCTGCCCTTCTAGTCCATGCTGAATGCTACTCTCAGGTAGTCCCACCGACCTGCACTCAGCCCATAAGCCTCCATTCCTTTCCTGTCTATATACCTATCCAATTTTTCTTTGAATGATAATACTGAACTTGCCTCTACCACTTCTACTGGAAGTTCGTTCAACACTTACTTCAAGCTCCCCGGATAATTGACTTATCGCTATAGTCATGCGAGGAAAATATGCGCTCTGTGTTTAATATTAAATTCATTAGATAAACCCTTTTAGAAACAAAATTGAATGTATTAGCCACTTATCACCTATATTGTGTTCGTGATTAACACCCCCCCCGAACAGAATTGCCAAAAATGATTTGTAGAAAAAAATCGGCACGTACACGCATGCGCACTGGTGCCTGCGCAAGGCTTCATGGTCATTGTAGTCTTTCTTGGGGTAAACCCAACGTATTTGACTGCTACTCTTGTTTGTTGTCAAACCAACCCCACCGCCCCCGGTCGGCCGGCCCACAAGAATATTGTCAATATGAAACCGGTCCGCAGTGCGAAAAAGGTTGGGGACCCTTGCTATATTGCATTCCAGTTCATAGATAAGCAGGGAGGAGTGCTGTGTATTTAATATTTCAGTAATGTTGTAAGTGCATTGTTTGATTAAGCATTCTTTGTTTACATAGTTCATTATGGGCTATATGTAAAAGTACGTGAATGGCACACATAATTACGCTACCACATCATACGAGCATGCCTCACTGAAGTAAAACGAAGTAGAAACATTATCCTGGACTCCCGTGTTCTTCTTGTAATTAGTTTTTGGAGTTACAAAAACAATCCTTCACAATAACACCATCCTTCACTACTTTTAGCAAGAAAAATTTGCCTGAATAGGGTTATATTTTAGTAAACTTTAGGTTTGGAGCCTCTAGAATGGATAAGAAAGACTGATGTTCTGATTAACAGTCTTAGTTTTTGTAGGGCTATGGTTTCTATTCTTTGTTCATCAAGAAAGCTTAAACAGCTATAATATGCCCATTATTGACTTTAAAAAGATCTGCCACATAGGACTGGAGATCTCTGCTATGTGGAGTCCCCCTTTTTCAAAGGTCAGGTAGTTTCAGGTATTAATTCAAAGGGGTTGCTGATGTCCAGCAGTTGTGATCTCCTCATTTATTTAAGCAGTCAATCACATTGAATCATTTTCACAGTGAACCAGGAACCAAAGGTTCAACTTCGTCAACCTCTAATCCTTTACGATTACTACCTGCAGATAGAGTAGGGGTACACTTGCAAATCAACATGACCTAAACTTTGCATCTTACTGATAGGAAATAATTCTAATTTAGTGTGATAGTACATCAGTACTTAAGAGAGAATATAAAAATTCCCAATCACTTCATCAGCTGCCAGTTCATGATGCATATGGCAATACTGAAGTTATATCGTGTTTACTGCTTGATTAACAGATGTAGCCAATGTGAGTCAGAATCAGGTTTATTATCACCGGCATGTGTCATGAAATTTGTTAGCCTAGCAGCAGCAGTTCAATGCAATACATAATACAGAAGAAGACAAAAAAAAGTAAATCAATCACAGTATACATATAACAACAGGAATTCTGCAGATGCTGGAAATTCAAGCAACACACATCAAAGTTGCTGGTGAACGCAGCAGGCCAGGCAGCATCTCTAGGAAGAGGTGCAGTCGACGTTTCAGGCCGAGACCCTTCGTCAGGACTAACTGAAGGAAGAGTGAGTAAGGGATTTGAAAGTTGTGGGGGGGGGGGAGATCCAAAATGATAGGAGAAGACAGGAGGGGGAGGGATGGAGCCAAGAGCTGGACAGGTGATTGGCAAAAGGGGATACGAGAGGATCATGGGACAGGAGGTCCGGGAAGAAAGACGGGGGGGGGGACCCAGAGGATGGGCAAGAGGTATATTCAGAGGGACAGAGGGAGAAAAAGGAGAGTGAGAGAAAGAATGTATGCATAAAAATAAGTAACAGATGGGGTACGAGGGGGAGGTGGGGCCTAGCGGAAGTTAGAGAAGTCAATGTTCATGCCATCAGGTTGGAGGCTACCCAGACGGAATATAAGGTATTGTTCCTCCAACCTGAGTGTGGCTTCATCTTTACAGTAGAGGAGGCCGTGGATGGACATGTCAGAATGGGAATGGGAATGGGATGTGGAATTAAAATGTGTGGCCACTGGGAGATCCTGCTTTCTCTGGCGGACAGAGCATAGATGTTCAGCAAAGCGGTCTCCCAGTCTGCGTCGGGTCTCGCCAATATATAAAAGGCCACATCGGGAGCACCGGACGTAGTATATCACCCCAGTCGACTCACAGGTGAAGTGTTGCCTCACCTGGAAGAACTGTTTGGGGCCCTGAATGGTGGTAAGAGAGGAAGTGTAAGGGCATGTGTAGCACTTGTTCAGCTTACACGGATAAGTGCCAGGAGGGAGATCAGTGGGGAGGGATGGGGGGGACGAATGGACAAGGGAGTTGTGTAGGGAGCGATCCCTGCAGAATGCAGAGAGAGGGGGGGAGGGAAAGATGTGCTCACTCTCTTCTCTTCTGATCCCTCTATGAGGATTGATATGTGTTCTTTCGTCTTGCCCTTCCTGAAGTTCACAATCAGCTCTTTCATCTTACTGTCATTGAATGCAAGGTTGTTGCTGCGACACCACTCAACTAGCTGGCATATCTCACTCCTGTACACCCCCTCATCTCCATCTGAGATTCTACCAACAACGGTGGTATTATCAGCAAATTTATAGATGGTATTTGAGTTATGTCTAGACATACAGTCACGTGTATATAGAGAGTAGAGCAGTGGGCTAAGCACATACCCCTGAGGTGCACCAGTGTTGATCATCAGCGAGGAGGAGGTGTTATCACCAATCCACACAGATTGTGGTCTCCCGGTTAGGAAGTAGAGAATTCAATTGCAGAGAGAGGTACAGAGGCCCAGGTTCTGCAGCTTCTCAGTCAGGATTGTGGGAATGATGGTATTAAATGCTGAGCTATAGTTGATGATCAGCATCCTGACGTAGGTGTTTGTGTTGTCCAGGTGGTCTAAAGCCGTGTGAAGAGCCAGTGAGATGCATCTATCGTTGACCTTTTGTGGTGATGGGCAAATTGCAATGGGTCCAGGTCCTTGCTGAGGCAGGAGTTCAGTCTAGTCATGACCAACCTCCCAAGGCATTTCATCACTGTAGATGTAAGTGCTACTGGGTTATAGTCATTAAGGCAGCTTACGTTATTCTTCTTAGGTGCTGGTATAATTTTTGCCTTTTTGAAGCGAGTGGGAACTTCCACCCGTAGCAGTGAGAGGTTGAAAATCTTCTTGAATACTCCCGCCAGTTAGTTTGCACAAGTTTTCAGAGCGTTACCAGATATTCTATTGGGACCTTTTGCCTTGCGAGGGTTTATCCTCTTTAAAGACGGCCGAACATTGGCCTCTGAGACAGAGATCACAGAGTCACCAGGTGCAGCAGGGATCTTCACAGCTGCAGTTATATTCTCCCTTCCAAAGTGGGCATAGAAGGCATTACATTTGTTCATTACATTTATTCCACCTTCTGAGCCTGTTTTCTGTTTTGATTATGCTTATCAATTTTAACAATTTGTACTTCTTTATGAGCTCAATTTTAGGTTGCTCTTCTCTTCCCTTACATGCTTCTACCATACCATCATGGTTTGGAGCACCAGTTTTCGTAGGTGATTTGTGATTCTTTAGAAATTGAGCAGGAAGTCATATTCAAGTAGAGTGCCACAGAATTTAATTGTAACCCATTTATCTCTGGTCTGCCAATTGAGCCATTTGGTCCAATATCTTATTGTTGACTGTTTCCAAAGGTAGTTCTCTTCTCAGCATGGCTGTAGGAGCGAATGGTTGATCCTACCATCATTCAAACCCTCTCCACTTTTGCCTATGCATCTGAGACTACACATCTCTAGTTCCATTGTTATCTTGGTCATCTTCCATATTATCTCCTAGACCAGCTTGAAGTTGAACTAATACTGCTGTGAAACCTTGGGATATCTTGCTTTGTTAAAAGATCTATATATAAAATGTGATGTTATTGCTATCAGTTACTGTTCAAATTTAATTGATTTGCTAGATGGTCGCTTTTGTCTTCAACTATAGCAATCCTTTGTTCACACAAAAAGTTACAGAAACTACCTACCCCCACCTTTTTATTCTGTCATCTTCCTCCTTCTTCTCCAGTTCTGAAGAAGGGCCTTGGCCTGAAACAGCGACTGCTTATTCATTTCCATAAATGCTGAGTTACTCCAGCATTTTGTTTTGCATGGGAAGAAACTATTTGACTTAACCTGCTCTTCTTGATATCGGACCCTACAAAAACCCCTATCCTAAATCTATGACTCTGCTCCAGTTCTCGTATTCCTTTATTATCTCAATTGTCCCAAGTTAACAGAAAGGCAGCACCCCCCCCCCACCCAGGGCATGTCCTTTTCTCACTGTAACCAACAGGTAGGAGGTACAGAAGCTGAAGGCACACACTCAGCGATTCAGGGACAGCTTCTTCCAATTCCTAAATGGACATTGAACTCGTGAACACTACCTCACTTTTAAAATATATGTTATTTCTGTCTTTGCATGATTTTTAATCTATTCAATATACATATACAGTTATTTATTTATTTATTGTTTCTTTTCTTCTGTATTGCATTGAACTGCTGCTGCTAAGTTAATACTTAAATTTCATGACACATGCTGGTGATAATAAACCTGATTCTGATTCTGATTAATTGTTCCTGCAAAATGGTAACAATGTAGAAAATACACAGTCATCCATTTGAAACCCTTGGCTTCTTGCACCATAAGAGATAAAATTCACAGTTATTCTTCAATAGATGATATAGTTTAATGCTGCAAACATCGGGGCACAGTAAAGGCACTAGGTGCAGCAATAATTGATATTCTAGTTCTAACATTTGTATGAGTAAATGGAAACAGGTAATACTTCTTAATGCAAATCACGCTGGGAAATCTAGGACCACTGAGTTAGCAGATTGCTTCACAATCACTTTCTGCAAACAACAACTTAATGTATGAATCATGAATGAATGATTTGTACTATGTTCTATTACAGTGATTGATTTTGTCTTCTTCCTATTACCTTCGATTTATATTAAGACTTTTGCAGATTGTGCAGCCCTTCCTCCAGACCGCACTTTGGCTGCAATGTTCCTGAACTGAGAGTGGATCAAGGGTTTTCATTCTATGCCTGCAGAATGATCATGGCCTGAACGAAATAAATATCAGTTTGTGTCTTTATCAGTCATGCAGTACTGTAGCACATCTGGTCCATGCTGTCTTGATCTTGAAAGATTAGCTTTATTTGTAACATTTGCATCAATTCATCTAAACATATAGTGAAAGGTGTTGTTTGTGCCAATGACCAACGTGGTTCGAGATGCACTGAGGGCACAGCTGTGTTGCCATGCCTCTGGTGCAAACATTGCATGCTCACAAGTTACTAGCCCTAACACATATGTTTTTGGAATGTGGAAGGCCAGAGCTCTAATGTGTTATGCTCACGGCTACACTACCATGCTGCCCCATCTTTTGCTTAGCTCCCTCTTTCCGAACCCAAACAATACCCCTCCAAACCCCCTCATTCCCCTCATCCATTTACCTATCCAAACTTCTCTTAAATTTTACATCTGAACCCACATCTACCGCTTTTGCTGGTAGCTTGTTTCACAGTTGTACCATCCTCTGAGTGAAGAAGTTTCCCCTCAGATTCCCCTTTCCCCTTTCAAGCTAAACCTATAGCTTCTAGTTCTAGCTTTACCCACCCTGAAGTGAAAAGCTTGCATACATTCACCCTATCAAAATCCAACATAATTTGTGTACCTCTACATGATCTCTCCTCATTCTCCTGTGCTGAAGTGAATAAAGTTCAAATGGTTCTGTTTGTTATCAGAGGATGTATACAATATACAACCTGAAATACTTGTCTTCGCAGACATCCATGAAAAACAAAAGAGCCCCAAAAGAATGAATGGCAGAAAAACATTAGAACCCCAAATCCCTTTCCTCCTCACAAACACAAGCAGTAGCAAGCCTCAACGCATCAACTTCCCCCTCCCTCTGGCACGTTTCAGTAAAAAGCGTCAGTGCCCACCACCAAGCAAGCAAGAGCAAAGCACCCAAAGAAAGACCGTGATCAGCAGTCAACAAAACTACTGTTCACCTAACAGTTTGACATGCCACAGTGTGCGTGTCTCTCTCTCCCCCCTCCCACTCTCTCCTCCCCCTCTCTCCCTCTTTTCCTCTCCCCCTCTCCCCCTCACCACCTCCCTCCCCCTCCCTCCCCTCTCCCCTCCCCCTTTCCCCTCTTCCTCCCTCCCTCTCTCCTCTCCCCTCTTCCTCCCCTTCCCCCCTCCCTCTCCCTCTCCCTCGAGAGATATCACCCATTTTTCACAGTAAGAGGGGAGACTGACAGTCACTGTTACGATATTACAGCCTGCTGCATCGCTTTTTATTCCAAGATTCTCCAACTCGAAAATTGGCAGCAAACATTTCCCACAGAGAGAGAGGGAGAAAGAGAAAGAACGAACTTGACTACAGAGACCTCTGTCCATTCATCCACTACAATGAAATCTTAATGTTCCATCTCCTGCGGTGCTTCGGTCTGCAACACCAGCCTGGAAGCAGTTGTCCGCAGGGTCGTACCCTGGAGGCACCATCATCCAAGCCGTGCTTGTACAATATTGGAGAATGATTGGCCGGTGAGCTCCAGGAACGAGAACTCATCCACCGTAAAAAAACACAGTTTGAGTGCCACATGCAGATCAGGACCTTGATAGAACACCAACCACCTTGAAAAGTTAAAAAAGAGACATTAAAGAGAAGAATTTAAGCTGTTTCCACAGATGAGCTTGTAGAGGCAGACACTGGGCACTGTCCTAACTCTGTCCGTGTCCTAACCTATTCAGCCTTTCTATATAAATCAGATCTTCAAAGCCTGGAAACATCCTTATAAATTTTCTCTGCACTCTTTTAAGCTTATTGATACCTTCCCTGTAGGTAGGTGACCTACACACGATACTCTAAATTTGGCCCACCAATGCCTTATATATCTTCAACAAAACATCCCAGCTCCTGTACTCCCTGTCCCAAGGGGGCCACTTGTATTGTTTTCAGACTTCACCTTAGTGCTACCAACTTTGTATTACATTTGATGGCAGAGGTCCCAAACTTTGTACCATTAGTAAAAGTACTGAATGATTGAGGTAGTGGATGGATGGACTACCAGTCCAGCAGGTTCTATATGTGACATCATGCTTCCTCAATGTTATTGGAGCTGCATTAATCTAACCCAAGGAGAGTGCTCCATCAATCACAGGACTTGTTTTCTGGATGACCGACTTGAGTGGAGCACCGACACAGAGGCTGTGTTCAGGAAGAGCCAGAGTTGGCTCCACTTCCGGAGGAGCCTGAGGTCCTTTGGAGTGTGCCGGCCCCTCCTTCACATGTTCTACCAGCCTGTTGTCGCCAGTACAATCTTCTATGTGGTGGTGTGCTGGGGCAATGGCATCAACATGGGTGATGCTAACAGGCTCAATAAACTGATTAGAAAGGCTGGCTCTGTTATAGGAGCCACACTGGAGAATAAAGGACCCCGATGGAAAATCCTGGCAATTCTGCACAATGTTTCTCACCCTCTGCATGCCACCTTGGCTGAACAGAGGAGCACTTTTAGTAATAGACTAAGACAACTGCGCTGCTCCAAGGAGCGCTGTATGAGGTCATTCTTACCCTTGACCATTAGGCTCTGTAATGATTCAACCTACAGCCGGGGAAGTGATGAACCCTCCTGTTAGGCTGTTTGAGTTAACTTATTTTTTATTCTCTCTTACTTCTCTTCTGCGTGGGCACGTGGCCAAGTGGTGAAGGCATTGGACTAGCGACCTGAAGGTCGTGAGTTCGAGCCCCAGCCGAGGCAACGTGTTGTGTCCTTGAGCAAGGCACTTAATCACACATTGCTCTGCGACGACACTGGTGCTAAGCTGTATGGGTCCTAATGCCCTTCCCTTGGACAACATTGGTGTCGTGGACAGGGGAGGCTTGCAGCATGGGCAACAGCCGGTCTTCCATACAACCTTGCCCAGGCCTGTGCCCTGGAGAGTGAAGACTTTCCAGGCGCAGATCCATGGTCTCGCAAGACTAACAGATGCCTTTATTATTACTTCTCTTCTAGTGTTTATATATCTGTATATCTGTGCACTTGTAATACTGCTGTGACATTGTAATTTCCTTTGGGATCAGTGATCTATCTATCTATCTATAGATGAGAGGAGAAATTTAAGGTTTCAGGCAGAGAGACATTTATTGCAAGACATCCAGCTTCTCACCTGTTCTTTGTAACAATAGTAGCTGCATAGTTTTCTGTCTAGTGTAGACATTTCTAGTTTCCAGTCAATGATAATGATTGGTAGGAATACTGAACCACTGAATGATGAGAGGAGTCGAAACCCTCCTTTTTCGGAGGTGATCACTGTGTGACTTGTATGGCTCCTACAAGGTAAAAGCCCATGACTGAATACTGTGTAGTTTTGCATGTACACTGGAGATTCTGCAGATGCTGGACCTCCAAGGTAACAGACACAAAATGCTGGAGGAACTCAGCAGGTCTGGCAGCATCTATGGAAAAGAATAAACAGTTAATGTTTCTATAGATGCTGCCTGAACTGCTGGGTTCCACTAGCATTTTGTATGTGTTTTCATGTGTTGTGGGCCACTAATTTATCTGAGGAAATGCAAATCGAATGTGGAGGTTACACAACATTTGATAACCCTGAGCTTTCATCTCATGATGAACCCATTCATGAGGTATCTGAAGATGGATGGCCCTAGGGTATTGTCCTGAGGAATGCTTTGACATCAAGTCAGCATTTGTCTGGGTGTATCATTAGGGAGCTTCATTGCCAACAAAGTTGATAGAGATCAGAGGAAATTATCTTGGAGCTGTGATGATTTATCTCCAGCAGTGTTCTCTGTGCTCATTATGATAAGCTGATGGAGACATTTTCCTCTGATCTCTATCAGCATTGTTTTCAATGAAGCTCCTTAACGGCAAACCCAGACAAATGCTGCCTCGATGTCAAAACAGTCTCTCTCATCCTTTTCCTACAATTCAGCTTGCTTTCCTGATTTCCTCCAGCAGTATGTATCTGTACTGTGCCTTCATTTTGTGTCTTCATTTTGGCTAAGTGTCTTTTCTCTTGTTTCTCTCCTAGCTTGTGATCATAATTTGGTGTGGGTGGTGAGTTCTGAATGAACTAAGAAACTTAGAATTTAATTGACCGATTGAAACTATTGTAGTTGGTACACTGAATAGTATGGGATTAAATGGCATGCAATTTTTCCCTCCTGGGAAATATTCTCAGAATTAATAAAATTCAAGCTGATTAACTGGATATTTTGTAGCTTTATAACCAGTGTAGTTCATAGTTAATTTGTTTAAACATGACTGGAAAACAATTCTAGTACTCCACAAGCAAGGGCATGTCACTGGGTGAAGATTTTTTAACCACTGTCAGAAGCAATGTATGCAAAGTATGAAGAAACAGTGAATATTGTGATGGGTAGAGGGTGGTTTGTTTTTAAACCAGTCGCTCGCTCAGTGAACAAAAGGTGCTCCACGAGCTACAAAGCAACAGACCAAGAACTGAGACAAGAAAGTCTTCAGTTGATGGAAATCCAGGCATTACACACAAAATGCTGGTGGAACTCAGCCGGCCAGGCAGCATCTATGGAAAAGAATACAGTCAACGTTTCGGGCTGAGACCCTTCACCAGGACTGGACAAAAAGATGAGAAGTTAGAGTTGGGGGCGGGGGTGGGGAGGAAAGAAGAAGTACAAAGTGGTAGGTGAGAGGTGAAACCAGGGGAGGGGGAGGAGTGAAGTAAAGTGCTGGAAAGCTGATTGGTGAAAGAGATAAAGGGCTGGAGAAGAGGGAATCTGACAGGAGAGGGTAGAAGACCATGGAAGAAAGGGAAGGTTGAGGAGCACCAGAGGAAGGTGATGGACAGGTAAGGAGAAGAGGTGAGAGAGGGAAACAGGAATGGGACCAAGAACTGGGAGGTGCCATAATCAGAACTAATCTCTTTCACATGGCATGGAATTGATGGGCTGAATCATTTCTTCCTGTGCCTTAAATTTATACGGTCCTGTGAAGAATAGTGTTACTGCCAGCAACATAATCTGCAATAACTGAGATGAGCAATTATGTAGCAATAAGTAACATTTTAAATTGTAGGTAACTTAAAAAAAAATAAAAATTCTGATCTTTCACATTAGAATAAGACTTGCTAATTTATCAAATAGATTCATTTCTAACTCTTGGTTCCATTTTCCTTAATCGTGGTGAACACACATCATGGATCTATACTCTTAAAATCAGAATTCACTAAAAATCTGACTCAGTACTGTTGATTCAAAACTGATTAAATCTTGTGATACAGGAAAGCTATCCAGCACATATTTCCAGACAGATTGCAGCAATCAAGGGATTATGTTAATCCCACACTTTCCCTTAATTGCTTTACTGCTGCTCTTATAATTACGAAGCATTAACTTGTCACATATTGATAACTACGATGACCCTATAATGGGCTGAATATCTGGCGCATGATTAAAATGCCCTGTTGTTCAGTATTTCCATATGACTTGTGTTAATTACTTTTGTCATTAAGGCGAGATATGAAATAGATTTAATACAAATATTGGAGTTTGGCAGTTATGCAGTGAAGGATGAATAGATCATGGACATCTGGGACAGGCACCCATTGTAATTGTACCCATTTCATACCTTCCAGCACGGCAGTAATACTGCATAATTAGTGGTAATTATAAATCTTCTGTGTCTAATTAACTGAAAGTGATGACCAAAGTAAAAATGCAGGGAATTATACAATTAGTAGCAACCTCTTTTTCCGAGACATCATTCAACATTTAGATCTATTTTCATTAATCTGCCCAATAACAAGATTACATATGAACAGTTTAATGGAAAACTTGGCTGGAAATTGGGCAATTATTCAAAGAAGCAAACAAGCAAGGTTTAAACCTCTTCAAGGCTTGTCACAGAAAATCATTAGATAGATTATTATCCCCATTTATACCTTCTGGAGGATTTAGCTAATCTGCTGGTAAATGTGCTCCAGTGTTTGAAAGCAATGACTGCACTAGGGCATGATCAACAGATGTCTTGATATTTACAATGAATATTGCTGATATACTTGCATAACTGAATGCAGAATTAGAGAAAATTTATGACCAGAAGGAAACCATTTGGCCCATTGTATTCAGGCTGATCAAAATCTATGCAGCCTTCTCCATCTTCCTGCACTTGATCAGGATTCTTAGGGTAACAGGTCCTCAAGTATTTTTAATGGTGATTTCTGCCTCCAACAACCTTTCAGCCAGTGAGTTCCAGACTCCCACCATCTCCTTTGGTGAGAAAAAAAAATCTTCATTGCTACCTATTCATCTGCTAATTAGTTGAAATGTTTCCAAAGCTCTGCAAAGTGAAATAGTCCTTTTTTATTTCACCAATCATTTTATGCACCTCGGTTATGTTTCCTCTCATCATTTATTTGGTTATATATGTTAATAGTTTCAACAGATAAAATAGTTGTTTATGGTTAGGAAATTGCTCACATCAATCAGAATGCATATTTGCAGCGTGTCTATGTGACTAGTGATGGTTTGAATTAAGAAGGGGGAAGGTTGCCAGCTGCCTGCTTTTTGATCGCTCTGCTCCTAGTCGTAGTCATAGTCATACTTTATTGATCCCAGGGGGAAATTGGTTTTCGTTACAGTTGCACCATAAATAATAAATAGTAATAGAACCATAAATAGTTAAATAGTAATATGTAAAGTATGCCAGTAAATTATGAAATAAGTCCAGGACCAGCCTATCGGCACAGGGTGTCTGACCCTCCAAGGGAGGAGTTGTAAAGTTTGATGGCCACCGGCAGGAATGACTTCCTATGACGCTCAGTGTTGTATCTCGGTGGAATGAGTCTCTGGCTGAATGTACTCCTGTGCCCAACCAGTCCACTATATAGTGGATGGGAGACATTGTCCAAGATGGCATGCAACTTGGACAGCATCCTCTTTTCAGACACCACCATGAGAGAGTCCAGTTCCATCCCCACAATATCACTGGACTGACGAATAAGTTTGTTGATTCTGTTGGTGTCTGCTACCCTCAGCCTGCTGCTCCAGCACACAACAGCAAACATGATAGCACTGGCCACCACAGACTCATAGAACATCCTCAGCATCGTCCGGCAGATGTTAAAGGACCTCAGTCTCCTCAGGAAATAGAGACGACTCTGACCCTTCTTGTAGACAGCCTCAGTGTTCTTTGACCAGTCCAGTTTATTGTCAGTTCGTATCCCCAGGTATTTGTAATCCTCCATCATGTCCACACTGACCCCCTAGATGGAAACAGGGGTCACCGGTACCTTAGCACTCCTCAGCTCTACCACCAGCTCCTTAGTCTTTTTCACATTAAGCTGCAGATAATTCTGCTCACACCATGTGACAAAATTTCCTACCGTAGCCCTGTACTCAGCCTCATCTCCCTTGCTGATGCATCCAACTATGGCAGAGTCATCCGAAAACTTCTGAAGATGACAAGGCTCTGTGCAGTAGTTGAAGTCCGAGGTGTAAATGGTGAAGAGAAAGGGAGACAAGACAGTCCCCTGTGGAGCCCCAGTGCTGCTGATCACTCTGTCAGACACACAGTGTTGCAAGCACACGTACTGTGGTCTGCCAGTCAAGTAATCAAGAATCCATGACACCAGGGGAGCATCCACCTGCATCGCTGTCAGCTTCTCCCCCAGCGGAGCAGGGCGGATGGTGTTGAACACACTGGAGAAGTCAAAAAACGTGACCCTCACAGTGCTCGCTGGCTTGTCCAGGTGGGCGTAGACATGGTTCAGCAGGTAAACGATGGCATCCTCAACTCCTAGTTGGGGCTGGTAGGTGAACTGGAGAGGATCTAAGTGTAGCCTGACCATAGGCAGGATCAGCTCCAGAACAAGTCTCTCCAGGGTCTTCATGATGTGGGAGGTCAATGCCACGGGTCTGTAGTCATTGAGGCCGCTGGGGCGCGGCGTCTTCGGCACAGGGACGAGGCAGGACGTTTTCCACAGTAAAGGAACCCTCCAGAGCCTCAGGCTTAGGTTGAATACATGGTGAAGTACTCCATATAGCTGAGGGGCACAGGCTTTGACCACCCTGGTACTGACACCATCCAGTCCTGCAGCCTTGCTTGGGTTGAGACGTTTCAGCTGTCTTCTCACCTGTTCAGCTGTGAAGCTCACCGTGGTGGTTTCGTGTGGGGGAGGGGTATAGTCATGAGAGCAGGGTGGGGGACTGTGAGGAGGAGTAGGAGGGGAGAGTGGAACATGTGTTGATTGGGGGCTGACAACAGATGGCTCATGTGGGGGATGGGCAGGGGTTAAGTTCGTTGGCCCTGTCCACACTGCCCTCAGCTCCTCTGTTGCTAGTTTGCCGGAACCCAGTGATGATCCTCATCCCCCTCCAGACCTCTCTCATGTTGTTCTGCTGGAGTTTCCACTCAAGCTTCCTCTGGTACCTGTCTTTAGCCTCCCTGATCCTGGCTTTCAGGTCCCTCTGTATTGCCCTCAGCTCCTCCCTATTTCCATCTCTAAACGCCTTCTTTTTAGCGTTCAGGATGTCCTTAGTGTCCTTTGTCACCCATGGCTTGTTATTTGAATAACAAAGGACAGTTCTTGTCGGAACATTGCAGTCCACACAGAAGTTGATGTAATCCATGATGTATTCTGTGAGCCCATCAATATCCTCTCCATGTGGCTCACAGAGTGCCTGCCAGTCTGTCACCTCAAGACAACCTTGGAGCGCCTCATAAGCCTCCTCCGACCATTTCCTCACTGTCCTTGAGGTTGCAGGTTTACTCTTCACCAGAGGCACCTGGAGACGTGAGCGCCTGCTGTTATGCCTGGAGAATGTTACTCAGGTTTTCTGTGTTTTGGATATGGACTTGGACTATAGACTTTTTTCAGTCTTATAATTTTTTATATTCTATGTTTTCGCCTGATCTTTCTCATTTTCCTTTTTGTGTGGAGAGGAGGATTTGGGTGGGGGGGGGTCAATTTGCCTGTTCTGTTTTGTTCATTTTTTTGACAGCTTCATGATCATGCTGTCTTTCTTTTCTTCTTTGGTTTCATGGCTACCCGGAAAAAAGAAGTATTTCAGAGTTGTAAACTTTGATAATAAATGAACCTTTGAACTTCTGCTGGATTGCAGGGACTTGGTCCTCAGAACCTCCTGAGGAAGTGGGGAAGGGGAAGGCATGACTTGAGAGTGGGTGAGCTTGGCCAGAAGCAGTTCAGATGGTTCTTCTTATCACTTGGCGCTGTTAATTTGGAGCAAAGCCATGCAGTTTGCCAAGGCCAATTCTCTGAGTACAGGGAGATTGTGCATTGCCACTTTATCCTGGGATCTGATGGGTGTGTCCAATTGCTTTTTTTCTTTCATTCTCACCTTCCCAAACCAATGTCTTCTGTGTCCCCTATACAAACATTAATGAATTCTAATTATCAATCCTGGAAATATATTTTCACCGACTTGGGAGCCTGCAGTGAAACTGTTACTTATTGAGGTTAAGAAAGTCAAACCCTATCAATTCTAAATCTTACTAAGTTAGACTCTTATTCTTGGCCTGGAGGCATAATTGATTAATTGGTTTTCAAAATGTTGGCAATTGAATGGTGGCATACTGTATAATGGTATTCTTAGTTATTTATGAGATTAAATCCCGTGAAAAGCAATAACTTTCTAAAAAGTCTGAAGGGACATTTGTTGAGTCAAGATGGTGCTGAGTTACAATGTTGTCGAAATCAGACAGTTGTGTTGCTTATTTGATTTGTAGGGATGGCTTCGGGGACAGCACAGGAGTTAGGGATCAAATTAGGGTTTAGGGACACGGATAAGGGAATGTTAGAGGTTAGCAGCAGTAAATTAAGAGTTGGGGGAAGGAACCCGAGGTTGGAGTGCTCTGGAGTCAAAGGGCAGAGGATGGAGGTAGGGTGGGCAGTGGCTGAGGATGCCCCATAGTCAAGGACCAAGGTTGGTGGTCCTTGATGACGAGGGCTGGTGAGCCTAAAGTCAGTGTGGTCTGGGGTCAGAGGTCCAAGGTCATTTGGAATGTCCAGAGACACAAGGTCAGTCAGTATATCCAGATATTGAACTCCAGCAATCCCTGAGGATGGAGGTCGGGTCAGCAGGTGCTGAGGGCAAAGACCTGTGATCTCCAGAGTCAAGGACTGTGGTGTCGGTGGGCCCCAAGGATGAGTGCCAGTTATCCTTATTGTGGAGAGTGGTGTAGGAAGGGGTTTGTTTTGCTGTTGTTGGGTCTGTTGTCTTGCATGTTATTCTGTTGATCATTGTGGGCATCCTATATTGGCGACGGAAGCATTCTGACACTTGTCGGCTACCCACAGCACCTTCTCACTATTTTAGTTGTCAATGCGAAAAGGTGTATTTCACTGTACATTTGAATGTACTTGTGACTAATAATTCTAATCTAATCTCAAGTATGACTTTGAGTCATACACAAACACAAGAGCTTCTGTAGATACTGGAAATCTTGAGCAATCCACACAAAATGCTGGAAGAACTCAGCAAGTCAGGCAGCATCTTTGGAAATGATTAAAGCCTTGTAGGGGCATGGTAGTGTAGAAATTAGTGTAACACTTTACAGCACCAGTGACTGGGGTCCATTTCCTGCCACTGTCTGTTAGCAGTTTGTCTGTTTTTCCCGTAACTGGGATGGTTTCCTGAGGATGCTGCAGCTTCCGCCCATACTTCAAAGATGTGCAGTTCAGTAAGTGTTAGTAAGTTACAATGTACTTGTGACAAATAAAGCCAATCTTTCTTTAAACAGTCAATGATTCTGGCCAAGCCCCTTCATCAGGACTGGACTGGAAGGGAGCAGAAGCCAGAATAAAAAGATGAGGAGGTGAGGGGAAAGAGTGCAGACTAGCAGGTGATAGGTGAGACCAGGTGAGGAGGAGGTTGGGTGGGTGGGGTAGGGGGGGAATAAAGAAAGAAGCTGGCAGAGAATAGGAGGAAGAGATAAAGGGCTGAAGAAGAAGGAAGGAAAAGACAGTGGATCATAGAAGAAAGGGAAGGAGGGGGAGAACTGGAGGGAGGTGAGAAGAGAAGGGGTGGGGGGGGGTAACCAGAATGGAGAATAGAAAAAGAGAGAAGGAAGAAGAGGGGAGAGATTATTGGAAGTTGGAGAAATCGATGTTCGTGCCATCAGAGTGGAGGCTAGGTAGATGGAATACAACAACTATCTTTATGGTCATTTCTCAGGTCAATAGGTGCGATAATTAGACGTGGTGTTTGATAAGATTTCACTTTGGTTAAACCTGTTTGAACTGTATTCGTTCATTGTGATTTGCACCTAGCAGAATAATTTTTCTTTCACTTTGAGTTGCATGAATAATTGGCTTGTTTAATGGCTGTAAAATATTATTGGTTCATCATTAACATTTAAGTAGGCGATTCTTCCATTATATTTGCAATATCTCAAGTCATTGTCACTTGTGTATGCCGCTCTGCTGCGATTAATATAGTCAGGGCATTTATTATCTGAAGTTTGGAAAATTGACTCAGAAGTTGTAAATTCTCAATGTTCCTCAGTCAGCTTTGCTTTCTTCTGTATTTTATGTGTTAGGTAAAGAATATCAATACATGTCTCATTTAAAATTGCTTCTATGTATGTTATTATAGCGAACGAGGTTTCCAATTTTGGTGTCTTGTGGAAAGATTCAAAGTCGTTAATTGGTGGTGTGAATGTGTGATAAGGTGCAACAAAGAAACACATAGCAGTTAAGATCAGTTTTACTAGAAACAGGGGTGTATGGGGTGTCCAGGGAGGGGAAGCACCACTGGTGAAGGGGCTTGTTATGTCCAGTCTGGGGCAATTAACTCACCTTTGGTCCCCACCAGACACTCAGCTCTCACCTGTGGCTATTTGCATGTGGCAGTGCCCACACCCTGGTACATCATTTCAACAGGTGGACTAAGCTAGGTAAGAGTATCTGGCTGGCTTGTACCCCGGTAGGACAGGGACATGCCTGTCCTAGCATGAAGAGTCAGCTCTGGCCGACAGGGCAGGTGAGATCCAATGGCCAGGAAGGTGGGTCTGCAACGCTCCATGGAGAGTGAAGGGCATGACAAGGCACAGAAAAAGTCATGGTCGTTAACTGCAACCAAGGAAGATATCAGTTGTGACGACCCCTTGTACCGCTGGACCTAGACTTCTGAGGTTGAAAGAGTGGAACTGCCCCAGTGCAGTGGCTTTTCCACTTTAAAAACTCTCCCACGCAGGTCTCCAGTCGTCTTTGGGCATGATGGCCAACCAACAAAAACTGCTGGAACCACTCAGCAGGTCAGGCAGCAACTCTGGAAAGAGCTTCAGGGCCAAAGTTTAAAGTTGAAGTCCCTTCTTCTGAATGGGAAAGAGAAAAGAAAAAAAAATGGCTTTAAGTTATTGTGAGGACAAACAGGACAAAGAAAACGTTTGTGACTGAGTAAAACCAGAGTTGGAAATAGTAGCAATGAGGGACATTAAGACCGCGTGTGTCCTTTGTTTCACAGTATCCTGGTTAACCCCTTCCATACCGGATGCAGTGATCCAGATCGACGGGTTTACTATACACCGTCAGGATAGATCTATAGAGTCCCTCAAAAGCAGAGGGGGAGGAGTATGCCTCATGATCAACTCCTCTTGGTGCACAAATATATCAGTGTTGTCCCAATTCTTCTCACCAGACCTGAAATATCTCACAGATAAGTGCCATCTAATTTACCTACCATGGGGGATTTCCACGAACACTTTGGTAGTGGTATAACACTCCACCTCAGGCCAATATCAGTCAGGCTTTAGATGATCTGAGCAATGGGATCAACATGCATGAAACAGCGCACCCTAATGCTTTCACCATTGTTTTAGGAGATTATAACCAGGCCAGTCAGAAAAAATGATTAAGCGACTACCATCAACAGATCACTTGCAATACCAGAGGAAACAACACAGTGGACCATTGCTACACCATCTTCAAGAATGCCTACCATGCTAATCCACGCCCTCACTTTGGGAAGTCTGATCACCTGGCTGTACTTCTACTCCCTGAGTATAGGCAGAGACTGAAGACTGCAGCACCAAAAGTGAAGACCAAGAAGGTATAGACAAGGAAAGCACAGAAGCACCTACAGGACTGCTTTGAATTGGTGGTCTGGACTGTATTCAGGGATTCTTCTTCGAACCTGGATGAGTATGCTGCAGTTGTTACTGACTTCATTAAAACCTGTGTGGATGAGTGTGTGCCCACAAAGACTTACTGTACATTCCCAAACCAAAAGCCGTGGATGAACCAGGAGGTACATCATCTGCTGAAGGCTAGATCTGTGATCCAGGCCTGTACCAGAAAACCAGGTATGATTTACAGAGGGCTATTTAAAAGGTGAAGAGACAATTTCGAACGAGGTTGGAGGTGACATCAGATGCACGACAACTCTGGCAAGGTTTGCAAGCCATTACCTCCTACAAAGCAAAAGCCAATTGCATGAATGGCAACAATGTTTCACTACCAGATGAAGACAAAATAGTTAGCTGTTGTCAACAGTCCTGATGAAGGGTCTCAATCCGAAATGCCATAGATGTTGCCTGACCTCTTGAGTTCCTACAGCATTTTCTGTGTGTTGTTAATATGTCACAATTTATTATGTATACCCTGATAGGCCAAGAAGTAGAAAATCTCAGTCACATTGATGTTTCATTGCTTGATTCAGAGATCTTGCTAACAGGTAAACTTTTAATCATGACTTCAGTATATATGATGATTAGAGCCATTACTACTTCAGGAGTTTGCGAAAATTTGGCACAATATCTAAAACATTGACAATCTTCTATAAATGCATGGTGGAGAGTATGTTGATTAGTTGCATCAGGCCTGTTACGGAAGCATCAGTGGAAAATCCCACAAGAAATAGTGGATATGGCCCAGTCCAACACGGGTAAAGACCTCCCGGCCATTGAGCAGATCTACATGGAGTGCAGTTGCAGAAAAGCAGCATCCATTATCAGAGACCCCACCACTCAGGCCATGCTCTTTTCTCACAGCTGCCATCAGGAAGAAGGTACAGGAGCCTCAGGACACACACCACCAGGTTCAGGATCAGTTAATACCCCTCAACCATCAGGCTCTTCAACTTGTGGGATAACTTCATTCAACTTTACTTGCCCCCATCATTGAATTGTTCCCAGAACCTATGGACTCATTTTCAAGGACACCTCAGCTCATGTTCTCTATTTATAGTTTGTTTGTTTGTTTGTTTGTTTATTTATTTATTTAGTATTTTGTATTTGCACAATTTGTTGTCTTTTACACCTTGGTTGCTTAACTGTCCTATAGGGTGTGGTCTTTCATTGATTCTGTTATGGTTCTTAGATTTACTGCGTATGCAGTGTTGGGATGCGTATGTACTTTGATAATAAATTTACTTTGAACTTTGTTCTTTGTAATTTCATCCCTATATATTAGCAATTATAAATGGAATTAAACTATATAGAAGCACACTGTAATAATTCAATCTGGGTGTAACATATGGTATTGAATTGTTGTTGAATGCTGCCTGCAAATTTGAACCTACAATGATTTTTTTCAGTAAATTGTTGTTCTAGCATGCCCACGGGAGTTTTTTACTATCAGTTACTGCACAATTTGATAGGGTTGTTAAGGAGGCGTATGGTGTGTTGACTTTCATTAGTAGTGAGATTGATTTCAAGAGCCGTGAAGCAATGTTGCAGCTCTATAAAACTCTGGTTAGACTATACTTGCATTATATTTTTAAGTTCTGGTTGCGTCATTCTAGGAAGGATGTAAAAGCTTTAGAGAGGGTGCAGAGGAGATTTACCAGGATGCTGCCTGCATTGGAGAGCATGTATTATGTGGATAGATTGAGTGAGCTAGGGCTATTCTCTTTGGAGTGAAGGGGGAAGAGAGGTGATTGGATAGAGATGAACAAGATGAGATGAGGCATAGTTACAGAGGATAGCCAGAAACTTTCTTCCAGGGTAGAAATAGCTAAAATGAGGAGTAATAATTTTAAGGTGATTGGAAGAAAATATGGGGGGGGGGGTGGTGTCAGAGGTAGTTATTTTTTGCACAGAGAATGGTAGGTGCCACATTCTATGGTTGGTGGTAGACACAGATACTCCATGTTAGGGACTCTTCCATAGACACATGGACAAATGAAAAATTGAGGGCTATATGGGAAGGATGGGTTAGATTGATATTAGAGCGGGATAGAATATCGGCACAGTATCATGGGTCGAAGGGCTTGTACTATTCTATGTGGAAAATGAATCTCAAGGTAAGTCAACCAACACCATACAGTGCACTTTTTGTGAACCTCTAGTTACCAATTTAATAGTAAAACTACCTAAGGCTGTAGGTTCTGTGGCCAATGCAAGGGAACTATAGAAAAATAATGATGGAAATGTAAATAATAAGGAATTAATTAGGCAACTTATTTCATAGCTTTATTATTTCATAATAAATTCATATCAATGCATTATTAGAAAATCTGTGCCTAAAAAGTTTTTCATTTATGCTTTGTTCTCATTATATGACTAAAATGGATAGATCCCTGCAATGAATGATTTTGGATTTGAGGACAGAAAATGTAACAGCTGCTTCGTGAATAACAGAGGTCTTTAGTGTTGTTCTGTGAATATTGGCACAGATGCAACACCAGCAAGGCTTTCCTGCCATTATCTTGCTATCGCCTCAGCTTATGCTGAATGCTACAGTTGTCATTGCCTTGGGCAATGCAAATAAAAGTGGGCTAATGCTTCCTATTAGAGCTGATGCCAAATGTCATTGCTTGTAATTTTATTTCTTTTCAAGGTATCTTCTAATGGTACGGTTAGTATATGTATATTTTAGCTAGATGTTGTTACCTAGCAAGGTATTAAATATGTTGTTTATTTCTATTTTTTTTATTTCAAAATATACTTTATTCAAAAATAAATATATACAATAAACCATTCAATAACTTTTCATCCTTTACATACGTTTCCATTATACTCAGTAAAATATCCGTGTTTATAGCCACCCACGTGGCACTCCAGTAGTTCAGCTTAGCATCTCATTGTTGAGGGGTATACTCCTCGCCCACCGACCCCTCCCACTCCCACGGGTGGAGAAAACCTATACTGTGGTCCTTCCCCACCGGGCCCTTGCGGTGGCTGCACCAAGTTTCAGTGCGTCCCTCAGCACGTACTCCTGCAGCCGAGAGTGTGCCAGTCGGCAGCATTCTCCCACGGACATCTCCATGTGCTGGTAGATGATCAAGTTTCGGGCTGACCAAAGAGCGTCTTTCACCGAGTTGATGATCTGCCAGCAGCACCGGATGTTGGTCTCCGTGTGCGTCCCCGGGAACAGCCCGTAGATCAGAGAGTCCTCTGTCACGCAGCTGCTGGGGATGAAACGTGACAGTAGCCCGTCCATCCTCCTCCACACCCTCTTTGCGAACTGGCAGTGTGCAAAGAGGTGGGTCACGGACTCCTCCTCACTGCAGTCCTCCCGTGGGCAGTGGGGTGCGGAGACGACGTTCCGGGCGTACAGGAGGGCTCTGACTGGGAGGGCCCCTCTCACCGCCAGCCAGGCGAGGTCTTGGTGCCTGTTGGTGAGATCTGGCGATGAGGCATTTTGCCAGATGAACTGGACAGTCTGCTCAGGGAACCACCCCACTGTGTCCATCACGTCCTTCTCCTGCAGTGCCTGCAGGACACTTCGTACCGACCACTGCCTGATGGCCTTGTGGTCAAAGGCGTTCTCCTGGAAGAACTTTGCTACGTGGGATAGGTATGCCGGCAACGACCAGCTGACTGGGGCGTTGCGCGGGAGTGGGGCCAGACCCATCCTTCGTAGCCAGGGCGACAAGTAGAACCTGGGCACATAGTGGTACTTGGTGCCCACATACCTGGGCTCTACACACAACCTGATGCAGCCACATACGAAGCTGGCCATCAGGGTGAGGGCGACATTGGGGACGTTCTTGCCCCCGTTGTCCAGGGACTTGTTTATTTCTATTAAACTAATTAATGCTTCACACAACTATATGTGGCAGAGGCTTCGTGACACTGAGAAATGGGAGATCTGTGATGGTAGAGGTCCTTCTAAACTTATGGCAGGATTTTATTAGAATTTAATCTAGGCTGGTGTTTGATCTGAGATTTTTATTCAATCAGTCACCTGCTGGTTATGGGAGTGGATGAGTGCTGGGGAAGGACTGAAAGAAGGTTACATTTTCCCTCCCTGTTAACTAAACAGTGGGCTAGATTGTGCTTGATGTGACCTATGGCTCGCACTTGCCGACTGTGTTTCCCTCACAATTGAGTTGGAGATCTGGCTGCCGCAGCCTATCAGTAAGGTGGAATATCTGTGAGTCACAAGTAAGTCTCAGGCTGCAGAACCCAAGGCCCAGCCCTCAGTATTGTAGAGCTCTTTTAACTCTTCACTGCTACGAAAAGCCTTTGAACCACTATTGTGAACATGTATGTATACAAATTAGGCCACCCAACCTCCTGAGCTTGCTGCACCATTCAATATGATTCTGAATAATCTAATCTCTTTGCATATCAAGAATCTACTACCTCATCCCTTTCCGCTGCTCTATCAGGAAGAAACATTAAAAGACATGTGATCCTGTGAAGAAAAGCAAAAAAACAGTATCACTCATGCCAAAAATTGATGGTACCTGAACTTTCAGTGGAGTCCCTGGTTCTAGATTCTCCCACGAGATCAAATATCCTCTCAACAGCCATCCTGTTAACCTAAATTATATTTTTCCATCAGTTGCCTTTCGGTTTTCTTAGCTCAAATGGATACAAGCCAAGTATGAACCTTCCTGAAAAGACAATGGGACATTTCTAATGTTTTAATGATAAATAATAATTTTTTTTATGTTTAAAAGTAATAAATTATTTTAAATTATCAACGTATCAGATATAAATTAAAACAAAAGTAAATAAAATCAGGGAAAATATACCACATAAATTCAATCATTTATGTTGTGAAGTGAAGGAGTTTGATGCAAAATACATTTGGCTTTTGTCTCAGTGTTGCTCCAGTGTCTCTTGTCCCATGCAGTTGGCCTCTGACCTCCCATTCCTCAGGTTTGAGAATCAGACAACTGGCTCACAAAAAGAACACAGTGACAGTTCTGTATGAACTGCATGGTCAAGGAATGGTTAACGGAGATGGAATAATGCTTGCAGGACTTCTTTGAATCAGTGAACCTGACTACATTCAGGGATTATCTTTGGATCTGTATGAACATGCCACAGATGTCACCAATTTCAAGACCTGTGTGTGCCTTTGAGAACATACTGGACGTACCCAAACCAGAAGCTGTGGACGAACCACGAGTTTTGCAGTTTGCTGAGGGCAAGATCTGTGGTATTCAAATCTGGAAATCTACAAGAAGTCCAGATACAACCTATAGAAGATTATTGTAAGAATGAATTTAGAGACACAATCAGATGCACATCAGCTGTGGTAAAGTTTGTATGATATTACTTCCTATATCCAAAACCTAACATTATAAATGGCTGCGATGCCTCACTCCCTAATCAGCTCAATGACTTTTAAGCATGTTTTGAAAGGGAAAATAAAACTATATCTGTGTGAATACCTGCAGCATTTGGTAAGTCTGTAATCTCTGTCTTAGAGGTTGTCATCAGAACATTTTTCACGTGGGTAAATCCTTGCCAGGTGTCAGGCCCAGATTCTGTCCCTGGCAGGGCACTGAAAGTCTGTGCCAACCAACTGGTGGGAGTGTTCAAGGGCATCTTCAATCTCTCACTGCTGCAGTTGGAGGTCTCACCAGCTGCAAAAGGGCTTCAGTCATGCAGGTGACAAAGAACAGCAGGGTGAGCTACCTCAATGTTGTTTGCTCGGTTGCACTCACATCTGCTGTGATGAAATGCTTTGAGAGGTTGGTCATGGCTAGAATTAACTCTTGCCTGAGAAAAGACCTTGACCTGCTGTGATTTGCCTACTACAGATACAATCTCACTGGCTCTCCCCCCCGGCCTCGGACCACCTGGGTACAAGCGTCAATGTTGCTATTGATTACATGACAGTGTTTAACACCATTACCTCCTCAGTACTAATCAACAGGCTTCAAAACACGGGCCTCTGCAACTGGATATTGGATTTCCTCATTGGGAGAACAGAGTCAGTGCAGATTGGTGATAACCTCTCATCGCTGACAATCAATAAAGGTGTGCATCAAGGATGTGTTCTTAGCCCACTGCCATACTCTCTCTATACTTACAACTGGGAGGCTAGGCACATCTCAAACACCTTCTAAAGATTTGCTGATAGCACAGCTGTTGTTGGTAGAATCTCAGACAGTGATAAAGAGGCATGCAGGAGTGAGAGAGATTGGCTAGTTGAGTGGTGTCGCAACAACAACCTCGCACTCCACATCAGTAAGATGAAGGAATTAATTGTTGACTTCAGGAAGGAGAAGGCTCATCGATCCTCACTGAGGGAGCAGAAGATCAGAAGTGGAAAAGAGTGAACAGTTTCAGATTCCTGGGCATTAGCATCTCATGAATTATCCCGTGCCCAACATACCGATGCAACATGAAGAAGGCACACAAGTGGATATACTTCATCTGGAGTGTGAGAACATCTGGTCTTGGTCACCAAAGACTAGCAAATTTCTGCAGATTTACTGTGAAGAACATTCTGATGTTACATCGCTGTCTGGTATGGAGGTCCAATATGCACAGGACTAACATAGCCGCAGGGGATTTTAAACTCATTCAGCTCCCTCATTAGAACTATGCTACTCAAAGGTGAGAGTATCTTGAACAAGCAGCACCGTAAGAAGGTGGCATCCACCATTAAAGACCACCACCTTCGAGGACAAGCTCTCTTCTCATTACTGAAATCAGGAAGGAGATACAGGACCCTGAGGATGCACCCTCGTCATTTTAGGAACAGCTTCTTCCCCTCTGCCATCGGATTTCTGAATGGTCCATGAACCTAGGAATACTACCTCACAATTTTGTTCTCTTTACTACAGTGGATACACAATGGGAACAGTGTGTTTTTTTTCCCTAGTTAAGTGGCTGCCCCAATTCGCTGGTGTTCAATGAAAACAGTTGAAAAGGTATAAAAAAGACAAACTACCATTTAACTAAGTAACAAATTATGCACTTAAATGAAATATAGAATGAAATATTTGCGAACAAAAAGCATTTCAGGATGTATATTGTATGCATTTCTCTGACAATAAATTGGACCTTAGCATCGTTGAAATTAGAACACTAACAACTGCAGTACTATAAAACTGAGGTTCCAAATATTATCGATGGAAGAATTCATCCAGTGTATACTGCCACGTTCTTTTGGTTGACTATAAATAAACAAAATCAGTGCACACCTAATGCAAATAATGGACTGCCTACATACAATGCCTTCGATGATTGCATCCTCCAAATCTTCATTTTCATTCTAATGTTCAAGATGATGGTCGATACCTTCAAATTCTTCATAGTCCCTAACTTGTTGAAGATGTGAAATCGTATCATTTTCGCTCCCTGCTGGTTTCTGACTTCTCCAAGCCGGATTGCTTGAAACTGCATTGAGCAAAACAATTCTGAAATGTCCAGCTCTTTATTTCTCGTCATCTATTAGTGACAAAAATCACTGCTTTTTGAACGCAAATACACACAACTGACGCATATTAAAATTGCTCAGTCTAAGCACGGTGTAATGTTTAACAACCACACAAATGCATGTGACTGGCACTAGTTAGAAACTTCAGCAACAGTCTCCTGCCCTGCTTCAGTGGCATAGTGTCCCAGATAAATGAAGGGAATCCTGGCGATTAGCTTTTATTCTTTAAATGTTGTCCCAAGCAAGTGGCTGCCCCAAATAACCAACCGATGGCCCAATTAACTGAAATCCACTGTGTTTTTTTTATATACAGGTGTCCCCCGCTTTTCGAATGTTTGCTTTACAAAACCTCACTGTTACAAAAGACCTACATTAGTACCCTGTTTTCGCTTTCAGAAGGTGTTTTCCCTGTTATGAAAAAAAAGCAGCGCGCAATAAAAAATCAGCACGTGCCCTGAGCAGCCGCTCTCCCCGGATTCGGAACTGCATCCTCGCCGGCATTGCTTAAACACATACCTGTGAGCAGCCGTTTGCAAGATGAGTTTTAAGGTATCGGAAAAAGCCATAAAGAGCTCGTAAGGGTGTTACACTTAGCGTAAAATTAGACATAATTAAGCGTTTCAATCGTGGTGAACGAAGTAAGGTCAAAGTGAGTTTGGCTTGTGGAAGCTGATGAAGATGATGTTGAAGAGGTTTTGGCATCCCATGACCAAGATCTGATAGATGAAGAGCTGATGCAATTGGAAGAAAAAAGGATAGCAATAGAAACTGAATGCAATAGCGAACTGAACGTGAAGCAACTGCGTGAGATTTTTGCTGCAATGATAAAGTACGACTTTAATTTTGAAAGGGTACGTTGGTTTAGGGAATTTTGTAAGATGGTTTGAGTCCTTACAAAGAACTGAGTGATAGAAAAATGCACGAGGCTCAGCAGTCAAGCAAGCCTTCCCCATCAGCCACAGCAGACGACGAGCCTCGACCTTCGACATCAAGGCGGGCAGAGATAGAAGATGACCTGCCTGCCCTAATGGAAACAGACAATGATGAGATGACACCCCAATGTCCCACCACCCCAACTCCCAGGCCACGGACAGATACTGATTCGCGGTGAATGCAGCGGTAGCTGGGAGGCACACAGCATATCTTTAAGAAAAAAAGCCGAAATAAACATGCTAATTAATTAGGTGCCGCCGACATGTAATTGTCGGCCCAGGTCAGAGAAGACGCAATCGGAAATCGGCACCTAATTAATTAGCATGTTTGTTTTGGCTTTTTTCTTAAAGATGTGCTGTGTGCCTCCCGGCTACCGCTGCACCCCTGCATGCTTCACGGCAATGTATTGCTTGGCAGCCTGGAGGGTGGGGGCCACTGCACCACCCCAGCCTGTGACGACTCAGTCTAACACACCATCGTCAGTGTGCTCGGCGCTGAACCAATTCCGGTAAGTGATACTACACTGTACATACATTATTTCTACTTTATATAGGCTGTGTATTTTTACGTGTTATTTGGTATGATTTGGCAGCTTCGTGGCTTAAAGGTTACTGGAGAGCACTTGCGCCGTGTTTTTGCCAACAGCGCTTGCGTGAGATTTTCTGCCGACGGCGCTTGCGTGAGATTTTCGCTACGGAGAACAGTTCAGTAATGATTGTGGAAAAATATTTCTACTTTATATAGGCAGTGTATTTATCATATCATTCCTGCTTTTACTATATGTTACTGTTATTTTAGGTTTTATGTGTTATTTGGCATGATTTGGTAGGTTATTTTTGGGTCTGCGAACACTCACAAGATTTTCCCATATAAATAAATGGTAATTGCTTCTTCGCTTTACGACATTTCGACTTACGAACCGTTTCATAGGAACGCTTTACCTTCGGATGGTGGGGAAACCTGTATTTCTTATTGCAGCTTACAGTTTCAAAAAAAAATGCATTATATTACCGCCACAAAACAACGAAGTTTGCAAATAAATATGATTCTAATTCTGAAACATCCAGTCAAAAAAAAAGTGTGGTTCAGCCCAATGGCAACAATTACAATACTGATGCTGATGTCTATAGGATAGTGGCTACCGGGCATCTCAACATACCACCGTGTAACTTCTTCATTCAGACTCGTTATGGTGGTAGAATTCCTGATGTCATGTGAACATAAGTGAGAGACATTTGCATATTAACAATCAACATGACTCAGTACAAAAACATACATAAGCCTAATTAATATACTATTATTCATTATCAAAGGACATCGAATTGTTTCTCAGCTTGTCTTTAATTGCCTGAATATGCATTGAGTGCTGCAATGTTATCAAGGGAGCTATATTTGATCAGAATGCTATTTCTGCTATCAATATTCCTCCATAAACAGAGTTTCAGATTTCAGACTGACAAAACTTGTAAGACAATTAAATGTAATAATTACAAAAATATATCCAGTAGGAATTTGAAACCGTAATCTATTTGTGCTCTTGGAAAGATAAGGTGATTTACTGTTGCTAGTCCCTACAGCATATAGTAATCACTCAAAGTGCTTTAGTGTTTTCTTTCTCAGAATGAAGCTTTGACCTCTGAGTGTTGCTGATGCCTTGCGTATCAGTTAGATGAAATAGAATAATTCTTGGTAGTAGAGTCTTTATAACTTCCCAGAGCAATGATTAAAGAATGCCACACTCCTTATCGTCTTTGACAGCTGAACAGTTTAGACTTGGAAACATGCACTGGAATAGAATTTCAGGAATGTTTCACCTCAGCTCATCAATTACAATTCCTCTGTTAGTCACCATACTTACCATCACAACTTCGTATCATTTCAGTCTTTTCACTCCCCACGAGAAAGCATTTGTTTTTTCAAACAGTAATCCTAACTCCTGGACTTTAAATCATTTGTGTGTTAAAAGGCATTTTAGCTGAATGTGCCAATAACATTATCGCGAGACCTCCCTCCTTCTACACCAATAACACTTCCAGTCTTCCCACATTTTGAGCTCACCTGGCCCATTTGTTTTCCCCCAAAGCCACCTGTGACTCTGTTAGGAAGAAAATGGCCTCCCTGCCATTACCAGTTCTGAAGCCATGTTCCTTCACTTGCAGCTTGGGAAATCTGTCGTGTTTCTAAGCACCAGCCCCATGCTGCTGTCTAGTCTGGATGCTCCATTATGCATTACATGCACCACATCAAGCAGTTTTGTTTGAATTCCAGCGTCTCCTCCATAGCTGTCTGTACTTCTCACTGCCTCGGCAAAGCAGCCGGTATAATCAAAGGCCTCTTCCGTCCAGAATGCCAACCGGAGCAAATACCTGCAGCAAACACCGATTTATAACTGTCAGAAAGCACAAAGTCCTTTTCGGTGGATGCTTCTCAGAAACTAAAATACTGCAGGTTTTGGAAATCTAGAATTAAAACAGAAAACATGGGAGCACTTGAAAAGTCTGACCTGTTGAGGCTTTTCCAGCACTTCCATTTTCTCTTCATAACTCCTGTTGCTCCTAATGATGTTCATTCTAGTCTGTAAAAATAATCACCAGGATAGTAATTGCTCATTAATAATATTGGCATTCCTGATCTGTCATATGAAATTGATGGCTACTGCTCTCCTTCTAACTGCTTGAATATCAAACAAAATCCCAGCTTGAAACCGGCTCATTATTCCTCTCCATGGACACTACCTGATCTAAGTTCCTCCAGGACTTTGTTTGTGTTACTTTGGATTTCCAGTATTTGCAGACGCTCTTGTGCTTCAAGTTTTTGTCAGTTCTTTTTACCAAGGTTATTTCCTCAGTTCCCTGGATGTTTGCCTCAATTTTGTTTTCAAGTTTGCAAGAAGTAAAGAATCAATTTTCTGATGAAGTATTTTACTATTACACAATGGGCCTATCAGATTGTGCATCATTCAAGAGAAATCAGAGAATTGTTGTGTTAGGAAGATGGGATCCATCAATCAGGCTGAATTTAAGCATTTAAATTGCTGCAGTGATTTACTAAAATAAACAGAATACAAGAAAATATACACACTGAGGCCTTTTTATTAGATACACATGTACACTTGCTTATTAATGCAAATATTTAAATAGCCAATTATGTGGCAGCAACTCAATGCATGAAAGCATGTATACATGGTCAAGAGGTTCAGTTGTTGGTAAGCACAAAATAATTTGCAGATGCTGGGGTCAAAGCAACACTCACAACACGCTGGAGGAACTCAGCAGGTCGGGCAGCATCCGTGGAAACGAACAGTCAACGTTTCGGGCCGGAACCCTTCGTCAGGACTGAAGAGGGAAGGGGCAGAGGCCTTATTACGAAGGTGGGGGGAGGGTGAGAAGGAGAAGGCTGGTAGGTTCCAGGTGAAAAACCAGTAAGGGGAAAGATAAAGGGGTGGGGGAAGGGAAGCAGGGAGGTGATAGGCAGGAAAGATGAAGAAGGAATAGGGGAAAACACAATGGGTAGTAGAAGGAGGCGGAACCATGAGGGAGGTGATAGGCAGCTGGGGGAGGGGGGAGAGTGAAATAGGGGGGAGGAAGGCAGGGGGAGGGAATTACTGGAAGTTGGAGAATTCTACGTTCATACCAAGGGGCTGGAGACTACCTAGACGGTATATGAGGTATTGCTCCTCCAACCTGAGTTTAGCCTCATCATGGCAGTAGAGGAGGCCATGTGTGGACATATCCGAATGGGAATGGGAAGCAGAGTTGAAGTGGGTGCTACCGGGAGATCCTGCTTGTTGTGGCAGACGGAGCAGAGGTGCTTGTTGGTAAGAATGGGGAAGAAATGTGATCTAAGTGACTTTGACCATGGAATAATTATTGGTGCCAGATGAGGTGGTTTATCTCAGAAACTGCTGATCTCCTAGGATTTTCACATACAAACAGTCTTTATAGAGAATGGTGCAAAAAAAAACAAAAAGGAAATCTAATGAGCAGCAGTTCTGTGGGTGAACACACTTTGTTGGTGAGAGAGGTCAGAGGAGAATGTCCAGCCTGGTTCAAGCTGACAGGAAGGCAACAGTAACTAAAATAACCACACATTACAAACAGTGATGTGCAGAAGTGTATCTCTGAATGCACAACACATCAAACCTTGAAGTTGTTGGACTACTGCAGCGGAAGACCATAAACATACTCAGTGGCCACTTTATTAGGTACAGGAGGTACCTAATAAAATGAACACTGAGTGGAAGTAACTGAGGATTTCAGTGTGCAGCTAAGGATATTAAAGCAGTGGATATAAGAGTAATGATAATAGATGTAAATATTTTCTGTAGTTAAAAATAAATACTGACCTGAGAAACCAGGAGGATATTTTTGGATAGCATCAGCTCTGCTATACAGGCACTATTTATCTTCAAATTAAGTTTAAATGCAAAGCAGATACAGGGGAAAAATGAAGGAAATTGGTAGATGCTCCAATTCTGCACTTTGTGGTACAAAGTAGAAATACTTTCAGCTGTGTTTTAAAGAGGAAAGTTTGTAATTTACTTTACATCCTTTTAGTGACTTGGGCACATTAGGAACATCTTTCAGGCACTTATTTTCAGCTTTAGGCATTTATCACTATAACTGGAAAATGCAATGGTTATGAGAGAGCAGCACAAGAAGTAAATAAAAAATTCATGAATCAATCCATTGGTTTAAAATTCCATTAATGCTTTAGCTTGCAGTGGAACAAATGGTGTGAGTGGAATGTTAAATGACATAGAAAAAAAATGAATGTGGGTTCATCCCATAATTTAAAGGCATGGAATGGATCTTGAAAATGTCAGGTGGGGAGGGGAAGACTTCAGGCATTGGCACTGGTGCTATAATGAAAATACCAACTGCTGATACAGTGTCAATTTGCATTTGATTCACAAAAATGTAGATTTGTTTTCTATTTCAGAACTTGAATAAATTTCCTAGGCTGTTGCTTTTGTGCATTTTAACAGAGTTGTCGGTATCCATTTATTTTTGGAAAATAGTGTAACATAAATATACCTATTCATATTCATATAAAAAGATTTGAGTCTAGGAATTTATCAGTATTTGAAAACATGCAACTAAGTAACTCTATGTGTATGTGCTCAACGTGCAGTATGTATATTCTCTGTAACACCGTGAGTTTTAGATCTTCATGTACAGTGGTGATGTGCTGCTTTGAGAGTTGTATGATCGTTTAAATGTGATTCCCTACCTTGTGGTGGTTACCAAAGTTAAAAGCAGTGGATTCTCTTTGCAGTTGATGGTCTAGGGGGTTTGACATGATACCTCTAGCAAATAAAACAACTCAGTCACCTCCATCACGGGCACAGCCCTCCCATTACCCCAGACATCTTCGAGAGGTAATACCTCCAGAAGGTGGCATCCATTATTAAGGATCCTCAGATAGAGAACATGCTCTCTTCTCATTGCTACAATCAGGGAGGAGGTGCAGGAGCCTCAGAGTGTACAGTCAACATTTTAGGAACAGCTTCTTCCCCTCTGCAATCAGATTTCTGAACAGTCTATGAAATTTGAACACTAGCTCACTATTCATCTTTTGCACTATTGATTTATTTTTGTATCTTATAGTAATTTTATGCCTTGCAAACCGCAAGTGCAAAACAACATATTTCACGACATATGTCAGTGATAATAAACTTGATTCTGATTCTGTAATTTAATTTTATCTTAAATGTTTTGTGTTTTTAAGCTCTTGAGGTATCTTTTTAGGTAACTTTATTGAAGATTTTATTTATATCAGTCCATTTAAATTGTCTTTAAATTCCTCTGATCTTTAGGAGACATTTATGAATCTTTAAGGACTTCCACCTATTGCTGAGTTGATGATTATGAACTACTGTGCCTAGTAGGTTGGATGTGTTAATTAATATGAACAAACCTACAAGGTGTAAAACCTATCTGCAGTAATGGAAGTGATGCAAGCAGTGATCCATTTGAGTATGAGGTTAGCACAGAATTTTTTCTTTAACTTAACTCCAGAATTCCCTGGAGCTCAAGAAACTTGCCCCAAAAGAATTGACGTGTTTTTGAAGTGGACTTTTCTTTTCCCAAGCTTCGGCACTCTAAGGAAAGAGTTGAATTTGACTCCTCTTTGGTATATGCTAAAATGTGTAATTCAAAATGATGTCATCTTGGAATATGGTTGAAGATGTGCATGGACCCATGTCCTTGAAATTAGATAATGCAGAAGAATATTTTCTTCCTTGTAGGCCTACTGTGTCTGTTTCAATGTCATGTACCTGAGTCAAAGGGCGCAAGAGATAATGAGACTCTGTGTAATCAGTATTACCACCAACATAATTAGCCAACTAAATTTCATTTTAAGTTCTGTTTGCAAAGACACTTTAGATTGTAGTTTTTGTTTATTTCTATCCTTTTCTTGGGCCTTGCATCAGCATAAGTGGAGCGAAGGATTGTATAACTTTAGGCCAATTACAGTAGGATTTGAAGGCTTGGGAACCATCATGTTAGGTGTGATCAAATCACAAACAAGAGAAAATCTGCAGGTGCTCGAAATCCAAGCAACACACACAAAAAGCTGGAGGATCTCAGTGGGCCAGTCAGCACCTATGGGAAAAAAAGTACCGTCGACGTTTCACGTCGAGACCCTTCAGCAGGACTGGAGAAAAAAAAAAGATGAGGAGCAGATTTAAAAGGTGGGGGGAGGGAGAGAGAAACACATGGTGATAGGTAAAACTGGGAGGGGAGAGATGAAGAGAAGAGCTGGGAAGTTGATTGGTGAAAGAGATCCAGGGCTGGAGAAAGGGGAGTCCAATAGGTGTGAACCTTATCTAAACAACATCCAAAATCTTTTAGACCTCAACCCCTGTCAACTCCCCCAACTCAACAGAATGAATTATGCATGATTTACTTCTACTAAATGTGTCCTCTAACAGGCCTTTAGAGACGCTCCAAATATTAAGCCGGATCCTTTAATTGCAAGGATACAGGTGCATTTAAAAAAGAAGTTTTAAATGACTTGTAAGACTGAGTTGTGAAGAATTTGACTACTTAACTTAAATATAATTGGAAAATCTGATGTTTTTATGTTATTTTCAGTCATTTAAAATCAAGTTTCCACACAGGTGGTAGATTAACACAGTGATTAAATATTGATTTTTGTACACACCCACTTCCAGTTGCATTAATCAAGTACATTGAGTTACTGCTTGTAAATATGCCAAGGAATATCTTTTGCAAACATTATTTCATTAAGCTGCAAGTGACTTAGATTCATGGCTGAATTGTTTTTTGTTAATATGAAGTCAAACCTTGGAATGAATAGCAATTCAAAATGGGGAAAGTTTTTGGTAGAATTTGGGATGGAATTGAAATCCGGTTGCATCCAAAGTGGATATTCTACATGCTGTCCGTGAACCTTCAATGTCAGAACCTGCCCAAGGTGTGGTGACCTGCCTCTGTGACTATCCTCAGTAGTACTTACATCCACCGTGATGAAGTGGTATGAGAGATCGGGTATGAAGCTTACCAACTCCCACCTGTGGAGAGACCTGGATCCACTCCAATTTTCCAACTGTTTCAACAGGTCAAAAGTAGATGTCTTTGCATTGTCTCTTCATTATCTGTGGAATTCTCTGACCAGGGAGGCAGCTGGGGCTTATCTCTCTCAATATACTTGAGAAACAGTTAGATAGGTTTTTACATAGTCAGGGAATTAAGGGTTATGGGGAAAAGGCAGGTAGATGGAGCTGAGTTTACAGACAGATCAGCCATGATCTTATTGAATGGCAGGCAGTCTCGATGGGCTGGATGGCCTACTCCTGCCCCTATTTCTTATGTTCTTATATGTCATGGTGCTCTTCATTGACTGCAGCTCAGCATTCAATAGTATAATCTCCTTGAAATTCAATAGTAAGTTCCAAGACCTTGGCTTTGGTACCTTCCTGTGCAACTTAATCCATGATTTCCTCGCTTACTGACCAGGTGAATTTGTTTGGTTTTTTAAAAAAGAATTATTTGTCTGTTTTGTTTGTTTCTTCCCAATTTTGGTCACCCCTCACCCCTTCTCTTCCATCATGACCTCTCCATCACCTGCTTCCATTTGCTCCACTGTTCTCTCCTATCGTTCCTCCTTCTTCAGCCCTCTACCTCTTCCGCCTATCACATCCCAGCTTCTTACATCTTCACCCCCCCCGCCCCCTCCTACATTATTATTTTGGCTTCTCTCTCCTTCCTTTCCTGTTGTGATGAAGGGTCTTGGCCTGAGCATTGACTGTAATTCCTCCAGCATTTTATGTAAATAGTGATCTACCTAATGTCCATCATATACTTCCAACATCTTAAGATCCAATTTGAATTTTTTAACTGAAGTTCAGACAGATTTTCATTTCAATTATGAATCCATCTGAAGGGTAAATTTCACAAAAAGCATTTTTTATTTTTTTCATACTATGTTTCAAGCAAGTCTTGTGAAGAATTGATTTTCTTCAGTCCTTGCATTTCATGCAAGTATAAAGTAATGCAGCATAATAACAGGCCCTCTAACCTATTGAGTCCACGCTGACTATTGAGCGTGCATTAACACTAATCCAAGTTTTAAACTTGCACGTTTTGCAACTCTTCCTACATGCCAGGGTTAGGGTTAAGATGGTCAATTAACTCACTAGTATGTTTTTCGGATGTGGGAGGAAGCCAGGGTGCTCAGGGGAATCCAATCAGTCATTAGAACAGCCCATGAGCACCTCAAATCCAGCCCCAGAAGTCAGGTTGGCATTTGAGTTGATGCACCTGTGCGGCCTCAGTTCTGCAATCTGTGCTTCTGTGTTGCCATTCATTCTGTCTGTGCACTTCATTCGATGAGATTCCCTGCACTTAGTGCATTTAGTGGCACTGTGGTATAACAGCTCTTCTGTTGTCCCTGATTGTTTCACCTGTGATCTGTGGGTTTCTCTCGGTGCTCTGGTTTCAGCTGACATCCCAAAGACACAATGATTACTAGTTAATCTGTCACTGCAAGCTGTCCCTAGCCCACTCAGGTGATGGGAGAATCAGGAACAGTGGATGGGATTGCAGGAGAGAGGAGGTGAGAAGGAATTAAATTGGATTCTTGGCAGAGAGTTGTTGGGACAAATAGCCTCCTTCACAGTTGCAAAGAAATTATGTACATTAAAATTAAAGAAAAATCAATAACATTGTAATGTTAATGAAATTTAAATTCCCTGGAATGTAAATTACTATGGCTGTAATGTATATTGTTGGGGTAATACATTTTTTCAAATAGGTACACCTTTTCATGTGGTTCCAGACGGTTTGTTAATCTGTTTCTTAGTAAAATCAAATTAGAGCCCCACTGAAGATCCAAGACATGACCTTTTTCTTCCACCGTCACAAAACGTACTGCTGTGTTGCTTACATTACTGTTTATTGTGATTAGCCAGGCAGGCGGCAATGAGTCCTGTCATTTGTGGTAATAGAGCCATAGAGCATGACAGCACGAAATAGGCTCTTTGGCCCATCTAATCTGTGCCAAACTGTTATTCTGCCCAATCCCATCAATGACACTTGGACCATAGCCCTCCATACCCCTTCCATTGGTGTATTTATCCAAACTATAACAATCGAACCCACATCCACCATTTCCGCTGGCATCTTGTTCCACACTTGCACCACCCTTTGAGTGAAGGAGTTTCCCCTCAAGTGTCATGGTCCGGTCCGTGAAGTCCGCATTCCGGTTCACGATCCGGTCCATTGTTCCTTATTCCAAGTTTTCCGGTTTTTCCTCGTTCTGTTGGCTGCTCTAATTGAGGCACCTGATTCTCATCTTGGGCTGGCTACATAAATAGCTCCTGGGTTCAGCTTCGTTTGCTGGACTGTTCTCTTCCCTTCACCTTCCTCCTGAAGTCTTGCCTGTGTCCTTGCCTGTATTGCTGTCAAGTTCTACTGCAGGAGCAAGACTGGAGCCTTGCTGTGTCTAGATAAGGAACTGTCTATTGTTGTTTGGAACTGTCTGTGTCCACGCCTTCGCTAGGTAGGTCTGGCTGTTTGCCGCTACCTTGTGTTGGGAACTGTCTCTGTGTCCACGCCTTTGCTAGGTAGGTCTGGCTGTTTGCCGCTACTTTATGTTGGGAACTGTCTCTGTGTTCTGTGTACGAGACCTGGTTCTGGGTCCCTGACCAGTCTCTGGCTCGGAGTCCTAGCCCAGGCTCCTAGTTCCCAGTTCCTTGTACTGGTCCTGCTTTCCTAGCCAAAGTCCTAGCCTGCCCCTAACTCTAGTCTACTCCTGTTCCTAGTACTCCAGTGTCTTTGTCTTGCATTTGGGTCTGCCATCAGCGCCCTCCCTATGACATCAAGTCCCCTTAAAAATTTCACCTTTTAACCTTAACCCATGAGCTTCAGTACTAGTCTTACACAACCTCAGTGGAAAAAGCCTGCTTGCATTTACCTATCTATATGCCTCATCCCCTCATAGTTTGTATACCTACTGTATAGCAGATCTCTCCTCACTGTCCTACTCCAGGAAATAAAGTCCTAGCCTGTTCAGCCTTTCCCTATAAGGTAACTCCTCAAGTCCCGACAATATCCGTGTAATTTTGTTCTGTATTCTTTCATTCTTATTGGTATCCTTTCAGAACAGAACTACACATAATCCTCTAAATTTGGCTTCACCAACATCTTATACAACTTCAGCCTGACATCCCAACTCAATACTTTGATTTCTGAAGGTCAATGTGCCAAAAACGTTCTTTATGACCCTACCTACCTGTGTTGCTACTTACAAAGAATTATGTATATATGTTCCCTGGTCCCTCTGTTCTGCCACACTCTACTTTCTCTTACTATTCACTATATAAATTCTACACTTGTCCAACAAAAGTGCGTCACTTTAGACTTGTCTGCACTAAATTCTACCTGCCATTTTTCAGCCTATATTTCCAACTGTTCCGAATTCTGCTGCAGACTTCATTAGCCTTCCTTGCTGTTCACTTCATACCCAATCTCGGTGATATTCGCATATTTGCTCATCCAATTTACTACATTATCATCCAAATTATTGATATGACAATATGATAATTCTTGGTGATAGATATTTCAGGTATGTCAAAGAGCTGTTGACAGAGTTGTCCTGTGGGAGGCAAGGCTTATTCTGCTCATTGTAAGCCGTTTCCATTGTGATTGGTTAGTTTAGCAACTGTAGCTGCTTTCCCCAATGGTTAGCGACTAGGTGTCCCATTTCAAATGTCCCAGGTACAAATAGCATGTGGAAGGGGCTTGCCCTCTCTTTCTTTGTTTAAGGCATGCGGTGTATGTAATCATTGGAAAGGTATGCTCTGCGCACGCTTTTAGCTAAGGATGTTTGTTGAATACGTTTTTTGAATATTCAGCTTTGTAGTTTCTGTAACTTGGGGAACATGAATGGCTGGTTGAATTTTTACTGTTTGTAAATAATGAGTAATATACTTATTCGTGGTCAGTGTCTTCTGTCTCATTCGCCAGACTCGTGAGCCTGCTTCAACGATACAAGAGCCTCGGTAAATAATAATGGGGTATTGTATTGTATGGATTATACATGACCGGTGGTGGGGAAATTGAATGTTTAGGGTGTTGGGGTTGCTGGTTCTTGATATCAATCTTCTTAAGTGTCATTGGAGTTCCATCATTCAGGCAAGTGAAGAATGTTCCATTTTATTCTTGACTTGTGTCTTGCAAAAGGTGGAAGTAATTTTTGTGTATCTGTTGTATTGCAGTCACTCACCACAGACTCTGACCTTCTCTCGTAATGACAGCATGTATGTGGCTGAGCCAGTAGAATTTCTAGTCAATGCTGTCTGCCAGAATTTGATATTGGGCATTTTACCAATGATACTGCCATTGGATTATAAGGGTAAGTGATTAGTCTGTCTTCCTCTTCCGTTGGAGATGTTTAATACTTTTATGTTATACACACACGTGTTACTTACCAAATGTTGACAGTTTTCCTGCATGCAATGGTGGGATACTGTACTTTATTTGCTGAGGGGCTGGGAGTGGAATAGAAGACAATACAGTTATCTGAGAATGTTTTTTTTTGTTCTCTTAATTTTTGTCTTTGCACAGTTTGTTGTTTCTTTTTGCACATTGGTTGTTTGTCCTGTTGGGTGCAGTCTCTCATTGATTCTATATTGTTTCTTGTACTCACTGTGATTGCCCGGAAGAAAATGAATCCCAGGATTTTATATGGTGAGATGTATGCACTTTGATAATAAATTTCATTTAAACTTCGACACAGCTAGAGATGTTTGGACTTGAGATGTTACTCTGAGGACCTCCTGCAGTAACACCTTGGAGCTGGGATAGTTAAATCACACTTATCTTCCTTTTTATAGGATATGACATTTTTTTTCTTGATGTCTATTCACCAGCTTTAATTGGGCTCCTTTATGCCATCTTCATCAAGTCAATTGCACGACATCTATCATGAGATCTGAAGCTTAGCTTATTGTTTGAGTTTATTGGTGATGAACTGCTGCTGAGGTGACATCTCATATCAGTTTGTTGAAATTTCACAGCGGACCGATTACATGATAGTTAGCCAGGTTTGTATGAAAAGAATGTAACCAGACAATTTTCTACAAGTTCTGTCAGGGCATCAAAGGATGTGGTGAGAAGGCAGGTGGATGGGCTTGAATGGGACCCGGGATCAGCCATGATGGAATGGCAAAGCAGACTGGATGGGCTGAATGGCCTAATTCTGCTCCCATGTCTTATGGTCTAAGTTATGCAGATGCTAGTGTAACGTATACTGGATCTTGTTTTGGAGCTCAGACAGTGTTTTTGAGAACCTGCACATCAGCCTTGCATCCAGGAACATGATCATGACATTGACTAGACCGTTCCAGGAGTGCCCCTGGAAATCAGGAAAATTGTAATGCAAGGTGGGGGTGGGTGGTCGTTCTATGCTCAGGTGTGTTCTAGTGCTTTCTTCACTGCCTCTGCTAAATAGTCCGGCCAATTGCATTTCAGCTCTTCCAAAGGTAGACAGATACAACTTGGTTAGGTGGCCATCTTATTTGGTACAAGCTGGGCTAAGGGCCTATATCATGCTTTACTACTCTATATCTCTAAAATGATTGGATCCATGGTAATTTGAGATTGAAAGCATACTTGAGAGAATGTGCAACATTGCTTTCATTAAAATGGGGTCTATAGTCTATCCATTGTTTGGAACATTTCCCATGATTCCAGTTCCTGTGACTGATATGATTACACAAGTTTATGAAAAGAACCAGAAAATAATGAACAATGCTTCCAGTGGCTAAGGCTGCCTGACATGCCACATAGTCAATAAAGCCCCTACAAACATCTGCCAGCAAGTTTGGAACCTATGTGTATGCCTGTGCTGGAGTCATGAATTTCCTGACATGAGAGAAAACTCCAGAGATTTCTGCCAGCATTACTCTCGAAAATCTTCATTGATCTCACCTGCATTGATGATTTTTTTCTTCATACTATTACAATATCGCAGAGGAAAAATACACAGGACTCTGTGGTTCAAATGTCCAGACTAAAAATAATCACACAATTCCATTCATGTCAAAGAACTTTATCTCTAATTCAATATCATAAAGAAAATTATGACGTATCAAAGTTCTTTTTGGTGTCTGGTCAAAATTTCCTTTCACCACCTGTCACTTTATTTTAGCATCCAGGCATACCTAAAAAAAACACCTCAAATTTAAACTCTTCTCTCTTTACTTGGAGAAAGCTCTCCTTTCAAAGTTTTGCTCGGTTTGATGCTCTGCCTCGTTACGCACGTCTTCAATATCTGTGGTCAGTTTTCTTCTTACCTCATGGTGAACAAAACTGAAGAGAATAAAATCTGCCTAAGGTACAAGAGCCTTTAGCTTGTTGTCATTTGATTTTTATTTAGTTATCTGGTTCTGTTCTTTTCCAAATTAGAGCTAGTAATGATTCACAGGAAATAGTAAGATTCTATCTTATAGGAAGAAAAGAATAGGAATAAAAATGAATAAATATATTGGAAAATTAATTTTGCAATAAAATCTTATTAGTCATAAATTAGTTTTTACTTGGTTTGTACAAATCATCTGAGGGCTTAATTTGGTTCGGAATGTCATTGTTTGGTTCAATTGCTCGAGTGATCTTGTGCTTTTCTATTTTCCTTTTCTCTTGCACATCGGGTGACAGTCGTTTTAATTTTTTTTCTTTAATTGGATTATTTTATATTTCATCCATTATGGCTGCCTGTAAGCAAACAAGTCTCAATGTTGTATAATTTATATATTCTTTGATATGAATCTTTTTGCTAAAATCTTATGTTCAGTGTGAATTTTAGATTTAAACAGATTTAAACATTGGTACTTTATCATTTAAACAATTAAACATGCTATTTTATTATATAAATATTTAAGCTTGCTATTTCTATAAGGCATTTTGATGTTAAATCATTATATAGAATGGATTTGGTAAAAAGGGGAAAAATCGAAAGAAAAATGAGCCGACAGAAAGGCTAGACCAAATTCTGCCACGGAAGTTGGTAGATAATAACTGTATTCCCTTCTGTGAATAATTGAACTTTATATGTCAATGCAACACACAGAATCAGAGAGGGCAGGAAAATTTTTAATTTGGGAAGGGCAAATTATGAGGCTACAAGGCTAGAACTTGCAGGTGTGAATTGGGATGATGTTTTTGCAGGGAAATGTACTATGGACATGTGGTCGATGTTTAGAGATCTCTTGCAGGATGTTAGGGATAAATTTGTCCCGGTGAGGAAGATAAAGAATGGTAGGGTGAAGGAACCATGGGTGACAAGTGAGGTGGAAAATCTAGTCAGGTGGAAGAAGGCAGCATACATGAGGTTTAGGAAGCAAGGATCAGATGGGTCTATTGAGGAATATAGGGAAGCAAGAAAGGAGCTTAAGAAGGGGCTGAGAAGAGCAAGAAGGGGGCATGAGAAGGCCTTGGCGAGTAGGGTAAAGGAAAACCCCAAGGCATTCTTCAATTATGTGAAGAACAAAAGGATGACAGGAGTGAAGGTAGGACCGATTAGAGATAAAGGTGGGAAGATGTGCCTAGAGAGTGTGGAAGTGAGCGAGGCCCTCAATGAATACTTCTCTTCGGTATTCACCAATGAGAGGGAACTTGATGACGGTGAGGACAATATGAGTGAGGTTGATGTTCTGGAGCATGTTGATATTAAGGGAGAGGAGGTGTTGGAGTTGTTAAAATACATTAGGACGGATAGGTCCCCGGGGCCTGATGGAATATTCCCCAGGCTGCTCCACGAGCCGAGAGAAGAGATTGCTGAGCCTCTGGCTAGGATCTTTATGTCCTCGTTGTCCACGGGAATGGTACCGGAGGATTGGAGGGAGGTGAATGTTGTCCCCTTGTTCAAAAAAGGTAGTAGGGATAGTCTGGGTAATTATAGACCAGTGAGCCTTATGTCTGTGGTGGGAAAGCTGTTGGAAAAGATTCTTAGAGATAGGATCTGTGGGCATTTAGAGAATCATGGTCTGATCAGGGACAGTCAGCATGGCTTTGTGAAGGGCAGATCGTGTCTAACAAGCCTGACAGAGTTCTTTGAGGAGGTGACCAGGCATATAGATGAGGGTAGTGCAGTGGATGTGATCTATATGGATTTCAGTAAAGCATTTGACAAGGTTCTACATGGTAGGCTTATTCAGAAAGTCAGAAGGCATGGGATCCAGGGAAGTTTGGCCAGGTGGATTCAGAATTGGCTTGCCTGCAGAAGGCAGAGGGTGGTGGTGGAGGGAGTACATTCAGATTGGAGGATTGTGACTAGTGGTGTCCCACAAGTATCTGTTCTGGGACCGCTACTTTTCGTGATTTTTATTAACGACCTGGAGGTGGGGGTAGAAGGGTGGGTTGGCAAGTTTGCAGACGACACAAAAGTTGGTGGTGTTGTGGATAGTGTAGAGGATTGTCAAAGATTGCAGAGAGACATTGATAGGATGCAGAAGTGGGCTGAAAAGTGGCAGATGGAGTTCAACCTGGAGAAGTGTGAGGTGGTACATTTTGGAAGGACAAACTCCAAGGCAGAGTACAAAGTAAATGGCAGGATACTTGGTAGTGTGGAGGAGCAGAGGGATCTGGTGGTACATGTCCACAGATCCCTGAAAGTTGCCTCACAGGTAGATAAGGTAGTTAAGAAAGCTTATGGGGTGTTAGCTTTCATAAGTCGAGGGATAGAATTTAAAAGTCGCGATGTAATGATGCAGCTCTATGAAACTCTGGTTAGGCCACACTTGGAGTACTGTGTCCAGTTCTGGTTGCCTCACTATAGGAAGGATGTGGAAGCATTGGAAAGGGTACAGAGGAGATTTACCAGGATGCTGCCAGGTTTAGAGCGTATGCTTATGATCAGAGATTAAGGGAGCTAGGGCTTTACTCTTTGGAGAGAAGGAGGATGAGAGGAGACATGATAGAGGTATACAAGATATTAAGAGGAATAGATTGAGTGGATAGCCAGCGCCTCTTCCCCAGGGCACCACTGCTCAATACAAGAGGACATGGCATTAAAGTAAGGGGTGGGAAGTTCAAGGGGGATATTAGAGGAAGGTTTTTTGCTCAGAGAGTGGTTGGTGCGTGGAATGCACTTCCTGAGTCAGTGGTGGAGGCAGATACACTAGTGAAGTTTAAGAGACTACTAGACAGGTATATGGAGGAACTTAAGGTGGGGGGTTATATGGGAGGCAGGGTTTGAGGGTTGGCACAACATTGTGGGCCAAAGGGCCTGTAATGTGCTGTACTATTCTATGTTCTATAAAATGCCGGAGGAACTCAGCAGTTCAGGCAGTATCTATGAGAATGAATAAACGGTCGATGTTTCGGGCCGAGACCCTTCATCAGGACTGGAAAGGAAGGAGAAAGATGCCAGACTATAAAGTTGGGTGAAGGAGGAGGACTAGCTAGAATGTGATAGGTGAAGCTAGGTGAGTGGGAAAGGTAAAGGGCTGGAGAAGGAGTCTGAGAGAGGAGGAGAGTGGACCATGGGAGAAAAGGAGGTAGGAGAGGCACCAGAGGTGGGGTGATAGCAGGGTGGAAAAGAGTTAAGAGGTTACAGTGGGGAATAAAGAAGAGTGAAGATTGAAGGGAAAAAGAAAATCAATTACCGCAAGGAGAAATCGATGTTTGTGCCATCACCTTGATGGAATATAAGGTGTTGCTCCTCCAGCCTGGGGGTGGCTTCATTGTGGCTGAAGAGGAGGTCATGGCCGACATGTTGGAATGGGAATGGGGATAGGATTCAAAATGGCTGGTCACTAGGAAATACCACTTTTGGTGGATGGAGCAGAGTGCTCAACAAAGAGGTTCCCCAATTTACGTCGGGTCTCACCAATGTAGAGGAGGCCTTATTGGGTACAATAGACAACCCTAACACATCCACAGGTGGAATGTTGCCTTATCTCTAAGGAATGTTTGGTGCCCTGAGAGAGGAGTCTTAAATGGACCTAGTGAATTTAAGGGCATAGTGGAAGTCGGAAGCAAAGTTGATGACATTGACGAGCTCAGCATGGGTGCATGAAGCAACACAGATGCTTCCCTACTAGAATTCAATTTTCGTATTTTACACTCTACCTTGAAAGTACTTAATTATATCCAGTACAGAATATTTTACTGCACAAACAAATTGAGCATGGACTTAAATTGCTCCCTGAGCATTCCTCAGTTCTAACTGTGGGGCAGAAATCTCTGAAATATGCACTGTGCCTCAATAATCTTCTCTAATTCAAATAGTCACATTTTCAGTAATATTCAGTATTGCTGCACAGAAGGTGTAAATTTTCCCATCAAAGCACAGTTTGCTATTTTTTTCACTCAGTTCACATCCTTAATGTTAATCTTTGCTGATAATTTCAATCTTGCGCTACTGCTAAAATGTTCAGAAACACAGCAGCCAAGTTGCCCAAATGGAAATGAAAAGCATCAAGTTAAATAACTTGATAATGTATTTTAGCATGGTGAAGGGTATGTATTGCCAAGGGCACCAGCAGAATTCTCTGCTCTTTGAATATCACTACTGTTCAGCTGAGACAATAGATAGGTTCATGGTTTAAGATCTTATCCATGAGATTAGATTGGTTATTTATTTTCTGTGTGCTGATAAAATGAATCAGGCCCTTGGATTAAACACAAAGTGTATAAATTATACATAAAATTGGATCAGTGGTTGTTGGAGTAACCATATGGTATGATAATTCAAGAGCTTCATAGAAATCAAATTTCATTTAATCTACATATTACTTTCTGGGAATGTACCTTAGGAAAGAAAAGAAAAAAAAAGTAATTTAGATACATTAATAAGACAGTTTAAGGTACATAAACAATTCAACAATCAAAAAAGACAGATATGTTGCCCGTAGAAACTCAGCATGTACAGCAAAAAAGTTCAAAACAGGAACACTCTGAATGGACATTCAATATCAGGTGACCTCGCCCTTCATTGTTCAGCCGCTAGGAAGCCAACACCTAATAAGTGAATGCAGTTGGTTCAAGGCAGCAAGGCCAGGCTGCTGCCTTGTTAATAGCAGGTGCTGGGTGACTCCTTGAGGGAGTTTGAAGGAAAAGAGCAGTGAGCATGACCAAGGTCAGGAAGGGTCTGTTGCTCTTGCTTTCTCCATTCTCAGAGAGGTATTATTAAATATTCACCTCATTGGAATGCAATTCTCTTTAAGGTATGGTTGTCAGCTGTATGCAAAGCCATACTTCACAATATTCCAGACTGGACTCCAAATGCCTTTAGGCTCTTTGCATTTAAGACATCTAATACTGATTCTGGTGCAGGCTCTGTCCATTGATTGTTCCTGCATGCAAATATGCATTACATTATACTTCCAGTTCTTAATGAAGTTACATATCTTGCCTAGCAACTTGAAGACTGAAGAAAATCGTTATTTCTGGAACAGTTCTATTTGTGCTTTATTTGTTCCTTAAAATGAACACAAAAGTGTTCATAATCTCTATTCAACACTGATGTTCTATTTCCACTCTCCCTTTCCCTGCCAACTTAACTGTGTTGTTCTCTCTTAGATCCATGCTTCTTATTTCTGGAATTCCATGTGTGAATCCATTTAATTAAGTTTTGTTCTGCCTTTACTAAAGTGACAAATTGCACCTCTCAGCTCCTCAGCACAAATTAATCATCAGTTTGTCCAGCATTCAGTGTAGTGTTAAAAGAAATTTCTCCAACCAAATATTGGGAGGACTGGTGCCATTGCCATTGATCCGTACTCCGATTTCCCATAATTGAATCCATTTCACTCCCTGATATTTATCTGAAGCTGAACAAGTCCATTTTTGCAAGCTCGATGTTTCATTCGCCTCTGGCTTCAGTTTCTAGCAAAATCCATACCATCACAAAACTCTTCAAAGTGATCCTTTCATCTTTGCCTCTGCTAATCTGCTGTTGAAAACCCTATCCACACCTTTATACCTCTAGACTTGTCTCGGTGGAACCTTAAGAACATAAGAAATAGGAGCAGGAGTAGGTCAGCTGACCTGTCATTCAATAAGATCATGGCTGATCTGACCATGGACTCATCTCCACCTACCTGCCTCTTCCCCATAAACCATTTGTTCTCCTACTATGCAAAAATCTATTCTACCTTGTCTTAAATAGATTTACTGAGGTAGCCTCTACTGCCTCATTGGGCAGAGAATTCTACAGATTCAGCACTCGCTGGGAAAAGCAGTTCCTCCTCATCTGTGTCTTAAATTTACTCCCCCTGAATCTTGAGGCTATGTCTCTTAGTTCTAGTCTCAACTACCTTGGGAAACAACATCCCTGCCTCTATCTTATCTATCCCTTTCATAATTTTATATGTTTCTACAAGATCTCCTCTCATCCTTTTGAATTCCAGCGAGCACAGTCCTAGGTGACTCAATCCCTCTTCATAGTCTAACCTTCTCATCTCTGGAATCAACCTGGATTTAAGTGACTGTTTTCCCTTCTACACTGTAAACTTAAGATCATCTGAAACCCTGCTGCATACGTGTCTCAAGTTCCATTAACCCATTATCCATATGGCCACTGCTCTACAATGTCTTCTGGTTAAGAAATGCCACTATCTAGTTGATCTAATCAATAGACACATGACAGGTCAATTGGCTGATTGGCAGAAAACAGAGAGTGGGAATAAAGGGATCCTATTCTGGCTGGCTGCCGGTTCCCAATGGAGTTCCACAGGGGTCGGTATTGGGGCTGTTGTTTTTACAATGTTACGTCAATGATTTGGACTATGGGATTAAAGGCTTTGTGTCTAAATTTGCCAATGATATAAAGATAGGTGGAAGAGCGGGTAGTGTTGAAGAAACAGAGAGCCTGCAGAGAGACTTGGATAGCTTAGGGGAATGGGCAAAGAAGTGGCAAATGAAATACAATGTTGGAAAGTGTATGGTCATGCACTTTGGTGAAAGAAATAAATGGGCAGACTATTCTTTAGATTGGGAGAGAATTCCAAATGTAGTGATACAAAGAGATTCTTGATTAGCCAGGGCATCAAAGGGTATGGGGAGAAGGCAGGAAAGCAGGGATGACTGGAAGAATTGGACCAGCCCATGATTGAAAGGCAGAGCAGACTTCTGCTCCTATATCTTATGGTCTTATAGGTTACCTTAAATGCTAGGAGTGGATGTCCTGTTGAGGTGGGAACCCCAGGGGGCTTTCTATATCTTGTTGAATTACAGTTGGAGGAGCTTGAGTTCTGGTTTTGCATCTGATCACCATGATCTACTGTGAGACCGAGGGTATCATGGATAGCACATTTCAAAGGTTTTAAAGGTACAATTAATGTCAGACAAATGTATGCAATATACATCCTGAAATTCTTTTTTCTTCACATAATTTCTGGAATTAGTCATCGCAAAGCTCGAAAGAGTACAGGCAGAGTGGAATGAAGGGGAGGAACAATAGTTATAGGGGATCCTACAGACAGCGGATCAGCTAGACATTTGCAGAGTTGCTGACGTGATTCCAGGGTGATATCTTGTCTCCATGCGTTAAGGATTTTTTTTAATTGAGATTACAGTGCAGATGGGTCCTTTTCGCCCTTTGAGTTGCACTGCACAGCAATCGCCTGATTTAACCCAGGTAACCTATACTGTAACAACTACACTACCGTGCCGCCAATCATTGAGTGCCTGTGGAGGGGCAGTGAATGGCCAGAAGTCACATTTCATATTCGTGTTAGTGAAGCAGCCAGATATAAGGATGCAACCTGGAAGGCAGATTTTGAGGAGCTAGGAAGAAGATGACAAAACAGAACCTCATATGTGGTAATCTCTGGATTACCCCTGTACCACGCACCTGCTAAACTAGGCATGACAACCCACCTCAGAGTACTGAAATGTTACGTTTATCCAGTTATGTTATGTAGTTCAGAATGTTGGACAATATCTAGTAACATGAGGAAACGAATTGAAGCAACAGGGATGTGGTTTTTGAGGAGGATGGAAAGAATATCATGGATGAAATGAATATCTAATGAGGATGTCAGGAACAGAGCAGACACAAAAAGAGAAATGTATGAGATCATGAAAAGGCAACATAACTTCATTGGACATTTGATTAGGAAAGAGGTGTTAGAATGCACAGTAATTATGGGAAGGATTCAAGGGAAGAAAGCAAGAGGAAGACAAAGACAAATGATGATGGAGACAGCAGCCGGAGAACTGAAAATGAATACCAATGAACTGATCCACTTGACCCGAAACAGTAGTGTGTGGGCCATGGCAGTCAAAGCTCAAACTGGGCATGGCACCTGATGATGATGACCATGCACCACTGAGTACAAACATAGAAGGGAAATGTAGATACATCTATGGCTGGAGAGACGCTACAGAAAGACGGTTTTGAACAGCTGGGCACTGGAACAAGTTTTGTGGGACCTGAAGCCAGAAGGTTTGTATCAGACAGTATAGTCCAGTGGTTGATACCAGAGTTCAAAGCCCAAAGGTCGATCAGAGGTCCAGAAACCAAAGCCTGGAGACTGCAGGCCCGGTGGTCTGTACTGTTGTTGGGTGGGAGTGAGGAAAATGGCCTGTTTTGCTGTTGTTCTGTTGCTAGTTGTGTTGATCTGTTTTGTTATATTCTGTGTTGTTTTACTGAGCTCTGTAGGCATACCATGTTGGCACCAGAATATGTGGTGACACCAGTCAGCACCTACGTAGTTTGCGTTAGCTATTAACGCAAATGATGCAATTCATTCTGTTTCGATGTGTATGTGAGAAATAAATGAATCTGAGTCTGATTGAGGTCAATGTCCTCATGGGTTGGTCTGGGGAGGTTTAAAGTACTTTGAAAATGGGTTGAAAAAAGAATGGTTGCAAAGAATGGGACAGCACCAGAACAAGAACCAGACAGTTTTCAGACGGGGCCAGATTCAGAAGGGATCTAGGCTTCAGCAAGAAGGTCTAAAATTAGTTTGCAGTGAAGAAGTATGAGATGAGATTGGTGAGTTCAGGCATAATAAGTCATTTGACTTTCTGACAGCAAAAATTGTCCAACTTTAAATAAATAAATAAATAAATAAATACATAAATCAGGCTGGGATGGATTCTAAAAATTCCCATGTGTTCTGCTAGATAATCGGGAAAGGTGGGGATGAAATATGGTGAGTAGTCATGTGGATTAGGGAGAATATTGCAGAGAAAACATGGATTAAATGAGGACAGAATCCATCTGATTAGACCAAAGAAACAAAAGAGGTGTGATGATTTTAATGAGATGATTCTGTTGGCCAGTAATTGATGGGAATGTATCGAGGAACACGTTTGCAGGGAGACTGTGGAAATCAGAGATGGAAGGCAATGAAGAATTGCTATCAAATATTAACTGAGATAACAAAACCACCAGGTGCGAAGAAGGACATGATTTCTGAGATGTTCAGGACAGCCTCCTTCATCAGTATATCACTGCACCAATGAAGGGAAATAAGGCAGCGGAAGTGGAGCACGTATCAGTGCAGAACATCACAGAAAGAGCAATCATAGTATAATACGGTTTAGAATAACTGCGGGGGGTGGGCCAGCTGGTGGCGCTATGACATCGGCACCAGACCTGGGAGCGGAGGTTCCCGGGTTCGAAACCAGTCGGGTCCGCTCCCGAGTACGCTTTCCATCCGTGCCGGGTTGAGTGTCAAGATCGCAACTCGGCCCCGTAAAACAAAGGGAAAGTACTGCAAAAATGTCTGTGTGAGGAGTGGCGCGTCACACAGTCTCTCCCCCTCTCCTCCCCCTCTCCTCCCCCTCTCCTCCCCCTCTCCTCCCCCTCTCCTCCCCCTCTCCCCCCCCTCTCCCCCCCCTCTCCCCCCCCTCTCCCCCCCCTCTCCCCCCCCTCTCCCCCCCCTCTCCCCCCCCTCTCCCCCCCCCCTGCCTTGTAAAAGCCATGAAAAAGACATCATCATGGATGTGCACATGCAGACACACAAGCACAAACGCACACGCAGACGCACGTGCACAGACTCGCATGCAAGCAGGCACACGCCAAAAAAAAAGGAATAACTGCGGGAAAAGATGTAGAGTACTCCAAGGTAAAGCCAAATGAAAAAGGTCCATCTTCATGGAGGTGACAACAGATCTGGCCCAGGTAAACTGGAATCTTGACTTTGCAGGCAAAACTGTAACCAAGTACATTCCAAGTATATTCTCATCAGTAGGAAACTGAATCAAACTCAGATGACCAAAAAGTTTGAGTGAAATAGAGCAGAAGGAGGAATGTGTGACAGCTGTCAAGTTATCAGCACAAGTGGGAACCAGGCTGATTACACTATCTTCCAAGGGGAATTAAGAAAGGAAATAAGAGCGGCAAAGGGGTAATTATTAAAAAAAAAAAGGCTGTCAAGCAATTTAAAATGAAATGGGGGGAAAATAGTCTATTGGCATATGAGCAAGGAAAAGTTTGTTCAAAGTAAATTTATTATTAAAGGACATATATGTCACTATATACAACCCTGAGATTCGCTTTCTTGCAGGCATACTCAGTACATCCAAGAACCATGATAGAATCAATCAGAGACTGAACCCAACAGGGCAGGCAAATAAGTCAATGGGCAAAAGGCGACCGATTGTAAAAAATACAAAAGAAAAATAAGAGAAATGATAATCATAATTAAGTAAGCAATAAATACCAAGAACATGAGATGAAACATCCTTAAAAGTGAGTCCATATGTTGAGTGGACAGTTCAGTGATGGAGCAAGTGAAGCTGAACGAAGTTATCTCCACTGGCGAAGAGCCTGATGGTTGAGGAATAATAACTCGTCCTGAGCCTGGTGGTGAGTCCTGAGACTCTTGTGCCACCACCTCGATGGCAGCAGTGAGAAAAGAGGATGACCTTGGAGGTGGGGGGTCTCTGATGATGGATTCTGCTTTCCTGCAACAGCGCTCTATATAGATGTGCTCAATGGTGGGGAGGGCTTTATCTGTGATGGACCGGGCTATATCCACTTCTTTTTGTAGGGTTTTCTGTTCAAAGGCATTGGTGTTGGCAGACCAGGCTTTGATGCAGCCAGTCAATATACTCTCCACCACCCATCTATAGAAGTTTGTCAAAGTTTTAGTGGTCATGTCAAATTTTTGCAGCTCTTAGGAAGTAGAGACACTGCTATGCTTTCTTCATAATTGCACTTACGTACTGGGCTCAGGGCAGATCCTCTGATATGATAACACTGAGGAATTAAAAGTTGCTGACACTCTCCACCTCTGCCTCCCTGATGAGGACTGGCTTATGGACCTCCAGTTTTCTGCCCTGGTCAATAACAGCTCCTTGGTCTTGCTGACATTGAGAGGGAGAGAGGTTGTTGTTGTGGCACCACTCAGCCAGATTTTCAATTTCCCTCGTATATGCTGATTTATCACCACCTTTGATTTGGCCAATGACAGTGATGTTGTCCTCAAATTTAAATATGGCGTTGGACCTGTGCCCAGTCATGTGGTCATAAGTGTTGTAGAGCAAGTAGAACAGGGGTTCAAGCTGAGCTCGGCTCAGCCAGTGACGATAAATGTGTCATGGTGGCAGAGGGTATAGAGGAGTTACAAAGTGCTTTGCACTATGGAAGAAGATACTGCTGGAGTTTCAGCTAATGAGGAAGTAGAACAGAGGGAGGAAGAAGAGGTTTCAGATGTACTAGAAACATTGGATAAGTGACTTTGTCTGGATGGAATGCAGCCAAGATTACTGAAGGGATTCAGAAGGAATTGTAGAGGTCATGGTCATTGTTTTCCAAACATCTATATTCTCATGTTCTCCTCATTGCTACCATCAAGGAGGAGGTACAGGAGCCTGAAGATGCACTCAAGGTTTCAGGAATAGCTTCCTCCCTTCTGCCATCTGAATGGACAATGAATCCATGAATACTGCCTCACTATTTCTTTCTCTCATTTTGCACTTATTTTTTTATATATACTTACTAATTAATAGGTTTTTGTTACTATGTATTGCAATGTACTGCTGCTACGAAACAACAAAGTTCATGAAATATGCCAATGTTATTAAATCTGATTCTGAACTTTAGTTCAGTCATAGGGAAAGTTCTATAAACTCAGACATAATTAGCAATCACTTGGACAAGCGTGAATTGACTTGAGAAAGCCAGCATGATTCATTAAAAGGCAAACTCCATCTAACTAACCGCAGAATAATTTTGATTAAACACCAGATGGTCATTAAGGACAATGCAGTTGATGTGGTGTATACACATTTCCAAAAGCATTGGTTAATGTATTACATTATGGCCTTGCTTTCAAGATTGAAGTCTATACAATGAAAGGAGATTCTCCAGCCCAGTAAGAAAATTAGCCAAGTGGCTGAACAGAGTGTAGTAAAGAAAGGTTGTATTTTTCAGAGTGAAGAGAGTGTTTAGCTTAGTCCCCAGACATTAGTACCAGGGTCACTTGGAAATGGGGGAACAGGACACAAGTTCAATTGTAGCATGGTAATGTATCTGAAAGGAAGGAATTCACAGGGCTCCAGCGAAAGGACAGGGGAGTGTAACTAATTCGATCACTCTTAGGTGGAGTCAATATAAACTTCATAGGGTGATTAGCTGCCTTCAGTACACTAACCATATAGGAGTCTTGCTTCTTGAAGGGTCCATTCCTCTTTCCAACTCCCTTCATGTCTTCATTCCATGTATTTCCCAAGATCTGTGTGCTCCTTCAATTCCGTCTTCCCACACATTTCTGATTTAAACCCTTATTGGTGACTAAGATTTAAGCTGCCTTGGCAACAAATTCTAGAATTTCCCCATTGTGGTTCTCCATTCACACCCTTCAATCTCTGGTTCATAACTTTCTCTTTGGCTCAGCTCTTGTTAAAACAAAGAACGTAGAACATAGAATAGTACAGCACAGTACAGCTCCTTTGGCCCACAATGTTGTGCCGACCCTCAAACCCTGCCTCCCATATAACCCCCCACCTTAAATTCCTCCATATACCTGTCTAGTAATCTCCTAAACTTCACTAGTGTATCTGCCTCCACCACTGACTCAGGCAGTGCATTCCATGCACTAACCACTCTGAGTATAAAAAAAAAAAAAAAAAAAAAAAAAAAAAAAAACCTTCCTCTAATATCCCCCTTGAACTTCCCACCCCTTACCTTAAAGCCATGTCCTCTTGTATTGAGTAGTGGTGCCCTGGGGAAGAGACGCTGGCTATCCACTCTATCTATTCCTGTTAATATCTTGTACACCTCTATCATGTCTCCTCTCATCCTCCTTCTCTCCAAAGAGTAAAGCCCTAGCTCCCTTAATCTCTGATCATAATGCATAATCTCTAAACCAGGCAGCATCTTGGTAAATCTCCTCTGTACCCTTTCCAGTGCTTCCACATCCTTCCTATAGTGAGGCGACCAGAACTGGACACAATACTCCAAGTGTGGCCTAACCAGAGTTTTATACAGCTGCATCATTACATCACGACTCTTCAACTCTATCCCTTGACTCATGAAAGCTAACACCCCATAAGCTTTCTTAACTACCCTATCCACCTGTGAGGCAACTTTCAGGGATCTGTGGACATGTACATCTCACTAAAACCATTCACATTGTAACAGAGTGACATAAAATTTACTTTACATACGTTCTTTGAGCAGACATTTTCTTTTATCTGGTTCCAATCTATCAATCTGGAATGCCACAGAGGCTTAGCCACTGGCCTTTTCTCACAGAACCTTCATGGCAGCTAGACTAGTCTTCAGTGGACATCTCAGCACTTTGACATGGACATTGGAATGTATTTGTGGTGACCTTCTGTTACTGTTAGCTCCTGGTACTGGGAACATTTTGTAGACGAGGGTAGACAGCAGCAATATTTTTATCTTAATATGTGCAGCTGGGATCAGCCTGCAACCATCCTATTGAGTCTCATCAAGATCTCTAATATGCTGGCATAAATCCCACTGGATCCAATACTCCATGCTGCGGCTCACAATATTTCACACAAATGACTTTAGATGTATCAATTTTATTAATTCTTCCACTTTCCTTTTTTTCTCTTATCTGTTGAAGGTTTGACTGCTGGGGTTGAGATCAATCTTATCCTCACTTAATATCTCTGCACTCTCAGGAGGGTTCCATCAGATAATGTCTTGGCTGACTGACTTTGGCTGATTTTTTAAAATTCTATATTCTATGGTGATGTATTTAGCTGTGAGGCCTCTATAGACAGGCAAGCAGAAATGATATAATTTTGAAGACAAAATTAATCTCTTCCTTATGGATTATTTACAGGCTGAATCTTTTTAAACTAATTGTATATGTTTATTTTTTTTTCTTTGTTATCCATTAATAAAAAAAATGCCTTTTCATTTCAATTTTATCTTATTCCAAAGCAAGGTAAAACAATCTACCTTCTAAACAATACATTTTGAATTAAATAATATAATTGCATGATTTAGCAGTTCAATATAATTACGTTCAGTGAGAGGTTACTAAAATCTTTACAATATCTGATAATGCAAGCTGATTGATAGGTAATTATTTATTTGAAACCACATTTTTGAAGCTAAAGTTGTTAGATCAGGAATTAACAAAATAAAAGGTGTAATATTGGTGAGAAATGTTAAGTGTTGATAGTGCATGGTTTTCTATGATTATCTTATTAGCTTAGATATTTCTTTCATTTATGGTTTTGACTCAGCAGGGTGCTTAGTGAATAATTTACAGCCATTTCTGCCTGTATAACACCTATATAAATGTGTTGCTTTAAAGGTATAATCTGACTGCTGTTTGCCATGAAGACAGTTGTTAATTGGTGTGCTACTTATTTTGAACAGTTCTTAAGTTTACCTGCTGCACTGTCAACTTCTTCTGAGATTGAAAAGAAAAACTTCTTTAGTAATTTTAAGGATATCCATTGTTTTTTGGATGTTGGTGCCTATCCAAGTTACACTTTCTGAGACCCAGTCCATGCTTGAATGACTGTATTCTCGTGAAATTGATGAAGGCAGATTTCTAATCCTTTCTCTTGTAGACTGCTCTACCTACTGAAGTGCTTTGTCCTATCTTCACAAAAGCTCTGATGCAAAAATCTTCAATAAGAGGTAACTTGCCACTTATCCTTTTGTCATTGAATTATCACCCTATTTCCCACTGTTTTACCTCTAATCTTTTGTTGCATACCTAATCTGTGCCCAACTTTTTGTAAATTGGTATTTGTAATTCTCTAATTAGCTTCATGCACTGTGCAGGAACAATATACAACTAACCACTTTGCAAAATAAATGCATTATTTCTGAAATATTAGTCTCAATTTCCAGATCTTCCAGTGTCCTTTTCTATTTCCTCCTTCTGTGTTATATACCAGCGTTAGCCATCCTATCACAGACAGAGTAACTTCAACTATGAACATCTAGTCTCCCATCTGTTAATTTCGGTATCTCTCGGAGGATCTCACCACATCGCTCTCCTCTCTTTCCTGGCATTCTACCCCTTGGTAACATCATCCAAGGGATCTGTTATGTTCCATATAGACCCACTCTCCATCACTGCAAGCTTGAACATTTTACTCCCTCTGTGTCTTCAGCCAGCTTGATGGCCATCCATTCTTTGGTGGTTCACAAACTTCTAGTTAACGATTTGAAAAAGTTAGCCTCAACACATCCCACACCCTCTAAACAAGCTCATAGCTCTATACTCTTGCTATTGGTTCCATACTGCTCCTACCCTCTGCCTCAGCCACTTAGATCATTCCCAGCCTCAGTCCTTTCTTAACATTTGAATCTTAGAGCTGCACTCTTGGTCAGATAGACTGCATGTTTTCTCCAGTGTAATGCCACCCATTTCTGACAACTCTTGCACTTGAAATTCTACAAATTTCTTGTCATTTTAGGTTCAACTTGAATCATTTTCTTTCTGAAAACTCCAGATTATTCAAATCTCAGCTGTCCTCCCACATCCTCCCACAAATCCTGCTTTCCTACCACTTCATATTTTTGATCTAGCTTGGTTCCTAGTCCTTCACTATCTTAAATTTAAATTTCTAATTCTCATTCTCATATTCTTATTTTAGTTTATAGTATATCATTGCTACATCTCTTCTTATCCCCATATATTTATTATTTTAATTCTGATGGCAACACTGGAACAATAGTTATAAATATAAACTATTCCTTTACAAAGGCCGAACTGATGGCTTAAAGTTTGACCATAGTGGCTGAACTGATTCAAGAAAGAAGCACAGTTGAAATAATTGATGTCCACTCTAGTCTTTGTACTAGAGTAAAATATGATTTAATACTATTACTTGAAATGTAATTATTGCATCTACTAATTGAATTGGAGCACTTTCTGCAGAGCTGTGGAAGTGAACAGAATCAATTTATACTGGAATGAGTAGTGTTGCAGCCTAAGTGAAATTTATATGGTATGAAATTACTTCTTGAACAATTGCACTTCTAATTTTAAATATTAATTGATGCCAATTTGTCTGCATCCAATCATTTGTGTTGCATAGCTGAGTTTCTTTTGTTATGTAAGAAATTATCCACTAGTGATTTCTTTCCCCCTATTCTTATGGGTGGTTGTATGCTTAACTGACATTGATAAGAAATACCGCATCTATGTCGATAAAATTACACTCTGACCACTTTATTAGGTACTACCTCCTGTGCCTAGTAAAGTGTCCACTAAGTGTATGTTCACAATCTTATGTTACTATCATCCATCCACTTCAAGGTTCGATGTGTTTTATGTTCACAGATGTTCTTCTGCAAACCACTGTTGTGACGCGTGGCTGTTTGAGTTACTGTCGCGTTCCTGTCACCAGGATGGCCATTCTCCTCTGACCTTATTAACAAGACAGTTTCACCCATAGAACTGCTACTCACTGGATGTTTATTTGCTTTTCGTACCATCCTCTGTAGAGACTGCTGTGCATGAAAATTCCTGGAGGTCAGCAGTTTCTGAGATACTCAAACCACCCCGTTTGGCTCCAACAGACATCGCACAGTCAAATCTATTTAGATCATATTTCTTCCCCATCCTGATATTTAGTCTGAACAACAACTGTCCTCTTGTCCATGTCTGCATGCTGCTATGCATTGAGCTGCTGCAATATGATTAGCTGATTAGAGATTTGCATTAATGAGCAGGTGTACACGTGTTCCTAATAATGTGACCACTGAGTGTATATCGCATGCCACATTCAGTGAGGCTGATGCGGTATATCCATTGGTAGTTGTACTGTTAGGTACTTAAATTATCATATCAGCTTGATACATCCTGAAGATCGTCCAAACCTGTCCTAAATGATTAAACTGTCTCTGGGGAGAATAAATACTCATTTCCTAAATTTGTAGTGCATTATGGGTGATTGCTTTGACTAGTTATACTACAAAGCCGTATGGACTATGTACAGGAAAGGGGAGATTATCAGTTTACTAGAATTATCACATCCTTGTTTCTGATCTTTCAGACTAGACCTGTGAGTGCATTACACCAAAACCCTATTTCAGTTGTCCTCTGCTGAGGCTATTAATATTCAACATAGCAAATTACAGAATGGAATCCATTTTGGCATCCCTTTTGGAACAATGTAATCTTTGTTTAAAATCTTTCTCAGTGGTGGATTTACTAAAAGAGGAGGTGATTGTGTTTCCTGACTTAGATTATTTACATGTAAGCCAAGATTTTGAAGAAAAATGTACCTTGAAATACTAATGGATATTTTTGTAAAAGGATGACTGTCTTATGAATTTATTGGTTTGTAAGCCATTCAATGTTTACTGATTTTTCTTATGAAATGTGATCTCACTTTAATTGGCACTGACTTGTATGTGTTTTATTGCTTATTTACCTTTATATAAATTCTAGGAATTTAAATGTAATGGGATTTCACTGTCAACATATTTGTATGGTGTGATTAAGTATCATTTCAACTAAGGGCTAAAATTTCATGATAGTTTACTTAATTGTTACTTACTCTCATCTCAAGTTTGAGAAACTAAGAAAGAAAAATATGCCAAACCAATTTATATTTTGCACTTAAATCCAACAATTAGTTTATGCATTTAGTAAGGACACTTTAAGATTACATAAGTAATTAAACTGTCTGTATCAGACAAAGCAGGGATTGACTCATCCACAATAATGATTGTTGCTAAAACAGTGCTGAATTTGTACTGGGAAGCCTATATGTCTCTGCTGACTAGTACCACTAGTAATAGGTTTGTTGGTGCAAGTTCAGGAATGCACCCTCGTGTTCTGAAGGAAGTAGCTGTGGAGATTGCGGAGGCAATTTTCAGGATATCTTTGACACTGAGTACCATAATAAACATGACATAGCTGCACAAAGTTGCTGCCCTCTTGCATTTCATAAAAAAAGATGATTGGCCTGTATGTGAGCAGCAGGGTGTCAGGTGACACTGAATATTGTGTGTTCTTTCATGTGCACTATTATTGATCTATGGTATTGAGGGGGCACCCTTAATTTGGCATTTTATTAAGTTCTTCTATTTCCCTCTGCACTTACACAAGTGCACAATGTTGTGAATGTAATGTGATACCGCGTTGCAGTTTTTCTGCAGTCTTGCTGCGCTGGCGTCCTTTTGAGGCTAACAATGCTCGCTTCGCCTCACACAGCAACACGTCCACTTGCATTTGACCTTCTGGAGTTTTAGTTGCTGTGCCGCTCAGTAACTTGGTCAACAACGACCTACCCTGCTTCGGCCCATGTTTCACCACCTGAGAATTGCATCTAACTCATTCTGTGCCGTCTTCAATTTTCAAGGAATGGTTCAATCATCCCGGTGAGCACCTTGTTTATAAGTAACTATTACCGTCCTTATCTGAGAATATATGAAGCATAAAATGTTTCTGTAGCTAGTGATCCGTGCATCTTGTTGTGCTTCCTTTGAGAAAAAGAATTCATTGGGCAAAGCTGGGCACGGTGCTTCTGTACGCAAACAGACTAAGTATGATAATAATTCATACCTCAGTCCTCTCCCTACTTCTCTGGTTCCTCCGGCATTTTTGTTTTTGCCCCAAACACACTCTGCCTTATCACCTGTATTTCTCATATCCATGACTTCTCATAGATCATACAATACAGAACATTGAACAGTACAGCACTGTACTCTTGTGCAGTACACATAATGTTGTGTTGAACTTTTAACCTACTCCAAGATCAATCTAATACTTCTCTCCTGCACAGCCCAGAACCCTCCATTTATCTTTCATCTATGCGCCCAAGAGACACTTAAACATACCTAATATATATCAGCTTCAACACTGCAGTGCAATCCAGACATTTATCACCCTTGGTGTGGGGGGGAAAGCTACCTCTGACATCTTCCCCTAAACTTTCCTTCACTCACCTTAACTGGATATCCTCTGGTATTAGCCATTGCTGCCCTAGAGAAAAGGCACTGCCTGTGAACTTTATCTATGCCTCTTATGATCTTATACACTTCTATCAAGTTGCCTCTCATTCTTCTTTCCTCCAAAGAGGAAAGCTATAGCTCGCTCAACCTTTCCTCATAAGACATGCTCTCTAATCCAGGCAGCATCTAGGTGAGTCTCTTCTGCACCCTCTTTAAGATACCACATCTTTTCTAAAATGACCAGAAATGAGTGCAATCCTCCTTAGCATTGCAGTAAAATCTTTTGCAGTATCACTATTACTAGAGTACAAAGGTGACAAAATGGATTGCACGCTGTTAACTAGATTATACCTGTACTTTAAAAACACAAACATGAGGAAATCTGCAGATGCTGGAATTTCAAGCAACACACATTAAAAAAAAAAAAAAATACTGGTGAACGTAGCAGGCCAGGCAGCACCTATAGGAAGAGGTACAGTCGACGTCTTGGCCCGAAATGTCGACCGTACCTCTTCCTATAGGTGCTACCTGGCCTGCTGCGATCATCAGCATTTTTTATGTGTGTACCTGTCCTTGATGTGATTTGGTTGAAAACTATCAATTAATTCACCAACGGTCATAACTAGAAGTCTAATTTTAGTCATGGTTGTAGAGAGAGTAGAACAGTGGGTTAAGCATGCATCCTTGAATCAGAATCAGGTTTAATATCACCGGTATATGTCATGAAATTTGTTGTCTTTGTGGCAACAGTACAATGCAATGGCTGTGGAGATTGTCAGTGAGGAGATGTTATCACTCATCGGTACTGACTGTGGTTTCCTGATGAGGAGGACGAGGATCCAGTTGCAGAGTGTGTTACGGAGGCCCAGATATAGGTGCTTGTTGACTAATACTGAAGGGACAATGGTATCAGACACCAAGCTCTAATTGATAAACAGCAGCCTGATGAACGTTTTGCTGTTGTCTATGTGCTCCAAAGCAGGGTTGAGAGCTAGGGAGATTCCATCCACTGTAGATCTGTTGTGGTGGTAGGCAAACGGCTGCCAGCCCAGATCTTTGCCCAGCAGATGTTAATCCTAATAATAACCAACCTCTCTCGAAACACTTCATAGTTGTAGGTTGAGTGCTATTGGTTGATAGTCAATGAGGAAGCTCACCCTGCTGCTCTTGGGTAGCAGTATGATTGATGTCCTTTTAAAGCAGGTGAGAACCTCCGTCGGCAGAGGTTGAAGATGTCCTTGAACGCTCCAGCCAGTTGGTTGGCAGAGTCAGTACCTAGGCAGGTATGCCATCAGGACTTGGTGCATTGAGAGTGTTCCCATCTTGTAGGATGTTCTGACTTTGGCCTCTGAGATAGTGAGGTTGCCTGACGCTCTGGGGAATCACACAGGTATAATGTTGCTCTACCTTTCCAATTGTGCATAAAAGATGTTGAGCACATTGTTGGGGGGGGGTGAAGCATCACTGCCATTTATGCTGTTAGGGGGAAGGGGGGAACGTTAGGTTTAGTTTTAAAGAAAGTAATGGAATGCAAATCTTGCCACATCTCTCATGCATCTAATTGTGTCCATAAATTCACACACAAATGCCTTTTTTGGCCTTAGTGTGACCTTGCACAGGTCATCCTTAGACTTGTAGCATTCTGGATCACTGGTCTTGAACACCACAAATCTAGACCTGAGCAGACTGCAAATCTTCTGGTTAATCCAGGGCTCCTGGTTTGGAAAAGCTTGGTATGTTCTCAAAAGTACATACCCACATCGGCCTTGGTGAAATTGATGATGGCCATGACATTTTCCTTCTGATCTGAAAGTTAATCCCTGAATATGGTCAATTCAGTGCAGTCCTCTAAGCACTCCTCTTCCTCTATCACAGTCCTCACCACCGGAGCTGCGGCCTCCAGTCTCTACCTGTACACTGAGAGAAGAAGTACAGAGATGTGAATGGGATTGCCGAAGTGTGGGTGTGGTAAGTGCTCTTGATGGTGGTGTAATGATCGCTCCTGTGGTTCTGCAAGTGCCACGTTGGTGGTAGTTTGTCGGAGATTTTGAAGCCGGCCTGGTTGAAGACCCCTCAGTGATTGGGAAGGCATCAGCGTGTGCTGTCTCGGGGCTGTTGATCACAGTGCTGATCTTATTCAGCGTCAGCCCGACGTTGGCCAGGGGTAGAATGTACTCTGCAACCAAAGCGATGGTGGAAGACTCCCTAGGCAGACAGAACGGACGACACTTGACAGTCAGGTCTTCCAGGTGGTGGGGCAGGATTGAGATAAAGCCACCACATCTGTGTACTATGATAAGTTAACAATAAAGCAAACAATACCAGCACTGCCTTTACTTGATGCTGCTGTCCCGTTCACCCAGTGAATGGTGAAGCCCCCTAGCTGGATCACTGTATCTGGAGTGCAGAGTCTCTGTGAAGCAGAGTACACATCCTATGGTGCAGCAATCTTGATTTGAGCTCTTCAATTTTGTTTTCCCAAGCCTGTACATTAGCCAGGAGAACGATGGTGGTGGGGGTTGGGAGGAGGGTTTGCCTCCTCTCCAGCAGTCACGTTTTCTGAGACGATGGAAACCTCCCCTGAGCTTCTAGCTGCACTCACCCCATGGTGGTCCGGAGACCTGAGTCTGTCAGTTCTGTAGAAGCCAGTTCTTTTAAACAATGTTGCTTTCTGCAGTGTGCGGCTGTAGATTTCAGCTGCAGTACTTGTAAATGGGAATATTTGACAATTCTCTTGGGAGCTGCATGTAAGTAGTTGTCTCTCTCCCATCCATTCTATTCTATTGTGTTTAGTCACTCAATAGACAGTGTGGCTAAACAGCTCAAGCTATTTATAAATTTGCAGATGACACCATTGATGTTGGCAAATTCTCAGATGGCAACAAGGAGGCTTACAGTAGTGAGACGGATTGGCTGGTTGAGTGACAACCTCACAGTCAATATCAGCAAGATCAAGCAATTGATCATCAACTTCAGGAAGAGGAAGTCGAGACAACACACACCAGTCCTCATTGAGGGGTCAGTGGTGAGCAGCTTTAAGTTCCTGGATATAGACATCTTCGAAGACCTGTCTTGGGCCCAACACACTGATGCAATCATGAAGAAGGCACACCAGTTGGTCTACTTTGTGTGAGCAGATTTAGTATGTCACCAAGGACTCTTACAAATTTCTACAGAGCATTCTGATTGGTTGCATATAGAAGTTCCAGAATGTGGGTTTTCAAAAGTCTACAGAGGTTATAGACTCAGCAGGCTTCATCATAGTCACAGCGTTCCTCACCATTGAGGACATCTTCAAGTAGTGGTGCCTCAAGTCAACATCTATCATCATGGACCCTCATCATCAGGGACGTGCCCTCTTATCCTAAAAACATCAAAGAGGAGATGCAGTATCCTGAAGGCCCACACTCAATGATTCAGGAATAACTTCTTCCCCTCCATCATCAGATTTCTAAACAGTCTGTGAACCCATGAACACTACCTCATTATTCCATTTTTTACCATTTATTTATTTTCTAATTTATATCACTGTTATGCCTTTGCACAGTACTACTGTCTCAAAACAAATTTCATGTCAAATAAGATAGTGATAATAAACCTTATTAGAAGTTGTGATACTGATCCAGATTTTGCTGTGAATATGGTTTTAAGGTTTATGGTGTTCATTACTACCTTGGCAGATCAGACACAATGGGCCAAATGGAACATAGAACAGTACAGCACAGTACAGGCCCTTCAGCCCACAATGTTGTGCTGACCCTTAAACCCTGCCTCCCATGTATCCACCCACCTTAAATTCCTCCATTTACCTATCTAGTAGTCTCTTAAATTTCACAAGTGTATCTGCCTTCACCACTGACTCAGGCAGTGCATTCCATGAACCAACCACTCTCTGAGTAAAAAATCTTCCTCTAATATCATCCTTGAACCTCAACACCCCTTACCTTAAAGCCATGTCCTCTTGTATTGAGCAGTGGTGCCCTGGGGAAGAAGTGCTGGCTGTCCACTCTATCTATTCCTCTTAATATCTTGTATACCTCTATCATGTCTCCTCTCATCCTTCTTCTCTCCAAAGAGGTAAAGCCCTAGCTCCCTTAATCTCTGATCATAATGCATACTCTCTAAACCAGGCAGCATCCTGGTAAATCTTCTCTGCACCCTTTCCAATGCTTCCATATTCTTCATGTAGTGAGGCTACCAGAACTGGACACAGTACTGCAAGTGTGGCCTCACCAGAGATTTATAGAGCTGCATCATTACCCAGCGACTCTTAAACTCTATCCCTCGACTTATGAAAACTAACACTGCATAAGCTTTCTTAACTATCCTATCTACCTGTGAAGCAACTTTCAGGGATCTGTGGACATGTACCCCGAGATCCCTCTGCTCCTCCACAATACCAAGTATCCTGCCATATACTTTGTACTCTGCCTTGGAGTTTGTCTCTCCAATGTGTACCACCTCACACTTCTCTGGGTTGAACTCCATCTGCCACTTCTCAGCCCATTTCTGCATCCTATCAATGTCTCTCTGCAATCTTTGACAATCCTCTACACTATCTACAACACCACCAACCTTTGTGTCGTCTGCAAACTTTCCAACCCACCCTTCTACCCACATATCCAGCTCGTTAATAAAAATCACAAAAAGTAGAGGTCCCGGAACCGATCCTTGTGGGACACCACTAGTCATAATCGTCCAATCTGAATGTACTCCCTCCACCACCACCCTCTGCTTTCTGCAGGCTAGCCAATTCTGAATCCACCTGGCCAAACTTCCCTGGATTCCGTGCCTTCTGACTTTCTGAATAAGCCTACCATGTGGAACCTTGTCAAATGCCTTACTAAAATCCATATAGATCACATCCACTGCACTACCCTCATCTATATGCCTGGTCACCTCCTCAAAGAACTCTGTCAGGCTTGTTAGACATGATCTGCCCTTCATAAAGCCATGCTGACTGTCCCTGATCAGACCATGATTCTTTAAATGCCCATAGATCCTATCTCTAGAATCTTTTCCAACAGCTTTCCCACCACAGACGTAAGGCTCACTGGTCTATAATTACCCGGACTATCCCTACTACCTTTTTTGAACAAGGGGACAGCATTCACCTCCCTCTAATCCTCCGGTACCATTCCCATGGACAACGAAGACATAAAGATCCTAGCCAGAGGCTCAGCAATCTCTTCCCGCGCCTTGTGGAGCAGCCTGGGGAATATTCTGTCTGACCCTGGGTACTTATCCATCCTAATATATTTTAACAACTCCAACACCTCCTCTCCCTTAATATCAACATGCTCCAGAACATCAACCTCACTCATATTGTCCTCACCGTCATCAAGTTCCCTCTCATTGGTGAATACCGAAGAGAAGTATTCATTGAGGGCCTCGCTCACTTCCACACTCTCCAGGCACATCTTCCCACCTTTATCTCTAATCAGTCCTACCTTCACTCCTGTCATCCTTTTGTTCTTCACATAATTGAAGAATGCCTTGGGGTTTTCCTTTACCCTACTCACCAAGGCCTTCTCTGCCACCTTCTTGCTCTTCTCAGCCCCTTCTTAAGCTCCTTTCTTGCTTCCCTATATTCCTCAATAGACCCATCTGATCCTCGCTTCCTAAACCTCATGTATGCTGCCTTCTTCCACCTGACTAGATTTTCCACCTCACTTGTCACCCATGGTTCCTTCACCCTACCATTCTTTAGCTTCCTCACCGGGACAAATTTATCCCTGACATCCTGTAACAGATCTCTAAACATCGACCACATGTCCATAGTACATTTCCCTGCAAAAACATCATCCCAATTCACACTCGCAAGTTCTAGCCTTATAGCCTCATAATTTGCCCTTCCCCAGTTAAAAATTTTCCTGTTCTCTCTGATTCTATCCTTTTCCATGATAAAGTTAAAGGCCAGGGAACAGTGGTCACTGTCCCCCAGATGCTCACCCACTGAGAGATCTGTGACCTGACCCGGTTTGTTACCCAATACTGGATCTGGTATGGCATCCCCCTAGTCGGCCTGTCAACATACTGTGACAGGAATCCATCCTGGACACACTTAACAAACTCTGCCCTGTCTAATCCATTGGAACTGATCAGGTTCCAATCAATATTAGGGAAGTTAAAGTCATCCATGATAACAACCTTGTTATTTTTGCACCTTTCCAAAATCTGCCTCCCAATCTGCTCCTCTGTATCTCTGCTGCTACCAGGGGGCCTTTAGAATACTCCCAATAGAGTAACTGCTCCCTTCCTGTTCCTGACTGCCACCCATACTGACTCAAAAGAGGATCCTGCTACATTACCCACCCTTTCTGTAGCTGTAATAGTACCCCTGACCAGTAATGCCATCCCTCCTGCCCTTTCCCCCCTCTCTATCCCTTTTAAAGCACTGAAATCCGGGAATATTGAGAATCCATTCCTGCCCTAGTGCCAGCCAAGTCTCTGTAATGGCCACTACATCATAATTCCATGTATGTATCCAAGCTCTCAGTTCATCACCTTTGTTCCTGATGCATCTTCCTGCTGAACCGTGTTTATGCCCTCCTGGAAAAGCCAACGAGCACTGTGAGGGTCATGTTTTTTGACTTCTCCAGTGCGTTCAACACCATCCGTCCTGCTCTGCTGGGGGAGAAGCTGACAGTGATGCAGGTGGATGCTTTCCTGGTGTCATGGATTCTTGATTACCTGACTGGCAGACCACAGTACGTGTGCTTGCAACACTGTGTGTCCGACAGAGTGATCAGCAGCACCGGGGCTCCACAGGGGACTGTCTTGTCTCCCTTTCTCTTCACCATTTACACCTCGGACTTCAACTACTGCACAGAGTCTTGTCATCTTCAGAAGTTTTCGGATGACTCTGCCATAGTCGGGTGCATCAGCAAGGGAGATGAGGCTGAGTACAGGGCTACGTTAGGAAACTTTGTCACATGGTGTGAGCAGAATTATCTGCAGCTTAATGTGAAAAAGACTAAGGAGCTGGTGGTAGACCTGAGGAGAGCTAAGGGACCGGTGACCCCTGTTTCCATCCAGGGAGTCAGTGTGGACATGGTGGAGGATTACAAGTACCTGGAGATACGAATTGACAATAAACTGGACTGGTCAAAGAACACTGAGGCTGTCTACAAGAAGGGTCAGAGCCGTCTCTATTTCCTGAGGAGACTGAGGTCCTTTAACATCTGCCGGACGATGCTGAGGATGTTCTATGAGTCTGTGGTGGCCAGTGCTATCATGTTTGCTGTGGTGTGAGGGGGCAGCAGGCTGAGGGCGGCAGACACCAACAGAATCAACAAACTCATTCGTAAGACCAGTGATGTTGTGGGGATGGAACTGGACTCTCTCACGGTGGTGTCTGTGAAGAGGATGCTGTCTAAGTTGCATGCCATCTTGGTCAATGTCTCCCATCCGCTACATAATGTACTGGGTGGGCACAGGAGTACATTCAGCCAGAGACTCACTCCACCGAGATGCAGCACAGAGCGTCATAGGAAGTCATTCCTGCCTGCGGCCATCAAACTTTACAACTCCTCCCTTGGAAGGTCAGACACCCTGAGCCAATAGGCTGGTCCTGGACTTATTTCATAATTTACTGGCATAATTTACATATTACTATTTACCTATTTGTGGTTCTATTACTATTTATTATTTATGGAGCTACTGTAACGAAAACCAATTTCTCCCAGGATTAATAAAATATGACTATGGCTATGACTATTCTTGCATTGAAGTACATGCACTTTAGCCCTTTTACCTTACTACCTTTACACCCTTTATTCTGTTTCTCTTTCTTCAAAACCTCTTTATATCTTAGATCTGGCTTTACTCCATGCACTATACTTGCAGTTCTTGCATGACCTTTATCCTCCTCCACCTCACTATCTGCTCTGACACTCTGGTTCCCCTCCCCCTGCAAATCTAGTTTAAACCCCCTGGAGCAGCATGAGCAAACCTTCCTGCAAGGATGTTTGTCCCCCTCCAGTTCAGGTGCAACCCGTCCCATCAGAACAGGTCCCATCTTCCCTGGAATGAAGCCCAATTGTCCAGAAACATGAAGCCCTCCCTCCTGCACCAAATCCTTAGCCACATATTTAGCTGCATTATCTTCCTATTTCTAGCCTCACTAGCACGTGGCACAGGTAGCAATCCTGAGATTGCAACCCTGGAGGTCCTGTCCTTCAACTTTGCACCTAACTCCCTAAATTCTCTTTGCAGGACCGCCTCCTTCTTCCTATCCACATCATTGGTCCCTACATGGACCACGATATCTGGCTGCTCACCCTCCCTCTTGAGAATACAAATGGCCTAACTTTGCTCCTGTTTCTTATGTCTTATGGTCTGAAGTACAAATACTGTAGTAATCTCAGAATAGGGCCAGATGCACAACTGAATACCATGTTGCATTGAAAGTTAACACACATTGATAATCATGAATTTATTGTAACTGTACTGTAGGTACAGATTATATTCACCACCAAATGTTAAGTGTTTCTGTAGGGGTGAATGAGAAAGACAACATAGTACTGGTGTCTAAACAACATGAGTCTGTTGAAATTTCTGCTGATCCAGCTGATCTACCCAAACAGAATTTGAGGACAGTCTTAAACACTTCTTCATATACATTATTACACAGAAAACTTAATTAGCTGAGATTTAGTTGTCACATTTCTCTGATTAAAGCATTACACAAAAAAAAACATAACGGTAAAACTAGGTTTCGATTGCAGAATAAAACACTTAATTATCCATAAATCTAGCTTAGCTAACAACAAATCTAAGTTTCAGGCCCAACAATAGTGGCGTGCTATCACATAACCACAAGCTTCTGCATCTTGATGCAGTTACAGCATCAACCCTCCTCTCTATCATTGATTCCTTGTAACTACGTCAGTCCAAGCTGCATCCTCTTTCACTAATTTTTAACCCTCTCTATTACTACCCCTGCAACCCTTTCTGTTTGAAGAGTAGTTACCTCTTTAATTAAGTGATCATTTTCCTTGAGGGTGTTAATTATTTTTGAGGTTTTAATAATGACAAATTGATTTTTTTTTTAGTCTGTGCTTGTTTCTCTCTCTCAATCTCTTATTCTATTATTTCCTTTCTTCTCTTCATTTTTCTATCCTTGTCTGATGTGCTTTTGAATTGCTTCTCAATCTTGCTGCATTTATTTCTTTGTCTTCCTTCTCATTCATTCAGTGCATAGCCTGGCTTGCCCACTTTCACTTACTGTGCTTGGCCTTTAGCAGATAATGGCAAATCATTTTGAGACAAAGGATGCAAGAACAAGTCTAAGTTGATAGGAAATGCTATTAGATGTTATTTTACAGCAAAAATTGAGTTCAGTGTTTCATACGCATCAATACTGAGCGTGGTCAGTATTATTTATAAAAGTCCTGTATTATGCTAATTAACTTTATTGTCTAAATATGATAGGAAGCTTTTTACGAAGTCACGGTGGTCTATATTTAGATTCCATAAAGTGAACTCTAATCATTGAGAAACTGATTTGTCATTTAATATATTAAATAGTTTAGTGATTAAAACAAAATGACAGTGTGTTGCAGAGTCTACCAATGATAATTAAATAGTTAATTAGCTGAGTGGTTATCTGGCCTTTTCATTTGAGATCCTAATTTCGTCTGAAATATATCCTCCTTACTGCTAGTAATGGATTTGGGAGTTATTTAATTATACTTTTCACAATAAGACGCTCTTTAATCAGCTATCTCCTATATGCTGTCATCTTTCATGTATTCAGAAATAACATTAAAAGTTAACAGTGCATGACATTACTCATAGATTAAAAAGGTCACGCATATTCCAAAATGGCAAAGATCATAATAAACCTCATGAAATAATGAAAAATTGTAGCTTTAAGTTTTCACTAACTTCTTCGAACTTGAATGATTTACAGGTTTTGTGTTAAATTTGACTCCTAAATTTAGAATGAGCAAGCATGGACAATAATGATGAGCCATGCTTTACAGCAAATTTGATCATATATAATGCCTATCATTATTGTTAATAATGTTAATTAGCATTAGCTTGGCTTGTAGCTCAAGGCTTTAAAATAAAATGAATGCAAACTCATGTACAATTTCAAAACACTAAAAAGAGATTTGCATTTATATCAAACTTTCCACAGCTGTGATCAGTGTTGATACTATTCTAATATAGAAACAACTCGTATGTACACAGCAGGATCTCACAAACAATACAATGAAAATGACAAGATAATCAGTTTTTAATAATACTAATTAAAGGATAAATATTGGCTGGGACATTAAGAGAATTGTTCTTCTTTCTTATAAATAGTATTATGATATCCATCTGATATAACTTGCAAAAATTAATTTAACATCTTGCTTGAAAAGTGCCACCTATTGCAGTAATGTTGTATTAGAGTGCTGGTCTATATTAATATGCTCTAGTCTTTGGTGTAGACTTGATTTTGCAAACTTTAACATGGCGCTGAAATTACTACCAACTGTGCCAAAGTTAGCACTAGAGATGGATTTCCTCATTTTCTGAATTTGGGTGTTGCAGGTCAGTTTAGTGTTTATTTCCTGTCACTAATTGCTTTAAGAACATGGTGGTAAGTCAGCTCTTTTACCATTGTAGTCCATGGTAAAGATAGGCCCCCAATGCGGTTGTGTAGGGAATCCCAGGACTTGCATCCACAGATACTGAAGGTCCAGCAGCATATTTTCAAGTCAACTTAGACCAGAATCTTCAGGTGACTGGGTTCCTATGTTTTAGCTGCCTTTTCTTTCTGGTGATTTTGGTCTGTTGGCCAGAAAGAACAACAGTCTGCAAATCAGTGAATTTGAATGAATCGAGGACAGTGAATGCTGATAGACTAATTGTCTATGTTATTGCTGCATGCTTGGGATGGAGGCTGCCATTTTGTGAAGACTCCCTTTTCTCCATTTTGTGAGATTGACATGCTTGGCTCGATCAATGTTTTAAAGAAGACACAATGATAGTTCAGGTAATCTGCGGGGCTGGAGATAATTTCCAAATAAGAAATTATTTGTGAGATGTTCTTTGGTTGGATATAACATGCAGGTTCGTGAATGCTGGGGTTGGTGCCTGCTTGGATTTAGAACAAAGAGCCATAAATTATTGACTCTCACTTGATGGGAAGAGGGCAATAAATGGAGCAGATCCAATATAAAGGTGTTAAAGGTCAGACACATGGCCTGCGGCCAATGACACTGGAATACAATATTTGAATTGATAAGGAGTGGATATAAAAGTGGTTGCTTCATGTTAGTCCTGACGAAGGGTCTCGGCCTGAAACGTCGACTGCACCTCTTCCTACAGATGCTGCCTGGCCTGCTGCGTTCACCAGCAACTTTGATGTGTGTTGCTTGAATTTCCAGCATCTGCAGAATTCCTGTTGTTTGCTTCATGTGTGCTGGCAGTGGTAACTTTGAAGAATAACCATCGCAGATACGAGCATGGGCGACCCTGCGTGAAACACATGGTGAGTGAATCAGGACTACGAGGAATACCTGGCCAGCGTAGACTCCTGTGCCCAGCTAATACCTTTGCTATTCTTTGACTATTCAGGAGAGTCAAGGATACTTTGTGGGTGTGCACGCAAGGTATTTAGTATATGAATTCACATACTTGTTAGTTTAAACAATAAAGGTACTTGTCAGTAAATACAGATCTCTCTGTACCTCACTGATTATTGTTATAAGAGGTAATTCTTATAACAGGTCATATATTTGGGAAGTGCTGTTGGAGAAGACTGGGGAAGTGACTGTTGTGCATCTTGGTGGTGTACTGTACATTGCAGCCACTATGGCCTGGTGATGATAGGAATAATGGTTAGGGCAGTGGGTAGCGTGTCAGTCAAGCAGGTTACTTTGTCTTAGATGTTGTTGGGCCCCTTGAGAAATGTTTGAACTAGACTTAGCCAGGCAAGTGGAAAGTGCTCCTTCACACTGGAGTTATGCCTGTATAGATGGTGTTAAGTAGAAAACACAGTCTCTGATGTGCTATTTATGTGTTTGCTTCGGATGAGTTTCTGAATAATGGTGACGCCCAGGATATACTGTAAGTGAAGGAGAAATCTGTGAGGATGCCAAGGATAGGATGTTAGATTTCATCTTGGTCATTGACATGACTGTTACTTGCCACTGTCAGCCTACACATATTGTTGACAGCCACGTGAATCCTCTTGAAATATAAAAAGAGGAAATCTTTATGAAAAAATGCTAATTTAGTGAAATATCATTTGGTCTAAAATAACAAAAGTGTTCTGAAACATTGAGCGTTTTTCAAGTTCACATCAATAAGAACAGTGTTGAATTTGCTAACTTCAATAATAAATTAAAGAAACATCCACTGTTCATTAAATGTTAACTATTCTGCTGGCCATCGCTGAAGGTATTTCTCCAGGGAGATTGTTCTAACATCTGATATTTATCAGTGGATGAACCTGTTTCAGTGTAGTTCCAATAATTTCATTAGCATTAAAGGTAATATTCATAGCTTGTCATCCTGCAGAAGGCACACTTTTTATTGGCTGTAAATCTGCTTCTATCTATGCTGAAGTTTATTTTTATTTGATTATCATTTCATAATCTAGTAGAGTGTGAAAATATACTCAGCCATGCTTATGAATCCATTTAGTTGGTGACCAATGCAAATGATTATTTTTTGTTTTTTTATCACTGTCAGAATGAATAATACACTAAAGATTACACAGAAACAACATTGAAAAGAGCAGAAGAATTAAAATATTCAGAAAAATCATTTATTTTGGCCACCATTATAAATCTCGTTCAAGCTAGTGTTAGACCAATGACAAACACCCAAAAAGTCAGGTGTTATCTGTGGAGACAGAAATCAAGTTAATGTGCTAAGTCAAAGAGAAAGCAGGTTAGCTTTAAATAGTAGATAAGGTAGTGGAAGGGGTGGATAGAACAAGGAGAAAATCAGTGATAGGATGAGGAGAGAACTGCTGTGAAGCCAAATTGTTGAGGTCATCTGGGCGATGAGTTACAGATTCAGAATTTGAGCAGGCAGGCATAAAGGGTCATGAAATGCAGGGCAGTAGGCCATGCCCAGCAGATTAAGTTATACTGTAGGTTTCTGCAAATAAAGTGAAGTGAGGCATTTTATGTTTAAGAAAAAACTGTAACACATTTTATTGAACTCCAAAACCTGAACACAAAGTGTGCTAAAAATCCCTTACATGATTAAGTCATCACATCTGACCGGCCTCTTAGAGGGAACCCTGACTCAACGTTGGTGGTTGTGAATTATGTACGTTTCCACCAATTACGTTACCCTACACAGGGCCCCCAGAATTCCCTAAAACCGGCATTGTGAGCCTGTCTGGAGCTTGGATGAGCTGACCGTCTTGGGTCCTGTGTTACAAGGGTGGAAGAACAGCAGGTACCTCTGGCTCATCCAGAGGTGTGTTGACACACTCATGGTCATGTCATGACAGCAGGGACAAGGTAGCGGAATCCTCCAAAGCTTGGTGGGCTGGTTTAAAGCGAACTACTGAAATACATTCAGGTTAACCCCTCTTATCCATGACAAAAGTCTTTTCTCTCCATTCCAAAATACAGAATGGGTCATCGTAAGGGGGCCTAAGGGGTGTGCATCATGGTAGAGGAAAACAACCAAGGCAGTATTTAGGTCAACAGGAACCCAAGAGTGCTGTACGCTATGCTGCGAGGTAGAAAGAGATGCAAAGGAATTGAATTGACTGAAGAGGGTGCATCGCAGTCGAGAGGCTGACAAAGCGGTCATGGGGTCAGGAATATAAAGACCTGGCACTCATCATGGCTAACTGTATATCAATTCAGCTGCAGACTTCTGCAGGTCCTCTTTTGGAGTTGTTATGAGCCCCAGCAGGACTCTTGGGAGATGATCATGCCAACACTCATCAGTCAGGGAAGCCCTCAGAACAGCCTTTAAGGAGCATCGAAACCCCTTGCTTAGGCCATTGGACTGTGCCTTATATGCTGTGATAGCCTAATGCCCCAGGCTCTGGGCCATTCCAGCACAGAGGTCTGAAATGAACTGGGGATCGCAGTCAGAGGAAATATCAGCTGGGGTGCCAAACTGAGCAACCCAGGTGCTGATGAACACCCGAGCCATGCCTACGGCTGACGTCAATGTTAGGGGGATGACCTCTGGCCACCTGGTGATACGATCCACCATGGTAAGGAAGTGCATGAAGTTGTGGGAAGGGGTGAGGTGGGGTGAAGAGGACCAACAAGGTCCACATTGACTTGGTCAAACTGTTACTCAGGGACTGCAAAAGGTACCAATGGCACCTAGACATGATGGTTAATTTTTGCCCACTGGCACTCCACACAGGCTGCAGTCCAATCACACACGTCTTTTCTAAGGCCATGTCTTTTACCTTTGTCTTTCACAAAACCACATTGTCCTTTGCCTATCTCAGCTTGTATCTTACTTCTAGCTCTTGTCATCAAAATTCTTAGAAGTACCTTGGGGCTATGACTCATTAAACTTATGGTCCTATGTAATTCACATTCTGTTGCTCCAGGTTTCTTAGGAAGAGTGATAAGTACTGATTTTTTTCATCTCTTCTGGTATTATTCCAGTCTCATAAATGTCATTGATTAAATCAGTAAGTTTTTCAATTCCATAGTCTTCAAGGGCGATAATTTGTTCTATTACTAATTCATCAGGACCTGCTGCCTTTCCTTTCTTCATCTTATTTATTGCATTATAAACTTCAGATTTTAAAATACTTGGACCTTCAATGTTTTTCTTAATCTCTGGTTTTTCTCCTCGATCGTCTTCAAACAATTCCTGAATATACTCAGTCCATCTGCTCATAATCTCATCTTCTTCCATGATAATGGTACCGTCCTTTGCTTTCAAACATCCACCTGAAGAACAGAGGAGCTTTTTACCAGTGATATTCTTGATTTATTGATGTAACCTTTTTGGATGAGTAATAGGGATTCTTTCTATTTGCTCACATTCCTGGTTTAACTATTCTTCTTTGGCTTTTTGACATAAGCTTTTAACTTTTTTATCTAAGGACCTATATTCTATAGGATTTGCTTTCTTCCGTCTCCTTTCTTCCATTAGATTTTTGATTTCATCTGTCATCCATTTATTCTTTGTGCTTTTTTCTTTTTTCAGGAGTCACTGACTTTGCTGAATCTACCAAGGCATCCTTTAGAGAGTTAAATTTCATTTCTACATGATTGCTATCATCGTCAACAGATTCTATTTCTAGACTTTGAAATCTATTCTTTACTTCAATTGTAATTTTTTGTCTTATGTTTTCTTCTTTAATTAATTGCCAGTAGTCAAGGGATTGTTACGGTTTTTGCTTCTTTAATTTTTTAGGTTTTACTTTCAAATGATATACTACTGGGTTATGGTCACTATTACAGTCTGCACCTGGATATGTTTTGCATTGAGTCACTGAGTTTCTAAGTCTTTGGTTTATAGTAATAAAGTCAATTTGATTTCTGGTGCTATCACCTGGAGTTTTCCAGGTCCACAAGCATCTTGGATGGTTTTTAAAGCAGGTATTCATAATGACCTGATTATTCATCTTGCACCATTCTACCCATTTCTCGCCTCTTTCATTTCTTTCCCCTAGTCCAAATTTTCCTATAGTATTTCCATCAGCATCTTGTCCTACTTTAGCATTTAGATCTCCCATGACAATAACAGTATCTTGAGATTTGCATCCATTCTTTGCTTGTTCCAGCTCTTCTTAGAATTTATCTATATCTTCATTTGTTTCATCTGTTGTTGGTGCATATACCTGTATAATTGCTAAATCAAATGGTTGTCCTCTGAATCTAACAAGGAGCACTCTTTCTGATATTGCCCAATGTCCTAAAACACTTTTTGCCATGTTTTCATCCAAAGAATTCCTACTCCATTAGTATGGGATGTTCCACAAGAATAAACTAGTGTTTTATTTCTATTCTGACTTGTTCCAGCACCTATCTAACGAACTTCGCTAATTCCCATGATATTAATATTTAGTCTTTTTATTTCATTTATCACGTTGCCCAAAATTCCTGCTTGATATAGGGTTCTTACATTCCAAGTGGCAATAACTTTCTTTTGTGTTACTTAAATTTCATGAGCAGTAGCTTGTTGACGGTCAGGGATCCCCTGCTGGCCAGAATCAACCTTACCGATCGAAGCATCTTCAGAATTGTCTTGAAGATCCTCTTGACACTGTTGTTGTGTGATACATTTTGTGAGTTTGACCATGGTTTTCTTAGCAAATAGATTCTAGGAAACCTAGTATCTAGCAACAGTGGTTTGCTATTGCCTACCGTTGAGCGAACTAAGGAAATCGCTATTTCTCTTCCCAAATGTTTATCTGCCTGTACTATAGCCATTGACATTTGAGGTCCTAGCTCATCCGCCTTCTCCATCATAAGTTCAGTTATTGAACCTGCCAGATCTGCCGTTGGCCTTCGCCCATATCCTGAGCAGGTGCTACCGTTCTGGGTCAGAGCGGCCCCGGGAGCAATGAATGACTAAGGGGTAACTCCACTTTCCCCAAAGCTCTGAAAGCCCCCAGTTGGAGCCTCATCACCGGTTGCAGTTTAGAGTCATACCCAGGACAATAGAGCTTTCTACATCAGAAAAAAAGAAGCAAGCCTGCTTTTCTATTGCTCTTCAAGATTGTAGCTATTTTTATGTGATGAAGTTTGAAAAGATGGGAACTACTTTTACCCCAAAAAATCGACAGATGCATTTTTAGAAAAAAAGTCTCATCCATTCTGCAGGTAATCTTGACCTCACAGTCTACCTCGTTGTGATCTTGCACCTTATTGTCAACCTGCACTGCACTTTTCCTGTAGCTGTTACACTTTATTCTGCATTCGTTATGTTATCTCAATGCACTGTGCAATGAATTGATCTACGAGGGGTGATTGATAAGTTCGTGCCCTAAGTTAGAAGGAGTCAATTTTAAAAAAACCTAGCACACTTATTTTTCAACTAGTCCCCTCCTACATGTACACAATTAGTCCAGTGGTCGTGGAGCAAACCGATCTCTTCTTTGTAGAAGTGGTTATTGATAAGTTGGGGTAATTGATAAGTTTGTGGCCTAAGGTAGAAGGAGATGAGTTATTAACTTCAAACTTTCTACGTTATCACTCAAAGAGTTGAACTGCACGTGCATGTAACGAGAGCGTCTTGGACCTCCAGGTGGTCAACAGCAGGGGTGATTGATAAGTTCATGGCCTAAGGTAGAAGGAGATGAGTTATACAGCTCTCGTTATATGCATGTGCAGTTCAACTCTTTGAGTGAAAATGCAGAAAGTTTGAAGTTAGTAACTCATCTCCTTCTACCTTGGGCCACAAATTTATCAATCACCCCTGGTGTGGACCACTTCTGGAGGTCCAAGGTAGCGACTTCTACAAAAAAGGGATCCATATGCTCTACGACTGCTGGACTAAGTGTGTAAATGTAGGAAAAATAAATGTGCTAGGTTTTCTAAAGTTGACGCCGTCTACCTTAGGCCATGAACTTATCAATCACCCCTGCAAGGCATTATAATTTGTATATGTGATAATAATAAACCAATTCTAATTCCAGGTACTGGGTACTCCTACTTTTTCCATTTAGCTTACTTGGGAAATCTGGTTTAAGACTGCCTGCTGCTAGTGAAGATGTTCAGAAGCAGAGACAAACCCTGAAAATCAATATGGAATCAGGTCATTGCTTAGCCATGAACTGTGAAGGTGCTGTATTTGAAAACTACTTTAATATTTTCTAAAACACTACATTATTTGAAGAATGGAGAGAAAATCCTGTAAAGGTGTCCTATCCGATTGTAACAAAGAATCTGTCCTTGATGTTCAAAATGGTAGGATTAACTTGCAATACTACCTCTTATTAATTGTCATGGTGTTGTAAGGTTCTAAAGACATTTACATAACCAATCAAAAAGGATGATAGTAAAATATGACAACTTCATGATATTGTTTCACATCAAGTACTGTCCAGAATACTAAATTTTGTATGGTTAAAGAGTGCTTGTAGCTCAACGCTACAGTCCTGAAACAGGCTGGCCAATGAATATAAGTAGAATTGATTCCCATATTATAAAAGTCCATTGCTTGCTCAAAAGGTTACCAGAGAAAGGTATTGAATCAGTGCTGCTTGTGTCATGTGAAAAGTCTCAAATAACTATTAATGACTGGAAGATAATAGAAAATGATTGACGACTATATACTTCAAGGAACCATTTTATTTAGTTTTGATAAATGGCTCAATTACATTTTTTCAATAATAGTATGTGTTAGACTACAAAAGCATTGTATGATCACCTGCACTGTATAGCTGAGATAGCAATGGACTCATTAATCAAATGGAAAATTGTAGTAGTCACTTAGATAGTATTGGGGGGGGGGGTGATCTTCTGTCTCATTGAGTTACATAAATTTTACATTTTTTCTGACAAAGATGTCTTCACAGTAATTGATAAATAGTTTGGTTCATTTTTGTTTCACACGGATGTAAGAAAAACCTAGTCATTCTAGGTTACTATAATTTAACCAGCAGAGGACACTCTACTCTAACATAATAATCAGGAGGTTTTCCAATTTTGGTATCAGTCAAGTGATTAAACTAAACTCCATAATAAAAACAAAACTTTATTATTAAATCTTCCTAAAGTTTTAACAATAAAAACAAAAATTCTTTATATAGATGTTTATTCCAACTACTTAATATGGCCCCAGATGATCTGTTGCCCCAGTGCTATTGTCAGGACATACTTATAGCAAATTGGGTCCAAAAACTTTGTGAATTGTAGATCAAGGGAATTTAACTAAAGTGTTATTCCATGAAATGCCCTGCTCTTTCAAAATTTTGGACAATATATGCTGACATATTCATGTTTGCAAAATATTGTTACAACATAAGTAAATTTATCATTCTGTCCAATTCGTCTATAAAATTAGCAAAACTACCACTAGGAAAACATTAGAGCAAGTATAAGAAAGTGTTTATTGGACTAGACCCAGAGATATTTGGCTACCAGTTTTATCTTCCACTTATAGCAATGGTGGTTACTTGTGATATAGTTCACCAATTGTAGTACAAGTTTGAAACTACTTCAATAAATTTCAAACACAAGAGATTTGGCAGATGCTGAAAATCCAGAGCAACACACACACAGTGCTGGAAGAACTCAGAAAGTCAGGTAGCATCTGTGGAAATGAATAAATGGTCAACGTTTCGGGCCGAGACCAGGACTGGAAGGGAAGGGGGAAAGCCACAAAAATGAAAAGGTAGGGGGACGGGAAGGAGAACTAGTTATAAGGTGACGGGTGAAGCCAGGTGAGTGGGTAATATAAAGCTCTGAAGAAGTAATCTAATAGGAGAGGAGAGTGGGGGAGAAAGGGAAGAAAGAGGGGCACTAAGTGGAGCTGATAGGCAGGTGAGGAGAAGAGATAAAGGGCCAGATTAGGGAATAGTCCATCCACCAAAAGTGAAATTTCCTGATGGCCAACCATTTTAATTCCTATCGCCATTCCCGTTCCTACATGTCAGTCCATAGTGTACTCTTTTGCCACAACGAGGCCACTCTCAGGGTGAAGGAGCAGCACCTCATATTTTGTCTAGATAGTCTGCAACCTGATGGCATGAATATCGATTTTTCCTTCTGGTAATTTTTCTCCTCCACCACCCCACTGCTTCTATTCCCTATTCTGGCCTCTTACCTCTTCCCATCTGCCTATCAACCTCCCTCTGGTGTCCTTCCTTCTTTTCTCTCATTGTCCACTATTCATCAGAGTCCTTGTTTTCCAGCCCTTTACCTTTCCCACCCACATGACTTCACCTATCACCTTCACCCTCTAGCTCGTTCTCCTTCTCCTTCCTCCACATTTTTATTCTGGCATCTTCTGCCCTTCCCTTCCAGTCCAGAAGAAGTGTCTCAGCCTGAAACGTTTGACTGTTTACTCATTTCCATAGATACTGCCTGACCTACTGAGTTCCTCCAGAATTTTGTTTGTGTTGCTTTCAATAAAACTCAGATTTCAATCCCTTATCATTCTTAACCAGCACCAGAAATTACAGATGAGACAGATCGAATGCTACCGGCAGATTCAAGAACATGCATTCTTGAATTCTTGAACATGCATTCAAGTCCACCAGCTTCTATCCTTAATAAAACCAAAACATTAATTTAGATTATGGTGATTTGTAAAGCCATATTATTGATTTTTCCTGCAGTGTTATCTTGTCTAATGTGTTCAGAAATCCAGTATTTCACTGCCATGTGAATTGTTCAGAATAGAAACCTAGGACCTGCACTTTCAGTTATTTCTGTCTATGGAATAATTAATCTGGGAATCTTATATCAATATACATATACATTGGTGAACACATGTAACAGAATATTCCAGAAACAAAGCCTCAATAAGAAGAGCGAAATGAAATTCCTTTTGTTGAAAAATAGGATAGAAAAATGGCACAATACCAAGAAGATTGAAATGATCTTAATCATATTTCATTATTATATTTCTACCTCTAAAAACTCATAGTAAAATGAGCCATGCTCTTTTTGCTATTCTGGGATTGTTTAGCATTACTGCCGAATGAACTGAAATGCCTATTTAATTTGTACTTTGTGGAGAAGTTATCTTTTTGACAGGATAGAACTTTTATTGTAGGTTCTTATTAGAAGTAATTAAGGCAGATTTGTTGCTACTTCATCTTCAAAATAGAAGTCATACCACTGATTTTTCCCTTTCAATTCCAATCTCTGGTACTAGTTATACGTATAAAGTTCGCACGTTCTTCCAATTGGTGTGTTAGTTTACTCCAAATACTCCAGCTTTCTATGGTATTCTAATGATATGCTGGATGAAAGGTGAAATGGTGGTATGTTAATTAAAATGTATATTGCACTAGTGGAGGTGGTTAGGAGGAGAATTGCAGACCGGGTATTAAACTTGCATGCGTGTGAAAATGGATAACAGGGAAAAAGAGTGGGGATTTGGGGGGGGGGGGGTGGTAGAATGGGTTGATGGGATTTCTCTAACTTTCAGACTTGATGGTCTAAAAATTCTTCTTTTATGTTGTTACGAAATTCTATACAGTTCAAAGATTAAAGGTTCATCATTAAAAAAATAAAGTATAGCTGAAATGGTGGAATATTTTCTCAACTATTTTGCCACATGAGTATTAAACTGATGTGACAGCTGCTCTATGTAAAAATCAGCTCCCTTTCAGGAAGCTTTACTCCTAGGAATTTGACAGGTTTATATCTCACCTTTGGCAGACCTGGCCTGTCAAATGCTGCTGAAAGCTTTGGCTCTCTGCTGGATCGTAACACTTCAGTCTGCATCTGTGATGAGCAGGAAATGGAAATAAAATAAAGAAATTACCTCCCTTTACCTGTCTTTTCATCTTTGAGTAAAGCATTCACTAGTATTGCATTCATTTCCATCCATTCAATCAAGAATTTGCTTAAAAATAATGAAATGCTTCCTGCTTCCTAGATAGTCCCTTGGGATCATAAAAAGATAGAACACATAGAGAAACAAGAGCTAGAACAGGCCATTACTCCCATCAGGCTTTGCTATTCACTATGATCATAAATATCCTTCATCCCAATACCATGAGCTTGCTCTCTCTTTTTTAACATATGAAAAAGAAATTCCTTTTGCGTGATGACTTTTACAACTAGAATTGAGAATGACTTGCTTCCAATCTGGTTTGGTGGGTTCTGAGGTGGAAATGCTAATATGTGACTCACGAGCTCTATCTCAGAAACCAGATGCTACATATTGGATCTGGTGGTTTGCGAGGGGGTGCACTCCTTCTGCCATTTGCACAGTCATTCTGTGGCATCAAGTTTCTCTTTTCCGTCCAAGATGTTCCTCCTTCATTTGGAGTAGTCAGGGGTTAGGAAGACCTAAGGTTGGTGGAATTTAACATATTTTTTAAGGGTCACATGCCTTGAATATTTTCTCCTGTCTGCCTGGTATCTTTGCCCATAAAGCGATAAGGCATAGGAGCAGAAACAGGCCATTTGGCCCAGCAAGTCTGTTCCACCGTTCCACCATGGCTGATTTATTACCGCTCTCAACCCTATTCACGTACCTTCTTCCGATAACCTTTGACACCCTTCCTGATCACGAACCTTTCAACCTCCACTCTCCGAGCGCTGCCTGTGAGGAGTTTATACGTTCTCACTGTGACTGCGTGGGATTCCTCCGGACACTCCAGTTTCATCCTGAGTCCGAAGGCGTACTGGCTGATAGGTTAATTGGTCATTGTAAATTGTCCTGTGATTAGGCTAGGATTAAAATTCGGGAATTGTTGGGCAGCATGGCTTAAGGGCCTTTCTTAGATAACTTTTTGCAATATTCCAAGTGCAGTCTGGCCAATGCCTTATAAAGCCTCAGCATTACATCCTTGCTTTTATATTCTAGCCCACTCAGAATGAATGCTAACATTGCATTTGGCTTCCTTACAACTGACTCAACCTGCAAATTAACCTTTATGGAATCTTGCACAAAGACTCCCAAGTCCTTTTGCACCTTCAATTTCTAAATTTACTTCCTGTTTAGAAAATAGTCTGTCTTTACTCCTTCTATTGCAGGGCATGACTATACATTATACTCCAGCTGCCACTTCCTTGCCCATTCTTTTCATCTGTCCAAATTGTTCTGCAAACTCCTTGCTTCCTCAACTCCACCTATCTTTGTATCATCTGCAAACTTGGCCACAAGTTCATCAAATCCATTATACAAATCATTGACATATAACATGAAAAGAAGCAGTTCCAACAAAGAACTCTGCAGAACACCACTAGTTACCACAGCCCTCCTTTATTCCCACTCTTTGCCTTCTGCCAGTCCCCAAATTTTCCATTTTTCCTTTAATACTATGGGCTATTATCTACTTAGCAGCCTCAGATGCAACACCTTGTTAAAGGTCTTCTGAAAATCCAAGTAAACAACATCTACTGACTTTGTCTATCCTGCTTGTTATTTCCCCAAGAATTCCAATGATTTGTCAGGCAAGATTTCCCCTTGAGGAAACCATACTGTCTATGACCTATTTTATCATGTGCCTCCAAGTACCCTGAAACCCCATCTTTAATAATGGAATTATGGCAGGTTATGTCTGTGAATTCATACTTCTTTTGAGCTTTCGTTTTCACACAGATTATGCTCCCTGTTATCATGTGGAAAATGCTTGTATCTTTAATCAGAACACTTAACATTCAAGAAAGAGCAAATAATAGACGACTGCAGGTTTTTGATGCTAGCTTTCATCTACCATAATATGAGGGAAGTTGAAACAGCTGGTATAACTATTCATATTCATAATCAAGTACTTACAGAAATGTTTTGATACGCAAACAATTCTGGCAGAGATCCAGTGGACTGCTGAAGTCCTGGCGTGCAGATGATGAACATGTATGTTGCAATTATTGCTATGAACAGTGAAATTTCAAGCTGTTTTTGTTTTTGATCAGCTATAACCTGATAGTATTTTGATCAGATACTGTTTTGGTAACTTAGTACATGCAGCATCCTCACCAATTTCTGATGATGATGGGTTAACGTGTAAATTGGCATCTCAGGAAGCCCTGCAGTGACTTTGAATCCATTAACAGAACAATTAAAGTGACTAAACGTAGTGACAACTTTCAAGAGCCTGGAGCCTAAAATCACCAGTAAAACTAATGGGCTGTCTGTCGGAGAATGGATTATCTTGCAGTAGAACAGAGCACAGTCTCCTTCAATTCATCTTTGCTAAACTTATTTCTTCAAAGACCAGTCAGCCACAGTGGGAGCTTATGTTCACCACAGCATGACAATGACAAATTGGGTTTTAATACAGGAAGCTGATGCAGTAAGAGCTGTTGAGATGCACTGCTGGCTGTGTAGCATACTGTTTATACCATACGTTCATCTCATTTGTAGTCATCAGTCTGCACCCAGATATACAAATGTTGTGACACCTTGGGATGAGTGATAAAACTAATTATCGATGTTGGATCTTCATGTTTGTGACTTGCTCCTACTGACTGGTGTCCAGGGTCAGGATGTACACCCTGAGGCAGGCTGCTGGGAAACATCTTGTGCTTTGGCCTAGGATGTGCTTTGACTGAGGATGCAAGCCGAAACAAGTGTTTTGTGCAGAAATAGTGGGTCAGCTGGACTCCACCAATTACCATGGATTTGAATTACTGTGATGGAGTGGGAGGAAAAATAATTGTTATTCAGGACCGTAGCTCCATGTGGCTTGCTTGATTGGTTTTAGATTAGTCATTTAATGAAAACAGAATATGTTTGGAGAGCTGCAGTGCCACTGTCAGTTTATCAAAGTGGTTGCAGGAGCAAAAATGAAATCTGCGTGTGGGCTTTTGGGCTTAATCGGAAAGTTAAGCTGCAGGCAACTGCTGATAGGAAACCTACTTAGGATGATAACGGTACAATTATGCATTTTCTCTAGCTAGAGGCCTTTTATTAAAATCTGCTCAGAAATATCTTAAAACATAGGGAAAATTAAACACTAAACAGAGATCTTGAGATACAAGGGTTTTTGCGGCATTATTCAGGGAAGGATGTTGGTGCCTTGCAGCAAGAACTAAAATGGTCACAACAGATATATTCTGAATGAATCTCCAGCAGCACAGCTACACCTGAAAAACACCAGATTCCTCTTTTCTATCCACTTCAATAGGTTTCCATTCAATGTCAGGGAAATGTATACATTATACATCTTGATTTTTTTTTTCTTTACAGACATCCATGAAACGAGGAGTGCCCCAAAGAATGAATGACGGTTAAAGCATTAGAACTCCAAAGCCCCACTCCAACTTGCTTTCTGGTTAGAAATGGCAAAAATAATACCTAATTAAGTGTCATAATAATGTGTAAATTACATTTTCCTAAATGTAACTATTTAATTAATCAATATCTTAAATGATTCCCATGAAGTAGAATTGTAATTTCTTTTATTCTTACAATTTTAATAATAATAAGGTGAGTCCATCAATTGAGAGATAACATCAGAACACTTCTTTTATTGATGTACTTAATCAAAGTATTTGACCTGTTTCAACTTATGCAATAATTTCAATAGAACAACAAACAAATCACTTGACCCATCAAGCTCTTTACAAAATGTACACTCTGCCACAGACAGTAAGTACGCCACTCTCTTCGCTATAAATATTGTATCGCCTCTTTTTCAGCTGTAAAGCAAACACATCTATGAAAATCATGTGCAGTGGAATGGTTTGTGTGAATTTAAGGGCCATGTTTAAGTAAGTGTGAAACTTTTATCTGTGATCACAAAAGAGTCTTCAGGTTTACTGAGAATACAAGTGGTCCTCCTTTTGGATCTGAATAATTCACTGGAACTCCTGCAGACCCTCTCAGATTGCCCTTTCCTAACACACACATCTCCACCCTGCCTAACCATGTATTTGTAACCAAGAGCTCTTATAACCTAAAATTAATCTTGGTGAAATGGATGCGTAGACTGTGGAGGGTAATAACTTAAATCAGTTATGGAAATGAAGACCTGGCTTCCTCTGGGGGCATGCGATTATTCAGACCACATGCGTATATTTCTACTCTCTTTATCATCTATGTGACACTTCAAAAAAATCTGCTACCTCAAAAAAAGAGAAAACACTGTTTCCAAATCCATTAACACTGCATTATGCAGGTCTAGTCAACCGCGTTCCGAGGGTGACACTCTTCTCATATTGGCCATAATGAGACCATCAATTCTTATTTGATTATTCACGTAATGTATTATAAAGCCTATTTACAAAGGAAGTCCTTTTCTTTTACACTGCACCATGGCTAATAGATGGTGTGAGTAATAATGAAGTAAAATAATTTACAATGGATAATAAACATACCCTTAAATTATGTTGTAGGAAACAAACATGACATCCCCTTATACTAGTGTTGTTAACATAATGCGTTGGTGGCGCAGAGTGAAGCAGCAGACATAATCATGGAGTACTACAGGCCAGGAACAGGCCCTTCAGCCCATCTAGACCATACAGACCTGATCTTCTACGTAGTCCCATCGAGCCGCACCTGGACCATATCTCTCTAAACTCCTCCTATCTATGTACCTATCCAAACTGCTCTTAAATGTTACAAATGAGCCTGCTCCTACAGATCCACTGGCAACTTGTTCCACATTTGTACCACCCTCTGAGTGAAGTTGTCCCCAGATTCCTCTTAAATAGTTTGCCTTTCACCCTAAATCTATGTCCTCTAGTTCTGGTCTTATTCACAACTTGGACATAACATCTCATCTCCTGTACTCATTGCCTAGATTAATGAAGGGCAATATGCCAAAAGCTCTCTGCATGACCCTCTCTACTTGAGGTGGCACTTGCAATGAATTATGGTCTGTATTCCTGGGTCCTTTTGTTCCATTTCACACCTCGGAATCTTACCATTCACTGTTACCCTAGTTTGTCCTCCCAAAGTGCCACACCTCATACTTGTCTGCATTAAAATTCCATCTGATATTTTTCAGTCCAGTTTCCTAGCTGGTCCAGATCCCTTTGTAAGCTTTGATAGTCTTCCTCTCTGTCCATTATGCCCTCGATCTTGGTCTTATCTGCAGACTTACTGATCCAGATTACCACATTATTATCAAAATCATTAATATAGATGTGAAACAAGTCTGTGGCTTCCAGTGAGAGAGACACCCATCTACTACACCATTCTAGCTTTTTTTCACTATGCCAATGCTGAATCTAATTGGCTGCTACATCCTGGATACCCAGCAACTGAACCTTCTGGACCACTCTCCCATGTGGGAGTTTCTCAAAGGCCTTGTTAAAGTCCATATAGACAATACCCACAGCCTTTCCTTCTTCAACCTTATTGTTATTTTCCTTGAAATACTCTACTACATTGGTTACTTATGACCTACCATGCATAAAGTCACGTTGACCATCCCCATCCAAATAATTATTTACAAACAAGAGGAAATCTGCAGATGCTGGAAATCCAAGTAACACACACAAAATGCTGGAGGAGCTCAGCAGGCCAGGCAGCATCTATGGAAAAGAGTACAGTCGACGTTTCAAACCAAGACCCTTCATCAGGACTGGAGATAAAAGATGAGGTCAGAGTAAGAAGGTGGGGGGAGGGGAGGAAGACATACAAGTTGATATGTGAAACTGGGAGGGGGAAGGGGTGAAGTAAAAAACTATGAAGTCGATTAGTGAAAAAGATAAAGGGCTGGAGAAGGGGGAAATCTGATAAGAGAGAGCAGAAGGCCATGGAAGAAAGGAAAAGGGGAGGAGCATCAGAGAGAGGTTACGGGCAGGCAAAGAGATAAGGTGAGAGAGGGAAATGGGACTGGGAAATGGTGAAGGGGGGTGGCCCCCTGAGAATACCTTCCTATAATTTACTTTTGACTGATGTCAGGCTCATTGGTTTATACTTTCCCAGCTTATACATAGGCCCTTACCTGAGTGACAATGTAACATTATCTACCTTCCAGTCTTCCAGCACCTCACCTGTAGCTAAGGATGTTTTAAATATCTGTGCCGTGGATCCTGCAATTTCTTCCCTACGTCCTGCAAGGTCCGAGGGATCACCTTATCCAGTCCTGGGAATTTATTCACTCTAATTCACCTCAAGACAGCCAGCATCTCCTCTTCTGTAATCATTTATGGTCCATGACCTCACTACTCTTTTGCCTCAGTTCTATAGTCTCCATGTCTATCTCCAGAGCAAGTACTGATGCAGAAAATACCTGCAGAAATGTCAATTAAATGGAATAAGTACTTACAGTGTTCTTGCTTTGGAAAACTCTCCTTACAATTTGAGTCTAGGTAACTAAGAATAGCCTAATTTATTTTTATAGAATCAAGAGGTAATTTCAAGCAGTTGGTCCATTTTAGAATCTGCAGATTTCTATGAACACGATCATTTCACGAAGTAGTAATTCAGTGTCACAAAATGCCTTCCCTAAAACACCATTCTATTTATCCATTTAGTGACCTACAATAACAATCTTTTCACATTCAGCCTTGTTTGTTTTAAGCCAATATTTACTTGCACTCCTTTACATACACTTAAGGAAAAATTAGAATAAATTATTTTAATAGATGTATTTAGATGCTAATTTTTCTCTCTGGTTCTTGAGATAATTTAAATGTACGGTTGGGTTGTCAGTCTTTAGGACATAATTAAAGAGTGAAAGAAAATATGCTTACAGTTAGTAATAATATTTTAAAAAAGAAAATAATATAGATGCTTAAAATAATTGATATAAGTTACACAGCTGCTTACAACACAAATGTTAAGTAATTGTAGCCAAGTACTGCAAAGTCATGAAAATTAGAATACAATCCAATTCTATACATAGCCTTGAAGCACACTTGAAATAACTGCACTGAATGTGGGTGCTTTGTATGTTTTATTTTGACAAGTTCTATAATCTTATGATAAATCACACTCGGTTTTGATTTCATAGGCTGGTACTTTTGCTTAGCTGCTGGCCACTCTTGTCATGAACTGTTTGACCTTTACATGATTTTTGCTCTGTATTCAACACCTCTTGCAGTTGGAATACAAATGTATTTCTAGTCTGGTTTAGTAATATTGAAATATGGTTCTAATGGGGTTCTTTAACACCTTCACCTTTAAGGATTAGTCATCATTTTAATATTCTATATCTCCCAGGATTACAATAACTTCAAATGTAAAAGGAATGCACATGTGAAAAATACATTTAAAAGATTCTGTTAGACCATAAGACATAGAAGCTGAATTAGGCCATTCAGCCCATTGAGTCTGCTCCACTATTCCATCATGGCTAATCCCAGATCCCACTCAACGCCATACACCTGCCTTCTCGCCTTATCCTTTGATGCCCTGACTGATCAGGAAACTATCAACTTCCCCCTTAAATATATCCATGGACGGCCTCTACCACAGTCTGTGGCAGAGCATTTCACTGATTCACCACCCTCTGGCTAAAAAAATCCTACTTACCTTTGTTCTAAAAGGTTACTCCTCAATTTTGAGGCTGTGCCCTCTAGTTCTGGATACCCTCAACATAGGAAACATCTTCTCCACGTCCAACTTATCTAGTCCATTTAACATTTGGTGGGTTTCAATGAGATCCCCCTGCATTCTTCTAAATTCCAGTGAGTACAGGCCCAAAGTTGCCAAACACTCGTCATATGTCAACACCTTCATTCCTGTCATGATCCTCCTGAACCTCCTCTGGACTCTTTCCAATGACAACTCATCCTTTCTGAGATATGGGACCCAAAACCATTGACAATACTCCACGTACAGCCTGACAAGTGTCTTATAAAGGCCCAGCATTATCTCCTTGCATTTATATTCTATTTCCCTTGAAATAAATGCCAACATTGTGTTTCCCTTCTTTACCAAAGACTCAACCCGTAAACTAACCTTCTGGGAGTCCTACACGAGGACTCCCTTTGCACCTCTGATGTTTGAGTTTTCTCCCTTTTTGGATAATAGTCTGCACTGTTGTTCTTTTTATCAAAATGCATTATCATATATTCCATCTGCCCCTTTTTTGCCCATTTTACCAATTTGTCTAAGTCCTGCTGCAATTGCGTTGCTTCCTCAACACTATCCCTCCACCTATCATCATATCATCCGCAAACTTTGCCTCAAAGCCATTAATTCCATTATCTAAGTTACTCACAAACTATGTGAATCGTATCGGTCTCAATACTGACCCCTGAGGAACACCACTAGTCACTGGCCACCAACCAGAAATGACCCCCTTTATTCCCACTCACTGCCTCCTGCCTGTCAGCCAATACTCTATCCATGCCACTGTCTTTTCTGTAATGCCACAGGAGTTTATCTTGTTAAGCAGCCTCATGTGTGGGACCTTATCAAATGCATTCTGAAATACCAAATAAATGACATCCACTTTCTCCACCCTGCTTGTTACTTCCTGGAAGAACTCTAACAGATTTGACAGGCAAGATTTACCTTTACAGAAACCATGCTGACATTGACTTATTTCATCATTAATCTCCAAGTACCCCGAATCCTCATCCTTTAAAATAGGCTGAAACACTTTCCCTACCACTGAGTTTAGGCTAACTGGCCTATAATTTTCTTCCTTTTCCCTTCCTCCCTTCTTAAAGAGTGAAGTGACATTTGCAATTTCTCAGTTCTCCAGGACTATGCCAGAATCAAGTAATTCTTGAAAGATCATGACCAATGCATCTGTTATCTCTTCAGCAACACCTCTCAGGACTCTGGGATGTAGTCCATCTGGTCCAGGTGACTTATCCACCTTAAGACCTTTGAGGTGGGTAAGTCACCTATGCCTAGCACTTTTCCTCTGTAATACCAATGGCACTCACTCCTGCTCCCTGACACTCATGAACCTCTGGCACACTGCTAGTGTCTTCTATTGTGAAGACTGATGCAAAGTACTTGTTAAGATCATCTGCCATTTCTTTGTCCCCCATTATTTTCTCACCAACATCATTTTTCAGTGGTCCAATACCAACTCTCACCTTCCTTTTACTCTTTATATAAGAGAAAAGAAACTTTGTCTTTGACCTTTTAGATATTGATTCAAATTTCACAGACTATTGTTGATTACCTTTCCCTAAGGTAATACAAAGGCAATAATGGCACGAATTCTCTCCAAGTTTGGCACCAGAATCTGTGACCCTGAAATCCTCTGAGACACTGTTTTTAAATCTAGCCTGACTGTTCACTTGACTGAGGTCTGTCAGTTTTTCAAGATATTGCTATTTTCCACCGTTTTAACTGCCCCTCCCCTCCAGTCTTCATGTAGAAATTGTAACAACTTTTCTCCATTCAGTTGTTTGTGATTTTCCAGTGCTATATCCACAACCCATCCTCATTCAAATCTTCCTGCAGACACCCGATCTCATTAAAAGTAGCTCAAAGCTCCCCGTCTCCCCCAATGTAATGACCAGAGAGTCTTAGTCTGGCTTGTACTTGCTTTCAATTGTTCTTTAAAAAAAACAATCAGGCGACTGGTCATCTGACTGACAACTGCACAGGAAGGTTGGTTTAATAAGGAGTGATTTACATATTGTATCATTTCTGCAGCATATCCTCAGGCAATTATAAAACCAAGAAACCTGGGACTTAACAAATACCCCAGCACATCTGTAGTTTAAAAGTTATTTACACAATTCTTTAAACTTTACCTAACTTAGCCAAGCTTCAAATAATGTCTTAAGAGTCCAATGTTACAACTGTTCACAAGTATGTAATCAAGAGGGCTTTGTTTGATGTTACATAGGAATACTACTCATAATTGGAAAAATATGAAAAGGGATATCAGATCTGTACAAGTATTCAATCTGAGAATTCCACTATAAGTGAAACCCACGATTCTTCCTTTATTATAACGTGCATATAAAGAGTCAAATAAATCTAAATGGATAAAGTTCTGTTGCAATTATTCTAACTCAGTGATAGCTGTTGTTTAGAAAATAGATCTCTAAGAATTGCTAGGAATATGATATTAGAAAACATGCATCCATTTAAACCAGATGCACTATAGTAATATTTGCAAATAAAGTACTTGTAACTCTAAGACATTCTAGTATCTTGAAAATAATGATTCCATTGAATGTGATACTCTCTATCACTAACACAGGAGATTCTGCAGATGCTGGAAATCTTGAGCAACACACACACAAAGTGTTGGAAGAAGTCCGCAAGTCAGACAGCATTTGGTCCTGGTGAAGGGTCACGGCCTGAAAAGCCAACTATTTGATTCCTCTTTCTAGATGCTGCCTGCCTTGCTGAGTTCCTCTGGCATCTTGTGTGTGTTGATCTGTCTCACTGTTCCTCGTCTTTACTACGAGCGTCTCATCTAGATATTTGCAGATACATTTAATCAATGCTATATATTATTTTTAAAGTGTGCTGTCACTGATAATTTTTTGTATATAATTGCACAATTCAAACTGGGAAGTGTGGACACTAATCAGAATAAACCAATGTTTATTTTACACTTTCATTATGGACAACCAGATTCTCAGTACCGAGTGCACTAAAACTGTAAAACAATATTGGTGGTTATAGTGAGATTATGAAACAATCATTCATGTTGTTATATAAGAGACAGACATAATATTAATGCCTACAGTTGAGTAAACATAGGGCTAGAAAAAATAGCTGGAAGATTGTAATGATGTGGAAATCTAGTCTTAAAAAATGGTTCTCTTAATGTAAGATTTTGCTCTTTCATTTTTATTTATAATTTTCGAAATTCAGCACAGTGAGATAAAAATCCACCAGGAAGTTAATAGGTTTTATTTTCAAACATTAGACCATAATAGAGCAAGATACCCTTAAAAGCAAATAATTTAAATACATGTGTATCACATATTAGCAATGAAAATGTCAGTTTCTAAATGGGATCAATCTCTTAAGAGCTGGAATATTCTTAATGTTCTCAAAAGAAATGAACTTATTTATATGCAAACCGGAAAATCTTTTCAATGAAATAAATTCTACTAATACTTAGTTGTTCTAATATAAGTGTATTTTTAAGTTAAGCTTACTGTTATGCTGCCCGAGCTGCATAATTGGGTAATAGCAGTAATAGTGCCAAAATTGCTATTGGTATTGATTTATTATTGTCATATATACGAAGATACAGTATAGAACTTCACTTTGTGTGCCATTCAGACAAGTCATGTCATATACTTCTAACTAATAGTAGTGAATAGCGGGGCTTGCATTGCTTTCTATGAAGGCTTACACATTCCCTAGTTTATTAATTTCAACTATTCCTCATTATTTTGTTTTATTATGCCATCTAACTGTAGAGCCTGAGCAGTTACAGAAAGGATGAACATTAGATTCACCAAGACCATTGTTATGATTCCCACAGCCATTTAGCTGAATGCTTACCGACATCAGTCTCGATATCTCAATCACAACATTTCTGCCATCGGTTATTAAAACTGCAGAACGTAAGATACTGTAGATCTCGTGGTGTATAATTTGATAATTCCCTAGATGGCAAGATAAAATTGAAGCAGTAAACTTTGACATTTTCAGATGTTTTCACAGAATGTACTAACTTAGCCGACTTAAGTTGGCCTTTTGTGTATCCACGATAGAGTTCAACAGGACACAAAATAAAGTCATGTTACATTGACATCTCACACTTAGTATTTTGACATTTAACACTGTCATATTTCATTTTCTTATTTTAACATTAAGAATCTGTTGAAAAACCATACATATTCTTTCTGCCTCTCATTTTGTCATAGTTTGGTAAAAAGCCTCAAATCACTATTTTCCCCAGTGATTGCCATCTGTAGAACATATTGATACTCCAGGTGAAAGAAATATAATTACAGTTAGGAAGGCAATATGATTATTGATAGTGTATCATTTTCTAAGCTGAAATGATTAACTAGATTGAAAAAGACTGATGCTGATGTAGATTATGATGGCAACTTGTGAGGATTTTGTACATGCATCAAGAAAAATTAGTTTTTGTCTCTACAATGATATGAATGTAGTTAATATTTGGCATAACATTTACAAAATCTTTTTGGAATGTGGGGAAATAGTTAAACATATCCATCGCTAACAACATCTTCAGTACGTAGTGTTCATGTACATAAGGATGAAATATCATAATGTTGTTTCAAAGATTCGAAGTGCATTTATTATCGAAGAATGTCAGCAGTATACAACGTAAACACGAGGAAATCTGCAGATGCTGGAAATTCAAGCAATACACACAAAAAATGCTGGTGAACGCAGCAGGCCCAGCAGCATCTATAGGAAGAGGTACAGTTGACGTTTGGGGCTGAGACCCTTCGTCGGGACTAACTGAAAGAAGAGATAGTAAGAGATTTGAAAGTGGAAGGGGGAGTTCTGAAATGATAGGAGAAGATAGGTGGGGGAGAGATGGAGCTAAGAACTGGAAAGTTGAATGGCAGAAGGGATACGAGGCTGGAGAAGGGAAATTTCCAGCTCTTAGCTCCATCCCTCCCCCTCCTGTCTTCTCCTATCATTTTGGATCTCCCCCCCCCCCCACTTTCAAATCTCTTACTAGCTCTTCTTTCAGTTAGTCCTAATGAAGGGTCTCGGTCCGAAAAGTCCATTGTACCTCTTCCTATAGATGCTGCCTGGCCTGCTGCATTCACCAGCGTTTTTTGTGTGTACTGCAGTATACAACCCTGAGGTTCATCTACCCACAGACAGCCATAAAACCAAGAAAACCATGGAAACCATTTAAAGAAAAGCATTATTTTGACTCAGTTTGACTCATACTTTTCATGTAATTCAAAGTTCAAAGTACATTTATTAGCAAAGTACCATATATAACCCCGAGATTTGTTTTCTTGCTGGCATACACAGTAAATCCAAGTAACATAATAGTATCAGTGAAAGACCACACCCAACAGGATGGACAAGCGACTAATGTGCAAAAGACAACAAATTGTGCGAATCCAAAAAGCAAAAAAAAACATTAAATATCGAGAGCATGAGATGAAGAGTCCTTGAAAGTGAGTCCATAGGTTGTGGGAACAGTTCAGTGATATGCCAAGTGAAACTGAGTGTAGTTATCCCCACTGATTTAAGAACCTGATGGTTGAGGGGTGTAACTGATCTTGGTTGTGTATGGGTCCTGAGGCTCCTGTACCTTCTTCCTGACGGCAGCAGCGAGAAGAGAGCATAGTCTGGGTGGCGTGGGTCCTTGATGTTGGATGCTGCTTTCCTGTGACAGCACTCCATTTGAATGGTGCTAAATTGTGGGGAAGGCCTTATCCATGATGTACTGGGTCTTATCCACTACTTTTTGTAGGATTTTCCATTCAAGGGCATTGGTGTTTCCGTACCGTGCTATAATGCAACCAGTCAATATACTCTCTACTGCACATCTACAGCAGTTTGGTGAAGTTTTAGATGTAATGCCGAATGTTCATAAACTCCTAAGGAAGCAGAGGCACTACTGTGCTTTCCTTATATACTGGACCCAGGACAGGTCTTCTGAAGTGAAAACACTGAGGCATTTGAAGGTGCTGACCCTCTCCACCTCTGATCACCCAATGAGGAATGGCACATGGTCCTCCGGTTTCCTCCTCCTGAAGTCAGTAATTAGCTTCTGGATCTTGCTAACACTGAGTCAAAAGTTGTCGTGGCACGACTCAGCCAGATTTTGAATCTCCTTCCTATATGCTGATTCATTACCACCTTTGATTTAGCCAATGACAGTGGTGTCATCTGCAAACTTAAATGTGGCATTGGAGCTGTGCTTAGCCACACAGTCATCACTGTAAAGAGAGTAGAGCAGGAGGCTATGCACAGACGCAGATTGTGGAGGAGATGTTGTTGCTAACCTGAACTGAATGTGGTCTGCAAGTGTGGAAATCAAGGTTTTAAATGCACAAGGAGTTATTGAGGCCAAGGTCTTTAAGCTTATTTATTGCAATGGGTTTTATATTTCTCACGTAAGCATGGACTTCAACAAGCCAGCAGTATGGCTCCATTGTAGCACCTTGTTAGTCGGTCTGAAGATTCTATGTTTGAATGGTGCCTCATTATCAGAATATTAGTATTGCTGCATTACCCAATTGGATGGATAACAAAAAAAATCACCTATTAGATGAGGTGCTGTTTGCTCACTAACCTCAACTTAATCATTGATGTGGTCAAACAACAGGAATTCTGCAGATGCTGGAAATTCAAGCAACACACATCAAAGTTGCTGGTGAACGCAGCAGGCCAGGCAGCATCTGTAGGAAGAGGTGCAGTTGACGTTTCAGGCCGAGACCCTTCGTCAGGACTAACTGAAGGAAGAGTGAGTAAGGGATTTGAAAGTTGGAGGGGGAGGGGGAGATCCAAAATGATAGGAGAAGACAGGAGGGGGAGGGATAGAGCCAAGAGCTGGAAAGGGGATACGAGAGGATCATGGGACAGAAGGTCCGGGAAGAAAGACAAGGGGGGGGGGACCCAGAGGATGGGCAAGAGGTATATTCAGAGGGACAGAGGGAGAAAAAGCAGAGTGAGAGAAAGAATGTGTGCATAAAAATGAGTAGCAGATGGGGTACGAGGGGGAGGTGGGGCCTTAGCGGAAGTTAGAGAAGTCGATGTTCATGCCATCAGGTTGGAGGCTACCCAGACAGAATATAAGGTGTTGTTCCTCCAACCTGAGTGTGGCTTCATCTTTACAGTAGAGGAGGCCATGGATAGACATGTCAGAATGGGAATGGGATGTGGAATTAAAATGTGTGGCCACTGGGAGATCCTGCTTTCTCTGGCGGACAGAGCGTAGATGTTCAGCAAAGCGGTCTCCCAGTCTGCGTCGGGTCTCGCCAATATATAAAAGGCCACATCGGGAGCACCGGACGCAGTATATCACCCCAGTCGACTCACAGGTGAAGTGTTGCCTCACCTGGAAGGACTGTTTGGGGCCCTGAATGGTGGTAAGGGAGGAAGTGTAAGGGCATGTGTAGCACTTGTTCCGCTTACACGGATAAGTGCCAGGAGGGAGATCAGTGGGGAGGGATGGGGGGGACGAATGGACAAGGGAGTTGTGTAGGGAGCGATCCCTGCGGAATGCAGGGGGGGGGGAGGGAAAGATGTGCTTAGTGGTGGGATCCCGTTGGAGGTGGCAGAAGTTACGGAGAATAATATGTTGGACCCGGAGGCTGGTGGGGTGGTAGGTGAGGACCAGGGGAACCCTATTCCTAGTGGGGTGGCGGGAGGATGGAGTGAGAGCAGATGTACGTGAAATGGGGGAGATGCGTTTAAGAGCAGAGTTGATAGTGGAGGAAGGGAAGCCCCTTTCTTTAAAAAATGAAGACATCTCCCTCGTCCTAGAATGAAAAACCTCATCCTGAGAGCAGATGCGGCGGAGACGGAGGAATTGCGAGAAGGGGATGGCGTTTTTGCAAGAGACAGGGTGAGAAGAGGAATAGTCCAGATAGCTGTGAGAGTCAGTAGGCTTATAGTAGACATCAGTGGATAAGCTGTCTCCAGAGACAGAGACAGAAAGATCTAGAAAGGGGAGGGAGGTGTCGGAAATGGACCAGGTAAACTTGAGGGCAGGGTGAAAGTTGGAGGCAAAGTTAATAAAGTCAACGAGTTCTGCATGCGTGCAGGAAGCAGCGCCAATGCAGTCGTCGATGTAGCGAAGGAAAAGTGGGGGACAGATACCAGAATAGGCACGGAACATAGATTGTTCCACAAAGCCAACAAAAAGGCAGGCATAGCTAGGACCCACACGGGTGCCCATAGCTACACCTTTAGTTTGGAGGAAGTGGGAGGAGCCAAAGGAGAAATTATTAAGAGTAAGGACTAATTCCGCTAGATGGAGCGGAGTGGTGGTAGAGGGGAACTGATTAGGTCTGGAATCCAAAAAGAAGCATAGAGCTTTGAGACCTTCCTGATGGGGGATGGAAGTATATAAGGACTGGACATCCATGGTGAAAATAAAGCGGTGGGGGCCAGGGAACTTAAAATCATCGAAAAGTTTAAGAGCGTGAGAAGTGTCACGAACATAGGTCGGAAGGGATTGAACAAGGGGTGATAAAACAGTGTCGAGGTATGCAGAAATGAGTTCGGTGGAGCAGGAGCAAGCTGAGACAATAGGTCGGCCAGGACAGGCAGGTTTGTGGATCTTGGGTAGGAGGTAGAAACGGGAAGTGCGGGGTGTGGGAACTATAAGGTTGGTAGCAGTGGATGGGAGATCCCCTGAGCGGATAAAGTCGGTGATGGTGTGGGAGACAATGGCCTGGTGCTCCTTAGTGGGGTCACAATCAAGGGGTAAATAAGAGGAGGTATCCGCGAGTTGTCGCTGTGCCTCGGCAAGGTAGAGGTCAGTACGCCAGACTACAACAGCACCCCCCTTATCGGCGGGTTTAATAATAAGGTTAGGATTAGTGCGGAGGGAGTGGAGAGCAGAGCGTTCGGAAGGAGTGAGGTTGGAATGGGGACAAGGTGCGGTGAAGTCGAGATGGTTGATGTCCCGTCGGCAATTAGCGATAAAGAGATCCAGAGCAGGCAGAAGACCAGAGCGGGGTGTCCATGAAGAAGAGGAGGGTTGAAGACGGGAGAAGGGGTCATCGGTGGGGGTGGAAGAGTCCTTGCTGAAGAAGTAGGCTCGGAGACGGAGACGGCGGAAGAAAAGTTCCGCATCGTGGCGATGATGTGGTCTTTTACTTTATTTACCTGCAGCCTTTCTACTGTATCTTTAAGACCCTGAAAATGGTTTCTAACATAGACAGTACTATGCTCATCAAATATTATATTCTGTTATAATCAGTTCACAGCATTCACCTCTGGACCTGAGTACTTATAATCGCTATGTGATGCCAGAAAGACAGTTGAATTTTTTAGCCGATTATGTTCAAACTTTACACTGGGTTTAGTAATCTTAAAAAAGTATCTCTTCCAGTTTCCTAACAAAATGTCAGATAATTAACACAGCAGCTCTTTCCTAATTCATTATTAGTTTCCATTCCACCCTATATTTGACTGAGAAAGGGAATTCTTTGATGGAATAGAATCTACTGTAATGTTACTTTGGAATGAAGATGATTAAGTTCATACCTCGCATCCTACTAAAATATTATTGTGTCGATTGTATGTCTGTATTCAAATTGTGGCATTATTCATTTTGACTACTGTCAATGCAAACAAATTGGAGCTAGATTTGCATGCATAATCCAAAATATTTCATTGGAATATCAGTTTCTTATAGCATTTTTAATTTTGATTATGCCTTCCAAACATTTTTTCTGTAGGAATAATGTTACATCATGAATGCTGCAACGATTATTTCACTATTTAAAACTGTAAAGATTTAAATAATTTTCTTCATGCCATTCCATCAAAAGGCTTTCTCTTTCCACTATCTATTTAAACCACATTTGAAAATGGAATATACAGTAGGATTTGTCAACCTTTGGTATCAATTTGGATGCATATTATCTCACCTGACAGAAGGGAAAAGCAGTTTGATGAAACAAAATAGAAAAGATCAACCAGTCGGCTAAACCTGCCCCTCTATTCATTAGGACTGCAGCATCAAGACCAGATGCATAACTTAAAAGTCATAAAATTTTTCAGAATGAGGCATATGGACCTGCTTCAGTAGGAATTGGCTTACCATCGTCAGTGGTGACTGAAGTTAGCTTATGTGACCAGATTTGTAAAATTAATTACTTATTAACGTTGACACAGTTGTTACCTTGATCAAGAACGGATTCCTACTGGTGTGCCCATCACACAATGGATCAACTCACGAGATTTACTTCCCCTAAGAAATGAAGCATTGGCCAAGTTCTGTTTCATAGTGTAGTATCTTCACTTAGAAAGGAATTCAAATTGTTTCAGCGTAAGCTCTGTTTTTATGCTATGTCACCACGAAGCTTAACCACTTGGAAATACATATTACATGTGTAAGTTCTAAACAGGGTCTTACAAAAACAAATAAGGCATCCTTTGTCAAAAAAATCCTAACATTGCAAGGTCATGTAGTAAAGAGTAAAAGTTGTGTTTTTAATAGTCTTTCAAAACTATCTTATTATTAAAGAAAACATTTATTGAAGTATTCTGGCAGAACTTAATTTGTTCTCCTGTCATTAGTAGCTCTTATGCTTTTTATAACTAATGCATAAATACTGTCGACAGCATCAGTAATGAGTTTTTCCTCTGTTCTTGCTCCTAGCCTTTCTATATAGAGCCTTGGGAGTTAAGAGTGAAAGAGTATTATTGCATTCCCAATAGCAATGTATTTTCCATTGAAAAGATGTTAGTGTATAGATTGAAACTAAAGGAGAGAAATTCAAAAATATTAAGGCAGCAGGATCACTCACACCTTTGTTCCAAGTGCTGAGCTACGAAGATAGCAATGTTGGGTGAAAACAGAAGATCCTGGAAAATCATGAAAGTAATCAGAAATTGAGAAAGCATTGCTAGAAGAAGAATGAGCTACTACTATATTTCAAATCAATAGCCTTTCATTAATGAATAATAAATCTGTCTACAAGAGAAAATTTTGCTAATTAAGGCATCGTGGAACAGAATTTACTCTGATTCAGAATAGCATAATGATTGCCTTGATTTTATGAAAAACTATACATAAATTGAAAAAAACACCAATGTGCAAAAGACAAACTGTGCAAATAAAAATAATATTGACATGATGAGTTGTAAACATTCCTTGAAAGTGTCTCTGTAGATCAGAGTTCAGACTCAGAGTGGTGGATGAAGTTATTCAGGAACCTAATGGTTGTAGGGTAACCATTATTCCTGTATTGGTGGTGTGGGATCTAAGGCTTCTGTACCTCCTATCCAATGATAGTAGTGAGAAACATTCAGCAATCATTCATTAGGAGTCATGGGTCAATACAGCACGGATACAGGCCCTTCGGCCCAACTAGTCCATCACAACCACAATGACCAATCAGCTACACCCAATTTCCTCAATCAAATGCAAGTCAAAAGAATAATAGAGAAATTAAGATCATTTTAAAGTATTTAAGATAAAAATGAATAAACTGAAATTAAAATATCTCAAATACATTTATTTTAATCCCATTTAGCAATCAAAGTGAATTTAGTTTACCAGGTTCAGTCTTGTGTGAGTGGATAGACAATCCTCTTCTCTGTCATTGGTCACCACAGAATCTCTGAACAATATTTGTCAAAAAGCCAGTGATCCGGCATGAATACATTTGGGCTTCCGTATTTGCACATGTATGAATAGAAATCTAATCAATAACATTTGTAACATAGACATCAGCAATTCCCTGGAAAATCTGGGCCAGGTTGGGGACAATTTAGTTGGGTTATGATGAAAGGAAAGGTCCCAATCAAGTCTTAAAACTGGAGAACTCTGGGCAATGAAGCAAAATATGATGAAAAATGCATAATTTTGTCATTATAATGACCTAAAGTTAATAAAAATCACTAATTACTTCTCCAACAGTATGGAATTGAAGTTTTATACATCATTTCCTCAAGTCCTGAAAAATGTATGCTCAAAATCACTAACATTCAGGTACAGATTGTTAAGTAACATATGCATAATGCATGTGTCATGCAATAATCATCTCCAATAAGAGACTGATTACCTATCCATGGCCATCAATGGCACTCCCATTCATAGTAGCCAGTTCATCAATATCCTGCAGGTTATCACTAACCAGAAACTCAAATGGACCACCTACATAAATACTGTGTCTACAAGAGCAGGTCAATGGTTGAGTTCCTGTGGCAATGATTTCCTCAAATGTCCTTTAATTACCTGTGAGTCAGGTCAGAAACATGGAAGACTCTCCACTTGCTAGGATGAATGTAGCTTTACTGACTCTCCAGAATTTTGACATCATCCAGAATAAAGATGCATACATGACTCATTTATCACCCTAAACATTCATTCCATTCACCTGTGAATGTTTTTAAGAGATATTCATTGTTGAAAAACGGTACTGAGCTTGGGACACTTCACCCAAGATGCTAACTTTCAGGAATTTAAAGAAGCTTATTCTCTCAAACTCTGACCCACTTATGAAAACTAGCACATGATCTCCTGATTTCCCCTTTCTGAAGTCAATATTTCCTTGGTTTTGTTGACATTGAGTTTAGTATCATTATTGCAGCACCAGAAGGTTCAAATGGTTCTGTTTATTATTGGAGAATATACACAGTATACAGCCTGGAATATTTGTCTTCGCAGACATCCATGAAAAACAGAATTCCAAAAGAATGTTAGAACCCCAAAACCTCCTCTCCTCTCCCTCGCACAAGCAGCAGCATCAGCCTCCCCAACCTGCCCGTTTCAGCAAAAAGCGTCGGCACCCACCAAGCAACAGAGACCATAATCTACAGTCAACAAAACTATTGCTTACCCAACAGTTCGACATGCCATAGCTCTCTCGCTCTCTCTGTCTCACTAACAAGGGATAGATAGCTATCACCCATTTTTCACAGTGAAAAGGGAGACTGACAATTACTGTTACGATATTACAGTCTGCCGCATTGCTTTTTATTCCAAGATTCTCCAAATGGAGAATTGGCAGCAAACTTTCCCACCATCGAGAGAGTGAGTGCGTGTGACCGCTCAGGTACAGACCTCACCCATTCATCCACTGCAGTGAAATCCTGATGTTCTATACCCTGCGACGCCGGCAACACCGGCATGGTTGTCTACAGGCCGCACCCTGGAGGGGCCATCTTTCAAACCGTACCCGGGAATGTCAGAAAACGTTCTGCCGGTGAGCTCCAAGAATGCGAACTCATCTGCTGTAAAAAAAAAACAGTTTGAGTGCCACTTGCAGGTCAGGACCTCGAAAAAACCCCAAGTACCTTGAAAAGGGGAAAAAGAGATGTTGAAGAGAGGAATTTAAGCTGTTTCCACAGATGAGCTCGAAAAACCAGGTGTGGCATCTCACTCCTGTGTGCTAACTCGTCACCACTTGTGATTCGGCCAACAACACTGATGTTGTCAGTGAATTTGTAAATGGGTTTGGATTTGTGCTTAGCCATGCAGTTGTCGGTGGAAGGATAGTAGAGCAGGGAACTGAGGTAGCCCTGTGTTGATGGTCAGTTAGGAGGAGCTGTTGAGAAAGTATTCCTATTCCTTTTTTGAAGTGAAGTATGAAGAGATGACTGAGAAAAAGAAACAGCTTACTGAATTTCCCTGACACTTTCCATCACAACCATAGCCCTCCCCACCTTTGAGTATATTTACATGGAGCACTGCCGCAAGAAAGTAACATACATCATCAAAGCCCGGTACCATCCATCCACGTCCTCTTCACACGACTATCATCAGGTAGGAGCTACAAAAACCTTAAGTCCCACCCCATCAGATTCAGGAACAGTAATTACCCTACAACCATCAGGGATCTGAACTGGCATGGATAACTTTATTCACCACTACTCTAAGTTGATTCTCCAATCTACAGACTCATTTTGCAGGAATCTTTATAAAACACGGTTTGTCTTTTTTGGCACATTGGCATTTTTCAACCTTTGTCTAGTTTTAGTAACATATACTGTATGTACTTTGAGAACAAATTTAATTTGAACTTTGAACATAGTGCTTAAAAAAGTGATATTCTGGAACAATTAATTGGTGTTAAGAATAATTGAGTTTTATTTGACAGAACTTGTTCCCCATATCTGTATGCTCTATGGTAATTAATTTTCAGCCATTCAGATGTGACTGGAATCAGAAGCACTACCTCTTGTTAAAGGCTGTTAAAAAGCAAATCTTGTTTTTTTTTATATATTATTCAGGGCAGATTTGATGAGTATTTTCTTTTATCAGCCTTCAACTCTCCAGGATCCAAATGTATCTTGTATTCGGTACTGACTCACTAGTAGGAATCAGAGTGCAATCTTTGGTAAGTTTTACTGACGGGAAGGCATTTTCTTTGGGCTTCCTCAAGGCTCAGATTTAATCGCTTACTTTCCACAAGCGCAGGAACCTTCTTTTAATGAAAGATCATTTTCCTTTGACTGAAGGAATCACTTTTAAGAACAATACAATTTGAGCCATTTGAATTTAGTATACCTATTAAATGCTTCAGATATAATAATTAAGAAGTGTGCTGATATAGCAAAATTGACCAAGTGGTTGACTTTAAATACAAACACTGTGCACTGCAGATAAGTATCAACGGTCTAATTAGGTAAGCATGAAAGCTATCCCTGAAGAAATGTGAGGTAATTCATTTAGAGGAGGACAAATAAGGCAAAGAAATGCTGAATAACTGGTAAGATACTGGAGATTTCAGAGGAGCAGAGGGGTCATGGTGTGCATATTCACAGATCCATGGAGTTAGAAACATGGGTGATTGAGAAGATTGAGAAGTTGTCAGAGGTCTGCATAGTCTTTGGGTCATGGATCATATAAAACAGAAACAGGCCCTTCACCTCATTATGTTCATATCAAGCTTCCACCTATGCTAATCTTATTTGCCAGTACGTGGTCTGTTACCTTTGAGATTCAAGTCCTCATCTACATACTGAAATATTGTGAGAAGACCTACTTTCTGTCATGCAGTATGTTCCAAATTCCAACCACTCTTTTATTCGGTACCCTGAATCAATGCCCTTTATGCTTAATTCCCTTTGTTATGTAACCTAAAAAAATCCCTCATAATTTTGTGTACATCCATCAAGACTTCTGTCTTCTTTTTCTGCTGTGAGGAAAACAAACATTGCTCTCCAGTCTCTCCCCAGAATAGAAACACACTATCCCAAGCAACACTGCTGAATCATCTCTGCATTGTCTACAATGCAATCAAGAGCTTCCTATAATATGAACACCAGGCCTACATCCAATATTCCAGCCGTGCCTTAACCAATATTTTATAAAGTTAAATAATAACTTCTCTGCTCTTAAATTCTATGCCTTGGGTATTGAAGGGTATACTTTATACTTCATACTTCATTTTTGCCAAACAATTGATGCTAGAACGTACAATCATCACAGCGATATTTGATTCTGTGCTTCCCGCTCCCTGGATTACAAATCGATAGTAAATATTAAAAATTTAAATTATAAATCATAAATAGAAAATAGAAAAATGGAAAGTTAGGAAGTACAAAAAAAACCGAGAGGCAGGTCCAGATATTTGGAGGGTATGGCCCAGATCCGGGTCAGGATCCCTTCAGCAATCTTATCATAGTTGGAAAGAAGCTGTTCCCAAATCTGGCCGTACGAGTCTTCAAGCTCCTGAGCCTTCTCCTGGAGGGAAGAGGGATGAAAAGTGTGTTGGCTGAGTGGGTTGTGTCCTTGATTATCCTGGCAGCACTGCTCCGACAGCGTGCGGTGTTAAGTGAGTCCAAGGATGGAAGATTATTTTGTGTGATGTTCTGCGCTGTGTTCACGATCTTCTGCAGCTTCTTCTGGTCTTGGACAGGACGACTTCCATACCAGGGTAATAGACCATATGCCTACTTGGACTGGAACAATGATATCCCTGTATTCCTCAATGTATGAACAAGAAGGCCATGGTTCCTTGGGCAAAAATGATAATTACAAGAGGTGAAGTTGCTTGAAGATTTGGGAAACATTGAGGGAAAATATTATCGTCCAAAGACTTCTGGGGTTCTCACAGCTGAATGGATGACAGAGGCAGAAGTGCTCACAAGGTCTAATGACCACTTATATGGGAACCTAATATACCTGCTAGGTCTGGGTTGGTGGCTAGGAAGAGGGTTAGTCCATGTGGGTCTTTCTGTCCAGCACTGTCATCTTGACCTTAATGTCTTGCTTCTGTACTATTAATGTTTATAATTACATTAACCACTGAGTTGAGTTTTGAAATTCCATCCATGGTGCTTATATTCTATCAATAACTTAAACAGCAGACTCTGTTGTAAACTGTTATGACCAAATAGAATAGTTTAAACAAATGTCACTAGTGCTGTCTTCCATTGGATTATTTTAATGGAAGAATAATTTTCTTTTAACTAAAGGTATTATTTTTAAGAGTACTAACATTTAAACAATTTAAATCTGGTGCGCTTATCAAATGCTTCACCAATATATTCAAAATTAAACATCCAATGCATTTATTTGCTGATAATTACTTGACAGTATTTAATTAAATTATAGATGAGAAAATCTGCAGATGCTGGAAATCTAAGCAACACACACAAAAGTGCTGGAGGAACTCAGTAGACCAGGCAGAATCTGTGGAAAAGAGTAAACAGTCGATGTTTTGGGCCATGTAAGGTCTTAGTCTGAAACGTCGACTGTTTATTCTATAGATGCTGCTTGGCCTGCTTAGTTTCTCCAGTATTTTGTGTGTGCTGCTTTAATGTGGAGGAGAAGATGACGGCGCGATGGCTCCGAAATGGTATCATATTTGTAAGTAGGTACCATGCACAATCCTGATTTGATGGAGACAGACGTGAGAAGCACCAAGGAACATCAGGAGAAACTTCTGAAATGCCCGCTTCGCTGCCGCTGCTACTGTGTGATTGAGAATCTCCGGAGGGGAAGGCCCCAAATCCTCGGCTTTGCCTATTGCCTGTTGCCGGGGCCAGGGTCGAAGCATTTGGCAGAGATGGTGCTCGGTGCTCGGTGTCAGAGGGCTGGTTGGAGGCTCGAAGTTTTCGGAGGGACTCAAGAGTTGGCCGTGGTCGGGTGCTTCCAGGATGCTGCATCGACAAGTTTGCGGTGCTGGAAGCTCATGGCAGGGAGAGTTTTTCTTCCTTCTACCGTCTGTCTGAGATGATGGGACTTTCGAGAGACTTTGAGACTTTTTTTTTTACCATGCCCATGGTCTGTTCTTTATCAAATTACGGTATTGCTTTGCACTGTTGTAACTATATGTTATAATTATGTGGTTTTTGTCAGTTTTTTTAGTCTTGGTTTGTCTTGTGTTTCTGTGCTATCATTCTGGAGGAACATTGTATCATTTCTTAATGCATGCATTACTAAATGACAATAAAAGAGGACTGCATGTCCTCATAATTAATCTAATCTAATTAAATTCCCTTGTTATTTGTATTTTTACAGTTTTGCACACCTGAAGATTAAATTTTTATCATAAAACCTTTCTATAACAATCAATAAGGAGACAAAGTTTATTTCTATCAATGCATAATAATTTCAGTCCCAGCATGACATCCTTAATCTCTCTCTTTCCTGGTTGTTACATTTTATTATTGTTACATATATGACCATGGCCATAATCCTACAGTCCGCATGAGTGCAACTTCTCACTTGGGATAGCTGCACTTCAATTTACAATCAAATATCTACAGTGATCAAGAGGCAGACTAGAATTATGTCCTGACTGATCAAGTCTGAAGAGGTAAATTTTTTAAATACCAGTTTCATTTGCTGCTTCTTGTGTCTGGAAAATGGGCAGCTGCTCATGCCATTTTTCATGGTTTGTGTGGAAGAATCAAGAAGGAAAGCTTGCTGAATCGTAACTAGGAAGGTAGTATCAATCTTACTATCATTGGTAGAAAGGCGACATCAATCAGAGAGAGCCATCCAGGATTCACACAAAGCAATGCAATACCTTGAGCTAGATACATTTCAGCTTTGGAAAGTTAGAATTTGCTAATACCAGCAAAGCATTCAATTATTGAACAACATAAAACTCATTGCTGCTTTCAGATTCATTGTACAGAAATATAAAGTTGTCTTGAGATGTGTAATCGATTAAAAGAGTGCAATCAAAATTTATGGTTCTTAATGCTACCAAAACAACAAAACCCAAAGGCTTTAATAATTGCAACATTTGTCACAGATGGTGCTGAAGCAATGTATTTCACTGGAAACAGCAAACATCGAAATAAAAGATAGTAGTGGAGCAATCTTCTATCTCTGCTGATCAACCTCTCGGCAATGTTCAACAAAATTTTCCCAAGTTGACAATCCAATCCATACTTACGTTGACTAATGTCCAGGTATTAATAACAAAATATTCAGGACTCCTAATTGATTACAGCCTATCTACCCAGTTTGTTTCCGCAGACCTAGACAATGTTTGTAGGCCATTACATCCTACAATACGAAACTTAACACCATGAAAGGCTGTGTTGCTTCACTGCCGGATGAGCTCGACACTACTTATGCACACTTTGAAAGGGAGAATAAAATTACACCTTTGTGAATCCCTGAAGCCTCTGGTGACCCTGTGATCTCTGTCTCGGAGGCTGACGCCAGAGCACCTTTCAAGAGGGTGAATCCTCATAAGGTATCAGGCCAGTACTTAGTAGTGTTCTTAAAGCCTGTGCCAACCAACTGGCGGGTGTGCTCAAAGACACCTTCAATCTCCAGTTTCTGCAGAGTTTCCCACCTGCTCAAAAGGGTGGCAACCATACATGCCCAAGAAGAGCAGGGCGAACAGCTTCACCGACTATCACCCAGTCACACTCGCACTTGCTACAATGAAGTGCATTGAGAAGTCGGTCATGATCAGAATCAACTCCTGCCTAAGGAAGGACCTTGACCTGCTGCAGTTTGCCTATCACCACAGTAATCTATAGCAGCTGCAATCTCATTCGCTCCCACCAGACCTTGGACCGCTTGGACAAAGAAATACCTATGTCAGGCTGCTCTTTATTGATTAACACAATCATACCCTCAGTTCCAATCCACCAGATCCAAAACCTAGGCTTCTGTACCTCTCTCTGCAACTGGATCCTTGACTTCCTCATCGAGAGACCACAGTCAGTGCATCTTGGAGATAACAGCTTCTCCTTGTTGACAATCAACAAAAAAGCTCCTCAAGTATATGTTCTTAGCGCATTGCTTTACTCCCTCTGAACCCATAACTCTGTGGCTAGGCATAGCTCAAACGGCATCTGTAGATTTGCTGACACAACTATCGTTGGCAGAATTTCAGATCCTGACAGGGAAGTGTACAGGAGTGAAATCGATCAGCTGGTTGAGTGGTGTCACAAATATAACTTTGCACTTAATGTCAGTAAGACCACGGAATTGATTGAGGACTTCAGGAAGAGGAAGGAACATACATCAGTACCCAATGAGGGATCAGCAGTGGAAAGCGTGAGCAGTTTCAAGTTCCTGCGTGTCAGCATCTCTGAGGATCTATCCAGGGTCCAACATATTGATGTAATTACAAAGAAGGCATGACAGCGGCTATATTTAATTAAGACTTTGAGCAGATGATATGTCACCAAAGACTCTTGCAAATTCCTACAGATGTACTGTAGAGAGCATTCTAACTGGTTGCATCACTATCTAGTATGGAGGAGCTACTGCACAGGATTGGAAAAAGCTGCAGAAAGTTGCAAACTCAGCCAGCTCTATCATGGACACTAGCCTGCCCGGCATCGAGGATACCTTCAGAAGGTGATGCTTCAGGAAGCCTGTGTCCACCATTAAGGACCCCTATCACCCAGGAGAAGCCCTCTTCTCATTACTACCATCAAGGAGTGGGTATAGGAGCCTGAAGCGAGGCACTCAACGTTTTAGAAACAGCTTCTTTTCCTCAATGAACCAACGTACACTACTTCACTAGTTTTTTTTCTTTCTTTGCTCTCTTTTGGCACTACATATTTAATTTATCTATATAGAAGGGGTTGTCATGTATAGTTTTTTAAATTATGTATTGCAATGTACTGCTACTGCAAAACAACAAATTTAACCATATAACCATATAATGGTTATATTTCACAGCATATTTCAAAACCATATTTCACAGCATATACTAGTGTTATTAAACCTGATTCTGATTCTGAATGTTACCTCATAGAATATTGTCCATTTCAGTCATGAAAGTTTTAATTAACTCTATGACAGCTGTGTTTTGGGAATAATTTCCAGACTTTCACCATCCTTTCAATGGCAAAGAATGCTTTCCATTCTAACTTTATTTTTTATGATCATGCATTCATATGAATGAGGTATTTATATATATACTATACCTACCTTATCCAATCCCAAAGTTTAAACCTCTTAATAATATTACCTCGTAACAAAGTGACAACACGATGCCTATGGTTTTATCTGGTGAATGTGCACTCGTTCACTTCTAAGGATATGTCCTAAGATTCTAAGTGGATGATATCTGTCTTTCTCATATAAGACTTCATCTGTCTTTTGTCAATTCTGAGTTGTATCCACAACACCTATCATGAAGGCAGACTGAAAGAGATTCGCCATGCTAGTTCCTGGGATGAAGGGTTGTCCTGTCACAAATAGCTAAGGACATTAGGTCTATGATCTCTGGAGTTTAGAAAAATGAGGGTGATGAAATATCTAAGATCTTAATGGGGCCTGACTGGCAGATACTGATATGTTTCCTTGACGGAGAGAGTCAAGTTACATTAGGAAGTAGCCATTAAAAAGTGAGGTACATAGAAATTATAGGGCATGGTGAATCTCTGCAATTTTCTATTATTCCAGGTAGATCATTAGAGGCGTTTAAAGAGGAAGGCAATGGGGATCAGTCACAGAAGTGGAGATGAGGCTGGGCATGATCATATTGAATGGTGGGGCAAGTTTGAAGGACCAGGTGGGCTACTTCTGCTCTTTCTTCCGATGTTCTATGTTCCTAGGTCCATAGGGTTATCGTGGCAAGATATGGAAGTAGATTGCCAGGCCTTTCTTCCGTGCAGATACTGCTGCTGCCCGGGTTGGGACCCTGGCCGGATTTGAACTCAGGACCATCTGCCTTGAAGTCCAATGCTGATGTCACTGCACCACCAGCCGGCCCATTTCCTTACTCAGTTTATTAGTATATATTACAACCTGAGTCTTCCCGCTAACTTCTGGTGCCACCTACACTTCGGCAGGTAGGTTGGGGTTTAGTAAATATACACATGTGTAGAAGAGCTGAACACCAAGAAAAGACATGATAAGGATTATGCAGACCAACTTATAAACAGGGAAGTGAACTAGTCTTTAAAGATAGGGTTGTTGTAGTATAACCTCCCTTTAATGAGCCTTGGCTTATAATGTCTCCACACCCACCCCCCCCGGCCCTTCACTATTTCCCATCCTCTTGTCCCTCTCTCATGCTATCTCCTTGCCTGCCCATCAACTCCCCCTGGCGCTCCTCCTCCCCCCTTTCTTCTTTCTTCCATGACCTTCTGTCTCTTTCACCAATCAACTTCCCAGCTCTTTGCTTCATCCCTCCCTCTCCAAGTTTCACCTGTCGCCTGGCGTTTCTCTCTCCCCTCCCCTCACCTTTCAAATCTACTCCTCAGCCTTTTTTTCTCCAGTCCTGCTGAAGAGTTTCGGCCTGAAACGTCGACTGTACTTTTTTCCATAGAAGCTGCCCGGCCTGCTGCGTTCCTCCAGCATTTTGTGTGTGTTGCTCGGATTTCCAGCATTTGCAGATTTTCTCATTTGTTGTTTCGCTCTTATATGTTTCTTATCAGTGCTTAAATGAAAATGTGTATTAGGTTTGTATTTGGTCAGTATTATTTTTATATTAATGATATGCCAGGTACTTATTGATTTATTAACTCTGCATCATTTATTCATTAGCTGTCCTTCAAATGCTTGTTAGAAATGTAGGTATTAGAAGAACACGAACACGAATAGGAATGTGAGGGAAGCACGCAAATCCTTACGAGCCTGCTCCACATTTCAAATGAGTTGAAGACTGATCTAATTGTGCCCTCAATTGTGCTTTTTCTTTTTTTCAGTAATGTGACTTCTGTATCATCTGAAGATCCCTTTATCTCAGCCTTGAATATATTCATTGACCCAAAGTTCTCAACTATCTCGGAAAGTGAATTCCAAAGTTCCACAATTTTCTGAGAGAAGAAATTTCTCTTGATCCATCTCAGATATAATAGCTTCTTCAGATAAGGTGACTTCCTATCCAGGGACAATGACCTTTTGTTACATGAGCCGAAACATCCTTTCAGCAACCATTATGTCAACTGTCCTCAGGATCTGGTGTTTCAATCAACTCTCATTCTTCTAAATTTCAGTGAGTTTAGGTTCAACCATCTTAATTTTCCCCATTAAGTAGCCCTACCAAATGTAGTATAGTCAGCAAATTTAATTTGATTGATTGGCCTTATCTCAAATAATAACGAGGTGGCCTACAGAGAAGAAGTCATCACCCTGACACAGTGGAGTCAAGAAAACAACCTCTCCCTCGATGCCGCAAAAATAAAGGAGCTGCTTGGGGACTACAGGAGAAATAGAGACAGATAAACCCCTATTGACATCAATGGATCTGGGGTTGAGAGGGTGAACAGCTTTAAGTTCCTCAGCATGAACATCACCGAAGATCTCACGTGGTCTGTACCTACTAGCTGTGTGGCAAAAAAGACACAACAGTGCCTCTTTCACCTCAGACAATTGAGGAAGTTTGGTATGGTCCCCCAAATCCTTTCTATAGGGCCATGATTGAGAGTATCCTGACTGGCTGCGTCACTGCCTGGTATGGGAACTGTACCTCCCTCAATCACAGCACTCTGCAGAGAGTGGTGCAGACTGCCCAGCACATCTGTAGTTGTGAACTTCCCACTATTTAGGAGATTTACAAAGACAGGTGTGTACAAAGGGCCCAAAGGATCATTAAGGACCCGAGTCACCTCAACCACAAGCTGTTCCAGCTGCTTCCATTTGGGAAACGGTTCTGCAGCATTAAAGCCAGTACCAACAGGTTCCGGGACAACTTCTTCCACCAGGCCATCAGACTGATTAATTCACACTGATACAATTGTATTTCTATGCTATATTGACTGTCCTGTTGTACATACTATTCATTGCAAATTACTATAAATTGCACATTGCACATTCAGATGGGGACGTAATGTAAAGATTTTTACTCATGTATGTGAAAGGTTTAAGAAATAAAGTCAATTCAATTCAATTCAATACCACATATGGTATTAAAATAATCAATCTTCCCTGCAATGCTCCCAAAGGAGATATATTCTTCCTTAAATAATGAGACCAAAAATGTGCACATGTTCTTCACCTGTAGCAAGATTTGCCTTGAATTCATATTTTGTACCTCTTACAATAAAGGTCAACATCCCATTTGCAGTCATAATTATTTTTTATGAGGTTGTTACCTTTCTGTGTTACTTGCACAAGGACACTATGATCTCTCTGAAAGCCACCAGTCAAGTTAAATAATATTGTGCATTCTTTCTACCAAAGTGGTGATCTCATACTTCTCCATCAGTCACAGGGAGCCAGGATTGAATTTGAGAAGTGCACTGTGCATGTACAAAATACATGACCACCTTTGGTGGATGAGTTTCGAACACAAATTTTACCCAATGCACAAAATAACCATAAAGAAGTTTGAGTGTTTTTAATTTAATTGCATGTAAGATTCAGTTAATCTGTCAATGACTTTAGTGTGAATAAGGAAGGAGGGGACAAATGCTGTTTTTGCAGCCATATTTTACTTTACTATCATTATTTACAATGCTAGAGCTCACTAAAGGAAATCTTTCTTCATTAAAAATACACTACCTCCTCACTGTAATAGATTATATTGCACCATGACCTTTGCTAAAACAAGCATTATTTATGGCTCTTTCATTAATGGTGAAATCATATAAATCACTCTTCATAACAGATCTTTATTAATGTTGTCTCTAGGTAACAGATTTATAAACATGTTCAATGCTATGTTTATCAACATCTATATGCTACTGTTAAAATAGAGCTTTTATGTTATATATACAGTATATTAAAGCAAATGTTTCTACTGGCTTGTTATTACAATAGTTGTATCTGGCCTGGAGTGCAGACAGGTAGGTGCTGCCTCTAAGCCTGCTTATCACACCACGTGTTTTCAGAAAGTCAGATGCATGCAAACCAGGGAAGCTTGACTTCATGAATCTCGAATAAGGCAAGGGAATGTTTGGAGATTGTGTGTCTGGATTCTGGATGGAGGTCCCTGACAATTGATGTTCCTCAGGTAACACACACACACACACAAAATGTTGGAGGGACTCAGCAGGCCGGAGTCTCAGCCTGAAATGTCGACTGTTTACTCTTTTCCATAGATGCTGCCTGTCCTGACGAGTTCCCCCACCACTTTGTGTCTGTTGCTTTGGATTTCCAGCTTTTGCAGACTTTATCTTGTTGATGTTCCTCAGGTATCTATTCTGGGATCTCTGCCCTTTGTGACTTTTATGAATGACTTGGATGAAGAAGTGGGACGGTGGGTTAGTACATTTGCAGATGACATGAGAATTTTAGATGGAGTTTGGCCAAAAGTGATTTACTTTGGAAGGTCAAAGCTGAAGGCAGAATACAAGGTAAATGGCAGGAATATAAGCTGTGTGGAGGAATAGATCTTGAGGATCACATCCACAGATCTGTCAAAGTTGCCATGCAAGTTGATAATGTTGTTAAGAAGGTGTATGGTGAGTTGGTCTTTACTAGGTCAACAGCCGTGTGGTAGTGTTGCAGCTCTATATTACTCTGGTTAGACCTCACTTGGACTATTGTGTTGAGTCTGGTCATCTCATTATAGGAAGGAAGTGAAAGTTTTTGAGATGGTTCAGAGGCAATTCTCCAGGATGCTGCCTGGATTAGAGAGCGTGTCTTATGAAGATAGGTTGAGTGAACTAGGGCTGTTCTCTTTGGAGTGAAGGAGGGTGAGGGGTGACTTGATAGAGGTGGGCAAGATGATAAGAGGCATAGAACAAGTGGACAGCCAGGGTGAATACAAGAATGCATCATTTTAAGGTAACTGGAGGAAAGTATAGGGACGGGCATGGCAGAGGTAAGTTTTTTACTTAGAGTTTGATGAATGTGTGGCACGTGCTGCCAGGGGTGGTGGTGGAAGCAGATACATCTGGAACATTTAAGAAACTATGAGATCAGCACATGGATAACAGGAAAATGGCAGAAGGGTTAGATTGATCTTAGAGTAGATTGAAAGGTTGGCACAACAGCCTGGGCCAAAGGACCTGCTTTTTCTTTGTGCTGTAATGTTCTGTGTTCTATGTTTTACTATTCTGTTACCCATTTCACTCACAGCTAGTTGTCGAAAGGGAAAACTTGGATTCCATAGTGTTCATGTCCAAAGACTGAGATAGCCTGAGGACGCCATTGACGCGTGAGGTATATAGGCACACTTTCTGGACATAATGTTGGTGAAAGGGTTAGTGCATGCTCGTTCACCATTTGCTTGAGTAACACTGGGTATACAATTAATGACAAAACTGATCTGCCCATCATTCTCCAACCTCACCTGTTTTCACCTTTTGCCTATCAGCCCCTGTCTCTCCCCTCCCTGTAACCTTTTTATACTGGCTATCTTCCTTCTACACTCTCACTCCCAGCGCAGTGTCCTGATTCTATTGACCATTCATAGAAGCTGCTTGACCCACCAACTTCCTCAAGCAGTTTTTCTTTCTCCAGGTTCTGGCAGCCACAGTGTCTCTCTCCACAATACTATGTGTCCCTGGGGCTACTGACACCTGACTGGGCAACACTTTAATCATCCTAATTATCCATTTAGCTGATCTGCTATGTGATCATGGCGGTCCCTTTGAACATTAATATTCAGATTTGTAGCATGTGTGAGGGTTTGGAGATTAAGGGGGATGAGTAATGCGGCGTGCTGGTTGCCTGAAACAAGTCATGAGATTCGGATGTAACATTTGAAGAAGCATTCAATAGCCTTTGTCACCTATCTGAGCCCTGTGAAGGGCGTTTTGAAACTGCATTTAAAATTTTGCGCTCAGCTCCTGCTACTGGCTTCCAGAACTATTTAATTCCAATGTATCTGCTGTCCCTTCTAGCAGTGTGAATTAAAAAATATATATCTTCCTTCTCATCTCTTTCATCAAGCCCTCTGGTGCATCATTCAAATTCTTTGCCTGTTCTTTGTCTTGCTGTCTCATTCTTCACTGTGCCCTGGGTTAATTTCACTTTAAATTATTAGCACCTGTTTCATACACGCAGCACATCTTTTTAAAACACGCAGGCTTGCTTTAAGCAGTGCAGAATTTAAATTCACACCGATCAATTCATATACAGACACCCTGCCTGAAAGAATGTGGACAATAGAAAGCTAAAACAAGAGAAAGTCTGCAGATGCCAGCAATCTGAGCAACACACACAAAATGCCGGAGGAACTCAGCAGGCCAGGCCGCGTCTATGGAAAAAAGTACCGTCGACGTTTCAGGCCAAAACTAGAGACTAGAGAAAAAAAGCTGAGGAGTAGATTTGAAAGGGGGGAGGAGGAGAGAGAGAAATGCCAGCGGTAGGTGAAACAACGGAGGGGGAGGGATGAAGCAAAGAGCTTGGAAGTTGATTGGTGAAAGAGACAAAAAGCCTTTTTATTTACAATAAAAAGCTAGCTGGTCAATATAAGGATAAAAATAATCGCCTGCATTACACTGTGGGTGGATGCAATTTCCTACCTTTGCACCCATTTTCAGGGGCTTTCATATTTAATCCATATCACACTTCATCTTTGCAACTGGCAAGGTTTTACAGCTTCATAAAAGCTGTTTCATTCAAGTCACTGTCTGCAGAGTGAAAACTTGAACTGCCAAGCGGTCAAGACTAACGAAAGTGCTTTAAGACTGCATCACAGGAATGAGTCAAGCAGTATATGAACCAAAGTATACAGAATTAGAACTTTCAAGGTAATAAATTTGCTTTAACATAATTTTCATAAATAGTTATGAGTTTTATTTATTCCTTATGGCTTTACATTTTTTTGTCTGCAGCTGAATTGTTGGGTCCTGAGATCTTATATTGAGGAGTTTGACGTGACATCTCTGGCCAATACTCAAGTCTTTCTAAACTACCCAGAAACAATATTACATGCCTCTGATAAGGAATAGAAAGACATACATAGTCCTCACATACCCAGGAAGAAATGATCAAAGCCACCTCTAAATCCGTAGAATCAGATTAAGAATGCAGATCAATAAAAACGATAAAAATTGATGCCTAACCACAATCTTCTGCTGGGTTGGATCCCCTGACTGCAACAAAGCAGAATTATATTAGGACTGAAGTGCAAGGTAATGAAATACAATTGTACAATTTCCCTTCAAATCCAAAAGGACAATTAAGCATGAAAACAGTCTAATCTTAATCTGTTATTGGACAATTTAAACCTATGATTATTCAAAAACCAGGTGTGTAAGACTAGTAATCCTTATCGAGTTGAATTAAATTAGTACCTGCTGCAAGATTTAAAATTACTGGAAAGCAGAAGTAGAGTAAAAGGATTTTTTTTACACAACATGATGTTTTGATTTCAAAGTTCTAAGTAAATTTACTATCTAAGTGTGTTTACTATATACAACCTTGAGATTCATTTTCTTGCAGGCTCCTTCAGAAAAATAAAGAAATACAATAGAATCCATGAAACGCCACACATAACAAAGAGCATCAAGCATCCAATATGCAAAAGAAGACAAATCGACCAAATGATAAAGAAGTAAATAAATAATACTGAGAAAATAAGGTGGAGAGTCTCTGAAAGAGAGTCTGTAGGTTGTAGAATTAGTTCAGAGTTGAGGTGAGTGAAGTTATCCACACCAGTCAGTGAGCCAGCTACTTGAAAGGGCATTAGAAACAGATACAATAATTATTAAAAGGCTGTGGATGAATATATGAAGGGAACACTTGGCCTGAAAGAGCTGAGGAGTTGGACTAGTTGGATAGTGGTTTCAAAATGCCAGCATAGGTAAGGTGACTGAATAGCCTCCCCAGCTGTATTACTCCCTGATTCACTGCACTGTCTTTTCTCAAGTCCCATTCAAAAAACATATTTTTATGGGGAGATACCACTCAATCAATAATCCAGATTGTATTTGTAGAAAGAGCTGAAATGTCGTGGCATCCAGATGAAAAATGGATCTGCGTACCATTCACCAACCAAATAATACAGCATTAATAAATACAATTTATTCAAAACCAGCACTGGATGTTAGTTATTTTTATGCTTAACTCTATATTTCTCTTCTAAAATAACGCGTTTCTAAATGTTTATTTATTTATTGAGGTACGATGCATAATAGACCCTTCTGGCCTTTCAAGCCGCACTGCCCAGAAATCCCTAGATTTAATCCTAGCCTAATCACGGGACAATTTACAATGACTAATTAACTTACTAACCAGCACATCTTTGGACTGTGGGAGGAAACCAGAGCACCCAGAGGAGACCCACATGGTCACAGGCAGAGCATACAAACTCCTTACAGGCCAGTTGTCTGAAATAACTCACAGTTTGGCTGAAACTAAATCCTCTCCTTGTTCTTCCTAACACTCTCTCATGGAATATTACTGGGATAGTTGAATGGTTTCCTTGCAAAAGCAAATCATAGCTACTTTCAATGAGTTTTACCTATGGAATGCAGTTAAGAAGGGCACACTCTACTTTGCAGTCTGATGCAGTTTATAGAGAAATGCTTGTAAACATTATCCTCTGCTTCAAATGTAATAATACAGTAATATCAGCCATTGACCCTGCAAATACTTGGCAAAATAAAAATGAATATTCTATACAACATTGGAAGGCCAGATACAGTATAATTTACTATGTATCTGTTTAACAATAGGGCTGTCCATTCCTCCCAACCCTAAAAGAGCACAGGTGGATTAAATAAAAAATACTATTTACACAGATATCAAACACTGATTATCTGCATAAAAATTTGAATTAATCTGGTGGCCACAGTCAATCCAAGAGCGATGTACTGGATATCTGAAATATATATCTAAATTGTTGGAAATAAGGTGTCTGTAAGGACTGTCTACACACTCCCCGTGAACATATGGGTTTCCTCCAGTGTTCTGGATTCTTTCCACATTACAAATGTGTATGGGTTAGCACTAGTAAGTTCTGGGCATGCTACTAGTAATGTAGTATGGGTTAGCACTAGTAAGTTCTGGGTGACCCTAGTAAGGTGTATAGGTTAGCACTGGTAAGTTCTGGGCATGCCACTAGTAATGTAGTATGGGTTAGCACTAGTAAGTTCTGGGTGACCCTAGTAAGGTGTATAGGTTAGCACTGGTAAATTCTGGGCGTGCCACTAGTAAGGTGTATGGGTTAGCACTAGTAAGTTCTGGGTGACCCTAGTAAGGTGTATGGGTTAGCAATGGTAAGTTCTGGGCATCCTACTAGTAATGTAGTATGGGTTAGCACTAGTAAGTTCTGGGCATGCCACTACTAAGGTGTATTCGTTAGCACTAGTACATTCTGGGCATAGCACTGGTAAGTTCTGGGCATGCCACTAGTAAGGTGTATGGATTAGCACTAGTAAGTTCTGGGTAACACTAGTGGGCTGCCCTCACACATCCTCAGAATGTGTTGGTCCTTGATGCAAATGACATATTTCACTGTGTATTTTGATGTTTTGATGTACACTGGACAAATAAATCTAATCTTAAAATCTCTTTCCTCTAGGGTAAGGACAGAGACAAAAAGGATTCTGTGTTCAAAGTGTTTCAACTTCTCTGTAATATCTCTATTCACTTGAGATTCTTGGCGAACACTTTCATTTCTGCCAGTAACTGTGATTTGTTGTCTTGGGGGTGGGGGGGGGGGGAATCAGTTGACACTGAGGTTAAAGTTGCAGGGAAGCAATGAGAGAAAAATGGAAAATCTGTGACATGTTGGAGATTAGTAATGATTGAATGACTGAAGTGGTGGTGATGGTGTGGGTGAGGTGATGTGCAGTGAACAATGAAATGTGTGTCAGGAGGAAAAGCAAATGGGAGCAATTGAGTGAAATCTGAAATGACAAGAAAAGAAAAATGAAAGCTGGCAATGAGATTAGAGTGATTGATAATCTGAAATTGTTGAATTCCATATTGAGTCCTTGGCGTTGTAATGTGCCAAATCAAATCGTGAGTGCTGTTCCTAGAGTTTGAGTTGAGGTTCAATGGAGCAACATAGAAGGTTAAGGGTGGCGGTCAGAGTCAGGGTGGATTAGAGAGTTAAAACTGAGATTATATAGTCAACTTTAAAACAAAGTTGGGTAGTCTGCTGTCCAAATATGATGACATTTTCAATTATGAACTTTCTTTGCCATGACCTGTGTGCATAATTGAAGGGATTTAAGACTTCGACAAAATGATTTGAAACATGCATGAGCACAGCTGGATGTGGATGAGCACAATTAGAGTAGCAACTAGAGGCACTTAAGTGATTCCATCAACACAGCATGAAACTGAAGCTATCTGGATGCACCTTTCCACAGTCTGAGGAGGTGTACACGGCCTAAAGGTTGGTGCTAAAAGGCTGATCCTATTGGTAAGGTGAAAGCCATCATAAAAAATGAAGCCCTGGGTGAATTATGAGAGCTTTGCTTTTTTTCTGGAAGAGGTTCAATACTGTTCCAGATTTTTGCATGATGGAGTGACGATGTTAAAAAGTAGAAAGGGATTGATGTGCAACAGAAAGCAATTAATCAATGTAAGCATACTTTAAGTAGTGAATTTATTCTGGTTCTCTATGACATTAGGCAGAGACATTATCCAAGCTTTGAATAATGGACGGGAAAATCTGCTTTGCTCTAAATAAAAGCAAATTTGACTGTGTACAAATTGAGAAGTCAATGCTAACACCTACCTTGGGTGCGAAGAAATTCCATCGATCCCAACTGGAAAACACTTTATTCTTGTTACAAATAACAGACTATTATTTGTGCCCTGGGTCCTAATGCAGCATTTTTTTTTAAGCAATGGTTGTTTCTAGGACCTTAACAAGCTGTGTTATGGTCGCAGTATGATAATGCAGTTGAAAATTAGCTTGACAAAGCAGAGAGCAATAGCAGATACTCTGTTGGGATTAACACATAAAGCACCTGATTTACATGATGCACAGTTTTTGAACTAAAGGTTGCAAATGAGGATTTCCTGCCTTATTTAGATATTAATCAAGTTACATTTCTGATGCAGATCAACGAACTGATCACCTTGCAGTCAATCTACCATAAGACCATCAGACGTAGGAGTGGAACTAGGCCATCAGCTTACTGAGTCTGTTCCACCATTCCATCATGGCTGATTTACACAGATTTGAAATAGGAGCATATCCAAAGGTTCACAGGAACACACACAAAATGCTGGAGGGACTCAGCAGGCCAGATAGCATCTAAGGAAAGAGTACAGTTGACATTTCAGGCCGACTGGAGAAAAAAGCTCAGGAGAAAAAGGTGGGGGGAGAGAAATAAAGAACTGGGAAGTAAATTGGTAAAAGAGACAGAAGGCCATGGAAGAAAGAAAAGTGGAGGGAGCACCAGAGGGAGGTGATGGGTGGGCAAGGAGATAAGATGAGAGAGGGAAAAGGGGATGGGGAATGGTGAAGGAAAGGGGGTGGAGAGTCATTACTGGAAGTTTGAGAAATCGATATTCATGCCATCAGGTTGGAGGCTACCTTAACGGAATACAAGGTGTTGTTCCTCCAACTTAAGTGTGGCCTCATCATAGCCATAGATAGACATTTCGGAATTCCATAGATAGCCATTTCGGAATTCCTCCAGCATTTTGTGTGTGTTGCTCGGATTTCCAGCATCTGCTATTTTCTCTTGTTTTCAAAGGTTCTCAGGAAACAGATTTCAGGAAAGCTCCATGGAAAACACTCCCAATTGAGTGGAAGGTATCCCAGCATCCTCCTGATCGATCCTTGTAAACAGTGGGAGGCCTTTGGGGAAGAAGTGAGTTATTGCTACAGAATTCCCAGTCTCTGATCTATTCTTGCAGCCACATGGTGTATGTCCTCCAAGAGGACTACAACCTTAGATTGTGAGAACACCCAGTCCTCTTTTATTGTCATTTAGTAATGCATACATGCATTAAGAAATGATACAATGTTCCTCCAGAGTGATATCACAGAAAACAGGGCAAACCAAAGACTGACACTGACAGAACCACATAATTATAACATATAGTTACGGCACTGCAAAACAATACCATAATTTGATAAAAGAACAGACCATGGGCACGTTAAAGAAAAGTCTCAAGTCCCAATCGACTCCCGAGTCCCTCATAGCAGGCGGCAAAAGGGAGAAACTCTATGCATAAACCTCCAAGGCACCGACAACTGCCGATGCCTTGGAAGCAGCTGACCACAGCCAATACCGAGTCCATACATCCGAAAACTTCGAGCCTCCAACCAGCCCCTCCGATACAGCCTCCCGAGTGCCATCCTCTGCCAAGCGCCTTCGACCTAGCCTTGGCCGCCAAAACAAGCAAAGCCGAGGATTCGTGGCCTTCTACTCTGGAGATTCCGGTTACCACACAGTGGCAGCGGCAGCGAAGCGGACACTTCAGAGGTTTCTCCAGATGTTCCTCCGTCTGTCTCCATCAAATCAGAATTGTGCACGGTCCCCTACTTGACAGATTACAGATATCATTCACCGGAGAGGACACGCACGCTGCGTCGCACCGCCATCTTCTCCTCTTCCTCCTCCTTGTCATAGGGCTTGGAGACATGCGTGCCTCAATGCCCCAGAGAGCTATATTACTTTATGCTCTTGATAGGGTTAACCTTGCCAAACAGATCAGAGGGTAGAGGCCATACGAAGAGGTGTTCACCGGTCCTCCAGGTTCGGGGGATCAGCTCAGGGCTAAAATAAAATTGTTACGGAACCAGCAATGAAGCTTCTTTCTACATCTGTGCGCGATGGTATTCCTGGGTCTCCTCCTGATACTTGCATGACTGACAGTAGCAAAAACCAAGAGGAAGCTACTGAAGGAAGCTCTGAACTCCACCAGAGATGAATGACCTTCTTTGCTGCCCTAAACGCCAGCAGAGTAATGGGCAGTAGGTAAGTACATTGTGTATATGTCTACTCCAGTTTTTGGTCAATAGCAACATGTTTATTTTCAAGGGGGAAGCAGTTGAGTGTGTTAATGTGTCATGTGGTAAAGAAGCCATAAGCATATAGGGCAAAGTGTCATCTACTGTATATCAGCACCACATGTTGTTGCGTCGTGTTGCTTCTCCAGAATAAAACGCACACCTTGATGTGTAGTTCCTGGTGTCCTTCAGAGTTTTACCAGCGCTCCTAACCTGCTAAAGTACAGTGCCTCTGATTAATGTATTGTACACAGTGGGTTTAGCATTAAGAATTATAAAATTAGTCTAGTACATACAAGATAGCTCATTTTCAGATACCTTGTATATCTTGAGTTGTTGCTCCTATGTAATGCAATGTTCAAATTGATCAACTAGAAGTACCACAAATATATTTCAAAATTGGAAGAAGAGCTTTGTCTCTGTGAGTGATAACAGCAGAACAAAAGGGTCAGGAGAGTCTATTAGGAGGGTACTATGCTAATGAAGGGACTTTGCAGCCTTCAGTTGGCACTAAGAAGCTAATTAAAAATCTATTGTACATGTCTGGGTCTTGACGGATGTTTTAGTCCTGAGGCTCTTGCACGTTTATTGCAGTAATGAGCTTTAGGAGCTGCGTCAATGGGGCAGGAAATAAATTTTGAAAGGCTGGCCCTGACCAAGATTGAATAGTGGATCAGGTATAATTAGACTCCTTCACAAACGAATGTTTTACTGGTGAGTGTTCTTTCCTCTTGCATAGTAGAATCTCTGTGAAGAGATGACACCAAAACACAATATAGCCTACAGTTCATAAGAAAGTTGTATCCTTCCTGTGGCAGTATGTTTGAAACTTTTCGTGTCTTCCACACCTGAGGTGAAGCACCTGACCTCTGCCTGCATGGCTGTATACTACTGAGCTCAGGGGCAGTTCTGGATTGTCTTGAGAAGCAGCACTTGCTGTACTTAGCTGGTATATCTATCATGGCCCCACTTTTTTGGCAAGGATCACGAAATCTCCTCAAAAAGGTAAGTGCAGTTTAATTTGCTCATTTGTTTTGCTTTCCTTCACTTTATGCATTTTTTAAAAAAATAGGTATTTAAAAAATGTCATGCACTGTTTCTAATAATCAGAGACACAGGCAGATAGTTGAAGAGGCTGCTACCATTGGCAGAAGATATGAAAGGGTGAATGCACCTTCACTGGACTTAAGGATAGCTCCTATCCTGCTGTTATCAGACTCTCAAAAGGACCTCACAAATGCTAAAGCTATATTTTTGATCTCCAAATCCACAATGTTGTGGCTCTTTTATGATGTTTGTTTACCTGCACCTTTTCTGAAGCTGCAACATTATATTCTGCATTCTGTTTCCTCTTCCCTACCTTGATGTATTTATGCATAACATAGTATGGCATAACCTGCTTGGATGGCTTTCAAGTCAAAACGTTTTGCTGTGTCTCACTACATGTGAACATAATAAACCAATGCCAATACCTTTGACAGCTAGAGATGAGGGGAGGGTATTAGGACAGTCTGGGTTGGGTACTTGGATTGTGCCAACCCCAGACTAATGTGAAACCTTGAGAGCATTAGGACCAGTGTAGCTGCAAAAGGCAAGTGCAGCTGTGGAATTAACATGGCAGAGTACTTGAGGTACATGCTTTCTTGAGCACACAACAAAAAATTGTCTCTTTGTGAAAATTCCACCTAACTTTGCAATTCCAAACTTCAATTATTAATTAATTAAAGTCTGGGAGTTAGATTGCACTGTGCTGTTATTTTAAGCACTTTACCTGGCGTAGACCTTGTTAGTAACTGTTGCCAGGTGAAAATTCACCTGTTGTGATACTGTGTGTCACAGTCTTCATTTGCGTATTTGCACCTCACCTTTTCCAGGCATCAGGTTAGCGCTTAATGCTGTTACTAGTCACATTAAACATGACCCTGCCTGCATATATTCAAATTAGGTCTCAAACCACCATACAATGACCAACAGGGAACAGACCCTTATGGAACTCTGAACACATCATGTTATGATCTTGCTTTTCTTGCTATTTATATGGATATTCTGCTAATTGAGCGACCTCAGAACTAACTGCACTCTGCTCAGAAGCCTCTCAAAGTCAATAATTAACAGCTTACACTGAGTGTTTTCCAGTATTTGGATGGCGGGCTACACATTGTTAATGACTCAGTGGTGACACTGCCAGCAACACTGTGAATAAAGACTTGGAGCAAACCAGTCAGGGAGGAAAGAAATATTCAGATAGAGAGCACCATGTTTAAAATGTTTCTGAAGAACAATATATTTGCAGGGCTAGATCATCAAGGTCTGCTACACAGAGGAACTTTGGCACAGTTGCTGTGTCTGGACTGCTCACTGGTGGGAACTCTCACTTTCCTTGCAACTCAATGTTTGCAGGCAGCCATTGTGAATCTGGATCCTTTTACTTAACTTGCTGCTCCCTGCAGCATTAGGGAGATCACTGGGATCGCTGCACACAAAGCAACAATTCAATCACTCTTGATTTCAGTGAGGCAGAGTCACATCTCAGGCATTGGGATTACCAGTGTCCTTGTTTTCCACAAGTACAAAGAACCTTTGACTTCATTTGTATGCCCACAGACCTCCAGTTAATAACCCAATATTCTCATCAACAGGAAGAGTTTTTGTGATGTTTTGTAACTCCAAAATATGAAAACTAACTGAAAGGAAAATAAGGGAGCCAGGGTCATGGTCATTTGTTTTTTGACTTTAAGTGATTTGTACGTGTGTATCATGTGGTAGCATCATGATGTCTGCTATTTACATACTTTTACATACAACCCACAATGTATTATGTAAGCAATTCTTAATCAAACAATATATTTACTATGTTACTGAAATATTAAGTACACAATAGTTTCCATTCCATAAGTAAACAGCTTGTCATTGAATGTGAGAGTCATTTGTTCATGATGAATGCCATGACTCCTGATAGCTTTATCCTGAGGAAGTCAATGGCCTGCATTTTCTTGAGTGACTACTTCAGGGGCTACTCCTGACTTTCCTTGCTACTCACACCAGTGCGCTCCCTAATTACATGAACCAGCAACGGAGAGGGAAGGTCATTGACCTCATCAACATGAGGTACTGCTACATCCTACAGTCTAGGAGCACTTTGCAATGTGTGTCAAGCAAATGTGGAAGCTTCGCCATTTGATATTTGTTGCTTTGTGGTAGCAAAGCAGTACAGTGCAATACAAAATAATAAAATCTATAAATTACAATGATAAATTGTCTATATTAAAATTTAAAATTAAAGAAGTACTGCACAAAGAGCAAAAAAAAACAGTACATGGGTTCATTGTCCATTCAGAAATCTGATGGTGGAGGGAAGACGTTGTTCCTAAAACACTGAGTGTGCGTCTTCAGGCTCCTGTACCTCCTCCTTGATGGTAGCAATGAGAAGAGGAATGTCCTGGGTGATGAGGATTCTTGATGGATGCAAAGACAAAGATGACTTTGATACTGGGGAGGCTAGTGCACATAATGGAACTGGCTGAGTTTTCAACTTCCTGCAGCTTTTTCCAATCCTGTGCAGTGGTCCTTCCATACCAGTTGGTGATGCAACCAGTTAGAATTTCTCCATGGTACAGGGATTCCCTCTCAGTCCCGGAATCATTCTAGTGAATCTTCTCTGAACCCCCTCCAATATCAGCACATCCTTTCTTAAATAAGGAGCCCAAAACTGCACACAGTACTGCAAGTGAGGTCTTATCAGTGCCTTGTAGAGCCTCAGCATCACATCCCTGCTCCTATACTCTATTCCTCTAAAAATGAATGCCAACATTGCATTTGCCTTCTTCACCACCGACTCAACCTGGAGGTTAACCTTAAGGGTATCCTGCATGAGGACTCCCAAGGCGGGAGGAGAAGATGGCAGCGCAACGCAGCTCGCGGCGACCACTCCGGTGGTGATATCTGTTATCTGTCAAGTAGGGTGCCGTGCACAATCCTGATTTGATGGAGACAGATGTGAGAGCACGGAGGAACATCTAGTGAAACTTCTGAAATGCCTGCTTCGCTGTTGCTGCTACTGTGTGGTCCAGAATCCCCGGAGGGGAAGGCCCCGAGTCCTCGGCTTTGCCTGTTGCTCGGCGACTGGGGTGGGGTCGAAGCGCTTGGCAGAGGATGGTGCTCGGTGTCGGAGGGGCTGGTCGGAGGCTCGAAGTTTTCGGATGGACTCGGAGTCCGCTGCGGTCGGGTGCTTCCAATGGTGCTGTATCGGCAAGTTTGCGGCGCTTGGAGGTTCATGGCAGGGAGAGTTTCTACCTTCTACTGTCTGCGTGAGATGATGAGGCTATCGGGACTTTGAGACTTTTTTTTACTGTGCCCATGGTCTGCTCTTTATCAAATTATGGTATTGCTTTGCACTGTTGTAACTATATGTTATAATTATGTGGTTTTGTCAGTTTTAGTCTTGGTTTGTCCTGTGTTTCTGTGATATCTTTCTGGAGGAACACTGTATCATTTTTAAATGCATGCATTTCTAAATGACAATAAATGAGGACTGAGTGTCCTCATAATCTAATCTAATAATCTAATCTCAGAATTTTGAATTCTCTCCCCATTTAAATAATAGTCTGCCTGTTTATTTCTTCTGCCAAAGTGCATAACCATACACTTTCCAACATTGTATTTCATTTGCCATGACTGTGCCCATTCTCCCAATCTATCCAAGTCTCTCTGCAGACTCTCTGTTTCCTCAGCACTACCAGCCCCTCTACCTATCTTTGTATCATCAGCAAATTTAGCCACAAAGCCATCCATTCCATAATCCAAATCGTTGATGTACAAAGTAAAAAGAAGTGGCCCCAACACAGACCCCTGTGGAACACCACTAGTAACCGGCAGCCAACCAGAATGGGATCCCTTTATTCCCACTCTCTGTGTCCTGCCAATCACCCAACACTCTATCCACGTATGTAACTTTCCTGTAATTCCATGGGCTCTTATCTTCTTTAGCAGCCTCATGTGCGGCACCTTGTCAAAGGCCTTCTGAAAATCCAAATACACAACATCCACTGCATCTCCCTTGTCTAGCCTACTTGTAATTTCCTCAAAAAATTGTAATAGGTCAGACTGCAGCCCACTAGTGCCTGGTACTTTCACCTTGACACACAGGTCACTGGGCTATTTTACGGATTCCTTCAGTCATTCTCTGGAATAGTGGAAATGCTGCCCAGTGTAAGGCACATGATGCACATAGAGAATTGTTGTCAGTATTAACTCACATCCTACTCGCCCTGTAGTCTCTCCTGCTGCTCCTCCATCCCCCACGCTCATCCCTACACCTGCTTTGTTTCATAATGTTCTGGTGAAGGAAGGCAGTGGCATTTCTTCCCCTGCTCAGCCTCCACAGAAGAGATACGCATCTACAAGCAGTGGCCAAGTCACACTCCTCATGATACATTGGCACACATGGATCATGGATTTACTCCAATAAATATTAACATCAAATATTTTATTTGATCCTTTCAAGGAAGCCAACTCCTAAGGTAGAAAGGAACACACTGTATCTGTAGCTGATTGTCATGGTCTTTCATGACCAGCCTATTTTGAAACCCATGACTGCGTTGTTGCTTTAAGAAAATGTCAATCTCTTCTTATGACAAATATCTCTCTCTGGATGGTTGTAAAGGACATTTAATAAGATGACAATCAACTGTAAGCGGTAACTGAAGCAATCATGCTGTGTGTACTTCATGCATGACTACTTTCAGTAATTGGGAAAGATCAGAGCTGTGGCCTCTTACAATATTGCAGAGCAATAATATATACAGTTTCAGAAAAGAACTTGCTAGCCACACTCAATTAATTTATTAAGCACAGCTGAGTTTGCAGCATGTGGTTGCCAAGCATCGCAAGGGGGTCAGAATCATAGAACCGAGGGTCTCTGTTTTTGTATAGTGAATTCCATATGGTAGTATATTTGCCACTCATAGACACAAGGGAAATTGAACTTCATAATTGTTTATCAAAAGCTAGCTTAACATCACAGAATGACCTTGTTTTGCCACTGTGATATAAATGTTGATATCTCTTGGAAATCCTGTATCATTGGCAGAGCAGTAACGGCTTGGCACAGCATGTTACTTGACTGCTAAAGGTCTGTTCCAAATCCTTCTGTGCATTTAGAAGAACTTGGTGACATTTCCTCAGCAAAGTATGATGAATAGTAGCCACCTGCAGAGCTCTTCAGGATTTCTTTGAATTCTAGCATTGTTTTTAATATCTTGAGAAGAAGAAAAATATTGATCTACTCATTATTATAGCACCCGCAGTGAATACAATGAGAACCCAGGGTTGAGTCAGGAAAATAATGGTGTGATGATTGACAGATTTAGATACTACTTTTGTGACATAAAATGAATCATAGCATTGTGTAGAAACTTGGTAAAGAAACATTTTGCCAAATTGTGACAGAGGGATTGAGGAAAATACACTTTAAAATGTCAACAAATCACAGAACAAATACTTGTATTAATGGTGAGCCTTGGATCTTATTGTAACAGAACCAGTGTGGTGTGAAGCATGGAGCCATCTGGAAAGAAATCAATCAGATGGAAGTGATGGATTAGGAAGCATGTAGAAGACTACATGGAACAGAGTTCAGGCCATTTGAGTTGGGTTGAGAGGTCTGGCATTGTAGTGTTGAAGACAGTAGTGACAAATTTATCCACATGTATCTGTGATGGCTGCTTGTCATTGGTATTAGATGCAAATCTATGCTTCTTATCAAGGGTAGAAAGTACCATAGTAACAGGCTGTGTGAGAATCATTTTAATTTCCAAGAATTTCTGGAGAATCCTTCTATTTTCTCCACACTGAGATGGCGACACTGAGAGAGTATGAAAGACAAAGAAATGAAACTTCCTTCACAATTCTGTTGAATATTGGACTGAAAAGTTCTATATATTTTACAGTAGAATTGCATGCAACTCCACTTTTGCATCAATCGTCCTAGCAGACAAGTTGTTCTATGGACAAAGCCTAAGGTGTTGTGTACACTTAAACAGACTTTTTACTTTTTATCTTCATTAGCGAACTTTACACTTGTAGGGCTAGAGGAGTTACTCAGATGGGCTACAGACTGCATAGAAGAGTTGACAGAAGACGGTGGGATAGAGACATGATTAGAAAGCAGCAGGAATAAAATTAAACTTTGTTGGAGATAGGAGGTAGGTGGGATTAGATAGGTGATCAGACCAGGTGAAATGATGTATGGCAGCAAGAGGAAGATGGACGGGTATAAAAACTGAGAAAAATCTTCTTAGAAGATGAACTCCATAGACTTTCTGGCATTGGCAAATACTTCTATGCTTTGTCTTGAAGCAATTGCCATAATGTATATTAAATTCTGTTTCCACAACTGTAGACATAGATATGCCCACCCTTCCATTCTCAGTAGCTCTATCCTCCGTGTCTGTGGCCTCTATGTACACTTCAGTAGCCTCTAATCCCAGGAGCCTTGGTGCCCATTGACATCCTTCTTCAATGGCTTTCTTCAGCAGCCTCCACACATATGCACGTCAAGTACCAGGAAAACCTTACACCACTTTCTAGCAGTGTGCCACTGCGTATCAAGGACTTGATCATGTCTGGTATTGTGTTCTTTAATAAAAGATATTCACACATTGCAAACACAAGCTTTGCACAAACTTTCTTGGCTTTGTATTCACTAACCCACTCATTCTTTTGAGGTCATTACATCTTTCCTGCATTGTTTGTTGGCAATTGTCTCTGGTAAAGTCTGAATTACCCAACTCCTTGCCTCAGCTCTCACATGGAAGGAGTGAATACTTAGAAAATAGGGCAGTACAAAACTGTAGGTTCCAAGGTTGTCAAGCTGAGGAATGGTAGTGGGGACAAGCTCCCACTACCAAAAAGTGCTCCTCACAGCATGCGCCTCAAATAGCCTCTGACAATCAAGTGCAACTCCTGGCCTTCTCATGTGGCTTAGCCTCTAAGCCTGGCAGAACTGTTTCTACCGACAGGAGAAGGGGCGAAGGCAGATCCTGGCACCTTAAAACCAGTGCTTCGGCTAGATGGAGCTCATCAGCCTGGGAAGGCAGTCCATCTAAGAGAGGGAAAACTCTGATTTCAAACCACTGCTGCCTTGCGGCCATACCCACTCGTGCAAAAGGCTTCAGGAGTAAACCCTGAGGACAAATCCGGAGCTGGAGTCCCTAAGGCAGTCCGACGTTGTCTTCAACCTCGATCTGGCAACTCCTGCGACAACACTGGTGCCAAGCTGTATCAGCCCTTGTCCTTCCCTTGGACAACATCGGTGGCATGGAGAGGGGAGACTTGCTGCATGGGCAACTGCCAGTCTTCCATACAACCTTGCCCAGGCCTGCGCCCTGGAGAGTGCAAGACTTTCCAGGCACAGATCCATGGTCTCAGGAGACTAAAGGATGCCACCACCACAAAGCTGTAAAGTTGATGGTAAATGCTGCAGTGTTTTACATTGTCACATACTGAAATGCATGTGTATACGAGAGGAGTATATTACATTATTAAATACTAGTAGGTAGCTGTCGATCCTAGGGGATCATGGGTTTGCGTCTCTGATGCACTGTGTCCTCTCCAGGGCACAAGCCTGGGCGGGAAGATTTGAAGAACTGGCGGTTGCTCATACAGCGGGTTCCCCTCTCCACGTCACTGATGAAGTCCAAGGGAAAGGCAAGTATCGATACAGCTTGGCACCAGTGTTGTTGCAGAGGTTGCCAGAGTGAAGCTGTAAATGACATTAGATTGCCTTAGGGACCCCAGCTCCAGAGTGCTTCCTTGGGGTTTACTCCCAAAGCCTTTCCCATGGGTGGGTGTTGCCGCAAGGCAGTGTAGGTTTAAAATCAGAGCTTTCCTTCTCCTAGGCGGGCTGCAGTCCAAGGCTGACGAACCCCACCTGCCCTAAATTACAGAGTTACAAAATACATGTGGACTAAGATGTTAACTGTCCTGTGCTATCACCAGTGGGATCATCAGTTGATCTGCCACCTGTCTTCAGGAGTTTCGGCCCGCTTATGATCAAGACTCCCTTGAGGTGGTGGGCCAGCAGTGCTAAAGCACCACCTCCCACTGGTGAGCTTAAAAACTTGGCATCTGCCTCTATCAGAGTTGTTGGTCACTTCCATCCAACAGATAGTCTACTCTTCAGGTGTCTATGCAACTACTGAAGGGTTTGCAAGATATGCATACACTGTCTGACTATCTGCCCCTCTGGACATACTTTGTCCACACCCATGCTGATCCTTTCTCTGCTGCCTCAGTTACAGCCCTGCTGGTTGACTTGATCTCTCTTCTAGTGCAGCCACTTCTGGAGAGTGAACACAATAAGCCCACGGCAGCCTGCTTCGAAGCAGTTGTGTGTAGATAAATTAATTTTTATCCTGAATACCAGTACAAGAAGCAAGGTAGGGGATGAGGCAGGTTTATACAAGAGCACTACTTCTGCTTAGATGGAAATTGCAATAACAGTGAATCTGTTAGTTTTTACAGTTACTAACCTGCCACCAGTTTTCTCTGCAGAGCTTCCTGTTCATGCTATTCTTTCTCCACTCATTTCTGCACTGTTCCGTACCCACTCTATCTGAAATGCCTCAGTCCCATTTTATTCTTCTTCTATGTCAAGACACATGGAGGAAACATGGAATTGCTTGGGTGCTACATCTCCCAACCCGAAACTAGCCTGCCAGTGGAAAGAGAGGAGAATCCAACCGTCAGGGCATTGGTTGTTTTTGTTTGTCTCGGATTCATTGGCAAAACACAATGGTTAGTATTTTGTAACATGTTTTAGAAGGCTACTTGAAAATAATGCATGCATTTAATTGAAGTTCTCAAATTTATAAAGGGTTTTGATCAAATCTCTATGGAGAATCTGCTTCCATTGACAGCCCAGGAGACACAAATTTAACATAATTGGCAAAAAAGCCAAACAGCAGATGACGAGATTATTTTTACACATCTATGATCTAAAAAGCATCACCAATTCAGATAACACTCTTCAAAAAAATTGGATTGCTACTTAAAATTTAAAAAACAAAATTACAGAGCTCTAGGGAAAGAGCAGGTTGGTGGGGCTAATTGGTAGTTCTTTCACAGAAGGAGTACAAGCCTAATGCCCTCCATCTGTGCCGTGACATTGTAGGATTCAATTGAATTGACTTGAACATTAATTTGTTTTGCACATAAATACATTTCTTATAATGCACTCATTTGATTTTTCATCATGATAAATGTTACCTCTCCCCCATTTGTCAACTATGCACTATTCATTGTTTTGGAAACTTTAGTAGACTATTGCCCTGCTTTTCATTAACTTTCCTCTGATGACAACAGTTTTAATTTCTGGGAGAAGGAGGCTTATGACATGCTTGCCTACAAAGGTCAAGGCATAGAATAAACAAATTGGGACATTATGTTGTAACTTTGAAAAATACTCATTTGATTGCTCATGGTATATTGTATCCCGTTCCGGTCATCTTTCTGTTCCGCAGACCTGGGATACCTAGTGCTGCTGTGCAGATCCTAATGGCTGCCCGGGGAGTTCACGGCTGTTACCATCACAGTGGCGTACATTCTGCGGCAGGCTGATACTGACCTGGCTCTCAAGGAACTGTACGAGACCATCAACACGCTGGAGACTGCACACCCAGAGGCTGCCTTCATCGTTGCCAGTGACTTTAATCGCGTGTCGCCAACGAAAATCTCCCCACAGTTTTGTCAGCACATCCAAGTGAGAACTCGTGGAGATAACACACTTGACCACTGCTACACTCCCTTCTGCAATGCTTATAAAGCTCTCCTTCGCCCAGCTTTTGGAAAATCAGATCGCTCTTCGATCCTGCTTTTGCCGACGTACAGGCAGAAGCTGCAACAAGAGGCGGCCATAGTTAAAACCGTCCACTGTTGGTCTGACCAACCAGCCTCCATGCTGCAGGACTGCTTTGATGACATCGACTGGAATGTCTTCCACGATGAGGATGTCTCTGAGTTCACGGATGGAGTCACGTGCTTCATCCAGAAGTGCACCGACGATGTTGTCCCTCAGAAGCCGGACAGGGACTTCTCAAACCAGAAACCATGAATCAATAGTTCCGTGCGAGCAGCACCTACAGCGCGACACAGAGCTTACGCTGGCGACAATCAGCAGGAGCTTAAGCAAAGCAGCTATGATCTGCGCAAAGCTATCAAGGCTGCGAAACAATACAGGGACAAGATTGAGTCAAGATTCAGAACGAATAGCACACATGACTTGTGGTGAGGGTTGTATACCATCGCAGACTTCAAAGCCAGCAACGCGGCCTCTCTCCCAGATGAGCTCAATGGCTTTTATGCTCAGTTTGATGTTGCTAACTCTGAGTCTCCGAGGAGAGCTACCGCTACAACCTCCAACCTGGTCATCTCTGAGGCTGAGGTATGCAGACGTTTCCAACGAGTGGACAGTTGCAAGTTGCGGGACCGGACAGCATTCCAGGGCGAGTGCTCAGGATGTGCACAGCACAACTGGCAGGTGTGTTTACAGACATTTTTAATCTCTCCCTCTCCCAGCGTAGAGTGCCCTCCTGCTTCAAATTATCTACCATTATCCCTCCAAAAAAGACCAAGGTAACATGCCTGAATGACTGCGTCCTGTCGCACTCACCTCAATAGTAAGCAAATGCTTTGAGAGGTTGGTCAAGGATTACATCTGCAGCTTGCTACCACCCAAAATGGATCACCTACAATTTGCCTACCGACAGAACCGAACGACAGATGACACGATGGCCACTACCCTACATACCGTCCTTACACATCTGGAGAAGAAGGATGCTTATGTGAGAATGCTGTTCTTGGACTACAGTTCAGCATTCAACACCATAGTTCCATCCAGGCTGGACAAGAAGCTCAGAGAGCTCAGCCTTGACTCTGCCTTGTGCAGCTGGATCCTAGATTTCCTGTAAGATTGCCAGCAGGTGATAAGAGTGGGCTCCCTCACCTCCAACCCTCTGACTCTTAACACAGGAGCCCCTCAGGGCTGTGTGCTAAGTCCCTCCTTTACTCCCTGTATACCCATGACTGCGTCACCACCCACAGCTCTAAATCGCAAATTAAATTTGCCGACGACACTACATTCATTGGCTATATCTCAAACAATAACAAGGTGGCCTACAGGCAAGAAGTCATCTCTCTGACAGAATGGTGTGAAGAAAACAACCTCTCCCCCAATGTCACAAAAACAAAGGAGCTGGTTGTGGATTACAAGAGGAATGGAGACGGGCTAACCCCTATTGGCATTAATGGATCTGGGGTTGAGAGGATAAACATCTTTAAGTTCCTCGGCATCTATATCACTAAGGACCTCATGTAGTCTGTACACATCAGCTGTGTGGTGAAAAAGTCACAACAATGCCTCTTTCACCTCAGACGGTTGAGAAAGTGTGGTATGGGCCCCCAAATCCTAAGAACCTTCAACGGGGGCACAATCGAGAGCACCCTGACTGGCTGCATCACAGCCTGGTATGGGAACTGTACCTCCCTTAGTTGCAGGATTCTGCAGAGAGTGGTGCAGACAGCCCAGCGCATCTGTAGTTTTAAACTTCCCGTGACTCAGGACATTTCAGAATCAGAATCAGAATCAGGTTTATTATCACTGGCATGTGATGTCAAATTTGTTAACAGAGCAGCAGCAGTTCAATGCAGTACATAATCTAGCAGAGAGAAAAAAAAATAATAAATAAAATAAAACATAATAATGATTAAACAAGTAAATCAATTAAATATATTGAATTGCTTAAAAAATGTGCAATAACAGAAATACTGTATATAAAGAAAAAGTGAGGTAGTGTCCAAAGCTCAACGTCCATTTAGGAATCAGATGGCAGAGGGGATGAAGCTGTTCCTGAATCGCTGAGTGTGTGCCTTCAAGCTTCTGTATCTCCTACCTGATGGTAACAGTGAGAAAAGGGTACGCCCTGGGTGCTGAAGGCCCTTAATAATGGACTGCCTTTCTTAGACACTGCACCCTAAAGATGTCCTGAGTACTTTGTAGGCTAGTGCCCAAGATGGAGCTGATTAGATTTACAAACTCCTGCAGCTTCTTTTGGTCCTGTGCAGTAGCCCCTCCATACCAGACAGTGATGCAGCCTGTCAGAATGCTCTCCATGGTACAACTATAGAAGTTTTTGAGTGTATTTCTTGACATGCCAAATCTCTTCAAACTCCTAAAAAGTACAGTTGCTGTCTTGCCTTCTTTATAACTACATCAATATGTTGGGACCAGGTTAGATCCTCAGAGATCTTGACACCCAGGAACTTGAAGCTGCTCACTCTCTCCACTTCTGATCCCTCTATGAGGATTGGTATGTGTTCCTTCATCTTACCCTTCCTGAAGTCCACAGTCAGCTTTTTTGTCTTAATGACGTTGAGTGCCAGGTTGTTGCTGTGGTACCATTCCACTAGTTGGCATATGTCACTCCTGTACGCCCTCTCATCACCACCTGAGATTCTACCAACAATGGTTGTATCATCAGCAAATTTATAGATGGTATTTGAGCTATGCCTAGCCACACAGTCATGAGTATACAGAGAGTAGAGCAGTGGGCTAAGCACACACCCCTGAGGTTCGCCAGTGTTGATCGTCACCGAGGAGGAGCTGTCATCTCCAATCCGTACAGATTGTGGTCTTCTGGTTAGGAAGTCCATGATCCAATTGCAGAATGAGGTACAGAGGCGCAGGTTCTGCAACTTCTCAATCAGGATTGTGGGAATGATAGCATTAAATGCTGAGATATAGTCAATGAACAGCATCCTGACATAAGTGTTTGTGTTGTGTAGTTGGTCTAAAGCCGTGTGGAGAGGCATTGAGATTGCGTCTGCCATTGACTTATTGTGGCAATAGACAACTTGCAATGGGTCCAGGTCCTTGCTGAGGCAGGAGTTCAGTCTAGTCATGACCAACCTCTGAAAGCATTTCATCACTGTCGATGTGAGTGCTACTGGGTGATGGTCATTAAGGCAGCCCACATTATTCTTCTTAGGTACTGGTATAATTGTTGCCTTTTTGAAGCGAGTGGGAACTTCTGCCCATAGCAGTGAGAGGTTGAAAATGTCCTTGAATACTCCTACTAGTTGGTTGGCACAGGTTTACAAAGACAGGTGTGAGAAAAAGTCCCTGAAAGATCACTGGGGACCTGAGTCACCCCAACCACAATCTATTCCAGCTGTTACCATCCAGGAAACAGTACCGCAGCATAAAAGCCAGGACCAACAGGCTCTGGGACAGCTTCTTCCACCAGGGCCATCAGACTGATAACTCATGCTGATTGTAGTCTATTTCTGTGTTACATTGACTGATCTATTTAGTATAAATTATTTTAAATTACTATGATTGCACATTGCACATTTAGATGGAGACATAACGTAAAAATTTTTACTCTTGTATGTGAAGGATGTAAGTTATAAAGTCAATTCAATTCACACTAAAGCATGAATGTGATTGCACTGGAGAGAGTCCATTGAATATTCAACAGGATATAGCTTTGATTGGAAGATTTTAGTTATGGTAAGAGATGTATAGGCTGTGGTTGCTTTTCCTGGCGCAAAGGGGAAAAATCAATGGGATGGATAACAGTAGATTGTCCTTTTCAACTTCTTAATTTATGCTTACAGCATAAATGGACATGGGATAATAAGGAACATCCAAATAGTAATGAAGGTATGATGCTGGCCTTATTGAAAACATTGCAAAGGAAAAAATTCACCAGATTCTTAAGGTGCCAAACCTTCCTGGCAACTTGAGCAAAAGGAGTAAAGTACTAAAGTATGATGTTCGAGATTTTAAAGCACTAGAGGAACAGGACAAGATTACAACATCATATAAAACAGGAACAGATGAGAAAAATTGGTCCGGTCAACTTTATTTGTTCTGCCCTTTCCCCACAGCCCTTGATTGCATTCTGATTAAATATCTATCTCTCTTGGTTTCAAATATATTCAAGGATTCAGCTATCACTCTCTGGGTGAAAAGGAGTTCTAAAGAAAAATTCCTGTCATGAGCCCTGCAGCTTGCAGTAGAGCGTTGGGCTTCTGAAGTTTTGTATTTTCCAATTGTTATCTTAACAAGAGTTGTTAAGCCCTTGTCTTTTTGGTTTAATCTTGTCAAGTTAATTGTGGTTGATACATATTTCCTGAATTCTATGATTATTTAGAGAGGTTTCCCATTCAGTGCCTTAGTGGGGTCAGTGTTGGAGAGGATGAAGTACCTTGTGGTGTTGCTCAGTCGCTCTTCTGAGGCTCTGTTTTCCATGTTTAACCTCTGGTTTCTGTCCCTTCGCAGGAATCCTGCCATTCCTCCGCACCTGGGTCCAGTCCTTCGTGAGCACACCATGACAGTTTCTCACATTCATCTTAAGTCGACTTATTCTGAGACTTTGCCCTTTGGCCCCAAGGTCTCTCCTGAGGGAACATTTTTTCAGCATTTATCCTGTGAAGTCCCTTAAGTCCTCTTTATGCTTCAGTAAGATCACTTCTCATACTAAATTCCAATGTGCACAGATTCTACCATCCTTCCATACCTAGGAGATTAGTTGGACTCACGACCTCACAATCTACCTCAATGTACTGTGTAATGATTTGATCTGCATGACCAGTATACAGGCCAAGCTTTTCACTGTATCTTTGTATGTGTGACAATAATAAGCCAACATCTCAGCAAACCTTTTCTGAATGGCCTCTACTGGTAATATAGTTTTTCTTAAATGAAGAGATGTAAACTGCACACAGTTCTCTAGATGTGTCCTCACTAGCACCTTATACCATTGTAGAAGGGTTTCCCTGCTTTCTTACTCCAACCTCCATAAAATAAAAATACAATTCTATTAGCCTTCCCAATTTTGTACTGCACCTTTTGTTCATTTCTGTGCTTCATGTATCAGGACTCCTAAATCCCTTTTGAGTTGCATCTTTTTGTAAACTGTCTCCTTTTCTGGTTGGCTGCCAGTGATTAGTGGTGTTCTGCAGGGGTCAGTGTTGAGGACGTTTCTTTTTTATGCTCTATATCAATGACTTAGACGTTGGAATAGGTGGCTTTGTTGCCAAGTTTCCAGATGATATGAAGATTGGTGGAGGGGCAGGTAGTGTTGAGGAAACAGGTAGGCTGCAGAAGGACTAGTGCAGAACACCCTGAAGTTTTAACTTGCAGATTGAGTCGGTGGTGAGGAAGGCAAGTGCCATGTTAGCATTCATTTTAAGAGGTCTAGAATACAAGAGCAGGGATGTGATGCTGAGACTTTATAAGGTGCTGGTGAGGCCTCACCTTGAGTATTGTGAACAGTTTTGGGCTCCTCATCTATGAAAAGATGTACTGGCATTGGAGAGGATTCAGAGGTGGCTCACAAGGATGATTCTGGGAATGAAAGGGTTATCATATGAGGAACGCTTGATGGCTTTGGATCTGTACTCACTGGAATTTAGAAAGGATTGGGGGGGGTGGGGTCTCATTGAAACCTTTCAAATGTTAAAAGGCCTAGGAAGAATTGATGTGGAAAGGACGTTTCCCATGGTGGGGGAGTCTAGGACAAGAGAACAGAGCCTCAGGATAGAGGGGCATCCACTTAAAACAAAGATGTCAAGCAATTTCTTTAGCCAGAGGGTGGTTAATTTGTGGAATTTGTTACCACAGGCAGCTGTGGTGGTCAGGTTGTTGGGTGCATTTAAGGCAGAGATTGATAGGTTCTTGATTGGACATGGCATCAAAGGTTACGGGGAGAAGGCTGAGAATGGAGTTGAGGAGGGGAAAAAGGATCAGCCATGGTTGATTGGCAGGGCAGACTTGATGGCCCAAATGGACTAATTCTCCTCCTATGTCTTATGGTCTTATGGTAAATCTGACTGCAACGTATTCATTTTCATCTCCCAGACCATTAATAAATGTTATAAAAAGCAGATACCCAGAATTATTCCCTGTAGAACCTCACTGGTTTTAGTTTGCCATCCTGGAAGTAATCTCCTTCGCCTTACTTGATGCTGACTGCTAAAGCTCAATCTTCTGTTTCACTTTTTGAATGCCTTTTAAAAATCCATATACAGTGGATTATGGTTAATTGGGATATCAGTTAATTGGGGAGGCCTCATTTTTTGGGACAACTCTTAAAAATTAAAAGAAATCAAGAAAATTTCTGTGATTCTCTTCATTTATTTGGTACTCTGTGGCACTTAATTGGGACAGGAGACTGTTGCCAAACCACTTCCAACTAGTGTCAGTTGCATGCATGTTGTGTGCCATCAGACACAGTACTATGCTTACAGCAAACAGTTTTAAAATAGCGACACTTGTGTGTGTTTTTGTTTGGAAGTCAGCGAATTTTGTCACTGATTGTTGGCGAGTACAGTAATAAGCAGTAAGACAATTCAGAACTGTTTTGCTCACTGTGGTTTCAAACATTCAGGCTTGGAAATGCCAGAAATGGCTGGGTGTGAAAATGAAACAATTTCACTACTTCAACAAGTTAGAAACTATGAGTGTTTGGAGATCTTGAATTTTACAATGAAAATGAAGATTAGTGCGATGCAATCATCGTACACCTTTGACACAGTCCATTATTTGCACTAGGTGTCTGCACTGATTTTGTTCAATTACAGCCAATTGAAACAACGTGGCCACATGGTAGCATACACTGGATTAATTCCTCTGTCGATAGCTATTAGGATAGCTATTACTACAATTTTATAATATTGTAGTAGTTAGTGTTGTAATTTGTTCTGTATTTCATTTAAGTACATAATTTGTTACTCAGTTAAATGATAATTTGCTTAATTTATACCTTTTAATTATTTCCATGAAACTTTGGCTCATTGGGGCAGCTGCTTAGTTGGGCCAAGATGTATTAGTCCTAATGATTCTCAGTTAACCAGAATCCACTGTATGTTACGTCAATTGGAAGCCTCTATCTACTCCACTAATATTTCTCAAAGAACTCTAATAAGTTTGTCAGACATAATTTGCCCTTTGTGGGGCCATGCTGCTTCTAGTTGATCAGATTATGTCTTTCCAAATATTCTGTTATTATCTCCTTAACAATTAATTACATTGAATATAGAATAATATAGCACTGGACAGGCCACTTGGCTCATAATTTTGTGCTGATCTTAATGCTGTGTTATATTCCATTAATAGACATGAGGCTCCCTGGCCATTCATTACACGCATTTTACCTCCCACTCATTTTGAAAGAGTGTATCTCATTGACAGTTCTCTAATCCTTTGGAACTTCTCTAGAATCCATAGGTTTCAATAGGCAAGTTTAATGTCAGAGAAATGTATACAATATACATCCTGAAATTCTTTTTCTTCGCCAAACATCCACAAAAACAGAGGAGTGCCCCAAAGAATGAATGGCAGTTAAACATTAGAACCCCAAAGCCCCCCCCACCCCAGCTCCCCCCTCCCACGCACAAGCAGCAGCAAGGCAATGACCCTCCTCCCCCACCAGCAAAAAGGCATTGGCGCCCTACACTGAGCACTCAAGAGTGCAGCAAAGTATCAATAAATCTAAGCATTTTTGGAAGATTACAGCAAATGCATCTACTACCTACTATCTCTGCAGCCAAAACCTACAGTCATAGAGCAGTACACCATAGACACAGGCTCCCTGGCTGAACAGATTCATGCTAACCTCAACACATACCTAGCAAGTCCTAGTTTCTGTTTTCAGTCCATATCCCTGTAGCCCTGCCCCTCCACGTACCAATCTCAGTGTTTTTTTAAATGATGTTACTGTGCCTGCCTCAACCACTTCCTCTGACAGCTCCTTCCATATACTGGCCATCCTCTGCCCCTTGGGTCCACTTAAATCCCCCCGATCTAGTTTTGGACTCCCCTAGCCTGGAAAGCACCTTATTACCATCCAACCTATCTATAACCCACATAATATAAATCATTTCTGTATGATTGCCTGTCATTCTCCTACATCCCAAGGATTAAAGACCTAGTCTGGTCAACCTCTCCCTACAACTCAGGCCTTTTACTTCCGGCAGCATCCTCATAAATCTTTTCTGCATTTTTTCCAATTTTACGCTGTCTTTCCAATAACAGTCCATAAGACCATAAGATATAGCAGCAGAAGTAGGCCATTCAGCCCATCAAATCTGCTCTGCCATTCAATCATGGGTTGATTCATAGAAACACAGAAAACCTAGAGCACAATACAGGCCCTTTGGATGTCCTTACCTTAGAAATTACTAGGCTTACCCATAGCCCTCTACTTTTCTAAGCTCCATGTACCTATCCAAAAGTCTCTTAAAAGACCCTATCATATCCCCCTCCACTGCTGTTGCCAGCAGCCCATCCCATGCACTCACCGCTCTCTGAGTAAAAAACTTACCCCTGACATCTCCTCTGTAGCTACTCCCCAGTACCTTAAACTTGTGCCCTCTTGTGGCAGCCAATTCAGCCCTGGGAAAAAACCTCTGACTATCCACACAACCAATGCCCCTCGTCATCTTATACACCTGTTATCCTCCGTCGCTCCAAGGAGAAAAAGCCGAGTTCACTCAACTTATTCTCATAAGGCGTGCTTCCCAATGCAGGCAACATCCTCGTAAATCTCCTCTGCACCCTTTCTAAGGTTTCTACATTCTTCCTGTAGTGAGGTGACCAGAACTGGGCACAGAACTCCCAGTGGGCCCTGCTATCTCTGCATCTCTCATTACAATATCTCCAGCGTCATTTTCAATTGGTCCTATATCTATCCTCAACTTTTTTTTATCCTTTATATACTTAAAAAAGCTTTTAGTATCTTCTTTGATATTAGTCACCAGCTTCCTTTCATAATTCATCTTTTCCTTCCTAATGAGCTTCTTAGTTTTCTTCTGCAAGTTTTTAAGAGCTTCCCAAACCTCTCTCTTCCCATTAGCTTTGGCTTCCTTGTATGCCCTCTCTGTCATCCAAGTGCAGCCTCATCAATGATTTACAGCATAGCATCCCAACTCCTATGCCAATTGCCCTGACTGATGAAGAATATCTGTGTCCTCCTCACAAAATCAGCCTGTCTTGGTGCCATCAATAAATTTGTTTGCAGTACACTCAGCCCCAGCTGCTAATTCATTAGTATAGATTGCAAGTAGCTGCTGGGATAGCACTGATCTCTGCAATATCTTCTAGTTGGAACTTGCCTCACTGCAAATGACCCATTTACAACAATTCTCTGCTTGTTGTTGGTAAGTCAATTGCATATCAATCCATTATGTTCCCCCTTCTAATAGATTAACAATGCATCTTCTCTCCAGATTACACTATCAGTTCATCTCTTCTACTTATTCTTACCCAGCAGCACAAATGTCCTACGTGTAGTGGTGTGTTATTCCTGACAGTGCTTATTAATTTGAAACTTCATATTTTCTTCAAAACTCTTTCTATCTCAAAATTCAAAGGCAAAACATATTTTTGCTCTTGCCATTTTGTTAGAGAGTGCTAATTCAATTAAATTTATCACATTTCAGTTTTCTCTCTGTTTCCAAAACCCATTATTCTACACACACACACTCACTCCACATGTCCAAAAACACTTCCATTCACTGTGATGAAGTTGCTGATGCAAAGTATCAACTTCTGCCTGAAAAGCAACTTGGATACTTGGACCTGTTCCAATTTGCCACCTCATTGGCTCTTCACTCAACCCTGGAACATCTGGACAGTAAAGATGCATACATCAGGATGCTCTTTATCATTACAGCTTGGCTTTCAATACTATCATCCCTCAAAACTAATTAATAAGCTTCAGAACCTTGGCCTCAATACCTCCTTGTGCAATTAAGTTTCTTGATTTTCTCACTTGCAGACACTAGTCAGTTTGGATAGGCAACATCTCCTCCACAATCTCCATCAGCACAGGTGCACCACAAAGCTCTATCTTAGTCCCTGTTCTACTCACTTCATAGTTATGACTGTGAGGCTAAGCTCAGCTCCAATGCCATATTTAAGGTTACTGATGACACCGCTGCCATTATCTGATCAAAGTTGGTGATGAATCAGCATATAGGAGGGAGATTGGAAATCTGGCAGAGTTGTGAAACAGCAGCCTCTCTCTTAATGTCAGCAAGACCAAGGAGCTGAGTATTGACTTCAGGAGGAGTAAACTGGTGGAGTATGAGCCAGTCCTCATCGGGGGATTAGAGGTGCAATGAGTCAGCAACTTTAAATTGAATTGAATGATCTTTATTGTCATTATACATAGGTACAATGAAACTCTGTTTGGCTTCCTCTCAGGCAATTAAATAAAGCAGTAGATAAAAACAAGACAGTAATAGAAAAACAGTATTAAATAGATTCAGTGTTCAGTATCAGTGTCATCAGTTCAGAGGTTTTGACGTGGGCTTAGCAAGTAAGTGCAATTACCAAGAAAGCATGGCAGTGCCTCTACTTTCTTAGAAGTTTGCAAAGAATTGGCATGACGTCTAGAACTATGACAAACTTCTTTAGATGTTTGGTGGTGAGTGTATTGATTGGCTGTGTCATGGTCTGGTATGAAAACATGAATGTATTGTATGAAAATTCCAGCAGAAAGTAGTGGATACAGTCCATTTATTCACGGGTAAAGACTTCTCTACCATTGAGCACGTTTACACAGAGCATTGTCGCAGGAAAGCAGCATCCATTATCAGGGGCCCCACCACTCGGGTCATGCTTTCTTCTTGCTGCTACCATCAAGAAGAAGGTACAGAAGACTCAAGACTCACACAACCAGCTTCAGGAACAGTTGTCAGTCACCCTTCAACCACCAGGCTCCTGAACCAGAGGGTATAACATTGTTCAATTTCACTTGCCTCATGATTGAATTGTTCCCACAACCAACTGACTCACTTTCAAGGACTCTTCATCTCATGTTCTCGATATTTACTGATTATTTATTTATTATTATTGTTTTTCTTTGTTCTTTTTGTATTTACATAGTTTGCTGTTCTTTGCACAGTGGTTGTCTACCCCGTTGGTGTGATCTTCCATTGATTCTATTATGATTACTGGATTTAATGAGTATGCCCATAAGGAACTGAATCTCAGGGTTGTATATGGTGACATATATGTACTTTGATAATAAATTTACTTTGAACTCTCCTGTAATATAAACTGCAATAAAAGTTCTGCAATAATTCCAATCCCAATATCAGTGTGAGGGTATACATGCAAAGTGTTCAACTTGGAAGTAAAATTTGTCTTTTATCACTAGCACTACAAATGTGCCACAGTGTGGACCATATTTTATACTCACTTCCTGACTTTAGATCTTTTTGAAAAGTCTCCCTGTAATACTTTGTTGGTTCTTGGTGCATTGTTAGACTACTTAAAAATTTTCAATAAACCTGAAATATGAACATTATTTTTCTTGGCCTGTTTGATGCTTGCAATTGTTGCATTACCACGAGCTAACACTTTATATCCCTCTAAGCGGAAAGGATGTTGTTGGGGGAGCTGAGAACTGGACTGGGGGGGGTTCCTCCTTGAGGAGGGAGGTGAGGAGGATTTATCTGTTAGACTCAGAGGAGCATGATTTTTTTGGAACTTGCTAGCCCAGACAGGGGTGGATTTGTTGAAAATATTCATGCTGAGATTAGAAGATTGAACTACAGTGTATATGCAAGTAAACGGTTATGGCATGAGACAGGAAAATGAAGCAGATGCTAAAATCAGATCAATCAAATTCTAAGGGAATAATAATACAAGCTTGAGGGTCGATATGGACCTGTAAATACTCCTATTTCCAATCTTCTTAGAGTAAAGAATATAGAAGCTGAAAAGTGATTAAATAGTGGATTGGAGAGCTAAAGGGAAATGAAAACAAGAAAGAGGGAATGAAAGGACAGAAATAAACAAGAGGAATGAGAAATGTATGGAGAGAATAGATGAAAGGAAAAGAAACAGGCAAGGCAATAAAGATGTGCAGAAATAAGGGAAGAATGACAGGGGAGAGAAGGGTGAAAGTTATAATAGATAGCAATTAGTTTCATGAATTGTCCAAGAGAATGTGAATATGAGAGAAACTCAGAATGCAAAAATGAAGGAATGGAATTATCAGAAGTATAGATCTTTTTTCATTGAAAATTATATGGAACATGTTAAGATTATTCAGAATACCATTATATTTTTTTTTAAAAATAACTTATTGCAAATATATTGCTTAATTTTCCTGCTCATATTTTGAAATGTTAGCTAGTGTTCAAATAGTTTCTTGCTGCCTCAACTGTGCATTGTCAAAGGATGTCAGAGCTGAGCATTAAATGTGTTTTCTGCTTTATATTCAAGACAATTTATTTCAGTTGATGTGGAATAAGCCCATCTTTATTTTTATCCGTGTTTCCTGGGACCGTTCTGGAGCTGTGATGCTTTGTTTGCTTCTCCGTGTGATCCCTTTTTGCTACTTTTAAATGCTGTCATATTGTGCTTTGACAAAGCAGATGTACTTTAAGGTTCCATCAGGAAAAATTAAAGTAAGCTTGAGGTCTAGTCGTTTATAATGTTCATATCTCTTAAGAACTGTATTTTTCTTCTTCCGATCCAGGAGCACTGTTGAAATCTTCTGAAGCATTGCCATCTTTGCTTGTACATAAAATAGCAGCTGACAGCTAAACTTTGTAAGAATAAAAAGAAATAAAAATCAGACCTGACCAGTTACAAAAAAAAAACAAAGTGCACATAAATCCACATTGAGAGCAAAAGAAAAATGTAGTAATGCTTCAATATGTATGGGACTACCATATTGCTTTATGCAGTCAACTGACATAGACTGGGCATTATTGCTTGTTCAGTACTGTTCTTAGATTATATGTCTAATGTGGGACAGATTGTAATGTATATCAATGGCATTTAAGTAAATATAAAGGCTGGCAACAGCCTAGCACTTGTGACCTTCGGGTATCATAAAATATATTAAAAACAGCAAATCATGTATTCTCATCTTCATAAAATTAGCTTACATCTGGCAAGGCCTCATGACAGGAGCAGAAACTCACAACATAAAGTTCTAATCTGTGGACAATCATGGCACATTTATTTTCCCTCTTCGAAATGGCGCAAATCTGCTGATTGTGTTCTTGTCATATACCTTGAAAAGTAATTCTTGCTATTTCAGTGAACAGTGTTTCCGTTATTTCAAAAGGTTCCTTGACAATATATCTGTGAAATACCGGCATGTACCAATCACAATTTATAATTACTCTCTCTGGAATTTAAAGCTAGTAATGGGGTTTAAAATAAGTGCACAACATGTTCTTGGCAATGTCAGCAGCCCTGTCAGAACAGTCTTTGGCCTGAAGGTCCAAGGTAAAGCTAAATAGTGAGAAGGCGTTTAGTATGGGGCACAGAGGTTGATGGGGTTAGTTAGCAGCTGCCGAGACCAAACTTACATTGAGATAGTTATTAAGCAAAATGCTATCTGTAACTGGTTCCATCAGGTTGTTGTAGCCGGGGGTGGGAATGGGGAAAAGCTCCCACTACCTGTTAAATGCTTCCTATGGCATGCACCTCAAACAGCCTCTGACAACCAACTCTAGTTCCTGGCCTTCAGGGGTGGTTAGCTACCAAGCCCGGTGCAACCATTTCTATTGAAAGGCGAAGGGGCAAAGGTAGGTTACTGGCACCTTAAAACCAGTCGCTTTGGGCAGGTGAGGCTAGTCAGCAGCTCACCTAGGAGAAGGAAAGCTCTGATCTCAAACCTCTGCTACCATGCGGCTATACCCACTCGTGAGGAAGGCTTTGGGAGGAAAGCCTGAGGGAAAAATCCAGAGCTGGAGTCCCTAAGGCAGTCCTACATTGAGTTCAATGCTGACTGGCAACTCCAGCAATGCCGTTGGTACCAAACTGTATTGGTCTCTGCTGTTCCATTGGGTTCATCAGGAGCATGGAGAAGGGGAGCTTGTTACATGGGCAACAGCTTGCTCTCCATATCATACTTCCCTGGGCTGCATATCTGGACATCTAGGACACAATATCCATGGTCAGCTCTGCCCATGGAGGCCTCACATTCACACATATGTAATTAGCAAAACAAACTTAAATCTGTCAGAGATTTGTATTGCCCATCACCAAAACGGTATCAAAGAAGTAGTATTAATATGATGTGACTTTTGGAAATATAGTTCAACATGTACTGCGTTGCCAAATATTGTATTGCAAACCACAGAGGGGCACTTGACACAGCAGAGTGCTTATAGCAGAGTCTGTACATCATCTTGTCTTGATTAATGCTTGTCTTTTTGATTTCTTTCATTTAATGTTATCCTGTTTTAAATAATAGTAGAAAAGAAGAGATTTGATATTTTCTCCTCTTAAAATCTAAACACGTGAAATTACATTGAAGAAATGTATGAGCTCTACTTCATAATTAGTAATGTCAGATTAGACACTTCGTGCTTTAGAATCACTTACAAAGTCCTGAAAGGGTTGCAATAGTGGATAATGGGAGATAAATGACTTGCAGCTCATGACTGATCCATAAGCCTTCAACAGATGTTTCATGATTTCAAAGCCAGAGCTCGACACTCTGAGCACAAACACAAGGACAACTTGCCGATCTGCGAAAAAACAGATCAAATTTCATTGCTTGAAAGCTTTCAATAAAAATGGCTGTGTAAATATTACAGCATTTATTTTCAGATTCTTTAAGTAAGCGTGACAGAACTCCTGAGGAATTAGTCTGTACTGTGAATTAGCCATTTGCCTTTAGACTCTTGATTTGGTTCACATGCAAGCCAGATTAAATGGATGATATACTGTGCATTCATGATCTGCAAGGATCCCACATCAAATAATTTTCTGTGGCCTTGGTCCAGTTCTCTGAGAGGTGCCTTACACTTTGGAAATAATTAGCCAACCCAAGTTTCCATAGGTATGGGAAACTGATGCAACTATGGTTTAGTAGGGTGCTTGCCTGAGGGTGAACCATATATGAAATGGGGAGCATTACATTAGGTGTGGTGGTGTGTACCTGGTCTGTGAATGGTTAGGGTGCCTGGGAAGAGAACAAATACCATTTACAAGCACTAACCATCTTTTCCTTGATAAGATTAAGAGTTATTTTAAAACAAATTACTTTGATTGTGATATCCCAATGAATCAGAATCAGGTTTATTATCACCGGCAAGTGACGTGAAATTTGTTAACTTAGCAGTAACAGTTCAATGCAATACACAATCTAGTGGAGAAAAAAGAAATAATAATAAATAAAATAAAAAAATAATAAATAAACAAGTAAGCCAATTACATATATTGAATAAATTTTAAAAAAGTGCAAAAACAGAAATAAAAAATTAAGGTAGTATCCAAAGATTCAACGTCCATTTAGGAATCAGATGGCAGAGGGGAAGAACCTGTTCCTGAATTGCTGAGTGTGTGCCTTCAGGCTTCCATACCTCCTACCTGATGGTAACAGTGAGAAAAGGGCATGTTCTGGGTGCTGGAAGTCCTTAATAATGCCTTTCTGAGACACTGCTCCCTAACGATGTCCTGGGTACTTTGTAGGCTAATACCCAAGATGGAGCTGACTAGATTTACAACCTTCTGCAGCTTCTTTTGGTTCTGTGCAGTAGCCCCTCCGTACCAGACAGTGATGCAGCCTGTCAGAATGCTCTCCACAGTACAACTATAGAAGTTTTTGAGTGTATTTGTTGACATGCCAAATCTTTTCAAATTCCTAATAAAGAAAAGCTGCTGTCTTCTTTATAACTACGTCGATATGTTGGGACCAGGTTAGATCCTCAGAGATCTTGACACTCAGGAACTTGAAGCTGCTCACCCTCTCCACTTCTGATCCCTCAGTGAGGATTGGTATGTGTTCCTTTGTCTTACCCTTCCTGAAATCCACAATCAGCTCTTTTGTCTTACTGACATTGAGTGTCAGGTTGTTGCTGTGGCACCACTCCGCTAGTTGGTGTCTCTTACTCCTGTACGCCTTCTCGTCACCACATGAGATTCTATCAACAATGGTTGTATTGTCGGTGAATTTATAGATGATATTTGAGCTATGCCTAGCCACAAAGTCATGTGTATATAGAGAGTAGAGCAGTGGGCTAAGCACGTATCCCTGAGGTGCACCAGTGTTGATTGTCAGTGAGGATATGTTATCACCAATCCGCACAGATTGTGGTCTTCCGATTAGGAAGTTGAGGATCCATTTGCAGATGGAGGTACAGAGGCCCAGGTTCTGCAACTTCTCAATCAGGATTGTGGGAATGATGGTATTTAATGCTGAGCTATAGTCGTTGACCAGCATCCTGACATAGGTGTTTGTGTTGTCCAGGTGGTCTAAAGCCCTGTGGAGAGCCATTGAGATTGCGTCTGCTGTTAACCTATTGTGGCGATAGGCAAAATGCAATGGGTCCAGGTCCTTGCTGTGGCAGGAGTTGGGTCTAGTCAGAACCAAGCATTTCATCACTGTCGATGTAAGTGCTACCGGGCGATAGTCATTAAGGCAGCCCACATTATTCTTCTTAGGCACTGGTATAATAATTGCCTTTTTGAAGCAAGTGGGAACTTCCGCCTGCAGCATTGAGAGGTTGAAAATATCCTTGACAATTAGCAATTTTCTGTCGCAATATATTCAAGTTCTGCATATTTTTGTTGTTATGCTGTGATCACTTTGATCTGTTATGAAGCCCCCTACTGTTTCAGGTGTTGGTTCACATGTCTTCAGTGTGAAGCAGGATATTCTGAATAATTTTCCATATTCATTTCAGTCTTTAATTTCCACTGCATAATGTATAGCAGGAGAAAAGTGGTAGCTGCGATTGTGTTATATATTCAAGGGGTCAAACTGATGTAATATACTCCATCATTCAGTAAAAATCATGTTATATATTCTGTAATTAAAAAAATGATAAAACTATATTGTGGACAGAAGTTTTTCTTGGGAGCAAACTTGGGAGGGCATGCAAAACTTTGGTGGTCGCTCGTCAGCACAGGGCTATTTCTGTTTTGTCTTTCTCTCTCCTATCTGGTAATGGTGGTGGTGGTAAGGAGAAAACATGTGGTTGCCTCTTTTCAATGGAAGCACTTAAACATTCCTTCCTTTAAAATAATATCACTAAAATGATCAGAAATGAGACTGTTTTCCCAGGCACCTACACCTTGTCTGCCAGAAAAAGCGGGATCTCCCAGTAGCCTCCTTTTTCAATTCTACTTCCCATTCCAATATATCAATCCATGGCCTCCTCAACTGCCACAATGAGGCCACACTCAGGATGGAGAAGCAGCACCATATATTCCGCCTGGGTAGCCTCCAACCTGATGGCATGAACATTGATTTCTCAAACTTCTGGTAATTGCCCCTCCCACTTCACCATTCCTTATTCCTGTTTCCTTCTCTCACCTTATCTCCTTACCTGTCCATCACCTCCTTCTGGTGCTCCTCCCATTCCTTTTTCTCCATGATCTAATGCCACCCCCTATCAGATACCCCCCTTTTCCAGCCCTTTGTCTCTTCCACCAATCAACTTCCCAGCTCTTTACTTCACCCCTCTCCCTCTCCTGGATTCACCTGTCACCTACCACCTGGTACTTCTTCATCCCCTCCCCCCACCTTCTTACTCTGACTTCTCATCTTTTTCCCCACTCCTGATGAAGAGTCTCGACCGGGAACGTAGACTGTTTACTCTCTTCCACTGACACTGCGGAGTTCCTCCAGCATTTTGTGTGTGTTGCTTTGGATTTCTGGCATCTGCAGATTTTCTCCTGTTCGCCAATATGCCTTTTGTTCAGTAATAAGTCACTTACTGAAAAGTGACCTGAAAGAGTTGAGTATTATAATATGAAAAGGGATTGCTTTTATTGGATGAAGAATGTTAATGGTGATCCTTTGTAAGGTAAGTTCAAAGGATAGTATGTTAAATTATGTATTTAAATGGTATTCATCACTGGCTGTTCTAAGCACAATTTTCAATGAACTTTACATCTTTATATTATTAATCAATGGATGTTATCTCTAGAGAATATTTCACATCCTAGCAATAATTCACAGCATCAAACTCTCTGTAATTAGGGCCAGCAACATAAAGTAGATGTAACATATATGCTTTGAAGATTTGCAATGACTTTTCCATGTCTGTAATACTCATTAATGTGATGTGGATGCCATTTAAAAGGTCATATTTAATCTACATCTTCAACTATCCCTAAAAAAAGGTAAGAGTGATTTCCTTATGGAATTACTAACAGCCTTCTATTGATGCGCTGTTGGGCAGAAACGTTCAAGATTTAGACACAACTTTGATGACAGAACAATACTCTATTTCCAGATCAGTATTGCATGTGAATTGAATGGGATCCTGTAGATGATAGGAATCCCATGGGATTGACTGCTCTCAGGATGACGGATGGAGTGGGGAATAAGCCTGGGCAGGTTTATACAACCATTAATATTCCAGCGTGGTTCCATAAACTAAGTGCAAATTAAACTAGTCCTGGTTGTAGCCATGTCCTGCTCTTGGTCTGATTCTTACAAGGTGATCCGTGCAATGTCGAGTTTCAGCAGATGTTATCAATCTTACTTGAAATCTTCTGCTGAAGAAACGGTTACTTTTGATGAAAAGGGATAGCCATGTGTGTTAAAGCTGATGAGTGATTCCAAGAATGAGGCTTGCAGAAACACTGACAATGAAGATCCATTATTTACACTTGTACTTCTTGACCAAAACTCAGTCAGGATCAAGCAGCAAATTAATCCAATATCCTTAGATTTATTAATTAATGGAAGAGGTTTGATGAATGGAATGTATTTTTGCTATTGCGCTGTGGTATTTTATTCTTAAAGCCAATAAACAGGATGTGGCAGAAAACACTGTTGGAGTGTATTAAGGCTCCATTCATGGGAATGTTTATTTTACATACAGACAGGTAAAGCAAATTAGTAGTAAGAGCATAAAGAATAAAAGAATAGAATATATATGAGATGTTTTTTTAAGCAAAATGTTGACAGACCCAACTAAGAAACAGATGACTTTTGATATATTATTGTGCAACAAGAGGAGTTAACAAATAATTTTACAGTTAGAAGATCTTTAGCGAAGAATAATAATTCCATTATTGTATTCATATTAAGATTAAAAGTGTTTGAATTCAGTCCAAAACCAGTCTTAAATTGAATTAAAACAAACAACATGAGTTAGATTCTTTTGCAAGGAACAGGGCGAACCCAAACGCAGGACACTGGCATGGAGCTAGAGTTAGGATGCAGACGAGGGCGTGAGTGTGGCTGGAGCTGTATGGCAAACAGGAGACAGGTGGCAGGCAATTTGGATCTTGACACGGAGTGCTGCTGAATTTGAATGGCAAACAGGAAGGGCAAGCGGCAGACAAAACTTATCTTGACACGGAGAGACAGAGTTACACAGGTAAACCTTGGTACTGAAGTAAGACTTAGGATACACAATCCTAAGCGGCCGGGAACGTGAATTACCACACTGGCTAAAACAATGATCTGGCGATGAGTGGATGCAAAGCCGAGGTCTTTATGCTGCAGGTCTTAGATGAGAATCAGGTGTCACAATCAAGGAGCCCGGGAGAACACTGGGAAAAAGGAATTAGGAGAATTTGAGGAAATAATGATCGGGATGGTGACAGATTCATATGATGGCGGGTAAGCAATGGCTATTATTTAAGGAATTAGAATCTATCAGACAATAAATATATATTATCTTTTAAGACACGAGTCTAACAACAGTGGAAAACAAGAAAAGAGAATGATGGTATTAGATCAAAAGAAAAGGCTTATAATATTGCTAATTAAAGCAACACCCCTGCGAACTGGAAAATTTCAGAATTCAGCAAAAGAGAAGACATTGAAGAGGAAAGGATAAAGAATATGATTATAATCTCACAGGAACATAAAAAATGACCACAATGCTCTGTATGTATCGAAAAAGTTAATATTTCACCCTTATCAAACAATACAAAGATTATGTTGGGGAACAAAGAGATGCCAGACAAATTATTCAAGCATTTTGTGCCTGTCTTTGCTGAAGAAGGCACACAAACCCCCCAGAAATAATAAAGAACAAGAAGTGTAGAGTGAATAAGGAACTGAAGGATACTAGTATTAACAAGTAAAACAAGTACTGTAGAAATTAATGGGACTAGAAATTGATTAATCTCCAGAACCTGATGTCCTGCATAACAAGCTTTTGAAAGTGGTGGCTATGGAAACAATGGCTGCACTGCTTTTAATTTCATCATTCCATTGATTTACAGAAACGTTAAGAAAGGAAAAAGAAGGATGAGCATGTATGGCTAATTAGCCTGATGACAGTAATATGGAAAATATAGAATATATTATTATGGAAGAAGTCACTTATGGAATAAGAATAGGATTGTGTAAAAACAAGGTAGAAAGATAAAAGAAAACAAAATGTTTGAGATACTTGACTAGCAGAATAGATTAAGGGAAACCAGTGATTGTAGTGCACTTGGACTTTCAAGGGTCTTTGATAAGATAGTACAAAGCATGGCTTTAAATAAAATTAGAGCATGTGGGATTGAGTATTGCATAATGGAGTGGACTGAAGACTACTTAGCTCATTAGAGAGAAGTAAGAATAAATGGGTTATGTTTGTTTTGGGAAACTATGGCTAATGCAGGGATCAGTGCTAGGGCCATGGCTTTCACAGTTTAGAATTGAATCATGACTGATCTTCTCTTTCCTCTTCCATGTTCTATTTAAAATATACTGCACCTCCTTGAACAAGTTTCCAATCCATAAAAGTCCGATAACAATTCTAGGATGGCGTTGATGGCATCTTCAATGGAAATATTTTATCTATCCTGACCAATAATACTTGCATGCCATAAATGAATACGTCTAGATTTTAAAAAAAGATATTTGTCTTTAGCACTAGACACTGTCTTCAATCGAATCAAGTATACAACCAGAAGCTAATATTCTTATATGCATTTAATGCTAGCAGCCCACCACAGACAAACCATTCTTGACATGATTGTTGTTTGGCCACAGAAGCTCATAGGAGTTTGTACAGATATAAAAAAACAAACAGCATTTGTTATATCATATAGTAGTGCTTACATTTTTTTTTCTCAAAATAAATTTTATTTCGACTGAGTCTTAAATACTTCTTTGGGGTATAGAACAGAGAACATAAAACAGTACAGCACAGTGCCAGTGCCAGCCTACTCCAAGACCAAAATAACCCTTTTCTCCCACAGAGCCATCCATTTTTCTTTCATCCATGTGCCAATCTAAGAGTCTCTGAAATCTTCCTAATGAATCTACTTCAACCATCATCCCAACAGTTCATTTCATGCACATACAACTTCCTGTATAAGAAAAAAATACTTCTTAAACCCACCAATACTTTTCTCAAGGCATCTTATAATTATGCCCTCTTGCATTAGCCATTTCCATCCTTGGATAAAGGTCCTGTCTATGCCGCTTAATATCTTATACATCTCTATAAGTGAGCAGTTTCAAGTTCCTGGGTGTCAAGATCTCTGAGAACCGCACCTGGTCGCAACATATTGATGCAGTTATAAAGAAGGCAAGGCAGTGACTATACTTCATAAGGAGTTTGAAGTGATTTGGTATGTCAACAAATACATTCAAAAACTTTTATAGATGTACTGTGGAGAGCTTTCTGACAGGCTGCATCACTGTCTGGTATGGGGGGTCGGGGCGCCTACTGCACAGGACCGAAAGAAGCTACAGAGAGTTGTAAATTTAGTCAGCTCCATCCTGGGTACTCGCCTATAAAGTACCCAGGACATCTTCAAGGAGTGTTGTCTCAGAAAGGCAGCGTCCATTATTAAGGACCTCCAGCACCCAAGCATGCCCTTTTCTCACTGTTACCATCAGATAGGAGGTACAGAAGTCTGAAAGCACAGACTCAGCAATTCAGGAACAGCTTCTTCTCCTCTGCCATCCGATTCCTAAATGGACCTTCAACCCCTGAACACTACATCACTTTTTAATATATATTATTTCTGTTTTTGCGCAATTTTTAATCTATTCAATATACATATACTGTAATTGATTTATTTACTTATTTCTTCTTTTTTTCTTCTATATTATGTATTACATTAAACTGCAACTTCATGACACGTCAGTGATAATATACCCGATTCTGATCTGCCTCCCATCCTCCTTCGTTCATTCCTATAGAGTTAGCACTAATTTACTCAGCTGTGTTTTTTTCCACCTTGTTGTACTGGACAGAGCTTCTATGCAGCCTAAAGTGCTACCATTTCCTAAGCCAGCAACAGGACTTCACAGTGTATATGAAAAACAGATTTACCCACTGTTCTTCCATACACAATTCCTAACCTGTGCTACTAACTTTGCACAATGAAAATGTGACTTTCTTCTAAAGGTGTGAAATTTCACAGTAAATGCAGTTGATATTTCAAAAAAAATATCAGCAGTGTCAGTGAAGCTGGTTATCTTGACAGTGAAGACAGTTATCTGGACTGACAGAGATCCTGATCAGTTGGGAAAGAAGCAATAGGAAATGGAGTTTAATTTGATAACTTGTGAGGGGTTTTATTTTTGGAAAACAAATAAAGGCAGGAATTTTACAGTGAATAGTAAGACCCTGTGGAATGTTGTTAAAAGAAGGAACATGTACATGATTCCCTGAAAGGGGCTTCCTAGGTAGAGAGAGTAGTGAAGGCTTCTGTCACATTGCCCTTCATGATTCAGGGCATTGAATTAGGATATTATATTGCAGTTGTACAAGATATTGATGAATCCACATCTAGAATATTATGGTCAATTTCTGTCACCCTGCTATGGGAAAGATGCCATTAAGATGGAAAGAGTACAGAGGAGATGCACAAGATGCTGCCAGGAATCAAGGAACTGAGTTATAGAGAGAGATTGAGAAGGCTGAGTTTTTTTTCCACTGACGGGTAGGACAATGTGGTGTATAAAATCATAAGGAGCATAAAGATATTTTTTTCCCCAGGATTAGGTATTCAAGAATTAGGGGGTGTAGGTTTAAGGTGAGAGGGGAGAGAATTACTAGGAACATGAGGGCAACTTTGTCACCAAGAGGGAGATCAGTTTAGGGAATGAATTGTCAGAGGATGTGGTAGAGGCAGGTCCATCAACAACTTTTAAAAGGTATTTGGACAGGTACGTGGAGAGGAATGACAGAGGCATATGGGCCAAATGCAAGAAGATTGAGGAGTTCAGATGGGAATCTTGATCAGCATCTTATTCTGATTTCTAAGAGACATTTTACAGCCTCCGGCTTTGTAGACCCCTGCATTAACTTGAATGCAGTGAAATCTGGTCAATTGTCTACAAAGTGGTGGACTGCATGAATTTCTTTCTTGTTTTCCCTGTTAATGTTGCCCATTTGTACATGATATGCATAAATGTCCTATGGATTGCCCTAATGTGCTGGTTGGAATGCATATCTCCACTGATCAGATAAACCTTGGATCTCAAGTACTCAGAGCCCCACCAATCAAAGATATCTTAAAGAGGTGGTGACTTAAGAAGGTAGCATCCATCTTTAAGAATGCTCACCATACCTGTTTCTCCTTAGGGGGTGGGACAGGAGCCTGAAGGTCCACACTCAATAATTCAGGAACAGCTTCTTCTCGTCCATCATCGGATTTCTGAATGGTCCACGAGCCCATGAGCAGCACCTCATTATTCCTGTAAATTCATGTCTTTGCACTGAACTGCTGCTGCCACACAATACACTTCATGTCATCTAGGACAGTGATAATAAAGACTGATTCCTGACTCCCTGTTCTTTGTCTCCTCTGTTAGACTAAAGTTTTCATCCGGCAGCTTTTGAATGGTTACCTTGGAGAGCAAGTGTGCAATTGTAGAGATTGTATGATGATGACTTTGTATATTACTGAAAAATTGCAGTTGCCCATGGTGTTTGTAATGGAGTTGCTTTTGCAAGCGCTAGCAGTGAAGTTAGAGATGATGATTTAAGTGCACTTTAAGGTTGCAGGTTATCAATGATACTTGCCCATAAATTCAGCGTTATATGCCATGTAAATGTCACGATAGTTCCAAACTATTCCACTTTTGAAAGATGAATGAAAAATCCAGCCTGATGCATTTCTGACATGTAGCTATGGGTAAATGAAGTGAAAAGTTGACATTCTCAGGTCAAAAGCATATCGCACTCAGAATATACCTGCCATGTTCATTCTAGTTAAACATGCCATCCATTGCACGGAAGTGTCATGCGAATCCTCCCTAACCCCTCCACTGAAATGCACTGTGGTTGTGAATTGTGAATGGTAAATGATAATATTTCATGGTATATATGCCTCTGTTTCTATATATAACTTGATACTTTCTACCAAGGGAAAGGTGCATTCATTCCAGAAGATGAAACACCACCTTGTGAAAATAAGTGGGTCACCACACATTTTCAGCAGATGTGAAATTATACATACTGTATCTCTAAATCACTTTATTGGTCTCACTATATTTCAACCACAGGTTCTGTGAACAAATTAGATCTCATTTATCTGGTGCTTCCAAAGCCACTGTTTGATAACTTAATTATCAATACCTATTACACCCTTGGGAACTGCTTATAAATTTGACTTACCTTCTAATACCTGTAGTAACATACTAAAGTAAGCACTTCAATAAGCAATTACTTCTTGCAGTCAACTAACCAGGTATGGAAGAAATGTATTCAGAATCAGGTTTATTATCACCGGCATGTGATGTGAAATTTGTTAACTTAGCAGCAGCAGTTCAATGCAATACATAATCTAGCAGAGAGAACAAAACTAATAATAAATAAAATAATAATAATAAATAAATAAATTATGGTATACATATATTGAATAGATTTTTTAAAATGTGCGAAAACAGAAATACTGTATATTGAAAAAAAAGTGAGTTAGTGAAAAGATTCAATGTCCATTTAGGAATCGGATCGCAGAGGGGAAGAAGCTGTTCCTGTATCACTGAGTGTGTGCCTTTAGGCTTCTGCACCTCCTACCTGATGGTAACAGTGAGAAAAGGGCATGCCCTGGGTGCTGGAGGTCCTTAAAAATGGAAGCTGCCTTTCTGAGACACCACTCCCTAAAGGTGTCCTGGGTACTTTGTAAATGAGTACCCAGGATGGAGCTGACTAGATTTACAAACTTCTGCAGCTTCTTTAGCTCTTGTGCAGTAGCCCCTCCATACCAGACAGTGATGCAGCCTGTCAGAATGCTCTCCATGGTACGACTGTAGAGGTTTTTGAGTGTATTTGTTGACATGCCAAATCTTTTCAAACTCCTAATAAAGTATAGCCACTGTCTTCTTTATAACTACGTCGATATGTTGGGACCGGGTTAGATCCTCAGAGATCTTGACACCCAGGAACTTGAAACTGCTCATTCTCTCCACTTCTGATCCCTCTATGATGATTTGTATGTGCTCCTCCCTCTTACCCTTCCAGAAGTTCACCATCAGCTCTTTCGTCTTACTGACATTGAGTTCTAGGTTGTTGCTGTGGCACCACTCCACTAGTTGGCATATCTAACTCCTGTACACCCTCTCATCTCCATCTGAGATTAGACCATAAGACCATAGGAGCAGAAGTAGGCTATTTGGCCCATCAAGTCTGCTCTGCCATTCAACCATGGGCTGATCTACTTCATCCAGTCATCCCCACTCCCCTGCTTTCTCCCCATACTCTTTGATGCCATGGCTAATCAAGAACCTATCTATCTCTGCCTTAAATACACCCAATGGCTTGGCCTCCACAGCCGCTTGTGGCAACAAATTGCACAGATTTACCACCCTCTGACTAAAGTAATTTCTCCACATCTCAGTTCTAAAAGGATGTCCTTCAATCCTGAAGTCGTGCTCTCTTGTCCTAGAATCCCCTACCATGGGAAATAACTTTGCCATATCTAATCTGTTTAGGCCTTTTAACATTTGGAATGTTTCTATGAGATCCCCCCCTCATTCTCCTGAACTCCAGGGAATACAGCCCAAGAGCTGCCAGACTTTCCTAATACGATAACCCTTTCATTCCTGGAATCATTCTCGTGAATCTTCTCTGAACCCTCTCCAATGTCCGTATTTCCTTTCTAAAATAAGGACCCAAAACTGCACACAATACTCCAAATGTGGTCTCATGAATGCCTTAGAGAGCCTCAATATCACATCCTGGCTCCTATATTCTATACCTCTAGAAATGAATGCCAACATTGCATTTGCCTTCTTCACAACTGACTCAACCTGCAGGTTAACCTTTAGGGTTTCTTGCACATGGACTCCCAAGTCTCTTTGCATCTCTGCATTTTGAATTCTCTCTCCCTCTAAATAATAGTCTGCCTGTTTATTTCTTCCACCAAGGTGCATGACCATATGTTTTCCAACATTGTATTTCATTTGCCACTTCTTTGCCCATTCCCCTAAACTATCTAAGTCTCTCTGCAGGCTCTCAGCTTCCTCAACACGACCACCTATCTTTGTATCATCAGCAAATTTAGCCACAAATCCCTTAATACCATAGTTCCAATCATTGACATACATTGTAAAAAGCAGTGGTCCCAACACCAATCCTGGTAGAAATCCACTGGGAACCAGAGTAGGATCCCTTTATTCCCACTCTCTGTTTTCTGCCAATCAGCCAATGCTCTAGTCATCCTAGTAACTTTCATGGTCTCTTATCTTGCTAAGCTGCCTCATGTGCGGCACCTTGTCAAAGGCCTTCTGAAAGTCCACGTACACCACATCTACTGCATCTTCTTTGTCTAACCTGCTTGTAATTTCCTCAAAGAGTTGCAGCAGGTTTGTCAGGCAGGATCTTCCTTTCAGGAAACCATTATGGATTCTACTAACAATGATTGTATCGTCAGCAAATTTATAGATGGTACTTGAACTTACCATTAATAGCTGAGTAAGGAATAAAAAGTGCTTAGGAATCCAGGAAAGCTGAGATAGCCATCTACAGATGTTTTACAATTATGCATTTCATAATTATTTCAAATTGGTCTCTAATTCAACAATCACATACACAGAGACAATAGAATTCACTAAAATCAGCTTTGATTTTCACATTACAGCTCGTTAGTTATTGCCCTGAAAGAATGAGAGGAATTTTTAATGAGAACTCAAACATAAGAAATAAAGGTAGGAGTCACTGTAATTTCCTTCACATCTGTTCTGTCAATCGATAAATCGTGGCTGGTCTTTTTCCACAGCTTTCACTCTCTTGTATTAACTACATACTCTTTGATTCCCCCAACGTACAAAATCTATCAACCTCTGTGCTGAATATATTCAGTGATTGAATCTCCACAGCATAGATTTACCACCCTCTGGGTTAAGAAATGTCTTCTTATCTCAGTCATGGATGGCAGACTACATAACTTTTGACTGCGAAGTATGTTCTAGATACCCTGCTTAGGAAAAATATTATCCCTGTATCCACCTTATAAAACCCCTGAAGAATATTTCATGTTTCAATGAGATTTATTTTGTCATTACTCTAAGCTCAAGGGAGTAAAGGTTCAGCCTGTTTAATGTCTCCTCTCTGAATAATTCTAGCATTCCCAGAATCAGATCGGCGAATCTTTGTTGCATATAGGTGTGGTAACACCAGGCCTCTCCAATTTCAGTAAAATGCCTTTATTCATATACTCATATCAAGTTTAAGTTTGCTGTCATGGGCATACATACTCAGGGTATAAATGCCTTGAAAATTAGAATATTGTTGCAACAGTGCATTATATAATGAAATTTATTTATTACACAAATTACACAAACTTAACATAAATGATGCATAACTTACACAACAAAATGAACAAAAATAAACATGAAACATTAGTACAAGTTGAGGGAAACGTAGTCCAAGGTAGAATTAAGGTTTTCTTAGATCATTTCAAGAGGTGTGGGTCTTCAGATCCTCTTTCTCATGCAGCAATGTGAAGAAGGCATGGCCCAGTTGGGGACTCCATAATGTTGGATGTCATCTTTCTGAAACTTTGCCTTTCGCAGATGTCCTCAATGGTAGGGAGAGCTGTACCTTTGCTAGAATTGGCTGAATCCATCATTCTCTGTAGCTTCTTGCATTGCTTTTCTTTGGAGTTTCCATACCTGGCCATGATGCAACCAGTCAGAATGCTTTCTACTATACATCTATAGAAATTTGCCAGAGCCTTCAATGGCATGCCGAGTCTCCTTAAACTTGAAAGAAAGTGGAGATGTTGGTCTTCTTCATGGTCACGGTTATGTGCAGGGCCCAGGATAGATTCAGTGAGATACTGACAGCCAAGAACCTGAAACTGCTCACACTTTTCACCACAGACCTTTCAATGAGGACCGATGTATGTTCATCTGACTTCCCCTTCTTAAAGTCCACAATCATTTCCTAGGCTTTGTTGATTTTGAGAACAAAATTGTTATTATGACACAACTGAACTAGACTACCTTTCTCAATCATATATGCCTCCTCATCGCCATCTGTGATTCTGCTAATAACAGCGGTATACACATAGGTACACAGAGAGTAGAACAATGCTAAGAATGCAGTGTTGAAGTACACTTGTGGAGATGGACAGGGAGGGCGAGATAAGGCTTTTGTTCCATACAGATTGTGGTCTCCCAGTAAGAAAGTCAGGGAGCCATTTGCAGAGGGAAGAACAAACAAAGGCCCAGGCTTGACAATAAGTTTTGAGGGGTTGATGGCATTGAATGCCAAGTTGTAGTCAATGAACAACAGCCTGACTTACGTATTCTGGGTGTCCAGTGGGGCCAGAGCAGAGTAGAGAGACAATGACATACAGGTTTCCCCTACCATCCGAAGGTAGAGCATTCCTATGAAACGGTTCATAAGCCGGAATGTCGTAAAGTGAAGAAGCAATTACCATTTATTTATATGGGAAAAATTTATGAGCGTTCGCAGACCCAAGAAATAACCTACCAAATTATGCCAAATAACACATAAAACCTAAAATAACAGTAACATATAGTAAAAACAGGAATTGTATGATAAGTACACAGCTTATATAAAGTAGAAATTCTTTTCTGCAATTATTGCACTGTCCACCGTAGCGAAAATCTCACACAAGCGCTCTCGGCAGAAACACTCTGCGCAAGCGCTTTTGGCAGAAGCACTCTCTCCAGTAACCTTTAAGCTATGAAGCTGCCAAATCATACCAAATAACACATAAAAATACATAGCCTGTATAAAGTAGAAATAATATATGTACAGTGTAGTATCACTTACCGGAATCGGGAAGACAGCGAGCACACTGATGATGGTGCGTTAGGCTGAGTCATCAGAGGTTGGGATGGTGGGACACTGGGGTGTCTGTTTCCATCAGGGCAGGCAGGTCATCTTCTTCTATGTCTGCCTGCCTCGATGTCGAAGGTTGAGGTTCGTTGTCTGCTGTGGCTGATGTGGAAGGCTTGAAAAACGACAGTATGCTTGACTGCTTAGCCTCGCACATTTTTCTATCATACAGTTCTTCGTAAGCACTCAAACCATCTTGCAAATATGCCCTAAACCTAAGAACCCTTTCAAAATTAAAGTCGTACTTTTCTGCAATCATTGTTGTCAATTGCAGCGAAAATCTCACGCAGTTGCTTCACGTTCAGATCCTGGACAACTTCACTTTCAGTCTGTTCGCTACTGCATTTGGTTTTGATTGTTATCCTTTCCTCTTCCAATTGCATCAGCTCTTCATCTATCAGTTCTTGGTCATGGGATGCCAAAACTTCTTCAACATCATCTTCATCAGCTTCCACAAGCAAACTCACTTTGTCCTTACTTCGTTCACCACGATCGAAACACTTAATTATGTCTAGTTTTACGCTAAGTGTAACACTCTTATGAGCTCTTTTAGGCTTTTCCGATACCTTAGAACTCATCTTGCTAACGGATGCTCAAAATAAATTGATATAAAGCACAGATGCTCACAGGCACGTGTTTAAGCAATGCTGGCTAGAATGCAGTTCCGGAGGAGGAGCTTGGCTGCGGGTGTACACTGCTTTTTATTGCGCGCTGCCTTTTATCACACGCTGCCTTTTTTCGTAACAGTGAAAACACCTTCTGTTAGCGAAAACAGGTAACTAATGTAGGTCTTTCATAACAGCGAGGTCTCCCCTGCTGAGACTCAAATAACGAGCATGGCCTCATTCAACCATCCCAGTCCCCAGCTGGAGCAGGATTCTTCTTAGGCAAAAGGAAAGATGGGGGCTTCAACTCTGCATTGACTGCTGTGGTCTCAATAAATCACCATTAAGAACCTCCCCTTGAGGGACAGTGCATTTGAAACACACTGAGGGGCCAAGATCTCATCAGACTGGATCTACGGAGTAAGTCTAGCCTGATCCTCATCTGCCAGGGGGATGAGGGGAAGACAATGTTCATAACACTCACTGGCTACTACAGATACTTGATTATGCCTTTCTGACTTCCCAATTGTCCAGCCATTTTCCAAGCTTTCATCAACAAGATCCTCAAGACATGCTACACAGGTATGTGTTAATCTACTTCAAGTACATCCTCATCTTCTCCAAGGACCCCCAAGGCCACATCTGTCACATCAATTGAGTCCTCCAGCATCTCCTTAAAAACCAATAAGTTAGAGAAACACTAATTAAACACCTCAGTCATTTCTTTCCTGGGTTACGTCCTTTCACCCCAAGGCAGAACCTTGGACTAGTTCTGGTGGCCCATCATGATCACAGATGTACGACAGCATGTCACAACCTATCCTCAGTGATTGAGAGACTGCTTTGCTGAGCACCAATGCTCCATTTGCTAGAAAAAGCGGCATCTCCCGGAAGCCACCCATTTCAATTCCACTTCCCATTTCCATTCCAATGTGTCAGTCCATGGCCTCCTTTACTGCTCCTTGAGTTCCCATCTCTTTACTTTACCCTGCAGCCCCCCCCCGGTTTCACCTATCACCTGCCTCCTTGTACCTCTACCTCCCCTTTCTCTTCTTACTCTGATTTCTCCCCTTCCTTTCCAATCATGATGAAGGGCCTTGGCCCGAAATGTCCACTGTACTCGTTTCCATAGATGCTGCCTAGCCTGCTGAGTTAAACCAGCTTATGAGTGTTGCCTTGGATCTCAAACATCTGCAAATTTTCTTGTGTTTGTGTCTTCGATACACCCAGTCCATTTGATCATGGGACTGCCACCTTCCATGGTGATTATGACAGTGGTAGACCGGTTCTCCAAGGTGGCCTGCTCTATTGCCCTCCCCAAACTTCTGTCAACCACTGCGACAACAGACCTGGTTCTCCAACATGTAGGTCATCTTGGTATTTTCCCTCAGGACATTGTGTTGGCTGGACACAATTTGTCTCCCACTTATGGCAAGTGTTTTTCATCCCTCCTCTGTACCTCAGTGAGTTTGTCCTGTGGCTATCGTTCGCAGATCAATGGACAGTCGGAAAGATCTACTCAGCAAGTGAAAGAGTTTCTGTAGTGCTTGGCCACCTCTAACCCTTCCACATGGAGAAAGTACACCTCTCCTCTGACACTGCTATGTCACCCTTTTAGGTGCTTCTGGGTTACTAGTCCTCTGTCGTTCCCTGCAGAGGAGCTAATTGGAGGTTCCTTCAACCAGGGCCCTGGTTTGCTGCTTCCAAAATGATTGGAAGAGGTCATGGAGGGCTATCCTGGCTGCCAACTGTACCTACTGCCACCAGACCAACCACTGGTAGTACCCAGCCAGAATGCTTCGACCTGGGGACTGTGCCTGGCTGTCCACCCGAGATCTGCCCCTGTGCAACAACTCCTGCAAGCTCTCGCTCCTCTTCATTTGTCTGTTCAAGGTTGCCCATGGCATCAATCCAGTCACTTACCATCTCCAGCTGCCACCATTCCTCAGGATATCCCCTGTCTCCATGTGCTCTGCCTCAAGCCCATTGTCGATGGAGCACTCAGCCCACTTCCGCCTCTCAAACCAAGGATGGTGGAAGGTGCTTCGGTGTACACGGTTTGCCGGTTGATGGATTCATGTCATTGTGGATGGGTATTGAGCACCTGCTCGACTGGGAAGGATATGGCCCACAGGGGAGGTCTTGGGTGCCGCCCAGTTTCATTTTGCATCCACCGCTCATTATGGAGTTCCACTGGACCCACCTAGATCACTATCACGTGCCGGCCGTAGGAAAGGGTGTTCCGTAGGGTCTGCACAGGCAGGGACTGCCAAGTTTCCACCCAGCTAACAGGAGTCACCTGCCACTCATTTCCAACTCATTACCTTCAGCTAATCTAAACTGAGCTCTCACCCTCAGCCCTTGTTAACTCATCGAACCCCACAGCCTCAACCAGTTGGTCCTAACCTTCATTTACCCTGTTGCCTCACACACAAAAAATGCTGGTGAACACAGCAGGCCAGGCAGGATCTATAGGAAGAGGTACAGTCGACATTTTGGGCCGAGACCCTCCATCAGGACTAACCAGCTAGTCCTGATGAAGGGTCTCGGCCTGAAACATCGACTGTACCTCTACCTATAGATGCTGCCTGGCCTGGTGCGTCCACCTGCATTTTTTGTGTGTGTTGCTTGAATTTCCAGCATCTGCAGATTTCCTCATGTTTACCCTGTTGCCTGTTGTGTTCAGTTTTGTGGTCCCTTGTGGCTTACAATTTTGTAGTTTATTATTAAAGTTATTGCTCACCACTGAATTATCTCTGCTGCTCCTGCCTATTTTTTGGGTCAGGCCTCCTTTACATTTCCTGACACATTCCTCTCCCTCTCTCAACCAAGTCTCTGTAAGGGCCACAAAGTTATAGTTCCATGACATCTACCTTCCTTTTCATCCATCCACTTTCTGACCTGGTGCTTTGGTTCATATTGCCCTGCCAAACTAGTTTAAACCTTCTGGAGTAGCTCTAGTCAAGTTCACAGCCAGAATATGGTTCACCTCCAATTTACCTGTGGCAACAGAGGATACAACGGAGTCTGTCAATGCCCTGGAAATCTCCTTTATTGTCACCCTCACTTGAATCCCATTGGCAGATGGGGTTAAGGTGAACTTATTAAATTCAGGTGTACTAAGCCCCCTCCTTTACTCTCTGTACACCCATGACAGTGTCACCACCCACAGTTCCAATCTGCTAATTAAATTTGCAGATGACACTATATTGATGGGTCTTATCTCAAATAATAATGAGGCTGCCTACAGAGAAGAAGTCATCACCCTGACACAATGGTGTCAAGAAGATAACCTCTCCCTCAATGTCACGATAATTAAGGAGGTGGTGAGGACTACAGGAGGAATGGAGACAGGCTAACTCCTATTGACATCAATGGATCTGGGGTTGAGAGGGTGAACACCTTTAAGTTCCTCAATATATACATCACTGAGGATCTCACTTGGTCTGTACATACCAGCTATGTGGTGAAAAAAGCACAGCAGCGCCTCTTTCACCGCAGACGGTTGAAGAAGTTCGGCATGAGTCCCCAGATCCTAAGGACTTCCTACAGGGGCACAACTGAGTGCATCCTGACTGACTATATCACTACCTGGTATGGGAAATGTACTTTCCCTCAATCGCAGAGTGGTGCAGACAGCCCAGTGGATCTGTGTATATGAACTTCCCACTCTTCAGGTCATTTACAGAGACAGGTGCATAAAAAGGGCCCAGAGGATCATTGGGGACCTGAGACATCCCAACCACAAACTGTTCCAGCTGCTACCATCTGGAAAACAGTACTGCAGCATTAAAGCCAGGGTCAACAGGCTCCGGGACAGCTTCTTCCATCAAGCCATCTGACTGATTAATTTACACTGACACAATTGTATTTCTAAGCTATATTGACCAATCTATTGTATATCTTACTGTACATACTATTTAGTACAAATTACTATAATTTGTACATTGGATGTTCATTTGGAGACGTAACAAAAATTTTTACTCATGTATGCGAAGGATGTAAGAAATAAAGTCAATTCAATTCAATTCGATTCAATGCTTAAAAGGCCAGTTAGAGAGAGAGAGAGAGATATTCTAGTGGGGTGTAGGGCTGAAACTGCAGACAGATTCTGAAATTAACTGAAAATTTTAAATTGATGCATTGCTTATCTGGGAGCCAGTGGAGGTCAAAATAAAACTGTGACAGGTGAGCAGAGCATGCTGGGAATTAGCTTTTTGTATGTGGACAGATGGGAGAGAAACTGGAGTCAGGTGGAAGTTTGGAGCCAGAGTTGGCAGCATGTTCTAAATTTGCCCCAGTGGTCTAGGGCAAGGAAGGTTATTCTCCAAGGCAGCAGGTAGATGGTCATGGTCTTAATGACAAATAAGTCTATGACTGCCTTGTAGGGAGGCTGGAGGGGTAAGAAGAAAAATATTTGAGAAAACAACTTGCATGCTTGGAAGAATGCTTAGGTTCTCTTTGTAATCCAAAATGAACCAGAAATATGGAAGAGATTTTGCAGATTAAAATAAGGCTCAATTCGTTATACAGCCAGATCTGAAGATGAATGATTAAATCAGTTATCAACAGAGCTGTTCAAGCCTGAGTACTTAAGGAAGGGAGTAGAGAGACTTCTGGCATTAGTATGAGCTAGGACGTCAGCATGGAAGGCAGAGTGTTTCAGGAGAACTACAACTGTAGAAGCGTTGTGACCACTGAAGAACCAAGGACTGGGAAGACCCTTGAGTATTTTGGAAGTGTAGGTTTAAGTGAGAGGGAGAGTATTCTGAAGAGAAAGACACAGGGAAAAAAAGGATTTGAAAAGGAAAGGAGGGTTTGAGGAAGAATAGTTCAAGGAAGTGATCAAAGATGGTTACATCTGTGATTGAGACTCAGGGGTCATTTGACCATTAAGGTGGCAAGACAAGTGCAGAGAGAGAGAGAGATTAACAAAGGAAATTTAGTTTCAGTATTTCAGTATTTCCGTGGAGTAAAGGAAATTACAGTGGTATGAGAGAGGAGTTGGCCAAAGTCAATTGGAAGGAGATGTTGGAAGGAGATGTTGGAAGGAGATGTTGGCAGGGATGACAGCAGAGCAGCAGTGTGAGTTTCTGGGAAACATGAGGAAGGTGCAGGATAGACGTATTCCAAAAACAAAAATATACTCAAATGGCAAAGTAGTACAACCTTGGCTGACAAAGGAAGTCAAGGGTAATGTAACAGTAAAAGAGAGAGCATACAATAAAGCAAAATTAGCGGGAAGATAGAGGATTGGGAACTTTTAAAAATTTACAGAAAACAACTAAAAGAATCATTAGGAGGGAAAAGATGAAAAATGAAAGCAAGCTAGCAAACAATATCATGGTGGATAGAAACAGCTTTTTCAAGTATATAAAAAATAACAGAAATGAAATTGAATATAGGAAGGCTAGAAAATGAGGCAGGAGAAATAATAATGGGGGACAAGGAGATGGCAGATGAATTAAATGAGTATTTTGCATCAGTCTTCACTGTGGAAGACACTAGCAGTGTGTCTGAGGTTGTAGCGTGTGAAGGAAGAGAAGTGAGAGTAGTTACTTTTACAAGGGAGGTGGTGCTATAAAAGCTGAAAAACCTGAAGGTGCATAAGTCAGGTGACCAGATGAACTGCACCCTAGGGTTCTGAAAGAGGTAGTGGCAGAGATTGTGGAGGCATTAGTAATGATCTTTGAAGAATCATTGAACTCTGGCATTGTTCCGGAAGACTGGAAAGTTGCAAATATCACTCCACCAGGAGGGAGGCAACAGAAAAGAAATTATAGACCAGTTAGCCTGAGCTCAGTGGTTGGGAAGATGTTGGAGTCAATTGTTAATGATGAGGTGATGGAGTACTTGGTGACACAGGACAACATTGGACAAAGTCAGCATGGTTTCCTTCAGGGAAAATCTTGCCTGGTGAACCTGTTGGAATTCTTTGAGGAAATTACAAGTAGGATGGATAAAGGGGATGTAGTGGATGTTGTATATTTGGATTTTCAGAAGGCCTTTGACAAGGTGCCACACATGAGGCTGCTTACCAAGTTAAGAGTCCATGGTTACTAACATGGTTAGAGCATTGGCTGATTGGTAGGAGGAAGCGAGTGGGAATAAAAGGATCCTTTTCTGGCTGGCTGCCAGCGACTAGTGGTGTTCCACAGGGGTCGGTGTTGGGACCACTTCTTTTTATGCTCCATATCCGTGACTTAGATGATGGAATAAATGGTTTTGTTGCCAAGTTGGCGGATGATAGGAAGATTGGTGGAGGGGCAGTTAGTGTTGAGGAAACAGGTAGGCTGCAGAAGTAATTGGACAGATTTGGTGAATGGGCAAGAAAATAGCAAACAAAATACAATGTTGGAAAATTCATGGTCGTGCACTTTGGTAGAAGAAATAAATGTACAGAATATTTTCCAAATGGGGAGAAAATCCAAAAATCTGAGGTACAAAGGGACTTAGGAGTCCATTTGCAGTACACCCTGAAGGTTAACTTGCAGGTTGAGTCAGTGGTGACGAAGGCAAATGTAATGTTAGCATTCATTTCAAGAGGTCTAGAATACAAGAGGCTTTATACGGCATTGGTGAGGCCTCACCTTGAGTATTGTGAACAGTTTTGGTCTCCTTATCTGAGAAAAGATATGCTGGCATTGGAGAGGGTTCAGAGGAGGTTCACAAGGATGATTGTGGGAATGAAAGGGTTATCACATGAGGAATGTTTGATGGCTCTAAGCTTGTACTCGAGGGAATTTAGGATGAGGGGGGATCTCATTGAAGCCCTTCAAATGTTGAAAGTCTGAGTCAGAGTGAATGTGGAAAAGATGCTTCCCTTGGTGGGGTGTCTAGGACAAGAGGGCACTGCCTCAGGACAGAAGGGTGTCCATTTCAATCAGAAATGCAGAGAATTTCTTTAGCCAGAGGGTGGTGAATTTGTGTAATTTATTACCACAGGCAGCTGTGGAGATCAGTTCATTGGGTGTACTTAAGATGGAGATTCAAACACGAGGAATTCTGGAGATGCTGGAAATTCAAGCAGCGCACATCAAAGTTGCCGGTGAACGCAGCAGGCCAGGCAGCATCCATAGGAAGAGGTACAGTCGATGTTTCGGGCTGAGACCCTTCGTCAGGACTAACTGAAGAAAGAGCTAGTAAGAGATTTGAGAGTGGGAGGGGGAGGGGGAGATCCAAAATGATAGGAGAAGACAGGAGGGGGAGGGATGGAGAAAAGGTAAGGTGGAGATTGATAGGTTTTTGATTGCGCATGGCATCAAGGTTACGGGGAGAAGGCCAGAGAATGGGATTGAGGAGAGCGAGAAAAAGGATCAGCCGTGATTGAATGGCGGAGCAGACACTATGGGCCAAATGGGCCTAATTCTGCTTCTATGTCTTATGGTCTTATAGAAATGAGGGTATTCAACTCAAAGAAAGAGAGAGAAAGATGAATTAATACAGAGTCTGAAAGCACCTAGGATGAGACAGGAGCAGAGTGACAATATGGGTGTAAACTGAGGAGAAAGATGATTTTAGATGGCTGAAAAATCTGGCGCACTGGACACTGGTGAAAATGTTAGGCCAGTCGGGGACAGATGAGTGAGTTAGCTGCTGGTCAAAGCCAGATAGTGGAAGGTAGAGTTATGCAGGCAAGCATCATTGGGAGTAACGTGTCATCACCTATGGTACTGCTGTCTGTGGAAACAATCCACTTAATGGACATTAAGCACATAGATACACAGCGCACAGTTACATACATACAGGAGATTCTGCAGGTGCTGGAATCACACTGTTGCAAACACTTGTGTGAATTTCAATTGTTTGGTGAAGCAATTATGTGAATTTTAACCGTTTGGTGAAGCAATACCAAGAGCAGATTGATCACTGCAATACTTTTTAGAAATTGTCATGAAGGCCTCCTTTGTAATTGGCTAATAAGTGTGTTGAACTCATAATTGCAGTGGGTAACTTTTTCTCAAGAGCCATCAGTTATCCCTTCTGTAAGCTTCAACAATGGAAATAGCATGGAACGGTGGAGAATGAATTCTTCATTAATACTCCCTAGATAGCATGCATTAGCATATTTGGTGACATTAGTGTCTGAAGCAATCTGCAGGAGCTAAAGTTTAAGCACTGTTTTGGTTGTGTAGTCGTTAGAGTTGTGATTTAAGGATACAAAAATTATGTCACTTTCCCTGAATTACAATGGTACCTGCCTGTCACATCTTGTAGCTGTGAATGTAAAAATATATCTTCTTCTTTCATGGCAGCTTCAGGAGATTTAACACAAACTTGCTATTGTATTGAACTGCCACATATTTACGTAATGCAAATACCTGTATTTCCTGAAAGTCATCCAGTCATTTGAGTGAGTTTGGAGGACAACATGGGAAATTGCAAGTTAACTTGATCCCTAATGCTTCCTTATTTTAGCAGAAAGCTCATTCAAGTTTTTGGTATGGGAACTAAGACCTGACTCACCTGCTCAGTACAAGTGTGGCTGTCAGATTGATGTCGATATCTTGTGGTAACCGAGAAGCAATCAAAATATTTTGTGTCTCCTGTGACTTTGACTCCAGCAACAAATAACTGGTAACTGAATGCGTGCACACAACCTCTGTTTTCCATCTTTCCCAACCATATTAGTTTACATATTGTGTCTGCCTTTGTGACCTCCTGTCAGACAGGAACTACAACAAAGTCAGCTGTCCTTGAATTGGTCAACTGGATAACAGAAATAAATAAATATTTTCAAATTATTTACCGTGAAGAATGAAGGCCATGATTTAGAAAAGCTTTAGTTTTAATCTATATACAGATCTACTGAGGGCCATTGATAATTCTTTTGGACATTGAATTGCTGAATTATGTCTTGTCCATTTGTAGTTGGTGGAGAAGCAACAATGTATGGCCATAGTAACACACAATATAGGAAATAAATCACATTGTGGTCTAAAAGTGGTGTTGAGATCCTTGCTTGCATTTTATTAAGGGTCTCAAACTTACCTCCAGTGAGAATTTTGACCACCAAAATCAATTTCACAATCACTTTTGATGATAACTGCATTTTAGCTTTTAGCAGATTTCATTGAACTCATGTTCTTTAGATTGTTAGCCCAGGCTTTTCAAAATGATTAATCCAATATTTTATAACCTTTGTTCAGTGCATACAGGATAATGAAAAGTCTGGCAATATTTACTTTCATGTTTTTAAATGAGCAGACAGACTAACACTCTTCTGATGGTATTTATAGCATGCTAACACAGTTACGGAATTCTATTTCAAAAAATTCATTTCTTATGTACTTTTCATTAGCTCTTGTTTTATCAGTAGTATCCTGTGCAGCAGCTCAAAGTTTGTGAGCAATCACACATACCAAGATGTTCACAGTGAATATTTTTGAATGTTAGAGCAATGTGTATTGTGCATGAATTAGTGTACAACTTTACTGACTTTTATTTTTCCATTAGGGAAGAATTTTAATATGTGATTGTTCAATGCAATAGCAAGTCTGTGTCAAATCCTCTTGAAGTGGCTATAAAAGAAAAAGATATATGTATAGGCAGCCAAAGAGATTTCAATGCAATGCAATATGCGAGCAGGAGATGGAAATTCTAATTCTGGTGCTCTTTATACCCTTGAGGCAAAGCTGATTTCTAGACTTTCAGTTTATTTCTCAACAAACACCTGCTATAACTTAATTCACAGAACATCAAAACATATACATTGCAGTTGAAAATCAGTTTAACTCAAAGTGGAGCGGTTTCATGCTTATGTCGTGTATTAGTATCCATAAATTCTTTCTGGCATTTTTTTCTATGCTCCAGCATCATTCTCTGGCGTGATAACATCATTGTTAGTGCAAAATTCAAAAAATATGTGAATGGCCTGAGATCTCACAGGTCAGCAAAGCGAGATTTCCTAGTTATGCATTGAATAACCAAGTTTTAGAAATTCAGTATTCTCTGAAACCTGGCTATTGAAGAAACAAAATTTAAACTGTCTCCACCAATGTTAAACATAACCTCATAGTAGTATCAGGGCTGCTCAGAGTCACAGGTCAAGGTTAGAGTCACATTAACTTTCCTGGTATGTCAGCACCATCATTAAAGAGGTTGCCCAAACTCCAATCTGGAAGGTGGAATATTTCCTTTACTATCTCTTCATTACCCAGGGATGGCTAGTGAGGGCACAGATATTTACACTTCCTCCCTTACCACCATTCAGGGCCCCAAACAGTCCTTCCAGGTGAGGCAACACTTCACCTGTCAGTTGACTGGGGTGATATACTGCGTCCGGTGCTCCCGATGTGGCCTTTTATATATTGGCGAGACCTGACGCAGACTGGGAGACCGCTTTGCTGAACATCTACGCTCTGTCCGCCAGAGAAAGCAGGATCTCCCAGTGGCCACACATTTTAATTCCACATCCCATTCCCATTCTGACATGTCTATCCACGGCCTCCTCTACTGTAAAGATGAAGCCACGCTCAGGTTGGAGGAACAGCACCTTGTATTCCGTCTGGGTAGCCTCCAACCTGATGGCATGAACATCGACTTCTCTAACTTCAGCTAGGCCCCACATCCCCCTCGTACCCCATCTGTTACTTATTTTTATGCACACATTCTTTCTCTCACTGTCCTTTTTCTCCCTCTGTCCCTCTGAATATACCTCTTGCCCATCCTCTGGGTCCCCCCCCCCCCCCCGTCTTTCTTCCTGGACCTCCTGTCCCATGATCCTCTCGTATCCCCTTTTGCCAATCACCTGTCCAGCTCTTGGCTCTATCCCTCCCCCTCCTGTCTTCTCCTATCTTTTTGGATCTCCCCCTCCCCCTCCAACTTTCAAATCCCTTACTCACTCTTCCTTCAGTTAGTCCTGACGAAGGGTCTCGGCCGGAAACGTCGACTGCACCTCTTCCTACAGATGCTGCCTGGCCTGCTGCGTTCATCAGCAACTTTGATGTGTGTTGCTTGAATTTCCAGCATCTGCAGAATTCCTGTTGTTTGCACAGATATTTATCTGCATTGCAGGCTTCTCTAAAGTACAGGCATTCAAAGATTACATTCATGGTCTAACAATAGAAACCATAGAAACTACAGCACAGAAACAGGCCTTTTGGCCCTTCTTGGCTGTGCCGAACCATTTTCTGCCTAGTCCCACTGACCTGCACACGGACCATATCCCTCCATACATCTCCCATCCATGTATCTGTCCAATTTATTCTTAAATGTTAAAAAAGAACCCGCATTTACCACCTTGTCTGGCAGCTCATTCCATACTCCCATCACTCTCTGTGTGAAGAAGCCCCCTCTAATGTTCCCTTCAAACTTTTCCCCCCTCACCCTTAACCCATGTCCTCTGGTTTTTTTCTCCCCTTGCCTCAGTGGAAAAAGCCTGCTTGCATTCACTCTATCTATACCCATCATAATTTTATATACCTCTATCAAATCTCCCCTCATTCTTCTACGCTCCAGGGAATAAAGTCCTAACCTATTCAACCTTTCTCTGTAACTGAGTTTCTCAAGTCCCGGCAACATCCTTGTAAACCTTCTCTGCACTCTTTCAACCTTATTAATATCCTTCCTGTAATTTGGTGACCAAAACTGAACACAATACTCCAGATTTGGCCTCACCAATGCCTTATACAACCTCATCATAACATTCCGGCTCTTATACTCAATACTTTGATTAATAAGGGCCAATGTACCAAAAGCTCTCTTTACAACCCTATCTACCTGTGATGCTACTTCTAGGGAATTCTGTATCTGTATTCCCAGATCCCTCTGTTCCACTGCACTCCTGACAATCTCCCTGACAATCTCCTGCCAAGGGCAGTTGGCTGCAGCATAACAGATGGGGTACATGCACCTGCTGAAACTGTTCTTCAGTTATTATTGACAATATTCCTGCGGGTTGGCCAACCGGTGGGGGTGGGGGGGGGCGGGGTTGCCAACAGACAAGAGTAGCAGTCAAATATGTTGTGTTTACCCCGAGAAAGACTATCATGACCATGAAGCCTTGCGCGGGCACCTGTGTGCTCATGAGTGACATGTATGTGCCGATTTTTTTCTACAAATCGTTTTTGGCAATTCTGCTCAGTGAAACTACACTGTACATACATTATTTCTACTTTATATAGGCTGTGTATTTATCATATCATTCCTGATTTTACTATATGCTAGAGTTATTTTAGGTTTTATGTGTTATTTGGTATGATTTGGTAGGTTATTTTTTGGGTCTGGGAATGCTCAAAAATTTTTCCCATATAAATTAATGGTAATTGCTTCTTTGCTTTACTTCATTTCAGCACATAAGGTTTCATAGGAACGCTCTACCTCAGCGGGGAAAATACGGGACAAGGGCGGTCCCATATGGGACAAACCAATTTAGCTCAATGTACTGGATGTCCCGGCTAATACGGGACAGTTGGCAACCCTGGTGGGGGGATGTTAAACATGACTGGAGTATAGGTGATAAGTCAACTATAAGTCACTTATAAGTGGCTAATGCACTCAATTTCATTTCTAAAAGGGTTTATCTAACAAATTCAATATTAAAAACACAGCGCATATTTTCCTCGCATGAATATAGTGGTAAGTCAATTATAAGTCACTTATAAGTCAATAGCATCATAACATTTTAAGTAACGTTTGGATATTAAACACACAGCACATATTTTCCTCATAGGAACACATAAAATCATTGCAACACACTAATATTGCTGAATCAGTGGGAGCCCTGGGCTTGTTTCCCTGCAATGAGACGGTGCCATCAAGGGGTGATGGGAGACAGCGATACTCGAAGGGGGTTCCTTACCTCCAGTCTATTTCACAATTTAGTTTTCGTTGCATTCATTGCAGAAAAGCCCGCTTCACAGAGATATGTTGGAAATGGAAGCAACTTTTTCAGTGCTTTCGTGGCTATCTCAGGATATTTAGCCTTGACTTTGGTCCAGAATGCTGGCAGAGATGTTATGTCAAACATACTTTTCAGCCCACCATCATTTGCAAGCTCGAGGAGTTGATCTTCTTCCGGCGATGACATGGATGACACGCGGGTAATGACCTCGCTTGCGTTCAAATTCAACAGTGGGCGAGACAGGGAATGAGGAAAGGTGCAGCTGACTCATATCGCCAAATCATATTGTTTCCTTGCGGCCTGGTAGCGCATGCTTTGCAGCCCGGTAGTTGGGGACCACTGATCTAAAGAATGTTCTCTGTTTGTGCATGAGGCCATGACTATTGGTTAGTTCCAGAAAATTGTCATTCCTTTTTGTATAAAATTTGAGCAAGGTTTTTCTAACTTGATTGAGCTTTTTAAAGGAGATGGTGAAAGTAATTGATGAAGATAGAACAGTGGTTGTTATCTACATTAAAGTCTTTGACAAGTAGGATGGCAGAGACTGTAGGATCATCCAGAAGATTGAGATGCTTGGGATCCATGGTGACTTAACAGTTTGGATTCGGAATTAATTTACCCATAGAACATGGAGGGGTAATGTTTGATTGATGGACGTCTGTGACTAATGGGCTTCTGCCAGCATCCACAGAGGTCAGTGTTGACTCAGGTCCAAGTCTAAGCTTCTTGAAAATAAATGCACAGGTTGATAGGGTGGTAAAGAAAGCATATTGCATGCTTCTAAATATTTTGTAGTCACTGTCTTTTTTAATTGCTTACATGTTGACAATTTTTGTGTTCAGTATAAAATTTGTCCCTCAGAATAATAAATATCACCTTTCTATATTGCCACTTGATGCACTCCCACACACATGTCAACTCACTGTGGGATGGTCTGTACACTGGTCAAATTTTGTTACTTCCTTCAGTGCCTTTTACAGGGTCTCTTTTCAACATTGGACCAAAATGTCTAGAAAATCCTCATCGTCCACATATATCGTGTTTTCATTTCCGGTATCAGACCTCTGTAACACAACATCCGTGCAGGAGCCATACTAAGAACTCCTTTACATCATTTTACAGTCATACTGTGAGAAAAGGTCTGTCCATCTTTATATCCTTGATAATGCCAGGGTTCCATGCATTGCTGATTTAAGCTAGACAGGGTAAAGGATTTACTTGATTTTAAAAAAGAAGCTAACTGGTGGAAGATTTTGATCTTAAACATGTTTCCACACTTGTTCTCAGTTTGACTCTCATTAGTTATCAAGAACATAAGACATGGCAGCAGAATTAGGTCATTAAGCGCATTGAGACTACTCTGCCATTCCCTCATGGCTGATTTAATAACCCTCTCAACCCCATTCTCCTGCCCTCTTCCAGTAATCTTTAATGCCCTTACTAATCAAGGACCTATGTGTGGTCCCAGTACCCAAGAAGGGTCAACCAAAAGTCTTGAATGACAACCATCCAGTGGCCCTGACCTCACACATCATCAAGGTCCTCGGGAGGCTGGTCCTGGCTCACCTCTGACCCCTGGTCAGATCAGCCCTTGATTCCCTGCAGTTTGTCTACCAGGAGTACACTGCAGTCGACGATGCTGTCATCTACTTGCTGAACAGAGCCTACTCCCATTTGGATAAACAGGGCAGCACTGTGAGGATCATGTTTTTTAATTTCTCGACTGCCTTCTATATCATACTGCTCTCATTGCTCAGGGAAACGGTCTGTTCAATGCAGACTGGCACTTCCACTGTAACCTGGATAATGGACTACCTGACTGTCAGACCACAGTTTGTGCAGCTTCAGAGCTGTGTGTCAGACATGGCTATAAGCAGTACTGGGGCCCCATAGGGGACTGCATTGTCTCCCTTCCTGTTTACCCTGTATACCTCAGACTTTAGATACAACACTGAGTCATGTCATCTGCAGAAATTCTCTGATGACTCAGCAATAGTTAGGTGTATGAAGGGAGGACGGGAGGATGAATACAGGGCCCTGGTGGAGGACTGTCACAACCACGGATTTGGCAGCACAGTAGATATGGCAATTGTGCTTATGAATTTGCACGTGTCAGCTAGTTATTATTTAATCATGATAGTACTTAACTCCATACTTGTCGTCGTAGTGCTTTTCGAGACTTCGACAGAGCATAGCAACATTTCGCTGCTGTTCTGCATTCGGCCTTCCCTGAGATATTGGACTTTCAAGTCAACTGACTCTGAAGACTGGCAGTATTGGTTTAATGTTTAGATGTTCTTTTCAGCTGCAGTGTAGGCTTCGTTTCCCTTTTGAGAGTTTCAATTAACGGCCCTGTTTGGCCTTGCATTTATTGTTTTACTTTCCCTTTAACACTGTCCGTATTAAAGTCTGTGAATATCGACCTGCTTCAGTGTCTCTCACTCCGCACTTGGGCCATATCCGAACCTGGTAACAGCAAGTCTCGACCAACAAAGACGGATGCAGCGGGGAGACAGCAGCTGACCTTGGCCGTGAGATTTATTGGTCAGATAGGAGACAAGCTACAGGCAATGGCATCTGTTCTCAGTGAAGTTACGGAGGCAATGAGGCAGATAACTTCGTGCCGACAAGCCCAGTCTCACTTGGAGGAACAGATATCGTCCCTAGCCACAACTGTTCAACAGCTCACCACAGACAACCGGACTCAGGTGTCTGTGATTTCCACACTCACGGCCACATTTCACGAATTTACTGTGAACAGTCAGTATCAGCTGACAGCCATTAACGTTCTCACCAGCTCAATTCAGCAGCTTCAGGCCGCCTCAGTCCCACTCCCAGCATCTCGCAGGTCCTCCTTTTCTGCTGCCCGGACAATCTCTGCTACTAACGCTCCCGCTCCTGCGCCCGGACCAGATCCGACTCGCACGACCATTCAGGAACCGAGTATTCCACCACCAGGCAGATATTCTGGTGGTCCCGATGGTTGCAGGAATTTTATTAGCCAATGTGAGCTGACATTCCAAGCCCAGACTGGTCATTTTGGTAATGATGCACAAAAATTAGCGTACATGGTCAATCTTCTTGACGGACCTCCACTCAGCCAGTTCAACGCTTTACGGGAGCAAGGATACCCCGCAGTCCAATCGTTCTGACATTTCGTGGCGGAGTTAAGGAGGGTTTTTGATCTTCCAGTATGGGGTCAGGAGGCTGCCCACTGACTCTTGGACCTGCGCCAAGGCAGAGGAATGGTGAGAGCCTATGCAGTTAAATTCCGTACCCTTGCAGTAGACACGGGATGGAATGAGAGATCTCTCATCACTGCCTTCCAGCGTGGACTGAACGCAGGGGTTCGGCATAAGATTGCTGTCATCACTGTCCGGGACAAGCAGAATAGTTTGGATGACCTGATTAGTCTGGCTTTTCGAGTTGTTGACCAGAGTGGCGCAGCGGAAGAATGTTTCAAACTTCCTATGTGCCGCCAGATCGCTGTCTTTCCTTGCCCTCTCCCCCCCTCACCTGATCACCACCTTTCCTCACCCTGTCCCCCTCCTCCCCCTCCCTCACCACCCAGCACCTAATCCACAGAGGAGCCTATGCAAGTGGGGTGCATGTGCCTGTCTCAGGAGGAATGAGAGCGGCGCCGGAGAACAGGTTCCTGCCTCTACTGTGGTGATCCAGGACACTTCCGGGCAGCATGTTCCAAATGTCCAGTACAAGAGAATACCTGTCAGCAGGGAGGGGAGTCCTGATGGGTCGGTTCTCTCTTCAATCAGCTTTCCTTAATTCTGTAATGCTCGCAGCTTCCTTGTCGTGGAGATCTCAGACCCATGAACTTAAGGCGTTTATTGACTCTGGTGCAGCAGGGAATCTTGTGGACATCTCTCTCACTCAAAGATGGGGAGTGCCAACGCAGGAATTAAGAGAAAAGATCAACGTCAAGGCGCTGGATGGTCGACCACTGAGAACCAGCCAGATCCACCTTTCCACCCAGCCCCTCCAACTGGTACTGGAAGGCAACCGCCATGAAGAAATATCTTTCTACCTGGTTAATTCACCTGAACTGCCACTGGTACTTGGTCTCCCCTGGTTATACCGACATAACCCATGGATCGATCGGTCTCTGAGGTACTCCAAGAGTGGGGACCGACATGCCTGTCTACCTGTCTGGGTCCAGCTCAAGCTCCATTCCATGAATCCCCTCCTGTGTCAGCTAAGAATGTGGACCTATCTGGAATTCTGGCTGAATATGAGGATTTCCTTGAGGTTTTCAGTAAAAGAAAGGCCACCACCCTGCCCCCACACCGGCCATACGACTGTGCCATAGACCTCCTACCTGGCACTACTCCTCCCTGGGGCCGGCTCTTTTCCCTTTCTCATCCTGAAACGGTGGCCATGGAGGAATACATCAAGAAGACATTGAGCATGGGGCTTATCCGTCCATCAACCTCACCAGCAGGAGCAGCTTCTTTTTTGTGAGCAAGAAAGATGGCAAGCTCCATCCCTGCATCGATTATCGGCCCCTGAACAATATGACTGTGAAGAACCGCTACCCTCTTCCCTTGCTGGCGTCTGCGTTTGAACATCTCCAGGGAGCAACACTATCTTCCAAAATTGATCTGCGTAATGCTTACAATCTGATTCGCATAAGAGAAGGGGATGAGTGGAAAATGGCTTTCAGCACCTCTAATGGCCACTATGAATACCTAGTTATGCCTTTTGGTCTGGCCAGTGCCCCCGCTGTATTCCAGGCCTTGGTTAACAATGTGCTCAGGGACATGTTGAACCCGTTTGTGTTTGTGTATTTACATGACATCCTTATCCATTCCTGCTCTCATCAGGAGCACGTCCAGCATGTCCGGAAAGTACTCAGAATTCTTCTTGAAAGTAACCTGTAGGCCAAGCCGGAAAAATGTGAATTCCATAAAAACCAGGTGTAGTTTTTTGGCTATTTACTTACCCCATCCAGTGTTCAAATGGACCCTAGTAAAGTTCAGGCAGTTGCAGAGTGCCCAAACCCTCTACAGTCAAACAGGTACGGCACTTCATGGGGTTTGCGAACTTTTATCGCCACATCATCTGGAATTTCAGCTCTATTGCAGCTCCAATTAATGCACTCACCAAGAAGACCTCTGCAGGATTCCATTCGACGGATGATGCGGACCAAGCATTTTCTGAGCTAAAGTGACGTTTTACCACCGCCTCGCTGCTGCAATACCCAGACCCATCTCAGCCATTCATTGTCGAGGTGGATGTATCTGATGTAGGCATTGGAGCTGTCCTCTCTCAGCGCTCATCTGCGGATAGCCGGCTGCACCCTTGTGCCTTTCCTTCCCGTCGCTCGACTCCAGCCGAGAGGAATTACAACTTTGGGAACCGGGAGCTTCTGGCTGTCATGGAGGCCCTGGAGGAATGGCAGCACTAGCTGGAGGGGGCAGAGCATCCATTCTTGGTCTGGACAGATCACAAGAACCTCTCCTACATTCAAGATGCAAAGAGACTCAACTCTTGTCAAGCCTGGTGGGTTTTCTTCTTCACACGGTTCAATTTCGTCCTCACTTACCGTTCCGGCAGCAAGAATACAAAGGCTGACGCTTTCTCCGGGCAGTTCAACAGATCTGAGGGCAATGCCGATCCATAGCCCATTGTTCCTCGCTTGTGTATCGCTGCTCCGGTGATCTGGAGAATAGAGGCAGAGGTGAGGGCCACCCAACAATCCAGGCCCAGTTGGGTTTCCTCCTAACCAGCTGTTTGTCCCTGCTGTGGTGCATTCCGAAGTGTTGGAATGGGGTCACTCCTCCCGTCTGGCTGGACATCCGGGAATTCAATGGACTCCAGAGTTTATAAACAGACAATTTTGGTAGCCATCTATGTACCACGATATCCACGACTTTGTATCTGCCTGTCCCACCTGTGCTCGGAACAAGATATCACACCACCGTCCTGCGGGTCTGTTATGTCCACTGCCTGTGCCCCACTGCCCTAGGTCCCACCTCTCAGTAGATTTCATCACCGGTCTGCCCCTTCTAATGGAAACACCACCATTTTGGTCGTTGTGGATCGATTTTCCAAGGCTGCCCACTTCATTGCCCTCGCCAAATTGCCACTCATGGTTCAACATGTGCTCAGGCTTCATGGCTTTCCTCAAGACATTGTGTCTGATCGGGGACCACTTCCTGCTTTCGGTCAGCTTTCTGCTCTCTTATAGGAGCCATGGCCAGCCTCTCATGTGGCTTCCACCCCCAATCTAATGGCCAGACTGAGAGAGCGAACCAGAAGTTGGAGACCACCCTGCGCTGACTTGCCTCTTCCAACCCCATGTCCAATTGGTTTGGGCAGAGATCACCCACAATAATCTCCAGTTGTCCTCCACCAGTACGTCTCCCTTTGAATGCCAGAAGGGAATCCAGCCCCGATCTTCCCCGATCAGGAGATCAACATAGGAGTTCCTGCGGCAGAACAGCTGATCCAGCGCTACAAGTGCACTTGGAGAGGAGCCAGGGCTTCTCTGCTGCGTGCCCAGAGACAACATTCCCCGCAGGCTGATCGGCTCCATTGACAGGTAAGGCCATTTAAGCCAGGAGAGCAGGTCTGGTTGGCATCAAGGGATCTTCCCTTGAAAGTTGAGAACCGGAAATTGGCACTGCGCTACATGGGACCGTTTGTAGTGGAAAAGGCTGCCCACAAGGTGTCCTATAGATTGCATCAACCAGTATCACTGAAGATCCACCCAGTATTCCATGTTCCCCAGCTCAAGCCAGTTACTACCTCTCCCTTGACCCCAGTCACCCCACCTCCCCCTCCTCCCCCTTCTCCCCGCCTGGTAGATGTTCCTTTGTCTATACTGTGCAGCGCCTCCCGGCGTCTCGCCAGGTACGTGGTAAGGTCCAGTACATTGTGGACTGGGAAGGGTATGGCTCAGAAGAACATATTTGGATCCCGGCAAAGGACATCTTGGGCAAGTCGCTGATCCAGGACTTTCAGGTCTGTGGCGCCTAGAGAGGGCTGTCCTGTCATAACCACGGATTCGGCAGTGCAGTCGATATGGCAATTGCGTTTATGAATTTGAATGTGTCAGCTAATTATTATTTAATCGTGATAGTATTTAACTCCATACTTGTCATTGTAGTGGCTGTCGAGACTTGGACAAAGCAAAGCAACCCTTCACTGCGGTTTTGCATTCAGCCTTCCCTGAGAAATTAGGCTTTTGAGTCAACTGACTCTGAAGACTGGCAGTATTTGTTTAATGTTTAGATGTTCTTTTCAGCCGCAGTGTAAGCTTCGTTTTCCTTTTGAGAGTTTTAGTTAACGGCCCTGTTTGGCCTAGCATTTATTGTTTAATTTTCCCTTTAACACTGTTTATATTAAGGTCTGTGAGTATCAACCTGCTTCAGTGTCTCTCACTCCGCACTTGGGCCATATCCGAACCTGGTAACAAGGACTGTCAAGTGGTGCAAGCTGAATCATCTGCAGCTCAACATTAGTAAGACAAAGGAGATGGTGATGGACTCTAGGAAGACTAAACCTGCACTGCTCCCTGTTACTATTGATGGTGAGGATGTGGATTTGGTGAAGATCTGCAAGTACCTGGGAATACACCTGGACGATAGACCAGTGGAGCACCAACACAGAGACTGTGTACAAGAAAGGCCAGAGTCACCTCTACTTCCTGAGGAGACTGAGGTCCTTTGGAGTCTGCAGACCTCTCCTTCACATGTTCTACCAGTCTGTTGTCGCCAGTACAATCTTCTAAGCGGTGGTGTGCTGGGGCAATGGCATCAACACGGGTGAGGCCAACAGGCTCAATAAACTGATTAGAAAGTCTGGCTGTTTTACAGGAGCCAAACTGGACACACTGGAGGCTGTGGTAGAACAAAGGACCCTACGGAAAATCCTGGCAATTCTGGGCAATATTTCTCACCATCTGCATGTCACCTGAGGAGCACTTTTATTAATAGACTAAGACAACTGCGCTGCTCCAAAGAGTGCTAAATAATGTCATTCTTACCCTTGGCCATCATCTGTAATGAGTCAACCTACAGACGGGGAAATGATGACCTCCTCCTGTCAGACTGTTTGAAGTAACTTATTTTTTATTCTTTATTACTTCTCTTCTAATATTGTATATTTGTACATCTGTGCACTTGTAATGCTACTATGACACTGTAATTTCCTTTGGGATCAATAAAGTATCTCTCTATCTATCAACGTCCACTTAAAATATAGCCAGTGATTGGGCCTCCACAGCTGTCTGGGGCAATGAATTTTACAGGTTCACCACACTCTGGGTAGAGGAATTCCTCCTCATCTCCATTCCAAAGGGATATCCTTCTATGCTGAGACTGTGCACTTGGGTCTAGACTCCTCCACTGTGGGAAATATCCTCTTCACATCCACTATCTCACGGCCTTTAAATATTCGATAGGTGTCAATGAGATCCCTCCTTTAAACTTTATCTGTTTGCAATGCCACTTTTTGTGGGATGGACTCTGTCCCTCATAGGCTGGAAGAACAGTCCCCCTTTCTGTTGGTGTTTCCAGTTGCCACTGAAATTGCTTTTGCTGGTTTCCTCAGCTTGGGTGTTGAAATATGACTTTATTTTGACCAGCTGAAACACTGGCGTACATGTAGTGAGTCAATTATGTAAGTAATTGAAGTTGCAGAACCTGGGCCTCTGTACCTCCCTCTGCAATTGGATCCTTGACTTCCTAACTGGAAGACCACAGTCTGTGCAGATTGGTGATAACATATCCTCCTCGCTGACAATCAACACTGGCGCACCTCAGGGGTGTGTGCTTAGCCCACTGCTCTACCCTCTGTATGCACATGACTGTGTGGCTAGGCATAGCTCAGATACCATATACGAATTTGCTGACGATGCATCCATTGTTGGTAGAATCTCAGGTGGTGATGAGAGGGCGTACAGGAGTGAGATATGCCAACTAGTGGAGTGGTGCTGCAGCAACAACCTGGCACTCAACGTCAGTAAGACGAAAGAGCTGATTGTGGACTTCAGGAAGGGTAAGACGAAGGAACACATACCAAACCTCATAGAGGGATCAGAAGTGGAGAGGATGAGCAGTTTCAAGTTCCTGGGTGTCAAGATCTCTGAGGATCTAACCTGGTCCCAACACATTGATGTAGTCATAAAGAAAGCAAGACAGCGGCTATACTTTATTAGGAGTTTGAAGAGATTTGGCATTCAACAAGTACACTCAAAAACTTCTATAGATGTTCCGTGGAGAGCGTTCTGACAGACTGCATCACTGTCTGGTATGGAGCGGCTACTGCACAGGACCGAAAGAAGCTGCAGAAGTTTGTAAATCTAATCAGCTCCATCTTGGGCACTAGTCTACAAAGTACCCAGGACATCTTTAGGGAGCAGTGTCTCAGAAAGGCAGCGTCCATTATTAAGGACCTCCGGCACCCAGGGCATGCCCTTTTCTCACTGTTACCATCAGGTAGGAGGTACAGAAGCCTGAAGGCACACACTCAGTGATTCAGGTGCAGCTTCTTCCCCTCTACTATCCGATTCCTAAATCATAAACTAATAAGAGACTAAAATTGCAATCCCATCCCATGATATATTCTTTAACAAATTAGTATAGTCAATATTTGTCTCACCCTATTTATAGTTCTTTATTTCCAACTTACAGGCTTCTGTTATTTTTCTAGCTTTGGATTGAAGTATTTTCCAAGTTTCTACACAACAGCTCTAAACAAGACATCTTTTGCCTTGTGGTTTGAGAAGATATGTCAGCATGCCATATTCCTCCAACCTAATCTTTCTCTGAAGTATTGCTTCTTAACACTGGCATATCACATCATTTTTTGGCTGTCACAACATCACATTCTCCTTCAGCCTGCAGGATATTGATTGCTTTAAGGAATCCGTCCATTCATTTGATTTATGAGCTGAATAGTTCTCCAGCTCAGTCACATACGTTGAGGCTCCTGCTTCAGCCTGTCAGGGCAGACATGTTGTTCTCCTCCCATTCCACACAACATAGTTAAATTTGATGAATGCAATAATCCAGTGATAAGTCAGTTGCTTTGCCACTGAGGCTTATTGTATTACTAAACTCAGAAACCTCAGGAGAATTACATTCCATGTGAATGCTTCCTGGAAAATACAGTGAAAAAATGAACTTTGGTGCTGCCAACTCACCCTCAACTTTCCGAGCCAGAGTCACTAATGCAGTTCAACCCCAAGAACAACCCATCTGTACTGCCGCAAATCTGTAATGTTTTCATGAATGCATTGAGACAAAGCATCTACTATAAAGCTGAAGAGTCAGTAATGTGCATGGGGGGGGAGGGTTGAATTGAAAAAAAAATCTGTATTCTAACTTTCCAGCATTTATTGTTTTTTTCACATTCTGTGGCTATTTTGCACAAAATCAGCAAGAGCAGATTTTTATTCCATATCTTAGATATTTTGGTAGTGACTTGGGAATTTCATAAGGGCAGAATTCCATCACTCAAGCTGCTATAAAATGGGGTATACTGTGCTTAATATCTCAATATGTAAGTAGCTCAAGCTGCTGATACAGTCTGACTGTGACAATGAGATATTGTTTAAAAACCAGGTGCAACATATGGCTGTGTAACAATGAAGCACCAGGATGCACACAACATACCTCTGTTCAGAGATACACATGTAGTACTTAGCCCAGGTTTCCTTGCCTTCACTGAACTTCATAAAGAGTCCAGTACAGAGTTCAGCCTGCTGCCCTGCAAGAAAACACTGACAACAATTTGTGGGTTTCTATATTTGCATATACATGCACAGAAGTCTCAAAACCTGCATTGCTTAAGGAGCAATCATTGCAGCAAATGCTATCAGATCTACCACAAATCCCCTAGAACGTATTGGCCTATCATATTTTTTAAATAATCTGGTATAAAGAGTTTTTGTCATTTCTAACTCTGACTTTTACAAATCATCAATCCTGTAAGAAATAGTTCTGATTTGAGGCTTTTAGTTACACAGTTTTACATGTAAGTAAATGATATTAACTATCAATGATTTTGGACCCCATGGCAATAGGAGATCTTGAAATAACATGGCTCCCAGATGTTTTAAGTCCCACTTGGTCTTGGGCCTATGTTTAAAGTGGGATGTTCAATCATCAGTCTATAAAATGTGGCCATTTACTCATGATTATACATTCCTCTTCATGACTAAAGTTCATTTTTATTTCTTCATATTTGTCAGCATTGGATTTTAATTCTGAAAGAGGAAAATTAAGAACCGCTGAAAATATGAATGAAGCTTTCTTTATTTTTTTCAGTGGAGCTATTATACTATTTTGTTGTTAATTGGTTTCTTTGTGTACTTCGGGTAAATAACTTAACTCCTATACTACTGATTATTGATTTTAAATGCAGGTTGGGTTGTCAGTCATTACATAATTTTATCTGCAAAAACACGTATTTACCTAGCATCATGTGGGGATTCTGAGAAGCACCTCAAGGCATTTTGAACTTAGTTTATGAGAGGGGTCTAGGGATTTTCTTTGGATTGATCTTGTGTGCACTAAATCTGTATAATGAGGCATCAGAAGCAAATGTCTTGAATAAATATATAAATCACACAACTGCCGGGTTTCAAGCACCATATTTTGCAATCTAGTCTTCAGCCTTGCAATGTTAACCTACATGTTTTACAGTAGGCAAGCTCTCTTCTGACCAATATGATTGCATGCTGGAATTGTTATTGAATATTAATTCCAGAGCTTTTTGATTATTTTTGTCTGTTAATAGCTTCTGTTACTCTGTGCAGTTTTTGCCACTATTTCACACATTCTTCAAAAGGTTAGGACAGAAGGGTGCAGGCTGATTGCTGGAGCACAAGGATAATTCCTACGCCCACTAGTTTAGAGATGGGTGTTAAAATAATAAGATGCATATAACAGCATGAGCTCTGGCTGATCAGTGTCTTGGTAAACTAAAACAATACTTCCACGTTCTGGACTGTTGCAGAAGAGCAGTATTACAGGTACTTCTGCAGTACTGTTTTGATTTTGGAATTCCGCCCTTACAGAATTTACAAATCACTATCCAAAAGTTTGAGATATAGAATAATGCTTGCTATAATGAAAGCTACTGTAAGTGAAAAGAATAAATAAATGGGCACAATTTTCTTTGCTACTTGTATTTCTTGAAGGCATGTTTTCCTGTTAGGCAACATCATGATACAGATACTTTCCATGAAGCAAAAAGCACCCCCAAAATACCAAGCTTCTACTTCTACTCTTGGGCAGGCTATTTCAGACTTCACCCATTGAATAAACTTTGACAGATGGCAACCCCTGGACTTAGGTTTTGTTGGCTGTTCAGTTTGTTAAGGACTTTGAATACATTTGAATGCTATGACTCAAAAGCAAAACTGAAAGTTTAACGATTCAATTTAAAATTATTAAAATAAAAAACAAAAAAAGACAGAAGAGTTACAAACAATTAAAATCTTTAACTAATCCCTAATAATCAAGAAGTGTAAATTAACCCTGGGATAATTACTGGGAAATTACAGTAAAGTTTGTGCTATACTTGCAGAATCAGTGAGACGTAGATCAGTACAAAGTCAACAAAATTCACACATAACTCTGGACTCCAAACAGAAATCCCCAGCAAGTTCTGCCTCCAAATTTTCAATGAAGCTAATGCCACTTTGAAGGATTTTTGGCTGAATCGCTCCCACTCCTTGACAAGACCAAGTGCGGATACTCTGAGAGTTTTTCAAAAGAGTGACCCACTTCCTCTTTCTGATTTGTAAACCAGAGGAAATGACAGCAACCAGAATTAAGGCAGCAACCATTCTTAATGCTGAAATTTTCAGCTGACTTATGAATCATGGTAATAAGACCAGAATATATAGGAGCTACTTAGCACATCAGGTCTGCTCCGTCACTTCATCATGGCTGATCCATTTTCCACTCAGTGCCAATTTCCTGCCTTCTCCCAGAATCCCTTCTTGTCCTAACTAATCAAGGATCTATTAAACTCTGCCTTTAATATGCCCTTAAACATGGCCTCCACAGCCACCTGTGGCAACAAGTTTCACAGAATCACCACTGGCCTCCACAGCCACCTGTGGCAACAAGTTTCACAATCACCACTCTCTAGCCAAAAAAAAATTCCTCCTCATCTCCATTCTAAATGGATGCCCCTCTATTCGAAAGCTGAGTCCTCTGATCTGAGATTCCCCCACCATAAGAAACATCCTGTACACTCTGTTGAGGCCTTTCATCATTCAATAAGTTTCAATGACATCCCACCTCATTCTTCTGAATTCCTGTGAGTAGAGCTATCAAACACCACTCATTCCAATCCGGGAAGCATTTTTGTGTGTCTTCTTTGAAGCCTCTCCAAAGTCAGCACATCCATTCTTAGATAAGGGGCCCATGTATGCTCACAATACTTCGTGAGGCCAAACAAGTGCCTTATAAAACCTCAATATTATGTCTTTGCTTTTATATTCTAGCCCTCTCGAAATGAATGCTAACGTTGCATTTGCCTTCCTAACCACAGACTCAACCTGCAAACAAATCTTTAGGGAACCCTGCACAAGGACTTTCAAGTCCCTTTACACCTCAGATTTTTTAATTTTCTTACCATTTAGAAAATAGTCCACATTTTTATTTCTTCTATCGAAGCGCATGACTATACCTCTCCCGACTGTGTATCCCATCTGCCATTTCTTTGTCCATTCTCTTAATCTGTCAAAGTCCTTCTGTAGCTTCTCTACTTCTTCAGCATTACCTCACCCTCCACCTATCTTCATATTATCTGCAAATTTGGCCAAAAAGCCATGAATTCCATCATCCAAATCATTAACATGTAATGTAAAAAGAATTGATCCCAACACAGACCACTGTGGATCACCATTAATCACCTGCAGCCAACCAGAAAAGACTCAATTTATTCCCACTCCTGCTAATCAGCCAATGCTCTAATGATGCTAGTATCTTTCCTGTAAAATACTGTAAGACCATAAGACATAGGAGAAAAACTAGGCCATTCAGCCCACTGAGTCTGCTCCACCATTTCATCATGGCTGATCCCAGATCCCACTCAACCCCATACACCTTCCTTCTCGCTATATCCTTTGATGCACTGATCAGTCAGGAATCAACTTCCACCTTAAATATACACACGGACTTGGCCTCCACCGCAGTCTGTGGCAGAGCATTCCACGGATTCACTACTCTCTGGTGAAAAAAATTCCTCATACCTCCATTCTAAAAGGTCGCTGCTCAGTTTTGAGGTTGTGCCCTGTAGTTCTGGATACCCTCACCATAGGAAGCATCCTCGCCACATCCACCTTATCTAGTCCTTTCAACATTTGGTAGGTTTCAATGAGAACCCCTAGCATTCTTTTAAATTCCAGTGAGCACAGGCCCAAAGATGTCAAACACTCCTCATATGTTAACTCTCTCATTCCCCGAATCATCCTTGTGAACCTCCTCTGGGCTCTCTCCAATGACAATACACCCTTTCTGAGATATGGGGCCCAAAACTATTGACAGTACTCCAAGTGCAGCCTGACTAGTGTCTTATAATGGCTTAGCATTATGTCCTTGTTTTTATATTCTATTCCCCTTGAAATAATGTGAACATTGCATTTGCCTTCTTTACCACAGACTCAACCTGTAAATTAACCTTCTGGGAGTCTTACACAACGACTCCTACCTAAGTCCCTCTGCACCTCTGATGTTTGAACCTTCTCCCCATTTAGATAATAATCCACACTATTGTTCCTTTCACCAAAATGCATTATCGTACATTTCCCAACACTGTATTCCATCTGCCACTTTTTTGCCCATTCCTCCAATTTGTCTAGGTCCTGCTGCAATCACATTGCTTTCTCAGCACCACTGACCCCTCCACCTATCTTCATATCATCTGCTAACTTTGCCACAAAGCCATCAATTCCATTATCTAAATATTGACAAACAATGTGAAAGGTAGCGGTCACAATACTACCCCTTGAGGATCACCACTAGTCAGCAGCCCGAAAAGGCCCCTTTTTCCCCACCTGCTGCCTCCTACCTGTCAGCCATTCCTCTATCCATGCCAGTATGTTTCTTGTAACGCCATATCATGTTAAGCAGCCTCATGCCTGGCACCTTATCAAATGCCTTCTGAAAATCCAAGTAAATGAAATCCACTGCCTCTCCTTTGTCCACCCTGCTAGATACTTCCTTGAAGTTCTCTAACAGATTTGCCAGGCAAGATTTCGCTTTATATAATCCATGCTGACTTTGACTTATTTTATTAGTCTCCAAGTAACTCAAAACCTTATCCTTAATAATAAACCCCAAAGCTTCCCAACATCTGAGGTTAGGCTAACTGGCCTATAATCTCCTTTCTGTTGCCTTCTGATGTACGAAGGGGAGGTGGGGCATTAACGGAAGTTAGAGGAGTCAATGTTTATGCCAATGGGTTGGAGGCTACCCAGACGGAATATAAGGTGTTGTTACTCCAATCTGAGTGTGGCTTCATCTTGACAGTAGAGGAGGCCGTGGATAAACATATCAGAATGGGAATGGGATGTGGAATTAAAATGTGTGGACACTGGGAGATCCTGCTTCAACTCTCCAACCCAATGGCATGAACATTGACTTCTCTAACTTCCGTTAATACCCCACCTCCCCTTCGTACCCCATCTCTTATCTATCTATCTATCTATTTATTTATTTATAATATTTTTTTCTCTCTCTCTCCTTTTTCTCCCTCTGTCCCTCTCACTATTCTCCTTGCCCATCCTCTGGGCTTCCCTCACCCTTTCTTTCTCCCTAGGCCTCCCGTCCCATGATCCTCTCATATCCCTTTGCCAATCAACTTTCCAGCTCTTAGCTCCATTCCAACCCCTCCAATCATTTTGGATATCCCCTCCCCTCCCACTTTCAAATATCTTGCTATCTCTTCTTTCAGTTAGTCCTGAAGAAGGGTCTTGGCCCGAAACGTTGACTGTACCTCTTCTTATAGATGCTGCCTGGCCTGCTGCATTCACCAGCACTTTTTGTGTGTGTTGCATGTTAATACAGTTGTGAATTTTAGAAATCTATTAAATGTGCAATTTTTATTAAATGAAGGAATGCTGTAATAGAGCAACATTTATTAGTTCAGCATTAGAGTGCCATATTTTATAAAACTTGTCTTTTATAGCCATTCTGTGGATCGTCAAATGATTCATGGTGCAGACGTAAGTTATTTGTTAATGACCTCATATTTTATAGCTTCTGATTAATTCCGTATTCAAACTTGTCTGCCTGATAATGCATATTAATTAAGGAATTTTCGTTAAGGAACAGCAGGAGCCAAAGAAACATGAAGGCTTAATTAAGCCTATGATTTTGTCAAAGTATCTTGCTGCTTGTTGTTTTATTTTATGCACCATTAAACCTTAAACACTGAGCAAGCATACTTACGATAATATACTTTGGCTATTGAGACATAAATGGTTGCATTTAATGGTTAAAATTAGAATTTTCTGCTTTACTATTTGTCACTGCTGCATGTTATTGAAATATTCAGGCCTGTACAGCCAAGTGATTAACAGTAGTGGCTTGTTTCAACTCCTCTATAATAATCGATTGCTTCTAATTACATTAATTCTATTTTGTTTATTTAATTTATCAACTTTAACAAGAAATAAATATAAATGACTTGCATTTTTATGGTTCATGGAAATATTGACTTGAGGACATCTTTTACCACTTTATAGCTAATTAAGTACTTTTAAAGCAGGCTCACTGTTATAAGGGGAAAAATAATTATCTGCTAATATTTTTGCCACATAAGTGCTTTTCTTAATCATATTTTCAAATACTTTTCCTTATTTGAAAAGTAAGCTACACTAATGTTAGCTTTCAATCGAGGTCTTTAGCTGAGCCCCAAAGTTGATTTTGTTGTGTATTCTTAGTGAACATTCAGCAGTACTGTTATCAATGAGGTAAATCTGCCTTCATATTTACATAACAATAAAATTCTTACTGGTAGAATCAGTACTGGATTATATTGCAGTTCAGTGTTGTCAAGCATTTGTTTGTAAAATTGTATAACTGTAATTAGAACAGCTTAATTGACTTATTTTTACAGTAGGATTTGTATTGAGAATGCATTTTTACTGTAATGGAATTGATTGGGGAATCATATGAAACAAATTGCAGTGTTATTCATCTCTTGAAATAATGTTAAAATTTGAATCATAGATTTGAATAAATACCCTTGTTCAATAACAAAGACATGCTTTGTCTCATCACATGATGCGATACTGAGGGTTTGGCAGTACATTGAAGACACAAGTTACTTGAACACACTGTGGTGGAAACTGCTTGATTTATTTTTATCTTAGTGCTGCTAGTGATTCCAGCACTTTATTGCTAGCCCACATCTGAGAAGCTGTTACTGGTAATAGGCTTTCTGCAAAGAATGTTCCCACAAACTTGCAGAAGGGGAGGATGTTGCCGAGGGAACGTCTACTGAGCCAATGAGGATGTAAGTCGGAAACAGGAAAGGAATATTTTCTTTATTGGAGTATCCTATAGCCACCACCCCCCTCCTCCCAGATAACAGTGACATGGATAAGTAGGGAGATTTTGGAAAGGTGCAAAAATAACAGGGTTGCTGTCATGGGTGACTTCAATTTGCCTAACATTGATTGACACCTCCTTAGTGCAGAAGGATTAGATGTGGCACAATTTGTTAGATGTGTCTAGGAATATTCCTAACAAAATATGTGTACAAGCTGACTTGAGGATAGGCCATAATGGATTTAGTACTAGGTAATCAACCAGGTCAAGTGACAGATCTCTCAGTGGAGGAGCATCTCGGTGACAGTGACCACAACTGAGCCGTGGATGAGGATAGGTGCAGATGGTATGGGAAAATACTTAATTGGGGGAAGGGTAATTATAATGGTATTAGGCAGGATCTTGAGTATGGGTATTGGTTTATTATTGGCACATGCACCACGATGCAGTGAAAAGCTTATCTTGCATACTGTTCACATAGAAAGAACCTAAATCAAGTCAAGTTCAACTTCTTTGTCATTCAACATTGTACATGTATACTGCTAAATGAAACAACGCTCCTCCAGACCAAGGTGCGCAACTAAGTGCCTGTAACTCACACACAACACATAAAGTTATATAACCTAATATTATTTGGACTCTTACCTGCCTATTCCCTGGGTTCGCTCCTCCTTTCCTTTCTCCTATGGTCCACTCTCCTCTCCTATCAAATTCCTTCCTCTTTCCTACCCACCTTCTAGCTATTCTCCATTCCCTCCCCCCACCTTTTTATTCCGGCTGCTTCTCCCTTCCTTTCCAACCCTGAAGAAGGGCCTCGGCCTGAAAAGTTGATTATTTATTCATTTCCATAGGTGCTGCCAGACCTGCTAATTCCTCCTGTACTTTGTGTATGTTGATTTGGATTTCTAGAATCTGTAGAATTTCTTATGTTTAAGTAACATTACCACTAGTAAATTAACAAATAGTAAGGTGCATTTATGACACAAGTTTTAAAAAGGTGAACAGCGTAATGCTACTGGTACTTCATACATGCTGAGACCTGGATTGTGGGAGGAAGTTTAGTAGTCTCAGACCTGGGAGTAGAACACGAGGAAATCTGCAGATGCTGGAAATTCAAGCAACACACATCAAATTTGCTGGTGAGCGCAGCAGGCCAGGCAGCATCTCTAGGAAGAGGTACAGTTGACGTTTCGGGCCGAGACCCTGAGTCAGGACTCAGGTGTGTTGCCTGGGAGTAGAAGCTGTTTCCCATCCTAACAGTCGTTGTCCTAATGTTATGGTGTTCCTGTCTGATTGTGGGGGTCAAGGAGATTGTTGAACAGATGGGAAGGATCAGTGACAATGCTAAGGGCCCTGTGTATACAGCATTCCTGATAAATATGGGTGGGAGAGAGATCCTGCTGATCCTCTCTGCATTCCTTACAATCCTTTGCAGGGTCTTGCAGACAGATACCTTGCAATTCCCGTACCATGTGGTGATGCAGATTGTCAGGACAATCTCAAAGGGGCTCCAATAAAAGTTAGTGAGGATGGGAAGGGTAAACTTTGCTCGCCTCTATCTCCTCAGGACCAAAGGGATGGTGTTGAGGGACCTGGTGAGATCGTCCATTACGTGCACTCTAACTTTCTCCACAGAGGAGCCATGTATGCGCAATGAGGAGTGGTTAGCATGCACCTTCCTGAAGTCCGCAAAAATCTCTGTAGTCTTGTCCACACTGAGACTCAAGTTGCTGTGCTCGCACCAATCTACCACCCACTCTCCCTCCTCTCTGTAAACTGTCTCATCATTGTTGTTGATGAGGCCAACCACTGTTGTATTATTAGGAAACTTGATAATTCAGCCTGAACTGCGTCTAGCAGTACTGTCATGTGTCAGCAGTGTGAACACCAGTGGGCTGAGCACATAGCCCTGAGGGGTGCCAGCACCCAGTGTGATGGAGCTAGAGGTGTTGCTGCCAATACAGACTAACTGTGGTCTTTCTGTCAACAGATTCAAGACCCATTTACAGAGAGAGGTGTTGACACCCAGTGAGACCAGTTCACCCTCCAGCTTCTGAGGGACAATCACACTAAGCGCCTTGCTAAACTCGATAAACAGCACCTTGATGTATGAGGCACCATTTTCCAGGTGGGACTCTCAGTGGGCCAATTTCAGTGATAAGTGAACTGAAAAGGGTCCAATGTAACAGAATGATGGGATATAATGCAATCAAACCATTACACAGTCTGTTGAGGTAGAATAAGGTAAAATAATTACCATGTGGAATAAAATGTAAAATCTATTGAAAAAATGCACTGCAGATAAACGATAAAGTGAAAGGTCATAATGAGGTATACTGTGAGGTCAAGAGCCCATCTAATCGTACAAGAGGTCCATTCAAGAGACTGATAACAGTGCTATAGAAAAATTGAGGAACATGTGGGAGGGAAGGTTTAGATTGATCTTGGATTAGGATAAAGCACCTGCACAATATTGTAGGGCAAAACACCTGTACTGTGCTGTACTGCTGTGTACTATGTTCTGAAACTGTTGGCAAAGGAATGTTCCGATTTTGGCTCAGTGACGTTGAAATAATATCAACATACTGTATAAGTCAGCGTGGTGTGTGACTTAGAGTGGAACAGGCAAGTGACGGCATCCTTCCTATCTGCTTCTGCCCTTATTCTCCTTGGAGCTTGTGGCTGCTGCTGCTGAATCCACTGTAAACAAAGGTAAATGAGTGAACAGTAAAGGTGGTGGGCCAGGATGCTAGTCCTGTGTGGTGCTAAGTAACGTCCTACAAGCAGGGTGTTGGGACTAGGAAGATGTGCCAGTCAGTGCAGCATATGGATATGCTCTTATTGTTCTGGTTCTAAAGTCACATGTAGCTGTAAGATTGATTTCTGGCCAATAGTGACCTCTACAGAGTTGATATTGGAGCATTCACCAATGATAAAACTAATGACTATCAAGTGCAAATACATATAATCTATTTTGTTGGAAATCATTGCTCAGTGGATGTGTGAGGCAAATATATCTTGCCATTCATTCATCCAGGGCTTGCTGTACAGAAGCACAAATTATGTCACTAACTGAGGGATTGTATATGAGGCATTACACTGTGTAATCAGCAGCGAACTAGCTTTACATTCTTGGTGAGGTTGTTGATGTCCTGGCCTGTTCTGAATTATGGTAACACTTGTAACATTGACTTAGCTTTTTCTTTTATTCCCTTCTGCCCTGATTCACCTCATTCTACACTCTTCCAAACAGACTATGTAGAATTAACCAGCATTTGTCAATCTCTGATGACAAAGAATTAACCAGCATTCGTCAATCTCTGATGAAGAATGATTACAATCCTGATGAAGTGTCTCATCCTGAAACATCACCTCTTTTATTACCCTCTATAGATGCTGCCAGACTTGCTGAGTTCCTTTAGCATTTTGCTCAAGATTTCCAGCATCTGCAAAATCTCTTGTGTTTGTCATTCTCTCTTGGACAGCACCAAAAGCATCTTCTGGACCACCACGATTGTCATCATTTCACACCAAATGTCCTTTCCATTTCTGTAACTTCAAAATAATGTTTGACCTTGGTCAGACCCCACTTGGAGTACTGTGTTCTGTTCAGGTCACCTCACTACAGGAAGGATGTGGATACATATAGAGAGAGTGCAGAGGAGATTTACAAGGATGTTGCCTGGATTGACGGGTGTACCTTACGAGAATAGGTTGAGTGTACTTTGGCCTTTTCTCCTTGGAGCGACGGAGGATGAGAGGTGACCTGATAGAGGTGTATAAGATGATGAGATGCATCGATCTGTGGATAGCTAAAGGCTTTTTCCCAGGGCTGAAATGGCTAACACGAGGGGGCATAGTTTTAAGGTGCTTGGAAATATGTTCCGAGGGAATGTCAGGGGTAAGTTTTTCACACAGAGAGTGGTGGGTGTGTGCAATGCACTGCCGATGGCGGTGGTGGAAGTGGATACAACAGGGTCTTTTAAGTACATGGGGCTTAAAAAAATAGAGGGCTGTGTGCTAGGGAAATTCTAGGCAGTCTCTAGAGTAGTTTACGTGGTTGGCACAATACTGCAGGCCGAAGGGCCAGTAATGCGCTGTAAATTTCTATGTTCTAATGTTTATGTTCTCACTTTTCCTAGTACTGATGAGAGGCTATCAAACTGAAATGTTAATTCTATTTCTCTCTCCATACATACTACCTGACTTTTTGAATATTTCCAACACTTTCTGTTTTTAATTTCAGGTTAGCCAACAGTGTTTTCTCCCTGTGGGTTCCTTTAAACCATGCCAAAGTGCAAGGTTCAAATTTATTATCAAAGTATGCACATATATATAGTAAGGGTGCCAAAGGCTTTGCACAGTACTGTGTATGTCAACTCGGAGAAGAGAGTGAGTTTGTAAATCTGGTGGGAGCAAAGGATGTTGGGAATGGTGAGGGCAGAGTGCCGCAGGAGGGCTGTTGGATGGCTGACGAAGAGTGCCAGGGGAAGCGGGTGGTGGGTGTGCAGACACACACAACAGTGACTCACCAGGCAAGGTCCATTGATTCCAACCAATTGATTTATTGATCTTTACAGAATGCCTCTCTGGTGCTTCCCATTCCCTGCCATCTCCCTTCCCTTTTTCCCAACCATGATTCCCCTCTGCTTGCCTCCTTCCCACTCTCAGTCCTTAATGGAGTCCCATATTAGAATCAGGTTTACCATCACTCACATATGTCATGATTTTATGCCTAAGCACTGTACCATATATAACCTTGAGATTCATCTTCTTGCAGGTATTCACAAAACACAGAAACAGAGTAGAATTCACTAAAACACATGGTAGATTGTCACATATCCAATTTGCAAAAGAGGTCAAATCGCATTAAGTAATAAAAAAAAACAAAATGCACATGGATCATGAACTACAGAATCCCCAAAATTGAGTCTACAGCTGTGGAGCCCATTCATTGTTGTGGCCCCAAACCCAGATCTGCCTACGTAGCATCAAGCCTCAGCAACAACAGTTCTGATAACACTACCAAATCCCTCAGCAATGGATGTACCAGTCACAAACCCAGAATAAATTTCGTGGCCTTGGTATCTTTAGTGCTTCTTCTAATTGTTGTTGCAAATACAATGTGTTGACTTCTCACTGAAGTAAGAGTGGTGGAAGGTAATTATCAGCATACTTCCTTTGTCAATGTTTAAGTTGAACCTATAACTCATTGTTCTGCCCAGACTCAGTTTTAAGGACACAAAAGGCTATATGCACGCAACTGCAAACTATCGCATCCCCTCCTCTGCCATTGATAGAGGACCTACAAAGTTAATTGAGATGGTCACACACACAAAATGCTGATGAAGGGTTTTGGCCTGAAGCGTTGGCTCTTTATTCCTCTTCACAGACGCTGCTTGACCTTCTGAGTTCCTACAGCATTTTATATGTGTCACCCTGGATTTCCAGCATTCGCAGGATCTCTCGTCTTTATAATTCTGATGGTACTTTTGTAAGAAATAGCTAAGTGATATGGTTCCTGACTGAATATTGCAGGCTTGTTTTTGTCTATTTAATTGGACATCTCTTCTAGTTCTGACACCAATCTCTGATGTAAGTGAGAGGATCATTACAGGATGATCTGAGCTGACTTCATCTTCATTATAACCTTGTTTGAAACTTTGGTTGCCCAGATGAATCAAAGCTACTGAAAAGCTTGTCAGGCCATTTCAAAGAACAGCTAAGAGTTAACTAATTGGTATGGGCCTGAATTCAGTCAAGCATGATGAGTTTTTTTTTAAATCAATGTGAGTAAATGTTCTGGATTTTTACAATAATCAAAAATTTTTTAATTAAATCCCCTCTTTATTCTTGTACATTCTTTTGTAATGGCATACTGATTTCATCATTAACATTTAGGAAGTAGCTCATTCTTTCAGTGTAGAACCAACAGTAACAAAATTTCATTGTTAGTTCGCTGCTGATAGATACTGAGGTTTGGCTCAAAGAGTGGTCTTAATTAAGACTTATGTCCATGGTAAATTAAGTCCAATCTAGAAACACCAACCTACACTTGTTAAGAAAATGCTGCTTGGAAAATAAATGTCAAGATCAATGGTAACACTAGTAAGCAGTTGTGCATCATTTTTTTTACTATAATTACTTGTTGCAGTCAGTATGTATCAGTGTCGATCCTGTAAGTATTAACGCATCCTCTCTGTTTCTAGCTCTCATTCCAGGGTGTTGATGTTTAAAGATTCAGCAAGTCTCAAAGTTAATTAGAATGAACTTTAATAGCAATGCATTTGCTGGATATTTCTGCACATCATGCTCATTCCTCCTGCCTTACCATAACATGCCCATCTTCTGTGACAAATAGATGGATTACAGTTTAACCCCAATCTTCTTGTGAAGTCTCATTTTCACCTGACCAGCAAAATGCAGAACATCACCAACTCTGAATTATTTCTCATTTACTCCACCTTTTTATGTTTGACAGCCCTTTCACACACAAAAAATGTTCTTCGTTGCTTCTCAGCCTACAATTCTCCTCTTGCAGCCCTCAAACCTTCCCCTCTCAAATATGAGGATTCCTCATTTCATTATTACTATGGTCACCATTTGATTATCAATTTCCGGTCAAGATGGTTCCAGCAAACGATTCAATGGGTGAAATCTTACAGATGGCAAAACTTTCCAATGATTTCACTTCTTCTACGACTTCTGCTTGTTCTTTTTGTCTTGTTTGTGTTGGAACCTGTGCCATTCAGCCTGCATCTGGATCGAAGGATCCAGCACGGTGTTGTGTCCGGAGAGCTGCCTAGTGGAAATCAGAGACGGGGTGGGGGTGGGGGTGGGGGCGAAGAGGTCTGAGAACACAAGCTGACTTGTGGAAAAGACTAGAGACGAGGCGCGGGGTCATGAATGACTCCATCTTGGCAAGGAAGATTGAAGCATCGAGGTGAATGGCGGGGGGGTGGGGGCGGGTGGTCAGCGATGGCTTGGCCAGAGACATTTGGCTGCTGAATCGGCAGCATTAGGACCCGGGTTGGCTGTTACTCTTTACGGAAGGACTGAATTCATGCAGCTGCTCTCCTCGTTTGCAGCGAAAAGATGTTTCCCATAAACTGAGATTTACGTGATTATTGGACTGTAGTTTATACTGGTTTCCTTCAGGTTTTTGGTATTTTCTTTCCTGCAGTTGATTGACAGGTGGATGAACTGTTAACTCTTTGTGTGCATGATGGGGGGAAGTGGTTGGGAATCTGATGCTACTGTTGCTGCTCTTTTTCTGCAAGGTCTAGAATGAAGAAATTGTGTTATTTCCAGGCCCAGCCCTCTCATTATTGCATTCACTACTATAGTACAGTCAACACACACAAAATGCTGGAGGAACTCAGCAGGCCTGGCAGCATCTATGGAAAGGAGTAAACAGTCGATGTTTTGGGCCGAGACCCTTCATCAGGACTGGAAAAAAAGTTAAATTGGGGGTAGTGGAGGAAGAATTAAAAGGTGGTTAGGTGATAAGTGAAACCGTGAGAGAGGAAGAGGTGAAATTAAGAGCTAGGAAGCTGATAGCTGCAAGAGATAGCGGTCTGGAGAAGGGGGGGATCTGATAGCAGTGGGTAGAAGACCATGGAAGAAAAGGAAGGGGAGGAGCTCCAGAGGGAGTTGATGGGCAGGTACAGAGATGAGGTGAGACAGGGAAATGGGAATGGTGAAAGAGATGGGGCAATTACAGGATGTTTGAGAAATCGATGTGCATGCCATCAGGTTGGAAGCTACCCAGACAGAGTGTAAAATGTTTCTCATGACTGTAGTACAGTTTTAGCTTGCAGAATTCCTGTACTCTAATCACAGGGTGATGCATTTCCTGTGAATTAGCGTATGGTGTTCAATGGGGTAAAGTTCAGAATTTGCTCTTTTGAATAGTCTTGACCACATTTCTCTAGCCCACATCCCAACCGAGATATTGCTGCCCCAATATCTTCAGGCAGAGAGTCAGGTTTTGTCTGAGTTATGATGACATCATCATTTTCCCCTTTACTGCTTGAGGTTGGACTAGGAGAACAAGTGATTTTTTAAACATCTCTTTATTGCATTTACAGAATGAAAAGAAAACACATTAGATCATCCATAGGTTTGAAAGTACAACAAAGTTAAAGAAAAGGAAAAAATAAAATACGTAAGAAATCAAAAGAAAAAAAACACACACAAAAAAAGCAAACACCCCACCATTAAAAAAACAGTCAATTCAGTTCATTGCTTTCATCATCCTGAATATTGTTCTCCAGAAGCTTGTAGAAGATGTCCCAAATTTCCCAAAATTTGCCAAGTTTGTTTTTTGTGATGTAGCTTATCTTTTCTAGAGCAAGATAAGAAGTCATTCCTTTCAGCCATTGTGAGAGTCCATTGGTTGTTGGTTCCTTCCATGAATAGGCTGTGCAGTGTTTGGCTTCCAAAAAAACAAATATTAAGCAGAGACCTTACATTTTTGGAGGTTATGAAGTCCTTTGGATAAATATTCAGAATGCATAACTTAGGATCAAGGGGCACCTTTTTTCCAATAATCTGACTAGTCAAATACAGCACCTTCTTCCGGAAGCAGATTATCTGGGGGCACTCCCACATACAATGGAACAGAGATTCCTTTTGGTATCTGGAATGTTGGGGTTAAAGTGATTCAACCTGACTGGAGTAATGTACTGTCTGGTTATCCACTTGTAGTAATTTACGATGAGTATTCACTGATTGAGTTTGAACTAAGGAACAAGCTTCTGATCACTCTTTTCCTGACAGATTCTTATGCAAATCAGTTCTCCATGCTTGTAGTATGTTGCTTGATGACTCTTTGCATTTACTTGCAAACAAATTGTGTAATACAGACACATGTCCCCTAGCTTCAGATAGTTTCAGAGTGATGTCTTCTAGGGTAGATAAAGCAGGGAGCTTCAAACTGTAACCTTGCCTGGACATAATAAAACTTCGCAACTGAAGGTATTTAAAAAAGTGTTTCATTGGAATTCCATATGTGGCCTTGAGTTCTTCAATTGACATAAATGTATTGCCATTATAAAGATCAGACACCTTAGCTATGCCTCGGGTCGACCAAGTTTTAAAACCAGGATCTGCTCTGCCGGGCCGGAAGCTATCATTACCAAAGATAGGAGTAAACTGGGATAACTGTGATGTCTCTCCCAAATGCGCAACAGCATCATGCCAAACCATTATTGTATTTTTTAAGAAAGGGTTTTTAGTTTGTTTGACCATTTTTTCCTTATCTTCTGAATACATATATAGTTCTAGAGGGATATTGATTGACTGGGATTCCATTGAGATCCAAGTAGTGGAGTGATCCTTAACAAAGTAAAATATTCCTGCTCTAATTTGGGCCGCCCAGAAATACCATATAAGATTTGGTAGCTGTAAGCCGCCTCTATCATACGGCAGATATAATAGGGAAAGCCTGAGTCTTGGATGTCTATTATTCCAGATAAAATTAGAAAAAATTTTCTTTAATAAATTAAAGAAAGATGATGGAGAAGAAAATGGGATAGATTGGAAAAGGTACAGGAACTTTAGTTAATATGACATTTTTAGAAGGTTTATGTGTCCTATCAGATATGGGCAATTTCGTCCACCTGTTTATAAGTTGAATAACTGAGTCTGTGAGGGTTATAATTAGTTGGGATTATTTTATCAATAATAGGAGTAATTTTAACACCCAAATAAGTAAAACCCTGCTTTGACACCATAAATGGAGTTTGAAGTGGGGGACTGAGTCTCTCATCTTTATCCATGAATAATATTGCAGATTGTTGTTATTTATTTTATAGCCTGCAAAATACCAAAAGTACTTATCAGGTCAATTAAGGCAGGTAATGTTTGTTTCAATTTGGAGCAAAACAAAATTATATCATCCATGTACAGGGCTATGCAATGTTCTATATCTCCTATACTTATTCCTGCTATGTTAGCCTGTTTTCGAATTGCCATAGCAAGTGGCTCTGGAGAACAGGTGATTGATCGTGGTCATTTCACCATAGTGAAAATGGCAGCACTGTACCAGCACCAAGCAACCAACAGTAGCCAATGTGTCTGTTGTGTGAAGAAGTTTCTCCAGCTGCGGCAATGAAACTGTCTCGGTTCCTTGAACATTTGTAGAGACTCTTATATAACATACAAGAACTTGGCTTATTTTCAGTCATTCATGAAAACTTTTACAAATGGAAAACACTTCAAAACATGTTTGCCAGCACTTCACAACAAAACAGTAATGGTCTGTTTACTTCATACAACATTTCATTGCTCATTGCTAAATTTGGAAAGCCTCGTACATTTGGAGAAAAACTGATTCTGCCATCAATAAGGAGGTTCTGAGTACAGTTTTTATAAGTCCCCGAACCAAATAATTAAAGTGATGCCTCTCAGCGACAACTCTGTACAAAGACAAATAGATGAAACATCTGAGAATGCAGAAAACTTATTGTGCAATATACTTAGGACAACAGAATTTGCTTTTCATTTGGATAAGTCAACTTTGCCAGGTAATGAATCTTTGCTTCTTGATTTTGTTTGCTTTATAAAAGATGAAAGCATGGTTCAAGAGTTGAAATTTGCAAGGGGACAAGAAACAGATATAAAGGGAGAGTGGATATTTTGGGTGGCTGAACAAATTTTCAAAGAGAAGGAATTTCTGTTTACCAACATTCTTGCATGTACAACAGAGGAGGCGCCATTGTGTTAACTAAATTTTGTAAGACATTGGATGAAGGTCTGGAGAGTAAAATAATGGATTAACTTTTATCTGAGCTTGCAGCATGTAGAGTGTCTGTACAGGGTAAACACTGTAGGCTTGTTAATGTCTAATGTTTGTTGATAGCAGCTGAGTTCTTTCTTAAGGCTGATTTATACTTCTGCATCAACTCGACGCCATAAGTACGGCGTCGCCGTGAACCCTACGCAGAGTCTATGCGGATCCCTATGCTGTAGGCTGACGCGCACCTCTCCCAAAATGTAACTATACGTCGTGGCAACGTAGACTGAACAACTGTGATTGGCCCGCTTGGTAGCATTGCATTTCCTCCTAAGCTGTAATAGCTTCCCATTGGGCGACTGAAGGGAAGGGAAGGAACTCTGGTTACAATGCTTTCCATAAAGCTTTACAAACCTCCGAAATTATGGAGGACACATTTCACTTTTACGAAAAAAGATGCTCGCTTTAAACTGGCTTACCCCGAGAAAGACTACAATGACCATGATGCCTTGCACGCATAGGTGTGTGCGCATGCGTGATGTGCCCGAATTGCAGAGCGACGCAGACACACCAACGTACAAGTATAAATACTCACAACGCACGTAGGCCACTTGCGTAGGTTACGGCGTCGGGTTGATGCACAAGTATAAATCAGCTTTAGGTTCAGCTTCCATTAACGTGATAATATCTGTTAATGACTAAATTGTCTGTTGGTCACTCTGAGAGCTAGGTTTTGATGGATTCTTTCTTGGCGTTTGTCAAGTTGGCTTGATGGATTTTTTTTGGTTATGTGCTTATCACTGATATGTAACAATAATATTCTTTTGTAAGTCCAAAGGAATATTGTGTGCTATGGGGAGTGATCATTACAGAGTTTAATTGATTTATAAGAACTACCTTAATGGACACAGTATGTGTTTGAGAAGAGACAGGCTGTATTGAGACAAAAGATCAAAGAGTTTGTCTGACCTGTGGTTGCCCTACACTTGTCAAATTTGTATTTATTGGGGTGCCTTTCCCTGGATCACTGGTATTCAACCGAGGGCTAAAAACCCTGATTGGTGCCTAGGACCCAGGGGTGGTTTCACGTGTGAGTCGGAACTCAGAGTTCCTTCAACAACATCAACAACCAATTGGTGAGTCAGAATCGTGAGCCCTGAAATCTTTGTGGAAATCGTTGTGACATGCTATGTAGTATTTTGTGTGGTTTACATGTGCTTTCCATTTTAGGATAATAAATTAGGCTTAAATTAATTAGCTGTGCTTGTATGGTTATTACCACATCTCCTGGACACTCGAATAGTTTGGGTCTGATCAACCTAGCCCATTACACTTTGGGTGCTGCGAGCAAAATCCAGGAAGATGTGAAGGTGGACAAGAAAGTCAAGCGATACTGTACTCGAGACTTACCAGGTCCGAGATGGATGGCTAACTCTGAGGGGTTTGGATCACTAGCCAATATTCTGAGTAAATGGAGTCCTCCCAGATGCTGGGAGAAGGTACTTGCTGAATTACCTGATGTTAAGCTTCTGTGTGCAGTATCACAATACCTTAAGCATATAACTTTTCCCTCTAAGAGGAATTCCCTGCCCAGTGCAAGAAAATATTTAAGAAAGAAATCAGGAGGGCTAAAAGAAGACATGAGGTTGCCTTGGCAGTCAAAGTGAAGGATAATCCAAAGAGCTTTTACAGGTATATTAAGAGCAAAAGGACTGTAAGGGATAAAATTGGTCCTCTTGAAGATCAGAGTGGTCGGCTATGTGCAGAACCAAAGGAAATGGGGGAGATCTTAAACAGGTTTTTTGCGTCTGTATTTACTAAGGAAACTGGCATGAAGTCTATGGAGTTAAGGGAAACAAGTAGTGAGATCATGGAAACTGTACAGATTGAAAAGGAGGAGGTGCTTGCTGCCTTGAGGAAAATTAAAGTGGATAAATCCCCGGGACCTGACAGGGTATTCCCTCGGACCTTGAAGGAGACTAGTGTTGAAATTGCAGGGGCCCTGGCAGAAATATTTAAAATGTCGCTGTCTACAGGTGAGGTGCCGGAGGATTGGAGAGTGGCTCATGTTGTTCCGTTGTTTAAAAAAGGATCGAAAAATAATCCGGGAAATTATAGGCCGGTAAGTTTAACGTCGGTAGTAGGTAAGTTATTGGAGAGAGTACTAAGAGACAGAATCTACAAGCATTTGGATAGACAGGGACTTATTAGGGAGAGTCAACATGGCTTTGTGCATGGTAGGTCATGTTTGACCAATCTATTGGAGTTTTTCGAGGAGGTTACCAGGAAAGTGGATGAAGGGAAGGCAGTGGATATTGTCTACATGGACTTCAGTAAGGCCTTTGACAAGGTCCCGCATGGGAGGTTAGTTAGGAAAATTCAGTCGCTAGGTATACATGGAGAGGTGGTAAATTGGATTAGACTTTGGCTCAAAGGTAGAAGCCAAAGAGTGGTAATAGAGAATTGCTTCTCCGAGTGGAGGCCTGTGACTAGTGGTGTGCCACAGGGATCAGTGCTGGGTCCATTGTTATTTGTCATCTACATCAATGATCTGGATGATAATGTGGTAAATTGGATCAGCAAGTTTGCTGATGATACAAAGATTGGAGGTGTAGTAGACAGCGAGGAAGGTTTTCAGAGCCTGCAGAGAGACTTGGACCAGCTGGAAAAATGGGCTGAAAAATGTCAGATGGAGTTTAAAACAGACAAGTGTGAGGTATTGCGCGTTGGAAGGACAAACCAAGGTAGAACATACAGGGTTAATGGTAAGGAACTGAGGAGTGCAGTAGAACAGAGGGATCTGGAAATACAGATACAAAATTCCCTAAAAGTGGCATCACAGATAGATAGGGTCGTAAAGAGAGCTTTTGGTACATTAGCCTTTATTAATCAAAGTATTGAGTATAAGAGCTGGAATGTTATGATGAGTTTGTATACGGCATTGGTGAGGCCGAATCTGGAGTATTGTGTTCAGTTTTGGTCACCAAATTACAGGAAGGATATAAATAAGTTTGAAAGAGTGCAGAGAAGGTTTACAAGGATGTTGCCCGGACTTGAGAAACTCAGTTACAGAGAAAGGTTGAATAGGTTGGGACTTTATTCCCTGGAGTGTAGAAGAATGAGGGGAGATTTGATAGAGGTATATAAAATTATGATGGGTATAGATAGAGTGAATGCAAGCAGGCTTTTTCCACTGAGGCAAGGGGAGAAAAAAACCAGAGGACATGGGTTAAGGGTGAGGGGGGAAAAGTTTAAAGGGAACATTACGGGGGGCTTCTTCACACAGAGAGTGGTGGGAGTATGGAATGAGCTGCCAGACGAGGTGGTAAATGCGGGTTCTTTTTTAACATTTAAGAATAAATTGGACAGATACATGGATGGGAGGTGTATGGAGGGATATGGTCCGTGTGCAGGTCAGTGGGACTAGGCAGAAAATGGTTCGGCACAGCCAAGAAGGGCCAAAAGGCCTGTTTCTGTGCTGTAGTTTTTCTATGGTTTCTATGGTTTCTATTAAGATGGATTTTTATGACTGCATTTCAATGGTTGTGTACTGTAAAAGCTCAGCTCTCTGAGGAAATCACATAACTGCAGGGTGAGCTGGTGCTCTTTGAATTCTCAGGATACTATTTTAAGTGAAATGGCATGCATGACATGAGAACGTGCTGAGCACTCTGAAGTTAAGCAAGTTGCTGTAACATGTAGATTGGCCACCATAATGCAAAGTGCCACATGCAGTGCAGTTGTGTGATGGTGGATCCAGTGTTGTCTGATCTATGGTGCTGCAGGAAGACTGGGACCCAGATACTTGGGATGGAAATATATTGTATCATGATAATTTGGGTGAGGACGGAACTAATGTAATCAAGGTGCACCCCCTCAGACATGTAAAGAGGGATGCTGGAAAGCAGATGAACAAAATGAATCTGGAGTGGCTGTGGCTGTCCCTACTACCACAGAGACCACCATTGGTAATCACACTATCACCGAGTTAGGATTTAGCCCAAAGGCTACGTCAGCCGCCAGGGGAATCCTTGCTCAACTGGTTCACCTGCCTATGGGATTCAGAAGCCTCTTAAAGGCTTTTTAATGTACATGAACTGATTTATTAATGGTCCTTAACAACAGCCCCATTGGTCCTGCCTGAATCGCGGGCTGTTAGGCTTATGGAGCTGAACACTCCCCGTTGCCAGTGGTCATACAAACTGTCTGTGCTTGCTACTCTGTCCCTTTGTATTGGGATGCATCTCCTCCTCCCTGGAAAACTCCCTGGAAAACTTCCGTGGAGCTATTTCATGTCTCCTTGATATGGCAACACAACCTCCCATTCGAAACAATAATGCCTTTAACAGCCCTGAGGCTGTCCCCTTCTCCTTTGGTATGTGCACCTGACTGATGGAATAGGGACCCTCGCAGTAAAGGGGCGTCTTGCTGGCTCTGCTAGGGCCAGCTGTGGGTCGTACTGTGGGAGAGACCAGCAGTCTATTAGCACAACTTGAAGGGTCAGATATAGACCGGGAACGGGTGCAGGTTAAGGCTGTTGTTAAATCATGGCAGCAGCAGAGCAGCAGGGGCAATCTGAGCACATGATGAATGGAACTAGGAATGCTCCCAAGTGGTCGGTGACTGTGCCTCAACAGTCGGTTTCAAAGAGCCCTCCTTCCTGTCTTAGTAGAAAGGAAATGTTTCTGTCCCTGCTGAAGGCAGGTCTGGGTAAGGGAAAACAATGATGGTGTACCTACTGGTGATCTTTATGTGTCGTACTGTGCGCATTGTGAGCCAGGTGGGTTACGTTTGATAGCCCAAACAAAGGAACTGGTACACTGGAATGTAATGATGTATGACCATTGATTATTGCCAGTTATATCGGTTTGCCCTTCTGCTGGTCACAGCTATTCCAGTCGTTGTGACCCTGATTGAGGACCTTACTGGTGGGACTGACACTTACTATGCTGTTGTTGATCTGGCTAATGCTTTCTTCTCCATCCCTATTGCTGAGTAGTCCCAAGATCAGCTTGCATTTACACTGAATGGCCTTTAGTACAATTTTACACAGGGAAATTTCTCTAGTCCTACTATTTGCCATTGTGTGGTGGCACGGGACTTGCATGAATGTGTCCTGTCCCCAGCATTAAGAAGCGCAGTATGTAGATGTGCTATTGTGGAGCTCCTCCTCCGAAGAGGTTTCCAAAGCTCATAATACTTTGATTGAGCACATGCGACTGAAGGGATGGGAAATTAACCTGAATAAGCTATAAGACCCAGATATGTCTGTTCACTTTCTGGGAATACAATGGTGAATACAACCACATTATGGGATGAACATGCCCTGATACACTTACCCATAACGTAGGACGTGCAGAACAAAATTTAATTGTTAGGTAGAAGTGGTATATTTCTGACCGAGCATCAAAGGGACCAGACAAAATCAATAAGATACATGAACTGGTTGCTGTTCCCTTAGGCTGTGTCACCTATGCTACTCTGGTCAAAGTCTCGTCTGCTGTGCAGGGTGTTCCCTATGATCTTAGGACTCTTGTACAGTGGCAACATGCCTGGTTCACCAATAGCTCTGTGATATAGAAGAATGGTCATCACTGTTGGAAGGATGCTGTCTTTAACCCTCTCACTCAATAAGTTCTGAAGAGGAAAGGCTCTGATGGATCAAGTCAACATGCAGTGCTTGTAACAGGGCATACAGTGGCATGCAAAAGTTTGGGCATCTCTGATCAAAATTTCTGTTACTGTGAACAGTTAAGTGAGTAGAAGATGAACTGATCTCCACAAGTCATAAAGTTAAAGATGAAACATTCTTTTCAACATTTTAAGCAAGATTAGTGTATTATTTTTGTTTTGTACAATTTTAGAGTGAAAAAAGGAAAGGAGCACCATGCAAAAGTTTGGGCACCCCAAAAGATTTGAGCTGTCAGATAACTTTTACCAAGGTCTCTGACCTTAATTAGTTTGTTAGAGCTATGGCTTGTTCACAGTCATGGTTAGGAAAGGCCAGGTGATGCAAATTTCAAAGCTTTATAAATACCTTGCCTCCTCAAACCTTGTCCCAACAATCAGCAGCCATAGGCTCCTCTAAGCGGCTGCCTAGCACTCTGAAAATTAAAATAAATGCTGCCCACAAAGCAGGAGAAGGCTATAAGAAGATAGCAAAACATTTCCAGGTAGCTGTTTCCTCAGTTTGTAATGTAATTAAGAAATGGGAGTTAACAGGCGCCGTGGAGGTCAAGTTGAGGTCTGGAAGACCAAGAAAACTTTCAGAGAGAACTGCTTGTGGGATTGCTAGAAAGGCAAATCAAAACCCAGTGTGACTGCAAAAGACCTTCAGGGAGATTTAGCAGACTCTGGAGTGGTGGTGCACTGTTCTACTGTGCAGCAATACCTGCACAAATATGACCTTCATGGAAGAGTCATCAGAAGAAAACATTTCCTGCGTCCTCACCACAAAATTCAGCATCAGAAGTTTGTAAAGGATCATCTAAACAAGCCTGATGCATTTTGGAAACAAGTCCTGTGGACTGATGAAGTTAAAATAGAACGTTTTGGCCACAATGAGCAAAGGTATGTTTGGAGAAAAAAGGGTGCAGAATTTCATGAAAAGAACACCTCTCTAGCACGGGGGTAGATTGATCATGCTTTGGGCTGGTGTTGCAGCCAGTGGCACGGGGAACATTTCACTGGTAGAGGGAAGAATGAATTCAACTAAATGCCAGCAAATTCTGGAAGCAAGCATCACACCAACTGTAAAAAAAAAGCTGAAGATGAAAAGTGGATGGCTTCTACAACAGGATAATGATCCTAACACACACCTCAAAATCCACAATGGACTACCTCAAGAGGCACAAGCTGAATGTTTTGTCATGGCCCTCACAGTCCCCTAACCTAAACATCATAGAAAATCTGTGGATAGACCTCAAAAGAGCAGTGCATGCAAGACGGCCCAAGAATCTCACAGAACTAGAAGCCTTTTGCAAGGAAGAATGGGCAAAAACCCCCCCAAACAAGAATTGAAAGACTTTTAGCTGGCTACAGAAAGCGTTACAAGCTGTGATTCTTGCCAAAGGGGGTGTTACTAAGTACTGACAATGCAGGGTGGCCAAACATTTCCTTCGGGCCCTTTTCCTTTTTTGTTATTTTGAAACTGTAAAAGGTGAAAATAAACAAGTAATCTTTCTTAAAATATTAAAGAAATGTGTCATTTTTAACTTTATGCCTTTTGGAAATCTGGTCATCTTTTACTCGCTTAGCTATTCACAGTAACAGAAATTTTGACTGGGACTGGGGTGCCCAAACTTTTGCATGCCACTGTATAGTCATTATGCACGAAACTGAAGGAGCCCATATTTATACCGATTTCTGGGCTGTTGCTAATGGACTTGCAGTCTGGTTGCCTTGATGGAACCAGCACTCTTATCCTGTCATGGGGCGATCCTTATGGAGAGTTATAGAAGAACGTTTGCAGCCAACTATTGCATGCGACCTTTACAGTTTTTTCTATGTCGACCCCTATTTGAAAGATGATTCGCCAATGACAAGATTTAACAACTTTGCCGACAAACTCTCTCATATTGACATGGTGGCATCTCAACCTGAGCCTCAAATACTGTCATTGTCATGCTCGGTGGGCCCATGAGTCTTCTGGTCATTTGGTCATACCATGGAGAGGTGCAGGCATGGAGATTATTCCTTCCCACTGATATAACTCGTACAGTGGTAGGAAATTGTGGGCAATGTTTAGAAGTTAAGGTCTGTCAGTCCTTGGCTGCCATTCACTATGGCTGTGCTCCTGCTCCAGTTTGGCAAATGGACTATGTCGATCAGAAGCAATTCCAGTCTCTCCTTGCTTTGGTGGACACTTATTCTGGTCTTTTGATGATATCCTACTTTGAAAGCGGATCAGGATGGTACCCTTCAGGGATTAGAACATCTTGTTTCTAAATACAGCTAAGAAAGAATCCAGCTGCTGTCAACAAACGCTTGACATTAACTAACCTACAATGTTTACCTTGTACAGACACTTTACATGCTGTGAGCTCAGAAAGAGTTAAATTGTCCTTTTACCCTCCAGACATTAATCCAAAGTTTTACAAAATGTAGTATAACACAATCCACCCCTAGAACATCTGGCAGGTGAAAGACACATGGAACTCTTCCTTCTGTTTAAAATGAAGAATGCATATTAATATTCCTTGAGTGATTAATATTATATCAATTAATAAAATATAAGAAATTATGCAGATCCAAGGATTAACTTAACATTCAGATCAAAATATATGTCCTCATCCCTAACTGGTGGTAACAACATCTCGTTGACAATTTGAACAGATTAAGATTTACAAACACTACATTGTGATTAGAGATGTAAGAGTCAAATTACAATCAATTTGGGACTTATTTCACAGGATAAAGTTGTACGAGGCCAGTCACTCCGGGTTTACAATGTTTCCTCACACTTATAGGCCCCCAGTTAGCACGTATCACATAATGTACTGTACATCTTTTCACAAAACAATAATAACATCACTTTCACAAATCACAAGGTTACCAGTGACTTGTTGGGCCTCATTGAAATCTGACATCCAACATAAGGCAAGAGAAGCATTAAAACAGAGCAAAGCAACATTCCAACAAGAACCTTTAAAAGCAAAAGCAGAAGATATGTAGAAATGTTTACATTGTCTTTTGGTCGATTTAACCTTATTACATATACACATGATAGGTCCTTTCTTGTACCCATCATGACTTTAAGCTGAAGCCAAGGTTCAAAGAATCATATCAAGACTTTTAGCTGCAAAAAGAAATCTCTGATTGCCATCCTGCACCGTGGAAAAACGGTCAAGATGTTCTCTATTGCCTTTCCAACATCATATTTAGTTTCAGTGCAGTCCAACTACTTTCAAAGCAATAAATTGACTTCAAGTTACTGAGCATGAGGATCTGAGACTCCTTCTGAATGACTGAATGATGTTGAGAAGCTGGTATCACTGAACGAAGCCCATCCATCTCATTGAAAGGTGAAAAAGCAATGAAGTACTGAATAAGTGGACTACTAATGTAGACTCTTAAATTGTTGATAGAGATGTTTTTACTATAATTAAATAAAGAAATAACTTTATTTATAGCTTTAAGTAGACTTGAATATATTTTTTGTAATTATTTGTCAGTGGTGCTGGGATTGTGGACTGGGGGCCAAGACAGTGATAACCCAAAATGTTTTGGAACCATTAGTGGACTGTAGGTAGACAAAATGGTTGGTATGACATGTAGCTAAAGAATCCATTTCTGTGCTGTACAACTATGACTCTATGAGTTACTCATACCAATATTCCTGTGGGCAGGTTCCCTAGAGGTATTGGGAGTGGTTTAAACTAGTATAGCAGGGGGATGGGAACCAGTATGATAGCCGAGGATGAGCCAGCACGCTTACAAGTAGATGATGAGTGTAACATGAATGTAAGGAAGGACAAGCTAATGGTTGTGTACAAATGCAGACAGAGCAAAGAGTTAAATTGTACCACAGAGGCAAGATTCAAAAGGATGAAGAATGCAGGTCTGAAGGTGCTGTATTTAAATGCACGTAGCGTTCAGAATAAGGCAGACAAACTCATGGTGCAATTAGAGATTGGTCAGTATGACGTGAGCATCACTGAATTGTGTCTAAAAGAGGACATAGTTAGGAGCTCAACAACAAAGGATGGTCATGTGGCTCTGTCGGTAAGAAAAGGATTACGTCTTTAGAAAGGGGTGACATAGGGTCAGAAAATGTGGAATCTTTGTGGGTGGAGCTAAGAAATTGCAAAGGTAAAAAGAACATTATGGGAATCATATGTAGGCCTCCAAACAGTGGCCATGATGTGGGGTTGAGACTACAAAAGGAGCTGGAAAAGGCATGTAATAAGGGTAATGACACAATTGTAATGGGCAACTTCAATATGCAAGGAGATGGAGAAAATCAGGTTGGTGTCAGATTGCAAGTCAAGGAATTTGTTGAATGCCTACGAGGTGGCTTTCTAGAGCAGATGTGCTTGAGCCTATAGGGAAAAGCTATCTTAGATTGAGTGTTGCATAATAACCAAGTTCTTATAAGGGAGCTTAAAGCAAAAGAACCCTTAGAAGGCAGTGATCATAATATGATTGAATTGGTACAGCAATTTGAGAGGGAGAAGCATATTTCAACTGTATCAGAGTCACAATGGAATAAAGGGAACTATAGAGGCATGAGAGAGGAGTTTGCCCAGGTGGATTGGAGGAGGATACTAGTGGGGATGACGGCAGATCAGAGATGGCTGTAGTTCATAAAGCACAGGACAGATATGTCCTATAGAGGAAGAAGTTCTCAAATGGCACGAGTAGGCAAAGGTGACCAACAAAGGAAGTTAAGGACTGTATAAAAGCCAAGGAAAGGGCATATAAGGTAGCAAAAGTGAATGGGAGGTTGGATGATTGGGAAGGTTTTAAAATCCAACAAAAGGCAACTTAAAAAATTATAAGAAGGGATAAGACGAAATATGAGGGCAGACTAGTCAATAATGTAAAGCAGGATACCAGAAGTATTTTTTTCAGTTATATAAAAGGTAGAAGGAAGGTGAGAGTTGATATTGGACCACTAGAAAATGATGCTGGTGAGGTAGTAATGGGGGACAAAAAAATGGCAGATGAACTTAATGGGTACTTTGCATCTGACTTCATTGCTGAAGACACTAGCAGTGCGCCAGAGGTCCGTGAGTGTCAGGGTGCAGGAGTGAGTGCCATTGCTAGGCAAACTCAAAGGTCTTAAGGTGGATAAGTCACCTGGACTAGATCGACTACATTCCAAAGTTCTGAGGAAATTTATTGAAGAACTAATGGATGCAATGGTTATGGTCTTTCAAGAATCACTTGATCCTGCAATGATCCCGGAGGCTGGAAGTTTTCAAATGGCATTCCACACTTTAAGAAGGGAGGAAGGCAAAAGAAAGGAAATTTTAGGCCAGTTAGCCTAACCTCAGAGACTGGGAAAGTGTTGGAGTCTACAATTAAGGATGAGGTTTCGAGGTACTTGAAGATCAATGATAAAGTCAAAGTCAGTATGGTTTCTGTGAAGGGAAATCTTGCGTGACAAATCTGTTAGAGTTCTTCGAGGAAGTAACCAGCAGCGTAGACAAAGGAGAGACAGTGGATGTCATTTACTTGGATTTTCAGAAGGCTTTTGATAAAATGCCACTTATGAGGCTGCTTAACAAGATAAAATCCTATGGCTTTACAGGATCGATACTGGCATGGATAGCAGAATGGCAGACAGGCAGGAAGCAGTGAGTGGGAATAATGGGGTCTTTTCTGGTTGGCTGCCAGTGACGAGTGGTGTTTCTCAGGAGTCAGTATTGGGACCGCTACTTCACATTGTTTGTCAATGATTCAGATAATGAAATCTACGGCTTTGTGGTAGGTTTGCGGATGACACCAAGATAGGTGAAGGGGTAGGTAGTGCTGAGGAAGCAATGTGATTGCAACAGGACTTAGATAAATGCAAGAATGCGCAAAAAAGTGGCAGTTGCAATACAGAGTTGGGAAATATATGACAACGCATTTTGGTAAAAGGAACAATAATGTGGACTATTACCTAAATGGAGAGAAGGTTCAAACATCAGAGGTGCAGACGGATTTAGGAGTCCTCATGCAAGACTCCCAGAAGATTAATTTACAGGTTGAGGCTGTTGTAAAGAAGGCAAATGCAATGTTGGCATTTATTTCAAGGGGAATAGAATATAAAAGCATGGAGACAATGCTAAGCCTTTATAAGACACTAGTCAGGCCACACGGAGTATTGTTAACAGTTTTGAGCCCTTTATCTCAGAAAGGATGTGTTGTCATTGGAAAGAGTCCAGAGGAGGTTCAGGAGAATGATTCTGGGAATAAAGGGGTTAACATACGAGGAATGTTTGACAACTTTTGGCCTGTACTCACTGGAATTTAGAAGAATGCGTAGGGATCTTATTGAAACCTACTGAATGTTAAAAGGAATAGATAGGGTCGATGTGGAGAGGATATTTCCCGTGGTGAGAGTATCCAGAACTAGAGGAATTGAGGGGCGACCCTTTAGAAAAGAGATAAGGAGGAATTCTTTTAGCCAGGGAATAGTAAATTTCTGGAATGCTCTGCCGCAGACTGCGGTGGAGGCCAATTCCGTGCGTACATTTAAAGCAGAAGTTGATTTTTCCTGATTGGTCAGGGCATCAATGGATATGGTGAGAAGGCAGGTGGAAGGCAGTGGGGTTCAGGATCAGCCATGATGGAATGGCGGAGAAGACTTGATGGGCTGAATAGCATAATTCTGCTCCTATGTCTTATGGTCTTATACCTTCTTGTTCAAGTAGAATGAGCTGCAAATCTTCTGTTCTCTACTCTGCTCACCTTTTGTGTACCACCTTCTATTAGCATGACTGTGCACTCTGGAATTCTCTTTCAAAATCCCTTCAATGACACTTTTTCACATTTAAAACAAGTCTTCAAAATGTTTTCATTCATTTCAGCCATACTGCAAGTTTCCTTGCATGTACTTGCTGTCTGTTGCCACCGTCCTGCCACCTCCTGTTCCATTATTTCTGTGAACTGTTTTGGTTTGTTAAAGGTCACACATAAATAAATGCAAAATAATCTGCAGATGCTGGGATCAAAGCAACACTTACAGTATGCTAGAGGAACTCAGATTCAAATCCTTCCCCCTCCTTCATTTTTCAGTCCTGACGAAAGGTTCCGGCCCAAAACGTCGACTCATCATTTCAACTGATGCTGCCCGACCTGCTGAGTTCCTCCAGCGTACTGTAAGTGTTACATAAATAAATGTCTCTGTTGTAATAAATTCCAATAAAGAATGGTGGAACAGTGTATTCACATTATCTACTTAAGAGTTTTATAACAATTCCTGAAAGAATTTTTCATAATCTCTCTTCAGTTTTTAGGGTGTTAGTTCTGAAGTGATTCTTACATGCTCCTAATAATATTCAGTAGACATCAGTGATGAGGGCATCAAGAAGAGACCTAACATAAATAAAAATTAAAACAGACTTAGTAATAATTTCACATTTAGATTTTCACCAACTGCAATCTTTTATCAATGTGAAGAATGAAAGTGAGTTAAATAAATTAGTATGGCAAGAAATGGGGCTACACAAAATCTGTATATGGAGTTTGTAGAACGTTTCTCCAAACTAGATCAATTTTATGTAGATGCTTTGTTGCATGTTTACAAAGAGAGTCAACAATATTCGATAATATGCACAAGGGAACTGCATTCTTGCAAAAAAAATCAGATCATCATTGAAAATTGAAAACTTTCCAGCTCAGGTACATAGCTAAAATATTGCAAGGTATAGATCAGTGTTGTCATGCAAAAGGAACCAATTTGTGCAGGTCATATACAGTACGTTGTCAAAGCGTGCAAAAATATATTGCATAAAAAAAGTTAATTTCAAATGATCAAAGGGATTTAGAAAACTCATAGACAAGTTAAATCTGCGAATACTGTAAACTCATCACGTTTCCTTTTCAAGTAGTGGAAGCTAGTTCCGTCTAAATAAGTGTCAGACATATATGTGCAGCATGCAGTGAGTAGTTAGGGAGAGTGAAATATATAAGATTCGCAAGTTTTAGGAGATCTCTTTATTTCAATGAATCTTTGCACTTCAGCTTCTGTATAGAGTTAGCCTCAGAAGCATATGCATAAATTACAGTAAACCATTTCATTAGGAAATGGTCTATACTTTCGCAGGTATGAAAGGCACAAACTTAAGAAAGAACCCCTAGCAATGTTAATCCCATGAGTTTCTCAATCCTTTACATATTTTTAGTTGATAACTAACCAAAAATATCAACTTTCTTTTTGTTGAATTTAATTGCCACATTCTTTGGTCATGTAGCGTTCATAAAGCTACATAATAATAATTCTAAAACTGAACATCTTGTAATGAGATCTCTCAGCTAAACAAGAATTAATCAAGATAAATAGGATTGTAAAGAGGGCTTAGAAAATTGATCACAGGAAACAAGTAGGTGCTTCTGTACATTTTGATTCAACATTGTTAGATATGTACATCTATTGAGATGATATCTCTTCATAATATATTACTTCAGTTTTTGGTAAAACACAAGTGCCCCCCAGGGTTGTGTCCTGAGTCCCCTCCTCTACTCCCTTTACACCCACGGCTGTGCTGCCACACACAGCTTCAATCCCATGATCAAATTCACAGAACACACAACGTTGATCGGCCTTATTTCTAGCAGCGACGAGACAGCCTGCAGAGGAGAGGTTGACATTCTGACATAGTGGTGCCACGATAGCAACCTCTCCCTCAATGTCCCAAACACAAATGAGCCGATCGTGGGTTACAGGAGGAACGGAGACAGGCTCGCCCCGATCAACATCAATGGGACTGCAGTTGACAGGGTGAGCAGTTTCAAGTTCCTCAATATACATATCACTGAAGATCTCATCTGTACACACAGGCTGTGTGGCAAAAAAAAAAGCACAGCAGTGCCTCTTCCACTTCAAGTGACTGAAGTTCGACATGAGCCCCCAAATCCTCAAGACCTTCTACAGGGGCACTACTGAGAGCATCCTGACTGGCTGTATCAGCACCTGGTATGGGAACTGCACCAACCTTGATTACTGTGCACTGCAGAAAGTGGTGCGGACAGCCCAGCATACCTGTGGGTGTAAACTTCCCTCCACTGAAGACATTTACAGCAGCAAGTGCGTAATGCAGGCCTGGGAGATCATCAGGGACAATAGTCATCCCAACCATAAATTGTTTCAGCTGCTTCTGTCTGGGAAATGGTACTGCAGCATTTAAGCCAGGACCAACAGGCTATGGGACAGCTTCTTTCTACAAGCCATTAGGCTTATAAATTCACATATCTGTACACTGCGATGGAGTCATAGCACAAAGATTTTTAAGTCCCTCATGTTGTGGGATGGATGTCAGATTAAATAAATAAATAAAATGAAATAAATAAATGTCTGTTTTTCACCCAATGAAAACAGAACAAACACAGATTCATTGAAAACAGAATGAGGAAGCTAACCTATGCAACCAGAAAATCTACAGAGAAAAAGGATAATAACAGATAAAATTCAGTGTCAAACTTGCAAAAGAAATTCCCGTGTAGTTTTGGTGCTGATAGAAAGGAAACTTTGTAAAATAAAGCATTGGTAGCCAAGGTAAGAACTCTATTTTTTTCCAAGGATGTTGATTTAAGAAATAAACAATATTACATTTTAAATGTCTGAAAACTCAAAACCATACAGGACAGTTTGAGAATCGGCTGATTGAGTGGGTTCTTCCCCATATATGTGAATCATTCACCAGATCATGATTAGCAATTTATCAAATCAATTTTGCACACAATTAGGTCTCTATTTATTTATTTTATTCATTCAGATACTGCAACTTAGCAGGTTATTTGGATGAAGAAACAAAAATACTGTAAGAAGAATTTCCCCACAGTATAATCATTACCACATATGTTCCCTCCATCCTAATGATTCTTATATGAAGTTAGTCACATGGTACAAACTTTGAAGTAGTTCTTTGCAAGTGTTATATTTTGAAGTTTCAATGCATAAAACACATGTAAAGGTATTGAGTTGTGCATGTGAACTTGCAAAATTGAAAGCAATTCAGTACTACTAGTGGTAAGGATAATATATTGTTACCCAGTCACATTTCCTGGGCAATGTAGGGCATACTGCAACTGAAATTTGAAACTAGTGAGGTAGACAAAGTATTGTTTTCATGATGATGGAAGCATGCTGCAAGTGCAAAGCAGAAGTAACAGGTTAAGCTGAAGAAAAATCAAGCAAATAAGGGATTAATGGACCTGTGGCTAAATTTGCCGATGACACAAAGATAGGTAGAGGAGCGGGTAGTGTTGAGGAAACAGAGAGACTGCAGAGAGACTTGTAGAGAAACAGGCAAAGAAGTGGCAAATGAAATACAATGTTGGAAAGTGTATGGTCATGCACTTTGGTGGAAGAAGTAAATGGGCAGACTATTATTTAGATGGGGAGAGGATTCAAAATGCAGAGATGCAAAGGAACTTGGGAGTCCTTGTGCAGGATACCCTGAAGGTTAACCTCCAGGTTGAGTCGGTGGTGAAGAAGGTGAATGCAATGTTGGCATTCATTTCTAGAGGTATAGAATATAAGAGCAGGGATGTGATGTTGAGGCTCTATAAGGCACTCGTGAGACCTCACTTAGAGTATTGTGTGCAGTTTTGGGCTCTTTGTTTTAGAAAGGATATACTGACATTGGAGAGGGTTCAGAGAAGATTCATGAGAATGATTCCAGGAATGAAGGGGTTACTGTATGAGGTAAGTCTGGCAGCTCTTGGGTTGTATTCCCTGGAGTTCAGGAGAATGAGGGAGGGGATCTCATTGAAACATTTCGAATGTTATAAGGCCTGAACAGATTAGATATGGCAAAGTTATTTCCCATGGCAGGGGAGTCTAGAACAAGAGGATACTAATTCAGGATTGGACGTCCATTTAGAACACAGATGTGGAGAAATTACTTTAGTCAGAGGGTGCTAAATTTGTGGAATTTGTTGCCACAAGCAGCGGTGGAGGCCAAATCATTGGGTGCATTTAAGGCAGAGATAGATAGGCTCTTGATTAGCCAGGGCATCGAAGGATATGGGGAGAAGGCAGGGGAGTGGGGATGACTGGAAGAATTGGATCAGCCCATGATTGAATGGTGGAGCCGACTCGATGGGTTGAATAGCCTACTTCTGTTTCTATATCTTATGGTCTAATGGTCTTATGGTCTAAATAAAACATTCAAAGAAAATGCTTACAGAAAATTCCATTACCATAGAAATTATATAATTTGTGCTATTGAACCCATCAAAGTCATATCTAGTTTTGCAGAACAAACCCATTTATTCCATTGCCTTACAGCTTTTCAATGCCTTGTAGATATTTTACTTTTAAATATTCTTGAAAATTCAAATTGAATTTGCTTCCTTCAGACTAGCTGGTGCACCCCAAATCATTCCTACATTGCAGTTTAAAACTAAACTCCCTCATATCATTCATAGATTTATACCTGGGCTCTGTCCTTGTGCCCTCTACCATTTAGAACAGTTTCTCTCTGTTTCTACACATTATAGTCTGCTCTTCTACCTCTCTCCATTCTGCCTTTGCTGACTCTCTGATCTATCCTCATGACCAAAATCACTCATTCCTGGAATAATACAGTACGATATGATCTTTTTCTGCAGCCACTATAGGACCATTATATCTTTTTCTGAAACACTGTCAATAGAATTTGGAATCATTCTTTAGATGTTGCCTGATGGTGTCTGTACCATTTCTGTATATAATTCAGGATCCCAAGCACTTCATTAAATGCTTTCTAAACCTGCTCGTACCACATTCAAAGATTTATGAAATATGCACCAAGTTCTCTATTCTTGTATCTTTGATGGTTGTTTCAATAATGATTAAAGCAACACTTTCAGTACGCTGGATGAACTCAGCAGGTCGGGCAGCATCAGTCAGAAATGATGAGTCAACGTTTCGGGCTGGAACCCTTCGTCAGGACTGAAGAATGAAAGATGGGGAAGGATTTGAAGAATGCTTGTAGTGTCAGTTGATAGACCAGTAATTTGAAAGACAAAGGGGTGGGGGAGGGGTAGCATTGACGTCATAGCCCTGAAAACAATGGGTGGTAGAAGAAGGAGGCAGAACCATGAGGCAGCTGGGGGAGGGGGTAGAGTGAAATAGGGATAGAGGAAGGGAGGGGGAGGGAATTACTGGAAATTGGAGAATTCTATGTTCATACCAAGGGGCTGGAGACTACCTAGACGGTATATGAGGTGTTGCTCCTCCAACCTGAGTTTAGCCTCATCATGGCAGTAGAGAAGGCCATGTACCGACATATCTGAATGGGAATGGGAAGCAGAGTTGAAGTGGGTGGCTACCGGGAGATCCTGCCTGTTGTGGCGACAGAGTGGAGGTGCTCGACAAAGCGGTCTCCCAATCTGAGTCGGGTTTCACCGATGTAGAGGAGGCCGCACCGGGAGCACCGGATGCAATAGATGACCCCAACAAACTCACAAGTGAAATGTTGTCTCACCTGGAAGGACTGTTTGGGGCCCTGAATGGTTGTAAGAGATGAGGTGTAGGGACAGGTGTAGCACTTACTCTTACAGGGGTAAGCGCCGGGTGGGAGATCAGTGGGGATGGACACGTGGATAAGGGAGTCGCGGAGGAACCGATCCCTGCGGAAAGTGGAGATGGGTGGAGAGGGAAAGATGTGCTTAGTGGTGGGGTCCTGTTGAAGGTGGTGGAAGTTGTGGATCAATAATGATCTGAATCTAATTTGTTGGAAAGAGTGAGAACGAGTGCATCATATACTTTATACAACTAGAATTGAGATGAAAGAGTTAGGCAATGCATGACTAAGCACTAAATGATTTGAATGATGACAGAAGAAACAACATATTACTTTTTACCCTTGGAGTACTTCTTTCTTTATCAATCTTTTTATTAATTTTTTAAAAAGTCCATATATACAAATGAGAGGAGGGTTATCACAGATATCTATATCAATAACAATACATATAAAAGGTAAAATAAACATCATCAAGATCATACATAGTATTAATCTAATAGTATATAATAAAAAATAAAATACTTAATTCTCCTCTTATCATTTCATAACAAGAGAAAAAAGATAAAGAAACTTCTATAATTTTATCTATAGAAACCCCCCCCCACTATTCTCTATAAACAAAAACAAAAATAATAAAAAATAATTAAAAAAAGAAGGAAAAGAAGGGGGACTGGGCAGCCCATATTGAGAGTAAAGCAAGAAAAAAGAAAAACTTTCTGATCAAATCCAAAGTTTCGAGAAAGTAACTGGGAGAGCAATAAATCAAACCATATGAAAATATTGAATAAAAGGTCGCCAGGTTTCTTCAAATTTAAAGGATGTATCAAATGTCCGACTTCTTATTTTGTCTAAACTTAGACAGGACATAATGGAGGAAAGCTAATAAAAACAGTAGGTGGATTAGAGTCCTTCCATTTAAGCAAAATGGCTCTCCTAGCCAATAAAGTTGTAAAACCTATCATCCGTTGAGCTGGAACAGGAACATCTTGTTTCCAATGGAATGATCCCAGAAATTGCTGTAAATAAATTCAGTTGTAGGTCCAAATTCAAAACTTCTGATAAATTTTTAAAGACAACTTTCCAAAAATTATCTACCTTGATACAAGACCAAAACATATGAGTTAAAGTAGCCACCTCAATATTACACCTGTCACAAATAGGATTAGTATTAGGAAAAATACGGGCTAATTTATCCTTTGACATATTTGCCCGATGTACTACCTTGAACTGGATCAAGAAATGACGGGCACAAATAGATGAGGTATTTACCAAATGAAAAATTTTATCCCATTGATTATCTGAAAGTGACTCTCGAAATTCCAGTTCCCACGTACCTTTAATTTTATCGTTAGATGCCTTTCACAAATTCAATAACCATTTATAAATGATAGCTATCAATCCTTTTTGAAATGGTTTAACCCGAAAAAGAGTATCTATCATATTGGGTGGGTAAGCAGAGGGAAAGTTTGGAAGTAAACTAAGTAAAAAATTCCTAATTTGTAAATATCTAAAAAAGTGTGCATTAGATAAATCATATTTGTACCCTTGGAGTACTGTGTGCATTTCTGATCACTCTATTATAGGAAGTACCTGGAGACTGTGGAGAGCATGCAGACAAGTTTTACCAGGATGCTGTCTGGATTAGAAGTTATGAGCTATCAGGAAAGGTTGGACACACTTGTGTTGTTCTCTCTTGAGCTCGGAGCCTAAGAGGAGACCAGGGAGAGCTTTTTTAAAATACCAGAGGCACAGACAGGATAGACAAAGCAGATCTTTCCTCTAGAGTAGACACGTCAAATTCCAGAAGGCAGGCTTTTATAGTTAGAGTGGGAAACTGTAAAGATCGTATGAGCAGCAAGTTTTTGAAACACAGTGGGAGGTGCCAGGGAGGGTTACCAGGGGTAGTAGTAGAAACAGTCAGTGGATGGAGTTTGAGGCTTTTGGATATGTTCATGAATATGAAGAGAATAGATGGCTATGAGTGATACACAGGAAGAGGGCATTTCATACACAGTACTGAGCACAAGTGAAAAAAAATTCTGTAAAATAAGATGCTTTCAAAAATAATGAAATGAAAAATTTCTGAATATCAAAAATGAAATACTATAAAGAGCAGTAAACAGCAAAAAAGCTAAATCAAATCAATATTTGGTGTGACCATCCTTTGCCTTTAAAACTGCCATCAATTCTCTTAGGTACACTGACATACAGCTTTATAAGAAAATCAGTCAGTAGGTTGTTCCAAGCATTTTGGAGAACTTGCCACAGTTCTTTTGCAGAACTTGGCTGTCTCACTTGCATCTGTCTCTCCAGGTACTCCCAGACAGTCTCAATGATGTTGAGATCAGGCCTCTGTGGAGGCCATACCGTCTGTTGCAGAACTCCTTGTTCTTCTTTGCGCTGAAGATAGTTCTTTATGACCTTGACTGTGTGCTTAGGGTCATTGTCCTGCTGCAGAATGAAGTTGGGACTGATCAGACAACTCCCTGATGGTATTATGTGATGGATGAAAATCTGCTTGTACATCTCAACATTGAAGATTCCATTCATTCTGACGAGATCACCAACTCCATTTGCAGAAAAACAGCCCCAAACCTGGAGGGAATCCACTGTGCTTCACTGTTGGCTGCAGACACTCATCTATGTGGTGGTCTCCAGCTATTCTATGGACAATCTGCTTCCTGATTGAGCCAAATATTTGAAATTTTGATGCATTAGTCCAGAGCACTTGCTGCCATTGTTCAGCATCCCAATCCTTGTGTTTCTGTGTGTGGGTGAATTTCCTGGCTTCATTTCCACTTTGAAGGAATGGCTTTTTGTCAGCAACTCTTCCATGAAGTCTACTTCGGACAAGACTGCTCCAAACGATAGAGGGGTGTACTTGGGTACCAGTGGTTTCTGTGAGTTCAGAGCTGATAACAGTGATGGGCTTCTTCTGATTTTGAAGGAATGTCAGTTTGATTTATCTCGTCTGATACACTCAGTTTTCATGGCTGATTACTACAATTTTTTCCTCAATCTTCTCTGTTCCTTTGTGCTTCTTCGGAAGAGTTCGGACAGCACATCTTTTAACTTCTGGTCTGCCGCAAGGTTTCTGTTTGGGAGAGACCTTGCTGATGCAGAATGACCACCTTGTGTCTTGTTGCTATGCTCACTCTTGCCGTGGTGTAACAATTGATGATTTGAAGGTTGAACTGCCACTTCTGCCACACCCTCACCTTTTAGTTTGGTTGTCCTTTGGCCAGTTTGATTCCTTCTACACCTGTTTCTTTTTCATTTAATCAGTTTAGTTTATTTAACTTATTGTATCATTGACCTGTTTGCTATCTTTATTTAATCATGCACTGGGCTACATAGCTGCGAGGTCATCTAGTTCTTATTTGAAAAGTGGTCTGTTACTTTCTTTAACAAAGTACAAACATTTCTATGTAACATATAATTTTTTGGAAAATGAATCTTTGGAAATCTAAAATTTGCTCTTTTCCTGCTGACACACAAATGCAGAAGACAAAAACAATGCACCTAGAACAAAATTGAGATAAGAAATCTAGGGTGCCTAAGATTTTTGCACAGTACTGTAAATTGGCAAGAAAATTGGCACAAAATAGTGGGCTAAATGCCCTGTCCTGTCATGGTTCGGTCTGTTAACTACTCATTTCAGTTAATTTCCTTTTCCCCGTGTTCCACCAGGCTCCTTGATTTGGGCACCTGATCTTCATCCGAACCAGCAGGATAAAAACCCTGGCTTACAGCTACTCGGGGCTGGTCCATCACCATAGCCAGGGTGGCGATGAATGTTCCGAGCTGCCAAGAATAAGGGACCGACTTCCTAACCACCAAGAATAGGGCACCGTCTTCCGAGCCGCCAAGTATAGGGGACCGTCTTCTGAGCCACCAAGAATAGGGGATCGTCTTCATGAGCTTCTCCATGTCAAGATTCGTATTGTCTGTTGTTATTTGTTTTTGTCGTCTCGTGTCCAGCTGAGTGTTGCTGGCCGTTTTGCTGCTGCTCTGAGCCGGGGTGAGAGTGGTCTGTTGTTTGTTTTGTTTTGAAGGCTCCAAGTCCCAGTCTAAGTCAAGGCTTCAAGTCCCAGTCCAGTCAAGTAATTGCCAGCTGTTTGCTGCTTCATGAGCTTCTCCATGTCAAGATACGTATTGTCTGTTATTGTTTGGTTTAGTTGTCTTGTTTCCAGCTGAGTAAGTCCAGCTGTTTGCCGCTACTCTGAGTTGGGAATTCTGTCTCTTCGTGTCCCAGTCCAAGTCCAGACTCTGTGCTCCAGTCAAGTCTAAGTCCTGGTTCCAAGTCCAAGTCATCCAAATCTGTCTCCGTGTCAAGTCTCCGTGCCTGTGTCCTGCACTTGGGTCCACTTCCTCCAACCGCCCCCTTTTGCAAGATGTCTAGTGCTGTACTGTTCTATGTTCTATGTACTTTTACTTTTAGTCCTTAGCAGAAAGTCAGTGTTAATTATGCTTCAATAAATTACAATTCACAAAGGTACACAATAATTTTTCCCAAATATCCATTTGTAGGTTAGATAGATGACTATTGAGAGGATTGTGCAAGAATTATAGTTTATCAAAGGAACACTCAACAACATCAATAGAATCAACAAGGCAACTTCTAGCACATGTATTGTGCCTACTGTGTCTCAGTCTATGTTGTATCCACTTGCTCATTCCATGGACATGCTGCTACCTTGTCGCCATTGCCATTCTCCGATGTGAGGGTTATACTACCACAGTTAGATGTTTCAGTTTTCTAATCCTTGGAAACATTGAAATCTACTTACTTTAATTAATCTTTGAAGAGATATCATCTTCATAAAACAATGATTGGTCCATTATTTGAAAAAAGACGGAACACTATTCAATCATTCTGACCCATTCTATGATATAAATCAATGATCTGGAGTTCATCCAGGTCCAGCTGCAACTCCTGAACACAGTGTGTTAGAAGCTGCAGCTGGATGCCCTTCTTGCAGGTATTGTCTTCAGGGACACTGGAGGTACAGGACACAAGTAACTGGGTGACTATCAGGAGGAGGAAAGGGGATTGGCAGCCAATGCAGAATACCCTCAACAACAGGTATGGCCTAGCAGAGGAAAGCAACAGCAGTCAGGTCTCTGGCACTGAGTCTGGCTCTGTGACTCAGAAGGGAAGTGGGGAGAAGAGGCCAGCTGCAGTAATAGGCAATTTTTTGGTGAGGGGAACAGAAAAGAGGTTCTGTAGAGGAGAACAAGACTCATAGATGGTTTGAGTCCACAGCATTCTGAAGTGAGAGGGTGAAATGGCAAAGGTTGTGGTCCATGTCGGTACCAATTACATGGGTAGGACGAATAACAAGGTCCTCCAAAGTGAGTTCAGAGAATTAGGTGCTAAATTAAAGGACAGAACCTCCAGGCTTCTGATCTCAGGATTGCTACTTGTGCCACGTGCTAGTGAGGTCAGAGATAGGAAGATCATACAGTTTAGCACATGGATAAGGAGATGGTGCAGGAGGGAGGGCTTCTGAATTTTGGATCATTGGGCTTTCTTCCAGGGAAGGCAGGACCTGTATAGAAGGGATAGTTTTCAGCTAATCTGGAGGGGGACTAATATCCTAGCGGGAAGATTTGCTACTGCTGCGGGAGGGGGGAGGGAGGGGGGCTGCGGGGTGTGGTGGTGCTTTAAATTAGAGTTGCAGGGGGATGGGACCAAGAGCACCAGAACAGATAGTGGAGTGGTTGTGGACAAAGATGTTGTTAAGCATACATAGAAAGGCAGGAATCGAAGGTTGAACATGGTGGGACTAATGTTCTGAGCTGTGTATATTTCAATTCAAGGAATTTTGTAGGAAAGGCGAATGAGCTTAGGGCATGGATCAGCATATGGAATTATAACATAGTCGTTAGTGAGACTTGGTTCCAGAAAGGGCAGGACTGGCAGCTCAGTGTTCTGGTGTTCCATTGCTTTAGACGTGATAGAGTGGGAGGGACTAAGGGGGGAGTGGTGACATTATTAGTCAGGTATATTGTCATGGCAGTGCTCAGAGAGGACGGACTGCAGAATACCTCTGGTGAGGCTTTCCGGGTGGAACTGAAGAATAAAAAAGGTATGACCACGTTAATGGGATTATATTATAGACTACCGACAATCCGTGGGATTTAGAGGAGCAAATTTGTAGAGTGATCTCAGATTGTTTCAAGAAACATAAGGTTGTGATTTTAACTTTGCACATATTGACCTGGACTCATATGCTGTAAAGGGCTGGATAGGAAAGAGTTTGCCAAATGAGTTCAGGAAAGTTTCCTTAATCAGTACTTCTCTACAAGTTCCAACTAGAGAGAGTACAATACTAGATCTCCCATTAGTGAGATAGATAAGGCAGGTGACAGAAGGTTGTACAGGGGAACACTTTGTATCTAGTGATCATAATGCCATTAGTTTCAAGGTAATTTGGAAAAGGATAGGTCTGGTCCTCAGATTAAGATTAAAAATTGGAAAGAGGTATCAGAAAGGATCCGGCAAGTGTGGACTGGGTCAGGCTGTTTGCTGCCAAAGGTGTACTTGATGAGTTGTGGATCTTTAAACTTTCTCAAGTTCAGAGAACCTTGATTTTCAAGAGATATTGAGGCCCTGATTAACAAGAAGAAGGAAGTGCAGAGCAGGTTTAGACAATTAGGTACGAATGAAGTACTTGAAGAGTATAAGAAATGCAAAAGAGCACTTAAGAAGGAAATCAGGAGGGCTAAAAGAAGGCATGAGGTTACACTAGCAGACAAGCTGAAGGAGAACGCTAAAGGCCTCTACTGATACATTAAGAGCTAAAGGATAGCGGGGGATAAGATTGGTCCTCTGGAAGGTCAGAATGGTAATCTACGCATGGAGATGAAGGAGATGAAAGAGATGGGTGAGATTGTAAATTAATTCTTTTTTGCATCTGTATTTACTCGGGAGACAGACGCAGAGTTTATAGCAATGAGACAAATCAGCTGCGAGATTATAGACCTTATTTAGATCACATATGAGGAGGTATTCAACTGTCTTGAGGCAAATTAGGGACAATAAATTCCCAGGGTCTGACAAGGTGTTCCCTTGGACCCCATGGAAGCCTAGTGCAGGAATTGCATAGGCTCTAACATAGATATTTAAATTGTCCTTAGCGTGTGAGCTGCCTGAAGATTGGAGGATAGCTAATGTTGTTCCATTGTTTAAGAAAGTCTCTCACAATAAGCCAGGAAATTATAGGGCTGTGAACCTGACATCAGAAGTGGGAGGTTACAGTATTGGAAGGTATTATAGGGGACTGGATATATAATAGTAGGATAGACAGAGAGAAATTAAAAATAGACAACTTTGTGTATGGAAAGTTGTTTCTAACCAAACTTATAGAGTTGTTCGAGGAAGTTACCAGGAAAGTTGATGAAGGGACAATAGTAGATGTTGTCAACATGGATTTTAGCAAGGCATTTGACAAGGCCCCGCATGGGAGACTGATCAAGATGGTTCAGTCGCTGGGCATTGAAGATGAGGTAGTAAATTGGACTGGGTATTTGCTTTGAGGGAGAAGCCAGAGACTGGAAGCCTGTGACCAGTGATGTGCTACATGGATCAGTGCTGGTCTGTTGTTTGTCATCTATAGAAACCATAGAAACCATAGAAACTACAGCACAGAAACAGGCCTTTTGGCCCTTTTTGGCTGTGCCGAACCATTTTCTGCCTAGTCCCACTGACCTGCACACGGATCATATCCCTCCATACACCTCCAATCCATGTATCTGTCCAATTTATTCTTAAATGTTAAAAAAGAACCCACATTTACCACCTCGTCTGGCAGCTCATTCCATACTCCCACCACTCTCTGTGTGAAGAAGCCCCCCCCTAATGTTCCCTTTAAACTTTTCCCCCCTCACCCTTAACCCATGTCCTCTGGTTTTTTTCTCCCCTTGCCTCAGTGGAAAAAAGCCTGCTTGCATTCACTCTGTCTATACCCATCATAATTTTATATACCTCTATCAAATCTCCCCTCATTTTTCTACGCTCCAGGGAATAAAGTCCCAACCTATTCAACCTTTCTCTGTAACTGAGTTTCTCAAGTCCCGGCAACATCCTTGTAAACCTTCTCTGCACTCTTTCAACCTTATTTATATCCTTCCTGTAATTTGGTGACCAAAACGGAACACAATACTCCAGATTCGGCCTCACCAATGCCTTATACAACCTCATCATAACATTCCAGCTCTTATACTCAATACTTTGATTAATAAAGGCCAATGTACCAGAAGCTCTCTTTACGACCCTATCTACCTGTGACGCCACTTTTAGGGAATTTTGTATCTGTATTCCCAGTTCCCTCTGTTCCACTGCACTCCTCAGTGCCTTACCATTAACCCTGTATGTTCTACCTTGGTTTGTCCTTCCAACGTGCAATACCTCACACTTGTCAGTATTAAACTCCATCTGCCATTTTTCAGCCCATTTTTCCAGCTGGTCCAAGTCCCTCTGCAGGCTCTGAAAACCTTCCTCACTGTCTACTACACCTCCAATCTTTGTATCATCAGCAAACTTGCTGATCCAATTTACCACATTATCATCCAGATCATTGATATAGATGACAAATAACAATGGACCCAGCACTGATCCCTGTGGCACAGAACTAGTCACAAGCCTCCACTCGGAGAAGCAATCCTCTACTACCACTCTTTGGCTTCTTCCATTGAGCCAATGCCTAATCCAATTTACCACCTCTCCATGTATACCTAGCGACTGAATTTTCCTAACTAACCTCCCATGCAGGGCCTTGTCAAAGGCCTTACTGAAGTCCATGTAGACAATATCCACGGCCTTCCCTTCATCCACTTTCCTGGTAACCTCCTCGAAAAACTCCAATAGATTGGTCAAACATGACCTACCACGCACAAAGCCATGTTGACTCTCCCTAATAAGTCCCTGTCTATCCAAATGCTTGTAGATTCTGTCTCTTAGTACTCCCTCCAATAATTTACCTACTACCGACATTAAACTTACTGGCCTATAATTTCCCGGATTACTTTTCGATCCTTTTTTAAACAACGGAACAATATGAGCCACTCTCCAATCCTCCGGCACCTCACCTGTAGACAGCGACATTTTAAATATTTCTGCCAGGGCCCCTGCAATTTCAACACTAGTCTCCTTCAAGGTCCGAGGGAACACCCTATCAGGTCCCGGGGATTTATCCACTTTAATTTTCCTCAAGACAGCAAGGACCTCCTCCTTTTCGATCTGTTCAGTTTCCATGATCTCACTACTTGTTTCCTTTAATTCCATAGACTTCATGCCAATTTCCTTAGTAAATACAGATGCAAAAAACCTATTTAAGATCTCCCCCATTTCCTTTGGTTCCGCACATAGCCGACCACTCTGATCTTCAAGAGGACCAATTTTATCCCTTACAGTCCTTTTGCTCTTAATATACCTGTAAAAGCTCTTTGGATTATCCTTCACTTTGACTGCCAAGGCAACCTCATGTCTTCTTTTAGCCCTCCTGATTTCTTTCTTAAGTATTTTCTTGCACTTCTTATACTCTTGCACCTTATTTACTCCCTGCTTCCTATACACGCCATACAACTCCCTCTTCTTCTTTATCAGAGTTGCAATATCCCTTGAGAACCAAGGTTCCTTATTCCTATTCACCTTGCCTTTAATCCTGACAGGAACATACAAATTCTGCACTCTCAAAATTTCTGCTTTGAAGGCTTCCCACCTACCGATCACATCCATGCCAGAGAACAACCTGTCCCAATCCACGCTTTTTAGATCCTTTCTCATTTCTTCAAATTTGGCCTTCTTCCAGTTAAGAACCTCAACCCTAGGACCAGATCTATCCTTGTCCATGATCAAGTTGAAACTAATGGTGTTATGATCACTGGAACCAAAGTGCTCCCCTACACAGACTTCTGTCACTTGTCCTAACTCGTTTCCTAACAGGAGATCCAATATTGCATCCCCTCTAGTTGGTCCCTCTATATATTGATTTAGAAAACTTTCCTGAACACATTTTACAAACTCTAAACCATCTAGACCCCTAACAGTACGGGAGACCCAATCAATATATGGAAAATTAAAATCCCCTACCACCACAACTTTATGTTTCCTGCAGTTGCCTGCTATCTCTCTGCAGATTTGCACTTCCAATTCTCTTTGACTATTGGGTGGTCTGTAATACAATCCCACTAATGTGGCCATACCTTTCCTGTTTCTCAGCTCCATCCACAAGGACTCAGTAGACAAGCCCTCTAATCTGTCCTGCCTGAGCACTGCTGTAATATTTTCCCTAACAAGCAATGCCACTCCCCCACCTTTCATTCCTCTGCCTCGATCACATCTGAAACATCGGAACCCTGGAATATTAAGCTGCCTGTCCTGCCCCTCCTGTAGCCAAGTTTCACTAATTGCTACAACGTCATAATTCCACGTGTCAATCCACGCCCTCAACTCATCCGCCTTCCCCGCAATACTCCTAGCATTGAAATATATACACCTCAGAAGATTTTTACCACCACTCACAACCTTTCTATTAGTGGATTTGCTTGAACTTTTAACATCATTTATTTTCACCCCAGCCACACTGTCAGCTCTGGCACTTTGGTTCCCATCACCCTGCAAATCTAGTTTAAAGCCCCCCCCAATAGCATTAACAAACCTCCCTGAAAGGATATTGGTCCCCCTGCAGTTCAAGTGTAACCCGTCTCTCTTGTACAGGTCCCACCTGCCCCAGAAGAGGTCCCAATTATCCTGAAATCTGAAACCCTGCCCCTACACCAGTTTCTCAGCCACTTGTTCATCCTCCAGAGCATCCTATTCCTACCCTCACTGGCACGTAGTACAGGTAGCAATCCTGAGATTACCACCCTCGAGGTCCTGCTTTTCAACTTCCTACCAAGCTCTCTATACTCAATATCTCTATCATCTATATCAATGATCTGGATGATAATGTGGTTAACTGGATCAGCAACCTTATGGATGACACCAAAATTGGGGGTGTAGAGGACAGTGAGGAAGATGATCAAAGTTTGCAACGGGGTCTAGACTAGCTGGAAAATGGGCTGAAATATGGCAGATGGAAGATAATGCAAATAAATATGAAGTGCTCCACTTTGGAAGAAATAACTAAAGTAGAACTTACACAGTGAGCATTAGGGCACTGAAGGGAGTGCAGAAGAACAAAGTGATCTGGGAATACATATTGTAATTCCTTGAAAGTGCCATCACAGGCACATTGGCCTTCATAAATCAAATTATTGAGTACAGGAGGTGGGATGTTATGTTGAAGTTGTATAAGACATTGATAAGGCCTAATTTGGAGTACTGAGTGCAGATTTGTTCACCAAGCTGCAGAAAGATTGAAAGAATGCCGGAAAAATTTACAAGAAAGTTGCTAGGACTGAGTTATAGGGAAAGGTTGAATAGGTTTCAACTTTATTCCATAGGAGGTAGAAGATTGATGAGGGAATTTGATAGGTGTATACAAAATTATAAAGGGTGTAGATAGGATAAAAGCAAGCAGGCTTTTTACACTGAGGTTGGGTGAGGTCATGGGTTAAGGGTAAAAGATGAAATGTTTAAGGGGAATATGAGGATACTGGTGACAGTGTAGAATGAGTTGCCAGTGCAAGTTGTGGAAAGAGGGTCGATTTCAACACTTAAGTGAAATTTGGATAGGTACGTGGATAGGAGGGGTAGGGAGCGCTATGGTCTGGATGCAAGTCAATGGGACGAGGCAGAATAATGGTTGAACACAGACTAGATGGATCAAGGGGCCTGTTTCTGTGCTGTAATGTTCTATGAAGAAAATTCTATCAACTGAGAGTTCCTTCTGTATGAACCTAGTTATTAAATGTTGGCAAGCTATTTGATTGTAGAGACAATGGTATCTGTGTCTGACCTCAGCTTCAAATAGAAGTGGGTGTTGGCTGACAGTGAACAGAATCAGGGAGTTTGACCAATTTACTTCTCCTGGCTGGGTCAATAGTGGCATTCTCCCTTCAGCCCAACTTCTGTCAGTTAATTTCACGTGTGTTGGGCACATGGCCAAGTGGTTAAGGCGTTTGTCTAGTGATCTGAAGGTCGCTAGTTCGAGCCTCAGCTGTGGCAGCGTGTTTGTGTCCTTGAGCAAGGCACTTGACCACACATTGCTCTAGTGTCTGTGCGAGGAGTGGCACCCCACACAGACTTCCAATCTGCGCCTTGTAAGGCGTGAAAATGCCTGACGCAGGCTTCTTATGGTCTGAGTCAACGTTCCCCTCCGCTCCCACCCTCCAAATTGCAAACTTAGGGCCTGCCTTGCTGAACAGCTCTACAGCCATTACATCTACCAGCTGAACATCTGGGAACTCAAATTATATTTGCAAGAAATCTAGAAATGCAATACACACACACTCTTCCATGGTCATGTTAGAATAGTTTTTGTTACACTGAAAATATGTGTTGCACGTTTAACGCATCCGTCAGATGTACTGCAGTGTGGTTTAGTTTCATGGGAAATGACAATCCTGCTATATCATTTGGAATATTCACACAGTTCCTCTCATATTGACCTTGTGCTTCAATTGGTTTCTAAAATGAAATTGCAGGGGGAATGCAAAATAAAAGACTGAAATATAAGAAAGCAGAAAGCCGTATGAATCTGTATGTTTGTTGATTTAACAATTTCCATTTTCCTTAAGCAAGATTATTATAAAGCATGTAAGGGTGTTTATGTTTCAGTAGGAGAACTTTATGGGGAGACATAGAAACATAGAAACACATAAAAACCTACAGCACAATACAGGCCCTTCGGCCCACAATGCTGTGCTGAACATGTCCTCACATTAGAAATTACCTAGGGTTACCCATCGCCCTCTATTTTTCTAAATGTGACACTTAATGTTACAATAAATATCCTTGCAGTAATATAGCCTGAAAAAAGAAATCCAGCATTTGGCTAAAAAAACACAACTGAGCAGATTACCCTGCCAATTTGATTTTTTTTTTGTCTTTATTTTCTCATATGTTAATGATTCCAAATTTTCAACAGCCCTATGTGAATTTGCAGCAACTACTTCAGGAAGGGTAAGATGAAGGAACACATACCAATCCTCATAGAGGGATCAGAAGTGGAGAGAGTGAGCAATTTCAAATTCCTGGGTGTCAAGATCTCTGAGGATCTAACCTGGTCCCAGCATATCGATGCAGTTGTAAAGAAGGCAAGACAGTGGCTATACTTTATTAGGAATTTGAGAGATTTGGCATGTCAATAAGTACACTCAAAAACTTCTATAGTTGTACTGTGGGGAGCATTCTCACAGGCTGCATCACTGTCTGGTATGGAGGGGCTACTGCACAGGGCTGAAAGAAGCAGCAGAAGGTTGTAAATCTAGTCAGCTCCATCTTGGGTACTAGCCTACAAAGTACCCAGGACATCTTCAGGGAGCGGTGTCTCAGAAAGGCAGCGCCCATTATTAAGGACCTCCAGCACCCAGGGCATGCCCTTTTCTCACTGTTACCATCAGACAGGAGGTACAGAAGCCTGAAGGCACACACTCAGTGACTCAGGAACAGCTTCTTCCCCTCTGCCATCCGATTCCTAAATGGACTTTGAACCCTTGGACACTACCTCACTTTTATTAATATACAGTATTTCTGTTTTTTGCATGATTTTTAATCTATTCAATATACATATACTGTAATTGATTTACTTATTTATTCATTATTACTATTATTATTAATTTATTTATTTTTCTTCTATACTATGTATTTCATTGAACTGTTGCTGCTGAGTTAACAAATTTCAGACCACAAGCCGGTGATAATAAACCTGATTCTGATCTGGTTCTGAGCTGAGAAAAGGCTGACTTCCACTGATTTGATATCTTACTGCACACCTCTAAATTCCTGCTACCTAATTTGAAAATTTGGATACACTGATTTCAAATTAATTTCAATGACAGCAGAGTATTTGTTGACCTTATTTTTACTATTGTCAGCAACTATTTTTTTTCGTTTGCCAGTATAAGCTAAGCCAAGGATGATAAATTGATATGAAGTAAAACATTCAACGAGTATGTGCATAGGCTCTGAATAACACAGTGTGGTATTCCATGCACTCAGCTCTTCTATATTGACAAAGTCTATATTGACTCTGCTCTATGTGCTCAATGCAGTGAGATACAGAGTACTTCAGATGACCAGAAGGACCATCTTCATGGGGCAGCAAGAGCAAGCAATAATGAAAAGTTCTAAATCAGTCCCAGAAATAAAGAAAGAAGCATTGCAGCTTTCTCAATCTAAAAGTGATGTGCTGCAATGTCTAAGAAATAAAAAAAAAGATTAAAAGGAAATGTTGACAGAAATTTCATATTTTTAACGAAAGGATTAGTTTTGTCTCTGGAATTTATAAGTAAAAGGAATATCCTCAAATTTTCAAAATGCTAAACAGTAAGTTTTGTTTTATTTATATGCAGAAGAGTTCTGAAAGGAAGAAGTTGGGAAGCACTAGTAAATGAGTCATGGTTTTGATGGATGAATCATCAACGCATGTTTAGCTGAGCACAAGATACAAATAAAAATGCTCACTTTGCTTTCAGGAACTGGTCAAAGTTAGTTACACTGTTGCTTAATTAGCATCCATTCACGTTACCCACTTTTATGAACGGCTATCGCTAACTGAAGCTACTTAGTATGAAAACAGAAAACGTTTAGTCGATCAGACAACAGGTGTGGAAAGACAAACTATTAACATGTCAGGACCCCCCATTTAAGATTTGAGTTAAGCTTAAATTTCCAAAGAAGAATGTGCTTTGTGCCTGTAGCCGGTTGTGGAAGTCATTCCATGGCATTTGAATACATGCTAGGAGTTATGGCAGAGGAGTGCAGAGTACAGTCGCCGTGAATTTCAGATGGAATTCTAGACTCTGAGGTCTATCTGTTGGAGGGAAAGTGTTCATGTATCACCATGTTCAAGGACATTTTCAATCCCACTGTTACAACACTCTTGAATGGATCTTTTGTACGATGATGCATATACAATAACTCTTGATCTCTCCATCTACTTCATCATGGCCTCTGCACTTTGCTTACCTGCCTATACTTTCTCTGTAACTGTAACTCTAAATCTCACATTCCTGTTTTTCTTTTGTTGGCCAGAAAGAATTACAGTCTAAAAATCAGTGAATTGGAATGAATCTAGGACAGTGGAAACAGATATACCAGTTGCCTTTGTTCTTGCCATATGCTTGTGAATGGAGGCTGCCATTTTGTTGAACTGTTTTATCTCCTCCATTTTGTGACCTTACGTTGACTGGCCTAATCAGTGTTTTAAAGTAGACACAATGATGTTTCAGGCAATCTGCTGGACTACAGATCATTTCCAAATAAGAAGTTATTGGTGAGGTGTTTTTTGGTTGGATATAGCATGCAGGTTTGTGAATGTTGGGGATTATGCCTGTCCTGCGAGATTTGAGCTGGTTGCTAATTAAGAACAAAAAGCCATAAATTGCAAGTTTTCACCTGCTGGAAAGAAAGCAATAAATTAGGGCTGGTTTGGAGCAGAGCTAATAAGAAGGTGTTTAAGGTCAGTCACACGATCAATAGTCAATGACACTGAAATATAACACTTGAATTAGTATGGAATGGGTATATAAGCAGAGGTTTTCAGATACAAGACAGTGAGATTCTGTAGGAGGTTCACCGTCGTGAGATTTGAAGTGCCCCACTGATGTAGAGATTTGAAATGTGACTATAAGGAATACATTGGCCTGCTGAGATCCTTTTTAACTGGTGTTATCTTTTCTATTCTTTGACTGCTCGTGGACAGTCAGGAAAACATGGGAGCACACCAGTATTCGGTTGTGGAAGTTCATGTGTTCTTTTGTTGAGACAATGAAGGTACTTGTTGATAATTACAGATTCTCCCTGTGCCTCCCTGATCATTAGTACTAAGCGGAAGATCCCTGTAACACTTTTATGTAATCTCGATATATTTCAATATGCAATGATCTATCTGGATGACATGCAAACAAAAGCTTTTCATTGTATCTTGGTACATATGACAATAAACTAGTTACCAATTTTTGAAACACAATATGGAAGGAATCCTCCAGATCTGTTGTGAAGTGTCAATGTGATGAAGGCACAATTGAAGTCAATGTCAGGAGTGAAGCTTGTTTGGTCAAGGACAATGAATCTATAATTAAAATTGAATTTCCAGTAACAAAGCCACATCCCTGTGAATGCAGTCCTAGATGTAATGGTCCATCCCAACAGCTGCTCGGTAGAGAGCTCCAGGATCTTGATGCAATGATGAAAGCAGAGCAAGTCAGGATGGTGTGTGTCGTGGAGGCTACTTTTCTGGTCTGCTGTTCTCTGCACTATCTGTCCAGTCTTTTGGTGGTAGACACTGGGGCACGGCAGGTACAATTGAAGAACTCTTGCAGATATTTATTTTATTGAAAGTGCAGTCTGCAGCCACAATTCATCAGTGATAAAGGTTACACTTTTGTTTTTGGGGTGGTCATTACCTTGCATATGTACTGGGGAAATCTACTAACTATTGTCCACATGTTACTGAAGGCTTGTGACATGCTGGCTTTACCTGAGGTGTGATGATTTCATTCACCACTTAGAGTAGAAAGGTATCTCAAAATTGCCTCCTTCTTTTCTCTTATTTTTAATTTCATTTTTGTCCTTCTAACTTACTTTTCATTTAATGTTGTTCTCTTACTTTTCATTTCATTTTTGTCCCTCTGCCAACCTACCAGTCCAGGTAGTTCCATTTTTTCTGCCTGCTCCTGCCCCACCAAACTAGTGTCCACGTACCTTTACTCCATTTTGTCCTCTTTGGTTCAATCCCTGTCGACCTATATCCTTGACAGTTCACATGCACTCCAGCATTTCAATACCTATCAGTCCATGGTCCAAGCCTACACAGTAATGCTACCCAATTTTTCTCCGCCACAGTGATGACTGCATTGATGCTGCTTCCTGCACCCATACTAAGCTCAATTTCATCAACTTTGCCTCCAACTTACCCCCTGCCCTCAAATTTACTTTGTTCCTTCTCTTTCTCGATCTGTCTGCTTCCATCACTGCTGACAGACTATCCACTGACATCTTTTACAAACCTACTGACTCTCACAGTTATCTTCACTGTACCCCTATCCGCCCTGTCACATCCTTAATCTCAGTTCCTCTTGCAATTCCCTGATCTCTATTCCACCGTTTCCACCGTATTTGTTCTTGGGCTGAAGTTTTCCATTCTAGAACATCTGAGATGCCATCTTTTCCATTCCAACACCATTAATGTTGCCCTCACTCCCAGCCCTTCCATTTCCTGCACATTTGCCCTCACCTCATCCTCCCGCCATCATAACAGGAATAAAGTTCCCCTTGTCCTTAACTACCACTCCACAAAACTCTGAATCCAGCCCATCATTCTCCATAACATCTCCCATCTCCAATGGGATCCTACCATGAAGCACATCTTTTCCTCCCACTCCCACTCCTCCTTTCCTTTCTGTGTGGGTAATTCTTTACATAACTCCCTTGTTCACCTATCCTTACCACTGATTTCTCTCCTGGCACTTAACCCTGCAAGTATGACAAGTGCTACATCCTCCCCTATACCTCCTTCCTCAGCACCATTCAGGGCCCAAAAAGCCCTTCCAGGTGAGGCAACATTTCACCTGTGAGTCTCTCGGGATTATCTATTGTACCTGGTGCTCCTGGTGTGGCCTGTTTTATGTTGGTCAGACCTGATGCAGATTGGGAGACCACTTTGTTGATCACCCTCAATCTGTCCACTGCAAATGGCAGGATCTTCAGGTGGCTACCCTTATCAATTTAACTTCCCAGTCCCATTCTAACATTTGTGTCCATGGCCTCCTCTATTGCCCTGATAAGGTCAGACTCAGGATGGAGCAGCAACACCTCATATTCTGTTTGTATAGCTTCAAAATTGATGCTTGTAGCATAAATTTCTCTAACAGGTAATTTCTTTCCCCTCCCTCCTTCTCTATTTTCCTGTTCCTTATTCTGTTTACCCTCTCACCCCTTCTCTTCTACTCACCTGTCCCTCAGCTCCCTCTGGTTGCCCTCATCTTTCCCTTTTTTCCAAGGTCCACTATTCTTTTCCATTAGATTCTTTCTTCTTCAACCCTTTACTTTTTCCACTCGTCTCCTGCAGCTTCTCACTTCATCTGCTCTCCCCCATCACCTACCTTTGCTCTCACCTTGTCTCACCTATTACCTGCCAGATTGTACTCTCTCCCCTCCCCCACCTTCTTATATTAGCTTCTGTCCCCTTCTTTTCAGTCGTGATGAAGAATGTTTATTCCCCTCCACGGATGCTGCCTGATCTGCTGTGTTCCTTTAGCATTCTGGGCAGGCTGCTTAAGGCTTCCACCATCTGTAGAATCTCTTGCTCTCACATGTTGCTCCACAAGATCACATGTGCCAAGAACTGCTGGCAAATGCCAAGCTTACTTAACTGCACAAGTGTTGATAAAATAGAAGATATCAGAAAGTGGGATAGTTACTTTACTGAACTGCAAAGTATCTTCACACTGGTCTGGGCATTTGAAGTGTTGCTTAATGATTCCTGTCCAATGAAGTTATAAGCAACAGTGTGAATCTTTATATGTCCACATACCCTGCTTTGCACAGACTTAGAAAGAGTGTGAGAAGCTGAATGCTGACGGGAGCCACTCTGGACTGATTTATGGCCTGAGGATGCTCAGTAGACTGTCAACTCATGGAAGCATCCTGGCTTCCTAAGTGGGTATTAAGCACTGAGCATCATTTGCACTTTATACTTCCATCATTCTGTTGTTTTTGCTTTACTGTATTTATTGCTGTCTTCATCATTACTGTTTATTCTGAGAGCAACGAATTTTATTGCACCCTGGTGTACATGACAATAAAGTAATCAGAATCTGAAATGCTGAGCATGGATGCAGGTGAACTGCTCATTGACCGAGTGGTATTCCTGTCACTTCACGAATATTACTGGTGTGTGGCAAGTGTAGTCAATGAGTTCTTGCTCCTTGAAGTAAGAACTTCTTTAATTTCTCTAATGCATCCAAGTGCTGCAAATGATAACAGGTGACTTGTATATCAGAAGCAGCCTGGAAATAGACTTAGAAATCCAGCACATCTGTTCCTGTAACATTCATGATAGTTCTGGTCTGGTGAGTCAGATTCAGATTTAGCCACAGTTTACAGCAGATTTTTTAAGTGGACATTCCTGAAGGTACGGAGCTTCACCAGGATTTGCTTTCTCAAGTTAATGTCAGAAAATCTCCAGAAGAAAACTGTGGTGAGTAATTGCTTGTGCTGAGAATCCTTCTCCTCCTTCTTGTTCCCTTATCTCTAGTGTGTCATGCCGCTCTGCTGAAGGCCATATATCACAAGTAGCACAATAAATAGTTACTGGGCCACTACGTATTATGGTTAATTTCCCAAGAATTGTTTCCGGTGAAGCCTAAAGCTGGGGTACTGTAAGGAAAGTATCAAACATATCTGAAAGAGCCATGTGGTGATTAGAAGGTGAGAATGTTCTGAAATTATGAAGCAAAAATGTGTAAGACTGAGGCACAGTACAACATTTCTGAAAATGGAACAAAACACTGGATAAATATATTAGAACGTCAAATCCCAGATTTAAAAAAAATAAGAAAATGAAAATCCGAATCCCTTGAGAGGATTAATAACCGTTGTTGGAATCCTGCTATCTTCTGTAGGAGTGTTAATAACATTACAGTATTCTTATAGTCTGTGCCCAGCTGGTCTCAGCATGCATCAGCATGACACTCTCATCATTTTCACCAAGACATTTGGAATGCTAGTAAAAATACCAGCAGTAAGTTAACTCCTCAGTTACTTTGAATAACTATGGCATTGCAAAGGATTCAGAAAACACAACCTATCTAAAGTGAATTGTCTTTGCTCCCACTGGACTCACCTACAATTGGTAAGATTAAACTAACATTTTGTTTTTTTTTCAATTTCTTATTCTTTTTATCTGGGATTTCATATTCTACTGTATGTATCCGGTGTTTTGTTCTAGTGTATTGCTATAAATTGCGAATAGTTGCAAAGGAAGTATGTCTTTTATGGCAAAAAGTAATCCTGATCTGTCCAAAGTTTTGAAAAAGTCAGGCTGCCACATGAACTCATCAGATGCCTTATAAAGCCTCAACATTACATCCTTGCTTTTATACTTGATTAGATTATGAGAACACTCAGTCCTCTTTTATTATCATTTAGAAATGCATACATGCATTAAGAAATGATACAATGTTTCTCCAGCGTGATATCACAGAAAACAAGACAAACCAAAGACTACCACTGACAAAACCACATAATTATAACATATAGTTACAGCAGTGCAAAGCAATGCCATAATTTAATGAAGAACAGTCCATAGGCACAGTAAAAAAAAAAGTCTCAAAGTCCCCGAGTGGATCGACTCCCAAGTTCCCGATAGCGGCGGCAAAAGGGAGAAACTCCCTGCCATAAACCTCCAGGCACCGTCAACTTGCCGATGCCTTGGAAGCAGCCAACCACAGCCGACCCTGAGTCCATCCGTCCGAAAACTCCGAGCTTCCGAGCAGCCTCTCCGATACAGCCTCCCGAGCACCATCCTCTGCCGAGCGCCTTTGACCTCTCCCCGGCCGCTGAAACACGCAAAGCCGAGGATTTCGAGGCCTTCAGCTCCAGAGATTCTGGTTACCACACAGTAGCAGCGGTAGCAAAGCAGACATTTCAGAAGTTTTCCAGATGTTCCGCTGTGCACTCACATCTGTCTCCATCAAATCAGGAATTGTGCACGGTCCCCTACTTGACAGCTAACAGATATTCATGACCGGAGAGGCCGCATGCGCTGTCATCGCGCGGCCATCTTCTCCTGAACCAGAATATAATGTTAAGGCTTTGTAAGTCATTGGTGAGGCCTCATTTGGAGTATTATGAGCATTTGTGGGCCCCTTATCTAAGAACAGATGGGCTAACATTAAAGAGGGTCCAAAGAAGGTTCACAAAACTGATTCTGGGATTGAAAGGCATATCACATGGGGGGCGTTTCATGACTCTGGGCCTGTACTCACTGGATCTCAAAAGAATGAGGGAGGATTTCATTGAAACTTATTGAATGTTGAATGCCCTTGACAGAGTGGATGTGGAGAGGATGCTTCCTCTGGTGAGGGAGTCTAGGACCAGAGGACGCAGCCTCAGAATACTGTCCATTTAGAATGGAGATGAGGAAGCATTTCTCTCACCAGAGAGTGGTAAATCTGTGGAATTCATTGCCATGTTGTCACAGGTAGCTGTGGAGACCATGTCACTGGGTATATTTAAGGCGGAGGTTTATAGGTTTTGGTTAGTCAGGGCATGAAGGGAGAAGGCAGAAGGCAGGAGATTGGGGCTGAGAGGGAAATTGATTAGCCATGATGAAATGGTGGAGCAGACTCAACTGGCCAAATGGCCTAATTCTGCTCCTATATCTTATGGTCTTATGGTGGCAGTCAAGATGCCTTTGTGTTTTGACTGTTTGCTATCCCAGCTACAATTGCAAACAAATCAGCAATTTTATGACAAGGGCTATCACTGAACAACATTACTGAAAGTTCCAGTGTGTTTGTCTTGCCATTGCTTTTACACAGTACAAGCCATCCAGTCACGCAAAACATGACAGAGCACACCACTGGTCTTTTGTAGCAACACTTCTGTTGCTTGTACCATTCTAAAGGAATCTTGTAGGCAATGGACTGAGAGAGTGTCTCCTGGTATTGTCTATTTAGGCTTCCTGTTCTCATTACCTTTCAGCCGTGTGTAGTGAGAAGGACAGATTTGGAAGTTGACAAGGTTGGGGGCAATGAGAGGGTGATGGAAGTATGGAGCAACTCTTGTATCTATATCCCCCTGAGGGTGGAAAATGTCTGTGAATCTTACCATCTCCTTCAACTGTGCCTATATTTACAACAACAATAACAACAACAGAGTCATTGTGGAAATCTGGAAACCATATCCTTGAAATTGAGTAGAATAACACTTACAAACCCCACCAGTATTGCTTTGGTTGCCATGAAAAAAAAAATTGTCATACATTTTTGAGTTGTTTTTTAAACAGTTTTGAGGATGTTGATTAAATTGCTTTCATACTAGAAAAACAGCAAAGATGAATTTCTAAGAGGTGGTGTGACACACCCACGGCTACTGAAAAATAGGACTATTCATTTGAAGAACTAAAAATGACTCCAAACCTGTAAATCTTTTTAAAGATGAATGATGATCATACAATGCATTGTTTATAATCTATTGTTCATAATAAATCTCATCAATTTCTGGTACTCTTGGGCTGTATTCCAGCCTGCTTTAGAGTCGATGTGTAAGGTAGATTGTTTTGTTCTCTCAACATGCATTTTTACAGAAGTGTATTTTTTAATCTGGGGATTTTCTGCCTTTATGGGTAATATATCTAATAACATTGTTTCACAGACCGTGCCCTGAAAATGCATTTTCAGGATTCTTTTATGTATGATTCTTTATTTACACATACTCATCGATAGTACTTGGAATTTTGGTACTTTGTGTTGAAATAATGAAATGTCCTAATCAGTGTCGTGTTTCTGTCATGGCAGACTGTTAAAATCTGCAAATGGATTACAGTAGTTGGATACAGAGACAAAGAGTTTGCTGTTATTGATTCAGCTGCTTACATTTTGCATCACCTAGAATCACTCAGAGCATTGTGACTTGATTCAGAAAGCTTCTTGTTATATAAAGAACTGATCCAATTTCAAAATATCAGCTCTGCTCAGACAGAATAGGTTTCACTTTTAATGGATAAAGTACACTTAAACAGGGATGTAAACTATTTGCAAACACGAGGAATTCTGCAGATGCTGGAATTTCAAGCAACACACATCAAAGTTGCTGGTGAATGCAGCAGCATCCTGAGGAAGGGTCTCGGCCTGAAACGTCGACTGTACCTCTTCCTAGAGATTCTGCCTGGCCTGCTGCGTTCGCCAGCAACTTTGATGTAAACTATTTGCATAACTTTTATTAATGTTTGATAAACAAAGCCTTCTTACACCTTGGTCTGTCATATCATGCATGCATTTCTCTCTGAAGTTAATATCACACTTCAAAAATATTCTTATATTCCTGTAATCTTGTTGTGTATTACTCCTTAGGTTGTTACATGCACTCTTATTGAAGGAAAGGGTTTAATTTGCCTTTAGCTATTTCGAAGTTAATTATGAAACTGGTTTCTTGAAAAATTAGAATTCAGAGAACCTTTTCACCAAGGTTTATGAGGAATGATGTGTTATGTTCTGACGGCAGATAGGAAACAGTGATCCTTATCAGTCTTCACAGGTGATTTGATTTCAGATCAAGTCACAGTGCCCAAGTACTACAAAATGAAAAAGCACATAAGAAGCTTTGTCTTTTTCATTATGAGTTTAAAATAGGGATTGGAGTCACAGACTGCAGACTGAAATACGTCGCTGCTATTGTGCGATTTTTGAAAGTCAAATTGAAATTTGTACATCTACTCAAATCTGTCATAAAATATCAGAAGAAATTAAATAATCATTAATACTCTTATTATTGTATATCCTTTGTTATATTAAAGGTGAAAAAGTGAGTGTTTCTTTCAAAGCAAGTCTTATATAATGAAATGCTTTTTAAACTAATGTTTTAAATGATACAAGAGATTTGAAATCTGTTTATTTTTACCCGTGTCACACAAAGTAATCTGCAATGTTTTATATATCAGATGCAAATGTCTTTGCATTATTGCCTTAATTACCAACTAAGTTAATTTATTCAGTAATTCTAAATCATAAAATTATTTATTCAGACAAAAAGCAAGACAATGGAATAAGAACGCAAACAACAGGAATTCTGCAGATGCTGGAAATTCAAGCAACACACATCAAAGTTGCTGGTGAACGCAGCAGGCCAAGCAGCATCTGTAGGAAGAGGTGCAGTCGACGTTTCAGGCCGAGACTCTTCGTCAGGACTAACTGAAGGAAGAGTGAATAAGGGATTTGAAAGTTGGAGGGGGAGGGAGAGATCCAAAATGATAGGAGAAGACAGGAGGGGGAGGGATAGAGCCAAGAGCTGGACAGGTGATAGGCAAAAGGGGATACAAGAGGATCATGGGACAGGAGGTCCGGGGAAGAAAGACAAGGGGGGGGGACCCAGAGGATGGGCAAGAGGTATATTCAGTGGGACAGAGGGAGAAAAAGGAGAGTGAGAGAAAGAATGTGTGCATAAAAATGAGTAACAGATGGGGTACGAGGGGGAGGTGGGGCCTTAGCGGAAGTTAGAGAAGTCGATGTTCATGCCATCAGGTTGGAGGCTACCCAGACGGAATATAAGGTGTTGTTCCTCCAACCTGAGTGTGGCTTCATCTTTACAGTAGAGGAGGCCGTGGATGGACATTATCACCCCTTGTTCAATCCCTTCCGACCTATGTTTGTGACACTTCTCACGCTCTTAAACTTTTCGATGATTTTAAGTTCCCTGGCCCCCACTGCTTTATTTTCACCATGGATGTCCAGTCCTTATATACTTCCATCCCCCATCAGGAAGGTCTTAAAGCTCTACGCTTCTTTTTGGATTCCAGACCTAATCAGTTCCCCTCTACCACCACTCTGCTCCGTCTAGCGGAATTAGTCCTTACTCTTAATAATTTCTCCTTTGGCTTCTCCCACTTCCTCCAAACTAAAGGTGTAGCTATGGGCACCCGTATGGGTCCTAGCTATGCCTGCCTTTTTGTTGGCTTTGTGGAACAATCTATGTTCCGTGCCTATTCTGGTATCTGTCCCCCACTTTTCCTTCGCTACATCGATGACTGCATTGGTGCTGCCTCCTGCACACATGCAGAACTCGTTGACTTTATTAACTTTGCCTCCAACTTTCACCCTGCCCTCAAGTTTACCATGTCCATTTCCGACACCTCCCTCCCCTTTCTAGATCTTTCTGTCTCTGTCTCTGGAGACAGCTTATCCACTGATGTCTACTATAAACCTACTGACTCTCACAGCTATCTGGACTATTCCTCTTCTCACCCTGTCTCTTGCAAAAACGCCATCCCCTTCTCGCAATTACTCCGTCTCCGCCGCATCTGCTCTCAGGATGAGGCTTTTCATTCTAGGTCGAGGGAGATGTCTTCCTTTTTTAAAGAAAGGGGCTTCCCTTCCTCCACTATCAACTCTGCTCTTAAACGCATCTCCCCCATTTCACGTACATCTGCTCTCACTCCATCCTCCTGCCACCCCACTAGGAATAGGGTTCCCCTGGTCCTCACCTACCACCCCACCAGCCTCCGGATCCAACATATTATTCTCCGTAACTTCCGCCACCTCCAACGGGATGCCACCACTAAGCACATCTTTTCCTCCCCTCCTCTCTCTGCATTCCGCAGGGATCGCTCCCTACACAACTCCCTTGTCCATTCGTCCCCCCCATCCCTCCCCACTGATCTCCCTCCTGGCACTTATCCGTGTAAGCGGAACAAGTGCTACACATGCCCTTACACTTCCTCCCTTACCACCATTCAGGGCCCCAAACAGTCCTTCCAGGTGAGGCAACACTTCACCTGTGAGTCGACTGGGGTGATATACTGCGTCCGGTGCTCCCGATGTGGCCTTTTATATATTGGCGAGACCCGACGCAGACTGGGAGACCGCTTTGCTGAACATCTACGCTCTGTCCGCCAGAGAAAGCAGGATCTCCCAGTGGCCACACATTTTAATTCCACATCCCATTCCCATTCTGACATGTCCATCCACGGCCTCCTCTACTGTAAAGATGAAGCCACACTCAGGTTGGAGGAACAACACCTTATATTCCGTCTGGGTAGCCTCCAACCTGATGGCATGAACATCGACTTCTCTAACTTCCGCTAAGGCCCCACCTCCCCCTCGTACCCCATCTGTTACTTATTTTTATACACACATTCTTTCTCTCACTCTCCTTTTTCTCCCTCTGTCCCACTGAATATACCTCTTGCCCATCCTCTGGGTCCCCCCCCCCCCCCGTCTTTCTTCCCAGACCTCCTGTCCCATGATCCTCTCGTATCCCTTTTGCCAATCACCTGTCCAGCTCTTGGCTCCATCCCTCCCCCTCCTGTCTTCTCCTATCATTTTGGATCTCCCCCTCCCCCTCCCCCTCCAACTTTCAAATCTCTTACTCACTCGTCCTTCAGTTAGTCCTGACGAAGGGTCTCGGCCTGAAATGTCGACTACACCTCTTCCTACAGGTGCTGCTTGGCCTGCTGCGTTCACCAGCAACTTTGATGTGCGTCAATGGAATAAGAAATTTGATTGTCAACACATTTGCTGGAAAATTTCAAAATTATAAATTAGTAATGATTTTAATAAAACATTTTATTGTTGCCTATAGTGGATGAATCATTTTGTAATAATTAATAAAACACTGATAATATTGAGATTAATTGATTTATCTATGCCCGACAAGATTTTGAAATGTTGTTTTCTACTAATATTTTGAAAGAATTGTGGCACTGAAGATTGCTGTACTTACCCTAGTAGTTTAATCCTTTTGAGAAACTTAAACAGTACCAAAGGAATATTCAGGGGCGTCTGAATCAGAATCAGAATCAGGTTTATTATCATTGGCATGTGTCGTGAAATTTGTTACTGTAGCAGCAACAGTTCAATGCAATACCTAATATAGAAGAAGAAAAAAAAAAGATTAATAAATGAATAAGTTACATATATGTATATTGAATTGATTAAAAAATCATGCAAAAAACAGAACTAATATATATTAAAAACATAGAAATATGGAAAACCTACAGCACAATACAGGCCCTTCGGCCCACAGAGTTGTGCCGAACATGTCCCTACCTTAGAAATTACTAGGCTTGCCTAAAGCCCTCTATTTTATTAAGTTCCATGAACCTATGTAAAAGTCTCTTAAAAGACCCTATCGTATCCGCCTCCACCACCATTGCCGGCAGCCCACGCACTCACCACTCTGAGTAAAAAACTTACCCCTGACATCTCCTCTGTACCTATTCCCCACCACCTTAAACCTGTGTCCTCTTGTGGCAACCATTTCAACCCTGGAAAAAGGCCTCTGATTATCCACATGATCAATGCCTCTCATCATCTTATACACCCCTATCAGGTCATAAGACCATAAGACCCGTAAGACAAAGGAGCAGAAGTCAGCCATTCGGCCCATCGAGTCTGCTCCGCCATTTTATCATGAGCTGATCCATTCTCCCATTTAGTCCCACTCCCCTGCCTTCTCACCATAACCTTTGATGCCCTGGCTACTCAGATATCTATCAACTCTGCCTTAAATACACCCAATGACTTGGCCTCCACTGCCTCCCATGGCAACAAATTCCATAGATTCACCATCCTCTGGCTAAAAAAAATTCTTCACATCTCTGTTCTGAATGGGCACCCTTCAATCCTTAAGTTATGCCCTCTCATACTAGACTCCCCCATTATGGGAAACAACTTTGCCACATCCACTCTGGCCATGCCTTTCAACATTCTAAACGTTTCTATGAGGTCCTCCCTCATTCTTCTAAACTCCAAGGAATACAGTCCAAGAGCGGATAAACGTTCCTCGTATGTTAACCTTTTCATTCCCGGAATCATTCTAGTGAATCTTCTCTGTACCCTCTCCAATATCAGCACATCCTTTCTTAAATAAGGAGCCCAAAACTGCCCACAGTACTCTAAGTGAGGTCTTCCCAATCACTGATGTCAAGCGAACAGGTCTATAATTTCCTTTTTGCTTCCTTGCCCCCTTCTTAAATAGCGGAGTGAAATTTGCAATCTTCCAGTCCTCTGGAACCATGCCCGAATCTATCGACTTTTGAAAGATCATTGCTAATGCCTCCGCAATCTCCACAGCTACTTCCTTCAGAACACGAGGGTGCATTCCACCTGGTCCAGGAGATTTATCTACCCTTAGACTATTCAGCTTCCTGAGTACTTTCCCTGTCATAATTGTGACTGCGCATACTTCTCTTCTTTACCACCCTTGAGTGTCCAGTATACTGCTGAAGTCTTTCTCAGTGAAGACTGATGCAAAATACTCGTTCAGTTCCTCCGCCATCTCCTTATCTCCCATTACAATTTCTCCAGCATCATTTTCTATCAGTTCTATATCTACTCTCACCTGTCTTTTACTCTTTATATACTTGAAAAAGCTTTTAGTATCCTCTTTGATATTATTTGCTAGCTTCCTTTCATAGTTCATCTTTTTCCTCTTAATGACCTTCTTAGTTTCGTTTTGTAAGCTTTTAAAAACTTCCCAATCCTCTATCTTCCCACTAATTTTTGCTTCCTTGTATGCCCTCTCCTTTGCTTTAACTTTGGCTTTGACTTCTCTTGTCAGCCACAGTTGCATCCATTTGCCATTCGAAAATTTCTTCTTTTTTGGAATATACCTGTCTTGCACCTTCCTCACTTCTCACTTAAACTCCAGCCACTGCTGCTCTGCGGTCTTTCCCGCCAGTGTCCCTTTCCAGTCAACTTTGGCCAGTTCCTTTTTCATGCCACTGTAATTTCCTTTACTCCACTGAAATACTGACACATCAGATTTCGACTTCTCTTTTTCAAATTTCACAGTGAACTCAATCATGTTATGATCACTGGCTCCTAAGGGTTCCTTCACCTCAATCTCTCTAATCACCTCTGGTTCATTACACAATACCCAATCCAGTACAGCCGATCCCCTAGTGGGCTGAACAACAAGCTGTTCTAAAAAGCCATCTCGTAGACATTCTACAAATTCTCTCTCTTGAGATCCAGTGCCGACCTGATTTTCCCATTCCAGTCGCATGGTAAAATTCCCCACAATTATCATAACACTGCCCTTCTGACAAGCCTTTTCTATTTCCTGTTGTAATTTGTAGTCCACATCACTGCAGATGTTTGGAGGCCTGTATATAACTGCCATCAGGGTCCTTTTACCCCTGCGATTTCTTAGCTCAACCCATAAAGATTCTGCACCTTCCGATCCTATATCACCTCTTTCTAATGATTTGATATCATTTCTTATCAATAAAGCCACGCCTCCCCCTCTGTCTACCTTCCTATCCTTCCGATACACTGTGTATCCTTGGACGTTCAGCTCCCAGAGACATGTATCCTTCAGCCACGTCTCAGTGATGGCCACAATATCATACCTGCCCACCTGTAGCTGTATGACAAGATCATTCACCCTATTCCTTATGCCGCGTGCATTTAAGTATAACGCCTTAAGACCAATATTTGGTAGTTTTTGCTTTGATTGCACAGCAACTTTATTGCACTGCAACTCATCCCAATGGCTGCAAATTTGCCCCATCACCTGCCTGTCCTTCCTGACATCTTTACTGCTCACGATCTTAGATTTATTTCTGTTTTCCCCTTCCTCTGCTCTATCATTCCAGTTCCCATCCCCCTGCCAAATTAGTTTAAACCCTCCCTAACAGCTCTATTAAACTTTCCCGCCAGGATATTGGTCCCCTTCGGGTTCAGGTGTAACCCGTCCATTTTGAACACGTCATAACTCCCACAGAAGAGATCCCAATGATCCAAGGACCTGAAACCCTGCCTCTTACACCAGTCTGTTAGCCACACATTCATCTGCCTGATCCTACCATTCTTGCCCTCGCTAGCATGTGGCACAAGTAGCAATCCCGAGATTACTACCCTGGAGGTCCTGCTTCTAAGCTTCCTTCCTAACTCCCAGAAATCTCTCTTCAGGACCTCCTCCCTTCTCCTATCTATGTCATTGGTACCAACATGTACAAAGACAACTGGCTGCTCGCATTCTCCCTTCAGAATATTCTGGACCCAATCCGAGACATCCCGTATCCTGGCACCTGGGAGGCAACACACAATGCGGGTATCTCTATCAGGCTCACAGAATCTCCTGTCTGTTCCCCTGACTATGGAATCCCCTATGACTACCGCATTCCTCTTCTCCCTCCTTCCCTCCTGCACAACAACGCCAGGCTCAGTGCCAGAGACACGGTCACCATGGGCGTCCCATGTCAGGTCATCCCCCTCAACAGCATCCAGAACAAGATACTTTTTGTGAGGGGGACAGCCACAGGGGTGCTCTCCACTATCTGGGCATTTTCCTTCCCTCCCCGACACTCACCCAGTTTTCTGACCCCTGTAGCCTAGGGATGACTACCTCCCTGTAGCTCCTGTCTATCACCTCTTCACTTTCCCTAATAAGCAGTAGGTCATCAAGCTGCAACTCCAGATCCCTAACACGGTCTCTGAGGAGCTGCATCTCGGTGCACCTGGCGCAGATGTGGCCATCAGAGAGGCTGGGGGGGTCTCCCAGGATTCCCACATCTGACACCCTGAACAAAGCACTAACCCTGCAGGCATGCTATCTAATTCTGCAGGAATGAAACAGGAAAAATAAATCTACTCACCCACTTACCTCAACAAACAGACAAACTTTTTAAATCGTTAGCTTGTACCATTAGCTGTGTGAGCCCAGCTGTTCCTCTGTCTGTCCGGGCCGATTCGCCAAGGGGGAGAAAAAAGAGTTGGTGCCTCACTCTTGCCTCTTCCTGTTACCTCCAAAGCCCATTGAAGCCGAAGCCCTACACTCTGCTACCATTCACTCCTCTGCCTGCTGTATAGGGTGGTCTCCTTTTTAAACTCTCCGCGCTGTCCTGTCTACGCCACGCGCCTGCGCAGTCTCATCCTTCTTGCATTCGAAGAAAAACTGCTTTCCTTCAAAATTCAGCTCCCACGCCGCTCTTCTTGTCCCAATCCAAAACACAGCCGTAGGAAGTACCCTTCCTTTTTAAACTCTCCTCTCATCCTCTGTCACTCCAAGGAGAAAAGGCCGAGTTCATTCAACCTATCCTCATAAGGCATGCTCCCCAATCCAGGCAACATCCTTGTGAGGTAGTGTTCTCAGGTTCAATGTCCGTTTAGGAATCAGATGGCAGAGGGGAAGAAGCTGTTCCTGAATCGCTGAGTATGTGCCTTCAGGCTTCTGTACCTCCTACCTGATGGTAACAATGAGAAAAGGGCATGCCCTGGGTGCTGGAGGTCCTTAATAATGGATGCTGCCTTTCTGAGACACCACTCCTTGAAGAGGTCCTGGGTACTTTGTAGGACAGTACCCAAGATGGTGCGGATTAAATTTATAACCCTCTGCAGCTTCTTTTGGTCCTGTGCAGCTGTACCACCACCCCCCACCACCCCTGACCCCATAGCAGAGAGTGGTGCAGCCTGTCACAGTGCATCTATGGAAGTTTTTGAGTTTATTTGTTGACATACCAAATCGCCTGATTTGCCTATTATCAGTTTTTGATAAGTGACCAAAGTCCTGATGTTTTGATGAATGATCTCAGCCCAAAACGTCGGCTCTTTATTCCTCTCTATAGATGCTGCCTGACATACTGAGTTCTTCCAGCATTTTGTGTGTGTTACTCTGAAGTAACCACTGATATTTCCTCATTAAATGGTGTTATAGGAATTACAAATTAGAAAAATGCAAGCTGTAGAAGCAAAGTGTTCTAAAAAATTTCAGCTTCTTTTTTCACTCCATGAAGATGATTTGATCTACAGGAAACTGCCAGTCCAAGGCCACAAGAGACAGATAAATAATAGGTGACTGTCAGGAGAGGGAAGGGAGATCATCAGATAGTGGAAAGCACCCCAATGACTGTCCCTCTCAACAATAAGTACTCCATTTTGAGGACTGTTGTGGTGGGGGGGGGGGGAAGGACCTACCTGGGGAAAGCACAGCGACCGTGCCCCTGGCATTGTGTCTGGCCCTGTGGCTCAGAATGGAAGGGAACTGAAGAGAATGACAGCAGTAAAAGGGTACTCTATAGTTTGGGGGACAGATAGGTGATTTTGTTGACGCGAAAAAGAAACACAGATGGTAGTTTGCCTCCCAGGTGCCAGGGCCGCGATGTTTCTTACGCGTCCACAATATCCTGAAAAGGGAGGGTGTGCAGCCAGAAGCTGTGGTATGCATTGGTACCAATAACATAGGTTGAGAAAGGGAGGAGGTCCTGAAAACAGAATACAGGGTGTTAGGAAGGAAGCTGAGAAGCAGGACCTCAAGGGTATTAATCTTGGGATTGCAGCCTGTGCCACACAATGAGGATAAGAATAGAATGAGGTGGCAGATAAATGCGTGGCTGAAGATTTGGAGTAGGGGACAGGGATTCAGATTTCTGGATAATTGAGACTTCTTCTGGGGCAGATATGACCTGCATAAAAGGGACAGGTGGTACCTGAATCCAAGGGACCAATATTCTTGCAGGCAGGTTTGCTAGACCTGTTGGGAGTGGTTTAAACTAATAAACTAATGGCTCACAAGGCACAGGGTAGATATGTCCCACTGAAAAAGAAGTTCTCAAATGGCAGGGGTAAGCAACTGTGGCTGACAAGGGAAGTTAGGGACTACATAAAAGCCAAGGAAAGAGCATATAAAGTAGCAAGAATGAGTGGGAAGTTGAATGCCTGGGAAGCTTTTAAAATTCAATAAAAGGCAACTAAAACAGCTTTAAGTAGGGAAAAGATAAGATATGAGGGCAAACTAGACAATAATATAAAGCAGGATACCAAAAGTATCTTTGTTATATAAAGCGTAAAAGGGAGGTGACAGGTGATATTGGACCACTGGAAAATGATGCTGGTGAGGTAGTAATGGGTACTTTGCATCAATCTTCACTGTGGAAGATACCAGCTGTGTGCCAGAAGTCCATGAGTGTCAGGGAGCAGGATGACGTGCCATTTAATTACAAAGGATAAAGTGCTAGGCAAACTCAAAAGTCTTAAGGTGGATAAGTCACCTGGACCAGATGTACTGCATCCCAGAGTTCTGAGGGACATTGCTGAAGTGATAACAGATGCATTGGTCATGATCTTTCAAGAATCACTTGATTTTGGCATGGCGCTGGAGGACTGGAAGATTGAAAATTGTACTCCACCCTTTAAGAAGGCAGGAAGTCAAAAGAAAGGAAATTATAGGCCAGTTAGCCTAACTTCAGTGGTTGGGAAAGTGTTGGACTCCATTATTAAGGATGAGATTTCGGGGTACTTGAAGGGTAATGATAAAAAACCTCTCGGTTTTTTTGCACTACCTTACAGTCCAGTTTTCTATTTTCTATTTATGATTTATAATTTAAATTGTTAATATTTACTATCGATTTGTAATCCAGGGAGAGGAAAGCGCAGAATCAAATATCGCTGTGATGATTGTACGTTCTAGTATCAATTGTTTGGCAACAATAAAGTATAAAGTCAAAATCAGTATTCTTTTTGTGAAGGAAAATCTTAGCCCAACAAATCTGTTAGAGGGAGTAACAAGCAGGGTGGACAAAGGAAAGGCAGTGGATGTCATTTACTTGAATTTTCAGAAGGCATTTAATAAGGTGCCACACATAAGTTTGCTTAACAAGATAAAATCCTATGGTGTTACAAGAAAGATACTGGCATGGAGAGAGGAGTGGCTGACAGGTGGGGGCAACGAGTGGGAGTAAAGAGGGCCCTTTCTGGTTGGCCGCCATTGACTAGTGGTGTTCCTCAGGGGTCAATACTGGGATGGCTACTCCTCACATTGTTTGTCATTGATTTGGATAATGGAATTGATGGCTTTGCGGCATAGTCTGCCGATGATACAAAGATAGGTGGGGTAGGTAAAGCTAAGGAAGCAATGCAATTGCAGCAGGACATAGACAAATTGGAAGAATGGGCAAAAAAGTGGCAGATGGAATACAATGATGGAAAATGTATGATAATGCATTTTGGAAAAAGAAAAAACAACGCGGACTATTATCTAAATGGGGAGAAGGTTTAAGTATCAGAGGTGCAGAGGGACTTAGGAATCCTCGTGTAAGACTCTCAGTAGGTTAGTTTACAAGTTGAGTCTGTGGTTAAGAAAGCAAATGCGATGTTGGCATTTATTTCAAGGAGAATAGAATATAAAGGCAAGTAGATAATGCTGAAGCTTTATAAGACACTAGCCAGGCTGCACTTGAGTATTGTTCACAGTTTTGAGCCCCATATCTCAGAAAGGATGTGTTCTCATTGGAGAGTCCAGAGGAGGTTTACGAGGATGATCCTGGGAATGAAAGGGTTAACAAATGAGGATTGTTTGGCAGCTTTGGGCCTGTACTCATTAGAATTTAGAAGAATGTTAGGGGATCTCATTGAAATGTACTGATTGTTGAAAGGACTAGATAGGGTGGATGTGGAGAGGATGTTTCCGGTATGAAGAAATAGAGGACACCGTCTCAAAATTGATGGGCAACCATTTAGAACAGAACTTAGGAGGAATTTTTTTTTAGCCTGAGAGTGAATAATCTGTGGAATGCTCTACCACAGACTGTGGTGGAGGCCAAGCCCATGGGTAAATTTAAGGCAAAAGTTGATAGTTTCCTGATCGGTCAGTGTATCAAAGGATACGGTGAGAAGGCACGTATATGGGATTGAATGTGATCTGGGTTCAGCGATGATATGATGGCAGAGAAGACTTGATGGGCTGAATGGCCTATATTTGCTCCTATGTCTTATGGCCTTATGGTGTGTATTTCCCTCTTGAGGTAAATGGAAGTTAGCAGTATTGAAATTAAGGGGGGTATGCAACTTGAATCTGATACCATGGCATCCATTTAGACCTTGGACCAAATTAAGCCTGTCAGATCCCTTATAAGATAAGGTTTATGATGTACACTCTGGCCACTTTATTAGGTTTACCTGTATATCTGCTCATTAATGCAATTATCTAATAAGCCAATCACGTGGCGTCAACTCAATGCATAAAAGCACACAGACATGGTCAGTTGGTTCAGTTGCAGTTCAGAGAATATATCAGAATGGGAAAGAAATGCGATCTAAGTGATATTGACTGTACAGTGATTGTTGGTGCTAGATGGGGTGGTTTGTGTATCTCAAAAACTACTAATCTCCTGAGATTTTTATGCACAACATTCTCTAGATTATACATAGAATGGTGTGAAAAACAAACCAAAACATCCAGTGAGCAGCAGTCCTGTGGGGCAAAAACACCTTGACAGTGAGAGCCTGCAGAGGAGAATGGCTATACTGGTTCAAGCTACCAGAAAGGTGACAGAACTCAAATAACCACACGATTCAATAGTGGGATGCAGAAGAGCATCTCTGAATATACAACTGATCAGGCTTGTAGTGGATGGGCTACAGCAGCAGAAGAACATGAACATACACTCAGTGGCCACTCTATTATGTACCTCCTGTTCCTAATGAAGTGTATTTGTAGATTAGTCACTGCTTTGATTTTATAATACTGATGGTACTTTCCTGTTAACCTGATGAAGGAAAGGATTCTGGGCTTTATTAAGGGTAAGAGAACGTCATGTTGTTGTGTACCTTCGGCTGTACACATTGAATTCTGAGTAACCCAGTGCAATGCTTTCCAATCTTTTTCTCCTTGTGGCCCACTTCTGACTTTCAGTTACCTCAGCGGCCATCACCCTCCATAGTCTCCATTAGTTGCTGAAGTATTTTTTTGGTTAACTGTACTAATTTTTCGAACGTACAGTCAATATTTGTATTTTAAAATGTATTATGTATTGCATATAAGCTTGCAGGTGTATGAGTTATATGAAAAATAAATACTTTATTTATAATATATACTGTGTAATATTCTTCCAAGCAGCAATGAAAATTGTTTAACATTATTACTTTGGGTATTTAGTGAAATCCTTGCGACTGGTGCAAACTAACGAGATTTTGAATATCTAGTTACAACTTGGTTAAGAATAATTGAAGGTCACCTCTTTTCACAACATCAAGACAGTTATGAATTTTGATAGTAGGTGAAGAGCTTGACTAAAAGCATATTCAACTAGATAAGTGGTGGGAAATCTGATTTAAAAACAACTTTGCTTTCTCCCAGAGTCCTAGAAACTTATGATATTGGTTGCTTGTTGTGGTTGAATTTTGCTTGAGCTGCTATATCACTCTGCAGCTCAATAAGACATTCTTGCAATGTGACGTCAACATTATTCACATTCAGTCCAAATGGACCCATCACCAAATCAGAAATATGAACCTGCAGCAAGTCTCTGAACCAAAATTCTATATTAGTGTTCAGTTGTTTCAAATGATCAAGATATGCAATCAGGTCATTATCTTGCAATCCTTGAGAGCAGCCACAGAAAGGAAATTGCATAAATTTACGACGTCCAATATTGCCGCTGGAAAGTTTGAGTTTTCCAAGGAAAGTGGTAATAGCTTCTTTGCATGATATGAGATTGCAGCTTCTTCCTTGTAACTGTTTGTTTAATAAATTCAGTTCTTCAAATATATCTGACAGGTAAAATATGTCAGACTTAGCAGCAACAATTTGTTCTCCAAGCTGCTTATCACTTAGAAGTGAAAAGTGAATTGAACTTCCTTTCAAAACATGATAAGTATCAGGAATTTAATGGAAGTTGTAGTGGTAGATAGTGATGAAGTGGTAGACTTCACATGTCTTGGCTTCTCTGCAGTTTAGCCGTTTCTGGCAGATGACCCCACTGCAGTAACTGCAGCCTTCATGTCGGGTTTTGTATGTATTATAACACGCACGGGTCAGTGGAAGGCGAACGGACCCAGCCTCCTGCTGCATACACACTGATTGGCCTTGCTGCAGGCAGCCCCGCCCAGTCAGCAGTTTGTGATTTGAGATGGCTATGGAGTGGGGCTCAGCGGGCCGCCCTATGGGGTGTGAGTGGTGATTTGTGCATAGTCACGCAGGAGCAAAGATAACCATTAATGTGCCATACCACTCCCCCACCTGACCACAGACTAAGCTGCATTGCTGCCTCATTTACATAATTTAACATATTTTCCCATTTATTTCATTGTGTTCCAATTAAATGACATATATTCATTGCTTTTTATTGATATATTTTAGTAATATTTCATTAAAACAGTAAACTTGTCAGTGCCAATTCAGAAAGTCATGTGGCCTCCATTTTCTTTTTTTTTTAACTTGTGATTCCCATGATATCCAGCATGGCCCTCTGGAGGGCCATATTGCTCATGTTGAGAATCACTGGCTTCATGCAACCAAAAGAGACTTCACTGTCTCAAAACTGACACTGTACAATGCAGGCCAAGACTGGATCTACTGGTGGCAGTCAGGATGTCTTCAAGCTTGGACAGTTTTGAATGAAGATGCAGCTGGTTCTCTTTGTACTGAACCTGGAAGTTCTTTGAAATATACAAGCTTTTTTTTCCAATATGTGCTGGTGTTTAATCTACAGTACCTTGACAAAGTATTCGGCCCCTACACCTTTGTTCACATAAATGAGTATTACAACCAAAGATTTTGATTTTGAGTAATACAACCAGGGATTTTGACTGAAATGTTAGCAGTTCAAAAGTACTCATCCCCCTTTGCTCAGTACTTGGTTGAACCGCCTCTCCCAGCTATTGCTCTGGTTGTGCCAAGTTAGTTGGGGAGTTGCGGTGGACAGCAATCTTGAGGTCTTGTCAGAGATGTTTGATCACACTAAGGTCAGGTCTTTGATTGTGCCACACAAGAACATCAATTTTCTTCATTCGTAGCCATCCCATGGTTGCTCTGGCAGTGGGTTTTAGGTTGTTGTCCTGCTGAAAGATGAACTTCCTCCCTAGTTTAAGATTTCTGGCAGAGACGAGCAGGTTTTTATCCAGGATATCGCTGTATTTAGTAATATTCATCTTCCCAACAATCCTGACCAGATTTCCAGTCCCTGCTGCTGAAAAAGCATCCCCATAGCATGATGCTACCTCTCCTGTGCTTTACAATAGGGTTGAAGTTGCCTGGCTGATGCACAGTATTAGATTTATGCCATATATTCTGCTTAATGTTCAGGCCAAAAAGTTAAACTTTAGTCTCATCCGACCACAAGACCTTCTTCCATGTCTTTATAATATCTTCAAAGTGATGCTTTACGGAGTCTTTACAGGCAAAGATATGCTTTTGTTAGCCAGAGCTTCTTCCTTGTCACTTTTCCATAAATATCCATTTTGTGCAAGGCTTTTGAGATTGTGGAGCCATGAACTTCATCTCCATTTCCAGCCACTGACTGCTGCAGCTCATTCAGACTGACAGTTGGCTCTCTTATAAGTGCCATTCTTCTCAGGCAACTAAGCTTAAAGACTAAGTTTAAAGGAGTGGCCTGAACTAGGCAGTGTGGTCGTGGTTTCATATTTTTTTCCACTTTTTCACAATGGAGTGCACTGAGCTCTGAGTTATGTTCAGTGCCATTGAGATGGTCTTGTACCCTTCCTCAGAATTGTACTTCTCTATTATCATTTCTCTGACCTGTCCTGAATGCTCTTTTGTCTTCATTTTGAAAATCTACCAAACTGTTGGACCTTGCAGAGAGAGGAGCATAATTATTCTTCTGAATTCATTGAAAACAGGTGATCCTCCAATTTTTTACATCAACATATTGGGTGGTAAGGAAATATACAGTATTGCAACTGAGAAAAGTTAGTGTAGTTAGTGTAGTGATTACAAAGGGTTGAAAACTTGTTCGTTCTCAGAATTTTTGTTTTTAATTTTTAGAAAATTGTTGACAGGTTTTGGAATTTTTCTTTTGATTTGACATGATGCACAATGCTTTGTAGATTAGCTCAAAATCCTGCTTCAATATATTTTAAATTTAGAAAATGATACAGTAAAATGTGAAAATAGTTGTGGGGCTAAATACTTTTTCAAAGCACTGGTCAGGTGGTCTCCTAAAGTTTTTTCTCTGTCTCTTCCATATACGTACAGACTCATGGGACTGCTGGGGATATTGCGGTGAGATCAAGCTCATGTGACCTTGTATTCCCTTGCAGATCTATGCCCTACAGACTATTCACACAGTCAAAGTCAAGTTTATTGTCCTATTTATTGTACAGGTGTAATGAAATATTTACTTGCAGCAGCATTCATTAGAAAAACATAAATTAACCACAAATTAAAATTAACTTTGCAAGAAAGAATGCAATCAGAACAAAAAAGAAACAAAGTCCATTTTAGTACAAACTGAACACACTGGTCATAATGTTGCTGAACTCTAGTTACTAGGATTGTGGCAGTTGCTTCAAGAACCGAATAGTTAAAGGGAAGTAGCTGTTCTTGATCCTGGTAGTGTGTAGCTTCAAGTTCTGTATCTCCTGCCCAATGGTAGCTGTGAAAAGATGTAATGGCCCAGATAATGGGGATCTTCGATGAGAGATGTTGACTTCTTGAGGCCACACATCCTGTAGATACTAGTAATGATAACTAACAAGTCACTTGTGGCCGGTTGTGTGCTATTTAAAAGGTGAGCTGTTTATCCGCACCAGGGCTATTGAGTCAAGCATGTTAATCTTCTATCTTGTTATTGTTTGGGTCCATCCCAGCTCTACAATGACACTGTCAATGTGCTTTCTAATCCATAGTCTCCACCAGCAATCAACTGACAACCACTCTGACCACAAGCCCAACATTCCCCAATTAGTCCCATCACCAATTCCTCTCCACTAATTACACCCTTCACATTTGAGGCCCCATCAATTATTCCAGGAAGGGGCATTTACTTCATGGTCATTGTTCTTTAGTTTAGAAATAACTTAGCAAAATTTCTTTTCTATTTTAGTTTATATTTACTTCAGAAAATGTGACTTAATTTTCAATTGCTTCTTGAAGGAAAACAGGGTTGTTGTTTTATTTGCAATGTTAACATATTGTCTAAAATAACTGAAATTTATGTGATTAAATTATAAATGCTATTAATAGCATTCTTATTTTTTCTTAACTAATTCTGCTTTAAGCTATAAAAGGGGGTTGTATTAATACAATTAAGTGCCCCTAAATTTTCTGAATTGTTTGGTAGTTTCTTTGAATTGTAGTGACTCTCATGAGATCTAAGCAGGAAGCCACTGTGACCCTCTAAAGCGGTTATTAATGACAAAATGTAATGCACAAAAACAAAATTTGCTCTCAGCAGATTATTTCAATTAGCTACATATTGTTGCAGAAGATAAGTAAAGGTGACTGTTTTTGAAGCAGATTGCCAAATTATCGTTTAAGCAATTTTTTTGCTTGAAGAACAATTGTTCAAAGAAGTTTGTTTTAATGTGGACATCTTATGGTGAGGAAATATTTATATCAACATGGTGTTCAAAATACAGGGTTCATTAAAATCTATTTGAAACCAATAAAGTTAATATACAAAATCACCATAATGGACATGAAAACAGTTATTTTTAATTTAAACATGTTTAGGACATATTCCAATTTTAATTATAATGGCAGCAATTTGAAAGCCAGCATTAGAAGTTATATAATATTATTCAGTCTTTGTAAATGAAAGGGAAATCATGCAATAGATTTTATTTATTGAATATCAGCTCACAAAGCAACATGCAATTTTCCAAAAAGCTGAATAAGCTCCAATCACAGCAAATTGTTATGATCCCACAAGGATCGGTTCTGGGATCTCTGCTTTTCGTGATTTTTATTAACGACCTGGATGTGGGGGTAGAAGGGTGGGTTGGCAAGTTTGCAGACGACACAAAGGTTGGTGGTGTTGTGGATGGTGTAGAGGACTGTCGAAGATTGCAAAGAGACGTTGATAGGATGCAGAAGTGGGCTGAGAAGTGGCAGATGGAGTTCAACCCAGAGAATTGTGAGGTGGTACACTTTGGAAGGACAAACTCCAAGGCAGAGTACAAAGTAAATGGCAGGATACTTGGTAGTGTGGAGGAGCAGAGGGATCTGGAGGTACACGTCCATAGTTCCCTGAAAGTTGCCTTACAGGTAGATAAGGTAGTTAAGAAAGCTTATGGGGTGTTAGCTTTTATAAGTCAAGGGATAGAGTTTAAGAGTCATGGGGTAATGATGCAGCCCTATAAGACTCTGGTTAGGCCACACTTGGAGTACTGTGTCCAGTTCTGGTCGCCTCACTATAGGAAGAATGTGAAAGCATTGGAAAGGGTACAGAGGAGATTTACCAGGATGCTGCCTGGTTTAGAGAGTATGCATTATGATCAGAGATTAAGGGAGCTAGGGCTTTACTCTTTGGAGAGAAAGAGGATGAGAGGAGACATGATAGAGGTATACAAGATATTAAGAGGGATAGATAGAGTGGACAGTTGGCACCACTGCTCAGTACAAGAGGACATGGTTTTAAGGTAAGGGGTGGGAAGTTCAAGGGGGATATTAGAGGAAGGTTTTTGACTCAGAGAGTGGTTGGTGCGTGGAATGCACTGCCTGAGTCAGTGGTGGAGGCAGATATGCTAGTGAAATTTAAGAGACTACTAGACAGGTATATGGAGGAATTTAAGGTGGGGATTATATGGGAGGCAGTGTTTAAGGGTCAGCACAACATTGTGGGCCGAAGGGCCTGTACTGTACTGTGCTGTACTATTCTATGTTCTATGTTCTATGTATTACATAATGGATTAAATATTTTGGTTATTTGGCAGTAGCAATTTATTTATCATGAGGAAAACCATTTCTCCTTCTTAGTTCAACCACGTTGAAGGATCTGCATTTTGGTAGCTGATTAGTCTTTGAATAATTCCAGGAGTTTTCTAATTAGTACTACTCCTAGAAGTCCATTTATCAATCTTTATGTAATGGAATTGGTGGTCAGCCTATCTTGTTTTTTTTTCTTTTTACTGATTAGGATCAGTTAACTTTTCTGAGTTTTTAAATTAATGGTAACAGTCTGGTTTTATTGTGTCCTACGGTAACATTTTGTGTGCCTGTATTATGTTAACTCAGCTGTAGCCTTTCCTGAATGAAATCCCAGATTTCCTTACTTGACGTTCATACAATTTTTGATGGAGATCAGTATCCTGGCATCTCTATGCCGTCTCATTTCTGTACACACATTATAGTATTCAAGGTGTAGCCTGAACAAAGCGCTGTACATCTTAATCATAACCTCTTCTGACTTGTATTCTATTGTTTTGGAAATGTAGTTAAGTGCTCTATTGACTTTATTGATTACTTCTCTATTTTGAGTTGACATGTTCTGTGCTGTGACTACAAAGACTCCCAGTCCTCATTCAAATTAATCTTTAGCTCCCTTAGACAGATTCGTGCACTGTCTTCCTCTGTGCAGTTCTTATCACATGTCTAAACTAATTTGATCTATGAGATTGTGAACTGTTTTGGTAAGGTCATCAGTAGTGGTTTGTTTCCATTGGTCAGTGATGCAGCAACAAGAGGCTATGTTGTAAAAATACAGAGTTAGAAACAAAGAATGATAAGAAAGAATAATTCTGTGTAAAAATATTTTTAAGTAGAGATACTTTTCCTAGAGGAGTTAGACAGTTGATTAAAATGTTTATAAGAATCAAGGCAGAAAAATGGAGAACAGAGTATAAATTTGTCATATTATATTTGTTGCTTCTATAGTTTTAGCTTTCCATAAATATGAGTAAAATCTGACATTGTAAATTTAAATTCTGTCCTTGACCATCTTATATCCTATTAATTCATGACAGAATTAAGTTTATGTAGCTTTTTGTAATCTCTGAGAGTTCCCATTGCTGTTTCATTTCCATTTTGTACTGGGCGCTACTTAAAATGATGAGGTCACTTGGTTAAAGAACTGATTGAAATAAGTACAACAAGTCACATTACAAAAAGTGCTTAATGCAATCCACCTATGTACATTGATATGTTCATTTGGTATTGCAAGTACTGTACAAACAAACGTTCTCATTATCATTTAGACTTGAGCAATGCCAAATGATTTTAGTGTTATTTAGAGAAGTCTTGTAACAGCAGTGACAATTATGATTGCAATATATGATGCTGACATTGAAAGAAGCATGAATGAACCTTAATTGTATTTTTCACACTATGCTGGTTTTATGTTCATTAATTGACATGAATCAAGTTAGGATGACGTGTTTACTTAGATAAAATTAGGCAATGAACAATGGCACACTTCAATACTAGAAGTCCATAACATTAGTTATCTCTACAGACATGAAATTTTTGTGGTGAAATTACATTGACAGTTGATTTCATTGCTATTATCAACATATTGAAAGTATAGGAATATGAGCAATTAAACAAAATAATTCAGAGAGGAAAATAGACCAGAATCATTTGACATTGTTTTGCATGTGTTTCCTCATGCATTCTGATGAAGTGTGCCCTCTTAGGTCCCACTTGCCCATGTCAAGGTAAGAGGCAAGTGCTGTAGATGTGTGTGAAAAGAATAGCAAAGACTGGCATCTTTGCTTCTCCACACTCAAGCACAGTTTACAACCTAGAAGAGTACTTTTTAATCCTCCTGAAAACAACAATACGATAATGAGCAGAAAACTCCATTTTCAGATACTAGCTTCAGATAAATACTAGTCAGGGTACTGAGGACAATGCTGCTGTACTTTGATAAAGTTCCAGGGGATTTCTTACAAAAGTAATGAGTTTGTGCACCTGTGTTAACATTTAATGAAGTCCACTGCAGAATGCACATATGAAATAGGAGAATCTCAAACTGTGCATAATCTATTTGCTTTCCGCAGACTGTTTTTGGAACCTTGTAAGCTACTGAGCAATGTTACAATCCTTAAAGCAAATGACAGCTTAAAGCAATGATGACTGTCACAACCAATAATGAGATGTATATCCAGCGAGCAGCGTCAGAGCGGGCTGCGGAGTGAGAGGGTGCAGAGTGAAAGGGCTTTGGCTCAACGGGCTTCGGCGGAGACGGGAAGAGGCTTCCTGTGACCGTTGAGTCTCATAGTAACAGAGTAAGTTACAGTTTTTTGGTATTTAGTACACACAGCAGCATGAGAGGTATGCATCTAGGATTAGTGTTGTGCTTGGAGGGCCAGATGTGGGGACCCTGGGAGACTCCCAGCCTCCCCAAGGATTACATCTGCACCAGGTGCACTGAGACGAGGCTCCTGAAGGACCGTGTTAAGGAGCTTGAGATGGAAATTGATGACCTTCGGTTAATTAGGGAAAGTGAGGAGGTGATAGATACTACCTATAGGAGGTAGTGGATAGCACCCCTGTGACAGTCCCCCTCAGAAATCGATATATCGTTTTGGATACTGTGGAAGAGGCAGACCTGACAGAGGAGGACCACAGTGAACAAGACTCTGGCATTCTGCCCAGTGCCGAAATCAAGAGACAAGAAGAAATGCGGTAGTTATAGGGGATTCCATCGTAAGGGGGATGGACAAGAGGTTCTGCGAGCCGGACAAGGATACCTGGATAGTGTGTTGCCTCCCTGGTGCCCAGGTACGGGTTGTCTCAGATCGAGTCCAGAGTATTCTGAGGAGAGAGGGCGAGAGGCCGGAAGTCTTGGTACATGTTGGTACCAATGACATAGACAGAAAAAGAGAGGAGGTCCTGAAGAAAGATTACTGGGAGCTAGGAAGAAAATTGAAAAACCGGACCTCCAGAGTAATAATATCAGGATTGCTGCCTGAGCTGCACGCTAATGATGGTAAGAATAGCAGAATTAAGCAGATGAATGTGTGGCTAAGTAACTGGTGCAGGGGGCAGGGCTTCAAATTCTTGAATCATTGGGATCTATTTTGGGGAAGGTATGACTTGTACAAAAAAGATGGATTACACCTGAACCCAAAAGGTACTAATATCCTGGCGGGATTGTTTAATATAGCTGTTAGGGAGGGTTTAAACTAAGTTGGCAAGGCGAAGGAAACCAAGGCGTTAGGGTCGAGGAAGAAGAAAATAGAAATAAGTCAAAAGTACTGTGCAGCAAAGATGGCAAGAAGGACAGGCCGGTGAATATACAGGATAGTTTGCTGCAAAATAGAAATATAGCAAAATCGGCAACAGATACTGATCTAAATGTACTGTACTTAAATGCACGCAGCATTAGAAATAAAGTGGATGACCTTGCTGCACAGCTGCAGGTTAAAAGATATGACATTGTGGCCATCACCGAGTCATGGCTAAATGATGGATGTGATTGGGAGCTGAATACCCAAGGATACACAGTGTATAGGAAAGATAGGAAGGTAGGTAAAGCAGATGGCGTGGCCCTGATGGTAAGTGACAATATCAAATCAATAGAAAGAAGGGACATAGGATCAGAAGAGGTAGAATCCTTATGGGTAGAATTAAGAAATGGCAAGGGTAAAAAGACACTAATAGCAGTCATATACAGGCCTCCAAACAGCAGCCAGGATATGGACTACAAGTTGCAGCTGGAAATAGAAAAAGCATGTCAGAAGGAAAATGTTAAGATAATCATGGGAGATTTTAATATGAAAGTGGATTGGGAAAGTCAGGAAGGTAATGGATCTCAGGAGAGGGAGTTTGTAGAATGCCTACAGGATGGCTTTTTGGAGCAGCTTGTCCAGAAGTCCACCAGGGGACCGGCTGTTTTGGATTGGATGCTATGTAACGAACCTGAGGCGATTAGGGAGCTGGAGGTAAAGGAACCCCTTGGAAATAGTGATCATAATATGATTGAGTTCAGTTTCAAATTTGAAAAGGAGAAGCTGGAATCAGGTGTATCGATATTTCAGTGGAACAGGGGAAATTACAGTGGTATGAGAGAGGAACTGACCCAAGTCGATTGGAAAAGGGAAAAATGAGGACTGGAAGACTTTTAAAAATTTACAGAAGGAAACTAAGAAAGTCATTAGGAAAGAAAAGATGAATTATGAAAGGAAGTTGGCGATTAACATAAAAAAGGATACTAAGAATCTTTTTAAATATATGAAGAGTAAAAGAGTGACAAGGGTAGATACGGGACCGATTGAAAATGATGCTGGAGCAATTATAATGGATAACAAAGAGATGGTGGAGGAACTGAATGAGTATTTTGCATCAGTCTTCACAGTGGAAGACATGAGCAATATACCTGATAGCCAGAGGGATCAGGGAATAGAATTAAGTACAGTCAAGATTACTAGAGAGAAAGTGCTTGGGAAGCTAAGTGGACTAAGAATAGATAAGTCTCCCGGTCCGGATGAGGTGCACCCAAGGGTTCTGAAGGAGGTGGCTTTGGAGATTGTGGAAACATTAGAAATGATCTCCCAGGAATCAATAGGATCTGGCATGGTTCCAGAGGACTGGAAGGTCACACATGTAGTTCCGTTATTTAAGAAAGGAAGGAGTAAGCAAAAAGAAAATTACAGACCTATTAGTCTGACATCGGTAGTTGGAAAGATTTTGGAGTCAATCCTCAAGAACGAGGTTATGAAATACCTCGAGGTGCATGGCAAGATAGGCCCAAGCCAGCATGGTTTCATGAAGGGAAGATCCTGTCTCACCAACCTTTTGGAATTTTTTGAGGTAATCTCGAATAAGATTGACAAGGGAGAGGCTGTGGATGTTGTGTATTTGGATTTTCAAAAGGTCTTCGATAAGGTGCCGCATATGAGGCTGCTTAATAAGATGAGAGCCCATGGAATTATATGGAAGATATGGAAATGGGTGGAGCACTGGCTGATAGGCAGAAAGCAAAGGGTGGGAATAAAGGGATCCTATTCTGATTGGTTGCCGGTTACTAGTGGTGTTCTGCAGGGGTCGGTGTTGGGGCCGCTTCTTTTTATGATGTATATCGATGATTTGGATTATGGATTAAATGGTTTTGTGGCTAAGTTCGCGGATGGCACCGAGATAGGTGGAGGAGCAGGAAATGTTGAAGAAACGGAAAGGTTGCAGAGAGACTTTGTCAGTTTGGGAGAGTGGGCAAAGAAATAGCAGATGAGATACAACATTGACAAATGTACAGTTGTACATTTTGGAAGAAGAAATAATCGGGCAGATTATTATTTAGATGGGGAGAAAATTCAAAAATCAGAAGTGCAAAGGGACTTGGGGAACCTCGTGCAGGATACCCTAAAGGTTAACCACCAGGTTGGATCAGCAGTAAGGAAAGCGAATGCTATGTTGGCATTCATTTCAAGAGGAATAGTGTATAAGAGTAAGGAGGTGTTGATAAGGCTCTATGGGGCATTAGTGAGACCTCATTTGGAATACTGTGTGCAGTTTTGGGCCCCCTATCTTAGAAAGGATGTACTGATGTTGGAGAGAGTTCGGAGAAGATTTACGAGGATGATTCCTGGAACGCAGGGGCTAACATATGAGGAGCGTTTGTCAGCTCTTGGATTCTATTCATTAGAGTATAGAAGAATGAGAGGGGACCTCATAGAAATATTTCGAATGTTGAAAGGATTGGACAGAGTAGATGTGGAAAGGTTGTTTCCCTTGGTGGGTGAGTCCAGGAGAAGAGGCCATAGTCTTAGAATTAGAGGGTATCCAGTTAAAACAGAGATGAGGAGAAATTTTTTTAGCCAGAGGGTCGTGGATTTGTGGAATTCATTGTCACATACAGCTGTGGAGGCCCGATCATTGAGGGTGTTTAAGGAGGAGATTGACAGGTATTTAATTAGTGAGGGTATCAAGGGATATGGGGAAAAAAGCCGGAAATTAGAACTAGATGGGTGAATAGTTTAGCTCATGGGGGAGCTGTGGAGCAGACTCGATGGGCCGAATGGCTTACTTCTGCTCCTTTGTCTTGTGATCTTGTGAAATCAGCTTAGTCTGTGAACTCTTCATGAATCTCAATCTGTTTCAAATCATCCATCACTGACCCTGTACCTAAGAAAACCAAGGTAGCATGCCTGAATGACCGGCCTCCCCTCAATAATAAGCAAATGCTTTGAGGGTCTGGTTAAGAACTACATCTGCAGGATGCTGCCACCTACACTGTAGTCCCTACAACTCACCTACCGATGGAACCGGTCTACCAAAGACACCACAGCCACAGTACTACACTCTGTCCTCACTTACCTGGAGAAGAGGGATGCATATGTTAGAATGCTGTTCCTGGACTACAGTTCAGCATTCAGCACCATAATTCCTTCCAGATTTAACAGGAAGCTCAGAGACCTCGGCCTGCAACTTACCTTGTGCAGCTGGATCCTAGACTTCCTATTGGATCGCTGGCAGTTGGTAAGGATGGGCTCCCTCACCTCTACCCCTCTGACCCTCAACACAGGTGCCCCCTAGGGTTGTGTTCTGACTCCCTTCTCTACTCCCCTTACACCCACGACTGTACTGCCACACACAGCTCCAATGTGCTGATCAAATTTACCGATGACACAACATTGATTGGCATTATTTCTAGTGGTGATGAGACAGCCTACAGAGGAGAGGTTGATGCCCTGACACAGTGGTGCCAGTATAACAACCTCTTCCTCAATGTCCAAAAAACAAAAGAGCTGATTGTGAATTACAAGAGGAATGGAGACAGGCTCGCCCAATCGACATCAATGGGTCTGCAGTCGAGAGGGTGAGTAGTTTCAAGTTCCTCGGAATACACATCATCCAAGATCTCAACTGGACCCAATGTATCTTCCACCTCAGGCAACTGAAGAAGTTTGACATGGGCCCCCAAATCCTCAAGACCTTCAACAGGAGCACCATTGAGAGCATCCTGACTGACTGTATCACCACCTGGTACGGGAACTGCACCAAATCGTTCACTGAGCTTGCAGAGAGTGGTACGGACAGCCCAGCACATTGGTAGATGTGAACCTCCCTCCATTGAGGACATTTATAGCAGCAGGTGCAGAAAGAAGGCCTGGAAGATCATTGGGGACACCAGTCATTCCAATTATAAACTGTTTTAGTCTGGAAAACTATTGCAGCATGAAAGCCAGGACAAACAATCTACAGGACAGCTTCTTTCTACAAGCCATCAGACTTTTAATTTCATATGTCAGAATATTACAATGGAGTCATCACACAAAAATTTTTATTCTCTCACGTTGTGGGATGGATGAAAGATTTAAATAAATTCCAAATCTGAGAACACCATGAAAAGAAAACCATTCTCACCAGCAGAAATTCTAATAGTGACAATACAAATGAACCTCCAATTGTTGGTTGTTATTAATGTTAATAGGATTATAATATTCCCATATAATGTAAATTGAAATTATAAATATCTGTAACATCATAATGTATGTTATAATGATTTCTTTTAATCAGTGATTAAACAAAACCATTGCAATTAACTGTTAATATATAATAGTTATGAGTTAATTGTTACTTAAATCACATTGTAAATCAGTAATTGAATACCAATATTTTTGAACTGCGAAAAAGGAAAATACTTTGCCACTGAGAGGAGATGCCAAGAGTGGAAAGCAGAAAAGAGTGATGGGATATAAGACAAGGCAAATTGTGTTAGAGAGATTGGAAATGGAGAAATATTGAGTGGGGTAGTGTTGAAGGTTGTGAAAGTAAAGAATGCTATACAAATATGAGTAAAATTTAAACAAATGGACTGTGTTTGCCAAAGGTCCAGTTGAATCCTTGACATAATAATACAATTGGCAAGCTGATGGAACAAGACTGAGTTAGATGCGAAAGTAGAGATGACAGCTTGGAACACCTTCACTTAAACATTTTGTTTTATGAGAATGAAGGTCATACAGTAGCCAAGGGTTTTGTGCGCTTACTTAGACTAGATAAAGATCTTGAAGAATCTTTAATCAGTGTTCTTAATCGACAGTTGCACTAAATATTAAGATTGTATTTTTAAACTAGTGACTACAGTATTTGAAATGGCCAGCGGGTCCTTCCTGATGATCAGATATTGATCATTGTAATAAGGATTAGATGACTTCCTACTGCTTATAAATATTACTTACAATGGATCAAAGTGAGACGTGTTTGGGCCCTGTGCTACTTGAGAGTGCATTGTCGAAGAATTAAGATCTAATGTCATGGCTTACCAAAAAATTTGCTGTGGATACAACTCTTCAATATTGTTCATTTCTATTTAAGTGTGTAATGCAACAAAATGTTATTAAATATACACGCTTTTCTTCATTACATCATTCAGCATCAAAAGGCATGGCAATGATATCATTGAGAACTGTAGTTAGTTCAACCAAACGTAGTTAGTTCAACCAAACCTTGAGGGAAGAGTGAAAGAGAAGTGATTGAGGTAAGACAAAATTGTGACACAGCATTGATTTGGGTCATAAAGTCACAGAATAAGTTGCTTCACACCTTTGGTGACCCCATTTTGATTCTGAACTTCCGTGCTGTGCATATGGAATGTATATTTCCTTGAATGCTCTGCTTCCTCCTATGTCATACAGATGTGTTGGTTGGTGGGTACATTGTTTGCAGTAAATTGTCCTGATTACCTTGGAGAGAATAGATTGCAGAGAAATTAGTGGGGGAATGGGATTGACACATTTGCTCTGAGTGACAATATAAACTCTGAGCCCAATAATCTCTTCCTATATCATTAATATGAAAACAGTATGAATCATAGTATAAAATGTCAAAATCTAGAGGCAGAATTAGGCCAATTGCCTCATCAATCTGTTCAACCTTTCAATCATGGCTGATTTTTAAAAACTCCATTCTCCTACCTTCTCATAGCCCTCAAATCCTTTACCAATCAATCCCTGCCTTAAGTATATCCAACTTGGTCCACACAGTTCCCTGGCAATGAATTCCATACACTCACCGCCCTCTGGCTGAAGAAATTCCTCTTCATCAAAGGTCTAGAGCGACTTCTCTTTATTTCTGAGGTTGCTCGCTTAGATCCTAGGCTATCCTACTACTGGAAACATTCTGTTCATTTCCACTCCGTCTGGGTTTTTCAGTATCTGGTAGATTTCAATGAAATCACTTTCGTTTATGTTAATAACAACCAATAAATGTAACATTCAGAAAACATCTTAAAATTAGATTTTACATGAGATACTTTCTGAAAGTAGGAGGCAACATGTAAAGTATATGTGCCTCTCATTCTATTTAGCAAGATGTTTATATGAGAGTATCAGAGTTAAGTGGCCAGAAGATGATTTGATGAAAAAGTTGGACACAAATTCCACTGAATTGAATCAAGTAGCGATACTTCTCCCAATTTGAGAATAAACATCCAAGCTAATAATACTTTCCTTTGAGAAGATCCAAAAGAATTGGAAAAATTGTGAAAAGCCTAACTCTTATGAATATTATGAATATGTGAAACATTATTTCATTTCAAAAATGGAAAATAATTTCAGTGAGATGGCTAATGTCATGGTATTTTGGAATCACCTGCTTCTTTTATTGTTGATGATCATAAGACATGGGTGCAGAATTGGGCCATTTGACCCACCAAATCTACTCTGCCATTTGATCATGGCTGGTTTATTATTTCCTTTCAATGCATGCTGTTCTTCTGTCTTCTCCTTGTAACCTGTGACACTCATACTAATCAAGAATCTATCAAGTTCTACTTTAGACGTACCCAATGGCTTGGTCTGTGGCAATGAATTCCACAGATTCATCACCCTCTAGTTAAAGAAATTCCTCCTCATCTCTGTTCTAAAGTGATGTCAATTATCCTGAGGCTGTGCCTTCTGGCACTGGACCCTTCCTCTACTGGCAACATCTTCACTAAATCCTCTCTATCCAGGCCTTTCAATATTTGGTAGGTTTCAAAGAGATCTCCCCCAATCCTTCTAAAGTCCAGCAAATACAGGCTCAAAGCCATAAAATGATCCTGATATATTGACAATTTCAACCCAGGGATCATTCTCATAAACCTCCTCTGGACCCTTTCCAATGCCAGCACATCCTTCCTCAGATATGGAGCCAAAACTGTTCACGGTACTCCAAATGTACTTTGACTAGGTCCTTATTAAAGTAGCAACATTACATCCTTGTATTTATATTTTAGTTCTCTTGAAATGAATACTAACACTGCATTTGCCTTCCTTGCTACTCACTAAACCTACAAGTTAACTTTCACTCCAAGATGAACTTGATGCCTTTTATGCTCGCTTTGACCAGAAACACAAGGAGGCACCTTCACGAATTCCCACAGACCCCACTTGATCCTGTGATTTCAGTCTCTGAGGTTGACGTAAGAGCTTCCTTCAGGAGTGTGAACCAGCTCAGATAGGGTACCTGGCCGAGTACTAAAGACCTGTGCTAATCATGTAGCTGGAGTGTTCTTCAATATCTTTAACCTCTTGTTTTGGCAGTTTGAGGTACTAAGCAGGTTTCAAATATACTGGTGTTGAAGAAGAATGACTGTTGTCTAAAATCGCTTACATGCACTGTGATGAAATGCTTTGACAGGTTGGTGATGAAACATATCAATACCTTCCAAGGAAAAGACTTCGATTCACTCCAGTTTGCCTACCATCACAACAGGTCAACAGCAAGTGCCATTTAATTGGCTCTTCTCTCAACCCTGGAACATCTGGACAGCGAAAATGCATAGATCAGGATGTTCCTCATTGACTACAGCCAACATTCAATAATATCCTCTCAAAGCAAATCAGTAAGATTCAAGTCCTAGGCCTCAATATCTACTTATGCAAATGGATCCTAGATTTACTCACTTGCAGACCCCAGTCAGTTTGAATTGGCAACAACATCTCCTCCACAATCATTATCAGCACAGGGGCACCACAAGGATTAGGCCCCTGCTCTACGCACTTTATACTTATGACTGTGAGACTAGGCACAGCTCCAATGCCATATTTCAGTTTGCTGACTACAGCATTGCTCTTGGCTGAATCAGATGAGATGACGAATCAGCATTTAGGAGGGAAGTTGAAAATCTGGCTGACTGGTGCCACAACAACAACCTCTTACTTAATATCAGCAAGCCAAAGAAGTTATTATTGACTTTAGGATTTTGAAGCCAGTGGTCCATGAGCCAGTCCTCCCTGGAGGAATCAGAAGTGGAGACGGACAGCACCTTTAAATTCCTCAGTGTTATCATTTCAGAGGATTTGTCCTGGATCCAGCGTGTAAGTGCTATTATGAAGAAAGCACAACAGTGCCTCTACATAGAAGTCTGTAAAGATTCGGCATGCCATCTAAGACTATGACAAACTTCTATAGATGTGCAGTGGAGAGTATATTGATTGGTTGTATCATGGCCAGGTAAGGAAACACCAATGCCTTTGAATGGAAAAGCCTACAAAATGTATTAGATACAGCCCAGTCTTTCACAGGTAACCTCCCTACTGTTAAGCACATCAACATGAAGTGATTTCACAGGAAGAGCCCCACCATCCAGATCATGTTCTCTTCTCACTGCTGCCATCAGGAAGAAGGTATAGGACCATCAGGACACACACTACCAGGGTCAGGAACAGTTATTACCCCACAACCATCAGGCTCTTGAACTAGAGGGGATAAATTCACTTAACTTCAGTCGTCTCATCACTGAAGACTCACTTTCAAGAACTCTACAACTTATTTTCTTGATATTTATTGCTTAGTCATTTATTATTATTACTCTTTTTGTCTTTTTGTATTTGCACAGTTCGTTGTCTTTTACACATTGGTTGTCTGTCCTGTTGGGGACAATTTTCATTGATTCTGTTATTATTCTTGTATTTACTGTGCGTGCCCACAAGAAAATGAATCTCAGGTTTGTATATGGCGGTAGTTATGTACTTCGTACTTTTATAATAAATTTACTCTGAACTTTTGAGCTTCAGGGATTCCTGTGCTGGGACTCACAAATCACCTTGCACCTCTAATTTCTGAATTTTCTCCCTACTTACTAGGGGTGATTGATAAGTTTGTGGCCTAAGGTAGAAGGAGTCAATTTTAGAATACCAAGGCGTATTTATTTTTCCTACATTTACACACTTAGTCCAGCGGTCGTGGAGCATACGGATCCCTTCTTTGTAGAAGACGTTGTCTTGGACCTCCAGAAGTGGTCCACAGCAGGGATGATTGATAAGTTTGTGGCCTAAGGTAGAAGGAGATGAGTTATACAGTTTTCGTTACATGCACGTGCAGTTCTACTCTTTGAGTGAAAATGCAGAAAGTTTGAAGTTAATAACTCATCTCCTTCTACCTTAGGCCACGAACATCAATTACCCCAACTTACCAATTACCACTTCTACAAAGAAGGGATCTGTATGCTCCGCGACCGCTGGACTAAGTGTGTACAGGTAGGAGGGAACTATGTTGAAAAATAAATATGCTAGGTTTTCTAAAATTGACTCCTTCTACCTTATGCCACGAACTTATCAATCACTCCTCGTATAAGTTAGTCTTTATTCCTTCTACCAAAGTGTATGACCATACGCTTCCCTATACTGTACCTCATCTGCCACCTATTTGTCCATGCTTCCAAGCTATCTAAGTCCTTCTGCAGATACCCTGCTTCATTAACACTACCTAATTCAAGATCATCCGTTGAACAAGTAAGATTCGTTTTTGATCTGGTAATACAAGGAGCATAACTGATTATTTATCTCAAATGAACATTCATTTGCGGCCACACCACATTGTTCTAACATCTGATTGGCAATGTTTCCAATGATACATTCTGTCCCTCAGTAATGCTCTTGAGAAACATTTGAGTCCTGGAATGGAAGTAACCAACAACCTTGTACTGCACGCCATGGGTACCATTTTATTCTTCCTGTTTTAAACCGACCATGAACAAGCCAGTGGTAGGTCTCTGTCTGCACTAACTGCAGCTTTGGAGATGAGCTTGTTATTGGATGTGCTGGTCTACGAAGTTTTGAGGTAAATGAGAACACACATTAGGCAGTAAAATGAGTTCCAATATTCAAGTTTAATCTTGCGAAGTCAAAACCATTCTTGTGAATACAAGCACTGGGAACAAAAGAACTGCATATCAAGTGGAGAAGCTCTTTAAGAAACAACTTAGAGTACCTGCAGGCCTTCAATTAATCAAAAATTGCAGTACCAGCTGTGAGAAGAATCCAGATCAAGACCATCTTATATTCATTTGAGCTCATTACTTTTAGCACATGCATGGCATTGCCTTTCAGAAACTAGGCAGCATAGCATAGTGTGTTAAAGACTGCCTTCCATATTCATGGATTGCAAGGATGGCTGGTAGAAAATATTAACTTTTCAATCCAGTTAATTATTCTGATTCAAAGTCTATTTACTACCATGTAATATTCTATAATTCCAGGAATCAATCATTTTTGACTAATCTTTTGGAAATTTTTGAGGATGTATTTAGTGGAGCAGTTTGAGTACAGGAATATATTTTTAGTCCAATTACATAAAGACTGTACCTGGGAGCATTGTGTACAATTTGGTCTCTTTCGTAAAAAAATGTACTAGCTATAGAGAAGGTGCTGCAGAGATTCAACATTTGGTTCTTGGTGTTGAGGGTCTGTTATACAAAGAACGATTCGGTAAGCCATATCTCTGTTCTCCAGAATATAGAACCTACATTGATTTGGATTGAAGGGAGAAAAGATTCATGACTGTTAGAAGTGACGAGTGGGATGGTCAAAATGCATGTAGGAGTTGTGTAACTGAGAAACGTTCTAATCGTTTGGCAAGGAGTAAGTTGAAAGAGCACCCTTAGATACTGTGGAAAGTTTTAGAAGCAAAGTGGGACCAGTACTTTCCTGGCTGCAGTGGCAATGGCAACATGCAATCAGTTGTGTGTTTATTTCATGCACTGTCCAATGTTTCCCTGGGTGCCATTAATCTTTCTTTTTTTTCATCCATCTAGTGAAATCCATTTCATTAATTATCATGAAAAAAATTCTTCGGAGGCAATTAGAGGAACTCAGATGCTGGAGGAACTCAGCAGATCAGGTAGGATTGATGGAGGGAAATGGATAATCATTCTGGGGTGAGTCCTTTCATCTGAACTACAAATTTCCCTCCACAGATGCTGCCTGATACATTAAAATGTTCCAGCATCTTGTGCCCCTGATTCTAGCACATGCAGTCTTGTGTGTCTCCATAAAGCTGTATGAGTTAGATTCTTATTATTGGCCATCTCTTGCTAACCTTGCAGTATGTGTATTTTGTATGGAGTTTCCATCCATTCCATCTTGCAGCTTTCTTCCTGTCAAATCTTGCATTTGAAATCTCTTCACTGAATGGCAGTTCTGGAAATATCTCCAGATATTCTGACCCATGTTTCAGGTCATGCCCTCACACTGCTGCCTCCTTTACGAGTGCCACATTTACAGTGTAGTGCACTTTCGCACGAAGTGGTTGAATTTCCTCAGTACATGAGAAGTCTCAGCGTGGAACTTGTTCGTTTTAGGTTTATACTGTAATACCCATTGGCACTGAGCTCAGAGAGACAGGTGTCAACGTGAAAAATTGAGGCATGATCATTAATCCATTTACCAATTTATTTTATCTGTAACTAAGGCCAAGTTTATGAACCAATTTGTAAGTTAAAACATGTGGGCAATTTTTGGAAAATCAGTTTCGTAGTAGGAGCACACACAAAATACTGGAGAAACTCAGCAGGGCAGGCAGCATCTATGGAGAGGAATAGTTGATGTTTTGGTCCGAGAGGATTTTGTGTGTGTGTGTGTGTGTGTGTGTGTGTGTGTGTGTGTGTGTGTGTGTGTGTGTGTGTGTGTGTGTGTTTTACTCTGGATTTCCAGCATCCGAAGAATTCCTTGTGTTCATAGTAAGCACTCAGGAAATGAACAAAGAATCAAATTTTTAACATCTCACATATTAAGGTTAAATAAATTCCCAGAGCACTAACTGAGTTTTCAATTCTTTATGTATTTCTCCCGGCAATTGATGCAGATACAGGTCATTCAGATTGAAGAATCACTTTCTACCGTAAACATTCTATTAAGGCATAGAAAAGATGGCAGAATAACTAGTGATAAATGTATTCAATTCCTCTAGCAAAACTTCAGTTGAATCAAAATAGCATTTAATGTTTGACCAAACAACAGCTCATCCATCATGTGTTCCGCTTGAGGAAATAGAGTGAGACACTTTCCAGCAAAGCCTAAAACTGTATCGTTTCATATCCACATGAGTGATGATGATCTCTTCATGTCTTTTAGCATGCTTGTGTGTAATAGAGGCTCCTTTTTTACGGCAAATGTATATCACTGCAAGCCTGAGGCTTCCAAAAGATACCTTTTTAATGTGAACAATCAAGTACAGTATTTGCATTTCTTGATTTGATTTTCAAAATGCTTTGCCTTGTTAACCAGAAAACCAGTTCCTAATAAAATATCAAAGCACCCTAAGGAAGGATGATTGATGAGGGCTAGAGATTTTGTCGTACTTCTACACGGGGAGCCAGTGGAACTACAATTGAAATGGGTAAGAAATTATTTCTGAGCGGCATGTTGCACATGCTCTCCGCTGTTTTGAATCTTTTTTGGGATTTGTTAGTGGGGCTATGAGGACAAAGAATACACTGGACGATACAGTCGAGATTATGGGTTGGATGGTTCTGAACCTGGCCTGCAGGCTGGACCTGCCTCCAGCAGTTGCTACATCCTTGCAGTTACCTTTTCCTGGATGTGGAGAACTGAGCACCACCTGTCTCATGCACCTGGCAGTGATCATTCTATTCTGTGGACGGGCCTTGAGCAACACATCGTGACACCTGGCCCTGGAACACCCAACAGTCTTTAACAATTGGCTTCAGACACTTGCAAATATTCCCAAAAATATTAAACTAGTTAACGACATGAAGACAAATAAATAGAAATATTAAAGTAATCAAAGTATTTACCTGTACATTATTTTCCAGAGGATTGGGAGAAATCCCATAAAAGAATGGGGTTCCCATTCACACACCATTTCTCCTTGAAATAAAGCAGTTGCTGGATCAGTGTGTCTCCTGATTCTTCCCTCATTTGTCCCTGCGCCAACGCTGGGATCCATGGTGACTCTAGACTCTACAGGCAGAGAAGACAAGTCGGATGTGCTGGCATCTGACCATTGGGACATTCGCGAAGGAATAGAGCTTAAGACCACTAAGTCCCCAGAAACTGACAGCCATCATCATCATCTTCATGTAAACAGAGTTAGTGAATGCTTTATGTATAATCAACAAAAACTCCCTGGATTTTACAGAGAACCCAAAGGATTGAAATAGTGCGGTAAACATCAGTAGTCAATAAGAAATCTAAAAAGCAATAAACTACAAGCAATGGTCTCACATCTGTCAATCGCAAAATTCTGAATCCATTATTATGCAAGTATTAGCAGGACATTGAGAAGATCTTGGGGGATTAATGCAGATTTAGTTTGGATTTATGAGAAAGAAGTTGTGCTTGATAAATTTATTCAGATTCTTTGAAGATATAACAATTAGCTGTCGACTACAGAAGGTGTTTGAAAAGATGTAGCATAAAGGTTGAGTATGCAAGCTAATATCACATGGGGCAACTTTGATAGAGAAAGACTAGCTGTCAGAAAAGTGAGAGTCAGGACAAATTAATCGTTTTCAGAATGGCATTCAGTAACTAGTGGAGAGCCACAGGCTCAGTGTTGGAGACTCAACTCTATGTATTGATGAAGGAATTCAAAGTTCAAAGTAATTTGCAGTTGATTGAAGGGTAGGTTGGTTAGCACATTGTGAGCAGGACATAGGGACTGCAACGAAAAATAGGGAGCTCAAGTGTGTGAGCAGGATGTCCAAGTTCGAAGTAAATTTAGTATCAAAGTACATATAGGTCACCATATACAACCCTGAGATTCATTTTCTATGGGCAATCACAAGAAATACAAGAAACACAATATTGGAAGACCCAACAGGGCATATAGGAGCTAAGGTACAAAAAAAACCTATGTAATTACAGAAGGAAAGTGAAAAAAATAATAATAACAATAAGCAATAAATATTGGAAAGATGAGTTGAAGTGTCCTTGAAAGAGGGAACAGTTCAGTGTCAGGGTAAGTGAAGCTGAGTGAAGTTATCTCCACTGGTTCAGGAGCCTGATGGTTGAGGGATAATAATTGATCCTGAACCTGGAGGTGTGAGTCCTGAGGCTCCTGTACCTTCTTCCTGATGGCAGCAGTGAGACGAGAGCATGGCCTGTATGATGGGGCTCATTGATGATGGATGCTGCTTTCCTGCGACAGTGCTCCATGTAGATGTGCTCAATGGTGCAGAGGACTTTACCTGTGATGGACTGGGCCGTATCCACTACCTTTAGAAGGCTTTTCCATACAAGGGAGTTGGTGTTCCCATACCAAGCCGTGATGCAACCAATCAGTGTAATTTCCACCATACATCTAAAGAAGTTTGTCAAAGTTTTAGATGACATGCTGAATCTTTGCAAACTCCCAAGTAAGTTGAAGCACTGCTGTGCTTTCTTTGTGATGGCATTTACTTGCTGAACCCAGGACATAGCCTCTGAAGTATTAACACTGAGAAGTTTAAAGTTGCTGACCCTCTCCACCTCTGATTCCCATTTCCTCCTCCTGAAGTCAATAATCATCTCCTTGGTCGGCAGATGGAACATAATGTGCGAAACGTGAAGTTATCTATTTTGGGGGAAAAGAATGAGAAAACAAATAACAGCTTAAATATAGTAAATACATCAAATTATTGTAGCATAAAGGAATCCAAAAATCCTAGTATATGTATGGCAAAGAGTTGACATGCGGGTTCAAGAAGTGATTCGGAAGGCCAATAGAACATTAGAATTTTTTGTAAACACCAATATACTGTATATGGATTAATAACCATATAGCCGTATAACAATTACAGCACAGAAACAGGCCATCTCGGCCCTTCTAGTCCGTGCCGAACATTTACTCTCACCTAATCCCACCAACCTGCACTCAGCCCATAACCCTCCATTCCTTTCCTGTCCATATAGCTGTCCAATTTAACTTTAAACGACAATATCGAACCTGCTTCAACCACTTCTGCTGGAAGCTAGTTCCACACAGCTACCACTCTCTGAGTAAAGAAGTTCCCCCTCATGTTACCCCTAAACTTTTGCCCTTTAACTCTCAACTCATGTCCTCTTGTTTGAATCTCCCCCACTCTCAATGGAAAAAGCCTATCCACATCAACTCTATCTGTCCCCCTCATAATTTTAAATACCTCTATCAAGTCCCCCTCAACCTTCTACGTTCCAAAGAATAAAGACCCAACTTGTTCAACCTTTCTCTGTAACTTAGGTGCTGAAACCCAGGTAACATTCTTGTAAATCTTCTCTGTATTCTCTCTATTTTGTTGACATCTTTCCTATAATTTGGTGACCAAAACTGTACACAATATTCCAAATTTTGCCTCACCAATGCCTTGTACAATTTCATTATTACATCCCAACTCCTATACTCAATGCTCTGATTTATAAAGGCCAGCATACCAAAAGCTTTCTTCACCATCCTATCCGCATGAGATTCCACCTTCAGGGAACTATGCAACATTATTCCTAGATCCCTCTGTTCTACTGCATTCTTCAATGCCCTACCATTTATTATCTATGTTCTATTTTGATTAGTCCTACCAAAATGTAGCACCTCACATTTATCAGCATTAAATTCCATCTGCCATCTTTCAGCCCACTCTTCTAACTGGCCTAAATTTCTCTACAAGCTTTGAAAACCTACTTCATTATGGTGATTTCAGAGGATATTCCAGTAGATATGGAGTATAAATGTGTAGAGGTCCTGATGCAGTTTTACAGAATGGTGCTGAGATTGAATTTTGTCTCCACAGTTAGGAATGCTCTTTCATTTGAGATAGAATGGAGAAAATTCACTTAGTTAATTCTGTGATAAAGAGTTAATTTATGTGAAGGCATTGGAAATAAAGTTAACAGATGCCATTGTAATGCAGAAGAGTCTGAGGGTGCTGAGAAGGGTCAGAGACTGTTTCACTTCTTTTGGGTAACTTGACCCTTAGGGGAAAGCTTTAGAGTAAGAGATCACCCATTTAAGATAGATCAGGGAATATCTCTTCTTTCAGTGAAATCTTGGAATGCTTAAGTCCGTAGAATTATAAAGGCAAAGTCACCAAATGTGTTCAAGGTGGAGCTTGACAACCATTTAGAGTCAGTCAGTATATGGATAGAATATGAAAATAGTGTTGAGCCTCGGACTGGACTGTCCTGCACAGCAGAGCAGGTTTGAGGGTGCATAGATAATAGTACAGATTGATTATCAAATAAGTTCTGCATTAGTTAAGGCAGGAACAGTGCAAAATGACAGCACAGACTCCATTTGGCAATGTCAGAAAGCTGAGGTTAATGATTAAATTTAGAACTTTTAAATCCTTTGTGGCACAAAGGAAGATGTTCTTCAGAGCAAATAACATTGCTGAAATTGAGGGAGGGGGCAAAACTGTCCAATATAAAATAGAGATGGCAATTATTTTAAAGGGAGAAGCAAGGGCGTGTATGTCATTATTGTGGACCTTGTGGAATCACACAAGTCAAACAATGTTTCATTGCAGATTGTAAAATCACTTTAATCCAGCACTTTTGGGATCATAGAAAGCTACAAATCTGTGACCACAAACCAAAGATTAAAAAAAGTCTATTAGAAATTATTTGGTTACTTTGAAGAATCAATCTCCATTAACTTCCTGATTGAGGACTGTGGAAGAAGACGGATTAACAGATGAACAAATTCAAACAAAATGGTTAAATGCTCAAGATTTAATGCTTGAGTCTACATGATGGAGTAGCATCATAAAGTGCTAAAGAATTCCGACCATAAAATGGGTGTATGTGCAGCAGTGTGACCCAGAGCTCTGATGTTAGACGTAAATCAAGCGAGTGAGCTTAGAACAAAGGTGAGATGGTGGGAAAAAAAAACTACTACTGATATGATGGATGATTTTCATTACAAAATATGCCAGCTTAGAACAATGAAAAACTTCCACTGCAAGACAGAAGGGCATATGACCTCAATACACAAGGCTAAGCTCAGCGTTGCAAGCCATAATATCATCAGCCAAGTAGTTTCTTAACGTAAGAGTAAGCCATATAGCTATAGAAATCCCAAGGGTCTGGTACCACATTGAAGCTAATGCGCAACGTTAAATTTAAACAAAATCTACATACACGGTTAATGTAGTATATCTATATGGTAATAATTAAGATACAGAGATTAAAAATCACAGATCAACATACTCAAAATTCAGGAGGAACTCAGCAGGTCAACAATAATGGAGAGAAATAAATGGTCAACATTTCGGGCCAAGATCCTTCATAAGAACTGGTGAAGGGTCTCAGCCTGAAATGTCGACTGCTTACTCTTTTCCATTGATGCTGCCTGGCCTGCTGAGTTCCTCCATAATTGTGTGTACTTCTTTGGATTTCCAGTATCTGTACATTTTTTTGAAATTATCGTAGAAATTAGTAAGTATAATGAAGAAAACAATACTGTTGCTATCAGTTTGATTAGGACAGAGGTATTCAGTATACAAAGAGTTTTTCAAGGGAATTGAACATTGTAAAGATACATTCACCAAAGCTTTTGACGCTGTCAGTCAAGTTTGAATTTGGAATATCCTCCTCAAAATGGACTGGCCACAGAAATTTGTCTCTAACTTGCCCTTGATCATTCAGTATGATAACGAATCCATGCATTAGGAACTCAAAAGAGCCCACCGTGTTATTATGTGTGTGCATAATAAAGAACTTCAGTTCCCAGTGTGCAAAGCAGGCAGATCATGCAGAACCAGAAGTGTCGTTGGGGAGCTGGTCGCACATGCACTGAGGTCGAGCTGAAGCTATGACTGGAGTGTCTTGTGAATTAACTATGTACTAGCATTTGTACCCATGCTGTTTGTCTTTATTAAGAACAAACATAACACCCGCTGTCTACAGGCCATCAGAGTCCTGATGAAGGGACTCAGCCTGAAATGTCGACTGCTTACTCTTTTTCATAGGTGCTGACTAGCCTGCTGAGTTCCTCCAGCAACTTGTGTGTATTGCCTTGGTTTCAAACATCTGAGTTTTTTCTCTTGTTTGTGATAATACCTTGCTAGGCACATCCAGCACCATCTGCAGAAGAGTCTGCAGTTCCTACTGTGGTCTGATTCAACTACACATAACTTTTAAGACCGGAATGCAAACAAGTCAACTTCAATACCAAGGGGTTCCCTGTGAAGAGAAGAGCTACAGAAGATTTGTTGAAGACAGTTTCTCTTTTATAAGCTCGTGTACATGGTGTCAGACTACACTATTTTTCTAGAGGGCCTAATTATAAAATTATAGTATAGTTTAGAAGGACTTTAATTATAATTCCTTAGAAGTATCAGATAAAATGACTAATAATGTTCTTTTATTTCACTTTATTTCTTAAATATTGTGGTGACATTCGTTATCTTCCAGTTATATTTGCTATTCTAGAACTTAGGACATTGTAGAAAACAGAAGTCAAGACATGCATCTTCTTTGAAATCGTGTCTTTTAATATCCCAGGACACTACCTCATCAAGGATACTTGTCAGCTCTCTGTGTTGATTTTTCCGGAAACCAGTTACCTGAAATTCCTCAGTCTCACTTGGCCATGCTTTCCCACAAGCTTTGTTCCGTTCTTCGTGCCTCCCGTAAACAATTTACAAAGAAAGCAGATACCTCAAATTTGAGTATAAATCATTTTATCTGCTTCATAAATTAACACATATTTGACTATTGTAAAGTTTCTTTCTAGATGTTGTAAGCGCTAATACTTAAAATTTACCGTGGCATTTCTTTCATATAAACACTGGCCAGCAATGCTCATCCTTTGAGGAGATCAAGCTGGCTTCCTTTACTTGTGCTGAGCATTCTAATTTGCACAAGTAAGTGACTAATCATATTACATGTGTCCAGCTCCAAGTGCAGTTCATATTCAACAAATAGTGATTATGCAAAGATACCATCAGTTTCAAATTTGGTACAGCAATCTCTGCTTCAAGTAAGGGTGGAAATCACAGCTCATTATTAGTACACAGAATTCTGAATTGTAATATTAATATGCAGAGAACGCCAGTGCAATATATATCTATCTATTGAGTTAATTAATGTACTGTAAAATAATAGTTTTTTCCTTTCCATTTAAGTTTGTTAAAAATTGTGCTAAAATTTCAATACGCAGTGAATGACTTATCAATGTAACATTTAAGTTGTTCTTCACTAACTAACGCAATCAGATTTGTCTCTACAGACAAAGTACTACCAACTTCGGAACACTGCTTCTAGCTGCTGACAAAGCCCACTTGTTTGTCCACTGGGAGCTGAGTCTTTCAGTTCAGCAAGTTAAATAAAACTGAATAAGGCAGCTAACAATATGAAATTACTCACTAATAAAATGAACAGAATTGAAACCATTAACAGATCCAAAAATTCTTGTAAGAGCTTAGGAAATTGGGCACGTGATGACAGAAAACGATTGCTAAAATATTCAACAAATTAAATGAGGAGTAGTTTTTAGGGCATTCAGCAAAAGAAAGCAAATTGTTCTATTTGTTGGTTATCAGTCTCCAGTAATCCAGTGTTCAATTAAAGAGCATAATCAGGATGCTGTCTGGATGTTGTTCACTGACTATAGCTCAGTGTTTAACACAATCGTTCCTACAGTCTTGATCAAAAAACGATAGAACCTGGGCCTCTGTACCTCTATCTGCAATTAGATCCTCGACTTCCCACCCAGAAGGCCACAATCTGTGCGGATTGGTGATAACATCTCCTCATTGACAATCAACACTGCTGCATCTCAGGGGTGTGTGCTTAGCCCACTGCTCTACTCTCTGTATACCCATGACTGTGTGGCTAGGCATTGCTCAAATACCATCTATAAATTTGCTGATGGTACAACCATTGTTGGTAGGATCTCAGATGGAGATGAGAGGGCGTACAGGAGTGAGATATGCCAGCTAGTTGAGTGATGTCGCAGCAACAATCTTGTACTTAATATCAGGAAGACCAAAGAGCTGATTGTGGACTTCAGAAAGGTAAGGCAAAAGAACACATACCAATCCTCACAGAGTGATCAGAAGTAGAGAGAGTGAGCAATTTAAGTTCCTAGGTGTCAAGATCTCTGAGGATCTAATCTGGTCCCAACATATCGATGCAGCTATAGAGAAGGCAAGACAGCAGCCATATTTCATTAGGAGTTGTAGAGGACTTGGTACGTCACCTAAAACACTCAAAAACGTCTACAGATGTACCATGGAGCTCATTCTGACAGGCTGCATCTCTGTCTAGTATATATGGGGTCGGGGGGGGGAGTGGTGTATTGCACAGGATCGAAATAAGCTGCAATATTAGTCAGAATGTTGTCAAATTATTCAGCTCCATCATGCATGTTAGCCTCCCTAGTATCCAAGACATCTTCAAGGAGCACTGCTTCAGAAAGTTGGCATCCATTATTAAGGATCCTCATCACACAGGACATGTCCTCTTCTCATTGTTACTGTTAGGAAGGAGGTACCGTTGCCTGAAGGCTCACACTCAGTGATTCAGGAACAGCTTCTTCCCCTCTGCCATCCAATTTCTAAATGGACATTGAACCCATGAACACTACCTCACTATTTCTTATTCCTTCTGTTTTTGCATTACTATTTTTAATTTAACGACTTAACTATATATGTATAGATGTACATATATTATACATATATCACTGTAATTCATTTTTTTTCTCTATATTTATCATGTATTGCATTATACTGCTGCTACTATGTTAACAAATTTCACAACATATGCCGGTGATATGAAACCTGCCTCGGATTCTGATGATGCATTTGCCTAATCATTCATTATGCTGGGGTTGCCAAGACTTTTATTAATCATATTACAGGGTTCACAGTTTACAGCACCAAACACTTTGGATATTGATGAAAGAGAATGCTTGCCAGTCAAAGCTAGTATAATTAGTAGAATTTAAACACAAACATTTAGTCCTCGTTGCTTCCTGGAACACTTTGATGTGCACTATGTTCTATGGTGGCAATCAATGATTGAGGCTATGCAGAGTCTATAAAAAAAATATAAAGAGTCATTATGTCTGATGACATTTTCTGTGGGGTTTCTTCAAGTCTTAAACAAAATAAGCTGAGGAAAATGGAAAAATAGCAGTGTGTCATCTTTAAAAAATTCTTTACTGTCATGTGGATTCCACAGTGCTTAGGGATCCTTGCTGGTCCCTGTTATTCAGGGGAACTCTAGCATCAACCTACTCTATGGAAAAACAAAATAATGTAAAGATAATGGGACCAGCTACCAACAATAAAATCATGCTCCAAGTCTGAAGAAGAAAGGGAAACACAAAGTTTGAATTTTATGGAATTAAAGGGAAAAAAATCTCAAGGGATAACAGCCAAATTGGAATTTGCTAAAACACTGGTCTCATTGTTATTCTTAGAATACTCTCATTAGCTTTTGCATTCCAATGGCAAATGGTGTTTTGTAAAAAATCAATACCTCTTATTAGGTCACTATTAATTGATGTCACAATTTAATGAAGTGCAATATTGGATGTCAACATGAATTATTAATAAACTCAAAATATACAAAAAGCAGGCATTCTCCTGTGGACCCTCACAGTGGAGTCTCTCAGACTCAAGGTACATCACATTTTCATACCCTTAAGATCAATCATAACAGTTGGTGATTCCATACAGTTTCAGTAGTTACAATAACTTTGTTTACTCCAATACTTTTGGTTGACAATGCTTCCTTTAAATTGCATATCTGCAGAGGGAGACATTTCTGAATGTTCAAATACCTTTGATGAAACAAACTAAATGCCATCTTCCCTGAACTTAGCAATGTTCACAATGTAACAATGGTGCAAAGTCCTTAAACCCATAGTTGATGCAGGGCAAATGACATTACCCCATTGTCTTAACGTTTGGCAGATGCAAATACAAATATCTCATAGTCACCATTTTGTCAACCATATCTCTTAGTCTATGGGGCAGCCTGTGCCTTTAACTTCAATTTACTGCTTGCAATTTATAATAAGAACTGAGACTAGTTCTTGCTTGAATTCATATCTGCCACGTTAACACAACTCCAGAATACTCCCTGGCAGACAACATTGGGCCCATAATTCTCAAAGGCCTTCCCTCTGTGTAGCTATTCAAATGTCTCTCAAGTGTTGCAATTACAAATGTACCTACCTCAACCACTCCCTCTGATAACTCATTTCAGCTGCTCACTGCTCTCTATGTATGTGAGTTACTTCTCCTGCCACTTTTAAATCTCCCCCTTTTATCTTGTATCTGTGTCCTCTAGTTTTGGACTCCCCAACTCTGGGGAAAAGATTATGGCCATCGACCCATCATGAATCAGAATCAGGTTTAATATCATTGGCATCTGTCATGAAATTTGTTATCTTAGCAGCAGCAATACAATGGTATACATGATATTATAGAAAGAAAAAAATGAATAAGTAAATCAATTACACTAAATGTATATATAAATATATATAAAAGTTAGATTAAAATAGTATGAAAGAGAAATAATATTAAAAAAAGGTAGCATTCGTTAGTTCAATCCCTATTTAGAAATCAGATGGCAGAGGGGAAGAAGATGTTCCTGGATCACTGATTGTGTACCTATAGGCTTCTATACCTCCTTCCTGATGATAACAGTGAGAAGAGGGTATGTCCTGGGTTATGAGGTCCTTAATAATGGACGCCACCTTTCTGAGGTACTGCTCCTTCGAGATGTTGTGGGTACTATGGAGACAGTACCCAAGATGAAAACAGCTAATTTTACAACTTTCTGTAGCTTCTTTTGATCTTGTGCAGTTGCTCCTCCCTCATACCAGACAGTGATGCAGCCTGTCAGAATGCTCTCCACAATACATCTGTAGAAGTTTGAGTGTTTTAGGTGACAAACCAAATCTCCTGAAACTCCTAATGAAATATAGCAGCTGCTTTGCCTTCTTTCTTACCACATCGATATGTTGGGACTAAGTTAGATCCTCAAAGATATTGACACCCAAGGACTTGAAATTGCTCACTCTCTTCTCTTCTGATCCCTCTATGAGGATTGGTTCATGCTCCCTCATCTTACCCTTCATGAAGTCCACAATCTGCTCTTTCACCTTACTAATGTGGAGTGCCAGGTTGTTGCAGCAACACCATGCACCTAGATAGTATATCTCGCTCCTGTACACTCTTTCATCTCCATCTGAGATTCTACCTATAATGGTTGTGTCATCAGCAAAGTTGCCCTTTAATCTCCTATGATCCACTGTGGCCAAACTCTCCCCATAACTCAGGCACTCTAGTCCACATAACATCCTCATAAATCTCTTCCACACCTTGTCCAGCTTGACAAGTTCTTCCCTGTAACAGTATGACCAAAACTGTACACAGTACTCCAAGTATGATTGCAGCAAGGGCATATATAATCACAACATAATGTTCCTACTCCTAAACTCAATGCTTTGATTGATGAAGGCTAAAAGACCAGGCTAAAATTACCACTACATCACAAATGGAAAGAGATAAATAGATCTGGCCATTCCAACAATCACTTAGCCAATTACCACTTAAAAAGCCCATCTAAAACTTGTCCTAAAGAATCTAAATTATAAAATTAAGGATCACTTATACCTTTAGTAGAACACCATTAAAATATACCTTCATAATTTATTCAAAATCAATTGTTTTTATATTTAAACAGAGTAACTTTATTATTCCAAAATGAATACTTCACTGGAACTGCACATTACTTAATTATTTTTCCCTAAAGCAGGTAATACTTTACAAAACACTTGTGATGCGAGTTTCAGCATTAACTGATGCATGATGTTTTAAAAGGCATTGGAAATGGGTTTAGCAAGAGACAATAAAATAGCTTAAAAATGTAAAATTGATTGCTACAGGTAATGTATTGGGAGAATTAGTCTAATATATTAGCAAGGAAAGTGGCTTGCTAGCTGATAATGTAATGTGAATTTTATTAACAGCTAGCCAATTCACCAACGTAGCAAATGATTTTGCAAGTTAAATATTTTGTTATCTCAGGACAAGGCTTAAAGATGCTTTAGAAATTATTAATGAGAATGACATTAGTGTAATTGATTTTAATCAATGGAAAATACTGCTGTGGTTAGTCAATTAAATATGTCTATATGTGTACCATAGAATGAGTGTAAAGTAACTTGAATTAATCAGATTGATGATTCTGTTAGTCAGCAATCTATCCATCATAAATTAGGTCCAAAGACATTTCGTCTGAATATGATGGCACAGATTGTCTGGAAACCACAAAAACTAACGGATTAACTAACACTGTAGCTTTAATACATGAGGCCTGCATTTCATGGCTGATAGTGCCCCCAGCCAGATTGTTCCAGTACAGTTACAACACTGACGTCTACTCTGTGATGTGTAAAACTGCCCAAGTGTGTCCAGATCACAAGGAACAGAAACAAATCCAGTCCAGCTCATTACTACACAGTCAATCTACTGCAAATTGGTGGAAGATGTTGTTGACAATGCTATCAATAACTCGTAAAAAATGCTGTAGGAACTCTGCAGATTTGGCAGCATTTATGGAAATGAATAATTCCTGTCCTGATGAAGGGTCTCAGCCTGAAACATTGACTGTTTATTCATTTCTATAGATGCTGCCTGCTAAGTTCTTTCAACATTTTGTATGGATTGCTCTGTATTTCCAGTCTCTAGTGTTAATAACTAGCAAGAATCTGCTGAGCAAAGCCAAATTCCACTTTTGCCAGATCCCTAGTCTACATACTTCACCTCAACCTTCATCCAAGCATGGAGAAAGACTTACTAGAGGGAATGAGGCAAGAATGACTGTTTTTGATGTCAATGCAGCATTAGACTGAGTAAAGAGGTCTTGTAAAACTGAAATCTCTGGGCATTGACAGAAATTGTTCCCATGCTTGGGCTGCATCTTTCACAAAGGAAGTTGGTTGTGAGTTTTGGAGATTGGACATTCCAGATTGAGGACAACTTTGCAGGCGTTCTTCAGTGCAGTGCTCTGGAAACAGGTATCTACAGAATACGCCTGAACTAACCTGCTATGAATGCGGACGATTAGCCAGGCTGACCCTCCATAGCTGGGAGGTCCGCAATTCTCCCTAAATGCTCTGACAACTTTTCATTGTCTAAACCTTCTGAAGTTCTCCTAACTGGTCCTGGCAGACCCTTTTAAAAACTGTAACTGTAAACAGCCTGAGAGTGGCCTGATGCTGAAATGGGAATGGGGATTGGAATTAAAGTGGTTGGCTACTAGGAACTCCTGATTTTTGTCAATTTTTACTTACTTATTTTATTTATTGAGATACAGGGCGGACAAGCTCTTCTGGCCCTTCAAGTTGTGTTGTTCAGCAGCCCTCAATTTAACCCTAGCCTAATTATGGGATCATTTACAATTACCCATTAACCCATCTACCAGTACATATTTGGACTATGGGAGGAAACTGGAGCACTCAGAGGAAACCCACATGATCATAGGAAGAACATGCAAACTCCTTACGGACAGCGACGCAAATATAGGGAAGATGCTCGACAAAGTAGTCTCCCGTTCTAATTTGCATTTCACCAATGTAGAGGATGCCGCATCGGGAACACTGGATACAGTAGACGACCCCAGCAGATTCACAAGTGAAGTGTTTCCTCAACTGGAAGGTCCGTTTGGGGCCCTGAATGGAGATGAAGGAGGAGGTGAATGGGAAGGTATAGCACATCTTCCATTTGTGACAGGGAGATTCATGGGGAGGGGCAAATAGACAAGGAGATGACAGAGGGAGTGATCCCTGCAGAAAGCGGAGAGTGGTAAAGAAGTAAAGATCTGGTTGGTGATAGGATCCCGTTGAAGATGGAGGAAGTTGAAGATGGAGGAAGTTGCAGAGAGTGCTGTGCTGGAAGCAAAAGCTCATGTGGTGGTAGGTGAGAGCACAAGGAAGTCTATCCCTGTTAAGGTGATAGAAAGATGAGGTGAGGGCAACTTGGTAGCTTCATTTAAACCTTTATGAAACACTGCAGCTCGATTACTGAATACAACTCCTGTCTGCCTACTCTATGAAGGATATGAATATCCTGGAAAGGTTGCAGAATGAATTTGCAGAATAATTTCAGAGGCATGGAATTTTTGCCTCAGAAAGGATGTGCTGACATTGGAGATGCTCCAGAGGAGGTTCATGACAATGATCCTAGAAATGAAAGGGTTAATGTATGAGGAATATTTAATGGTTCTAGGCTTGTACTCACTGGAGCTTAGAAGAATGAGCAGGAACTCATTGAAACCTAATGAATGTGGAAAGGCTTCGACAGAGTGAATGGGGAGAGGATGCTTTCTATAGTGGGGCAGTCTAAGACCAGAGGGCGCAGCCTCAGAATATAAGGACATCCCTTTAGAACGGAGATGATGGGTAACTTCTTTAGCCAGAGGGTAGTGAATCTGTGCAATTCATTGCCACGGAGCCTAAGTTATGAAGTTGGGTGACAGCTTGCTTGTAGTTCAAAAGGCAAGCAATATGAATGAAAACATCATTAATGGACAAACAAGAGAAAACCTGCAGATGCTGGAAATCCGAGCAACGCACACAAAATTCTGGATAACTCAGCAGGCCAGGCAGCACCTGTGGAAAAAAGTACAGTTGACGTTTCAGACTGAAACCCTTCGGCAAGACTGGAGCAAAAAAGCTGAGGAGTAGATCTGAAAGATGGGGGGAGGGGAGAGAGAAACGCCAGGTGATAGGTGAAACTTGGAGGGAGAGGGATGAAGCAAAGAGCTAGGAAGTTGATTGGTGAAAGAGACAGAAGGCCATGGAAGAAAGAAAAGAAAGGAGGGAGGAGCACCAGGGGGAGGCAATGGGCAGGCAAGGAGGTAACATGAGGGAGGGACAAGGGGATGGAAAATAGTGAAGTGGGGCAGGGCTGGAGGCATTATTGGAAGTTTGAGAAATCGATTTTCATGCCATCAGGTTGGAGGCTACCCAAATGGAATATAAAGTGTTGTTCCTCCAACCTAAGAGTGGTCTTATCCCAACAGTGGAGGAGGCCATAGATGGACATATCGGAATGGGAATGGGAAGTGGAATCAAAATGGGTGACCACTGGGAGATTCCACTTGTTCTGGTGGATGAAGTGTAGATGCTTGGCGAAGCATCATTAATGGCACTTTCTCTGAGGTAAATTGTGTTAAGTTATCTCCGCAAACAATGAAGAGGTGAGCGAAGGCGAAGCCCACTCAAGGGATGAGCCTTGCTGGTGCATTACAAAGTCAGAGCATAACGTGTTCGAGACGGGGTCACAGTTGGAGATGGTGTTGGTGTCAAACGTGGAGTTGGAGCGAGTGATTCGGAGAGGAGTCAAGGTGGATGAGCTTTGATACTCACCCACCTAAACTGGGTATGAGACTGGATCGCTCTAAGCACTGAGCTGACTTGGAGGGGTCAGAAACTGCTTTGGTCTGGTTGGCGAGTTCTAGGCCCAGAGCCTGTTGCTGTGGTAAGGCCCAGGTCACAATCGGGTGTTTGGACAATTTAAGTGCCAGCCCAGATAGACTAGAAAGGCAGAGTGTCAGGACCAGAGGGTAGGGTTGGGCTGATTCCACTCTCTCTCCTCTCTCCCCAGTGCTGAGGCTGTGAGACTGCTCCCACTGCTACATGCTTCGTACCTGCAAGCTCCATGGTGATTTGCTCCACTGTATGGTGATCTGAGCCTGAGTCTCCAGGCCTACTCCGGCTGCTCTGGGAATTTGTGTCTATGGACTCAGTTTGGCTGGGAATGCTGTTGCTTGCTTCTATTGTTTGCATGATTTGTGTTTTTTTGTTTCTTTTTCTCTGTGCTTTGGGTATTAGTCTTTCTTTTTTTAATTGGGTTGCTTTGTGGCTGCCTGCAAGCAGACGGATCTCAATAAATTTGTATAATTTATACATACTTTGATAATAAATGTCCTTTAAATCCTTTAAATATTTAAAGTGGAGGTTGGTAGATTCTTGATTAGTAAGGGTGCCAATGGTTATGAAGAAAAGGCAGGAGAGTGGGGTTAGGGTGGTCAGTAAATCAGTCAAGAAAAAAAGAAGGCAGAATAGACCCAAAGGTATAATTCTTCTCCTAAGTCTAAAGGTCTTATGGTCTATGGTCTTCAGCTACAAGATTAGACAATTGAAAAATTGTGACTGTTTTCCTTGGTGTTAAGAAAATATTTGATAAGGTGTAGCAGATCACGCAGGCTTAAAGACAGCAAATATAGGGCAGTTAGCTTCATTATCAAATGGCACAAAAGTTAAAATGTACAATTTAATATAATAGATAATAGAGATGAACTGTGATGAATATTCACTTCCTCGGGCTCTTGTTCATGTTTGCTAAGCTCACTTTCTAAACACAGCAGCTGCTGCTTGTGAGATTACACAGATGTAATGAACTTCCAACTAATGACAGTTGTTTAACTCCCGATTATAAATGGAAGTCAATCTTCATTTCTTAAAATGTAAATGGAAAACAGTTGTCAGTTTGATGTTAAAACAAATTACCGTCTGTAGAGGAGGTTTGCAGATGCTTTCTCTGTAGAAGTAGATGCTGGTCACTACACCTGCAATGGTTTATTTAAGTTGGCTTGTTTCAAACAGAAAAGTTGACTAAGTTGCTTAGTTCACGGAAACAGGCAGACCAGCTGGATAATATCACTTAGCATATCAATAACTGATTTATTAATGCTAGGAGTTTTATGTACTCAAGTAAGTTAGCTTTACAATATTAATTATATGAAGCTGAGAACTGTGTCATCAAGATGATTTTAGACCTTTTGTGTAAAAAACGACTTTTTCAGGAACTACCATTTGCGTGTGAAGTCACTCAAGTGACGGAGAAACAGTATAGATGTAGAGAGCAGTTCAGACTTTTTAGGTGTGGTTAAGAAAAATCAGGAAAAAGGGAAGAAACATCTAGTGAACAAGAATCCGTTCCTCTTACTTTGATTTCTGTGATCCATGCCTTGGTTGAATGCATAATTCATATGACTATTTAGTTTATAGGATTTGTACCTGTGTTTTAGAAATGGTTTGTGTTTTAGAAATTGTGTTTTTGAAATGATTTGTAAATTGTAAGTGTTTTACATAGACGTCCTCTGTGAGTTTTAAATGTGTTTTAAGTATGTTTTTTGGATTTACAGGTGTGTCACTGAAAATGAGTTGCGTTTTAAACTATTTTGTTAGTTGGAAGTAGTTTCTCCTTTGTTGGAAGAGGGACCCACCTCTCGAGCAGTGGGCATTGGCAGCAAAACTCATAGTGGAAAATAAACAGGGAAGTGAAGATTGAAGATTGCTTAGTTACAGTATAATCTCTCTTTAGCAAGAGTACTTCTGGCTATTTATATCCAATAGGGCTGATAGTCTTATTTGAGTTTAGAACTTTACAATCAGCAATACCATTACAGAACATGAGGCAAAACCTATTAATGCAGAATATAATTATGATCTGGAACTGGCTGGTGTTGAAATGTAGGCAATTGGTACCTGAAGAGTAGGCTTCATATTGGGAATTATTGAATTGCTTTTTGAGGAAGTATGGAAGGTCTTAATTGGTGCAGTGGCCTGTGTGGCTTTTTGAACAGCAGGTTGAAGTTGTATGTTATTGTCCATCCATTTTATGTCTTTTAGTGGATGCTTTGCAATGGATAAAGGATAATTTGGAACAGTTCATGACAGTATCTGGAGTCTGCTTTGCACCGTTTCATTTGTACTATTTGACAGGAATCTTTTCTGGGACTCGCATGAAACAAAAATAATTGATTGATTAATGTGTCAGGAAAGGGAAATGAAAGGAGGATTGATTTCAATATCAGTTCCATCATGGCTGGAATTCCAGGTGCGAATAAAGCGTCTACAAAGAATCTATAAAGGTGGACTTCGGATAAGTTCAATTAAGATGAACAACTGTTATCTATAGGTAGTTCCAAAGATGAAAAGAAATCTGACTTGAAAAGCATTGTAATTCTATGTATTTGCATATATCATGGGAATGAATTTAGAAATAATTTATGAACTAAAATATTGACATAATTTACAGCCAGCCATTAATGTTTGTTTTATTTTAATCAAAACTCTTCCAAACTTTTTTCCTTTTGAAGATCATATGGTTCTTTCACCTAGACTGCTCTATTGGGAATAATTCTAGTGAAGACTGCTGAATTATATAAATGCTGATTAGATGTATGTAATAAATAGGATGGAGAAATATGGTAGAAACATATAACTCTAATTATCTCCATGGGGTTCATTACATTTCCCACAGAAGTAGTCTTCTGCCAGCAGAGAAAATGTATACTAGAACACGTCTGACACTTGGGATTATTACTACAAAAGGCTAAAGATTGTGAAAAATAGAACTCTCTACTTAAATTGATAAAATCCAGATGTTATAAATGTTTCTCAAATTAATTTGAAGCAGTACTATGTGGAAGCATTCCTCTCATATTTTAGATATTTCTGCAATAAAGTAAGTAAATATTTTAGTAAATATATATATATACATATATAGTGTATATATAATGTTTATGTATAATATACACTATTTTAGGAAGGGAGCCAGTCTCTTTTTGTTTTCTTCTCAAGAAATATCAAATATCTTCATCGCATACACGATGTTGCAGTCTTCAGTTCTGGAGGAAATGAAATCAGATGCTGTAAGAATTGCTAAACTTTAATCCCAGAGCATTATGGACAAAAAGTGGGATGGAGAGAAAAACATATATCTTCACATGGATACAAAATTCCTGTCATTGACAGCACTCATTCATTAATTTGGCACCTGCAATCAGTCCCCAGTCAACAATATTTCTCCATAAGCTCTTTTCCTGTACCTTTCAAAGTTCAAAGTAAATTATATTATCGAAGTACATATATGTCACCACATACAACCCTGAGGTTCATTTTCCTGCAGGCACACTCAGCAAATCTATAGAATAGTACAGGATCAATGAATGGTCAAGTAGAGTGCAGAAGACAACAAACTGTACAAATGCATATATAAATAAATAGCAATAAATAATGAGAACATGAAATAACAAAATAAAGAGTCCTTAAGGTGAGATCATTGGTTGTGGGATCATCTCAATGGATGGGCAAGTGAGTGTAGTTATCCCCTTTTGTTCAAGAGACTAATGGTTGAGGGGTAGTTACTGTTCTTGAATCAGATGGTGTGAGTCCTGAGGCTCTGCTACCTTGTACCTTAGGGCAGCACCGATAAAAGAGCATGGCCTGGGTGGTAGGGATCTCTGCTGATGGATGCTGCTTTCCCATGACAGTGTTACATGTAGATGTGCTCATTGGTTGGGAGGGCTTTACCCATGACGTACTGGGCCGATTCCATTACCTTTTGTAAGACTTTCTATTCAAAGGCATTGGTTTTTCCATACCAGGCCATGATGCAAATTAAATCCCAAACTCTCTTAAAGGATAGGCAACAACATATAGCAGAAATGTATTTGAAAACGTAATTGCCTCTGTTTAAGGTTATTAAGAATATCTTTACAATTGGATACAGATAATCTGAACTGGTAATTTCATGCAAAATTACCGAATGACAAGGACCTGGTGATTTATCTCTCACAGTTCTGATGGAGGTAGCTAAAGAGATAATGATCATTTTGGTTAGCAACATTCAAAATTCTATAGATTCTGGAATCGTTCCCATACACTGAAGAACAATTTTGAACTCGTTACCTAAAAAAGAGATATATAGAGGGAAGTCGTGAAGATTCACCAGATTAGTTTTGGAGTTTGCCATATTATGTATTAAAAACCTGTATTTTTTAGAGTTTAGAAGAATGAGAGGTGTCTTCATTGCAATTCACAAAACTGTGACTGAGCTTAACAGGATGGATGCAGAGAGGATGCTTTCCCTGGCTGGGCAGCCTGAAACCATAGTTATAATCTCAGAATAAACAGTAGATCTTCTCGGGTGAAATATGAAGACATTTATTCATGCAAAGGGTGGTGGATGTTTGGAGTTTGCTGAAGGGAGGTAAAGATTCATTTTTTTTGAGTTCATTCAATGCAGAGATGGATAGATTTCTGGATATTTAGGGAATCAAGTGATATGGAAGTAGTGCAGGAAGTGGTGTTGAAAGGTGGAGCACATTTAAAAGGGCCTACTTTTGCTTCTAATATGTTAAATGAATTATTGATATTATTTTAAATAAAACCATTCAATCACATGCATACATGCAGGCAGCAATATTAGTTTATTCTTAGTTAATGACGGCAATTTTAATAGATCAAACTCTGTTGGTCAGTTAGCATCTGTGGAGAGAAAAACAATTATAATTCTGATTTGATGATCAGTTATCAGAACTGGATAATGGTTGAAAACATGATGAAGACTGCAGTGACAAATTTGATAAAGCCATATTAGATGTAAACATAACTGGCAAAAATCCCTCCTCTCATATCAGGTAAATATGATCTTTGATACAAAATATATTACTAATTTATAGGAAATACATCTAAAATAAATCTAATAATATGAAACACAGTAGCACTATGGTAGTGTAGCAGTGAGCACAATGCCATTACAATGCCAACTACCCGCGTTTAATTCTGCTACTGTTTGTAGGGAGTTTGTACATTATCCCCTGTGATGAAATGGGTATCCTCTGGGTACTCCAGTTCCTTTCCACATCCCAAAGATGTGTGTGTTAGTAGGTTAATGGTCACATGGGTGTAATTTGGCAGTGCAGGTTTGTTGAGCCAGAAGAGCATGTTACCATGCCATACCACTGAAGTGAATAAAATAAATTGGGTGACCACAATATCATAGTGCCATCAGTCCTTTTCCCAACCACTTGAGTGACAGGTAACTCATAAGTAATGACATAGCAGCACCTGAATAACATTCAGTTTATTCTCCCTGTTTCATTGTTAACTCTGTGTGAATTTTATGTAATAGTGTTATTGAGATTCAGAATTTATATCATTAGGTTGTTTTTGTTGCCATTATTTGATATATTATAGCATTCATGTTTTGTGCAGAGAAGGACTGGTTGCCTAGCTGATGTAATTAGTTCTGCATTTTATTTGGAGCCCTGTGAACGTTTATGATTATGGAACCTATTAAATTGTGGGATTTCAATAAATTGAAACAGAAAGGAGAACAGTAGGGTGAAAAGATAAAGAAAAGGCAATTCTGCAGGTACTGATTTCTGATGGTGACCCCATAGAGAGAATGTAGACTCTTTCAATTTATGAAGCTAAACCCTGCTGAGAGTTCCTGGGCTTTTCAGGTTTTAGCTCAGAGAAAAAGATTGATCCATGCATCAGAGAAAGTGAAAATGGAAGACAGAGACAGGAGAAAAATAATTCAAGAAAAGAAAGTTGTCGTGATGGAGAAATTGACTAGATGTTTTATGACAGTGTTGAGTAGGAGGGGATTGAAACAAACAGGAGTAGAATGGAACAATCAAATTGGAATGTAACACAGGCATTATGTTATCTTAGGAAAAGGAATGATGGTACTATCATGTTGTGGCCTTTATAGAGACTTGGTTGAGAAAAGGATAGGAAAGGGTACTTAATGTCCCAGGGTTTTGATATTTTAGAAAAAGATAGAGAAGGAAGCAAGGGGGGTGTTGAGCTGCACTATCTATTGGGAACAATATCACAACTACGCTCAGATGGGACATATTGGAGATCTCTCCACTAAGTCTAAATGGGAGAGAGACAAAAATAGGAGGGGTGCAAACACTCTATTAGGATGGTACTACAGATTCCCAATAACCACCAGAACACTCAGGAACAGAAATGCAAGAAGATTAAGAAAAGGTGTAAAAACAATAGGGTCATTGTCATGGGTGTGGTAAACCATATATATGTGTTGTAACTGGGTTACCTGTCTGGACACGCCCCTCTGCTGACTGCCCCTGTGGCTCCTCCCACAGACCCCTGAATAAAGGCGATTTCACCATTGCTCCTCCTCCTCGGTCCAGGGGCAGACACTCAGCATGGAGATCACATTTTACTGCAAATAAAAGCCTTTCAGTATTTACCCTTCTTCCAGTCTTTTGGAGTAATTGAAGGTGCATCAATAGGGACTTCATCTTCTCAAATATAAACTGGAACCTTCTGAGTGCAAGAGATTTAGATGGGGCAGAATTTGTTAGGAACATCCAGGAGGGTTTCTTAAATCAATATGTAGATAGCTCAACAAGAGGAGGGGCTGTATTGGATCTGGTGTTGGGTCATGAGCCTAGCCAGGTGACTGACCTGCTAGTGGGTGAGCAGTTAGGGAACAGAGAGCATAACTCCTTAAATCTTAAGATAGCTTTAGATAAGGACAAGTATGGACCTTGCGGGAGAGTATTAAATTGGTACAGGGCAAATTATGAGCGCATTAGGCAGGAACTAGGGAGAGTTAAGTGGGAATAAATGTTTTTGGGTAAGTCCACATCTGACATGTGGAGTGTATTTAAAGACCAACTACACAGAGTACAAGATATGTGTGTACGTTCCAGCCAGAAGACAGAACAAGGAGGCCAAGATAAGAAAGCCTTGGATGTTGAGAGAGGTGATGAATTTAGTCAAGGAGAAAAAGATAAGTATGTAAAGCTGAAGAAGCAAGAACAGAGGTCTATAAAACAGAGCCCTTGAAGTTTATAAAAAAGCTGGAAAAGAATTCAAGAAGGGAATTGGTAATGCCTGCAGAGGTCATGAAAAATCCTTGGCCAATAGAATTACAGAGAATCCCTAGATATACTATACAAACATTAGGAGCAAGAGGATAACTAGGGAAAGGGTAGAACTACCACTCAAGGTTAAAGGGGAGAACATTTTCTTGGATGTGGAGAAAGTGGGTGAGGTCCTTAATGAGTACTTTACATCAGTATTTACCATGAAAAAGGACGTGAAGGATAAGCAGATCAGTGCCTGAGTGTTCAAAGGTTCATTTTATTGTCAAAGTATGCACATATAATACTACTCTTATATTCGTCTTCTCCAGATAGCCATGAAATACAGAAAAACCATGGGTGTCATTGAAAGAAAAGACATCAACCCCCTTCCATGCATGAAAAAGAAAAAGAATCAAAACTCCCAAACCCCAAACTCGTCCATCCTCTCCCTCATACAAAATCTAACAGATCACCCACCTGGAAAACAGCAGCTAGAATATCAAACCCCAAACTCGTCCATCCTCTCCCTCATACAAAATCTAACAGATCACCCACCTGGAAAACAGCAGCTAGAATATCAAACCCCAAACTCGTCCATCCTCTCCCTCATACAAAATCTAACGGATCACCCACCTGGAAAACCGCAGCTAGAATATCAAACCCCAAACTCGTCCATCCTCTCCCTCATACAAAATCTGACAGATCACCCACCTGGAAAACAGCAGCTAGAATATCAAACCCCAAACTCCTCCATCCTCTCCCTTATACAAAATCTAACAGATCACCCACCTGGAAAACGGCAGCTAGAATATCAAACCCCAAACCCCTCCATCTTCTCCCTCGTACAAAAACTAACAGATCACCCACACAGGAAATGGCAGCTAGAATATCAAACACCAAACTCCTCCATCCTCTCCCTCATACAAAAACTAACAGATCGCTCACCTGGAAATTGGCAGCTGGAATATCAAACCCCAAACCCCCTCCCTTGCACAGTAAAAACCTGACAGATCACACACACGATAAATGGCAGCTAGAACACCAAACCCCCTCCCTTGCAAAAACAAAACAGTGACAACAACATCAACAGCGCTAGATTTTGAGATAAAAGAGAAGGTAGAGTTGGGTCTCTTAGGGTGGTTAAGTCCCCAGACACTAGGTTATTGAGTGAGGCTTGACCAATATCTTCATGTCCTCTCCAGACCCAGGCAAGGTCCTGCAGTACTGGCAAGAAGGCAATGGTGTTCTATTATTCAAGAAGAGAACCAGGGACAATGCTGGAAACTATAGACCAGAAAATCTCACGTCGGCAGTAGAGAAGTTACTGGAGAGAATTTGGAAAACTGAAGCCTAATTAGGGAGAGCCAGTATGGCTTTGTGCAGGGCAGGTCATGTCTTACTAACTGGGTTGAGTTCTTGACAATGTAATGAGAGTGATTGATGAAGGATGTTGTCTACATAGATTTTATTAAGACGTTTGACAAGATCCATCATGAGACCAGCTCCAATCCATGCAGCACTCCACTAGTCATGGGTCACCAGTCAGAGAGGCAACCATCTACTACCACTCTCTGGCTTCTCCCACAAAGCCAATGTCTACTCCAGTTTACAACCACATCTTGAATGCCGAGTGACTGAATCTTCTTGACTAACCTCCAATGCAGGGCCTTGCTAAAGTCCATGTAGACCAACATCCACTGTCTTCCCTTCATCAACGTTCCTGTAACTTTGCAGCGTTGCAGTGGTCATTGTCTGAGTGGATAAAGTCAGAGCTGTGATCTTGAGGCTCTAGCTCTTCAAGGCTTCAGTCAGAGAAACCAAAGGAAAGAAAAGCTCAAGGTTAAGATTTTTTTCCCCTTCCCTTCTTTATTCTGCTCAGCTAGGACAGTAGAGGTGCCAGGTAGGATAGTGGAATATTCCTCTTGGGGGATGTGGGAAGGTAGGGAGACCTCCGGTGTCCCTGATGACTAAGCTGAGAGAAGTGCATCCAGTTGCAGCTTCTAACAATCTGCGTTAGGGATTTGGAGCTGGAATTGGATGAACTCCGGATCATTCAGGAGGCTGAGGGGTGATAGACAGGACATATAGAGAGATAGTTACACCCAAGGTGCAAGACACATGAAACTGGGTGACAGTCAAGAAGGGGAAAGGGGTTAAGGAGCCAGTGCAGAGTGACCCTGTGGTTATCCCCCTCAACAACAGGTATATCACTTTGAATACTGTCGGGGGGATGACCTAACAGGGGAAAGTCACGGTGGTCAGGTCTCTAGCACTGAGTCTGCCTCTGTGACTCAGAATGGAAGGGGGTGGGGTCAAGAGACACGCTGTGGTGACTGTGGTGATAGCGAATTTGTTGGTCAGGGGAATGGAGATTCTTTGGGTGAGAACGAGATTCCTGGATGCTATGTTGCCTCCTGTGTGCCATGGTCCGGGATATCTTGGCTTGAGTCTTCAGCATTCTTAAGTGGGAGGGTGAACAGCCACAAGATGTGGCCCATATGCAGTAGGTACCAATGACATGGGTAGGATGAGTGATGAGGTTCTGCAAAGGGAGTTCAGGGAGTTAGATGCTAAGTTAAAGGGCAGGATGGGCCTCCAGGGTTGTGATCTCAGGATTGCTACCCATGCCACCTGCTAATGAGGCCAGAATTAGAAAGATAATGCAGATTAATATGTGCCTTAGGAGCTTGTGCAGGAGGGAGAGCATTAGATTTTTTGGCTGATTGGGCTCTCTTCCAGGGGAGGTGGGACCAGTACAGAAGGGACAGCTTGTACCCGAGCTGGAGGGCAACTAATACCCTAGTGGGAAGGTTTGTTAATACTGCACAGTGGGATTTAAATTAAATTTTCAGGGGGATGGGAACCAAAGTGCCTGAACTGTTGTTAGTGGAGAGGTTTTCCAGGCAGATGTTGGTAAGACCTCAGACAAAGTTAAGGATCAAAAGGTGCAACAAGCAATCTGAGCTGCATATATTTCAAAGCAAAAGGCAGATAATAATGCTGAAGATGAAGAATCTGGCTTACAAACAGAGGCAATGTGCAGTGAGGAGAGGCAATGTATAGGATGAATTGCAACGTGAGAGGTGGACAAAATCGAAAAGGGTGAATACAGCACTAAATGTTATGATATTTAGTCCTGTATTCATCCTTTTATATATTTTATATTTGTTATATTTGAACGTGTACAATATATGGAATAAGGTAGATGAACTTGTAGCACAGTTGCAGATTGGCAGATATGATCATGTAGGCATCACTGACTCATGGCTGAAAGAAGATTATAGCTGGGAGATTAATGTCCAAGGATACACATTGTATCAAAAGGACTAGCAGGAAGGCAGAGAGAGTGGTGTTGCTCTGCTGGCAAAAAATGAAGTCAAATCATTAGAAAGAGGTGACATAGGGTTGGAAGGTGTTGAATCACTGTGAATAGAGCTAAGGAACTGCAAAGGTGAAAAGACCCTGATGGGAGCTGTATACAGATCCCTTAGTAGTAGTAAGGATGTGGTCTACAAATTACAACAGGAGATTGAAAATGCATGCCAAAAGGACAATGTTACAATAAGCATGGGGTCTTCAATATGCAGATGGATTGGGAAAATCAGGTTGGTGCTAGATTCCAGGAGGGGGGAGTTCTATGGTCATATAAGATGTTTTTTGAGAGCAGCTCCTGGTAGAACCCACTAGAGGGTCAGCTATTCTGGATTGGGTCTTGTGCAATGAAGAACCAGAATTGATTAAAGACGTTAAGGTAAAAGAACCCTTAGGGGCAAGTGATCATAATATGATCAAATTCACTCTGAAATTTGAGAAGGAGATGCTAAAGTCAGATGTATCAGTGTTACAGTGGAGTAAAGGGAATTACAGAGGCATGAGAGAGGAGTTGGCCAGAATTGATTGGAAGCAAACATGCAGGGATGACGGCAGAGCAGTGATGGCTGGAATTTCTAGAAGCAATTCAGAAGGCACAGGATATATACAGTATATCTCAAAGGAAAGATGACACAACTGTAGCTAACAAGAGAATTCAAAACGAACATAAAAGCCAAAGAGAGGACGTATGATAGAGCAAAAATCAGTGGAAAGTTAGAGGATTGGGAATCTTTTAAAAACCAACAGAAGGCAACTAAAAAAGTAATTAAGAAGATGAATATGGAATACAAAGTAAGTTAGCCAATAATATTAAGGAGGTTACCAAAAGTTTCTTCAGATATGTAATGTTATAAAACAGAGACGAGAGTGAATGTCAGACCGCTGGAAAACGATGCTAGAGAGGTAGCAATAATGGGGGACAATGAAATGGCGGACAAACAGAGTAAGTATTTTGTATCTGTCTTCATTGTGGAAGACACTAGCAGTATGGTGGAAGTTCCAGGTTTCAGGGGTCATGAAGTATGTGAAGTTACCATTACTAGACAGAACGTTCTTGGGAAACTGAAAGGTTTGAAGCTAAATAAGTCACCTGGATCAAAGGGTATGCACACCAGAAAGAGGTGGCTGAAGAGACTGTGGCGGCATTAGTAATGATCATTCAAGAATCACTAGATTCTGGAATGGTTCCAAAAGACTGGACAATTGCAAATGTCACTCCACTCTTTAAGAAGGGTAAGAGGCAGAAGAAATTGTTGGCCAATTAAGTTGACCTCAATGGTTGGAATGCTGGGAATGCTGTAGTTGATTACTCAGAATGAGGTCACATGGTACTTGGAGACACATGATGAAATAGGCTGTAGTCAGCATGGTGTCCTCAAGGGAAAAATCTTGCCTAACAAATCTGTTGGAATTTTTGAAGAAATAACAAGCAGGAAAGAAAAAGGAGAATTGGTTGATACTATGTTCTTGGATTTTCAGATGGCCTTTGCAAGGTGCCACACATGAGGCTACTTAACATGCTACAAGTCTTTGATTTGGATGATGAAATTTATGCTTTGTTGCAAAGTTTGTAGACCATATGAAGATAGGTGGAGGTAGTTTTGAGGAAGTAGAGAGGCTACAGATTAAGAGAATGGGGAAAGAAGTGGCGGAAGAAATCACATTGGGAAGTGCATGGTCATGAACTTTGGTAGAATAAATGAAAGAGTTGACTATTTCCTAAATGAAGAGAAGACAGAAAAAAACTGAGGTGCAAAGGGACTTGGGAGTCCTTGTACAGGATTCCCTAAAGGTTAATTTGCAGGTTGATTCTGTGGTGAGGAAGGCAAAAGTTAATGTTAACATTCATTTGAAGAGGACTAGAATATAAAAGCAAGGATGTAATGTTGAGACTTAATAAAGCACTGGCAAGGCCTCACTTGCAGTACCGTGAGCAGTTTTGAGCTCCTTATCTGAGAAAGAATGTATTGAAACTAGAGAAGGTTCAAAGGAGGTCCACAAAAATGATTCCAGGATTGAATGGCTTGTCACACTGGGCCTGTATTCACTAGAATTCAGAAGAATGAGGGGTGACTTCATTGAAACCTATTGAATAGTGAAAGGCCTTGATAGAGCGAATATGGAGAGGATGTTTCCTATGTTGGGGTGTGTCTACGAATGGGTGACCCATCTTCAGAATAGAGGGATGTCCTTTTAAACAAAGATGAGGAGTAATTTATTTATCCAGAGAATGGTGAATCTGTGGAATTCTTTGTCACAGGCAGCTGTGGAAGCCAAGTATTTATGTATATCTATGGCAGAAGTTGATAGATTCTTGATTGGTCAGGGCATGAAGGGATACGGGGAGAAGGCAGGAGATTGGAGTGAGAGGAAAAATGGATGAGCCAATATGAAATGATGGAGCAGACTCCATGGGCCAAATAGCCTAATTTTGCTTCTATATCTTATTGTCTTAGGCTCTAACTTCCTTGAAAAACTATAAAATTGGTTGCCATGCACAAACCCATGCCGACTATACAAATACTCATATATCCAGTCCCCTAGAATACCTGCCAATAAATCTCCCAGTGCTGATATCTATAATTTCCTAGTTTATTCTTAGAGCCTTTCATAAACAGTGGAACAACAGTGGCTCTCCTTTAATCTTCTGGTACTTCACCTGTCACTAAGGATGCTTGGGCCCCTGTAATTTCTGTACTTGCCTCTGTATGAGGGAACACGTTGTCAGACCCTGGGGATTTGTTCACCTTAATTTGCCTCAAGTCAGCAAAAACCTCTTCTTCTGTAATCTGTATTGGGTCCTTGATCTTGCTGCTGTTTTGCCTCACTTCTAGAGACTCTGTGTCTGTCTTCTGAGTAAATACAGATGCAAAAAAATCCATTTATGATCTCCACATCTCTTTTGGTTCAACACATAGATTATCATTCTGATCTGCCAGGGGACCAATTTTTTATTCTCTTGCAATCCTTTTGCACTTAACATATCAGAAGAAGCTCTTAGGATTCTCCTTCACCTTGTCTGCTAGAGTAATCTCATTACTGACTTCTCTTACCCCTCCAGATACCTTTCTTAAGTGTTCACTTGCATTTCTTATACTCTTCAAGTACCTTATTTGTTCCTACCTGCCTATACCTGCGATGCACCTTCTTTTTTTCTTAACCAGAGCCTCAAATCTCTTAAAGGCCAAGGTTCCCTAAAGTGATTATTCTTGCCTTTTATTCTGACAACCACAAATACTGTAAGTTTTGTACTCCCAAAATTTTACTTTTGAAGGCCTCCCATTTACCAGTATATCTTTGTCAGAAAACAAACTGTCCCAATCCACACTTATCACATCCTTCCTGTTACCATCAAAATTGGCTTTTCTCCAATTTAGAACCTCAACCCAAGGACTGGACCTATTTATTTCCATAATTGCCTTGAAACTAATAGCATTATGATCATTAGATGCAAAGTTCTCCCCTAACAAAATTTGTCACCGGATCTGTCTCTCTCTTTAATAGGAGATCAAGTATTGCACACTCTGTCATTGGGACTTCTATATACTGATTAAGGAAACTTTGCTGAACACATTTGACAACTAAATCAAAACTACTCTTTTTACAGTATGGGAGTCCCTGTCAAAATGTGGAAAGTTAAAATCGCAACCTTATGTTCCTTGTAACAGTTTGTGGTCTCTCTACAAATTTCTTTCCTCTAAATCCCACAGACTCTTGAGTGATCTATAATATAGGCCCATTAATGTGGTCCTACCTTTCTTATTCTTCAGTTCCTCCCATAAGGCTTCATTAGACATGCTCTCCAGTCTCTCCTGACTGAACACTGCCATGATATTTCGCTGACCAGTAATGCCATCCCTCCCCCTTTAATCTCTGTGTCACATCTAAAACAATAGAACCCCAAAATATTGAGCAGCCAGTCCTGCTTCTCCTGCAGCCAAGTCTTACTGTTGGCTACAATATCATAATTCCATGTATTGATCCATGCCGTAAGCTCATCTACCTTTCCTTCAGTACTTCTTGCGTAGAAATATATGCAGCTCAGAACATTAGTCCCACCACGCTCAAACTTTTGATTCCTGACTTTGTCTGAGGTCAACATCTGTCTTTGCACCCACTCCACTATCTGTTCTGGCACTCTGGTTACCCTTCCCCTATGACTCTAGTTTAAACCCCCTCTTCTCCCGTGCAGTATTAGCAAACCTTCCAGCTAGGACATTAGCCCCCCTCCGGTTTAGATGCAAACTAACTCTTCTGTAAGTCCCCATCTTCCATGGAAGAGAGCCCAATCATCCAAAAATCTGAAGCTCTCCCTCCTACACCAACTTCTTAGCCACAGATATGAGAACCTAACCTGGTCCCAACATATCGACTTAGTTATGAAGAAGGCAAGACAGCAGCTATACTTTATTAGGAGTTTGAAGAGATTTGGCATGACCACAAATACACTCAAAAATTTCTATAGGTGTACCATGGAGAGCATTCTGACAGGCTGCATCACTGTCTGGTATGGAGGGGTTACTGCACAGGACCGAAAGAAGCTGCAGAAGGTTATAAACCTAGTCAGCTCCATCTTGGGCACTAGCCTACAAAGTACCCAGGACTTCATTGGGGAGCGGTGTCTCGGAAAGGCAGCATCCATTATTAAGGACCTCCAGCACCCAGGCCATGCCCTTTTCCTCACTGTTACCATCAGGTAGGAGGTACAGAAGCCTAAAGGCACAGACTCAGCGATTTAGGAACAGCTTCTTCCCCTCTGCCATCCGATTCCTAAATGGACATTGAATCTTTGGACACTACCTCACTTTTTAAAAAATATACATTATTTCTGTTTTTGCACATTTTAAAAATATATTCAGTATATGTAATTTATTTATTTACAAATGTTTGTATTTATTTATTTTTTATTATTTATTTTATTTTACTTATAATTATTATTGTTTTTTCTCTACTAGATTATGTATTGCATTGAACTGCTGCTGCAAAGTTAACAAATTTCATGCCACATACTGGTAATAATAAACCTGGTTCTGATTCTGACGTGTTAAGCTACATGATCTTCCTATTTCTGGCCTCACTAGCATATGGCACAGGTACCAATCCTAAGAACACAACCCTGGAGTTCCTGTTCTTTAACCTAGCATCTAACTCCCTGAACTCACTTGGCAGAACCTGATCCTGCTTCCTGCGTCGTTGGTACCTGTATGGACCGCGACTTCGTAAGATCACAAGACAAAGGAGCAGAAGTAGGCCATTCGGCCCATCAAGTCTGCTCCGCAGCTCCCCATGAGCTAAACTATTCACCCATCTAGTTCCAATTTCCGGCTTTTTCCCCATATCCCTTGATACCCTCACTAATTAGATACCTGTCAATCTCCTCCTTAAACACCCTCAATGATCGGGCCTCCACAGCTGTATGTGGCAACGAATTCCACAAATCCACGACCCTCTGGCTAAAAAAAATTTCTCCTCATCTCTGTTTTAACTGGGTACCCTCTAATTTTAAGACTATGGTCTCTTGTCCTGGACTCACCCACCAAGGGAAACAACCTCTCCACATCTACTCTGTCCAACCCTTTCAACATTCGAAACATTTCTATGAGATCCCTTCTCATTCTTCTATACTCTAATGAATACAATCCAAGAGCCGACAAACGCTCCTCATATGTTAGCCCCTGCATTCCAGGAATCATCCTCGTAAATCTTCTCTGAACTCTCTCCAACATCAGTACATCCTTTCTAAGATAGGGGGCCCAAAACTGCACACAATATTCCAAATGAGGTCTCACTAATGCCCCATAGAGCCTCATCAACACCTCCTTACTCTTATACACTATTCCTCTTGAAATGAATGCCAACATAGCATTTGCTTTCCTTACCACCGATCCAACTTGGTGGTTAACCTTTAGGGTATCCTGCACAAGGACCCCCAAGTCCCTTTGCATTTCCGATTTTTGAATTTTCTCCCCATCTAAATAATAATCTGCCGGATTATTTCTTCTACAACCGTACATTTATCAACGTTGTATCTCATCTGCCATTTCTTTGCCCACTCTCCCAAACGGACTAAGTCTCTCTGCAACCTTTCCGTTTCTTCAATATTTCCTGCCCCTCCATCTATCTTGGTGTCATCCGCAAATTTAGCCACAAAACCATTTAATCTATAATCCAAATCATCGATATACATCGTAAAAAGAAGCGGCCCCAACACCGACCCCTGCGGAACACCACTAGTAACCGGCAACCAGTCAGAATAGGATCCCTTTATTCCCACCCTTTGCTTTCTGCCTATCAGTTTAATGCTCCACCCATTTCAATATCTTTCCTATAATTTCATGGGCTCTCACATTAAGCAGCCTCATATGCGGCACCTTATCGAAGGCCTTTTGAAAATCCAAATACACAATATCCACAGCCTCTCCCTTGTCAATCTTATTCGAGATTACCTCAAAAAATTCCAATAGGTTGGTGAGGCAGGATCTTCCCTTCATGAAACCATGCTGGCTTCGGCCTATCTTGTCATGCACCTCGAGGTATTTCATAACCTCGTCCTTGAGGATTGACTCCAATATCTTTCCAACTACCGATGTCAGACTAATAGGTCTGTAATTTTCTTTTTGCTGCCTCCTTCCTTTCTTAAATAGCAGAACTACATTCGCGACCTTCCAGTCCTCCGGAACCATGCCAGAGTCTATTGATTCCTGGGAGATCATTTCCAATGCTTCCACAATCTCCAAAGCCACCTCCTTCAGAACCCTTGGGTGCACCTTATCTGGAGCGGGAGACTTATCTATTCTTAGTCCACTTAGCTTCCCAAACACTTTCTCTCTAGTAATCTTGACTGTACTTAATTCTATTCCCTAATACCTCTGGCTATCAGGTATATTGCTCATGTCTTCCACTGTGAAGACTGATGCAAAATACTCGTTCAGTTCCTCCACCATCTCTTTGTTATCCATTATAATTTCTCCAGCATCATTTTCAATCGGTGCTGTATCTACCCTTGTCACTCTTTTACTCTTCATATATTTAAAAAAACTCTTAGTATCCTTTTTTATGTTAATCGCCAACTGCCTTTCATAATTCATCTTTTCTTTCCTAATGACTTTCTTAGTTTCTTTCTGTAAATTTTTAAAAGTCTTCCAGTCCTCATTTTCCCCACTAATTTTTGCTTCCTTGTACGCTGTTTCTTTTGCTTTTATTTTTGCCTTAACCTCTCTTGTTCGCCACATTTGTGCCATTTTTCCATTCATGATTTTTTTTTCTTGGAATATATTTTTCCTGCATTTTCCTTATTTCTTGTAGGAATTTCATCCAATTCTGCTCTGCCGTCCCTCCATTTAGCTTACTTTTCCATTCGACTTGGGCCAGTTCCTCTCTCATACCACTGTAATTTCCCCTGTTCCACTGAAATATCGATACACATGATACCAGCTTCTCCTTTTCAAATTTGAAACTGAACTCAATCATATTATGATCACTACTTCTAAGGGGTTCCTTTACCTCCAGCTCCCTAATCGCCTCAGGTTCGTTACACAGCACCCAATCCAAAACAGCTGGTCCCCTGGTGGACTTCTGGACAAGCTGCTCCAAAAAGCCATCCTGTAGGCATTCTACAAACTCCCTCTCTTGAGATCCATTACCTTCCTGACTTTCCCAATCCACTTTCATATTAAAATCCCCCATAATTATCTTGACATTTTCCTTCTGACATGCTTTTTCTATTTCCAGCTGCAACCTGTAGTCCACATCCCAGCTTCTGTTTGGAGGCCTGTATATAACTGCTATTAGTGTCTTTTTACCTTTGCCATTTCTTAATTCTACCCATAAGGATTCTACCTCTTCTGATTCTATGTCCCTTCTTTCTATTGATTTGATATCGTTACTTACCATCAGGGCCACGCCACCTGCTTTACCTACCTTCCTATCTTTCCTATACACTGTGTATCCTTGAGTATTCAGCTCCCAATCACATCCATCATTTAGCCATGACTCGGTAATGGCCACATTGTCATATCTTTTAACCTGAAGCTGTGCAGCAAGGTCATCCACTTTATTTCTAATGCTGCGTGCATTTAAGTACAGTACATTTAGATCAGTATCTGTTGGTGATTTTGCTATATTTCTATTTTGCAGCAAATTATCTTGTATATTCTCCGGTCTGTTCTTCTTGCCATCTTTGCTGCACAGTATTTTTGACTTATTTCTATTTTCTTCTTCCTCGACCCTAACGCCTTGGTTTCCTTCGCCTTGCCAACTTAGTTTAAACCCTCCCTAACAGCTATATTAAATAATCCCGCCAGAATATTAGTACCTTTTGACTTCTGGCTGCTCACACTCTCGCTTAAGAATGATGAGGACTCGATTCAAGATGTTTAGATCCTAGCACCCTGGCGGGATCATACCATCTGAGAACCCTGTTATAATCTACAGAACCTCCTTTCTGTTCCTCTTACTAATTAATCTGTTGTTACCACAGCTTACCTCTTCTTCCTACTTACGTACTGAGCTACAGCACCAGACTTAGAGCTAGGGACCTAACCACTCTGCCTTTCCTCTGGTTGGTCATCCCCTACAGTATTATCCAAAGTGGTCTACCTGTGGTTGAGGGTATGACCACAGGAGTACTCTCCAAGAGCTATTTAACCCCTTTCACCCTCCAGACTGTCACCCAGTTTCCTATGTCCTGCACCTTGCATATATTTACCTCTCTATATGTCCTGTCTATCCCTTCCCCCCACCTCTCCGCCTCCCAAATGATCTAGAATTTATCCAGTATCAGCTCCTATTCCTTAATGGAGTTGTGTTAGAAGCTGCGGCTGGCTGTGGTTCTTGCTGCTGAAGTTGTCAGGGACACTGGAGGTCTGCCCGCCTTCCCACATCCCACAAGAGGAACATTCAGCTATCCTGCCTGGCTTTCCTACCGCTCTAATTGTGCAATTATAAAGAAGGAAACAATAAATAAACTGAAAAAAATCTACCTCCAGCTTTTCGTCTTCTCTCACTCAAGCCTCTCCTCGCTGAAGCCTCGAAGAGCTAAAGCCTCAAATTCCCACTCTAACACTGTTCACGCCGACAAAGGCAACTCTACTTGCCCTTGCCTTATTTTAATTTGCCCTTGCTAATGAATACCAGTCTATGATATGCCACTGTTCAAACTCCAATACTCCTGTGAAACACTGCTTTCTAATGCACATTCATTGACCTGAGTCACCTCTTCTCTCAGTTCCAATATTCGATTGGCCACTGTTCAAAATAAGTTGCAGGTATGCATGGAGAAATGACAGACGTCTGGCCAAGGAGGAGGGAGGAGAAGATGGCGATGCGACGCAGCGCGTGCGGCCGTTCCGAATGATATCATATGTGTTAACTAGGGGCCGTGCACAATCCTGATTTGATGGAGACAGCTGTGCGAAGCACGGAGGAACACCTGGAGAAACTTATGAAATGCCCGCTTCGCTGCCGCTGCAACTGTGCAATCGAGAATCTCCGGAGGGGAAGGCCCCAAATCCTCGGCTTTGCCTATTGCCTGTTGCCGGGGCCGGGGTCGAAGCGCTTGGCAGAGATGGTGCTCAGTGCTCGGTGTTGGAGAGCTGGTCAGAGGCTCGGAGTTTTCGGATGAACTCGGAGTTGGACTGTGGTCGGATGCTTCCAGGATGCTGCATCGGCAAGTTTGCGGTGCTGGAGGTTCACCGTCTGCGTGAGATCATAGGACTTTCGAGAGACTTTGAGACTTTTTACCGTGCCCATAGTCTTCTTGATCAAATTACAGTATTGCTTTGCACTGTTGTAACAATATGTTATAATTATGTGGTTTTTGTCAGTTTTTCAGTCGGTTTGTCATGTGTTTCTGTGATATCATTCTGGAGAAACATTGTAGCATTTCTTAATGCATGCATTACTAAGTGACAATAAAAGAGGACTGCATGTCCTCATAATCTAATCTAAGTGTGAAGTGTTACACCTTGGTAAGTCAAATGTAAAGGGGCAGTCCACTGTTAAGGGTAAGACCCTGAACAGTACTGCTAAACAGGGGGACCTCGTGGTCCAAGTTCATAGCTCCCTGAAAATGTCCACACAGTTTGATAGAGGGTTAAAAATGCATATGGCATGCTTGACTTAGTAGTTGAGGCACTGAGTACAAAAGTCAAAATGCCACAGCTTTACAAAACTAGTTCTGTTGCATCTGGAGTATTGTATATAGTTCTGATTGCCCCATTATAGGATGGATGTCCAGACTTCGGAGAGGATGCAGTAAAGGTTTACCAGGATGCTCCCTAGATTAGAGGGCATGTGCTTTCATGAGGGACTGGACAAACTTGGGTTGTTTTCTCCACCTAAGACTATTGCACGGTAATGTATATATAAATATAAAATAAATAAATTGTGCATAGAAAAAGGAGATCAAAAATAGTGAGGTAGTGTTCATGGGTGGGTTCATTGCCTATTTAGAAATCTGATGGCAGAGAGGAAGAAATTGTTCCTAAAAATTTAAATGTGTGTCTTCAGGTTCCAATCCTTATAAAAGATCTTTTTTTAGCTAAAATCATCTTAACCTTTTACAACAAAAGTTTGCTGAGTTCAAAAAGCAGATGTAGATTTCCCAAAGAAATAAAAATAATTAAAAAGAATGTTTTGTCCCGTGTATAATCGTAAATTATCTAAACTAGCTGAGTGATGTGTTCCAATGATTGGCATACTGATGTAATACTTCTAAATCATGTACAGTGGAATCTTGGGCCAGACAGTGTACATAAAAGACAGCAAACTAAACAGAAAGGAAGGCCTCATTTCGTGGATAATTTTTTATTTCAAGCTGTCTAATCTGACATCGAAGGCCCAGAAATATTTCAAGCATGAAATGAAGATACAGCATATGGTTTATAAAAAATTCTATACAAATGTGATGAAGCCCCTTAATTCTTTTTTGCTTTTACTGTTAGTTGGCACTTTTTCATTTACTTGCTTATAAATGTCTACTTTTCATTAGAAGCTTTGTTGGCCTGCAATATGTGGTGGATAATCAAAGATAACCATTGATAATGCATTCTCTACAAATGACCTGTATCTATTATGAATGGCAGTGACATTTCCTCTTTTGTATTCATGTTCTATCAAAAACAGAGAATATTGCTGTTGTTACCTTCCCTCTGTTCACTTTGTACCTGAAGCTCTTTGAATTTTGTGTCAGAGTAAGTCAAAGCATCAGTATAGTATAGACTGAGTGGACAAAGCACAAAATATCATCTTGCATATTTCAAAATGTCATTTCTTAATTGCAGTTTCAGTCAAGATCCCTAAGTCAAGATTCTTTGTAGATAGTGACAATAAAATGAAGTTCATCACCTTGCAAAAAAAAATTCCAAGGATTGACAATATGTATGGTAACCTAATCAGATTAACTAAACTTTCCCTGCCACCACTAACTAGCTTAAGTAATAAGGATGAATTCCCTTTCTATCCTCTTGAAGCTATTCAAAATATAACTAATCTACAGAGCAGTGTAATAATTTAGAAAACTGGAAAGGCCAATATCTAATATTATAGGCAGGTTACACACTGGCTTCGTGTTCCTCATCTCCATATTGCTGATTTAGCACATTGGCTTTCACCAATTATGATATGGGTCAGACCAGAGCTACAGCTCAGTCCCTAGCAATATCCCAAACAAGTTCTCTCACATACAGTACCGTGCAATACATATAGCTAGGGTGCCCAAGACTTTTGCACAGTACTGTACTTTTTTATTATTGTGACTTATAGTATTTTTATATACTGAACTCTACTACTGCCACAAAACAACAGATTTCACAACATACGCCAGTGATGTTAAACCTGCTTCAGATTCTGAAGATGGGCTGAGTGAGCTCTGTGAAATGTGATTAAAGAACAACTTAGCTGTAAGAACAGCTTATAATCATGTCCAAATATTTCCAGATACAATTTATGTCAGCTGGGTAACCTTGTACAGTTGTTAAAAGAAACAGCGGAAATATTATCTAAAAACATAACTGTTATAATTTATCAGTGTCTACAGTTATAGCAATTTTATGCACCTGTTACTGAATAGACTCTTATATGCACAATACCCGATGAGGATCATGCCATTCCAAATGGTTTGCTTGCAACAAAACAGATAATCAATGAATTTACAAGAGCCACAAGAAAAGCAGATTATTAGAAAGGATTCAGAATTTTAATTTCTAACGATAACATGAAATACAGTTTTGAACCTATCTTTAACTACTTATATCTTTTATTCTTGTACTACTTTGGCAGTCTCTCTGGAATGAGTGTGAGCTACTTGCTTTCTGGTTTCCTGAATTCTGAGATGACCAAGGAACCAAATGTGGGAAGCGTAGACTGTTCCACAAATGGGGCAGGAGCTAGTTAACGGGGAGGGAAGGTGGGTAGGTTTTGAGAAATACACTTTTCCCAGTGCTTACAGAAAGCTTCTGTGTGTTGTTGGTGCATTGCCTCAAGGTTCTTAATACTACCCTTCATCTTGAGTGGTCATTGGCAGAGAGCTAGTGGAAAGGTTGCATTTCTCATGGAGGTTTCAGCATATTCTCGAATAAGTTCCACTGTTGGCCTCATAATAATTTCCCATGTTGGAGCTTGAAGCGGAATGTTTGACTTGGGAATCTGGTGTCAGGTATGCCTGATTGACATAACATAACTAGAACCTAAATAGTGGGGATATTGCCCTGCACAAACCCAGCCGACTGTCTCATAATCTGAATATAAGTTGTCTTCTCCACTCAATGGTCTCAGATGCTGGCTCTAATTATGGATTTATCAATGCAAGTATTTTCACTGGTATTTACTGGCTATCATTTCACTTTTGGACAGTGTATCATTGCTATTGGTATTGTTTTAATAGTGTCACATATACCAAGATACAGTTAAAAGCCTTTTTTTTGCATTCTGTTTATACCAGATCAATCATTACACAATACATTGAGCTAGAATAAGGTAAAACAATAATAGTACAGAATAAAGAGTAAAAGCAACTGGAAAATACAGTGCACATAAACAATAAAGTGCAAGTTTATAATAAGGCCTAGAGTCCATCTCCTTGTACGAGCGATCCATTCAAGAGCCTGATAACAATGAGATAGAAGCTGTCTTTGAGCCTGGTGGTACATTCTTTCAGGTTTATGTATCTTGTGCTGAATGGGAGAGGGGGAGAAGAGAGAACATCCGGGGTTGATGGGGACTTTGAGAATGTTGTCTGCTGTACTAAGACAATACTAAGTCCATAGAGGTGACACTTGCCTTGTGGTCATGTGCAGAACAATTGCCAAACAAAACCATATTGCATCCAGGCAGGATGCTTTCTATGCTGCATCACTAAAAATTGGTAAAAATTGATGGGGACATACCAAATTTCTTAGCATTCTGAGGAAGTAGAGGTGTTGATGTGCCTTCTTGACCATGACATCAACGTAATTGGACCAGGACGGGCTATTGGTGACATTCACATTTAGGTGCTTGATGCTCTCATCCTTCTCATGCCCAACACTGTTGATGTAGACAGGGGCATCCCAAAGAGCAATTGTGATGAGGCAATATATAATTGCCATAGTAAATTCCTGATTTGTGTCTTTAGTTTTATATGGTAACCACTAAATATAGTGCTGAATTCTATTTAGGAAATTAATGGAACTGAATTCCATAAAGCAACATTATTCATTTAATGTTTGTAACCAAAGACAAATCTGACTTGTTAATTCTAAGTTGAGAAAAATCTTGAGAAAGAATTTTACTTTATCATTGGAAAAAATCATTGTATGCACAGCCATTACATAGAATTTGTCTGTATGAAAATCAGCTGCAAACGTTAATTGGCTGAAAGCTGCTGATGGGATGCAATGATCCATGCTTCAGCATTCATCCAGTTCCTTTTAATACTATCATCTACTGAAGCTCCAGAGGATACTGTTCAAAGCACTCTGCATGGGAGTACAGTAAAACGCAATGTCAGAGTTGTTGATGAAATTGAAGCAAGTGCAAGGTAGATTGACGAAATTCATAAGGATCCAGCAATCTGTAGGAACCTTAATTTCACTGATATATTCAAAATTGGTTGGACATTTATAATAGATTTTTATCCAGGTTATCAGTTTTTTGTTGAGCTCTGTGTGCAGGTAAGAACTGTTTAAAAATAATTTATTTTATGAATGGCAATATTTGAAAATGTTTTTCCATTTTATATGTTCGTAACCTGATTATATGTCTGATTATATTCATCTTTCCCTTTACGTTCCTGCCTCTGCCATGCTGTCTCTATACACACACACACACACACACACACACACAATTAATCAGCTGGGAGGTGGACTACTAGCCTTTATCCCAAGGCGAACAAGACAACCTGCCCCTGTGGCAGATAAGAGGAATTAAGGATTTATTATGTGAGATACAGTAAGAGGAAACTATTTTTTCTACTGGGAACATCCAGAAAAGAAGGAAAATAAATAAGAAAGAACCAGAGCTTCAGGTTTTGGTGTTCTGGGAGAAGGATACAAAGTTGATGTGTGGCTCTCACAGCTTGTAAGAGTGGTGGAAAGAAAAACAATCAGGCATTTCAAACAGAAGTCGGACAGGCACTTGAAGGAGAGTGAGGTTAGTGGGAGAGATCAAGGGATGGAATTAATGAGATTGGTTCTGACCAGGAATCGGCACTAACTCTATGGCCTGGATGGCTTCCTGTTGTGGACACAGGAGCTTAGCTCTTACGAATATGACTGAGCATGAGAAGATTGGTCAAATACTAGAGTGAAGTCACAGTTAATAACTGGGAAGGTGGTGGTACAATAAAAATGGGAAAATGAAAATTTACAGTTCGGCTAGTTAAGCAGAAAATAAACTTTGATATTGATAAAAATGAGGTAAAGAAAGCAGAAACATTACCTACACCTTAAAACATTAAACAAAAAAGAACAAATGGGCTTACAGATATAGGAACTGAGAAAATCATTAAAGCCAGAATCCCAGATCTACAATACAATTAAAAAGGTGAATAAAGCGCTGGGATTTCTTTCTAGGGGAATCTAGTTCAAAAGATGTGAAGTTGTATGAAATTTGTACAGGATGCTGGTCTGACTGCAATTAGAGTAGCAGACAGTCTGGTCTCCATCTGGCAAAATGGAGAGAGAGCACAAAGAGAAGATTTACAAAAAAAAGCAGATTGCTTTCCAGTCAATTTAATATTATAGCCTGGTTGAGTCATGTAAGTGTGAAAAATTTCCTTTAATGCTAATGAGCTTTATGAATTCCATGTGTGAATCTGCTGCTTGGTAAGATAGCCCTGTATTCTGGCCCTGTGATAACTCACAATATATGTCAGATCAATCGCCACTCAAAATCTGGTGGGACAGATATAACAAATCATTATTGAATCAATACAAGCAGGCTAGGGAGAATCTCTAATGAGAATCTACCAGATTGTCAGAATGCTCTGGTTTGTATATACAATCAAGACAAAGACAAGGATTGACAGCTGGTAAATAGTCATGTGACCACAAGTGACAGATAACCACTTTGGCCAAGCCATCTGGCTCTCCAGGTTATTCTGCATGTAGGCAAGGACAGGAGGTATTTTGCTTTTCAAGCAGAAGCTGTCATTGACTCATCTGTGCAATCATCCCTTTACCCTTATCTTCCAATTTCTGAGGTAGATAAGTGATTAAGATGGTTCTTTAAATGTTCTTCTCGAAGTGTTCTTGGACTGGTTGCTACAGTTTGAACAGCCAGTTCTTACCTAATGACTTCCCTGTCTCTGGCTTTCCAAAGCTCATACTTTAGTCAAGTATCCCAGCAAGCTTTGCCAAGTTCGTTCATAGTGTTTTAAAAGTACTGTTTAGTTCTAAGCATGTAGGTTTCGAAAGTTCAGATAATTTTTTCAGGGATTCTATACACTCAAGCATAAGATTAGATGTTGCTGTCTGTAGTTAGAATTTTCCTGAAGTCAACTGGCCCCACTGCACCAAATAACTAAATTTAATATTACTCATGTTAAGACATTGCCAGTGTTGGAATTGTGCTGAGTACAGACAGCACTCATGTTTACCTAAATGGTGAAGTTGCATCATTGCATCTGTTTTAAATTTCATTCTCAGCATATGCTTTAGCGATAAGTTTATTAGTTTGGCACCTCATGGTCCAAAATTTGAACTATTCTCTGTAACTCTCCACTCGCATTGATTAAAGTGATTGATTGCTGTTTGTTGAGTTGATCAAGCCCCAGGTGCATTGCACAAGGAACTGACTTATAATGGCTTTCTAAGCACCAGGAATTTAAGTGAAAAATCCCACAGTGAGTCCAAGGATAAATGTAAGTATGTTCAACAACTGGGGCCATTTATTTAATGGCGACTACAAAATTCATCTCATTAAGGAAAGCTCTATACAATTATGGTCACAGAACCCATCATAGGAACCCTCATTAACCGGAGTTGTCCAATTGGAACTATAATGACTACGAAACATCCTATTTTATAGATAATTATACGAGTTATTATCAGTTTCTTGGTCATACGTCTCTTGAGAGGGAGATTCACAGGTCTTTTGGAAAGTCTGGATAACAGTTCTATTACTTTTTATCCAATAATCCATCCTGTTCAGAATGAATTTTAATTAATTTGCCTAATAGCCTATTTTTTGTAAACCTTTAGGCTTGAATTCATTGCCTTTAGTCTCAAGATGTTCTTGAACTATACCTTTTATGATAGTCCAATATTTTCCAGCTAAAAATAGCTAACTGTCCACAGTTTCTCAAGATTATCTTCTGACCTCTTTTAAAACATGAATTTTGTTAGCTGTTTCTCAGTATCCACAGAGAATCAGAGTCCGAATCAGGTTTATTATCACCAGCCTGTGTCATGAAATTTGTTAACTTAGCAGCAGCAGTTCAATGCAATACATAATATAGAGGAAGAAAAAAGATAATAATAAATAAATAAGTAAATCAATTACAGTGTATGTATATTGTATAGATTATAAATTGTGGAAAAAGCAGAAATAATATACATTAAAAAAGTGAGATAGTGTTCACGGGTCCAATGTCCATTTAGAAATCGGATGGCAGAGGGGAAGAAGCTGTTTCTGAATCGCTGAGTGTGTGCCTTCAGGCTTCTGTACCTCCTATCTGATGGTAACCGTAAGAAAATGGCATGCCCTGGGTGCTGGAAGTCCTTAATAATGGACGCTGCCTTTCTGAGACAACACTCCTTGAAGATGTCCTGGGTACTTGGTAGGCCAGTACCCAAGACGGAGCCGACTAAATTTACAACCTTCTGTATCTTCTTTTGGTCCTGTGCAGTAGCACCCCATACCAGAGAGTGATGCAACCTGTCAGAATTCTCTCCATGATACACTTATAGAAGTTTTTGAGTGTATTTGTTGTGATACCAAATCTCTTCAAACTCCTAATTAGATTAGATTATGAGGACACGCAGTCCTCTTTTATTGTCATTTAGTAATGCATGCATTAAGAAATGATACAATATTCCTCCGGTGTTATATCACAAAAACACAGGACAGACCAAAGACTGAAAAACTAACAAAACCACATAATTATAACATTTAGTTACAACAGTGCAACAATACCATAACTTGATGAAGAACAGTCCATGGCACAGTAAAAAAGTTCAAAGTTTCTCGAAAGTCCAAAATCCCATGCAGACAGGAGAAGGAAGAAAACTCTCCCTGCCATGCCCGACCACAGTCTGACTCTGAGTCGTCCGAAAATTTCGAGCTTTGATCAGCCCTTTGACACCGAGTACCGAGCACCATCTCTATACGAATGCTTCGACCTCAGCCTCGGTCGCCAGCAGCAGGCAGAGCCGGAGATTTTGGGGTCTACCCTCCGGAGATTCTCGATTGCACAGTAACAACAGCAGTGAACCAGGTGTTTCAGAAATTTCTCCAGATTTTCCTCTGCTTCTCACGTCTGTCTTCATCAAATCAGAATTATCCACGGCCCCTATTTAACGGATATGATATCATTTCACCGGAGAGCTGCGCGGGCTGCCTCGTGCTGCCATCTTCTCCTCCCGTCTCCCGACACTGTCTTAACTTCTTTATAACTACATCGATATGTTAGGACCAGGTTAGGTCCTCAGACACCCAGGAGCTTGAAACTGCTCACTCTCTCCACTTCTGATCCCTCTATGAGGATTGGTATGTGTTCCTTCGTCTTACCCTTCCTGAAGTCCACAATCAGCTCTTTCGTCTTACTGACATAAGTGCCAGGTTGTTGCTGCAACACCACTCCACTGGTTGTCATATCTCACTCCTGTACTCCTTCTCGTCTCCATCTGAGATTCTACCAACAATGGTAGAATCAGCAAATTTATAGATGGTATTTGAGCTATGTCTAGCCACACAGTCATGTGTATATAGAGAGTAGAGCAGTGGGCTAAGCACACACCCATGAGGTGCACCAGTGTTGATCATCAGCGAGGAGGATATGTTATCACTTATCCGCATAGATTGTGACCTTCGAGTTAGGAAGTTGAGGATCCAATCGCAGAGGGAGGTACAAAGGCCCAGGTTCTGTAACTTCTCAATCAGAATTGTGGGAATGATGGTATTAAATGCTGAACTGTAGTCGATGAACAGCATCCTGACATAGATGTTTGTATTATCCAGGTGGTCTAAGGCCACATGAAGAGCCACTGAGATTGTGTTTGCCATTGACCTATTGTGGCAATAGGCAAATTGCAATGGGTCCAGGTAGAAGCTCAGTCTGGTCATGACCAACGTCTTAATGCATTTCATCACTGTAGATGTGAGTGCTACTGGGTGATAGTCATTAAGGCAGCTCACATTATTCTTCTTAGGCACTGGTATAATTGTTGCCTTTTTGAAGCAAGTGGGAACTTCTGCCTGTAGTAGTGAGAGTTTGAAAATGTCCCTGAATACTCCCACCCTTGTGTACAAGTCTGCTTATTCTCTTTACTGTAGTCAGTTACACAGTATATTAGAAATCTTAAAGTAATTGAATTTTTCAGTCCACCTTTATCTGACAAACATTATTTTCTTCTCAGTCATAAGTTGTTTTCTTTATTTAAATTGTGATAGTTAAATGTTCAAAACCGTAAATACGATTATAAAAAAGCTTATTATCAGATGTGAAAATTTTGATGAAAACAATTCAAGTATATTTTTAAGTATGAGTAAAAATAAGAAACAGTTCTCAGACATAATTCATACCGACATCATTCATAACATTAAATGGTATGTTTTTTTTAAAACAAGCTAAGCTGTGTTCTGTGTAATAGCAGACAGTGTGTTTACTGTGATGACCAGTATCTCCAAAAGTCTTGGAATCTGTTCCTTCAGAACAAACAAGAATATCTTGTAGAATAGTTCATTGTCAAGGTAGGATTGGGCTCTGGAGTCTAACTTGTCAGCAATTGTCTATTCATACTGCATGATGCCTTATTAGTTTGAGCATTTAATTGGCTGAAAAATTACACCCTGAGGCAACTTTTGCATATCAAAGCTCGATTGTTTGCAAACCGCTCACACTAGGGTGATGGAAATCAGTAGGTAGAAAGCAGCGCAGATGGAAAGTGTGTAGCAATATTTTTATTGGATAAAAAAATAATTGTAGCAATGGATTAGAATTGATAGATTAGATTAGACTGAAATTAAATCATGGTGACAAACATGATGGGAAAGCAGTTCTGAATATATATTTTAAGATCCTATTTTAAGTACAAACAGTTCACTTTCTTTCATCCTTTCAAAGAACAATATACCTTTAACTAGCCAAATGTTATCTGCAGCTTTTACTTTTGTTTTCAATCTCTTTAATTATTTGCCTAAATTTTATTTGCCAAAAATATCTCCTGTCCACCTTCCTTAAAATATATTTTTCTTCATTACTCAAGCATTAGCCCATCTATTTTGAATCCACCTTTGAAATATGTATCTTTTCTGGTGAATAACATTTAATTTGTTATCTTAGAATAGAGAGATTTGTTTTTGCTTAACATAATTCAATGCTTTCTTTATGTTTAAATTCAAGGTTATTTGTCATTCAATCATCCATGAATACCCATGAATACCCATGAATACAGCCAAGTGAAACTGTGTTACTCCCGGGCCAAGGTGCAAAACACAGTACCAACAGTTATAAACAGTACAAGGCACAGACAGCCCATGTAAGATAGAAGTAAAATATAGTCACATACAAAAAAAAATAGTCCAAGCCTCAGCTCTCACCTGTGCCTCCAAGTAGCTGTTTGCATGCAACAGCAGCCACACCCTGGTACACTAATTTGACAGGCGTGGTAAACCAGGTGAGGGTAGCTGGCGGACCTGGTACCCCCGTGAGATAGGGATGTACCTGTCCTAGCATGTGAAGTCAGCACCGGTGGACTGGGTGGATGAGGTCAACAATGAGATCCAATGGCTAGGAAAGTGGTTCTGCAATGCTTTGTGGAGAGCAACGGGCGTGAAAAGGCACAGAAGAAGTCACGGTTATCTACCGCAACCAAGGAAAACTGAGTGTGTAACGACTACTGATACAACAGGACCCAGACTTCCAAGATCGAGAGAGTGGAACTCTCAGTGCAAAGGCTCTTTCACTTTAAAACCTCTCCTACATGGGTCTCCAATCATAGTTGGACGCAACGGTCAACCACCAATTTAATTATCTGTTGTAACATCCTGGCTTTAACCTTGAAATTAAGGATGAGTATTTTCTAGCTTTCAATTTTCTCCTTTGTTTCGTATCACCTTTGGAACATTAGACAGCAAATAGTGGCTCAGTTGAGTCTATTGACCATATACTGTATTATCAATAGTTCTGGGCCAGTACCTTGAATTTCTTTTCTCTTCTCTGCAGTAGGGAAATGGTGGGAAGTCTTATGCCTTTGCCTTGAAACAACTTTATAAGGTTTTGGTTCGGCCGCTGCTGGAATATTCTGAACAGTTTGTGTTACCACACCATAAGAAGAACATGATTGCACTAGAACTAGAATTAGAATTTATTTGAATCTTGCATCCATCCCACAACGTGGGGAAGTAAAGATCTTTGCATTATGACTCCGTTGCAATGTACAGACACGTGAATTTAAAAATCTAATGGTTTGTAGAAAGAAGCTGTCCCGTATCCTGTTGGTCCTGGCTTTAATACTGCGGTAGCATTTGCCAGGTGGAGGCACCTGAAACAGTTTATGGTTGGGGTGACTGTTGTCCCCACTGATTTTCCAGGCCTTCCTTCTGCACCTGTTACTCTAAATGTCCTCAATGGAGGGAAATCCACATCCACAGATGCGCTGGGCTGTCTGTGCCACTCCCTGCGGTGTCCAATGATCAAGGTTGGTGCATTTCCCGTACCAGGCAGTGATACAGCCAGTCAATATGCTCTGGATAAGGTGCAGAGGAAATTCACCATGTGTTGCCTGTGATAGAAAGTCTCTGCTATGAATAGAAGCCAAATAGGCTGGATTTGTTTCCATGAAGCAGAGGTGGTTGAGAGGGACTTGATGGAGGCATTACAATTACAATTACAAAAGTACGTAGATTATGTTGAGAGTAAGAAAGCTGCCCCATACAATGGTCCAGTGGGTAAAGTTTAAGATGAGGAGTACAATGTTTAAAAATGTAAGAGGAATTTTTTTTCGTCCAGGAAGTGGTTGAAATGTGTAATTGTGCTGGATGTTGGTACTCGCACAACATTTAAGAAGCATCTGGATGAGCACTTGGAATGCCACAGCATATTAAGGACTAAATGCTGATAAATTGGATTAGGATAGACAGGTACTTGATGGTTAGTAAAAATGAGGTTGGTCAAAGTGTCTGTTTCTCTGACTGTAAACCTAGTAATTACAGAAAAGAAACACATGAATCAAAGTTAATAATTCTGCTCATGACCTGTGCAAGTGTCTCTGAAACAAATCCCTGGATGAAACTGAAATGTAGACCACTTTGATTAGTATAGTCAGTGCTCCATATATGCTGTCTGAAATGCTTAGAAGCTCACATGCCACAGTGACCATTTGAGGTAGCTGATGTGCTCATCTGGAAACAATATTCAATAAATCTATCACTTTGTTCTATTTCTACAGTTCATTCCAATGAATTTCAAACTATTACCATTCTATTCTCCCATCTTGAGTTAATTTTCTTTTTATCTTGCTATTTCTTTTACCAAAATACAGGCAAATTAGTTCTAGCAGATATCCATTTTCAGAATTGTATTAACCCTTAGGGTAATGATAATTCAGTCATCAACACTTCAAACGGTGCATTAGATTTTGATTGGCTTGCATTAATACAACTACTTCTTCACAGTGTGTGTTAAATGATTGGCAATCATTGTGATGACTCACACACCAAGAGCTTCGTGCTTGGTGAACTCAATAAGCATTCTCTTGCCAACATTTCACTTTCAGAATAATGGCAGTCTCTGTACTAGGGTGTGAAGTGTACAAGGCAAAACAAACCATTGGCATGAATGATAGAAAGGGGAATGGCATTGATTATAAGTCTAAAGAATAAAAAATGTGATTGTTACAAGAACACAAGTAAATAGGAGCAGGAGTAAGCCAGCTGGATCCTCACACCTGCCTCAACATTCATTAATCCCCACATCTCAGCTCCTGTGCCAGTTCCTTGATTTTTCAAAATAAATATCTACCTCCTTTTTGAGCATCTCCAGAGCCTTTTCATGCAGGGAATCCCAGACACTCATCCACCTTTGCGAGGGCAAATTCTATGCCTCTTGGTGTTAAACAACTGATCCCTTATCTTGCAATTCAAGAAGTAGGAATATTTGCAGTAATTATCTATCTCCTCACGCCCTGTGAGGACCTCATGCATCAGGAAGACTGTCAATGCCAATATTTAAAAAAAAAGCCTAGGCCCAGAATTTGTGCACTCTTACGACTCAAACTTTATTGTGCACAAGGAGAACACATGACCCCTGCCTCCACATCATTCTTGAAACAGTACAGAAAACTACTACTTGTATACTTAATTAGCTTATCAGTAACAGATTTTGACCATCTGGTAAATTGTGAATGTTTGAATTCCTTACTTGCTGGATCAATCACCATTCACAATAGAGATGTTAAAAGTCAGAAGAAACTACAAACTGACACTTTGAAATTCGTAAAGCAGTTGTCCTTTAGTTGTTTGGTGCACTCCACATTATTCCTATCTCGTCTGTGCCTAGTGCCCCCTAGTGTGTAAGGGAAGCAATGTTCTTCTAGGTTGGTTACACACTGCCACAGTCATTCTCACCCTATGTCACTTAGCCTATCTTCATATGGCATTCTTTCTAATCCAGGTGGCACCCTGGCAAATCTTCTCTGCATCCCTCTAAAGTTTCCACATCATTCCTATAATGAGATGATCAGAACTGAACAGATTATTCCAAGTGTGGTCTAACCAGGGTTTTATACAGCTGCTATATTATCTTGCAGCTCTTGAATTAAATCCCCTGTGGATGAAGGCCAAGATATCATATGTCTTCTTAACAACTTTATCAACTTGCACAGCAACTTTGAGGGGTCAATGGATGTGGACCCCAAGGTCCCTCTGTACCTCCACACTGCCATTCACCCTGATTTCTGCCTTCAAATTCAACCTTCCAAAATGAATCATTTCATACATTTCCTGGTTGGAATCCATCTGCCATCTTGCAGCCCAGCTCTCCTACCAATGTCCCAATGCAACCTACAAAAGACACTCCACACTATCTACCACTCCACCTAATTTTGTATCATCTGTGAACCCACCCTTCCACTTCTTCACCCAAGTCACTTAAAAAAATCACAGAGAGCAAGAGTTCCAGAACAGATCCCTGCAGCAATACCTGACCAGTACAAATCCAAGCTGACTATCCCTAATCAGACTATGCTCCTCTAAGTGCTCATAAATCCTGTCTCCCACACTCTTGTGCAATAGTTTGCCCACCACTGATGTGAGACTCACTTGTTTATAATTCTCAGTGTTATCCTTCTCTCATTCTTGAACAAAGGAATAACAGGAGTCACCCTCCAATCATCTGGCACTGCTCAAAGATAATCACCAAAGGTGCAGCAATCTCTTCCCTCACTTCTCATAGTAACTTGGGGTATATCCCGACTGGCCTTGTGGACGTAACTCTCCTAAAGTTTTTCAAATATTCCAGCACATCAACATGTTCAAGCAGATCAGCCCATTTTATATTGTCCTCACAAATGTCACAGGTCCTCTCAATGGTGAATACTTAAGCAAAGTATTCATTAAGGAGCTCTCCCACCTGAAGCAAAATATTCGTTAAGGACATTTCCTTCCCAACCCCCCCCCCCCCCCCCCACCTCCAGTTCCAGGCATACATTTCCTCTGCTATCTCTGATTGGCCCTTCCCTCACTCTGGCTATGCTCCTGTTGTTCACATCTGTGGAGAATGACTTGGGGCTTTCCTTTTATGCCAAGGCCTTCTTATTCCCTTTCTAGCTCTCCTAAGTCCATTTTCATCTCCTTGTAACTCTCTGGAACCCTGTCCTAAATATGAAGTAAGCTTCTTTCTTCCTCTTGACCAGATGTTCCAAATCTCTTGTTCATGCTGAGCTCCATGAAACTTCAGCTCAGGCTCTGCTGGATTGATAAGAGGAGAATTAGAAGAAGAGCAAATTAGCACCAACCTATTGACTAATAGGCATAGAGGTAAAAAGGCTTAATATCTGCTTCATAACATAACACTATCATACCTAAAACTACAAATATTAGAGATTCTTCCTGTATATAGCACAACAAAATTACGTCATCTGTCAGTTACATGTAGCACTTAATACATTATATTGAGAGCAATGTAATTAAATATGTGCCATTGTATATGATAAGGGGCAGGTGATTTGTAGTCCAGTCTCACTAGCAGTACCTGCATTTCCAGCCCATCATGGGTTAATCTATTGGATTTTAAATAGATAAAAGTTAATTGTTTTGTTGTACGTCACTCATCACAATAGAACAAATTTATTATGTCTTTTATTTTTGTGCTTGAAGGTAAGGTTAATTAACAATGCTTACGTTATTGAAGCAGAACTTGTTTAAGGCCTTGCTATTAAGCCATCAGCAGGAAGTTTCATTTGCATACCCATTTAATGACAATATATTTTCTGTACTTTTTGAAAAAAACCCACTGCTCTGCTAACTCTTCAAGTTTTGTTGATGTTCTCAAATTCATTTTTGTGAGAGAAACCTTTTTAAATATACATTGATACATTGTCATTTCTCAGTATAGTGTTGCTTGTCCGTCAATGTTTCCGGCGATGATGTTTGCCTGTGCAGCTTGAACTGCACGGAGAAAAACCTGCCTGGGAGTAATTTTATAGTGAAAAAGCTGGGGCCATTTCACTCTCTTGCCCTCAGAAATCTTGGTCCAATGGTACATAAAATCATCACAACTGGAGACTTCCTGGGCTGCAGTAGATAGCCTTGTTGCCCTTCACTCTCCACAAAGCATTGCAGCACCTCCTTCTTGGCCATTGAATCTTGTAGTTGATCTCATCCAGCCAGTCTGCTGGAACTGGCTTCACATGCTGGGGTAGGCATGTCCCTATCTCACCGGGGTTGGAAGTTCCTGGCTAACCTCACTTGGTTTAGCCCGTCTGTCGAAGTGGTGTACCGGGGTGTGGCCAGTTTTGCATGCAAACAGTGTAGTATATGGATATTAATAACACCCATAAATCAGCCAAGTTGAAAAGCCCCTTAATGTAGAATTCAAAGTTAGCTTCTTTGATTAGCTCTTCTGACAGTAGTTACTAAGTCTTCACGTTCTCTGGCATTGTTGATTCATACGTTAGTTATCTCACGATACTCCAGGATTTACAAGTGGTTAGAAATAAAAATATTTAGAATATAAACTGCTTTCATTTTTATTCAAAATGCTATCAATAAATACTTGTTTAAATATAAATTGCACATTAGCCACAATAAACTTCTATCATTTATGCAATTACAATGTTTCAGCACTGCGTTAAGATGACGTGTCAAAAATTTTGACAATTTCCTTCAATATTGCCAGCACTACTGTATATCTGAGAACTAAGAAGAAACATACTGATAGGGCATCAGTGAAATGTTAAATGTATGTTATTGATTATCATTTTAATTAAAATGAATTAAAAGATATTTTGAAGACTCCATTGTAAGCCAGGCTCCAATTGTTTCCATCTATGTTTTATATTGATCAAAGCAAAAAAAATCCTGAAAATCCTGTCTCATTTTTTAATCTTTAAATTCAATTTTCTAAATTCTTTGGTCTGCTTTCAAGTGAACAGCTATCTTGTTGGCACTAAACCAGGCAAATAATGTTTTCTGCCAACTCCAATCAGTGATAAGGTGTACAAACTTGTCTTTGTTCACTAGTGCTAAATGAATGCCAAAGCATCAGCAACCTGCTGTACCCTGCTCTTGAGAAAAGGAACCTTGCACTTTAAAGGAACAGACTGGGGAGACTGGAAAGGGATTACAATTTGCAGCCTATATCACTGCATACATGTAGCCCTAGGATCAAAACCAAACTTCAATTGCAGATTTTGTTAAGTCTTAACAAGCTTGCTAAGACTAACTTATTATACAATTGCTTACTTTAATATTATCCTCTGCCGGTAAATACAAACAACTCTGGTCTATCATGAACTCATATTTTGAAATGCTTTTAAAATAAAGACATTAAGCAAAATGGTGCACAGCTTTAACAATAGAGGTGCCAATGCACGTTTATATTTTGAGCACAGGCAAAGAGACAGAAAGCTGAAAGCTAAGACAGACACCATACATCTTAAATAGTACCTGGCATCAGACAGCCACAGAAGCGTATTTATTTTCTGAGGAACAATCTTAATGGATAGGACTGCTGTGAGCTGCATATGAAATCAGCAATTACCCAGGGAAATGGTTACTGAGCTGTGCTATCAAGCTGAATGGCAATGCTATGCAAAAACCGAATTACCTGTGGCTATAATGTTATATGCACTATAGATGTTTATGCTCTGGACTGTTTCTACTGCCACAGGGATCTTAACAGGAATGAGTCGTTCCTTAAATAAGATTGAAGCAGTTTACAAGATGACATTAATAAGCAAACAGGAAAAGGCAAATGAATTTCACCACAGATGAGTTTAAGGTGTCACATTGTGGTGTGGCAAAGCGAATAAGGAGGTCAACATATTGCTAGAAAATGTAATTTAAATGAGGTAGATGAACTAAATCCTTCAAGAGGACCACAACCTTGCCGTAGGGTTTGGAGGCTTGCATGCATCAATGACCCGGTGAATTATGTTGTCTGGAGTCAGGGCTTTCTGCTTAGGCTCTTGGTAGGGTCACCCATGCCAAACAGGTCAAAGGGCAGAGACCAGACTAAGAGTGGTCCACCGGTGCTCCAAGTTCGGGGGTTCACCTTAAAGCAAAAAACTCAGACTGGTAAAAGAAAATTGTTATGGAAACATCAATGAGGAATTGTTCTACATTTGTGTGCGACAGTACTCCTGAGTGTCCACCCAGAATTTGCATGACTGAGAGTAGTGAAAACCGAGCTACTGTCATAATGAAAGAAGCCCTGACCACCACCAGAGATGGAGGATCTTCATTGCTACCCTAAATCCCAGTGCATAACAGACATTAGAGAAAGATGAACTAAATAATCTTGGTGTACAGTACAAATCAACAAAACCTATGAAGTATTGATAAGGTGAAATGGCCATTAGAAAATAAGGCTTATATCTAAAGGGATAGAACTGAAAAGTTGGGCATATGTTAAACATTTAAAATAGTTAGACCATAATATTTAAAATTCTGACTGCTGTTTTATAAAAATCATATGAAAATATTGGAAAGGACTTGAGAATAATTTACAAGGATGATAAAACTGTTATCATGAATACATTGTACTTTGCTTTTCTTGAAAGGTGGAGGCTAAAGAAAGCTAAACGTTCTAAGAGAATACATAGAAATTTATTTTCTAATGGTAGATCTAAAAGCACTTTTGTAGTTGTGGCAGAGCACTCTACATTGATTCCAAACTTCACTCATGACCTCAATGGAGTGAACTTTGGAGGCAAAATATAACTCATTGCTACACAAGGGTGGCCAAATCATCATTATCAGGTTGTCACTTAGACACCAAACAGAAATTTCAAAAGAAACTTAAAGGAATGTGGAACAACTACCACAGATAGTAATTATGTAGATGCACTTAAGGAAAAAGATGGAAGTTGTTTTGAGGGAGTGGAGAGCAGTTTAAACTGAGGAAGAATATAAGGATGTTCAGGTGCAGGAAGAATACCAGCACCATTAGGTAGGCTATCTGTTTCCCTGGTATGTAGTTCTGGTACTTCTTCATAAATATTGTTAACAAATTGCCGCAGCTTGTAGAATGGCACTGAACCATATTATTAGACATCTAGGCAAGTAGTTTTTCTACATTTATTCACGCTAAGGATGTAAGCACGGTTAGCATTTATTGTCCTTCCCTAATTACCCATCTGGTAGTTATATGGAGCTGCCACAGTGCTGTTGGGTGGGAGTTCCAGGATTTTGACCCGATAATGAGGAAGGAACAGGGGTAGATCTCTAAATCAAGAAGAAGTGCAACTTTGCAGGAGAAATTACAATTAGATCAACCATGATCTCATTAAACAGGGATGGGAGGGGGGTTTAAATGGCTTACTGCTCTAATTTGCCCTTGTCATTCTTGATGATAGAGTCTGTGGGTTTGAGAGGTGCTGTCTGAGTTACCCAGGAATAGCGACATTGCTCTTCGTAAATGATAAACACTTCAACTATGGTGCAGCTGTGGATGGAGGACATGAATTGTTAACAGTGATAGATGGGATGCTGATCATGGGCTTTGTGCTATTTGAGCTTTATTGGAGCTATATTCTGCTTGAAAAGCAGGAATTTTCAATCACAATTCTTATTCATATCATTGATAAAGTTTCACAACTGGTAGGCCTGCTACCTCGAAGCTGCTATAACCTGTGTTCAATGCTCACCTCGGATGCTGTCTGTGTGGAGTTCATAGATTCTGTCTGGGCTATGTTGGTCTCTTTGCAAAGACATATGCATTGATAGGTTAATTGGCAATTGCAAATTGCCCGGTTATTTAAAGGGGATTCCAGATGAGTGCTTATCACTTGTATGTGTTTCGAGAAAATTTGGTCTCATTATGTCACTCAGTAAAAACACGATTGAATTACAATAGTTGGTATTTCTATTAATACACTCTTGTTTCAGTCTCTACATAGGAGTCTGTTGTTCCTCCGTACCTGGGTTCAGTCGCCTGTCAGCGCACACCGTGACAGTAGGACCCTGTGGGTTTCAACAACAAGCTTGGACATCGGTCGGTTGGAGGCAAGGGGTCATTCTGTTCACAGTGCTTGTCCCGAGGATACTTCTGAGTTTCCCAGGGCTGCGTTCCGAGTTTCTCCAGTGCACATCCTGAGCTTCTCTAGTCTACTTTCAAGATCATGAAGATTTTCTGGGTCTCCCATAGCCATCCAGGGTCCCAAGGACTATTCCACGTTCCCGAGTTTGATTTCACGTTCTCGGGTTTGATTCTAAGTTCCCAAGTTTTATGCAATGCTTTGGAGTTATATGCAACATTCCCAAGTTTACCAGCCTTGAAAGCGTCAGGTCTGTTTTGAGTTTACCAGCTCCATCTCAAGAGCATCAGGTCTGTCTCAAGTTTACCAGCCCCGGCTCCCAAAGCCAGCAGATGCCGACCTTAGGGAGGGAGGTACTGTCATGACCCCCGCCCGCCTGTGCACTTGTACGTATTTGTTAATTGTTGTCTTATCTAGAGTCGTTAAGCCCTTGTGCTTTCCGTTTAAACTTGTCATTTATTTTGACTGGCACAGGGTTTGCGCATATAGTAGTTATTGAAAGTGGACTTTTGATTAACACTTATTGCAGAGTCCCTGTATTTCAAGAACAATCCGCCTTGCAGTGTTGCTCCATCAATCCAGCAATGTTCAGTTGAATTTCTCACAAATAAGCTATCGTTTCTGTCTCTACATAAGACCATAAGGCATAGGAGCGGAATTAGGCCATTCAGCCCATCGAGTCTGCTCTGGCATTTCATCTTGGCTGATCCCGGATCCACTCAACCCCATACACCTGCCTTCTCACCATATCCTTTGATTCCCTGACTGATTAAAAAATTATCAACTTCTACCTTAATAAACCCATGGACTTGGCCTCCACTGCAGTCTTTGGCAGGGTACTTCACAGATTCACTACTCTCTGGCTAAAAATGTTCCTCCTTATCTCTGTTCTAAAAGATCACCCCTCAGTTTTGAAGCTGTGCCCTCTAGTTCTGGACACCCCCAACAGAGGAAACAACCTCTCCACATCCACCCTATCTAGTCCTTTCAACATCTGATAGATTTCAATGAGATCCCCAGCATTCTTCTAAATTCCAGTGAGAAATGGCCCAAAGTTGCCAAATGCTCCTCAGATGTTAAACATTTTATTCCTGGAATCATCCTCATGCATCTCTTCTGGACTCTTTCCAATGACAACACATCCTTTCTGAAATATGGGGCCAAAAGTTGTTGACAATATTTCAAGTGCGGCCACTCTAAGGATTAGAGGATCAGCAGTATCTCCATGCTTTTATGTTCTATTCCCCTTAAAATAAATGCCAACATTGTTTACCACAGAGTCAACCTGTAAATTAACTTTCTAGGAGTCAGTAGTCCCTCTGTAGCTCTGATATTTGAACCTTCTCCCCATTTAGATACTAGTCCGCACACTATTGTTCCTTTTACCAAAATACATTATCATACATTTTCCAACACTGTATTCCATCCGCCATTTTTTTGCCCATTCTTCCAATTTGTCTAAGTCCTACTGCAATAGTATTGCTTTCTCAGCACCACCTACTCCTACACCTACCTTCATATCATCCACAAACTTTGTCACAAAGCCATCAATTCCATTATCCAAATCATTGCCAAACAATGTGAAAAGTAGTGGTCCCAATACTGACCCCTAAGGAACACCACTAGTCATCGGCAGCCAACCAGAAAAGACCCCATTATTCCCACTTGCTGCCTCCTGCCTGTCAGCCATTCCTCTATCCATGCCAGTATCTTTCCTGTAATGCCATGGGATTTTATCATATTAAGCAGCCTCATGTGTGGCACCTTATTAAATGCCTTCTGAAAATCCAAGTAAATGACACCCACTGCCTCTCCTTTGTCTACCTGCTTGTTACTTCCTCACAGGACTCTTACAGATTTGACAGGCAAGATTTTCCTTTACAGAAACCATGCTGACTTTGACTTATTTTATCATTAGTCTCCAAGTACCCAGAAACCTCATCCTTAGTAATAGATTCCAACACTTCCCCAACCACTGAGGTTAGGCTAACTGCCCTAGAATTTCCTTTCTTTTGCCTGCTTCCCTTCTTAAAGAGTGGAATGACATTTGCAATCTTCCAGTCCTCCGGCACCATGCCAGAATCAAGTCATTCTTGAAAGATTGTGACCAATGCATCTGTTATCTCTTCAGCAATGTCTCTCAGGGCTCTGAGATGTAGTCCATCTGGTCCAAGTGACTTATACACATTCAGACCTTTCAGTTTGCCTAGCATCTTTTCCATTGTAATAACAATGGCACTTACTCCTGCCACTCATGGATCTCTGGCACACCGCTAGGGTCTTCCACAGTAAAGACAGATACAAGGTACCCATTAAGACCATAAGACCATAAGACCATAAGACAAAGGAGCAGAAGTAGGCCATTTGGCCCATCGAGTCTGCTCCGCCATTTTATCATGAGCTGATCCATTTTATCCTATTTAGTCCCACTGCCCCGCCTTCTCACCATAACCTTTGATGCCCTGGCCACTCAGATATCAATCTCTGCCTTAAATACACACAATGACTTGGCCTCCACTGCTGCCTGTGGCAACAAATTCCATAGATTCACCACCCTCTGACTAAAAAAATTTCTTCGCATTTCTGTTCTGAAAGAGCGCCCTTCAATCCTGAAGTCATGCCCTCTCGTACTAGACTCCCCCATCATGGGAAACAACCTTGCCACATCCACTCTGTCCATGCCTTTTAACATTCGAAATGTTTCTATGAGGTCTCCCCTCATTCTTCTAAACTCCAAGGAATACAGTCCAAGAGCAGACAAACGTTCCTCATATGTTAACCCTCTCATTCCCAGAATCATTCTAGTGAATCTTCTCTGTACCCTCTCCAACGTCAGCACATCCTTTCTTAAATAAGGAGACCAAAACTGCCCACAGTATTCCAAGTGAGGTCTCACCAGCGCCTTATAGAGCCTCAACATCACATCCCTGCTCCTATACTCTATTCCTCTAGAAATGAATGCCAACATTGCATTCGCCTTCTTCACTACCGACTCAACCTGGAGGTTAACTTTAAGGGAATCCTGTACGAGGACTCCCAAGTCCCGTTGCATCTCAGAACTTTGAATTCTTTCCCCATTTAAATAATAGTCTACCTGTTTAAGTTCATCTGCTATTTCTTTACCCTATTACTATCTAAACAGCATCATTTTCCAGTGGTCCAATATCAACTCTCACCACCCTTCTACTCTTTATACAACTGAAAAACACCTTTGTATCCTGTTTCATATTTTTTGGCTAGTTTGCCCTCATACTTCATCTTCTTCCTTCAGCATTTTTAGCTGTCTTTTGTTAGATTTTAAAAGCTTCCCAATCATCCAACTCCCATTTACTTTTGCTGCCTTATATGCCCTTTCCTTGGCTTTTAAGTAGTCCTTAACTTCCCTTGTTAGCCAATGTTGCCTACCCTTGACATTTGAGAATGTCTTCCTCTGTGGGACATATCTATCCTGTACCTTGTGAACTATTCCCTGAAACTTCAGACGTCACTGCTCTGCTGTCAACCCTGCCAGTATCTCCCTCCAATTGACTTCGACAAGCTCCTCTCTCATGCCTCTGTAATTCCCTTTATTACATTGCAATATGGATACATGGGACTTGTGCTTGTCCTTCTCAAATTGCAGTACTGTATCAATTCAATCAGATTATGATCACTGCTTCCTAAGGGTTCCTTTACATTAAGCTCCCTAATAAGATCTGGGTAATTATCCAACACTGAATATAAGATGGAAAGGATGGTAGGGTACAGGAACCGTGGTGTACAAAGGCTGCTGTAAACCTAGTCAAGAAGAAAAGAAGAGCTTATGAAAGGTTCAAAAAAACTAGGTAATGATAGAGATCTAGAAGATGATGAGGCTAGCAGGAAGGAGCTTAAGAATGAAATTAGGAGAGTCAGAAGGGGCCATGAGAAAGCCTTGGTGGACAGGATTAAGGAAAACTCCGAGGCATTCTACAATTATGTGAAGAGCAAGAGGATAAGACATGAGAGAATAGGACCAATCAAGTGTGACAGTGGAAAAGTGTGTATGGAACCGGAAGAGACAGCAGAGGTACTTACTGAATACTTTGCTTCAGCATTCACTACGGAAAAGGATCTTGGTGATTGTAGGGATGACTTACAGCGGACTGAAAAGCTTGAGCATGTAGATATTAAGGAAGAGGTTGTGCTGGAGCTTTTGAAAAGCATCAAGTTGGATAAGTTATCGGGACAGGACAAGATGTACCCCAGGCTACTGTGGGAGGCGAGGGAGGATATTGCTGAGCCTCTGGCGATGATCCTTGCATCATCATTGGGGACGGGAGAGGTTCCGGAGGATTGGAGGGTTGCGGATGTTGTTCCCTTATTCAAGAAAATGAGTAGAGATAGCCCAGGAAATTATAGACCAGTGAGTCTAACTTTAGTGGTTGGTAAGTTGATGGAGAAGATCCTGAGAGGCAGGATCTATGAACATTAGGAGAGACATAATATGATTAGGGATAGTCAGCATGGCCTTGTGAAAGACAGGTCGTGCCTTACGAGTCTGATTGAATTTTTTGAGGATATGACTAAACACATTTACGAAGGTAGAGCAGTAGATGTAGTGTATATGGATTTCAGCAAGGCATTTGATAAGGTACCCCATGCAAGGCTTATTGAGAAAGTAAGGAGGCATGCGATCCAAGAGGACATTACTTTGTGGATCCAGAACTGGCTTGCCCACAGAAGGCAAATAGTTGTTGTAGACAGGTCATATTCTGTATGGAGTTCGGTGACCAGTGGTGTTCCTCAGGGATCTGTTTTCATAAATAAGTTCGATGAGGAAGTGGAGGGATGGGTTAGTAAATTTGCTGATGTCACAAAGGTTGGGGGTGTTGTGGATAGTGTGGAGGGCTGTCAGTGGTTACAGCGGGACATTGATAGGATGCAAAACTGGGCTGGGAAGTGGCAGATGGAGTTCAACCCAGATAAGTATGAGGTGGTTCATTTTGGTAGGTCAAATACGGCAAAATATAGCATTAATGGCAAGACTCTTGGCAGTGTGGAGGATCAGAGGACTCTTGGGGTCCAAGTCCATAGGACACTCAAAGCTGCTACGCAGGTTGACTCTGTGATTAAGAAGACATATGGCCTTCATCAATTGTGGGATTGAGTTTAAGAGCCGAGAGGTAATGCTGCAGCTATATAGAACCCTGGTCAGACCCCACTTGAAGTACTGTGCTCAATTCTGGTCACCTCACTACAAGAAGGATGTGGAAGCCATAGAAAGGGTGCAGAGGAGATTTACAAGGATATTGCCTGGATTGGGGATCACACCTTATGAGAATAGGTTGAGTGAACTCGGCCTTTTCTCCTTGGAGCGACAGAGAATGAGCGGTGACCTGATAGAGGTGTATAAGATGATGAGAGGCATTGATCGTGTGGATAGTCAGAGGTTTTTTCCCCAGGGCTGAGATGGCTAGCATGAGAGGACACAGTTTTAAGGTGCTTGGAAGTAGGTACAGAGGAGATGTCAGGGCTAAGTTTTTCTACATAGAGAGTGGTGAGTGCGTGGAATGGCCTGCCAGCCACGGTGGTGGAGGCGGATACGATAGGGTCTTTTAAGAGACTGCTGGATAGGTACATGGAGCTTAAAATAATAGAGGGCTATTGGTAACCCTAGGTAATTTCTAAGGTAAGGACATATCTAGTACAGCTTTGTGGGCTGAAGGGCATGTATTATGCTGTAGGTTTTCTATGTTTCTAAGATACCCTTTCCATGAGTAGGCTCAAACATAAGCTGCTCTAAAATGCCATCTTGTAGGCATTCAACAAATTTCCTCTCTTGCAATCCAACACTAACTTGATTTTCGCAAACCCCTTGCATATTGAAGTCCCCCATTACAGTTGTAAGATTACCCATATTACATGCCTTTTCCAGGTCCCTTTGCAATCACAACCCCACATTTTGGCTGCTATTTGGAGGTCTATTTATGATTCCCATGATGTTTTTTTCTAACCCCTGTAGTTTCTTAACTCCACCCACGAAGATTCAACATTCCCTGACCCTATGTCACCTCTTTCTGAAGATGTAATTCTGTCTCTTACCAACAAAGCCACACTGCTGCCTATGCTTTCCTGCCTGTACTTTCAATACAAAGTACATCCTTTGATTTTAAGCTCCCAACAATGGCTTTCCTTCAGCCGTGACTCTGTGATGCCCACAATGTCATACTCACCAATCTCTAATTGCGCCATGAGTTTGTCCACCTTATTCTGAATGCAACAGGGATTTAAGTCCAGCACCTTCTGTCCTGCATTCTTTGCCCTTCTGAATTTTGCCTCTGTGTTACAATTTAACCTTTTGCTCTGTCTGCATATGTATCCAATCATTGGCTTGTTCTTCCTGACATTCATGTTAGATCCAGCTGGCTCATCCTCAGCTCTATCATGCTTGTTCCCATCCCCCTGTTATATTAGTTTAAAACACTCACAACAGCACTAGTAAACCTGCCTGCAAGAATATTGTTCCCCCTCAGATTCAGGTGCAACCTATCCCTTTTGTACGGGTCCTACCTGCCCCAAAAGAGGTCCCAATTATCCAGAAATCTGAATCTCTGCCCCTGCTCTAATTCTTCAGCATGCATTTGTCTGCCACCTCATTCTATTCTTATCCTCACTGTCACATGGCACAGGCAGCAGTCCCGAGATTACCAGCCTTGAGGTCCTGCTTCTCAGCTTCCTTCCTCGATCCCTGTATTATTTTTTCAGGACCTCCTATGTCATTGGTATCAGTATGTACCATGACTTCTGGCTGCTCACTCTCCCTTTTCAGGATATTGTGGATATGTTCAGCTACACCGCAGACCCTGGCACCTGGGAGGCAAACTACTATTCGTGTTTCTTTTCATGACCACAGAATCGCCTATCTGTCTCCCTAACTATAGAGTCCCCTATTACTGCTGCCTTCCTCTTCAGTTCCCTACCCTTCTGAGCTACAGAGCCAGACTCAGTGCCAGAGGCATGACCACTGTTGCATCCCCCGGGTAAGTCCAAATGGAGTACTTATTGTTTAGGGGGACAGCCACAGGGTGCTCTCCACTATCTGACGTCCTCCCTTCCCTATCCTGACAGTCACCCATTTATCTATCTTCCGTAGCCTCGGGGGTGACTACCTCACTGTAGCTCCTGTCTATCACTGCTTCAATTCTCTATCAAGCTGAAGGTCATTGAGCTGCAGCCCCAGTTCTGTAACATGGTCCCTGAGGAGCTGCATCGCGATGCACCTGGTGCAGATGTGGCCATTGGGGAGGCTGAAAGTCTCGTGCAAATCCCATATCTGACACCCAGAACAGAACACTTGCTCTGTAGACATACCCCTTATTCTCTCAAGATTTAAATAAGAAAAAAGGAATGAACTTACCTACTTACCTTGCCACTGCCTGTTCTCCCTGAAGCCCTGTTGACCTAAAGCCTTATTGCTGTTCCACAGACTACTCTGATGATGATGACTCCCATGATGACCGCTCCACTATGTGGTACCTCTCTTTTATAGAGACTGGGTTTTTAAAGCTCTTTGCCGGACCTGCCTGGGGATGTTTCTGTTGCGCTTGCGCAGTACGCCAATCAAAATTCCTATCGAAAAATCTTCCTGCTTTTTAAAACTTTTTGCCGGACCTGCACAGGAATGTTTCTGTTGCGTCTGTGCAGTACTCCAATCAACATCGGAGTCTGTCATTCTTTCGTACCTGGGTTCAGTCATCTGTCAGCAAATACTGTGACAGGTTGGGTGAATGGGCAATGAGGCAGTAGATGGAATATAGTATAGGGAAGTGCATGGTCATGAACTTTGGTAGAAGGAATTATGGCAAAGACTACTTTCTAAATGGGGAGAAAATTCAAAAATCATTTGTGCAAAGAATCTTGGGAATCCTCACGAGGACTTCCCAAAGGTTAACTTGCAGGTCAATGGTAAGGAAGGCAAGTGCAATGTTAGCATTCATTTCTAGTGGACTAGAATACGTAAGCAATGATATAATGCGGAGGCTTTTTAAGGCATTGGTCAGAACACACTTGGAGTACTGTGAGCAGGCTTGGGCCCCTTATTGAAGGAAAGATGCTCTGGCATTGGAGAGAGTCCAGGGGAGGTTCACGGAAATGATTACGTGAATGAGGAGCATTTGATAGCTATTGGGTTGCGTTCACTGGTGTTTAGAAGAATGAGAAGGGATCTCATTGAAACCTATCGAACATTAAAATGTTGAGATAGAGTGGATGTTTCATATAGCAGGGGAGTCTAGAACCAGAGTGTACAGCCTCAGATTAGTGGGAAATCCATTCATAGCAGAGATGAGGAGGAATTTCTTTAGCCAGGGGGGCAGTGAATCTGTGGAATTCATCGCCACAGACAGCTGTGGAGGCCAAGTTATTGGGTGTATTTAAAGCAGAAGTCAATAGACTCTTGATTAGTCAGGGCATCAAAGGTTATGGGAAGAAGGCAGGAGAATGGTGCTGACAGGGATAATAAATCATCCATGATGGAATGGCAGAAAAATCTCAATGGGCCAGATAGGCTAATTCTGCTCCTATCTCCTGTGGTTCACATTTTCTGAGCAGCCTAAAGCAACGCAGGTCACATTTGATGGCAGAGCAATGGGTGCAGTCATTATGGCTTGGCTTCGTGAATGAAGATTTAGGAAGGGGGCTGCCTACGTCTGCTGCGGGCTCGCTGGTGGCTGACGAGGCCAATACGGGACAGACAGGTCCGGCCACAGCGGCTGCAAGGGAAATTCTGTTCTGAGTTTGGTGCTGCTGTGTCACGGTTCTTCCTCCTTCTCCTTTTGTCCTCAATGCCAGCCCTGAGTGCGTTCTCGAAGGAGGAGACAGACTGGTGAATAGTATGTCACCAGGCCTCATGATCGGAGGATAGATTAGACCACTGGCAATGGTCAATGTGACAGGCACCAAGGGATTTCTTCAGAAAATCCTTGCGCCCCTTCTTCGGTGCCCCTCTGTCACGGTGGCCGGTGGAGAGTTCGCCATACAGCACAATCTTGGGCAGGCGATGATCCTCCATCCTGGAGACGTGCCCTGCCCAGCGCAGCTGCATCTTCAACAGCATGGCCTCGATGCTGGTGACCTCCGCCTGTTCGAGGACTTCGATGTTGGTGATGAAGTCACTCCAGTGGAGGTTGATGGTGCGGAGGCAGCGCTGGTGGAAACGCTCAAGGAGTCGTAGGTGGTGACAGTAGGTGACCCACAACTCGGAGCCGTACAGGAGAGTGGTCAGTACAACGGCTCTGTACATGCTGATCTTTGTGCCTTTCTTCAAATGCTTGTTGTTCCAGACTCTTTTGTACAGCCTGCCGAATGCACTGTTCGCCTTTGCCAGTCGGTTGTCAATCTCTCTGTCAATCTTGGCATCTGATGAGATGGTGCACCCCAGGTAGCTGAACTGGTGGACTGTCTTCAGCTCTACCTCACAGATGGTGATGCGGGGAAGGTGGAAATCTTCCTGAGGTGCGGGCTGATGGAGACCTTCTGTCTTCTTCAAGCTGACTTCCAGTCCAAAGAGCTCAGCAGCCTCTGCGAAGCAGGATGTTATACGTTGCAGGGCTGTCTCTGTGTGGGCAACAAGGGCAGGATTGTCGGTGAAGAATAGCTCTCGGATGAGTTGCTCCAATGTCTTGGCGTGGGATGGTAGTCGCCTCAGGTTGAACAGGTTGCCATCGGTGCGGTATTGGATGTAGACACCGTCCTCGTTATCAAGGTCTTCTGTGGCCCTTTCGAGCATCATGCTGAAGAAGATGGTGAAGAGAGTCGGCGCAAGGACACAGCCTTGCTTTACTCCGTTGTCTATTGGGAAGGGTTCTGGGAGGTCATTGTTGTGTCTGACTTGGCCATGCTGACTTTCATGTAGCTGGATGACCATGCTGAGGAATTTTGGGGGGCATCCCAGTCATTCCATGATTTGCCACAGACCTTCCCTGCTCACAGTATCGAACGCTTTGATAAGGTTGACAAACGTCACGTACAATCCCTTGTTCTGTTCCCTACATTTCTCTTCGAGCTGCCTGAGAACAAATACCATGTCGGTGATGCTCCTGTCGGCTCTGAAGCCATACTGGCTCTCCGGGAGGTGAAGTAAATCCCTGGGCAATATCATCCCCAGGGAAAGGAGGTTTGTACAAGGCAATGTGCATTGACCTTGCACAATTTATTGGCAAGCTTGTAAAGCTGACAGTGTGTGCCATGCAGATCAGCTCATAAACCACTGGAGCCTCAAGACTGTTTTGCTGAACTAATCCCAATAAACCTTCATTAGGTTTTTCTCCAGGGACGCATCAATGGAGACCTTTGCCGCTTGGTCTGTAGCATAGGGAGGGGGGCTGGTGAACATCGAGACTTGCCAGAAGACTGAAAAAAGGAGGGGAAGAGTGAACAGGGAGACCTCCAGTACTTAGAGGAGCAATGCATCGTGAGAATATGGTTTAACAATGTAGTGAGGATAGAGCACTGTCACTCTTTGCCGACAGAACTCCAGCTACACCTCCACAATGAAACCCTGCAGAAGTAAAGGCCAATGCTCTTTTAAAATTTATCCTCTCAGAATCATTCCAGGCAGTATCTGATCTGTGCAATTTTCTGAGATTACAGACTACCACAGCAGAAGGGAGAAACCGATTGACCATAAGAAGTGTTTTTGATGGAAGCAATCCATCTATAGGCAACAGTAGCATGGCATTGGATAGCCTTAGGATATAATAAAGGGGACCATTATCTCTGCTATTATGCACTGATCCATGGTTCAACTCCTGCCAGTTACAGGTGTCTCAACATGACTCTCTATCTCTGAGATGCTGGGGTTTGATTTATTGAACAGAAATATCATGTTTAATGGTCCAGAGGAAGTGACACATTCCTCTAACTTGCCTGACCCTGGTTCCTCAGAGAATGAAGAGTGACTTTTGTCATTTTGAAATGATGAAAGCAAATCTGCATTGTCATGACATGATAAAGGAAGGGTAGAACTAAGATGGACACTTCCAAAAATATGTCAGTATAATCAGAGATAGGATATAAAAGGGAAGGCACCTTGATTCCACAAACCAAACTTAAGAATTTGCTAGCATTTTGCAGGATAATTTGTCAAATTTTATCAGTCCTCTTAGAAAAATGGTGAACTTCGAATTTACTGAATTGTTTATGATCTTGCCATTTTGAAATATACTGCAGAATAATGTTTTATACGGTCATAGGTAATTCCGTGAACTCAATATAACATGCAACATTAACTTTTATTTATATACAAGTGCTAAAAAAACTATGATGTATGAAAGAAATCAGACATTTCTGCTTAAAAGTCTTTAATCTGAAACACTAGATGTTACTCTCCACGCAGAATGCACTGCCTAATATTTACAGCAGTTTTTGTTTTCTTTTTGTATTTAAATTATCAAAATATCCCAGAGAGCTTCATGGTCGCCTTCTCAAATGGAATAGAATAAAGGAGTTTTAAAAGAAGACTGTGAATAGCATTTCAGAATGTTTATAAACCTGGGAGAATTAATCCAGTAGGGTTATATTTCTCCTTATCTGTTTCTTTGCTGCAAATAAAATTTTAATCGTTCAGTATCTTTACTTTGGTTTATTCAGAATAAAGTTGCACTTTAAAATGGTTATTAACCTTTCTAAGACCTATCAGTATTTCAATGGAAAAATTAGAATCCGTGACAAGCTCCTGTGGATTTATTAGATGCTAATACCTCTGGAGTCATTAGTGCAAAAGAAATAGAATGTCATTAAGATTCAATTACTTTTGAGAACAAAGTCATTTAACATAGACAATTTAGGCCATAGACTTGTTTCTTTTTAATATATATTGTCTGCATTCTTTATCCTGCATTGCACTTATCTAGAAATCAACATCAAAAATAGATAAATAAATTAGTAAAGTCAAGGTAGTGACAAGAAATGAATATTCATCTGTGTTTTATTGGATCTGCTACTTTGGATTATCTTATTGACTTTAGCTGATTATGAATAGCAGTGGCTGAGATGAATAGTATTATTGAACTAGAATTGAAGATAAGATTGTCGAAGATTGCAGAGAGACATTGATAGGATGCAGAAGTGGGCTGAGAAGTGGCAGATGGAGTTCAACCCGGAGAAGTGTGAGGTGGTACACTTTGGAAGGACAAACTCCAAGGCAGAGTACAAAGTAAATGGCAGGATACTTGGAAGTGTGGAGGAGCAGAGGGATCTGGGGGTACATGTCCATAGATCTCTGAAAGTTGCCTCACAGGTAGATAGGGTAGTTAAGAAAGCTTATGGAGTGTTAGCTTTCATAAGTTGAGGGATAGAGTTTAAGAGTCACGGGGTAATGATGCAGCTCTATAAAGCTCTGGTTAGGCCACACTTGGAGTACTGTGTCCAGTTCTGGTCGCCTCACTATAGGAAGGATGTGGAAGTATTGGAAAGGCTACAGAGGAGATTTACCAGGATGCTGCCTGGTTTAGAGAGTATATATTATGATGAGAGATTAAGGGAGCTAGGGCTTTGCTCTCTGGAGAGAAGGAGGATGAGAGGAGACATGATAGAGGTATGCAAGATATTAAGAGGAATAGATAGAGTGGATAGCCAGTGCCTCTTCCCCAGGGCACCACTGCTCAATATGAGAGGACATGGCTTTAAGGTAAGGGGTGGAAAGTTCAAGGGGGATATTAGAGGAAGGTTTTTTATTCAGAGTGTGGAAGGTAAGGGGTGGAAAGTTCAAGGGGGATACTAGAGGAAGGTTTTTTATTCAGAGTGTGGTTGGTGCGTGGAATGCCCTGCCTGAGTCAGTGGGTGAGGCAGATACACTGGTGAAATTTAAGAGACTACTGGACAGGTATATGGAGGAATTTAAGGTGGGGGGGTTATATGGGAGGCAGGGTTTAAGGGTCGGCACAACATTGTGGGCTGAAGGGCCTGTACTGTGCTGTACTGTTCTATGTTTTGGATTTAGTAACACACACAAAATGCTGGAGGAACTCCACAGGCCAAGCAGCATCTATGGAAAAAAGAACAGTTGACATTTTAGGCCAAGACCCAACATCTGCAAATGTTCTCTTGTTTGTTCTTGTATTTAGTATCTACTTTATGGCCTTCAGACTACCTAGATATATTTTGATAGAATCATCATTCACTTGAAATACTTCAAGAATGGCTGGAAAATGATGGCTATGATATGTCTTTTCAGAAATAGCCTCTCATCTGTTTCTCACAACATACTTCATTAAACACAAGCTTCCTGTATTCAAACCCTTTTTGTAATTAAAGTCAAGATAGAGTGGAAACATGATTGAATTAATTCACGAACGGCGTTGCGATAAGAAGGCAGTGATGCATTGGAAAATCATTAACAAGAGAACATTTGCAGATGCTGGAAATCCAAGCAACACACACAAATGCTGGAGGAACTCAGCGGGCCGGGCAGCATCGATGGAAAGAATAAAAAGTCAACGTTTCTTGCTGAGACCCTTCATCAGGACTGGAGAGAACGATGAACAGTCAGAGCAAGAAGGTGGGGGGAGGGGAGGAAGAAGTACAAGATGGTAGGTGATAGGTGAAACCAGGAGTGGGGGAGTGGTGAAGTAAAGAGTTACAAAGTTGATTGGTGAAAGAGATAAAGGGCTGGAGATGTGGGGATCTGATAGGAGAGGGTAGGAGACCATGGAAGAAAGGGAAGGGGGAAGAGCACCAGAGGGAGGTGATGAGGAGGTAAGGAGATAAGGTGAAAGAGGGAAATGGGAATTTTATTAGTTCTGGAATGAAAAGCCCCATCCTGAGAGCAGATGTGGTGGAGACAAAGGAACTGAGAGAAGGGGATGGCATTTTTACAATTAACAGGGTTGGAAGAAGTATAACCCAGGTAGCTGTGAGAATCAGTGGGTTTGTGAAAAATATCAGTAGATAAGCTGTCTCCTGAGATAGAGACAGGAAGATTGAGAAAGGAGAGGAAGGTGTCGGCAATGGACCAGGTAAATTTGAGGGTAGGGTGGAAAATGGAGGCAAGGTTGATGAAGTCGACGAGCTCAGCATGGGTGCAGGAAGTTGCAACAATGCAGTTGTCGACGTAGCGCAGGAAAAGTTGGGGACTGATACCGCTGTAGGTTTGGAACATAGATTGTTCCATGTAGCAGACAAAAAGGTAGGTATAGCTGGCCCATGGCTACACCTTTGGTTTGAAGAAAGTGGAAGATCATGTAGGAAATAAAAGATTGGAGTATGTCTGGGTAAAGATGGGACATTAGTTAGCAGTAAGTTAATAACAAAGGTCAAGGGAAAGAAATTGATTAATGTGGGAGACTTGAAACAATATTAAAGAAAGTTATTTTTAAAGCAATGCATCAAATTTTAGAAAATCTGTGTGATTGTAAAACCTTTGCATCTGTGGGCTTGAAAAATAACTTGATTTTTCTCTCTTTAGGAAACAATGTTCTCAAAATTTCTTGCTAGCTATCATTTTTTGATGTTGTTCTGAGCTTTTACAGCTAAGCAAATCTCTGCTGGCCAAAAGAACCTCTTACCACGCTCTCTGATTCAGAGTTCACTGGAGCAGCAATTTGAGCCTCTGAAATCGAAGGCTTTAGCTCCACATTCATCTGCTCAGTGTGACCTCAGCAAAAGATCTGCTCTTGGCTTTTGTGCCTAGTTTCTGTCACTTTGGATAGATCCAGACCAGTCTTGTCATGATCATTTTCATCTGTGTGCTTAATAAGAATAAATGCTTGTGCAAGTATATCTGTTTCAATTGCAGGAGAGATCCCATTTCATTCTTCTGTCTGTTTCTAACTCAGATGTACAGGAAATCAGTATTTTTCAGTGATGTCCCTTTATCCTTACAATTTTCTGCACAATATGAAATAAAAATTTCAATAGCCTGCTGTCCAATTGTTTAGAAATCCTAATGGTTTGTCGTTTGGCTCACCAGGGTCAAATTTAATGTGGTCCCAATAAACTAACGAGGGCCCCATTTCCTGTACTTTTTTTTTAACTGACCAAGCTCACTTTAAAATCATCAGATCCTCTGTCATATCTCCCATTAAACTTCTTGTGCCCCCTTTAAACTCACTGGGGATATTTGATTTTCAGAATAACTTAGTTGTTACTAATTGTTTTTTCTGAGATTAAAAGAACTTCAGGAGATAAACTGATATATAGATAATTGAGATTTGGTGCTGACAGTCACAGTCTGAGAAACCGGCTTCAAATTCATTCCTAAATCAATGAAATGGTAAGAAGTCTGATAACTTACTTTATGTCATCAACCTCCAGGTAATTGTTTGGGGAGTTGAAGCTTACCACAGGAGTTTCAAAATATAATTTTTTTTATCTACGGATAGAGCGGTGTGAATGCCAGTTTTGGAAATTAAGGCAAAAAGAAGCAGTGCAGTGTGAATTTGAGTCTTTTTGTGAGCTGTTACATTTGCAATTTATATGGAATATGCTTATAGAAAATAACTGAGGTAAAATGAAATACATTAACATTATTCTGTATAGTTTAGATCAATATGTTCAACCAGAGACCAAACCAAGAATTATTTTGCTTCACAGTCATTGGTATAATAATATTTCTGCAAAAGCATAGGCGATCTTCTGTCATTTTAGATATCTGCAATTCTTACCTTATGAAGTGAATTGCAACAGACTAGAAATTTTTCACGAGCACAAAATGTTTGAATGTAATGCAAAGGGATTTAGTCTAAATCCCAATAATTACGAAGAAGCATTTTTGTGCAATTATGGCCCTTTTGTTGTACACAGTGACCATAAGACCATAAGATATAGGAGCAGAATTAGGCCATTCAGCTCAGCGTGTTTGCTCTGATATGCGATCATAGATAATTTATTTTCCATCTCAAGCCCATTGTCCATCCCACTGCATTTGACCTGAGGTGCAAAGTTTTACTGCTGGGTAGCATAAACACACAAAAGGTGGCACTGTACCTCTGTATACTGCTAATTTCTTGCTACGTCTCCAGCACTAAAGAATTTCTAGGTCTACCTTTTCCCTGTTAGATTTGTCAACTCTCTAATGATTAGGAATTTCCAGTTCCTTATAAGCTGTATTATGGAAGAAAATGTAAAATATTTAAGCTAATGAATTAGACATTTCCATCGGTATTTTCAAATACTTTGTAGTAATGCTTGCCCAATTAAAATCTCCCTTGATGGCAATATTTTTTACATAACCAGGTTTTCATAATGAAAATCTAAAAACAGCAGGTATTGGAAATATAACACAAAAATAGAAAATACTGGTGAAACTCCACAGTATCAGTGGAGCACAGATAGCACTTGTGGGAAGAAAAATAGAGTTAATGATTCAGGGTATTAGATCTTGTTACTTTATATGCAATGCATCAAACATGCATAAAGGACCAAATTTACCAGATGCAAGATGTTTATTGATTGCAACTAAAATCCCACATTATAGGTATAAAATAACAGTACCCCATGAAATGTGGTTTCTTATTGCATAGTAAAAATATACTGCTTCTATGCTAAATCAGTCTCCACTTTTTTTTAGCTGCTGGTTAACTTGTAAGCCTTTTTTTTACAATTCAGAACAATAGAGCTTTGAATTTGTACCTTTTTTGCTTCTAGTACTGTTTTATCACCTTTGTGAATAATGGAGGAATACACTGGGGCTGCTGGTCAAGGAAAATGGCCCGAATGCTCAGGGAAGGCCAGGGCCTGTCAGGGAGAAGAGTGCAGAAGAGTGGGATACCATCAAAAGGTCATCTAAGGACTGAGGCCGTCTGAATTTCTGTAGTAGAAATTTGGGCTACCATAAAGCTATAAACATTTCAGTCAGAGATTTCTTTGTAGTTCATGCATAAAACCCTACTGTGAGGTGAATCTGCTTTCCCTAGGTACTGAACCATTGCATGCAAGCTCAATGACAGCATTCCTCTCTACTGATCCAACAGTTTCAGATGTCGCTCCTGAGCCTTCCTTGGTACCAGGAGAACTCCTCTAAACATAAACAGGATCAATGTCCATTCTCCTCTACCAGAACTGAGACAAATTTGCCTTCTTTTTCACCTTTCCTGATGTCATTGTTTTTTTTTTCTTTCACAACCACAGAAAGCAAGATAACAAAACTACTCTTGCTCTTCTTCTCCAAAACGAAGTCATTGGGTTGTGGCAGCAAATTAAAAGAATTTACACTTATTTAATACCTTTCATGACCTGTCACCCTCTCAATGCCAAATATGTACTTCTAAAATGTAATCTCTGGGTATAATTAAACAGTTAATGACTAGCCAGTTCATTGTCTACCATTACTGCATCAGGGCAGTTTTTAAAATCAATTTTACCTCAAAGAAAAAATAATGTCACTACTCTGATGATTGGGGACAAGTGTTTACTTGTCAGATTTACAGTATATGAAGCTAGATTCTGTAGAAGAAAACTGCAGAAGAATGGACTTTAGGATGCCAAGATAGCTGTGTAGTCTAAGGTACCGGACTTATAGAGTGAAATACCATGGCAGTAGAGGGCTTGTTCTGGTCTCCAGGCAGAATTGTTGGTTCTAATCCAAATTTCTGACATATATTTGACAGAGTCCGATATATTTTGTAACTTCCAAAGCAGAGAATTGATTAGAAGATAAATGAGAAGCTAGGAGATGCATGTCTTAGCATTTGTTTTTTATCTGAGCAAAACACATACATGTGGCATGGTGGCATAATAACATATGCCATTCACATACTTTTACATATAACTTGTAATGAATTATGTAATAACAAAGAATGCTTAATCAATCAATTTACAATGTTTCTCAAATATTACTGAAATATTAAATACACAACACTGTTCCTTGCTTAGCTATAAACTCCAACTCAATATAGAATGCTTCTCAACTCAAGTATGTAACGCACTGCTCTCTAGTCATCTTATATATGAGATTTGCACCTGTGAACCAATCTCACGTTCTGGGGTCTCCTCCATGGTGGTTGTAGGAGCTGACTCTGGGACTGCAGCAAGTGATTCTGATAGCTCTGGATACATTTCTCCTGGATGTGTTGGCATCCCGAACAGTGCATAGCAAACTGTTCAATCTGCTCATCCTGGAATTCCCCCTCTTTATGAAATGTGAAGAATCGAGAAAAACATCTCCTTATCTACAGGAATAACACATTTTCCATATCAATGTTTGAAGTTATGCAAATCTTTTGGGCTCAAACCAGCATATCCTCTAGCATGGTTCTTTCAATTCTGATAAAGCTTATAAAACAGAATGGAAAGCACAAAATATTTAAAATAATTTTCTACTGTATGAGTATTAAGTACTGAAATGTATTGAGTACAGGAGATGTGATGGTTATGTTGAAGTTGTATAAGAAGTTGCTGAGGCCTAATTTGGAATATTGTGTGCAGTTTTAGTCACCTACCTCTGGGAAAGATGTAAACAAGGTTGAAAGGGTACAGAGAAAATTTACAAGGATGTTGCCAGGTCTGGAGGACCTGAGTTATAAGGAAAGATTGAATAAGTTAGGACTGTATTCTTTAGAAAGTAGAAGATTGAGAGGATATTTGATAGAGGTATACAAAATGATGAGGGGTATAGATAGGGTAAGTGCAAGCAGGCTTTTTCCACTGAGGTTGGATGGGAATATAACCAGAGGTTATGGGATAAGGATGAAGGGTGAGAAATTTAAGAGGCACATGAGGGGAAACTTCCCTCAGAGAGTTGTGAGAGTGTGGAATGAGCTGACAGCAGAACTGGTGCATGTGAGCTTGATTCCAACGTTTTAGAGCAGTTTGGGTAAGTACATGGATGGTAGGGGTATGGAGGGCTATGGTCCTGGTGCAGGTTGATGGGAGTAGGCAGTTTAAATGGTTTCAACAAGAACTAGAAGGGCAGAAGAGCCTGTTTATGTGCTGTACTTCTCCATGACCCTAATACAATATCCAGCATTGGTGGTCTGGGTCTTTGATCAGCCACCTGGAGTCTGGACTTTTCCTAACCGTAACTGCACACACTACAGATGTGTACTGTGGCTAATATTTTTAAAAAATACATTATTAGTAGTGTTTCTGCCAATTCCTAAATGTAAATTTTGATTCTCTTTTCTTCCCAAGCAGCACTTTGTGTCTACTGATTTAAAAAAATTTGTCAGGACTCCTTTCCTTGGTTAACATCAACTACCATCTGGCTGCTTGTCCATCACTGTATTTTGATCTTATCTTTGCCATTTTAAGGGACATTAATTATATCACATAATTATACAGAGGTTTGGCACTTCAAATGAAGCTGGTGATTTTAATGGGTGTGAAGATTCCAGTGGGAAATTGCTTTAGATTTATTGCCTTGTTATCATTAATTCAACTGCCACTACTTTGGTGTAATATAAACTGTATCTTCAACATTTTAATGTTTAAAATGATCTAAAAATACGAAACTTTCAAATTTAAAGGTCATATAATGCAATGAACTAATTATTCTTCAATGAAATGGTCATTGTGCATATTTACATGGATTTTTTCAAGCTGCAGTCTGCTGTAAAATTACCTGCTTCTAAACCTCTCATTCATGCTTTGATATTATTTCACTGCTGCCCATACCAGCATCTCATATCCTACTCTACATAAACTTGAGCTCATCCCAAACTCCACTGTCCATATCTTTTCTCACAATAAGTCAAGTTCAACCTATTCCCTGTGCTTGTTGAGCTATATTGCCAGTTGATTCACAAGTCTCCACTCCCAGTCTTATTGGGTATTCAAATCCTTCCATGAACTCGTGCATTTTTATCCTGATAAACCTACAAACCTTTCTAATCCCTCTGTTTTCCATGATACAATCACATTCTCAATTACAAGGAAGACACAAGACATCGCAGAGGTTGTAATCTGAAGCACAATACAAACTGTAGGAGGAACTTAATGGGTCAGAGAGCATCCGGTACAGAGTCTCATTCCCAAGTGCCCTGGTGCAGTGTCTTGACTCAAAACATCGCCCTGTCTCCACAGTTTGTTTTGTTCTTTCTCTGCCATTTACAACTATTTCAGTCTGCTTCGGCCTTAAGCTCAAGATTCCCATCATTCACTCTACCTGTCTCACACCTTTAAGGTATTCCTTAATACCAATCTTAATCTTTTTCTCCAAGCTTTCGGACATGGTATTCTCTAATATATTTCAATATCAATGTAGTTTGTCAGTTTTACTTAGTCATGTTTCATCGGGATTGTGAGCAGGGAAGAGGATGTAAGGAGGATTCAAGGGAACGTAGATGAGTTGGTTGAGCAGACAAGAAAATGGCAGTTGATATACGTAGTGAACTCTTCCACTTTGGTACTGAAAACAGAGAAGCCAAGGTTTTGTTTAATAGAAGTAGATTGGGACTTTTGGTGTTCAAAGAGATCTTGTACATAAGCCACCAAATAATTATGAAGGCAAATGCTCTATTTACATCTGAGTATGGGAATAACGATGTCTCACTACAGTTACAGGGGCCTTGGAGGGACTGAACGCAGCGTATTGTGTAATTTTGACCTGCTACCCTGAGAATGGATATGCTTAACATGAAGGAAGTCCAGCAAAGATTCAAAGGACTAGTTCTAATTATTGCAGGTTTGCCATATGAGGCATTATGAAGTAAATTGGGCTTCTGTTGTCTAAGATTCAGAAGTATAAGGGGAAGTCTCTTTAAAACTTACAGGTTTCAACTGCCTGGATAGTGATGGAAAGTTTCCTCTAACGGAGGAATTGTCTCAAATTTAGAATAAGGAGAATGACACTTAGAAACAAGGTGAGGAGATATTTCTTCTAGTAAATAGTAGTGAACCCTTGGAAGTCTCCATCCTGTAGATATGCTTATTGGGCTTATTCAAGATATACAAATGTAGATCGATTTCTGGATAGTAAGGGAGTCAAGAGTAGTGCAGAACAAAGGCATTACAAAGGTTATCAATAATGTTTTTGATAAATGGTGGAGCAGGTTCGAAGAGTTAATACTACTTTTTGTGTTCTTATGGTATTATTAGGGGATCTTTCACTATGTTTTAGGAGTTATAAAAATGCAAGACGTTGTTCCTTCTGGTTGCGAAAGGAACTGTATGAAGTTTAATGTTTTTCAAGATTGAACTCTGCTAGGAAAGAATTAAATGTTGAAAGATTTGAAATTCTGTTAGTGGATTGTAGTTGTTACCATGAACCATAGACTTTAAAAACTGGATTGATAGAAAAGCAACCAGCTGGGCCAAATAACACGTTTTTTTCACATACTAAACAGTGCTAGCACAGTGATCACTCAGCAGGTCAAACCATTCACTCAGAGCTATAAAAAATCCAATTTTTCTATGCATTTTCCTTTCAAAATCAGGCCTTCATGTTGTGCCTCTGTCAAGCTAAAAAAGCAACCTCTAACAAGAATCAACATTTCTTCTCAAGGTCATGCTGTTGGTAATATTGCTCCAATCATGCCCATGTTACTTGTAGACTGCTGTAAAATTATATGTAGAGTTTTTGTCACATTTATTGGCAGCTCTTCTATTGAATTAAAGTAACTTTGTGGGTTATTTTACCTGACAAGATTTTGAATGTAGTTTGTTATGCGTATTCTATATTTATCCCTACATAGAAAAGAAAACTCGGGCATGAAATTCTTATTTGTATTAATTCTTGTAAGTGTTAATTTAATGTGCAATAAATGTGCAATAATGTTCATGTTCCTATAACTTGATTTCACATTTGTCTGCTGATTTATCATCCACAGAATGGGATGTCTGTAATGTTTTTTTCCATAATGAAATGGGCAAGACTGGGCTGTTGTAAGTCAAAATATTGTCTCATTACTCTCTCAGTAACAAGCTGCCCATAGTTTTCAGCTGCCAATGGACAGATTTTTGCTGTTGGGGACTGATTTTTGAGTGCATCAAATGCCATTAAAAGAGGCTTTATCTTTGGAAACCAATGAGAATCTTTGTTGAATAGCCTTATAAGATTGGCCAAGGAAAAATTAATTTCTTAACCTGCTTCCTCATCAACAGAACTTGTTTCTTCCCTTCCTAATCTCCTTACAGACTCTCAAGAAACAAAGTTTGATCCTGTATCAACAATCACACTTCTCCTCACAGACAGCTTTCTGCTGTCATCTGCCCAATGCTTTCTCAATGTTGCTCCTCAGCAAACTAACCAATTGAAACCTCAACACACACCCATTCAGAGTTCAACTCTCAAAGGCTTACCCATAGCCCTCTATTTTTCTAAGCTCCATGTACCTATCCAAAAGTCTCTTAAAAGTATCCACCTCCACCACTGTTGCTGGCAGCCCATTCCACACTCTCACCACTCTCTGAGTAAAAAACTTACCCCTGACTTCTCCTCTGTACCTACTCCCCAGCACCTTAAACCTGTGTCCTCCTGTGGCAACCATTTCAGCCCTGGGAAAAAGCCTCTGACTATCCACACGATCAATGCCTCTGATCATCTTATACACCTCTCATCCTCCATCGCTCCAAAGAGAAAAGGCCGAGTTCCCTCAACCTATTCTCATAAGTCATGATCCCCAATCCAGGCAACATCCTTGTAAATCTCCTCTGCACCCTTTCTATAGTTTCTACATCCTTCCTAAAGTGAGGCGACCAGAACTGAGCACAGTATCCCAAGTGTGGTCTGACCAGGGTCCTATATAGCTGCAACATTACCCCTTGGCTCCTAAACTCAATTGCACGATTGATGAAGGCCAATACACTGTATGCCTTCTTAATCACAGAGTGAACCTGTGCAGCTGCTTTGAGCGTCCAATGGACTCGGACCACAAGATCCCACTGATCCTCCACACTGCCAAGAGTCTTACCATTAATACTATATTCTGCCATCATATTTGATGAACCAAAATGAACCACCTCACACTTATCTGGGTTGAACTCCATCAGCCACTTCTCAGCCCAGTTTTGCTTCCTATCAATGTCCCGCTGTAACCTCTGACAGCCCTCCACACTATCCACAACACCCCCAACCTTTGTGTCATCAGCAGACTTACTAACTCATCCATCCACTTCCTCATCCAGGTCAATTATAAAATTCACGAAGAGTAAGGGTCCCAGAACAGATCTCTGAGGCACTCCACTGGTGACCGACCTCCATGCAGAATATGACCCGTCTACCACCACTACAGATAGAATACTTATTTTTGTTCAGATACTAGAATGATAATTTGCATTACCACATTTCTTCACAGCACAGAAAAACATCAGTCAGCCCATCTCATTCATATAGGTTCATAGAACAATTTCATGCTAATACTAATTTTCCCTGTAACCTATTCTCCCCACTTTCCCATCCCACTTAGGGGAACTTACAGTGTCCATTTAACCGACCAACCTTGATATAATTGATGTAATAACAATTAGTTCTTTCACATTGCTTTCTTTGCTGGACTGATTAGCATTCTTATAGCTTTCCAATCTGAACTATATTCCTTCATTTAAGCAATTTAATATTCTACACAAAGTTGATGATATGTAATGTACATATCTAAATATTCAGCCCTGCTCAACACATGACAATATCTTTTTCTCCTAAAGTGATCCCATTATTTTAAATTTCTCAGTTTGTCTACCTGTTTTGCATAATCTATATCCAGAACACTGAACTAATCAGAAAACCAGTGATCTTCCTTATGTCTAACAATTGTTCTTATGCTCTTTCCTGCATCAATTACTAAGGGCTTTTACTAGGCATTCTAATTGTATCTGAACTCTTTCTAGTGTTTTAATGGTAATGATTATCAAACAAAATAAAACTTAAAACAGTATCCGATTTATTTCCAAATGTATATTTTAAGAGTTTGTTTGTAAAAACATCTTACTATTTAAAGAACAAACAAAATAACCATTCATTTTTAACAACTTAAAGTGCAATGTAAGGCTGAGGCATTTTAATCCATGGATTAGAACCTTAAACTAGTGAATAAAGCTGGGTGTCTTCAGAAAATAAACCAAAATAAGGCACCAAAATGGCTTAAAGATTTGGATCCAAAAATCATTATAAATATAAAATTAATAAGCTGAAAGTTAGACTTACAGATGTGGAAATCTGAAATAAAAATATAGTCAGGCAGTACCTGTGAAGAATACAACAAACATTACATTATCGATTAGTGACCTTTCATCAGAACTACAACTCAAGGTTCAACGTTCCATGTTCATTGTAAATCTGTTATCAAAGTATGTTTATGTGGCCATATACTACCTCGAGATCCATTTTCATGCAGGCACTTACAGGAAAATGAAGAATTACAATAAATTTATGAAAAAATACATGGTTGGTTGTTCGTCCATCGTTGATGTCGATGAGGACCTCGACACCATTATGATGGTGGCGAGACTAGCGCGTGATTTGGATTTAAGTGAGGGAGAGTTGTGCAGTGTCAGCCTCACTCTCTCTTCCCAATTCCCATCTGGATCCAGTGGCAAGACAGAGTCTAGACGGCTGGAGATGGGACTAGGTGCAGTGGATGACCAGGATGTCTTCTGTGTCTTGTCCTGCTCTACACGTTCCACGACGCTTGCAGAGACCGCCTTCTTGACCGTTGGACCTTTCATTGGTCTCATCCGCTCAATCCGCCGGAGTCTGTCTTCACATGCTGGGATAGACAACTGCCTATCTCACCGAGGGTTTGAGACCCGTCGGCTACTGTCACCTGGTTTAGCCAGCTTGTCGAAGCCGTTGCCCGGTGTGTGGCCACTGTCGCATGCAAACAGCTACAGGGAGCCACAGGAGAGAGCTGAGTGCCAGGTGGGGACCAAAGGTGGACTAACCGCCCTGAAAAGGACGTGACATGTTACCCCACCAGAGATGCTACCCCTCCCTGACACCCCATACACCCCAGAAAATACATAATACATAATAGATGACATGACGAACAGCCAATGTACAAAAGAAAACAAATCATGCAAATAATAAAAAAAATATGATAACACATGAGTTGTAGAGTCCTTCAAAATTATTCTGTAGGATGTAGAATCAGTTCAGCATTAAGGTGATTGAAGCTATCCATGCCGGTGCAGGAGACTGATGGTTGTAGAGTAATGAAGTGTTCCTGAACGTGGCAGCGTGGGACCTTTGGCTCCTGTACCTCCCGCTCAATGGTGTAGTGAGAAGAGAGCATGGTCTAGATGTTGGATATTCTTGATGATGGATGTTGCTTTCCTGTGGCAGCACTCCTTGTAAATGTGCTCAAAGGTGGGAGGGGTTTGTCTGTGATTGACTAAGCTGTGCCCACTACTTTTTGGAGATTTTTCCATTCCTGGGCACTGTTGTTTCTATACAAAGCCAGGATGCGACTAGTCAGGATATTCTCCACTGTGTATCTACAGAGGTTTGTTAAAGTTTTAGATAACATGCCAAACCTGCATGAATTTTTAAGAAACTAGAGGAACAGACATGTTTTATTTGTGATGCCAATTATGTCCTTGGTGAGGATGTCTTGGACATAAACGCTGGAATATTGAAAGCATGGAGCAAGGCACGGATTCCAACTGGATTGAAAACTGAGTACAAAATAAATGCTAGGTGAAATCACTAGTAGGACTGACAATTGAGCACCGAACCTCTCTCTCTCTGTATCTTGTTTTACGGCGGTTGGCATCCAGCTTAATGGTGCATTACTGCCACCCTCTGCTCCAGAATGTGCACTAGACATACATTCTAAATCCCTTCACCACACACACACACACACACACACACACACACACACTTCACCCTCCCATCTTTGACCATCCTAGTATCCTATTCCTGTTTATTCGTCATATTCTATAAAAAAAACCCCTTAAAAACACTACCCGGACTTGTGCTCTCTCACCCATGCCCAGCAACCCTTTTAATGTGAATTCCTGCATCCCCCAACTCCCTTAATTTATTTCTCATCATCTCTCTCTGTATCCCATACTTCCTGCAACACAAAACTACATGTTCTACTGACTCCTCTTCCTGACATTCCTCACACAATCCTGTCTGGTGTTTCCCTATCATTTTCAATGTTTTGTTTAATGCACAATGCCCCAACCTTAACCTAGTCCACACAATTTCCTCTCTTCTGTTTCCATTACCTACCCTAGTAACTGCAACACTCTTTTGTATTTGATATAAATGCCTCCCTTTCCCCTCCCTGTCCCAAGCACTGAACCTCAGTTCAGGTGTTCTTTAAATACTTAATTCTTGGCACTCAAAACATGATTACCAATTAGCAGGATCATACTGAACCCTTAAAGCGGCTGCGCTTACTATCCATACTCTGGGGAGTTAAAGCATCTAAATCCTGGATGCTGACGTGGTTGGGAGTGTCTTATAACACGTGCTGGCCCCAGGACAGAGCCTCTGATATGGTAATACAAAGGTATTTGAAGTTGCTGACCCTCCCATTTCCAATTCTCTAATGAGGACTGACACAATCTGCCTCCTATATGACGCATCACCACCTTTGAGTTGCCCTACAATAGTAGTGTTTGCAAACTTACATTTGAGTTTACAATCAAGGTTCCATTTAACCACACACCTGAAGTTGCTCTGCAATTGTTTCTAATAATGGCCTTGCAGTGATTTTGACTGAATTCTGGCCGAGTAGGTTTACCCAATTTTAGTCAGGTCTTTTTGTTGATAAGAAGATATATTTCCCCTGATGTATAGTGGCAGATGGAATAAGATTTCTGCCCTGGCACAGGACTTTTCGGGTTGGCTGTCAGTGACTCATGATGTTCTGCAGTGGTTGGTGTTGAGTCCGCTATTTTTCTCATTAAATGTTAATGATCTGGAAGATGGAATTTGTTGTGTTTGGTACAAGGATAGATGGAAGAGTAGGTAGTGTTGAGGAAACAGGGAGTCTGCAGCAGGTCTTAGACAGATTTGATAAATGGGTAAAGTGTCAGATGGAATACGGTGCATCATCATGCATTTTGGTAGAAGGAGTACAGGTATAGGTAATTTCCTAAGTGTGGAGAGAATTAGCAATTGGAACTTCAAAAGGACTTGGGAGTCCTCGTGCAGGATTCCCTAAAGATTAACTTGCAGATTGAGTCAGGTGTAAGGAAGGCAAATGCAAAGTTAGGGCTCACTTTGGGAAGATTAGAATATAATAGCAAAGATATAATGTTGATGCATTGTAAGGCATTGGTCAGATCAGATTTGAAGTACTGTGAGCAGTTTTGGACCCCATATCTAAGAAAGAATGTGCTGGCATTAGAGAGGGTCAAGAGGTGGTTCAGAAGAATGACCCTGGGTATGAAAGGTTTAACATCTAAGGAGTATTTGATTGCTTTTGTCCTGTAGTTGCTGGAGTTTAGAAAAATGAGTGGTATCTCATTGAAACTAACCAAATATTGAAAGGCCTAGATAGAGTCAACGTAGAAAGGGTTTTTCCATTAATAGGAGTGTCAAGAACCAGAGAGCAAAGCTTAGGAATTATAGGACTTCCCTTTTTACAACAGAAACATGGAGGAATTTCTTTAGCCAAAGGGTAATGAATCTGTGGAAGCCAAGTCTTTGGATACCTTTAAAGTGGAGGTTTATAGGCTCTTGATTCGTAAGGCCATCAAATGTTACGGGGAGAAGGTTTGAGAATGGGGTTGAGAGGAATATAAAAATCAGCCATGATCAAATGGTGGAACAGACTTAGTGGGTTGAATAGCCTAATTTTATTCCTATAAGTTATGGTCTAATGGCTCCTTGACACTGCTGTCCTAAGGAACATCTGCGGCAATTAGTGAGGTGCACACACGCACCCCGAGTATAGCAACCTGGGATACCAAGAGCAAAGGCCAAGTTAGTTCACATGGTCTGAAGTGACATCTGCAGTCAGCAAGAAAACAGTTCTTGGACCTATAACCTTAGGTTACCTGCCTCAAACTTGCATACTTCTTAGAACTAGAAAACTTGACTTATTAGAAATGATATTGTACAAATTTTGTGTTATATATTATTTCAGCTGCATTATTGTAGGATTTTTCTACTCCCTTTGTCAGCCATCTGTTATTTTTAAGGTGTCATCATATTCCACAGGATACTGCACAGAGAGTATCCAAACTCACATTGCAAAGGCAGAAGATAAAGCACTCATCCAATCAGTCTGTCATGATTTGGAGCTTAGTCCCAGTTTGAGAGGTTAAGCTTCAACTCACTGGTTTCTTCATCACTATTTGTTGTATTTTGCATATCTGACCTTTGTCTCATTTCCTTACTCATTTGTAAATTAGAGTTTTAACTCCTACCTGCAGTACACAATTATGGAATCATAGAATTACAGAATCACAGCCAATCCTTAGCCCGTTCTGTTGAGACCGAAACATGCCATTACAATAATTCATACATACAGTGTTGCCAGATAACTTAATTCTGATGCACAATCTATTCAACAGCAAAACATTCATTCAGTAAAATCCCAATGACTTTGAGCCAAGTTATTGGAGCGTTACTGATGCCTCAGCACACCGGAGACTTAAATTAGAGCCTGTTTTAATGTAGGACATATTTATCATTTTTCAACATATGTTCCTCTCTGAAACTCACTCAACAGTTGAGCAGAATTGTCAGGTGCTGTAAGACATAGAGTATAATGCCAAACTGAGTAGCCGGTAAAATTCCAAAATTTGCTACTGCTTGTGAAGATGCAGTGCCTCAATCTACAAGATTTCATGGGTTGTGTATTTAAACATGACATTTTTATATAAGGCCAATTGCCACTGTGAAGAAAAATGAAGTGTTAACTATTAATTTGGACAAATAACACTTTCCACTTAAATGTTCAGCAATGGATTCTCACTGAAATGTTTCTCTCCTGATATGAACAGCAATGTTTTATCAGAAATTGCTATACAGACAAAATTTACATTTATATGAGAAAAGTCCTGTTCATTTTTTGAAAGTAGCACTGGTAGCTTTAACGATAAACTACTATTTTAGACAAGTTTGCTCAAGTGATGCTTGCTTGATCTACAGTGAGGACACATTGCTAACATTACATATAGAAACATAACATAGAAAACCTACAGCTCAATACAGGCCCTTCGGCCCACAAAACTATACCGAACATGTCCTTACCTTAGAATTACCTAGGCTTACGCATAGCCCTCTGTTTTTGTAAGCTCCATATATCATCCAGGAGTCTATTAAAACACCGTATCGTTTTCACCTCCCCTGCCGCCAACCCATTCCACGCACAAATATACAAAATATATATAGCTCTCCAGTCATACATATATGTATATCTAGAGAGCAATGTTACATATTTGAATTGAGATGTATTTGACTTTATTTATTATTTTGTTTATTGTCATACTTTATTTCTTACATTCTTCATGTACATGAATAATTAAAATCTTTACATTATGTCGCTGTCTAAATGAGCAATCATAGTAATTTGTAATAATTTATAAATAGAACAGTCAATGCAACATAGAAACACACTCAAATCAGCATGAGTTACAGTCGAACATATGTTAGAACTATCCCTCATAAAAATTACTGGTGAATGCAGCAGGCTAGGCAATTTTTACGAGTGTTGCTTGAAATCCCAGCATCTGCAGATTTCCTCAAGTTTGCGTTAGAACTATCCCTCTTATGTTTTATTCTAATTGCACAGTTGCATAGTAGTTACCTTTTCTAAGAGAATAACCTACAAGAAATTTTGCATATGTATATATTATATCAGAGAATGTGTTCTTTTTTTTAAAGAATGTAACTATATTTTGTTTTCCTTGCACCATCACTCTCTTCACCCAAGAAGACAGAAAACAGACAATTGTAAAGGTATCTCCAATGAAGCATACTTTGCTGTTTTAGGTCTGAGCAAGAGTCATGGGTTTGAGAGAGGCTTACTTTAGTCTCCTTTTCTTTATGGAATGAAATGCATCACCTAGCAACCTGCATCAAGATTAATGCAACTTGTTATGAATTGAGGTTGACTGACTCAAGCATTTGTTCAAACCCATGGTTTTTGCATGTAACTGAATAGATGCTGAATAATCAAACCGGGAATTCAGTTTTCTGTTTTGCTTTCCTAGTAAGCATGTAAGGTAATGAATAACTTTGAACATTTTTAATATCACCTGGAGATTGATGAGTTTGTTTTATTGGGACTATGAAATACTCTCTATCCTATACAGTTGCTGTATATCATTACTGTCCATCACAGCCTTACTCTCCTACTGCTGCTGCTTCTGGTTTCTGTATCTCTTTGCTGTCAAAGTCTATTCAATGTTGCCATCCCTTGCTCTGATACCCATGAATGGCAAAGACTAATTGAGGCCTAGAATGCAGCAATACAGTGGACAAAGCTATCAAATTCCTGTTTGTGTACACATGATTCTTCTTCCTCTTTCTTTTGAGATGTTAAAAACAAATCATAAGGTTTGTTACTAATTGTTAAAATTTCTTAGCACCAGAAAGTCCTACAATAACGGAAGTTTTTTGAAAACTAAATCTAAAACTAAAACTAAAACTAAATCCTGAGTATATTACCTGTGAAAATCTGGGATCTATTGTGTATTTCATTGTTGCACATTCAGAGCAAATTACTCAGGAAAAATAAATGTTTTGGCCTGAACATCAGTGCAGCATGTTTAAATAAAAGTGGTTCTGGAAGATTTTCAATATTATATAAAAATCATTCCGATACCCTAATAGTCCATTTGAACATACAGGAATAAGGAGAAATAAAAGTAAATTGCTTAAAAAAATAGTCTTTCACGTCAACATCAGTAATTTTGGAACCTTCAGTATCTATAATACTAGGTATAAATTTATAGTACTGTGGCGAGCATTTGGTCCATAATGATAGACGAGGAAGCTCTTTGAACTCAACAATGATTTTACTGTGATTGACACTATTACGTACCCCGTAACTGGGTTGCCAAACCAGCAGAAATGGACTACTTAGTTGGAGTCTGGATTACTGGAACTAAGAAAGTTTTATTAAAGAAATAAGCAACACAGTACTCTAATCAAAAGAATATAAATGCAACAGTTTAGCAGTGATAAAACACACATGTACACAGAACCAGGATAATAGGATCAATCAAGCTCTATCGCAGCCTAGGGGTAAAACGATCAGTCATCAAGTGACACAGAGTTCAGTTCAATTCAGTTCACAGTAATCGCCGTTGTGCCGTTGGGGAGAGAGAAAGAGAGACAGAACAAATGAATATGCAAATCGGTTTCCAAACAGACCTTCGATATTCCTCGCAGTTAGCTTTCGGACAAGCCCTTTGTAATGTCTTCTGAGGTCACCGACTGTGACTCCTCCGTTCCAGATACGATCGTTCTTCTGCGGTGAACCCGGCACCCAGGCAAGGGCGGACACACACACTGGGTTCCCGCCGACCCGTACCTTTCTACCCTGTGCATCTATGGCTGGTCCCGCGATCAGACCTCCAAAACTCCCACCAGCTTGTGGGGGCATACTGTTTTCAGGGTCTCGTTACCTCGTGGAGTCGTGTGTCTCTTGCCTTAGCGAACCTGTCCCTTTTTATCCCCCTGCTGGGGTATCGCCTGTCCATCAAACTTCAAACAGTTCAGGGTTCAAAGCCACCGGTCTCTGACAATACTCGGAACCGTGTCTCCTTTCGGTAATCTTCTCGTCTCTCTCTTATTAGCACCTTGCATGTTCCCCCATTGTCCTCTTATCGGCATCAATCTTCTGATAACTGGTTCTTTTGTCACAACACGAAACAGACTGGGCACTATGACCTGGAGCGTGAACCCAACCTGTCTCATACAGATGGGGGAAGTGACCATCACACACTGCGGTTACAGTTAGGATGACCCACAAATATGCAAGCAAATAACTGGATAACCCAAGCTAAAATGTAACAGTAAATGACCTGGAACTTCCCACCATAATCCCACAAAAGCATTTTAACACAAGAACAATAAACAGTACTGGTCATTAGAAATGCAGGGGCAGGCTGTTGACCACGCCCCTCCCCCCCCCCCCCGCCAAGAGCATCACAGTACATTTGAAACTGGTAAATTCTGGCAATCTTTGATCTTTCTTTTAAACTAATTTGGCAGGGGGATAAGAACTTAAGAAATAGGAGCAGGAGTAGACCATCTGGCCTGTCGAATCTGGACTCATCTCCACCTACCCGCCTTTTCCCCATAACCCTTAATTCCTCCTATGCAAAAATCTATCCAACCCTGTCTTAAATATATTTACTGAGGTAGCCACCACTGCTTCATTGGGCAGAGAATTCCACAGATTCTGTGAAAAGCAGTTCCTCCTCATCTCCATTTTAAATCTACTCCCCCAAATTTTGGGGCTATGTCCACTAGTTCTAGTCTCACCTCCCAGTGGAAACAACTTTCCTCCCTCTATCTTATTTCTCCCTTTCATAAGTTTATATGTTTCTATAAGACCTTCTCTCATTCTTCTGAATCCCAGTGAATACAGTCCCAGGCGACTCAATCTCTCCTCATAGTAAAACACCCTCATCTCTGGAATCAATCTGATGAACCTCCTCTGTACTACCTCCAAAGCCAGCATAGCTTTCCTCAAGTAAGGAGACCAGGTGCAGCCTCACCAGTAACCTGTACAGTTGCAGTATAACCTCCCTGCTCTTAAATTCAATCTCTCTAGCAATGAAGACCAATATTCCATTTACCTTCTTGTTAGCCCGCTGCACCTGCAAACCAACCTTTTATGATTCATGCACAAGCAGTCCCAGGTCCCTCTGTACAGCAGCATGCTGCAGATTTTCACTATTTAAATAATAATCTGTTCTTCCATTTTTCCTTTCAAAATGGATGACCTAGCATTTACCATCATTGTACTCCATCTGCCAGACCCTTGCCCACTCACTTAACCTATCTATATCTCTCTGCAGACTCTCCGCATCTTCTGCACAATTTGCTTTTCCACTCAATTTAGTATCATCAGCAAATTTAGATACACTACACTTGGTCCCCTCTTCCAGATCATTAATGTATATCGTGAGCAGTTGTGGGCCCAGCACCAACCCCTGTGGCACACTGCTCACCACTGATTGCCAACCAGAGTAACACCCTTGTGTCCCAATTCTCTGCTTTCTGTTAGTTAACCAATCCTCTATGCATGCTAATACATCATCCCCAACTCTATGCATCCTTATCTTATAGATAAATCGTTTATGCGGCACCTTCTGGAAATCCAAGTAAGTAACATCTATCTGTTCCCCTCGATCCACTGCACTCATTATATCCTCAAAGAGCTCCAGTAAGTTTATCAAACAGATGGGAACCAGAGTGATAATACTGAGGATGGAGTAGTTGGTTTACAAACAGAGGCAGTGTGTAGTGAGACTGTTAGCAAGGAAAGGCTGATGATAGGACAAAATTGCAGTCAGTGGGATGAACTGCAGATAAAAGGGGGACAAAATCCAAAAGAGTAATGAATACAGGACTGAAAGTGTTATATTTGAATGCATGCAGTATACAGAATAAAACAGATGAACTCGTAGCACAGTTACAGATTGGTGTGTATGACATTGTGGGCATTACTGAAACTTGGCTGAAAGAAGATTATATCTGGGAGCTTAAAGTCCAGGGATACACATTGTGTCCAAAGGACAGGCGGTTTGGCAGAGGGGCTGGTGTGGCACTGTTGCTAAAAAATGAAATGCATTCATTACAAGGAGGATTGAAAGGCCTAGAATTGTTGTGAGTAGAGCTAACAAAACTGCAAACGTAAAGAGATCTTGATGGGAGTTACATACAGTCTCTAAACAGTAGTAACGATGGGAGAAAGAAATGCATGTCAAAAGATCAATGTTACAATAAACACGGGGAGATCTCAAGAGTTGGAATTTGTGGAATGCCTACCAGAGCAGCCTATGCTTATCTACGTTTTTTAGACCAGCTTGTGGTAGAGCCCACTAGGGGATCAGCTATTCGGGACTGGATGTTGTACAATTAACTGAAATTGGTTAGAGATCCCTGAAATTTGAGAGGGAGAAGCTACAGTCAGATGTATCAGTATTACAGTGGAGTAAAGGGAATTACAGAGGCATGTGAGAGGAGCTGGCCAGAATTGATTGGAAAAGAACACCGGCAGGGATGATAGCAGAGCAGCAATGGCTGGAATTTCTGGAAGCAATTCGGAAGGCACAGGATATATACATCCCAAGGGGAAGAAGTATTCTAAAGGAAAGATGACACAACCATGGCTAACAAAAGAAGTCAAAGCCAACATAAAAGCCAAAGAAAGGGCATATAATAGAGCAAAGATTAGTGGGAAGTTTTAAAAACCAACAGAGGGCAAATAAAAAAGTAATAAAGAAGGTAAAGATGGAATGTGAAAGTAAGCCAGCCAATAATATTTAAGAGGATACCAAAAGGTTCTTCAGATACATAGAGTGTTAAAGAGAGGCGTGACTGGATACCAGACTGCTGGAAAACAATGCTGGAGAGGTACTAATGGCGGAGAAGGAAAAGACAGACAAACTGAATAAGAATTTTATATCAGTCTTCACTGTGGAAGACACTACCAGTATGGTGGAAGCTCCAGGTGTTAGGGATCTTTAAGTGTGTTAAATTACCATTACTAGAGAGCAGGTTCTTGGGAAACTGAAAGGTCCGAAGGTAGATAAGGATCAGATGGCGTACACCCCAGTGTTCTGAAAGAGGTGGCTGAAGGGATTATGGAGAAATTAGTAATGACCTTCCAACAATCACTAGATTCTGGAGTGGTTCTGGGAAACTGGAAGATTGCAAATGCCACTCCATTCTTCAAGAAAGGAGAGGTAGCAGGAAGGAAACTGTAGGTCAGTTAGCCTGACCTCAGTGGTTGGGAAGATGTTGGAGTTGATTATTAAGGATGAGGTCTCAGAGTACTTGGAGGCACAAGATTAAATAGGTTGTAGCCAGCATGTTTGCCTCAAGAAAAATCTTGCCTGACAAATCTGTTGTAATTCTTTGAAGAAATAACAAGCAGGGTAGACAGAGGAGAATCGGTTGATGTGTATTTGGATTTTCAAAAGGCCTTTGACAAGGTGCTACACATGAGGCTACTTAACAAGCTACATGCCCATGGTTTCACAGGAAAGATTCTAACATGGATAAAGCAATGGCTGATTGGCAGGCAGCAAGGAGTGGGAAGAAAGGAAGCCTTTTCTGGTTGGCTACCGGTGTCTTGTGGTGTTCCAGAGTTCTGTGTTGGGATCCATTTTTTTATTGTTACATGTCAATCATTTGGATGATGAAATTGATGGTTTTGTTCCAAGGTTTGCAGACAATATGAAGATAGGTGAAGGAGGAGGTAATTTTGAGGAAGTAGAGTGTCTACAGAAGGACTTAGACCAATTAGGAGAATAGGCAAAGAAGCGGCAGGTGGAATACAGTGTCAGGAAGTGTATGGTCATGCATTTTGGTAGAAGAAATGAAAGGGTAGACTATTTTCTAAATGGATAGGAAATACAAAAAACGGACTTGCAAGGTGAATTGGAAGTCCTTCGCGGAATTCCCTAAAGGTTAATTTGCAGATTGAGCTCGCGGTGAGGATGTGTTACGAACTGTAATGATTAGAAATAAACCAGCAGCAAGAGATTTCACACAGAGTCAGGTTTTAATGTTAAAATCACTGTCTTTATTAGTATCTACTTATAATATCGTAAGTTAACCAAGATAAACAAACGTTAACAGTGTTATGCGTATATATGTGTAATATAGCTCCCAAACTAAGTTAAGCTTGGGGAAGTAAAGCTTAAAGTCTTAAGATGGTAAAGTAGGGAAAGTTCAGTCATCCACGGAATAAGTGATAGGAAAGAGATATTTGTAATCCAGGGTGAAATGTAGAGAAAAGGTGGTTACGTCGAATTCCCCAGGTAAATGAAAGTATCATCGTCGAAGGCCTTGTCCGCTGAATCGATTCAAAGTCCACTTAGATATATCACCAAAGTGACCTGTCACAGAAATGTCATCTTCAAGTGATTACCACATAACATACCCAGGCAAGGGTTAACTTCGAGTGGTCCCACAGGACATTCCTAAATCCACTCCTTTGGATTATACGAAGTGACAGACACACATTCTGTTATGCACTCCGTGCTGATGTTTAACCCACCCTTGTGGGTATCAGAGAGTTCCAAGCCTCAGCTGCTACAAGCTGAAGCTACCAGCTTCTCAGTTTCTCTCTCTTTCTCTCTCTCTCTCTCTCTCTCTCTCTCGACTAACTTCTACCGTGACTGTCTGTGTCCTTGTTTTAAAGTTAAACAAGCTGCAAATCAGTCAGTGAACAGCATCATAGTCCTGCCTCATTTAGGCGCTCTTGAAGTGACAGTCCACAGTAAAAGAAACATGTGGGTTCGTAACAATGGCAAATGCATTATTAGCATTCATTTAAAGAGGACTTGAATATAAAAGCAAGGATGTAATGGTGAGAATTTACAACATACTGGTGAGGCCTCACTTGGAGTATTGTGAGCAGTTTTGAGCTCCTTATCTTAGAAAAGATGTGCTGAAACTGGAGAAGGTTCAAAGGAGGTTCACAAAAATGATTTCCAGTTTGAATGTCTTTTCATATGAAGAGTGTGTGACAGCTCTGGGCCTGTGTTCACTAGAATTCAGAAGAATGAGGGGAGACACATTGAAACATATTGAACAATGAAAGGCCTTGATAGATCTAATGTAGAGAAGATGTTTCGTATGGTGGGAGAGTCTAAGACCAGAGGACACAGATTTAGAATAGAGGGGCGTCCCTTTAGAATGGAGATGTGGAGGAATTTCTTTAGTCAGAGAGTGGTGAAGCTGTGTAATTCTTTGCTACTGGCAGCTGTGAAGGCCAAGTCATTGGGTATATTTAAGGCACAGGTTGATAGGTTCTTGATTGGTCAGGGAATAAAGGGATACGGGGGAGAAGGCGGGGAGATTGGGGCTGAGAGGAAGATTGGAACAGCCATGATGAAATGGCAGAGCAGACTCTTTGGCCAAATGGCCTGATTCTGCTCCTATATCTTATTGTCTTATGGTCTTCATGTCAATTATATTTCTCCTCTCCAGATGCTGAATGGCACATTGATTATTCCCTGCATTTTCTGTTTTCACTTTCTTTTCAGCTTGATTTTTAAACAGGGAGATTTGTAAATGAACAGTTGAAGGTTTCAGAGGAACTTCTGTGAAATTATTATTAAAGTAAGTCACTGGTATCATAAAAAAATTAGAATGTAAACATTTTGTGCTACAGACTGCCATTGTGTTACTGTCTCACACCAGTTTTCAGGAAATTCCAAGTTGATTAAAAACAGAAATGAGCATAAGACCGTAAGACCATAATACAGAATCAGATTCAGATTCAGGTTTATTATCACCGGCATGTGACGTGAAATTTGTTACCTTAGCAGCAGCAGTTCAATGCAATACATAATATAGAAGAGAAAAAAAAATTAAAAATAATAGTAAATAAATAAATCAATTACATTATACACTTATTGAATGGATTAAAAAATATGCAAAAAACAGAAATACTGTATATTAAAAAATAGTGAATGAGTGTCCAAGGGTTCAATGTCCATTTAGGAATTGGATGACAGAGGGGAAGAAGCTGTTCCTGAATCGCTGAGTGTGGGCCTTCAGGCTTCTGTATCTCCTACCTGATGGTAACATCGAGAAAAGGGTACGCCCTGGGTGCTGGAGGTTCTTAATAATGGACGCTGCCTTTCTCAGACACCACTGCCTGAAGATGTCCTGGGTATTTTGTAGGCTACTACGCAAGATGGAGCTGACTAGATTTACTACCCACTGCAGCTCCTTTCGACCCTGTGCGGTCGCCCCCCCCCTCCCCCCTCCATACCAGACAGTGACGCAGCCTGTCAGAATGCCTCGATGGTACCTCTACAGAAGTTTTTGAGTGTATTTGTTGACATGCCAAACCTCTTCAAACTCCTAATGAAGTATAGCCACTGTCTTGCCTTCTTTATAACTATATTGATATATTGGGACTAGGTTAGATCCTCAGAGATCTTGACACCCAGGAACTTGAAACTGCTCACTCTCTTCACTTCTGATCTCTCTATGAGGATTGGTATGTGGTCCTTCATCTTACCATTCTTGAAGTCCACAATCATCTCTTTCGTCTTCCTGACGTTGAGTGCCAGATTGTTGCTGTGGCACCACTCCACTAGTTGGCATATCTCATTTCTGTATGCCTTCTCATCACCACCTGAGATTCCACCAACAATGGTTGTATCGTCAGCAAATTTAGAGATGGTATTTGAGCAATGCCTAGCCACAAGGTCATGTGTACTGTATATAGAGAGCAGAGCAGTGGGCTAAGCACACACCCCTGAGGTGACCAGTGTTGATCGTCAGTGAAGAGGATATGTTATCATCAGTCCACACAGATTGCGGCCTTCCAGTTAGGAAGTCAAGGATTCAATTGCAGACGGAGGTACAGAGGCCCAGGTTCTGCAACTTCTCAATCAGGATTGTGGGAATGATGGTATTAAATGCTGAGCTATAGTCAATGAACAGCATCCTGACCTAGGTGTTTGTGTTGTCTATGTGGTCTAAAGCCATGTGGAGAGCCATTGAGATTGCATCTGCCATTGACCTATTGTGGCAAAAGGCAAATTGCAATGGGTCCCAGTCCTTGCTGAGGCAGGAGTTCAGTCTAGTCATGAGCAACCTCTCAAAGCATTTCATCACTGTTGATGTGAGTGGTACTGGGTGATAGTCATTAAGGCAACTCACATTATTCTTCTCAGGCACTGGTATAATTATTGCCTTTTTGAAGCAAGTGGGAACTTCCGCCCCATATCAGTGAGAGGTTGAAAATGTCCTTGAATTTTCCCACCAATTGGTTGGCAGGTTTTCAGAGCCTTACCAGGTACTCCATCTGGACGTTCCTCCTTGCGAGAGACCCTAACATCAGTCTCTGAGACAGAGATCACAGGGTCATCAGGTGCAGCAGGGATATTCACAGCTGTAGCTGTTTTCTCCCTTTCAAAGCGGGCATAGAAGGCATTGAGTTCATCTGGTAGTGAAGCATCGCTGCCATTCATACTCTCGGGTTTCTCTTTGTAGGAAGTAATGTCTTACAAACCCTGCTGAGTTGCTGTGCATCCGATGTTACCTCCAACCATGTTCAAAATTGTCTGTATGCCCTTGATATAGCCCTCTGCAAATCATACCTGGTTTTCTGGTACAGGGCTGGATCGCCAGGCTTGAATGCCACAGATCTAGCCTTCAGCAAACGGTGTACCTTCTGGCTCATCCACGGCTTTTGGTTTGGGAATGTACAGTAAGTCTTTGTGGGCACACACTCATCCACACAGGTTTTAATGAAGTCGGTAACAACTGCAGCATACTTATACTGATTCGAAGATGAATCCCTGAATACCATCCAGTCCACCGATTCAAAGCAGTCCTGTAGGCACTCCTGTGCTTCCCTGGTCCATACCTTCTTGGTCCTCACTTTTGGTGCTGCAGTCTTCAGTCTCTGCCTATACTCAGGGAGTAGAAGTACTGCCAGGTGGTCAGACCTCCCGAAGTGAGGGCGTGGATTAGCATGGTAGGCATTCTTGATGGTGGTGTAGCAATAGTCCAGTGTGTTGTTTCCTCTGGTATTGCAAGTGATCTGTAGATTCTTTGCTTGGTGATTCTTTCAGACTGGCCTGGTTAAAATCTCCCAAAATGACGGTGAAGGCATTAGGGTGTGCTGTTTCGTGCATGTTGATCCCATTGCTCAGATTATCTAAAGCCCGATCGACATTGGCCTGAGGTGGAATGTATACTGCTACCAAAGTGACCCTAGAGAACACCTATGGTAGGTAAAAAGGGCAGCACTTAACTGCTAGATATTCCAGGTCTGGTGAGCAGAATTGGGACAGCACTAATATATTTGTGCACCAAGAAGAGTTGATCATGAGGCATACTCCTCCATCTGTGCTTTTGAGAGATCTAGAGATGTATCCTGATGGTGTATAGTAACCCATCAATCTGAATCACTGAATCTGGTATGGAAGGGGTTAACAAGGATTCTGTGAAACAAAGGGCACACATGGTCCTAATCTCCCTCTAATTCAGCACCTTGGCTCTGAGATCATTGATTTTATTCACCAGAGGCTGCACATTTGCCAATAAAATAGTCAGATTAAAACCTTGTTTCCTCAAATGCACTTATAACCCAGTTCTGCACCCACGATTCCGCTGTGGTATAATATGTGAGCGCTTCCAACCACGATCGGTGTTGTTTCCATTAGTTTCAAGCAGCGATAGTTTGTTTAAATGCATTAAGACATCTTTGTTGACTGTACTGACCTTGGAAGCAGTTGTGCTTTTTTTTTAGCTGTATCAGGCTGAAACGGGAATATTTAATCATATCTATTGAGAGTAATGCTGCTTCTCGAGTCGCACCTGGGTGTCCAGGAAAACATAGGAGCAGAATTAGGCCATCTGGCCCAGCGAGTCTGCTCCGCCATTCAATCATGGCTGATCCCTTTTTCTTTCTCCTCCTCAATCCCAGTTACTGTGCTTCTCCCCGTAACCTTTGATGCCATATCCAATCAAAATCCTATCAATCTCTGCCTTAAATATGCCCAACAGCCTGGACTCCACAGCTGCACATGACAACAAATTCCACAAATTCACTACCCTTTGGTAAAAGAAATTTCTCCACATCCGTGTTTTGAAAGGGTTCCCCTCTATCCTGAAGCTGTGCTGTCTTGTCCTAGACTCTCCCACCATGGGAAACATCCTTTCCACATCTACTCTGTCTAGGCTTTTCAACATTCAAAAGGCTTCAATGAGATCCCCCCTCATCCTTCTGATTTCCAGTGAGTACAGACCCAGAGCCATCAAATATTCCTTGTATGATAAGCCTTTCATTCCTGGAATCATACTTGTGAACCTGCTCTGGACCCTCTCCAATGCCAGCACATCTTTTCTAAGATGAGGGGCCCAAAACTGTTCACAGTACTCAAGGTAAGGTTTCACCAGTGCCTTATAAAGCCTCAGCATCACATCCCTGCTCTTGTATTCTAGACCTCTTGAAATGAATGCTAACATTGCATTTGCCTTCCTCACCACCGACTCAACCTGTAAAGTTCAGGGTGTTCTGCACAAGGACTCCCAAGTCCCTCTGCATCTCAGATTCCCGGATTTTTTTTTCATTTAGAAGATAGTCCACACATTTATTTCTACTACCAAAGTGCATGACCATGCATTTTCCAACATTGTATTTCATTTGCCACTTTCTTGCCCATTCTCCTAATCTGTCTAAGGCCTTCTGCATCCTATCTGTTTCCTCAACACTACTTGCCCCTCCACCAATCTTCGTGTCATCTGCGAACTTGGCAACAAAGCCATCTATTCCATCATGTTAATCATAAAAAGAAGTGGTCACAACACTGACCTCTGTGGAACACTACTAGTCACTAGCAGCCAACCAGAAAAGAATCCTTTTATTCCCACTCACTCCTTCCTACCAATCAGCCAATGCTCTAGCCATGTTAGTAACTTTCCTGTAATACCATGGGCCCTTAATTTGGTAAACTGCCTCATGTGTGGCACCCTGTCAAGTGCCTTCTGAAAGTCCAAATATACAACATCTATACATTCCCTTTATCTATCCTACTTGTAATCTCCTCAAAGAATTCTACCAGGTTTGTCAGGCAGGATTTTCCCTGAAGGAAACCATGCTGACTTTGTACTATCTTATCCATTGTCAGGAAGTACTCCATCACCTCAACCTTAACAATTAACACCAACATCTTCCCAACCACTGAGGTCAGGCTAACTGGTCTATAATTTCCTTTCTGCTGCCTTCCTCCTTTCTTAAAGAGTGGAGTGACATTTGCAATTTTCTAGTCCTCTGGATCCATGCCGGTGTCCAACGATTTTTTAAAGATCATTTCTAATGCCACCACAATCTCTAACATCTGCTCTTTCAGAACCTTAGTGTGCAGTTCCTCTGGTCTGGGTGACTTATGTACCTTTTGGTCTTTCAGCTTTTTGAGCACTTTCTCTCTTGTAACAGAGATGGCACCCACTTCTCTTCCTTCACACACGACAACATCAGGCATACTGCTAGTGTCTTCCAGAGTGAAGACTGATGCTAAATGCTCATTTAATTCATCTGCCATCTCCTCATTCCCCGTTATTATTTCGCCTGCCTCATTTTCTAGCAGTCCTATATCCACTCTCATTTCTCTTTTATCTTTAACATACTTGAAAGAACTTCTACTATCCACTTTGATATTATTTGCTAGCTTGCTTTCATATTTCATCTTTTCCCTTCTAATGATTTTTTTAGTTGCTCTCTGTAGGTTTTTAAAAATTTTCCAATCCTCTGTCTTCCCACTAATTTTTGCTTTGTTGTATGCCCTTTCTTTTGATTTTACAATAGCTTTGACTTTGATATAAGCAACACATTACAAATTTTGTAACTGGTAACATCAAATAATGTATTGCATCAGTGAAGTGGAAAAAATCTCTAAGTGGATAAATCAACAAGTGATGATAAAGATTGTTCTGAATATTGTTAGACAAATCAGTCATCAGTCACTGATTCTTTTCTGTTTCCTTCTTTGTCCTCAAGTCATATTTCCAAAAATGAACAAGAAGATTATATTATTATATCATGGACATACAGTATGAAGAAAGTGTTAAGAAAGCCCATAAAAATAGAAATGTGATAAAAATAAGTTGTCATGTAAAGTTTCTGTGGAATACTTTTCAAGTTATTAACATTGAGGTAAGTGTAGTTTCGCAGAAGCATGATCTACAAGACATTTAATATGGAATAACAAATATAATGGAAGTCGAAGGACCACCAGCCAATTTTAATCTTCCTTGGCTATGCAACATTTTGAAAAGCCCAGAATCTGAATGATTATCATATACAAAGTGTGTTATGGCTGTCACACACAGCCTTTCTGTTCAGTGGCAACAACATTACATTCAGACGTTGGTGCTTTTGTTACTGATCCATGTAAAAGCAACGAAGAATGAGAGAAAGAAAAAATCTCAGAAGAGAAAGAGATCTTTCCCTATAGCATTGGCATCTCGGCATAGTCGTAGGATAAATAGTACGAAGTTTAAAGAGGATTTGGATCAGAATATTTTCTCACTCAGTTGGAACCTGGAGTACACTGCTGAGGGGTGGCAAGTGGGGTTGGGGCAGGGGGATGATGGAGACAGGTTCTCTGAAAACACTTAAGAGGCATTTGAACAATTAATTGAATTAACGAGGTGTAATAGGGACATCTGATGATAATTGGGATCTGTATAGATAAATATGTGACAATTTTTAAGAGGCAGGGTAAAGTCAAGATGGTGCTAACGGCAACTCCTTTGCTTCCATCTTCAGAAACAGCCTGATTTCTATCTTTGGTATCTCTTCTTTTTTCCCTTTTCAAGCCTCGTTTGAAGACTCTGACCTGGGGTTACATGTTGACTTCGATTCTTTGCGGAAATGGGACCCGCTCTCAAGGCCTCACGACTGCCGCGTTTTGATATCCCAAGGGTGCGGGTGGGAAGGCAAGCGCACCTTCGGGGTTCCGGATTTTCGTGGCTCTGGGGACGTGCTGATGTGGGCCAGTGCCCCTGACTGAACCATTGCGGGAGAACATGGAATACCAGAAGCAGCCGCCGGTGGTTGTGTGTCCAGAGAACTGCACCTTTTTGGTGACGACTCTCTGGGCACAAAGTTTGGAAAAAGCAATGCAACAGACTTCTAACATCATAAATCAACAAGTTGTTTTTATGTCTCCCCACTTGCTGTAAAATGGGGACACCTCTTTTTTCCCTTATGAGGGAGAGAGAGAGCCTGTGGTATGTCAAATTACTGGGTGAATGAGTAGTTTTCGGGGTATTGCAAGTTCTGTGCCTTTTTCGATGCTTGAGTGCTTGGTGGAGGGTGCTGATGTTTTTTTGCTGGTCAGAGGTGGGAGGGAGTCATTGCCTTGCTGATGCTTATGAGTGGGAGTGGGGAGCTGAGGGGGCGCTTTGGGGTTCTAACAATTCTTTGGGGCTTTCTTCTCTTTTTTGTGGATGTTTGTGAAGAAAAAGAATTTCAGAACGTATATTGTATACCTTTCTCTGACATTAAGTGTACCTATTGAAACCTATTGTAGGCCAAAAGGTATGTTTCTGTGTTGTGCATCCCTGTGATTCTATTACTCTGAGTGTGAAGGTTATTCTGCCTGTTGTGCTCTGTGAGTAAGTATATCACATGGTAATCAATATACTGGGCCAATTGAAAATTGGTCTTGTAAGGTACATTATAATTTATGCATAATTATATTTATATGATTTATGTATATATTTCTGTAGGACACAGTTACCAAGGAGACATTGGATTGTGCATAATTAGGCACTTGGCAAGGGCCAATAGAAGGAAGCTAGGTTTAAACAGAGTGGCCATTGTGTGAGTCGGCCAGTGTTAAAGTGGGGAGTTCAGGCTTTGGTTTATAAAGGCTTCAATGGGGCGATCTGAAGGCTGTAAGTAGATTTTTTGTTTACATTTTCATTCATGGAGAAACGACGTCTTATATTCTGTCTGGGTAGCCTCCAACCTGATGGCATGAACATTGACTTCTCTACCGTTAATGCCCCACCTGCCTTTCGTACCCCATCTGTTATTTATTTATTTATTATTATTAATTTTTTTCTCTCTTTCTCCTTTTTCTTCCTCTGTCCTTCTCACTATACTCCTTGCCCATCATCTGGGCTTCCCCCCTCCCCCTTTCTTTCTCCCTAGGCCCCCCGTCCCACGATCCTCTCATATCCCTTCTGCCAATCAACTTTCTAGCTCTTGGCTCCATTCCTTCCCCTCCTGTCTTCTCCTTTCATTTCGGCTCTCCTCCTCCCCTTCCCACGTTCACATCTCTTATTACCTCTTCTTTCAGTTAGTCTTGACGAAGGGTCTCAACCAAAACATCAACTGTACCTCTTTCTATAGCTGCTGCCTGGCCTGCTGCATTCACCAGCAATTTTTATGTGTGTTGCTTGAAATTCCAGTATCTGCAGATTTCATCGTGTTTACAGTTCTATGTCCATTACACAGAAAAGATTTCCCTGTGTATTCCTCCAATATATATTCTTATTTAGGTGAGGAAAAAGGAGTGAATGAATGAATAAAAAAATTGAGTAATATAAAATCCACATTATAGTAAGTATTTCTTGAAATAGGTATAGCACCATCTATTTTTGCTTCCGTTTATCTTATCAACACTTTTAAAGTTAGCCAAACCTTAAGGTTCTTCTGGAGGGGGTGAGGGCTGTCTTCGGAAAACTCAGTCTCTTCCTGATGTTCTTTCGCCCTCCTCCCGTCCCCTGCTTCCTCGATTCTCTTACTATTTCTCAAGCAGATCGGGATAACTGCTCAGCCAGGCTTTCGCTCAGTTTGATCACACTGACGGGCAGCCCTCTGTTCCTCAAGTCTGTAGTCGCCTCTTCCACTGTCAGATACAGTTGCATACCATCCTCTTAAAACACCTGCAGTTTAGCAGGGTATGGAGTTTGGAATCTAATCTTTTCTTGCTTTAATATTCGCTTTACTGCAGAGTATTCTTTACGTTTCTGCAGGACCACTGGAGGATAACCTTGATCGAAATATATTAATTTCCCATACAAAAACACCCTCTTCTTACCCCAGGTCCTTTGTAGAATCTCTGCCTTGGTATTGTACCAAAGGAACCTAATTACTATTGAGCGTGGTTATCTTCTCTGTCTCCAGTAGGCCTTGGGACGAGTGCATAATTCACCTTCTCAGTCTCAAGCTCCATAGCGCAGGGAATCCCCAGCGCGCCCTGCAGCAACTTTCCTACAAACTCCATCAAAGACAAACCCTCCGCTCCTTTGGGAGCATTGTGTATCCTGATGTTTTTCTGTCGTGATTTTCCCTTCTGGACAATCAGTTCACTTTCTTGTTGGTTTAGTATTTTTATTGTCTTGCTTAGTATCCATTCCACGTTTTGCACGCGATCTTCCACCTTCTCAATTCAAGTCTCTGCCACCACTATTTTTTGATTGACGTTGGCGAGCTCTGACTTGATATCATTGAGTTGCTGTTTTATATCTTTTTTGGAATCACCGTATCTCTTCCAGAATTTTTATCATATTTGCCGCTTCGGCTGAACGAGGCCCATCATCAGCCTCGCAAGCACATGTTCGGGTAGGAGAGCGGCGCATTGCGCCTCTCTCATCCATAGGCTTTGCAGTGATGCTTTTTTTATCTCCATTCTTTTTCTCCATTCTTGCCCCCCTTATCAATTCTGATATTTTCAAAAGATCTTATATTTGATGGATTAACAGGGCATTATATGCGTTTTTCCGGAGGAGCTATTGATTTAAGCTGCGATTCTGGACGATGACATCACCGGAACCTCCTTGAAATAATTTTCAGGTCTCAGGGAACCCCTGCATAAAATTATTATATCTAGAGCTCACAGTATATCAGTGTGATCAGTAAGTTGTAGATATAATAATCCAAAAATAGTTGTCAATGCTCTTTTTAGAGAATGAACTGTTAGCTAACCTTTCTTGAAAAACAACATATAGGTAAGCTTAGCTCAGCTTAACTATCTTTCCCTTTCATAAATTTTAAAAACTTATAAGGCAAACATATTACATTTCTCAATTCTGGATTGAACTTGAGATAAGTACACATGAATTTCACCTTCAACTGAAATGGAATGATTTCTATCTTTGCTCCTGATGCTTGTTAAACAAGAAAAATCTTGCTCACACGTGTAAGAAGTTGAAAACTGCAGCAAAATGTTCGTTGCTTTCCTATGAATGGCTTCTTTCACAGAATCCGGAACTTGTCCACAGGCAGGTCAGTAAATTTCACCTAATATGCATGATCAGACTGAAGCTCACAAAGTTCTTCCTCTTCTGTCACAGTCAAGTACTCAGAGATTCAGAGAAAGGGTTCGTCTCCCAGTCATACACTTGTGTTGAAAGGGATGAAAAATACTTTTCAACTTTTGTTCTGCAGTTCTTCCCGGTGGTTTTCAATAAGACTCAAGACTTTCTGATCCTTCCTCACTCTCAAGTCCAAGCAGCAGTGGAAACATTTTAAGATTTCCTTTTGCAGCATGATTTTTCTAATGATTCAGTTTCCCTTCAAATCTAAAAATTTTGTCACTTGAAGTCAAAACATTTTCTCCAGGGCCTCGCAGAGACTTGTTCAACTGGCTCATGTGATGAAAAATGTCTTTTAAGTAGATTAGTTTTTTGCTGTCATTCTTCATCTTCAAAGCACTCAGCAATATTTGGCCTGCTATTTTCTTGAAAGTACTCCTGCAATTCACCTTTCAGCTCAAACACCCTGTTGAGGGCTCTTCCTCTGCTAAGCCACCGGATTTTTCTGTATGTAGCAGGAGATTGGTGTGCTCTTCGTCCAAGTTTTCACACAATTTTTTAAACATTTTCAGGTGAACTGGTCTTAAAGCTACTAAACAACTTGCTTCCTGAGTCATTTTACTGATCGTGACTTTATTTTCAAAAGTTGCTAGATGATCTTATAGCACAGTTAGATGTTGTGTGCATTGCTGAGTTGTGGCTGAAAGAAGTTGGGAACTAAACATCCAAGGATAGCAGAGGGAGTGGAGTAGCTCTGTGGGTAAAAAATGAAATCAAGTTCTTAGAAAGTGGTAACATAGGATTGGAAAATGTAGAATCCTTGTGGGTAGAGTTAAGAAACTTCAAGGGTAAAAAGACCCTGACGGGAGTTAGATACATGCCTATGGACAACAGCCAGGATGTGGGATACAAATTTCAACAGGTGATAGAAAAGGCATATTAAAAGCCCAATGTTACAATAGTTATGGGAGAATTTCAATATGCAGGAAGATTGGGAAAGTCAGGTTGGTGCTAGATCCCAAAAGAGGGAATTTGTAGAATGCCTACAAAATAATATTTTAGAGCAGCTTGTGGTTGAGCCCACTAGGAGAAAGCCAAGTCTGGGTTGGGTGTTGTATAATGCTTCAGATTTGATTAAGGAGCTTAAAGTAAAGGAGCCTTTAGCAGGCAGTGAACGTAATATGATAGATTTCACCCTGGAAAGTGAAAAGCTAAAGTCAGATGTATCAGTATCACAGTGGAACAAAGGGAATCAGAGAGGCATGAGGGATGAGCTGGCCAAAGTTGATTGATAGGGAACACTGGCTGGGATGATGGCAGAACAGCAATGGCTGGAGTTTCTGGGAGTAATTTGGAAGGCGTGGAATAGATACAATCCAAAGATGAAGAAGTATTCTAAAGGTAGGATGATGCAACCGTGTCTGACAAGCAAAAGAGGAGGCATATAACATGGCAAAAATTAATGGGAATTTAGAAGACTAGAAAACTTTTAAGAGCCAACAGAAGACAACTAAAAAAACTGTAGGGAGAGAAAAGATGAAATATGAAGTTAAGCTAGCCAATACTATGAAAGTGGTTACAAAAGGTTTTTGAAGATTATAACAAGAGTATAAGAGAGACAAGGATGGATATCGAATTGCTGGAAAATGACGCTGGAGAGTTAATAATGGGGTCAAAGAAATGGCAGACAAACTTAATAATATTTTGCATCACAGTGGAAGACACGAGCAGTGTGCCAGAAATTCAAGAGTGTCGAGGGGCAGAAGTGCATGTAGTTGCTATTATTAAGGTGCTGAAAAGTCTGAAGGTAGAGCAGATAAGTTACCTGGACCAGATGGACTACAGCTCAGGGTTTTCAAGAATCAATAAGTTGTGGAATGGTTCCAGAGGATTGGAAAATTGCAAATGTCACTCCACTCTTTAAAAAAGGAAGGAGGCAGAAGAAAGAAAATTACAGACCAGTTAGTCTGACTTCAGTGATTGGGATGATGTTGAAGTCCACTGTTAAGGATGAGGTCCCGGTGTACTTAGAGGCATATGGATAAAATAGGCCAAAGTCACATGATAGACAAAGGAGAATCAGTGGATGTTGTATACAGGTTTCCCCCGCCATCCAAAGGTAGAGTGTTCCTATGAAACGGCTCATAAGCTGGAAGGTCGTAAAGTGAAGAAGCAATTACCATTTATTTATATGGGAAAAATTTGTGAATGTTTGCAGACCCAAAGATAACCTAGCAAATCATGCCAAATAACACATAAAACCTAAAATAACAGTAACATATAGTAAAAGCAGGAATGATATGATAAATACACAGCCTATATAAAGTAGAAATACTTCTCTACAATCATTTCTGCACTGTTCTCGGTAGCGAAATTCTCACGGAAGCGCTCTCGGCAGAAACACTCTCTCCAGTAACCTTTAAGCTATGAAGCTGCCAAATCATACCAAATAACACATAAAATACACAGCCTATATAAAGTAGAAATAATGTATGTACAGTGTAGTATCACTTACAGGAATCAGGAAGACATCGAGCACACTGATGATGGTGTGTTAGGCTGAGTCTTCGGAGGTTGGGGTGGTGCAGTGGCCCCCACCCTCCGGGCCAATGACCAATACCGATTTGCAAAGCATGCAGTGCTCCAACGGTAGCCGGGACACATCCAGCACATCTTTAAGAAAAAAGCTGAAATAAACAAGCTAATTAATTAGGTGCCGCCCAGCACGTAAATATCGGCCCAGATCAGGGGCGATTGCCGATTGCGTCGCCTCTGATCTGGGCCGACATTTACGTGCCGGGCAGCACCTAATTAATTAGCTTGTTTATTTCGGCTTTTTTCTTAAAGATGTTCTGGGTGCGTCCCGGCTACCGCTACATTCTCAGCGGCCCCGGGGTTGGGGTGGTGGGACACTGGGGTGTCATCTCATCGTCGATCAGGGCAGGCAGGTCATCTTCTTCTATATCTGCCTGCCTCAATGTCGAAGGTCGAGGTTCGTTGTCTGCTGAAGGCTTGCTTGACTGCTAGTCTCACGCATTTTTCTATCATACAGTTCTTTGTAAGCACTCAAACCATCTTGCAAATATGCCCTAAACCGATGTACACTTTCAAAATTAAAGTCGTACGTTATCATTGCAGCGAAAATCTCACGCAGTTGCATCATGTTCAGTTCCTGGACAACTTCACTTTCGGTCCGTTCTCTACTGCATTTGGTTTTGATTGTTATCCTTTCCTCTTCCAATTACATCAGCTCTTCATCTATCAGTTCTTGGTCATGGGATGCCAAAACCTCTTCAACATCATCTCCGTCAACTTCCACAAGCCAAACTTACTTTGTCCTTACTTTGTTCACCACGATCAAAACGCTTAATTATGTCTAGTTTTAAACTAAGTGTAACACCCTTACGAGCTCTTTTAGGCTTCTCGGATACCTTAGAACTCATCTTGCTAACAACTGCTCACAGGCACGTATTTAAGCAATTCCGGCTAGAATGCAGTTACGAATCTGGGGGAGGAGCGGCTGCTTGGGGCGCACGCTGCTTTTTATTACGCTCTGCCTTTTTTCGTAACAGTGAAAACACCTTCTGTTAGTGAAAACAGGGAACTAATGTAGGTCTTTCATAACAGCAAGGTTTCGTAAAGCGAACGTTCGAAAAGCGGAGGACACCTGTACTGGGATTTTCAGAAGGCCTTTGACAGGATGCCACACATGAGGCTGCTTAACAAAATAAGAGACCATGGTATTATTGTAAAGACAGAAGTTTGGTTGACTGGCAAGTGGCAAAGAGTGGGAATAAAGTTGGGCTTTTCTGACTGGCTGCTACTGACTCGTGGTTTTCCATAGGTGTTGGTGTTGGGACTGTTTCTTTTCACATCATACTGTTAATGATTTGGATGATAGAGTTCATGGTTTTGTGGCCAAGTTTGCAGATGATATGAAAATAGTTGAGGGTCAGATAATGCTGAGGAAGCAGGGAGTCTGCAGAATGGTTGAGACTGTTTGGAAGAATGGGTGAAGAAGTGGCAAATGGAACATATTGTAAAGAAGTTTATGGCCATGGCCTTTGGTAGAAGGAATAAAAGCATGACTGTTTTCTAAATGTGGTGAAAATTCTAAATTCAGAGTTTCAAAGGGACCTGGGAGTATTTGTGCTGGATTCCCTAAAGGCTATATGGTCGATTAAGTCAGTGGTAAGGAAGTCAAATGCAATGTTAGCATTCATTTCAAGAAAACAAGAATATAAAAGCAAGGATGTAATAAGACATTGGTCAGACTGCACTTGGAGTATTGTGAGCAGTTTTGGGCCCCTTATCTAAGAAAAGATGTGTGGGCATTGGTGAGGGTCCAGAGAAGGTTCACAAGAATGAACCGGGAATGAAAAGATTATTGCATTCTATGAGGAGTGTTCGATGGCTTTGGGTCTGGAATTGCTGGAGTTCAGTAGAATGAGGGGGGATCTCGCTGAAACCTATTGAATTTTAAAGGCCTTGATAGAGTGGATGTGGAGAGGTTGTTTCCTATAGTGAGGGAGTCTAAACCCAGAGGGTACAGCCCCAGCATACAGGAACATCTATTTTGAAGAGAGATGAGAAGAAATTTATTTAGCCAGAGTGTAGTAAATCTGTGGAATTCATTGCTACGGGCAGCTATGTAGGCCAAGTTATTGGGCATATTTAAAATAGAGTTTTACAAGTTCTTTATTAGTCAGGGTGTCAAAGGTTACAGGGAGAAGGCAGGAATATGGGGTTCAGCATGATAATAAATCAGTCATGATGGAATGACAGAGCAGATTCAATGGGTTGAATGGCCTAATTCTGCTCTTGTATCTTCTGGTTTTATGGTCTTATATTATCACATTAAATGTTGCTGATTTGGAGTCCAGCAGCCAGCACATTTGCTTATCCAGTATGGGTGCTAGAGAACTTGCAAATGGAAGCAGAGTTATTAAGTAGATCAGCACCAACATGGCTCTTTAGCCCACTGAGTCTGCATCTACCATCAGACCCCACCCATTTACTCCAATCCCACTTTACTGTCCTCCCCCATTTCAATCAGCTACCTCTAGGTTTTACCAGCCGTATCCACACTAAGGAAACTTAACCACGATCAGCTAGCCATGCAATCCACACATAATTGAGGCGTGTAAGGAAATCGGAGTACACAGAAGAAACTGAAGAGGAGCTTGCAAACTCCACACAGACAGCACCGGAGGTTGGACTTGACTGGAATTGGAATTGGATTTGTTTTGTTACTGTCACGTACTGAGATACAGTGAAAAGCTTGTCTTGCATACTGTTCATGCAACTCAAATCATTTACACAGCGCATTGTGGTAAAACAAGTTTAAACAATAACAGAATAAAGTATAATGACGACAAAGAAGGTGCGGTGCAAGTAAACAACAAGATGCAAGATTGTGAGGTCAAGAGCCCATCTTATCTCATAGCCGGATCTGTGAGGGAGCAATTCTATCAGCTGGCTACTCTGCCACTCTCAAAGTTATACGCGCTTCCGGCCAGTCACAGTTAGGAGATTAAAATCACATTTGGTAGACAAGAGGCTGATGTGGCTGGATTTCCAAGCTGTTATGGGAGGGGGAAAAGCACTTTGCAAACTATTGGTGGTGGCACACACTTATTCCAAAACGAATCAAAAGCACAGCAGGAAGTGCATATACTTTCGTGCTGGGAGAAAGTTATTGAAGCCAACAGAAGGGAACTTGAATGTTCTATTTAATTTTATTTCCCTATTGTAGTACATTAGACCAAAATATTGCAGTATATCTATAGATTTATGGTAACCTCAAGGCACCAGGACCCATGTATACCCTTGTACTGACACTTGTGTGGTATTTGGAAAATTATTACCTAGTGTGTAGAGGGCTATTTGATGAACAAATAATAAAAATGATCCAACTGATGTAGCTGGCACGTTTCATTGTGGCGCAGTGACTGAGGAATTCATGCTGTTTCTGTATGCTCTGATCAATAGACTGGTGCCATAATGATGATTGGATATAAGGACAGAATTGCAAGGTTTGTGGAGTTCATGATGCAGCTGTTCAGTGGATAAAATGTATTTTATATTATCAAGGTAATGGAAATGGTGGCCGCAAAAGAACATGATTTGCAGTGTCACCCAAAAAATGTTCAGAATATTGGCTCGCAACTCAACTGCAATTTGTGAAAAAGGGAAGAAATAAGGGGAGAGATTACAGTGGCAGAGAATTTGATATTGAGCAGAAAGCCTATTGGCTGTAATTGCTAAGTGGTGTTGATATAACCTGTAGAGCACTGCCTCACAGTGTCGGAAGTTCAGGTGCTCTTTGTGTGGAGTTTGCATGCTCTCCCTATAATCATTTGAGTTTCCTCCAGGTGAACCTGTTTCCTCTCCGAGACATTTGGATTGGCAAATTAATTGGCCACTGTAAGTTGTTGCTACAGCGTAGGGAGATAATGGCAAGTGGGGGCAGTTGGAGAGAATGTAGACGGATACTGCAGATTGGAAATCCTCCTCTGGCATTGAAGCCATAACTAGTCAACGCCAAACTCCTGGAACAAACGCTCTATCATGGGTCATTATGAGACAGATGGAGAAAAAGATTCATGGGTATGCTCTTGCTTGCAACCTCTGGCCCATTACTGTTCAGAATGGAGAATACACATTTGAAGATGGTGTTAACAACTTTGGGGCAGTAGACGAGGAGAGCACAGAAACCCTGCAGAAGCAGAGGATGGAGGGCACAATCTCACAAGATGGCCATCTGGCATCCTCTTCAACCACTTCCTGTTCCAGTTGTGGAGGAGTCTAGGATTTATTAACCACCTTAGAAAAAAAAGAGTGGTAATAAGTTATCCCTGATCCTAAGGATGAGAGAAGTGGAGGAGTGGGAGGTGCATCAGAAGAGAGAGGGAGAAGGATTAGGATTGAGGCAATAATCTGATTACACAACTATTGGAAAGCACAACATGCAATTAACTCATAATTTTCACAAAATTGTATTTCATTACCTGAATAAAGTCACATATTTATTTTTCCTTTATACCTTTCCTTTAAAAATTCTAACTAATATGTTTCAACAGTCAATGTTTTTATGGCTATATCTTCTTCAAACAAGTACAGGAATAATCTTGGTTTGATTTGGTAATGCTCTTCTAATTTAACAAATCTACCATATTTGAAAAGGATTAATGTTTGTTACTTTTGGCATCAGTTTGTGTTAGTATTGTAACATGGTAATTTATCTTCCGACATATTGCTGCAGACGAGTGGGATCTGTCAATTTTAAGCCTGGAATATATTAACAAAGCAGTCAGTTTCCAATGACATGTTAGCAAGCTACACCCTTCCTGCTTAGATAATTGCAGTTATGATTAAAATCAGCCCTGAATGGATGACTAATCTTCTAAATGGTTGAAGGTTGTATAAAAAGTTCATGTCGCTATATATTATTTCTTATTCACTTCATTAGCATAATTGGTATTTTTCCATCCAGAAGTTTCTAGCATGTGGAATCCATTGAGGCTTCTTTTTAGCTTAAGATATTTACATCAAGACCTGTATTAATCAGGATTTTTTAATTCCTGGTGCTTTTGGAAGCAGTGGAACTCTGAGTTTTCCAATAACTGTTTTCTCACAAACTATCAATCTCTCAAACACACTGCAGAGTAGGAGTTGCATGGATCAGGTGACATGAAGCTGAAGGACGTGGGTAACCAACAAAACATGAAGAAACTACCAGGATCTCAGGACAGTTCAGAGTTCAGTTGAGTTTTCATCTGGATTGATTAATAATAACAAAAATTGAACATAACGTACTGGATTCAAAATTACCTCAAACATGTCCATTTTAAATATGGATAAATATTATCTTCTTTCAGTTTGCTGTAAGAGGGCAATACTGCATCACAATCCCCAAAATGGCCTCTTACAGTGGACTGAGACATGAGAGACATTAACTTTTATAGCCCTGTACCTCAGAGTTTTAATAACTCTGTTCTCTATACCACAAAAAATTGCATTTTTACCCAAGTACAGCCCAATGATAAAGTTACCTGATGAACTGCAGAGACATGCTTGAATCCCACCACTGCAGCAATAGACTTTAAATTCCAGCAATTTAATGAATCTGGAATTATAAAATAAAACTTTTCTTAATAACATTTTGCATTGAATGGCGGGGTTGTTGTAAAAACCCAACTAGTTCACCATGTCTTTCTGGGAAGGAAATTTGTCCTTTTTAATCTGATCTGGCCCAGACTTGACTTCAGACTCCCAATTCAGTCAATTCCTAAACACCTTATCTGTTTAGGGGCATTGGAAAACAAATGCTCCATTGTTAGTGGCATTCACATTTGTGAATAAATAAATTAAAAATATGCAAACAGTATTTATTATAGCAGCTCGATAAACAGATGACTCGCGTGTATTGAACATTTAGCCTTCTGGTTTATATTACCTGTTGCTGCTGTTTTCTGACATTATTGCATCTAGGGGATGGCAATAGAATTTATCCCTTCTCTTTCTTTCACAGAATGTGAAAGTGGTAATGGCAATAGTTCCTGCTACCTTCCCTAACACTAATTGACATACTTGACTATTTGACTTAGGAATCAAGCACAGACCCAATAGGACTGGGGAGGAGATTTACTTCCGTAAAGAACATGAGGGATTTACAAAACAAACCAAAAAGGTTTTCTGTTGTTATCTTTCAATTCCATCTTCTTTTAGTTGATTGATTCAAAAAGGTGAGAGCGTGGTATTGCTGATCTGGGATAGAATCAACGAAGCATACTTACGGTTTGGAAGCAAGGCTCTAGAGCATTACAGGGTAGTCAAGATGGAACTTAAGTATGGACATAGGACAGCTAGAAGGGGCCATTGAAAGGCCTTGGTGGGCTAGATTCCGGAAAATCCCAAGGCGTTCTACAAATACATGAAGAACAGGAAGATGTCTAGAGTGAGGGTAAGATGGATCTGGGATAAAAGAAGAAATGTGCCTGGAGTCAGAGGAGATAGTAGAGTTCCTTAATAGGTACTTTTCTCCAGTATTTACCAGTGACAGGGACCTTGACAAATGTGAGGTCAGCATAAAACAGGCTGGATATGCTGGAACATGTCAATATTTAGAAAGATGATGTCTTCAAAGTTTCAAGGGAAACATTAGAGTAGATAAGTTCCTGGGCCAGATGAGGTATAACCCAAGTTACTACAGAAAGTGAGGGAAGAGATTGCTGCACCTTTGTGATGATCTTTGCATCCTCACTGGCTACAGGAGTAGTACAAGACGATTGGAGCATGACAAATATTATTCCTTTGTTCAAGAAAGGTAAACAAGATAACAATGGGAGTTATAAACCCATGAGTCTTGCTATGCTGCTGGGCAAACTATTCCAGAGGATTCTTAGAGACAGGGGTTATGAGCATTCAGAGAAGCATAGCCTGATTATGGGTAGTCAACATAGATTTGTGAGGGGCAGGACATGCCTTAGGAGCCTGATTGAATTCTTTAAGGAAGTGACAAAGTAAACTGATGAAGACAGAGCACTGGATGTGATGTATATGGGTTCTAGTAAGACTTTTGTTGATAGCTTCAGCAAAACTGCCTGTAGGGATATTGGTCCCCTACAGGTTCAGGTGTAGCGCATCCCTTTTGTACAGGTCCTACCTTCCCCAGAAGAGATCCTAATGATCCATAAACCTCTAGCCCTGCTGCCAATACTAATTTGTTAGCCACAAATTCATCTGCAAAATCACCCTATTCTTCCCCTGACCGGTGTGGGGCCATCCCTGACCTGACACCTGGGAGGACACATACCATTTTGGAGTCTCCTTCAGAGACCCACTGTCTGTTCCCCTAACAATTGAATCCCCTATCACCACTGCTGTCTGTTCTCCCCACTTCCCCTCTGAGCCACAGAACGAACTCAGTGCCAGAGACCTGGTTGCTGCAGCTGACGCCAATTAGGTTGTTCCCTCCATCAGTATGCAAAATGGTGTACTGGTTATTCAGGAGAACAGCCACTGGGGTACTTTGTACTCTCCACTATTCTCTTTCTTCCTCCTGACAGTCACCCTGTTATCCACTGTATCTCCTGCGACTGTAGCTCCTATTTATCACCTCTTCATTACCTGAATGGGTTGTAGGTCATCCAGCTCCAGTTCCCTAGCACAGTCTGTAAGGAGCTGCATCCAGATGTAGCAATCAGCAAGATTGGAGGTCTCTCAAATCTCCCAAAACTTTCATGAGATTCATGCCTCTGACCTGGGATCCTTCTCACTACTTTTGCTAGGCACTAATAGGCAAAGGAAGACAATTTAATTTGCTGTAATTTAGTATATTTTTAGTTAACTACTATTTTTAAAAATTCTTCCCTGTTCTTACCTGCTATTCCCCTGAGCTTCTTTGCCAAGGCCTCTCGAGCAAAGCCTCAGACCTCAGACTCCTACAATCACCCACTCATTTAATGGCTATTCCAAAATGCCCTCTGGCACCTTGCCCTACTACTCCTCTCACCGAAGCCTCTTGTGCAAAGCCTCAGTTCTCCACTCTTACACTGTCCTCTCCAACAATGGCTGCTCCCACAATGGCCACTCCACTTCAACCTCTCTTTTATTTATTAGTCCAAGTGAAACTCACATGCAACATGACTTGATCGCTTCAATGGTTCCCGCACAGATCTTGCTCTTGCTACACCAAATTGGCAGGATCTTTCGATAAGCAAGTTCTACAGTTCTACACAAAATATCTGCAGTGTTTTCTGGAATGTTATTTCTTTTTTAGCATTGTGAAATACGTGTAACATTTTCATGTTGTAAGTAAAAGAATTAGAAATCTAGCAGCTTAATCAATCTACAATTAGATAAAATATTTTAGAAATAGTTAAAGGCATGTTAACTTAAAATTAGGAGCAAGAATAAGTAAGAGAAATATAAATGAGTGAAAATGTTTTTGTTAATTGCTTATGTTTAATAGCATCATTCGGCATAATTAAATGTCATTTACCTTGTGCATCCTTGTGCAAAAACACCACGCTTTGACGGAGTATGGCTGTAAGATATAAAATCACCATTACCTCACGTAACTATTGTCTTTTAATTTAACCTTACTGATTAGCTCAAAATCAAAGGTGGTTCCATCCAAACAAGTAAGGAAGCAAGAAACAATCACCTCCAACACTTGTTCATCTCCATATCTTTTGTTGTAGCTTTTGAGCGATTGACCTTATTGAGACGATTGTACTTCTTTCACCCCGGATGCACACTGTAAATAGTAATCGTGTAATGTTTTTGTTAGATATTCTCATCTCTACAGACTGGACCACACGGTGTTGTGATCTCAAGTACTGCTTGATTGAAAGTCAATGTTTTTCTGAGTAGATTACAAAATCCAATTGTACTTGGCTTTGGCATGGCTGCCAGTGCATATAGTGACATCGAGTAAAGCAGGACAGAAACAGGGCGTTCAACCTCACTCATCCATGTTGAACAAGATGACATCTATGCTAGTCCTATTGCACACGTTTGACACATATTCCTATAAACCTTTGTATCCCTGCAGCTGAACAAGTATCTTTTAAACATTCTTATTGTACCTGACTCCTCTGGCTGCTCGTTCCTTATATTTAGAGAGCTATAGAACAGTAAAATGGCCTTCTGGCCCAACAAGTTTGTGTTACCCAATTACACTCATGTGACCAATTAACCAATAGGGCTTTGGGATGTGGGAGGAAACCAGAGCTCCCAAAGGAAACCCGCATGGTCACAGAGAGAATGTAGATATTTCTTACTAAAAGCGATGGATTTGAACTCAGGTCACTGACGTTGTAATAATATTACACTGACTGTTGCCCAAATGCGACTGTGCTGTCTATATGACATGTATGTGTAATATATGTACCACCCTCTGTATGAAACAATATCCCCCTCAGTTTATGATTACATCTGTTTCTTCTCATCTTAAATCTAGGTTCTTAAGCTCTTGATTGCCCGTCTCTTGGGGAAAGACTGTGTACATATCTGCACTTCAGCTACTGTAGATCTCACCCATAGTCACTGCTGAAACATTTAATCCTTTTTGATGGTCTAATTTGACGTAAACTTACACAAGGCTGTCGACAAATGGTAACCATCTCCCACAGAGAGCTAGAGCATTCCATGAACACCCTGTGTCAGGGAAGAGAATTGCAAAGAAGGAATGATGAATTTTTTTAATTTCAGAAAAATTGTGTCTGTAATGGCATGTCTGTCTTGATGGTTCTGGGTTAATGAAAACACAGCAGAAACAGCTTAATTATACACAGCTCCTCTCAAGAGGATTTGTCAATATTTCCAGATGCATTAAGTATAATGACTATGGCTCTCTCAATCACAGCAGACTCAATGACTGTGTTGCCATGCTATCTGAGTGAAGCATTAAGAGCAATCTATTACCTGAGGGCCCAGAGATAAGCACTGTTGCTTTTGCCACCGTGAGCATTGTGACACAGTATGTTGCTTCCCAGAGCAGGTGGCCATACTTTGATCCTTAGCAGTGAAAGGAATAGAGGCACTGAAGATTTAAATCGGCTGGATAACCTCAACTACCTCAGCAGTTCATTTTACAAAAGCAATCATAAATTGCTAGTAAACATAAATTGACAGTGTATATGTGTCAAATCAGGTCTGAACACTACATCACGTGAACATCATTGGGGGAAGGCTTGCAGGCATGAAGTTACATACTCGTAGCTTTATCTAAGATCCTACAAAAAGCTGAACATGGACTCCCCCCAGACAATTGATACCATTTGCATCCTGTCACACAGGAGAAAAACAAACCTTAGTTTCTACATCCATCTGGATCATCCATTGCTTGCTATCAATGCTTCTTTATTGTGGTTCTCATATCAGTCCTCTGGGACTCCACTGTGAGTTAGCACATTTAACCTACCAGTCTTCTATCAGCTTTCTATAGGCAGGTGTCTCTTTGCATTAAACACTCCTTTGATCTAAAATATCCAAACATTATTGGAGGTAGTGCTTGGTGGTTTCATTTGCAATGACACAGTGTGATTGTTCAACACCACAGAATGGTTGATATTGGCAGATGGCTGAGCGAGTGACATTCCTGAATAGCACAAAAGGAGAGAATGGTCATTGTGCTAAATTTGTAAGAAGAGCTCAATAAGTATTTACATATATTGAACAGTCACTGTTTGAGGTATGAAGACAATCTTTTGCAAACTTTTTGTACCATTAAATCCTCAACTACAGCAAGCCTTGGTCAACCATATGCTTTGCCTAATGTCTGCAACCATAACAGGACTTCCAGATCTACCAAATGACTTTATTGAAAAGCACACTCGTGGTATTAACTAGCATATTTATAAAGCCATTATTTCAAGAAGAGAATAATGTCATAAATTTATTTCAGCAGGAATTCTGCTATCAGAATTCAAGAAATTGGGTCAAGGGCCATACAGTTCCCTTGTCTTGGCCACACTTATGCTCATCTCATATGATAACCTTTGTCTTTGATGATCAATTAACATGAATCATTTATGAGGCAATAATCACAGTACAATAATAAACACATATATGTTAAATTCCAGTGGTCTAACCAAAACTTTCAAATTTGCTCAGTTCATCGTACACACTGTATTTTACATTGGGATTATGCCAGGTCTCAAGATCAACCATCAATCAGAATTTATAACACATAGTCACTCTTCGAACACTAGAAGTTTCAAACATTTTTGTTCTCCAGCCACTTGGATATGGAGTGCTTCGCTGATTGTCACTTTAATCTATCTGTCTTCCGGGTAAATTTAAGCTTCATATTTAATTTTATCTTTATTTACACTGCATTTTAATTTCAAATTACTGTGTATTTATTTGTTTTCAGGAGGGAAGCAATCCAAGTTATAGGACAAATGAAATAAGCCTCTGGAAGAAAAGATATTGTCCTTACCCTATTGAGAAACAGAGAATATCAGAGGTGATAATCTATATTTTATTTGCATTTCATTTCATAGGAAATGGTTCTGTCATTATAAATTGGTATGGATGGTAAAATATCCATATCATTCTTCAGCGATATATTCAACTATTTCAGGAGAAAATGTAAACCTGAATTCCAAATAGATTTGTTCTTTTCTTTCTGGGAAATTCTGAGAATCAAAGACTTAATTCAACTATTCATTTTGTTTTTTGACTTAACAAACTACTATTGCAGATTTTCAAAGGTCAAAGTAAATTTATTATCAAAGTACGTATCTGTCACCACATACTACCTTGAAATTCATTTTATTGCGGGCATTCACTGTAGAATAAAGAAATAAAATGGAATCAATGAAAAACTATACAGAAACAAAGACTGACTGACTAGCAATGTGCGAAAGACATTGCTTCATAACAAAGGGAATTGAGTGTAAGAACAAAGAGGTCCTTCTGCAGCTGTACAGGGCCCTGGTGAGACCACACCTGGAGTACTGTGTGCAGTTTTGGTCTCCAAATTTGAGGAGGACATTCTTGCTATTGAGGGAGTGCAGTGTAGGTTCACAAGGTTAATTCCTGGGATGGCGGGACTGTCATATGTCGAAAGATTGGAGCGACTGGGCTTGTGTGCTCTGGAATTTAGAAGGCTGAGAGGGGATCTTATTGAAACATATAAGATTATTAAGGGATTGGACACGCTGCAGGCAGGAAGCATGTTCCCGCTGATGGGTGAGTCCAGAACCAGAGGCCACAGTTTAAGAATTAGGGGTAGGCCATTAAGAACAGAGTTGAGTAAAAACTTTTTTCACCCAGAGAGTGGTGGATATATGGAATGCTCTGCTCCAGAAGGCTGTGGAGGCCAAGTCTCTGGATGCTTTCAAGAAAGAGGTGGATAGAGCTCTTAAAGATAGCGGAATCAAAGGTTATGGGGATAAGGCAGGAACTGGATACTGATAGTGGATGATCAGCCATGATCACAGTGAATGGCGGTGCTGGCTCGAAGGGCCGAATGGCCTACTCCTGCACCTATTGTATATTGTCTAAAGAAGACAAACTGTGCAAATACTGAAAAAAAAGTAAATAAAGAACATCGAGAACACGAGTTATAATATCCTTGAAATTGAATCTATAGGTTGTAGAATCAGTTCAGCAGTGAGATGACTGAAGTTACCCATGCTGGTTCAGGAGATTGATGGTTGAAGATTAATAACAGTTCCCATACTTGGCGGTATGGGACCTAAGGTTCTAGTACCTCCTTCCTGATGACTGCAGCAAGAAGAGAGCATGGCCTGGATGGTGAGGGGCTTTGATCATGGTTGCTGCTTTCATGTGGGAGCCCTCCTTGAAGATGTGCTCAATGGTTGGGAGATCTTTTCCTATGATGGACTGGGCTATATCTACTAATTTTGTGTAGACTTTTCCATTAGGGTCATGGAGTCATAGAAAATGACAGCATAGAAACAGGACCTTTGGCCTATCTAGTCCATGCTGAACCATTTAAATAGCCTAGTCCCTTTGGCCTTCACCCAGGCCATAGCCCTCCATGCCCCTCCCACCCATGTACCTATCCAAACTGCTCTTAAATGTTGAAATCAAGATTGCATGTACCACTTGTGCTGGCAGCTTGTTCCTTAAACATGTTAAGGTCATACATGCAGCCTGTTACAGTTGCTCTGGCTGAATGTACTCCTGTGCCCACCCAGTACATTATGTAGTGGATGGGAGACATTGCATGCCATCTTGGTCAATGTCTTCCATCCACTACATAATGTACTGGGTGAGCACAGGAGTACATTCAGCCAGAGACTCATTCCACCGAGATGCAGCACAGAGTGTCATAGGAAGTCATTCCTGCCTGTGGCCATCAAACTTTACAACTCCTCCCTTGGAGGATCAGACACCCTGAGCCAATAGGCTGGTCCTGGACTTATTTCATAATTTACTGGCATAATTTACATATTACTATTAACTATTTCTGATTCTATTACTATTTATTATTTACGGTGCAACTGTAACGAAAACCAGTTTCCCCCGGGATCAATAAAGTATGACTATGACTATGACTATGTTACCATTCACCCTTAACCCATGACCTCTAGTTGTAGTCTTACCCAATGTTAGCGGAAAATTGCTTGCATATACCATATCTCTTCCCCTCAGAGTTTTGTATAGCTTTATGAAATTTCCCCCCAGTCTTCTATGTTCTAGGGAATAAAGTTCTAACCTTTTCAATCTTTCCTTATAACTCAGGCCTTCCAATCTTTGCAACATCCTTGTATATTTTCCCTGTACTCTTTCAATCCGTTTTTACATCTTTCTGTAGGTAGGTTACTAAAAATGCACACAGTACTTCAAATTAGGGTCTTGTACAACTTCAGCATAACATCCCAACAGTTTCAACAGTTCACCCCTGCGCGACAGGAGAATACATATCATAATACAATAGTCTCTGCTTTATTATTTTGTACATTGTTATTTCATATTATTGCACATTGGTACATTATTATTGGGTATATTTTTATTCTGCATTTTATCATTAGTTAAGTCTGCACACTGCAAAGTGTTTTTTTTAAATTTTGCTGCTGTAATGAAAGAATTTCCCACTTGGGATCAATAAAGTTATTATTATTATTATTATTATCATCCCAACTCCTGTACTCAATACTTTAATTTATGAAGGCCAATGTGCCAAAAGCTTTCTTTGCAACATCATCTACCTGTGACACCACTTTCAATGAATTAAGAACCTGTATTCACAGATTCCTTTTTCCTACTGCACTCTTCAGTGCCCTACTAAGACCTACCAAGGTTGGTCCTCCCAAACTGCAACACCTTACACTTGTCTGCATTAAATTCCATCTGCCATTTTTCATTCCATTTTTTCCAGCTGGTTAGACCCTGCTGCAAGTTTTGATAGAGTTCCTTGCTGTCCACTATTGACCCGACCTTGGTGTCATTCGCAAATTTACTCATCTAGTTTACCACGTTATCATCCAGTTCATTGATATCGATGACAAACATCAATGGACCTAGCACCGATCCCTGTGGCACCCCACTAGTCACAAACCTCCAGTCAGAGCGGCAACCACCTACTATGACTCTCAGGCTTCTCCCGCAAAGCCAATATCTAATCCAATTTCATCTCATCTGGAATGCCAAGTGACTGAACCTTCTTGAACAACCTCCAAATGTAGGACCTTGCAGAACTCCATGTAGACAATGTTCTTGGGTTTTGGTGTTTCCATCCCTGGCTGAGATGCAACCAGTCAACATATTCTCCACTGTGCATCTACAGAGGCTTGTCAAAGTTTTAGATGACATGCCAAATCTTTGCAAACTTGTAAGAAAGTAGAGGCACTTCCATGCCTTCTTTGTAATGGCACTTATGTGCTGGTCCCAGGAGATAGCCTATGAAATGTAAATGTGAGGTAATTTAAAGTACTGACCCTCTCCACCTCTTATTCCCTAATCAAGACTGGCTCAAGAACCAGTGGGTTCCTCCTTGTGTAACTAGGAATCAATTCTTTCGTTTCATATATATTCAGCGGCCACATTAATAGATACCTCCTATACCTAATAACGTGGCTATTATGTGTATGTTGATGGTCTTCTGCTGCTGTGTCCCATATACTTTAAAGTTCTACCTGTTGTGCACTTAGAGATGACCTTCTGCACACCAGTACTGTAACCTGTGGTTATTTGAGTTACTGTCACTTTTCTGTTAACTTGAACCAGTCTGGCCAATCTCCTCTAACCTCATTATCAAGGAGTTTTCACCCACAGAAATGCTATCCACTGGATTTTTTTTTGTCTTTTTTACACCATTCTCTATAAATAATCTGTTTTGTGCGAAAATCCCAGGAGATCAACAGTTTCTGACATACTGAAACAACTCCATCTGGCACAAACAATCATTCAATGGCCAAAGTCACTTAGATCACATTTATTCCCCATTCTGATGTGTTTTTTTCTTAACAAAAAAATTACCCTCTTGACCATATGAGTTAAGGCCACATGATTGGCTAAATAGATATTTGCATTAGTGAGCAGGTGTAATGTGTACCTAATAAAGTAGCCGCTGAGTGCATAGTTTTCAATTTTACAGATTATCTTTGACGAAGCATATTAAGCTATTGCAAAACTGGAATCTTCTCAAAAACAAACCTAAACCGTATTTAAGCTAGAAATGCATATGATGCAACCATAAGATAATTTAGTGGATCTAAATAATCAGTGGGCATTCTAGATCCTAACACTAGGAACCTAAATAATTTAAAAGGGTAATGTAGAGTTCAGGAGCATGAACACTGATAGATTAAGATTTTATCAGATAGTACTTGATTTAATATTGTAAAATACCATAAAACTATATGATATAGGAGCAGAATTCGGCCATTTGACTCATCGAGTCTGCTCCACCATTCCATCATGGCTGATTTATACAAGAGTTAGCAACCTTCTAGATTTCCTACTTTTGTATGTAACTTTGTCAGTGGTAAATTATTTAAACAATGCTCATAACTGCATTAAAAATAAAAGAAACTCTAAAAAAAATCTGAATTTAAGAGTACATTTCTTGCACCTATTTGCAGCTCCTCAGAATATAAAGCAATTCATTTGCTGCACCAACTCAGTGGCAGTTCCTAACAATGCTATCAACTTTACAAACAAATGCAAATGAAAGTTGTGATAGAATTGGCAAAGGCAAATGTGCTCTAAGGTCTTTGAATTAAAATGCTAGCTCTTTTCTCTTCCCATGAGGTGCCTGACCTGTTGAATCAGCATTTTCTTTTATTTAGATTTCCTGCAGTTCTTTAAATTTCTAGAGCTCTGAAGTACTGCAGATTTTGAAGTATTTAAAACATTTTGCTTTTTTTTCTTTGAGTTTATTTGTTATGACTTTTCATATGGTTTATTTAGGAATAATTGTTGAAAGTAATGTTTTCGTTTATGAATTTAAGTCTTCTTTAAAGGTGTTTTAATCAGACACGAGGAAATCGGCAGATGCTGGAATTTCAAGCAACACACATCAAAGTTGCTGGTGAAAGCAACAGGCCAGGCAGCATCTCTAGGAAGAGGTACAGTCGACGTTTCAGGCTGAGACCCTTCGTCAGGACTAACTGAAAGAAGAGATAGGTCTCCCCCTCCCCCTCCCACTTTCAAATCTCTTATTAGCTCTTCTTTCAGTTAGTCCTGATGAAGGGTCTCGGCCCAAAACGTCAACTGTACCTCTTCCTAGAGACGCTGCCTGGCCTGCTGCGTTCACTAACAACTTTTATGGGTGCTTTAATCAGAATCAGGTGTGAGGGGATCCAGGAGTGCCCCTATTAACTGTTTGAAGAGAGACAGAGAGAGACATTCATCGTTGATGGTTTGTTTGGAAAGGAGAGAGAGAGACGAAGATTAACAGTTGGACTGTCACTTTAAGGCATTGGAAGTAACTTTGGATTTTTACTGAGTTTGGAGTTGGAGACAGCACCGAGCAGCTCGTAAGTTGCTATGGTGACCGAAGGTAGTGTTAATTAATGGACACTCGATGTTATGATTTTCAACACATTGTTGATATTTCTTCAAGGACTTGTTGCCTGCTTGTACTCCTTTACAGACAAAGGAAGGAGGGACTCTTTGAATGACAGGTGATGCTCAGTCTGGTGAAATAAATGGGAGGTCAGATGATACAGACCTCGGACACATGATCTGGACACTGAATGAGCATTGTTGTGCCTGCAGGAAAAGTGGGTTTTGGAGGATCGATTAGGCGGATCAATCCAAATTGCTATTCCAGTTTGAGGAGAAGGGGTTGACTGGTGGGGAGTTGTCTATGTGTCCACCCTCGCCGGGGTGATAGCTCCACCACAGAAGACCGGTCCCCCGGTTAAAGTCACAGTCGGTGACTTGTAAAGGATTTCGGAGGACGACGAGAAGGTCGACGGCATCAGCTCACCTGAAGACTCAACTCTCTCTCTCGCTCTCTCTCCATCACTACTCAACTAAATACCATGAACTGAACTGGACTGAACTTTACTCAACATCGTAAGACTGTATCTTGTTACCCCTAGACTTAAAGAAACTTGGTTTTTTCATACATATATATTCCACACTTACTTTTATATATAATCATTGCTAACCTGTTTGATTTATCTACATTTATATTACTGTATTGCGTAGTTACTAATAAATATTAGTAGTTTATAGCAACACCAGACTCCAAAGTGGTTTCTATTTCTGCTGGTTCTTTATTCCCGTCAACAGGTACGTGACATAAATTGGGGCCTGCATCCGCAATATGAACAAATTGGTCGGGAGGCAGGTTTGAATTGATTTGGGGAAAATCCCTTTTGATTTGGACTGTTGATTTGGTTGTGTGGAAAAACAGCAGAAATGGGTGTTAGAGACTTTCTGAAATCACCAGACCTGGTGACTTTGAAGTTTGCTAAAAAGTATGAGTTGCGGGACATTGCTAAAGAATTGAGAATTGAGGTAAAGAAGGATGTGAGTAAGGTAGAAATTCAAAGGAAAATAGTTGAATATTATATAGATATGGGAACATTTGATGAGGAGGCGTTAGAGTTGTTCGTGGAAGGTGAACCTACTGAGGATGAGCTTCAGCTTCTATTGGAAATAGTAAACAGGGAGCATGAACAGAAATTAAAACAGCTCGAGAGAGAGGCTAAAGAAGCAGCAAGACAGAGAGAAGAGGCGGAAAGACAGAGACAGCTCGAGAGGGAGAAATGGCAACGTGAAGATCATGTGGCAGGAAGTCAGGGACAGTTTAAAACGGAGAGGTTGCAGCAAAGAGGTTTAGAGTTGGACCCTGATGATTTTTACAGCTCGGAAGGGCTAGTTTTGTGTGACGAATTTAAAAGTTGTGTTCCTGATGAGGTAAGGGCATATCCAGTGGCAGAGGATGCCCCTACCCTGCACGGGTCTGTTGAGAAAGCAGATGAAGAAGTTTTAACCCACGAGGTTGAGTTTACTCCAGATGAGAGTTTGCCAGAGAGTAGCTGGGAGGTACGAGATTACCTTGAATTTGAAACTGGGACAAGTGATGACAGCCCTGAAGAGGCAGTTGTTCCAACTGAAAGTTTTCAGGTTGTTGAAGTACCTGTGAGTTCACAGGATTCTGAACCTTATGTTGAAACTCAGTTAAAGTCTGGGGTGTCTGACTTGGTTGGAAAGGAATGCAGTCCTTTTGTGTCAGATGGATTTGGTTCAGAGAGTAAGGGGTTAACCTTGGTACCAGTGGAATGTGAAGATTCTCAGTCATTTGTATCAGATTGTGTTTTAAAAGTTGGTTATGTTGTGGAACCTGGTGAGGTCAGTGTTGTTGGAAATAATGGCAAAAGTGCTGTTCCTGGACTTTTGGATAAAGTGCTGGAAAAGGTTGGATTGGTTGCCCGACCTTTGACCCTGCTTGCAGGACAAAGGCCTGCTGAGACAAGATGCGCTAGTTTGTTGGATTTTGTTTGGACATTTGGAAGTAAGCACCTGCAAGGTCATGCTGTTATTCAGAGTGATATCATCGAGAGGAGGAAAAATTGTTGTGGTTTTGGAGTGGAAGTTGCCATGGATACAAGTTGAAGTATAGGTCGTAATGAGATGGGTAGTTTATTTGGTCTCTTTCATAATGCATACATGATTCTGATCAGCCTAATGATGGTACTGAATTTGGTAAACAATGGAGGCATGTTGACAGCTGTCCAAGATAAGAGTGTTTCAGCAATTCAGCTAATGAGCAAAGTTGCTATTGAGACCTATGATAGCAAGACCAAAGGTTTAAATTATGATGTGTCAGAGACATTTCTACCTTCCAGATTTCAGCTGGACTTAGAGGGTAGTACAATTGATAAGGGTAAGGTGTATAAGAAAGGTTTGTCTTTGTTGAGAAAGGAATATATCGAGGAACAGAAGCGAGATTCTGGAATGGTGACTTTAAGGGAGATGGCTCTCACAGGAGAGGAGGTTCAGAGAGAGTCAGTGGGATGTTTCCTTAAAGATGGGGTGTTGATGAGGAGGTGGAGACCAGCCACAGTGCGTGTACGTCATGTGGTGGTTTTGAAAGGTTACAAGGCTGAAATTTTGAACATGGCTTACAGTATGCCTTTAGGTGGACGTCATTGTGTGAGAAGTGAGGAAATTTAGAACGAGGGGGTTCCCCTCCTTTTACTTATTGGTGGAGATTCGATTCAGAAGGCAGTGAAGGGTAATTTGTTGGAACCTGTGTTCAGTTACAGGCCAAAAGGACCTTTGACCCTACTCAGAGAACTTTGGAAGGGATTTAGTAAGCTTTGTGACTTTGCTAAGGAAAGTTTACAAAATGGTCAAGTAAAAATAAGACACTTGTTTACTGAAATTGTGGCTGGGAGAATTGTTGGAGTACAAAATGGAATCGTGAAATCTGATAATGGAATGGAAAAACATGTTTTCCCACTGAGTCTAGACTCACCAAGATGTCAGAATTCCATTGTTTTGGAAAATATTACTGATAAGGTCCATCAGTTGGACCCAAAGCCGGAAAAACAAGTAAAAGGACTAACTGGTGTTTTGAAATGGTACACAGGTGCAGGGCATGACATCATTATGAATCTAGCCCAGCCTATGAAATGGCATCTTCACAGAGCGAACTTTGGGAAAAGTGGAAGGGTTGAAGAAGAAATTAGAAACAGGAAAGAACAAGGAAAGAGAATGGATGACTGTATTGATAGAGTGGGGAAGGCTAAATACCTTATTAAGATTGACTTGTTAAAAGGATACTGGGGTGTTCCTTTAACAGAGAGGGTTAAGGAGATATCAACATTTGTGAGACCATCTAGACTGTATGAATAAAATGTTTTACACTTCGGGATGAAAATTCTTCTAGAAACATTTCAAATAATGATCAATTCTGTGATTGGAGGGTTAGAAAGCACAGGATTTCATATCAATGACCTAGTGGTCTGGAATGACACGTGGGAAGAACATATTGCAGCTGTAGAAAAACGGTTTGACAGACTTTCCAAGGCCAATCTTACGGTGAACCTCGCTAAAAGTGAGTTTGGCCATGCCACAGTCACACGCCTGGGGTATGTGGTGGGCGAAGGCCAAATGGCTTCTGTACAGGCCAAGGTTCAAGCTATTGCTGAAGTTCCTGTTCTGACCGACAAGAAAGCTTTGAGAAGGTTTTTAGGGATGGTTGGGTATTATAGAAAATTCTGTAAGAACTTTGCTGACATTGCTCTCCCCCTAACTAAACTCCTAAGGAAGAGTGAAAGATTTGCATGGAATGACCTTTGCCAGGAGGCATTTGAACATCTGGAAACCATCCTGTATTATCATCCTGTGCTCAAAGCACCTGATTTTTCAAAGCCATTTTCTATAACAACAGGTGTTAGTGAGGAAGCTGCTGGGGCAGTACTGTTACAAGAAGGGAGTGAATGACATTGAACATCCAGTAGCTTATTTCTCAAAGAACTTTAATGTACACCAGAAAAATTATTCAACTGTTGAAAAGGAATTACTAGCACTTATTCTGGCTTTACAACATTTTGAGGCCTATGATCAGAGACCTCAAAACCTTTCTGTTGCTCAGAGACCACTTGTGGTTTACATGGGTTATAATCCGTTGATGTTTCTAACTAAGATGAAGGATAAGAATAGTTGGTTGTTAAATTGGAGTCTAGTATTGCAGGAAGGTGACTTAAAAATCAAACATGTAAAAGGTACTGACAATGTTATAGCTGATTAGTTATCCAGATGTCAAGTTGAAAACTGTAACCATTTTTGCTTTGTCATCTGATGTTTTTCCCTGTATTGTTTAAAACCCTGTGATGGACATTTTAAAAAAATCGTCTGCGACAATTTTTTTTCCCTTGAGGAAGGGGAGTGTGAGGGGATCCAGGAGTGCCCCTATTAACTGTTTGAAGAGTGACAGACAGAGACATTCATTGTTGATGGTTTGTTTGGAAAGGAGAGAGAGAGAGACGAAGATTAACAGTTGGACTGTCACTTTAAGGCATTGGAAGTAACTTTGGTTTTTTACTGAGTTGGGAGTTGGAGACAGCACCGAGCAGCTCGTAAGTTGCTATGGTGACCGAAGGCAGTGTTAATTAATGGACACTCGATGTTATGATTTTCAACACATAGTTGATATTTCTTCAAGGACTTGTTGTCTGCTTGTACTCCTTTACAGACAAAGGAGGGAGGGACTCTTTGAATGACAGGTGATGCTCAGCCTGGTGAGATAAATGGGAGGTCAGATGATACAGACCTCAGACACATGATCTGGACACTGAATGAGCATTGTTGTGCCCGCAGAGAAAGTGGGTTTTGGAGGATCGATCAGGCGGATCGATCCAAATTGCTATTCCAGTTTGAGGAGAAGGGGTTGACTGGTGGGGAGTTGTCTATGTGTCCACCCTCGCTCGGGTGATAGCTCCACCACAGAAGACTGGTCCCCCTGGTTAAGGTCACAGTCGGTGACTTGTAAAGGATTTCGGAGGACGATGAGAAGGTCGACGGCATCAGCTCACCTGAAGACTCAACTCTCTCTCTCGCTCTCTCTCCATCTCTACTCAACTAAATACCATGAACTGAACTGGACTGAACTTTACTCAACATCGTAAGACTGTATCTTTTTACCCCTAGACTTAAAGAAGCTTGGTTTTTCATACATATATATTCCACACTTACTTTTATATATAATCATTGTTAACCTGTTTGATTTATCTACATTTATATTACTGTATTGCGTAGTTACTAATAAATATTGGTAGTTTATAGCAATACGAGACTCCAAAGTGGTTTCTATTTCTGCTGGTTCTTTATTCAAGTCACGAGGTACGTGACACAGGTTTCTTATCACTGGCATGTGTCGTGAAATTTGTTAACTTAGCAGCATTGGTTCAATGCAATATATAATATAGAAAGAAAAAATAAATAAGTATATCAATTACAGTTAGTATATATGTATATTAAATAATTAGATTAAAATAGTGAAAAACAGAAATAATATAAAAAGTGAGGTACTGCAAATACAAAGCACCATAACATCATGGTTCCAGCTGTGTAGGATAAAGGAAGGAATGCCAGAAGACTATCAAGCAACAGAATACAGTTGTATACAGAGCCTACCTATCAATCAGTGACTGAGAAAACTGCTTCTACCTGCATAGCATGAACCAAAGCTATTGCATGTAACATTCATACTTGGTTACTGTAACCACATATTTGCCTGTATATCCCTCTATACCTTTCCTATGTATATATCCAAATGTCTTTTAAGTGTCCTTTTTCCTGTCTCATGTAGTCTGGCAGCTTGTTCCATATACACAGCCCCCTCTGTATGGAGAAATTGTCCCTCAGACCCTTTTTCACTCTTTCTCCTCTTATAGCTGAATAATTACAGTGAATGCAGATGATGATGAAAAATGGTACATTTCATCTGTACTACTTTTAAAGTGTGGTGCGTGGCCAAGTGGTTAAGGTGTCAGTCTAGTAATCTGAAGGTCACTAGTTCAAGCCTCACCTGAGGCAGCGTGTTGTGTCCTTGAGCAAGGCACTTAACCATACATTGATCTGCGATGACACTGGCACCAAGCTGTATGGGTTCTAGTGCCTTTCCGTTGGACAACGTCGGTACTGTGGAGAGGGGAGACTTGCAGCATGGGCAACTGCTGGTCTTCCATACAACCTTGCCCAAGCCTCAGTCATCATCAAAAATCAATGGACAGCGGAAGAAGACTACTTTTTAAAGGATGTGGTCACTGTATTTCACCTTGGGGTGGGAAGAACCATTCAGATGGAACACACAATAAGACTCAAACCACTTGTACTCTTAATTTTCAGTAGTTATGCACCATGTACCATGCATTAAAAAAAACAGACAAAATATTACACTTAATCAAAATAAAAGTCCATGCATATATGACTGTTTGATCATTTGTTTTATATTCAGATCTGTATATTTCAGTCAGCTATTCAAATCTCAGATTGCTCTTTGCCAAATATAGTTTACATCATCAATGGGAAATTATCAGTTATCTACTGAACTGTTTATGAATTGTTTATATTTCCACAGGGTGTCTTTAGATTAATTCATATTCTTTGAGCATAGATTCATAGCTAAATTTTTCTTGTAAAAATAACTATTCCAGAAAGTCCCCTAATTCACAGAAATTATGCATACAGTCAGAAAAATCCCAATATATAACTGGATGTCCCAGTATGCCATTAAAACTCATCGAATCCCAGCAGGAAACTGTGTCTTGTAGGCTCTAGTTCCCTTTCTTCTTCAGGTTTGCAGTTCGTACTCCTGATCTAATGAGATGCAGGATCCTCCTTGAAGATCATTAATGTAAAAGAAGGGAAATTTCAACAAAGGTGTTCTCTGCCATAGCATTGGGGAGTCTAGCACTGGAGGGATGGTCCTAAAATCTTAGGTAGTTATGAAATTAGAAAATTAAGAAAAGACAGAGCTAACAGGTGTTCTTTTTTTATGTCTTCACAGTAGAAGATAGGAAAAGTAAATCAAAATTAGTTGATAACACATGAGCAAGAGAGAGTGACTCATTCATATTTTAAGATAATTTGAGAAAACATACTTTGCAAACTGTTAGTATTAAATGATGGCAATTCTTCTAAACCTGAATATATGGATCCAATAGTTCAATCAAGTTACTTGCAGAGGTTGTATTGCATTGGTAGTGATCTTCCAAACTTCCTTTGATTCCAGAAATGGACAACAGCAAATATAATCTACTGAATGCTGGCAAAATAATGGAATCAGTTATTAAGAAAATTACAAAAGAGCATACCATGAAGTAAAACATTATTATGTGGAATCAACCTGGTTTATGAAAGGGAATTATATCTAATACATTTAATTGGATATTTTGAGGATGCAATGGGCAGGCAAGGTGAGCCAATGAATGTGTTGAATTTGGATTTCTGAAAGATATTTAATGAGACAGCACGTAAAGGAGAATCACATGAAATAAAGGCTCATGTTGTTGAGGGTAATGTGTGCAGTTACATGGATAGACATGTGGTAACAGAAAAACGTAACAACGGTGGAGATAAATTGTCATGTTGAAGTACAAGAGCTGTTCTTTCCCTCAATTATCTTCACTTATAATGGCTGGTGTTTGAGTGATCGCAGCTGCGCAGAACTCCTGACAAGGGATTTTAATAAATGCCAAGAGGCCAGATTGCTTTGTTCTGTGGTGAGATACTTTTACTGGATGTTGAGGGATTACAGTGAATTTAATGGAATAGCTGGGATGAAGAAATCTTTCCTCTTTCTCTGTTCCTCCATGCCATGAGCTAAGCAGTCTTGTGGGTTAATCCAAAGTTAATCCATAAAGCCAAGACTTGTGACCTAGCCACTCCTCCTTTGACTACAGTATCTTTCTAAGTGAATTACCTGCCAACAACTGCTGGTGACTGAACAGGTTGTCCTTCCATTTGTGTTTATGGATGAGAGATATTCCTTCTTTGATGTAAAACCCCAATTATCCATAATCAATTATAAATTCAGCTTGTTCTTTGATCAGTGACCAAGTCTGACACCCCACTCATACTTAAGCCTGAAAAAACAAATCTTCGGCTCGTTCCCCTTTTGATATTTGTGATAGCTCTTCAGAACAATTTTCAGCAGGTTAATAAGTTGTGATTCTGCATTGTATTGTAGGTGGTGAAATACAATTTCTTTATATTATGTCTTCGTAGTAACTACAGGGTTTCAGGTGTGATAAGAAGCAACAAAAATCAGCATACCAATGTGGCATGTAATGAAGAAGACAATGCTTTCTGGTTTATTTTACATCAAAGGAGTTGGAGTAGAAGAGTAAGGAAGTCTAGTTACAACTTAGAGTATTTGAGTGAGACAACACTTGGAGTAATCCATATTATTATAGAAACATAGAAAGCTTACAGCACAATACAGCCTGTGGTACATCCCACCTGGTCCTGGTGACTTATCCAACATGATGCTTTCCAAAAGCTCCAGCACATCCTCTTTTTTAATGTCTACATGCTCAAGTTTTTCAGTCCACTGAAAGTCATTGTTACAATTGCCAAGATCCTTTTCTGTAGTGAATACTGAAGCAAGGTATTCACTAAGTACCTCGGCTTTCTCGTCCAGTTCCATACACACTTTTCCACTATCACACTTGATTCATCCTATTCTCATGTCTTATCTTCTTGCTCTTCACCATACTTGTAGAATGCCTTGGGGTTTTCCTTAATCCAGTCTGCCAATGCCTTCTCATGGCCCCTTTCTGGCTCTCCTAATTTCATTCTTAAGCTCCTTCCTGCTAGCCTTATAATCTTCAAGATTTTCTATCGTTACCTAGTTTTTTGAAACTTTCATAAGTTTTTCTTTTCTTCTTGACTAGATTTACAACAGCCTTTGTATACCATGGTTCCTGTACCCTATCGTCCTTTCCCTGCCTCATTGGAACGTACCTATGCAGAACGCCAAGCAAATATCCCTGGAACATTTGCCACATTTCTGCCGTATATTTCCCTGAGAACATCTGCTCTCAATTTATGCTTCCAAGTTCCTGCCTGTTAGCTTCATGTTTCCCCTTACTCCAATTAAACTCTTTCCTAACTTGTCTGTTCCTATCCCTCTCCAATGCTATGGTAAAGGAGATAGAATTGTGATCACTATCTCCAAAATGCTCTCCACTGAGAGACCTGACACCTAACCAGGTTTATTTCCCAATACCAGATCAAGTAGACCCTCTTTTCCTGTAGGCTTATCAACATATTGTGTCAGGAAAGCTTCCTGAACACACCTAACAAACTCCACCCCATCTAACCCCCTTGCTCTAGGGAGATGCAAATCAATATTTGGGAAATTAAAATCTCCCACCATGACAACCCTGTTATTATTACACCTTTCCAAAAACTGTCTCCCTATCTGCTCCTCAATGTCCCTGTTACTATTGGGTGATCTATAAAAAGCACTCAGTAGAGTTATTGACCCCTCCCTGTTTCTAACTTCCACCCACAGAGACTCACTAGACAATCCCTCCATGACTTTCTCCTTTTCTGCAGCTGTGACACTATATCCGATCACCCCACCTCTTTTGCCTCCCTCCCTGTCCTTTCTGAAACATCTAAAACCTGGCACTCTAAGTAACCATTCCTGCCCCTGGCCATCTAAGTCTTTGTAATGATCACAATATCATAGCTCCAAGTATTGATCCACGCCCTAAGCTTATCCTCTTTGTTCATAATACTCTTTGTATTAAAATAGACACATTTCAATCTGAGCGTATCCCTTCTCTATCACCTACCTATCCTCCCTCTCGCACCGTCTACAAGCTTTATCAATTTGTAAGCCAACCGCCTCTTCCTCCATCTCTTCAGTTTGGTTCCTGCACCCCAGCAATTCTAGTTTAAACTCATCCCAACAGCTGTAGCAAACCTTCCCACAAGAATATTGGTCCCCCTCGGATTGAAGTGCAACCCATCCTTTTTGTATAGGTCACACCTGCCCCAAAAGAGGTCCCAATGATCCAGAAATCCAGATCCGTGCCCTCTGCTCCAATCCCCCAGCCACACATTTATCCTCCACCTCATTCTATTCCTATACTCACTGTCACATGGCAAAGGCAGTAATCCCAAGAGGACCTGCTTCTCAACATCCTTCCTAACTCCCTGTAGTCTGTTTTCAGGACCTCCTCCCTTTTCCTACCTATGTCGTTGGTACCAATATAGAAACATAGAAACATAGAAAATAGGTGCAGGAGTAGGCCATTCGGCCCTTCGAGCCTGCACCGCCATTTATTATGATCATGGCTGATCATCCAACTCAGAACCCCGCCCCAGCCTTCCCTCCATACCCCCTGACCCCCGTAGCCACAAGGGCCATATCTAACTCCCTCTTAAATATAGCCAATGAACTGGCCTCAACTGTTTCCTGTGGCAGAGAATTCCACAGATTCACCACTCTCTGAGTGAAGAAGTTTTTCCTAATCTCGGTCCTAAAAGGCTTCCCCTCTATCCTCAAACTGTGGCCCCTCGTTCTGGACTTCCCCAACATCAGGAACAATCTTCCTGCATCTAGCCTGTCCAATCCCTTTAGGATCTTATACGTTTCAATCAGATCCCCCCTCAATCTTCTAAATTCCAATGAGTACAAGCCCAGTTCATCCAGTCTTTCTTCATATGAAAGTCCTGCCATCCCAGGAATCAATCTGGTGAACCTTCTTTGTACTCCCTCTATGGCAAGGATGTCTTTCCTCAGATTAGGGGACCAAAACTGCACACAATACTCCAGGTGTGGTCTCACCAAGGCCTTGTACAACTGCAGTAGTACCTCCCTGCTCCTGTACTCGAATCCTCTCGCTATAAATGCCAGCATACCATTCGCCTTTTTCACCGCCTGCTGTACCTGCATGCCCACTTTCAATGACTGGTGTATAATGACACCCAGGTCTCGTTGCACCTCAACCACAATATGTACCACAATCTCCGGATGTTCTCCTTCCCACTTCAGGATATCGAGGATATCGCTATATCCTTACTAAAGTAAAGGATATTCTTGCCTTGGTGATGGCACAATTAAACCTTTTTCTACTAATGTCATCTATATTCTTATGTAAATGATCCTTATTGTCTGATGCATTCCCTTGTGCTTACAGTACTGTGCAAAAGTGTTAAGCACTCTGGTTATATAAATGTGCCTAAGACTCTTGCATAGTACTGAATATTATAACTTTCCAGGTGCCAAATAACACTAATACTATTGAGCTGGTACAAAACTAAGTTCTCTTATTTCTGTTTCCCAGCCACCTTCATATTTTAACTAACATACAGTACTGTGTAAAATTCTTTGGCACTCTAGCTATATATATATGTGATGAAGACTTTTGCACAATACCAGAAATGTCAACAAATAATACGAAACGTCCTGCTGGGCAAAAAGGGTAAACTGGTGTTTGTAGAACAATCAGGTGTTTTATGATTATGAAGACTTTGATAGCAACAGTCAGAACTAGATTCCAACTACCTTTAGTTTACAGTAAGGGATACAGCATTTTCTTATTGACTGCCTTTATTTAAACTGGCAGCTCATGATACACAGACCTGTATGAGTCTGTTAACCTTTACCAGAGCTGTCACAGTTACCAATGAGAAACTATAATACAATGCTCCCTTGTAGCGTAATCTTGTTGTCATTATCCTCTTTCTTCTCGAAAGCTCTTGCACCAGTGCCTGGTGCTGATGCATATGCAGTAGATATTTGATGGTACAGACTTCGGCTCTAGATTCCATTTTTGGTCCACTTAGAATCATGTTATAATAGCTGTCATTATTTTTATCACAGAAGTCTTTGTCTTTTATTCCCCAGAGTTACATTCTTTTCATGCTGTCACAGCTGACACACTCTATTAATATTTTATAAAGTAATTCTCATGAAAGATAGTATATCAAAGTCACATGATGTAAATGATTCTGCATTTCTAGTCACTGTTTAATTCGTTTTGACTATTTTCTGGGCCACAGGTTTCCTGCAAAAATTTTAATAATCAGTGTTGTTCCCACAGTAAATTCTCATTTAATAAATGAATGACTTGCAGAAGCTTTAATACTGCTTGAAAGATCAATGGCTCTTTGTTGAAAAATTATCTGCACCCACTGAAATAAAACAATGGTGTCAGGTTGTAGAAATTGTCTATAAAATAGGAAGAAGAATTAGAGCAGTGACAGGAAAAATATAGACAGAATCTTGGAAAAAAACAAAATATTTGTAAAAACTCATGAAATTAGATTGCTTATGAAAATAAGTACAAAAGCTAGTTATTAATATTTTAGTGCATGAGTCATTTAAAAAATTACTGTGAACATGAACCAGCCAGAAAATAATGTAAAAACAGTTTTACGTAGTTCATGAATGTTAATTGTATAAATTGCAAAGGTAAGTAAATTCTAGATTAAATGCCATTAATCATGCCATCATCTGCATTGTTAATACTTACCATCCACAAAATATGCAGTGTTGATAGATGGAAGGTATATTTTCATTTACAATATGTGAGGTAATCCTGTATAATATGCTTCCCCACTTAACACCATTCAATGTTACTTGAACTACTGCATATTATCAACAACAAAACTGTACAAAAACATTCTTGAAACTATATCAATTTGATTTAATACATTTATTAATTGCATATAAAACTACAGCAATTTCAAACAACCATTTTTAGATATGTTTAGATAATTATGCATAACTTAATTAAGTGAAAATATAGCAATGAGAATACCGTGCTTTGAATGAAAAGTAAAAGACCATGGTAGATAAAAGGAAAGGACAAACATTCAACATGCTGGTATTAAATTGAAATAATTCACACTACTGCCTTGTAAGGAGCCATTTCTAATTGAGTGAATAATTTCAAACTCAAGTTCAAACTGATAATGTTTCATCATATGAAAGCTTTGCTTTGACTTCACTCACATTATTTATTTGTGATGAAATGGCACACAGGGACAGTGGTTTGATATTGACTCCTTTAAAGTTATTTAAATAAAAATGAAACTATTTATTGTGTTCAGTCTCTGAGTATTGCAAACACAATACCTTGATGTAAAACCGTAAGTAAAGGTGAATATCTGTATTACCAAAGTATAGTCCATTGTGTCTCCTTTGAAGTGTATCTATTTCATTTCATCAGAAAATTAGATGAAGTGTGAGTCAAACATCCAAGTAATATGCAAGTGTATATGAAATATATAACTCAAGCTTTTCATCTCTAAAGAAGATTTATTTGAAATTAATAAACCTATTTCCCTTACAGCAAACAACATTTAGAAATGCAATAAAAACCTGAGAAAGCTTCCTCTGTCATTGATGATGTTTTCATTAATTCTGCATCCAAATGTGTATTCTCTAGGGGCTGGTTCATTTGAAGATGCTTCTATCTCAATTGACAGCAGGGTGAACGGAGTTCTTCCAATGGAGAATCAAAAGATTAAAAAATAAATTATTGTCAGTTTTTGCTGTATTCCCTGTGATATTGTCTGTGCACAGATTCTCATATGTGTTAATATGATGATGTGGATGTGAGGTGTGTGTGTGTGTATGTGTGAGTAAATGTACACTCAGTGGTCACTTTATTAGGTACGCCTGTTCATTAATGCAAGTAGCAGCAACTCAATGCACAAAAGCATGCAGATATGATCAAGACTTCCAGTTGTTGTTCAGACCAATGATCAGATGGGGAAAAAATGTGGTAAGATGACTTTGACTATGGAATGATTGTTAGTGCCAGATGGGGTGGTTTGAGTATCTCAGAAACTGTTGATCTGCAGGGATTTTCATGCACTACAGTCTCCAGAAGTTACAGGAAACGGAGCAAAAATAACCTCCATTGAGTGGCAGTTCTGCGGCTGAAAATGGCTTGCTAATGAGAGAGGTCAGAGTAGAATGGCCAGACTGGTTCAAGCTGACTTGACAGTGATAGTATCCCGAACAAGCACATGCTACATCAGTGGTGTGCAGGAGAGCACCTTGCAAATGTACAGCATGTTAAACATTGAAGAGAATGGCTTACAGCAGCAGAAGATCACACCAGCTTCCACTATTTTTTTTTTGGCCACTGCTGTACCCAATAAAGTAGCCACTGAGTTTATATGAGGATGATCAGATGTGTGTGTGAGTGGGTGTGTCTCTGTGTGAGAGTGAGGGTGGGGGTGGGTGTGAGGGCTGTGTATGTGAGGATGAGTGGATGCTTGTATGTGAGGGGTGAGTAATAACAGAAATTCCATTCCTGCATGACCTTGAAGTAAATATTTTGTCAATCAGCCCAATTAGTTCATAATCCATGGAAGGCTACAGGCCCCTTCTCTCAAAATGAGGGAGTAACTCAGATGATTGAATTTCTGGGCTGCAATGTTCCTGGTCTCAGCACTTACAGAATCTATCTCCAAAGTGCGACAACATTACTACAACTGCTCTTTTGGCTAGCTGGCCAAGAAAGAGACATTAAAGTGACGGAGCCAATCAGCACACACACTCACCTACATATGCAACTCAGACACATGTGCACAGTCATCTGATACCCAGCTAGACATCCATACACACCCAACTCGACTACAGCCCACATAATGTACATGCACAGAGTCAGTCAGCCACATGCACAACTAGCCTTGACACTTACAGATCATCAACACATCACCTACTACTGAGGGCATCCACGGTCATATACACACTCATTTCTCAAAAAAACATTCTCATCCACGCACACACTTAGCTACACACACCTATACAATAACAAACCGACTGTCACCTACACATCCAACCGATCCCATATACAAGTAACGCTCAGCTATATCGGCCCTTATTTATCTAGGGGAAACCCCATCCACCGCCCAATCGTGTCTCCCGGTTGCGTCGGTTGCTGTGCAATGCCACCTGATTCGACCTCAAACATCAATCATCAGACAGCGCACAATGTACATTTTACAGATTACACTTTATAAATCTTACTAGGACTATGAGATTAATAGAGATACAATATAAGAGGAAAAGAAAAAGGCGCCAGACTTATCAAAGTCCAATTTCTTCGTGCACACAGTTGGAGCTCAAATACCTGGGGTCTTCCTTCTTCACCCTGTGATCCACTCTGACCCCCTCGACTCGCAGCTCGGGATCACCCAAAGTGATCGACCAGAGCGCTCCCAGCACATCCATCTTACTCCCGGTCTCTCCTCCAAAAGCCCGCCAAAAACATCGTTTCCCAGCCATATGAGACAGAATATCACCCCAAAAAAGAATAATATGGACACCCATTGGTTCATTCGTTCACTTATCAATAATATAACCCAAACAAGCTGCAGCGAGAGAACTTTCTCAGCATTTAGCATAACAAAGAAGCCATTTTAATTATAACATAACAAAGAAGCCATTTTGATGAACCTATGCAGTAACATAAAAGAAGAAACCCCTTACATACACTTACTCACATTTGGAACCAGTCGACAAATAATTGAAATCACTCACAGACACTTATTTACAAGCATACGTACACTCTCAAAGATACACACACACACACACACACACACACACACAAAAGCACCATCCCCAATAGAAAAACACAGACATTCATGCCAAATTCATATTCTCACACAAACACAGATACTTAAATTAGGTTCTAAGTTTTATTTGTTTTCCTGTCATGGAATGGCTGTGTAAATATGCTGTACTGTATCTGCTCTGTGATATGCTGTGCTGCTTTGTAAAATAAGAATAGATAAGAATAAAAATTTGAATTAAAAAAACAAACACAGATACAATCTCTCACATAGATATCTGCCTCAACACACTGCTACACTGACCAATGCAGTTACTCATGTATGTACACGTGTACCCAGACCCTGTGACAAGAGTCCTTGATGAGGATAGTTTAGACCCAAAGGCTGGACTATCTTAGGCTAGGATTGAAACACGATACCAAACAGGATCAAGAACTGAGCATGAAACAAATGCCAGATGCCATCACTAGTAGGGCTTACAATTAAGTACTGAAAGTCAGTTCAGGTGCTTTTTCACTACTTAATCCTTGGTGCCTAAAACATGATTGCCAATTAGTGGTATGGTTCTGATTCTTCAAAGGGTCCCTGCTAGCTATCCATATTCTGGAGAGTTAGAGCGTCTAGACCCCAGAGGCTGGCTTGGTTGGGTGCGTGTGGTAACATAGGACCCCTCCCCTATAGCCAATTCCTGATGGCCCTAGCTGCTTGGAGAGACAATGCTTGTAGTCACGGATGAGAGCTGGATCCAAGATGTCTCTTTTAGGGACCCAGCACCGTTCCTCAGGTCCGAATCCTTCACAGTCGACAAGGAATTGCAGAATACCCTGAACAGTTTGTGAATTCCTCTCACGCTGCAGACCTGTTTCCCATCGACAAACCGGGGCGGCGGTGGGGCTAAAGGGCCGGTGTTCATAGGTTTTAGTTTGGAAATGTGGAAAGTGGGATTGATCTTGAGGGTCTTGGGAGCTGCAAGGTGAGCCACTGGGTTTACTTTCCTGAGAATCCTGAAGAATCCAATGAGCTTGAGTGCCAATTTCCTGGACTGCACTCAGGAAGGCAATTCCTAAGTCGACAGCCAGACCTGTTGCCCAGGCCTCAAGACTGGTCCCTGTCTTTTCTTGCAGTTGTCCTTCATTTCAGCCTTCCAGGTAGAAGCTAACAAAATCTCTCTTGCCCTAGTTCATTTCTCCTTGCAGCATCGGACTTGATCTTCAGTGTCCGAACCGCAGCCTCAGCCTCCTGCTCAGAGAAGAGTGGCGGAGAATACCCAAATTGGCATTCAAAAGGGAGCATTGCATGCACAGAATGCCATAAACTGTTGTGAGTGACCTCTGCCCACATCAATATCACACTGCTCATCCAGTCTTTCAGAGGCCAGGCATCTTAGGCGACATCCAAATCTTGGTTTACCTCCTCTGTCTTGGTTTACCTCCTCTGTTGGAGTGTGGGTGAAATGCAGAGAAAAGACATGTTGTTGCCCCAATCATCTTGCAGGATGACCTCCGAAAATGTGGTATGAATTGTGGACCATGATCTGATATAATGTCTACCAGAAATCCATGGATCCTGAAGACTTGGTTGATGGGGAGGCCTACCTGGGAGAAGCAACAGTGGCTACGCCTCTGGTCCAGAGTCTGGCCCTATGGCTCAGAAGGATAGAGAAAGGAAGAAGGCAGTAGTAATAGGGGACTCTATAGTTAGGGGGTCAGACAGGTGATTCTGTGGACGCAGGAAAGAAACACGGATAGTAGTTTGCTCCCACGTGCCAGGGTTTGGGATGTTTCTGACTGCGTCCACGATATCCTGAAGTGGGAAGATGAACAGCCGGAGGTTGTAGTACATATTGGTACCGACAACATAGGTAGGAAAAGGGAGGAGGTCCTACAGGGAGTTAGGAAGGAAGTTGAGAAGCAGGACTCAAAGGTAGTAATCTCAGAACTACTGCCTGTGCCACACAACAGTGAGTATAGGAATAGAATGAGGTGGAGGACAAATGTGTGGCTGAGAGATTGGAACAACGAGCAGAGATTCAGATTTCTGGATCGTTGGGACCTCTTTTGGGGCAGGTGTGACCGGTACAAAAAGGACTGGTTGCACTTGAATCCGAGGGGACCAATATCCTGGTAGGGAATTAGCTAAGGCTATTGGGGAGAGTTTAAACTAGAATTGCTGGGGGTTGGGAACTGAACTGAAGAGATGGAGGAAGGGGCAGTTGGCTCACAAATAGAGAAAGCTTGGAGACAGTGTATGAGGGAGGATAGGCAGGTGATAGAGAAGGGACACGCTCAGACTGATGGTTTGAGATGAGTCTTTTTCAATGCAAGAAGCATCATGAACAAAGCAGATGAGCTTAGAGCGTGGCTCAGTACTTGGAGCTATGATGTTGTAGCAATTACAGAGACTTTGATGGCTCAGGGACAGAAATGGTAACTTAGAGTGCCAGGCTTTAGATATTTCAGAAAGGACAGGGAGGGAGGCAAAAGAGGTGGGGCGTGGCACTGTTGTTCAGAGATAGTGTCACGGCTGCAGAAAAGGAGGAAGTCATGGAGGGATTGTCTAGTGAGTCTCTGTGGGTGGCAGTTAGAAACAGGAAGGGGGTCAATAACTCTACTGAGTGTTTTTTATAGACCACCCAATAGTAACAGCAACATTGAGGAGCAAATAGGGAGGCAGATTCTGGAAAGGTGTAATAATAACAGGGTTGTCGTGGTGGGAGATTTTAATTTCCTGACACAGTATGTAGATAAGCCTACAAGAGGAGAGGCTGTACTTGATGTGGTTTTGGGAAATAAACCTGGTTAGGTGTCAGATCTCTCAGTGGAGAGCATTTTGGAGGTAGCAGTCACAATTCTATCTCCTTTACCATAGTATTGGAGAGGGATAGCTGCACATAATAATCTGTCCAAAGCGATGAATTTGCAGGCCTTCAAAAAATGGTTCACAATTACCATGATAATGGTCTTCTCCTTGGGCACCCATGGTCTTCTGGTACAGGCAGAGAGTGAAGGAACATTTGAGATTGGGTGTGGGGCTCAATGTTCCTGGCACACACCTCACATGCCTTCACATATTGACAGTCCTCTCTCTCCATTCCAGGCCACCAATATCTTCTTAATGAGCTCAAGCATCTGGGCAATCCAAGGGTGAGATGTCAACCTTGATACATGTCCCCATTGAAGATCCTGAGATGGGGCTAGGAGCGAACAGCTGACTTGGAGAGCCATTCTGAGGAATCGCTTCTTGTTCCTGGGTCTTACATGCAAATGTGTCAATTCCCAAATGAATTGGCGCTAACACCTTGGCTGAGACAAGGGTGTTCTTCTCTTTCAGATCCGTCGAACTGATGGGACAAGGCATCTGTCTTCTGGTTCTTTGACCCCGGTCAATAAGTCGGGATAAAATTAAAATTGTTAAAGAGATCACTTGCTCTGCCTGGAATTCAGTCTCCTGGCCTCCTGAATATAAGGCTCTCCATCTGATGAAAGGATTCCTGGCCTCATCAAGCCATTCCTCCACAGACAAATTGACCAGGAGCAGCTCTCTATTTTCAATGTCGTTGTTCCCCTCTGCCGGGGATAATCATCTGGAAAAGACCACACAAGTGTGCAGATTATTGTCACTGCACCTACTCCGATGTCCGAGGCGTCCACCTCCATGATGAAGGGAAGATCCGGGTTAGGTCCAACTGAAATGGGAGCTGTTGTGAACCACTGTCTGAGCTCTGAGAAAGCAGCCTCCACTTTGGTGGCCCAAACAAAATGACCCATGTATCTCTTGGTTAGTGTTGTTGGTGGGGCCACCACTGAGCTGAACTTTCAATAAGTGTTGGCAAATCCCAGGAATTGTTGGACTTGTGCTAATCTCCGGCTGTCTGAGTCTTACTGGGGTCCATCTTGAGATTGCCATTAGAGATGATGAAACCCAAAAATGAAATGGTGGTCACATGAATTTCGTACTTTTTCAGCTTTATGCAAAGTTCATGATCAAGAAGCTTCTTTAGGTTATCTCTGATGTGAGTGATGTACTCCTTTATGGACTTTGAGAATGTCATCCAAGTAGTACTTATGGAGGACATCCCCGAGCACGTTGTTTATAAAGGCCTGGAAAACCGCTGGCGCGTCCACAAGACTGAAGGGTATGACCAGTTACTCAATAGTGCCCTGTCAGTGTGTTGAATTCCATCTTCCATTCGCACCCTCCTTTATGCCAAACAGATTATACACACTCTGTAAATCTAGCTTTGAGAATACTCTTGCCCCTTGGAGAACCTCGAAAGCAGTTTCATGAGTGGAAGAGGGTAACGATTCTTGATCATTAGCTTTAGAGGACGATGGCGCCTAACAGTGGCTCTTTTTCTTGCATCTTCGGAAACAACTCTTTTTCTATCTTTGGTATCCTTTTTTACTTTTTCAAGGTTCTTTTCAAGACCCTGACCTGGAGTTAAATGCTGACTTTGGTTCTTTGCGGAAATGGGTCCAACTCTGGGGGCCTCATGACTGGCCGCTTTTCGATATGCCAAGGATGTGGCCTGGAAGACTAACACACCTTCAGGGTGCTGGATTTTCGTGGCTCTGGAGATGGGTGGATTCAAGGCTAGTGCCACTGTCGCCTGATGTGTTGCAGGAGACGGAAGATCGAAAGCAGCGAGCTCGCTACTGGCTGAGTGCCCAGGGACCTGAGTTCTTCTGGCACAGAGTTCGAAAGAAGCGACGCAACAGACTTTTAACACCATAGATCAGTGAGTTGCTTTGTTATGTCTCCCCTCTCACTGTGAAACAGGGAAACCTCTTTTTCCCTTATTAGGGAGAGGGGGAGAGCCTGTGGTATGTTGAATTACTGGGTGAACAAGTAGTTTTGGGGTACTGCAAGTTTATGTCTTCATTGGTGCTTTGCTGCACGTTTGAGTGCTCGGTGGAGGGCACCGATGCTTTTTTACTGGTGGGGAGGGGGGGTTGTTGCTTTTCTGCTACTTATGTGTTGGAGGGGGGAGCTGGGGAGGTTTAGGGTTTTAACATTTAACTGTTATTCATTCTTTGGGGCACTCCTCTGTTTTCATGGATGTTTGCAAAGAAGAAGAATTTCAGGATGTGTATTGTGTGCATTTCTCTGACATTAAATGTATCTATTGAAACCTATAATGAAGCATGGCTGCAGGCTCCCATCCTGTATCTGTATGAAGAAGAACCTCGCACTGGTTGGAGAGGTGAATCTCAGGGCAAGAGCCTCCTTTATATACTCCTCCATAGTGCTTCTCTCCAGGTCTGAGAGTGTGTATAATCAACCCTGCAGTGGAAGAATCAAGGCCTTTCACTTGCTGAAGATGTCTTCCAAATCCTTGTAGATGGAAAGGATTTCTACCGGCTTGGGTGCTGCAGTTAACCTAGAACCTTCCTCTGAGGATGACTCCTGAGGCTCCTTAGGTAGAGTCTTTAGTGAAAACACAGTCCAATTCCTTGTCTGTATCCTCAGACATTGGCAGCAAGGTGCAACAAATGGTCCTTGTGCTCCTGGGACTTTGCTCCAAGGGTCTTCGTTTTTGAATCTTCCCCTTAGACAGGATCTGGCAACTGAAGCCCTTTAGCTTAGCTGCTGAAGATCCAAACTGCTTGGACGCCTCCTTGACTTGCTCCTGAGCCAGAGATCTAGTTCCAGTGCACCACTGACTGGACAGGGTCAGAACTCACACAGGTCTGTTGGTTGCAGCCAGCTTGTCTGCCCTTGAAGGCAGGACTGGTTTCCTGAAGGCTCCAGGTTACCCTGAACAGAAGTCTGCTCCGCATCAGCCGCTAGTCTCAGAAGAGGCTGGTGGTCCGAACACCAAAGCGAAAACATACCTTCTTGCAGTTACTGGACCATGTGATGATCCTCGCTTCCTTCCAGTTCATGGGAGGGTTATGCTGGGACAGCCAAGGGTGCCTGAGATTCAGAGGTCTGTGAGGAGAATCAGTGATATAGAAACTAATGTTCTCTGCATAACTCTCTATCCTCATCAGCAAGACCAATGTTTGCTGCCGAATCTGCCTGGAACTGAGTGAACGGATGTCCAGGGCAGTTGCTGGCATGGGCTAACTCAACACCTACAGTGGTACGTTGAGCCAACAGATGGTCCCCAACACTAGGAAACTCCCAGTGGCCTCAGAGTCCAGAAACAGAACCACCTCTCGTTGTTTCATACCCCAGGAGATCTTCACCCTCAGCGTGACGCCAAAATCCATGAGGTTGGGGTTGTGGCTGCTGGTGTCACAGTTCCTCTGACACCAGATGGTCTTAACAGTTCTCCCGACGGTTGCAGCCTGGGACATTCAGCTCGCAGGTGACCTGCTTCCTTGCAATAAAACTGTGACTCTGATGCCGGGACCTCTCATCATTGGAGAGTCCTGTGCAGCTGATTCTGCATGGGCCCAGCAAGATCTTGAGTGGAGTTGGGCTGGTGATGGTCCGAGGTTGTCAAGTCAAGTCACTTTTTATTGTCATTTTGACCATAACTGCTGGTACAGTACACAGTAAAAACGAGACAATGTTTTTCAGGACCATGGTGCTACATGAACACAAAAACTACACTGAACTACAGACCTACCCAGGACTGTATAAAGTGTGCAAAACAGTGCAGGCATTACAATAAATAATAAACAAGACAATAGGCACAGTAGAGGGCAGTAGGTTGGTGTCAGTCCAGGCTCTGGGTATTGAGGAGACTGATGACTTGGGGGAAGAAACTGTTACATAGTCTGGTCGTGAGAGCCCGAATACTTTGTGCCATTTGCCAGATGGCAGGAGGGAGAAGAGTTTATATGAGGGGTATGTGGGATCCTTCATAATGCTGTTTGCTTTATGGATGCAGCGTGTGGTGTAAATGTCTGTAATGGCGGGAAGAGAGACCCCGATGATCTTCTCAGCTGACCTCACTATCTGCTGCAGGGTCTTGCGATCTGAGATGGTGCAATTTCCGAACCAGGCAGTGATGCAGCTGCTCAGGATGCTCTCAATACAACCTCTGCAGAATGTGGTGAGGATGGGGGGGTGGGAGATGGACTTTTGTTAGCCTTCGCAGAAAGCAGAGACGCTGCTGGGCTTTCTCTGCTATGAAGCTGGTGTTGAGGGACCAGGTGAGATCCTCCGCCAGGTGAACACCAAGAAATTTAGTGCTCTTAACGATCTCTACGGAGGAGTTGTCGACGTTCAGTGGAGAGTGGTCGTTCTGTGTCCTCCTGAAGTCAACAACCATCTCTTGTGTGAGTGGAACTCGGTGAGTGGAACTGCGACGCATTGGGACTGGGCTCGGAGCTGCTCTCTTCAACGTCCTGACGTAGTTCCACTTTTGCTGTGCCGGGTGATTATCGAGATGAATGGACTGATCATCCAGAACATCCAAGTTCTCTGCTGGCTCTCTCAAGCTGAGAGCATCCTTCAGTTTATCTCAGACTCCTTGGCGGTACGGAGTGGCCAAGATCTCCCTGTTCCAGCCACTCTCTCGGGCCAAAGTCCGAAATTTGATCATGTAGCCAGTCACTGACTGTCCACCCTGTTGAATCTTCATCAGGCAGTCCAAGGCTTGGCTGGCTCCAGCGGAGTGACGCAACACCTTCCTCATGGTGGCCATAAACTCCTCTGAATCAGAGCAAATCTCTGACCTGCGTTCCCAATGCACAATGGCCCAGGCCAGGGCTCTTCCAGTCAGAAAAATGATAATGAAGGCTACCTGTCACAACCACAGATTCGGCAGCGCAGCAGATATGGCAATTGCGGTCATGAATATGCACGAGTCAGCTAATTATTTCATTGTGATAGTATTTAACTTCATTCATTCCGTTGTAGTGTTGTCGAGACCTGGACACAGCAAAGCAACGCTTCGCTGCCTGTTTGCATTCAGCCTTGCCTGAGAAATTGGATTGTTGAATCAACTGACTCTGAAGACGAGCAGTATTCCTTTTATATTTAGTGTTTCTTTACAGCCGCAGTGTAGGCTTTGTTTTCCATTTGAGAGTTTTAGTTAACGGTTTTGGCCTGGCGTTTATTGTTTTCTTTTCCCTTTAACACTGTTTGCATTAAAGTCTGTGAACTATCAACCCACATCAGTGTCTCTCACTCCACACTTGGGCCATATCTGTACCAGGTGACACTACCTTTCCACGCTCCAGAGGGAACCGGTATGGCTGGAGTTCAAGCACTAATGAGCACTGGATGGATAACCCACAGCAAGAAACCAGGTCATCATTGAATCTTCGAGGGCTGGAAGATGTGTTGGCTCTCTAGGGAGATCAACTTTCTCTCTGAAGTGACCCGGGCTACCTCTTTGTAAGAGTTGAGCAAAGGCTACTTGGAGGTTATGTATCTCCAGGCTCTGTCTGGAAATCCTTTCGCTGTGGTTGGTCATAGCAGATAAAAGACTCTGATACCCCACTGGGTCCATGCTAGCTCAATCGTACTGTGATGAAAGTGCTTGACAAGGAAGGTTTAGACCCAAATGCCGCAGTATCAAGGCTAGGTTTGAGACACAGTATCAAACTGGATCAAGAACTGAGCACAAAATAACCACTAGACAAAATCATTAGTAGGGCTTACTTAGTTCAGGTGCTCTTGAAATACTTAATTCTTGTTGCCCAAAATATGATTGCCAATTAGCGAGATGGTCCTGAATCTTTAAACGGGCCATGCCGGCTATCCATATTCTGGAGAGTTAGATCACCTAAACCCTGGAATCTGGCGTGGTTGGGTGTGTATTGTAACAGACCCTCTTAGACACGTTTGGAGCCACATCTGCACACATGCACACAATTCTGGATCTCTAGATCTTTTGGTCAGTCTCATCAAACCTGTCTTGATATTTACTGTCCAGACACTTTACATCACACACTCAGGACCTGCTGTGGAGGACATTGAAATTACTAATGGTGATCGTGGTGTAAGCTTTAATCACATTACCTCTTCACAGTACCTAACTGGCTCCAATCAAAGTCACAATTGGTATCCCATACAACTGTGATACATGTAAACAAAAAGTCTCCATTCTTTTCAACTTTCAAAATTCTACGTGCCCCTCATCCTCTACATCTATGTGCTTACTTGTCCCTCTGGGTGCTCTGTACTCATTTGCTTTCACTTGTACCAGACCTGCTATGTCTTCTCTTCCCCATTCAGCACTTGTAATTCTTGTACCCCTGAGCCTCTTTTTATTTCATGTCTACAAGCTGCAACAAATGATATCATTCAATTCATAGAGTCATTTTAAGAACATCCAGACCAACATCATTATCATGTTTACTGAGCCTTCCACTATTCCTGATGATCAGAAATGCATGACCGAGATCCTATATTGGCTAATCAGAATTTTCCTCAGGTTAACATTAAGTCTTATTATTTCCACCATAAACTCAGTTTTTGAGCTGCTGATTCCAGAGTGATTGTTTCTGACTGAAACAGAGTATTTATTCCATTGGTGACATTCTTAACTTCGTGCCCACATTTCCATGCCAAGAGTAAGACATTCTATTACTACCTCCGTGATATTGCCTAATACGGACTCTGGCTTATGTTCAGTTGCTTCTCAAGCCATTTTTAATGCTTAGTATCTAACTTTGACAATTCCCATGCATGAGATTCTTCAGAATCTCTGATCCTATAATTCTTTTCCAGCACAGCGCCTGACTCTCATTATTTATCCCCAACGCTAAGGAATGCCTGGGTCTATTTTAAAACTTTTATCCTTGCTTTCAACTCCCTTCCCAATTTTGCTTCTTCCACTCTCTGGCCTCTTGAGCAACTCCACAGGTAAGTATGAATCCGACAGCTGTTTAAGCCCAAGGCTCTGGACTTTCCTACCCATGTCTCTCCTCCTACCCATGGGCGGGCAAGTCCAGAGCCCTGGGCTTAAACAGCTGTTGGAGTCTTATTGTAACATTTAGCAATGTTAAAGGGATAATAAATTGGTAAATTAGCTTACTATTTTCACATATATTGACAGACAATGAAAAACTTATCTTGCATACTGTTGATACAGATTAATTCTTTACGACAATGCATTGGTGTAGTGCAAGCGAAAATAATAACAGAATGCAGAATAAAATGTTACATTTACAGACAATGTGCAGTGCAAACAGACAATGAGGTGCAATTTAGTAACAAGGAAGATTGTGAGGTCAAGAATCCATCCCATCATACTAAGGATGATTCAATAATTTTATAACAGTGGGATGCAAGCTGTCTTTGAGCTTGGTAGTTCGTACTTTCAAGATTTTGATTCTTCTCTCTGATGGGAAGGAGGAGAAGTGAGAAAGTCTGGGATGAGTAGTGGCTTTGATTATGCTGGCTGCTTTACCGAGATGGTGAAAAGGTACACACGTAGAGTCGATAGAGGGGAGACTGGTTTCCCTGATGGACTGAGCTGTATCTATCGCTCTCTGCAGTATCTTTCAGTCACAGGCAGAATTGTTGCCAAATTAAAGCATGATGCATCAAGATAGGATGCTTTCTGTAGTGTAGCAATAAAAAATGGTAAGTATCAAAAGACATATGCCAAATTTATTTAGCATGCTAAGGAGCAGAGGTGCTGGTAAACTTTTTTAGTCATGGAATCAATGTGGTTGAACCAGGAAAGGCTATTGGTGAACTTGAAGCTCTCAACCCCCTTGACCTCAGCACTGTTGATGTAAATAGAGGCATGTGCACCAGCATCTTTCTGAAATCAACACCCGCTGTTCTATTTTGCTGAATTTGGGGGAAAGCTTGTTTCCGTGATGTCACGTCATTAGGCTCTCGATCTCCCTCCTGTTCTCTGACTCATCATTATTTGTGATATGGCCCACTACAGCGGTTTCACCTTCAGTCTTGTGAACGGAGTTAGAGCAGAATCTGGCCACGTAGTCTTGAACGTTTAGAGACTAGAGTAGGGAGCTGAGGGGTCACCAGTGTTGGCACCCATGTTGAAGATGAACGTGACAGACACGTTGCTGCCTATCCTTAGTGATTGTGGTCTGCTGGTCAGGAAATCAAGATTCCAGTTACAAAGGGAGGTGTAGAGTCCCAGATCTAGGAGATTAGAGATGAGTTTGCTTGGAATTTTTTTATTGAAGGCTGTTACGTACTCTATAACCAATAGTCTAATGTAGGTGCCTTACTTTCTCATTCCGGAGATGAATGTTAGGGCCAAGAAGATGGCATCTTGCCAAAGACCTAGGGGGCAGGCAAATTGTTGTCGATCAAGGTTGTCTCAAAGGCTGGAGTTATAGATTCTTTTGTTTCTATTTGATGCTAACGTAGCTGAAAAATGTTTACATCTGCTCCCTGTGTTATGCTGTTATGCAACTCCTTGAGTCTGAGTTTATTTCTCTGTTCTCAGAAGTATTGTCAATGCTTTGAAAACAAAATAGCTCTTGCAAATAATGAGGCATTACGGATATTCCCAAATTCAGAGATGTCAAAATTTTGAGACATTTGAGTGTAAATGATTTATTCAAATTGTTTGAATGGACATCAATGAGGCTGACTTTATATCTTTCCTCTTACTTTGTGAGATAATTTTGATAATGGTTTATTGTTTAAAAGGCATAGAGTATTAAAAAGATTTGATAGACTTTTTTTTTATAAAAAAGCACATTAAAACAATAACAGAAACAAAGACTTGGCCTCCATAGCTGCCTGTGGCAATGAATTCCTCAGATTCACTACTCTTTGGCTGCAGAAAATCCTCCTCATTTCTTTTCTAAAATGATCCTCCTCTACTTTGCGGCTGTGCCCTCTGGTCTTAGATGCCAACCATAGGAAACAACATCTCCACATCCACTCTGTCAAGGCCTTTCACCATTCGATAGGTTTCAATTAGGTCACCCCTCATTCTTCTGAATTCCTGTAAATACAGGCCCGGGGCCATCAAATGCTCTTTATATGACAAGCTGTTCAAATCTGGACTCATTTCCATAAACCTCCTTTGAACCCTCTGGAGTTTCAGCACATCCTTTCTAAGATAAGGGGCCCAAACCGGCTGACAATACTCCAGGTGAGGCCTCAGCAGTGCTTTGTAAGTCCCCATCATTCCATCTTGGCTTTTATATTTTGGTCCTTTTGAAACTTATGCTATCATGGTATTTGTCTCCCTCACCACAGACTCAATCTGTGAATTAACATTTAGGGAGTCATGCACAAGGACTCCCAAGTCCCTTTGCATCTCATATTTTTGTATTTTCTCTCCATTTAGAAAATAGTCAACTCTTTCCTCTTTTCTACCAAAGTGCATGACCATACACTTCCCAACAGTGTATTCCATCTGGCACTTCTTTCCCCATTCTCCTAACCTGTCCAAGTCCTTCTGTAGCCTCTCTACTTCCTCAAAACTACCTGCCCCTCTATATAAGAATGAAATTAGGAGAGCCAGAAGGGGCCATGAGAAGGCTTTGGTGGACAGGATGAAGGAAAACCCCAAGGTATTCTACAAGTATGTGAAGAGCAAGAGGATAAGACGTAAGAGAATAGCACCAGTCAAGTGTGACAGTGGAAAAGTGTGTATGGAACCAGAGGAGATAGCAGAGGTACTTGAGTACTTTGCTTCAGTATTCACTATGGATAAGGATATTGGCGATTATAGAGATGACTTACAGTGGACTGAAAAGCTTGCCCATGTAGATATTAAGAAAGAGGATTGCTGGAGCTTTTGGAAAGCATCAAGTTGGATAAGACACCGGGACCAGATGAGATGTACCCCAGGCTACTGTGGAAGGTGAGGTAGGTGTGGAAGCTGAGCCTCTGGCGATGATCTTTGCATCATCAATGGGGGACAGGTGAAGTTCTGAAGGATTGGAGGGTTGTGGATGTCGTTCGCTTATTCAAGAAAGGGTGTAGAGATAGCCCAGGAAATTATAGACCAGTGATTCTTACTTCAGTGGTTGGTAAGTTGAAGGAGAAGATCCTGAGAAGCTGGATTTATGAACATTTGAAGCTGCATAATATGATTAGGAATAGACAGCATGGCTTTGTCAAAGGCAGGTTATGCCTTATGAGCCTGATTGAATTTGTTGAGGATGTGTCTAAACACATTGATGAAGGTAAAGCAGTAGATCTAGTGTATATGGATTTCAGCAAGGCATTTGATAAGGTAACCCATGCAAGGTTTATTGAAAAAGTAAGAAGACATGGGATCCAAGGGGACATTGCTTTGTGGATCCAGAACTGGCTTGCCCACAGAAGACAAAGAATGGTTGTAGATGGGTCATATTCTCCATGGAGGTCAGTGACCAGTGGTGTGCCTCAGGGATCTGTTCTGGGACCCCTACTTTTTGTGATTTTTATAAATGACCAGGACTTGGACAGGTTAGGAAGTGGGGCGATCGGTTAATAATTTTGCTGATGACACAAAGGTTGGGGGTATGGTGGATAGTGTGGAGGTCTGTCAGAGCTTACAGCGGGACATTGATAGGATGCAAAACTGGGCTGAGAAGTGGCAGGTGGAGTTCAATCCAGATAAGTGTGAGGTGGTTCATTTTGGTAGACCAAATATGATGGCAGAACATAGTATTAATGGTAAGACTCTTGGCAGTGTGGAGGATCAGAGGGATCTTGGGGTCCGAGTCCATTGCACACTTGTGCAGGTTGACTCTGTGGTTAAGAAGGCATACGGTGCATAGGCCTTCATCAATCGTGGGATTGAGTTTAGAAGCAGACAGGTAACATCGCAGCTATATAGGACCCTGGTAAGACCCCACTTGGAGTACTGTGCTCACTAGAGGAAGGATGTGGAAACCATAGAAAGTGTGTAGAGGAGATTTACGAGGATGTTGCCTAGATTGGGGAGCACGCCTTATGGAGAATAGGTTGAGTGAACTCGGCCTTTTCTCCTTGGAGTAACGGAGGATGAGAGGTGACCTGATAGAGGTGTATAAGATGATGAGAGGCATTGATCGTGTGGATAGTCAGAGGCTTTTTCCCAGGGCTGAAATGGCTAGCACAAGAGGGCACAGTTTTAAGGTGCTTAGAAGTAGATACAGAGGAGATGTCAGGGATAAGTTTTTTACGTAGAGAGTGGTGAGTGCGTGGACTGGTCTGCTGGCGACTGTGGTGGAGGTGGAAATGATAGGGTCTTTTAAGAGACTCCTGGATAGGTACATGGAACTTAGAAAAATAGAGGGCTATGGGTAAGCCTAGGTAGTTCTAAGGTAAGGACGTGCTTGACATAGCTTTGTGGGCCGAGGGGTCTGTATTGTGCTGTATTTATTCTATGTTTCTATATCTTCATATTTTCTACAAACTTTGTAACAAAGCCTTCAATTCCATCATCCAAATCATTGATACATAACGTAAAGGAATCAGTCCCAGTACAGACCCCTGTGGAACAATACTAGTCACCAGCAGCCAACCAAAAAAGGCTTCCTTTATTCACACTCTTTGCCTCTTGTCAACCAACCACTGCTTTATCCATGCTAGAATCTTCCTGTAATACCATGGGCTTGTAGCTTGTTTAGCAGCCTCATGTCAAAGGCCTTCTGAAAATCCAAGTACACAACATCAACTGATTCAACTTTGTCTATCCTGCTTGTTACTTCTTCAAAGAATTCCAATAGATTTGTCAGGCAAGATTCCCTTGAGGAAACCGTGCTGACTAATGCCTATTTTATCATGTGACTCCAAGTACCCTGAAACCACATCCTTAACAATAGACTCTACAATCTTTCCAACCACTGAAGTCAGACTAACTAGCTTATAATTTCCTTTCTTCTCCCTCTCTCTTCTTGAAGAGTGGAGTGACGTTTACAATTTTCCAGTCTACTGGAACCATTCCAGAATCTAGTGATTCATGAAAGGTCATTACTAATGCCTGCACAATCTCTTCTTTTAAAACTCTGGCCTTCAGACCTTTTCAGCTTCCCAAGAACTTTCTCTCTAGTAATGGTAACTTTATGTACTTCATGACCCTTGACACCCAGAACTTCCATGATACTGCTAGTGTCTTCCACAGACTCTTAAGTAAGTACTTATTCAGGTCATCTGCCATTTCCTTCTCCCCCATTACTACCTTACCAGCATCGTCTTCCAGCGTTCTGCTATCCACTGTCACCTCTCTTTTACATTTTATGTATCTGAAGAAACTTTTTGTATCTCTCTTATATTGTTGGCTAGCCTACTTTTGTCTTTATGACCCTTTTAGTTGTCTTGTTAGTGTAATGCCCTGCGAAAGGTTTCACTGCTAATGTAATGGTTTCTCTGTAGCAGCAGTGTTAGGGTTATGACTAGAGATAATGGAGGCTTTGGAATGTGCGGTGTCCAATGAGGGGAGTGTTTTTCTTTCTGGTGTGCCCAAGAGTGAGGTATTGGCGGGCTTTTGTTCAGCAGAAGATGGAGAGGGAAGATGCCAGAACAGAGAGGTCATAGACTGCAGGATAGAGTGGACTTGGAATGGGGCCGGGAGTTAACAATGCCTGAGGGAAATCGATGGAGGACTAACGGATGGGAAACCATGAGCTCTAACATGTGCATTAGACTGTTTCATTAAAATGGGCCCTTTTCTTTTTGTTTTCTTTACTAACCCTCCAGTCAAATTAAGAATTATAACACTAAATCGTTCAATTGCATATGGTGTACTGTTTGTGATTTTGTGGTACTGATTTGTAAGAGGGGAACACATCACGCAGCATTGACACAAACATGAGGTTTTGCACCTCAGATTTCACATGTAGGCGGGGCCAAGGATTGTCTTCTAATGCTGCCAGCCAAATCTGAGGGTTACATTAGTATTTCTGTTGGTATTTAAAGGTTGGTATTATAGGAAAGGTGTCAATAAAATTGAGAGAGTACAGAGGAGATTTACTAAAATGTTATCTTGGTTTCATCTCCTAAGTTACAGAGAAAGGTTGAACAAGCTAGGTCTTTGTTCTTTGGAGCGTAGAAGGTTGAGGGGGGGACTTGATAGAGGTATGTAAAATGATGAGGGGGATAGATAGAGTTGATGTGGATAGGCTTTTTCCATTGAGAGTGAGGGAGATTCAAACAAGAGGACAAGAGTTGAGAGTTAAAGGACAAAAGTTTAGGGGTAACATGAGGGGGGTCTTCTTTACTCAGAGAGTGGTAGCTGTGTGGAACGAGCTTCCAGAAGAGTGGTTGAGGCAGGTTCGATGTTGTCATTTAAAGTTAAATTGGATAGATATAGGGACAGGAAAGGAATGGAGGGTTATGGGCTGAGTGCTGGTCCGTGGGACTAGGTGAAAGTAAGAGTTCGGCACGGACTAGAAGGGCCGAGATGACCTGTTTCTGTGCTGTAATTGTTATATGGTTATATGGTTATAAAAACTTCCCAATCCTATAACTTCCCACTAATTTTTGCTGTATTATATCCTTGGCTTTTATGTTGGCTTTGACTTCTCTTTTTAGCCATGGTTGTGCCATCCTGCATTTAAAATACTTCTTCCTCTTAGACATGTATATATCCAGTGCCATCCAAATTGCTTCCAGAAATTCCATCCTCTGCTGCTCTGCTATCATCCCTGCCTGTGTTCTCCTCCAATCAGTTCTGGCCAACTCATCTCTCACGCCTCTGTAATTCCCTTTACTCCACTGTAATACTGAGACACCTGACATTAGCTTCCCCTTCTCAAATTTCAAGGTGAATTTGATCATATTATGATTACTTGTCCCCTCAGGGTTCTTTTATTTTGAGCTCTCTAATCAATTCTGGTTCATTGCCCAACACCAAGCTCTAGTGGGCTCAAACCTCAAGTTACTCTAAAAAGCATCTCATAGGCATTCTGGAAATTCCCCCCCTTGGAATTTAGCACCAACCTGATTTTCTTAATCGACCTGCATATTGAAATGACTATTGTAACATTGCCCTTTTAGCATGCGTTTTCTATCTCCCGTTGTAATTTGTAGCCCCCCCCCCCCAATTCTTACGACTGTTTGGGGAGTCTGAATGCAACTCCCATCAGGGTCTTTTTACCCTTGCAGTTCCTTAGTTCTATCTACGATGCTTCTGAGCCTATGTCACGTCTTTCTAATGATTTAATTTCATTTTTTACCAACAGAGCGACATCATCCCCTCTGCTTTTCTGCCAGTCTTTTCAATACAATGGACATTAAGCTCCCAGCTATAACCTTCTTTCAGCCATGACTGAGTGACTCCTGCAATATCATACATGCCGATCTATAACTGCGTGACAAGTTCCTCTAACTTATTCCGTCTACTGTGTGCATTCAAATATAACACCTTCAGTCATCTGTTCACCCTTTTCAATGTTGTTCTCCTTTTATGTTGCAACTCATCCTATTGCCGTAATTTTGCCCTATCATCAGCCTGTCATTAGAAGGATTCTCACTACACATGGTCTGTATGTAAACCAACTATTTCATCTTCAGCATTACCACTCCGGTTCCCAAACCCCTGCTAAATTAGTTAAAACCCACCTGAACAACTCTAGTCAAACTGCCCACAAGGATATTGGACCACCTCAGGTTCATGTGTAACCCGTAACCCTTTTGTATAGGTCATACTTTCCGCCGAAAAGATCCCAATGATCCATAAATCTGAACCCCTGCCCTCTGCACCAGTTCCTCAGCCACGCATTTACCTGCCAAATCATCCTATTCTTACCATGACCGGCACGTGACACAGGCAGCGATTATGAGATTACCACCCTGGTGGTCCTAATTATCAGCTTTCTACCTACCTCCCTAACATCTCTCTTTAGGACCTCCACACCTTGTCTACCCATGTCAATGGTGCCAGTTTGTACCAAGACTTCTGGGTGCTCACTCTCGCCCTTAAGAATTGCCAGGAAAATGATCCAAGACATCCCTGATCCTGGCACCAGGGAGAAAACATACCATCCTGATGTCTCTATTGCTCCCACAGATCCTCGTCTTTGTTCCTCTGAGTAAGGAATCTCCAATCAACACTGCAGTCCTCTTCCTCTCTGCTCTTGTGAGCCATTACACCAGACTCAGTGCCAAAAGCCCGGTCACTGTGGCTCCCCCCGGTAGGGCATCCGGCTCAATAGTATCTAAAGATGTATATTTATTAGTGAGGGAATTGCCCACAGGTATACTCTGCACTAGCTGTGCATTTCCTCTTCTTCTCCTGACAGTCATCCAGTTACCTGTCTACTGCAACCTAGGGGTGTCTACCTCCCTGTAGCTCCTGTCCATCACCTCCTCATTCTCCTGTATGAGTTGAAGGTCATCGAGCTGCAGCTCTGGTTCCCTAATACATTCTCTCAGGAACTGCAGTTCGGTGCACCTGATTTAGACTTGTTTTTCTGGGAAACTGGACGTCTCCCAGACTTCCCACATCCCACACGGAACAGAAAACACTGCCCCCTGGAGCCATTCTCACTAAACTACTATGCCCTAATAAATGAGGAATGAAAAAATAAGAACATAGTGAGAGTAACTTAAAAGACAATTTACCTAACCCAGGCTTGATCTCACCTAAGCCTGATAAGCCAAAACCCAGGCTAAAATTGACATTATCTTACAAAAATAGTTTTGTTTTCGAGATTTAAAAAGCCAAACTTCGAGCCATTTTTCTCTGAGTTGGACAATCTATGTCAGAGGTACGTAAAAAAAAATGCTTCCTTTTAATCAGGACTGCGATCGAGATTTTAAAGGCGGAGTTTGGGGTAGTTCCTCTGAGTTGAACTACCCCAAAACTCTGCCTTTAAAATCTCGATCGCAGTCCTGATTAAAAGGAAGCTTTGTAAAGAATGGTCGCTCCACTTGACTTGAATTATTTTTTATTGGCCCTTTCTAATGAATCACTCTCACTGATTGGTCACTCCTCAGCCCAGAGCATCTGCTGCAAAACTCTGCCTTTAAAATCTCGACCGCAGTCCTGATTAAAAGGTAGCACCTTTTGCGCACACCCTATGTGGACTGTCCAACTCAGTGAAAACTGGCTCAAAGCTCTGCTTTTTAAATCTTGAAAACAAAACCTTTCTGTTTATTCAATACTTGCAATCATTCCACATAATGGCATCTTTAGCCTGGGTCAGCCAATCAGGACCGAGATGAGGTGAGTTATCTCAGAGAGTTGGAATCTTTGAAATTCCTCAGTATAAATGGTGTACCTCAGTTTTCAAATATATATTGGTCGTTAAAATAATCATGAATTGTGGGAGAACATGGTTGAAAAATTGAAAGATAAACTGTGATTATATAAAATGTAGAGAATGGGGGCAGGCAGGAGGAATATTGTGGGCTTTATGTAATGTAATTATGAATCATAGTTGCCACTGCCAGAGTGTCCTAGAAAGGGGAAGGTGGGTGCATTTTCTTAATTAGTATAATTTGTAGATACAAAAAAGTTAATAATAGAGTTCCATGGAGAAGTGCAAATATAAATAAAGAATTCCTAACTGTAACGTGAGGAGGCATCTCTTTACATCTGCAAAGATTCACAATGATTTACTATTACCATCTTCAGAGATGATCAATAACTTTCTGTCTCAAAAGATGAGATAGAGTGGACAGAGTCACAGATTTGATCAAGCACAATAGAAAACAAATCAATATTCAGAAACGTTCAGATAAACAGGAACAACAAAATGAAATTAAGCTAGAGCTGTTAATGGAATAACTGAACATCTTTTCAATCCATCTCAGCTCATTGAAGTGTAACAGATAATTTATTTTCATTTCAGGTTAGGCCTATTACTATAAATTAGTGTCTGGCTCACTTGTGTTTTTTGCATTGTTAAGCATTTCACATTTTCCTGCACCTAGTGGTTGATAACTTTGATTCGTTAAATAATTGATTCACACTCGTGAACTGCCAAATAGTCGGTGATATCTGCAGAACAGATTACGTGTTTTATAATGAAGCACACTTAAGTGGGAAGTCATGTCCGTGTCAAACACATACCTTAAAACCTTATCAAGAGTTCTGTTTACTGGCCCTACTCGGTAAATCTAAGTCATGGCCAATTAACATTATTGTAGTAAAGAATGAGGTGGTTAATGGAGATCTGATTTATTTGAGGGATTATTGCAAGTTAAATGGTGGCAGGTGGGAAGGGAGGGGAGAATAATTTCTTCTTTAGTTGCCTAAAATTCGGTGGGATTGTGATAGAAGAAGGTAAAATTGTTGATGGTGAAGCTCCTTATATCTCAACGGCTCCACTATAATTTATTTCTGAAGACACAAGTGACTGCAGCATCTGCATCAAAAAACCTGCTGGAGGAACTCAGGAGGTCAAGTGGCATCTATAGTGGGAAATAGATAGTCAATGTATTGGGTTGAAATCCTTCATCTGGACTTCATCTGTCCAATCCTGATCATTGTGTATTTAATCTTTAAATAATATTTGAGTAATAATTTAAATATATTGTTTGACTAAGCATTCTTTGTTGTTTAAATAATTAATTGTGGGTTATATGTAAAATTACGTGCATGACATACCTGTACACCATCATGTCATCACATCATAAGTGCATGTTTTGCTAAAAGTAAGAACAAAACTAAGGCATGCATTTCAGACTCTCTATGTTTATCTTTCCGTTAGCTCAATAATTTAGAACTATGGAACATAACAGTGGCTACAAGAAAGTTTTAAACAAATCCAAAATGACTACCTACCTGTTGAAATGCAGTTTCAAAAAGAGCACTAATCTGCACACTGCTGATGAAAATCTGATGGCGATGAAAGTGACACAGGACTGGGTAGCCTTGAGATTTATAATGCGAATACTAATAGACAAGCAATATGCTTACAGCAGAAGTGAAGGGCAAATTAATCAAAGTGGAATTGGACACCGTCTAGGCTATTTCAGTCTTTCCACAAAATGAGATTAAATGGCATATCAAAGATACTGAACTGAAGCCTGCAGATATCCAACTAAGAACTTATAATAGTGAAAGGGTAACTCTTGTGGGAATGACATTTGTAACAGTGAAATACAACACCAAGCCACTTTGGGCTTATATGTGGTAAAATCAGGAAGCCCAGTATTGTGGGTTCGTGATTGGCTGAGACAGCTACACCCTGATTGGAGATCCATCCGACAGATGCATGTCACGTCCCCTGCAATGCAATCAACTCAAAGCGAACTAAAGGAAGGTACTGTACTGGGTGATGCTTCCGCAGTGCTCAAGGATGGCACTGGAAAACTCAAACATATCAAGGGTAAAATAATGTTAAATGAAAATGCCACATCAAATTCTCACAAAGCCCATCCAGTTCCTTAAAAGGTTCAAAGGTTCAAAGGTGCATTTTATTATCAAAGTATATATACCGAACACAACTCTGAAATTTGTCTTCTTCAGGTAGCCACAGAATACAGAAAACCATATAAGCAGTTGAAAGAAAGACATAAATCCCCCCACACATGAAAAGAAAAAGGAACAAAAACTTACAAACCCCAAACACCCCTAACCCCTCCCTCGCACAAAAACTAACAGATCACCCAATCCCCCAGCCTGCCAATCGGCAACAAGAAAAAAAAAACATAGAACTGAAAGAGGCCAAAATGAACTAAAGTCCAATTCATAAATCTCAGAATTTCAATAACATCTCCGAGAGCATTGGGACCCAGCAGCCCCTCCACCGGCAGCAACTTGAATCAGCAAACCCCTCCGACTGTACAGAATCAAACCCAGCAGCCCCTACGATGACAGCGACTTGACCCAGCAACCTCTCTGAGGAAACTGACTTGAACCAGCAGCCTCCCTGAAAAATGAAACTCGAACCTGTGGCCTTTCTGAGAACCACTCGCTCTCCTCCTCATTTGACAAGACGTTTTAATATTCCTCGACATTTTGATCGGCAGGAAATGTAGTCGATCATGGCCCTATACCATGTGTGATAAAGTAGCCAGTGAGCTAAATCGTATTGGGGCTGAAGGAATTCTTTCCAAGGTTGAGTGGAGCCCACAAGCAATGCCTGTGGTCCCAATAGTCAGAAGAATGGGTCTGTCAGGATCTGTCGTGATTTTAAGGTCACCGTTAACCCAGTACTAAACTACCCTCTGCCCAGGATAGAGGATACCTTTGTAAACTTTTTGTGAGCAAAGTGGACTTAACTGAGGCCTACCAACAGATAGAAATGGAAGTAGAGTCAAAAGTGTTTCTCACCAAAAACACTCACAAGGCAGTTTATCACTATAATAGGTTTATCTTTGGAGGAACATTTGTAACTCTATTCTGGCAGGAAGCAATGGAGCAGGTGCTGCAATGCTGGTCAGCCACTCAGTGTTACCTGAATGGCATCATTGTTACTGGTAAGGATGACAGGGAACATCTCCAAAATTTCAAGACAGTTTTAAAAAGGTTATGGGCTCAGAGCAGGATGCAGCAAGTGTGAATTCTTTAAACCAAACATCAGTTACTGTGGTCACACCATCAATGTATAAGGATTACACAAGTGTACTGAGAAAATTCAAGCAGTGACAGATGCCACAAGGTCAAAGGACATGTCACAGTTGTGGTCCCTTTTAGGATTTGTCAATTGCTATAGCAGGCACCTGCCAAACCTACCTACTGTGTTCTACCCATTGAGCTCATTATTGCAGATTGGGAAGAAATAGCAATGCACAAAGCAGTGTCAGGGGAAGGAAATGGTGACATCAGACACTGCGGTCAGCCATTATGTTCCACATCATCTCGTGAAGCTTGCCATGCACTGTTCAGGATGCCCGCACATCCAGAAGAGAAGTGTCCAGAGCTATCAGAATCACTTGCTGCATCTCAGAGTCAACTCCTGCAAGCACCACGGAGAAAACTTCACAACCTGAGATTGTGTCACTGGCACAAGTCTCCTCCCCGTCAGGAAAGATGTTAACCCAGGAGAGTAAGAAATCCTCTGCAGCGATTAATTCTCTACGCTGAATGGGACAATTTAATTTACTATGCTGTGGGTGTCTGTATAGTAGTTGTATTATATTGTATAGTGTGTATATAGTTGAGATGTGTTCTCTATTAAGTTGGAGTTTCTAGCTAAGCGCTAAGCCGGGGACAGTACTGTGTATATACTGTGTGTGTCTCGGCTTGAAACGTTGACTGCACCTCTTCCTAGAGATGCTGCCTGGCTTGCTGCGTTCACCAGCAACTTTGATGTGTGTTGCTGTGTATTTAATATTTGAGCAATATTGCAAATATATTGCTTGATTAAGCATTCTTTGTTTTTTAAATAATTTATTATGGGTTATATGTAAAATTTCATGCATGGCATATATCATCACACCACCAAGTTATACGTGTATGGTCTTGCTAAAAGTAAAACTGAAACTAGGACATGTATTCTGGACTCTGTTTTCTTCTTTCCAATTCTTTAATGTTTTGGAGCTTCAAAATGTAACACAGATGAATTGTCTGTACCTGACACATTGGCTGCCCATTTCCCTCTTCAGACGCTGCTTGACATGCTGAGTTCTTCCAGCAGTTTGCTTTTTTTACTACAATTTCTTTCAGTCAGCCCTGCTGAGGCGGTTCGCAAACAAAAGAAAATCTGCAGATTCTGGAAATCTGAGCAACACACACAAAATGCTGGAGGAACTCAGCAGGCCAGGTGACACTTCACCTGTGAGTCTGTTGTGGTGTGTTTGATGCTTCCGGTGTGGCCTTTTGTATATTGGTGAGACCTGACGTAGATTGGGAGACCGCTTTATAGAGCATCTAAGCTCTGTCTGCCAGAACAAGCGTCATCTCCCAATGGCCAGCCATTTTAATTCCACTTCCCATTCCCATTTCGATATGTCCATCCATGGCCTCCTCCACTGTCAGGAGAAGGTCACACTTAGGTTGGAGGAACAACACCTTATATTCCATTTGGGTAGCCTCCAACCTGATAGAATGAACATCGATTTGTTAAACTACCAGTGATGCCTCCAACCAACCCCCTTCACCATTTCACATCCCCTTGTTCCCACCTCATGTTATCTCTTTGCCCATCCATCGCCTCCCTCTGGTCTCTGGTGTTCCTTCCCCCACCCGCTTTCTTCTTTCTTCCATGGCCTTCTGTCTCTTTCTACAATCAACTTCCTAGCTCTTTGCCTTATCCGTTCCCCTCCAAATTTCACCTATCGCCTGGCGTTTCTGTCTCCCCTTCCCCCCCCCCCACCTGTCAAATCTACTCCTCAGCTTTTTTTCTCCAGTCCTGACAATGGGTTTCGGCCGGAAATATCTATCAGATGTGAAATCCAAGAAGCAAAATGGCCTATTTTTAGCCATCGGGCTTTGTAATTGATCCTAAAATAAAGAGACATAGTTAGTTTTCAGTGTAAGAAAGAATGTACACATTAGAGACAACAGTATTAGTAATACTAGAGTGATCACTCAAGTCATGGACGATGCTCTCCAAAGGGGTTGTCTATTGGTGGCCCTCAGGAGGCTGATTTGTGATCTTACATATTCTGCCCTTAATGGGGAATACCTGTGTGTGGTTCTGTAATCTGAGAAGGATTTACACGGTCAGTCTCCACACAGTCCTTGACAGATGGGGGTCAGGGTCCAGTGAGATGAGATTCAAGGCCACTGGGGACCCTTTACTGCTGCAACCTTTCTCTGTCATTGTGATGTGCCATCAGTTTATGGCCTCTTGATTTCCTCCTGCATTTTGTGTGTGCTGCCAAGACTAGTACTAGCTGATTTATCATTGTTTATCACACAGACTTAGCTAACATCATAGTAAATCTGTCCTGTGCTGGTTGGCCTTTCAATATCTATGCTATAATTTCATTTGGTTCAGCATTCTCTGACTATAAAAAAATCCTTTAACTATACTTTTAAATATTGTATGCCTATAAATATCTGCATGAACTTTCTTAAACATGAAATCAATTTCAAATCTGTTTGTATCAGCTTGATCTTTAGTTTTTGTTTTTTTAATCTTCACCTTTTTGTGCATTATACTTAATGATACCATTCTTCCTTTTCATGAAGAAAGGTGTGGATTTGTGTCCACTTCCAGAAAATTCAGCATAGATTTAAACTACAGAACACAATGAGATGCAGTAGGAAACACAAGATGCAATACTTTGGATGAGACATTAGACCAAGATAGTCACTGCTATGGAAGATCTGGTAGAGTTATGGGAAAGAATAGGAACATTCTCCTGCTGTCTTGACAAAATTTATCTCTCAGCAAATTTCATGGACATTTATTTTATTCCTGTTTATGAGATCTTACTCTGTGTAAGTTGGCTGCTGTGTTTATCAATGAAACATACCAATTTCACTGTAAATGTGGAATTACAAAGAGTCACCTGATGCAAAACCTGCAGGTTTCCAATGAATGATTTCAAGTGACTAGGTATGAGTCATCAAAGAGAAAAGGAGATTTGTCAGTATACATGAGTAAGGCAGTCTTACATATCAGAGAGCAGCCTGATAATAAAACAGAATCACTTGATAAGTATTTAAATCACACTGAACTGCATTGGTTATCTCTCGTGCATGAAGGGCACTTTAAACAAATCTCTCTTCCACTTAAAGCTCTCTCTCTTGCTCTCTCTCTTTCCCTCCTTCTCTCCCTCTCTTTCTCTGTCTCTCAACCTCTCTCACTGTTCTATGTGAACACTACAACTGCATGACCCATGGCTTCACTCTACATCATTTCAAAAATGCAGCATCCTCTCAGACTTTACTTCCACCTACCTCTCAATTGCTTGAGCACATTTCCAGCGCTCCCTGAACAATGGCACTTCACAATTCCATTACCCCTGACTTTGTCACCACAGTTCCCAATTTGACCAATTGACCATATTGCTGCCATTTTTTTTGTTATCATCCTATTGTGGTTCTGATGTCCATTCTTATTCACCTTCTTCACTGCCCATTTCTGAACACCGCAATGTCCTCAAAATTGCTGTTGTTCTTCCCTGAATCTTTTCCAGTGCATCACATTTCCATATTGTCTCATGACAGAGACATAGGCATTTGTCTAATTGAGTCCACATGAGTCCCCAATCCCTTGGACCCGTTTATTCCCCGTTATATTTTCTCTTTCACACAACTATCAACTCCCCTCTGCTGCTCCAGCTACCCATTTACAGTGATGGTGATTTACAATGGCCTGTTAACCTCCCAGCACAACCTTGGGATGTGGGATGGCACTAGAGCACCCATGGGAAAATTCATGCAGTAACGGGGAGAAATGCAAATTCCACACAGAGAGCATGCCAGGTCAGGATTGAACTCAGCTTTCTGCAGCTGCGCAACAACCTGGCCAACTGCTGCTCCACTGTGTTGCCCATCAATGCGTTTTGAGGGGAAAAATTAATAGAGGTGTACAGGATGATAAAAGGCATAGATCAGGTGGATAGCCAGAGACTTTTTCCCAGGGCAGAAATGGCTAATATGAGGGGGCATAATTTTAAGGTGATTAAAGGAAAGTATAGGAGGGATATCAGAGGTATGTTTTTTACACATAGAGTGGTGTATGCATAGAGCACACTATCAATGGTGTTGATAGAGACAGGTACGTTAGGACCATTTAAGAAACCATTAGGTAATCACATGGATGATAGAAAAATGGAAGGCTATGTAGAGGGAAAAATTAGATTGATTTTAGAGTAGGTTAAAACATTGACTCAACATTGTGACTGAATGTCCTGTATTTGCTGTAATTTGTGCTCTAGAGCAATTCCCCTGATTTTTACTGCCAAATGACCTTGACATAGATCATATTACTTATTAACTTTATTGCAATATTTGGGCAAGACCATCACTATCTAGAATTGTTCCTAACATAAAAGGCTAATCATATCTTCAGATGTCACTTTCTTTATCCTTTCTGGAGATGGTTGCTGTAGCCTGATCCTTATTTTGTGCCTATAGGAACAGATCCCAGTGGGCTCCAAATGCAAGACCACAAGAATTTCCACATAGTTACAGCAAATGATGGTGGCTGATGAATATAGTTGTTGAACTGTGATGGCTGTTTGGAAGGGACTGTGGGGAAAGAGATGGGTGCACTTATAAAGTGAGTGGGTGTGTGGAGTTGATTAGAGGAGATATTTTAGGTTTGTTTGCGTGAGTGACAGGGGTAACGAGGAGATGTCCACAGCAAGACAAAGATGAAAGTGCAATTATTTCTATCTCACCTTATATTATTAAAGTTCATTCTGTAGTACCTCAGGAACAGAGAACGGTGCTCATGTTGGTGAGCTCCTTGGCAGCCTTCATCCCAGGGTTCTTTGTAGCAGTAGTATCATTTCTATTGCTGGGGAATCCCTTCTACTCCAAAACTGTAATATTGATGTTCCTCCCCAATTATTGAGCTGAGAAAAACAGCTATGATGACTTGCTGGCATTTTCTGCAAATGCTGCCTTCTGCTTCTTGTTCAGTGCGAGCAACAAGAAAGAGGAACAAACGTTAATTATGAGACAAGATGTATGCCACAGAAACCAGCTTCATGGGTGAAGGCATAACAATACAGCTGGCACAATATACAATGTTTGCTTCAATAGGTAGCACAAGCTTTTGGTATCATAACACAGTGAAACAATAAAGCTAGAATATCTGTTCATTGGCAAAGATCAGAGACAGGAAAATTCCATGCATCCTTCCTCTGTGAATACAAATCAAGATTACAATGAGCAGAAAGAAAAGCAATCAATTTCACACATCACCACTCTTCTTGTTGGATTAATTCATTCCTGCTCCACTTAAATCAATTTAAAAATTATCATTTTCTGTTTCAAATCCCTCTGTGGCCTCTTCTTTCCTTCAGTTCTATTTTCTACAAGGATTTCCACATTAACCCCTTCTGCAGTCCACAGACCAGACATTTGTTCACCCTAATATGTTCAGTGTTCTGCAACACATGAACAATATAATTTTTTTTCCCTACTGCTGTTAGGGTGTTGCTACGTTATTCTCCTAGCCCAAATATTTAGTTAGCTATCTGAATGAAGTCACAATTAATTTTTATCTGTTAACACTCCTAGGAAACATCCTGAGATGCTTTGCTAGGTTAAACACAGTTGTTTTATCACATTTGCTTTAGTGGCTGTAGAGATCAAAAATGTTGCCCATCTCCTTTTCCAGAATCCATCGAGAAAGTAAGCACCCTTAGCGTGTTCTATTGTCTCTATCTTCTCCGAGAATTGTCACCTTGTTGTGACGGAGAGGCTTGTGAGTTCTTGAGATCCCAAGAGCGATGCTATCTGGAGCTTAGCTCTTGGTGGGGGCCACCCATTGTGTTAAGGTCAAGGAGGAAGTTTCAGACAAACAGCAATCCAACCAAAAACGTCAGTGGTGGAGCTGTCATAAAATAATAGCACATCACAATGGTAGAGAAAGGTTGCAACAGAAAAGGGTCCCCAGTGGCCTTGAATTCCATCCCACTGGACCCTGACCCTGATCTGTCAATGACTGTGTGGGGACTGACCGTGTAAAGCCTTCGCAGATTACAGAGCCATGCACAGGTACTCTCCATTAAGGGCAGAATATGTAAGATAACAAATCAGCCTTCTGAGGGCCACCAATAGACAACCCTTAGGAGAGCATCATCCACGACTTGAGAGATCATGCTAGTACTACTAATGCTATTGTCTCTAATTTGTACGTTCCCCTTACACTGAAAATAACTGTCTCTTTATTTTAGGACCAATTATAAAGCCCGATTACCGAAATAGGCTATTTTGCTTCCTGGATTTTGCATCTGATAGGACATCCTGCAAAGCTGCAGAAGGTTGTAAATTTAGTCGCTGCATCTTGGGTACTAGCCTACAAAGTACCCAGGACATCTTCTAGGAGCGGTGTCTCAGAAAGGCAGCGTCCTTTATTAAAGACCTCCAGCACCCAGGGCATGCCCTTTTCTCGCTGTTACCATCAGGTAGGAGGTACAGAAGCCTGAAGGCACACACTCAGTGATTCAGGAACAGCTTCTTCCCCTCTGCCATCTGTCCTAAATGGACTTTGAACCCCTGAACACTACCTCACTTGTTCAATATATATTAATTCCGTATTTGCACAACTCTTAATCTCCATTATACAAATACAGGTGTCCCCCAGTGAGGCTTTACAAAACCTCACTGTTACGAAAGACCTACATTAGTACCCTGTTTTCGCTTTCAGAAGGTGTTCTCACTGTTACAGAAAAAAAGCAGCACACGGTAAAAAATCAGCGCGCGAAAAAATCAACGTGCGATAAAAGGCAGCGTGCGCCCCTGAGCAGCCGTTTGCAAGATGAGTTCTAAGGTATCGGAAAAGCCTAAAAGAGCTCGTAAGGGTGTTACACTTAGCGAAAAACTAGACATAATTAAGCATTTCGATCGTGGTGAACAAAGTAAGGACAATGTGAGTTTGGCTTGTAGAAGCTGACGAACATGATATTGAAGAGGTTTTGGCATCCCATGACCAAGAACTGACAGATGAAAGGCTGATGCAATTGGAAGAAAAAAGGATAACAATCGAAACCGAATGAGTAATGATAAAGTACGACTTTAATTTTGAAAGGGTACGTCGGTTTAGGAGATATTTGCAGGATGGTTTGAGTCCTTACTTCTGTGTGATAGAAAAATGCGCGAGGCTCAGCAGTCAAGCAAGCCTTCCACATCAGCCACAGCAGGCAATGAACCTCGACCTTTGACATCGAGGCGGGCGGAGATAGAAGAAGATGAACTGCTTGCTCTAAAGGAAACAGACGACGAGATGACACCCCAGTGTCCCACCACCCCAACCCCCAGGCCACGGACAGATACCGATTCGTGGAGATTGCAATGGTAGCCAGGAGGCACCCAGCACATCTTTAAGAAAAAAGCCGAAATAAACATGCTAATTAATTAGGTGTCGCCCGACACGTAATTGTCGGCCCAGATCAGAGGCGATGCAATTGGCAATCGGCACTGATCTAGGCCGACAATTACAAGTCGGGCGGCACGTAATAAATTACCATGTTTATTTTGGCTTTTTTCTTAAAGATGTGCTGTGTGCCTCCCAGCTACCGCTGCAATCCTGCATGCTTTGTGGCAATGTATCACTGGGCGGCCTGGAGGGTGGGGGCCACTGCACCACCCAACCTGCAATGACTCTGTCTAACACACCATTATCAGTGTGCTTGGCAAGCTACCTTCCTGATTCCCGTAAGTGATACTACACTGTACATACATTATTTCTACTTTATATTGGCTGTGTATTTTTACGTGTTATTTGGTAGATTTGGCAGCTTCATAACTTAAAGGTTACTGGAGAGAGTGTTTTTGCCAACAGTACTTGCATGAGATTTTCTGCCGACGGCGCTTGCATGAGATTTTCGCTACGGAGAACAGTTGAGTAATGATTGTGGAAAAGTATTTCTACTTTACGTAGGCTGTGTATTTATCATATCATTCCCGCTTTTACTATATGTTACTGTTATTTTAGGTTTTATGTGTTATTTGGCATGATTTGGTAGGTTATTTTTGGGTCTGCAAACGCTCACAAAATTTTCCCATAGAAATAAATGGTAATTGCTTCTTCGCCTTACGACATTTCGGCTTACGAACCGTTTTATAGGAACGCTCTACCTTCGGATGGCGGGGGAAACCTGTACTGTAATTGATTTTTAAAAATTTATATTTCTTCTATATTATGTATTGCTTTGAACTGCTGCTGCTAAGTTAACAAATTTCACAACACATGCCGGTGATAATAAACCTGATTCTGATTCTGATTCTTGGCCCAAACTTGATTTTCCATATACTATGAATTGATAAATAATGTTGAATACGCTGTTGGGACATCCTGCATGTTGTTCCATTCAGTCTGAATTATTAACCTTTCAATTGCTTTTAATTTGACATTAAACAACTAAAATCAAAAGACAAAAGTTCTGCTAAGTGGTTTGGAATTTCAAGTGGTAATTGTAATCAAGGTTTCATGATCCAATCTTTGTTTTTTTTTAAACCTAGTTGTTCGAAGCAACTTCTCAAGTTGCTTGTCGAAACACAGGGCTAATTAACCCGTGACAAATCTGAATAAGATTCAGGTTTAATATCACTGGCATGTGTTGAGAAACTTGTTAACTTAGTGGCAAAGCATTAAATGATAAAGAAAGAAAAAGTAAATGCATTATTTATATATATATATTAAACAGTTAAACTAAAAATAGTGAGGTAATAATAAAAAAGTGAGGTAGTGTTCATGGGTTCAATGTCCATTTAGAAATTGGATTGCAGAGGACAAGAAGCTGTTGCTGAATCACTTAATGTTTGTCTTCAGGCTTCTGTACTTCCTTCCTTACAGTAACAATGAGAAGAAGGCATGTTCTGGGTGATGGGGTCCTTAATAATGAATGCCATCTTTCTGAGGCACCAAACAACAGGAATTCTGCAGATGCTGGAAATTCAAGCAACACACATCAAAGTTGCTGGTGAACGCAGCAGGCCAGGCAGCATCTCTAGGAAGAGGTGCAGGTTAGATTTGCAGAGATGTCAACACCCATGAACTTGAAGTTGCTCACTGTCTCCACTTCTGATCCCTCGATGAGCATTAGTTTGTGTTACGTTGTCTTATCCTTTCTGAAGTCCACAATCAGCTCTTTTGGCGTACTGACACTGAGTGCAAGGTTATTGCTGCAACACCACTGGGGGAGGAGAAGATGGCGGCGCGATGCAGTGCGCGCGGTTATTCCGAATGATATCGTATTTGTGACCTAGGATGCCGTGCACAATCCTGATTTGATGGAGACTACCGTGAGAAGCACGGAGAAACATCTGGAGAAACTTCTGAAATGCCTGCTTTGTTGCCACTGATACTGTGTGACCGAGAATCTCCAGAGAGGAAGGCCCCAAATCCTCGGCTTTGCCTATTGCCTGTTGCCGGGGCCGGGGTCGAAGTGCTCGGCAGAGATGGTGCTCGGTGCTTGGTGTCAGAGAGCTGTTCGGAGGCTCGAAGTTTTCGGACGGACTCGGAGTCAGACTGTGGTCGGGTGCTTCCAGGATGCTGCATCGGCAAGTTTGCGGTGCTGGAAGCTCATGGAAGGGAGAGTTTCTTCCTTCAACCGTCTGCATGAGATGATGGGATTTTCGAGAGACTTTGAGACTTTTTACCGTGCCCATGGTCTGTTCTTCTATCAAATTACGGTGTTGCTTGTACTGTTGTAACTATATGTTATAATTATGTGGCTTTTGTCTTCTGTTTTTTTAGTCTTGGTTTGTCTTGTGTTTCTGTGATATCATTCTGGAGGAACAAATTGTATCATTTCTTAATGCATGCATTACTAAATGACAATAAAAGAGGACTGCGTGTCCTCATAATCTAATCTAATCTAACTAGCTAGTATATCTTGCTCCTGTACACCCTCTAGTCTCCATTTGAGATTCTGCAAACAATGGTTGGCAGAAATCTGCCAGTCCAGGTGAAAATAGGAAAATGAATAGATTTCCGCCATAGTTTATTTTATTTCAGTAGCAAAATAACAACTAGTAATACTAGCAGGCCCTGTTATTATTAAATATAAAGCACAATGATTGCAGCTGAGGAGAGCTTTAATTGTAAATCATATACCATTCACAAATGACAGCATACTGCTCTGCAAGAACGTTGAGCTGGAAACTTCCTATCAATTTTAAATCATTTATTTAAAGCATGTGGACTTCATTCTACAGTTCCAAAGTCCAAAGTCAACCCAACCTATCTAATAGAAATAGAAGAGGTGGGTGATTTATGCCGTAATAGGACCACAACATGTGAGAGCAGAATTAGGCATCTTAGCCCATCAAGTATGCTCTGCCATTCATTCATTACTCCTCATTTTTTCTCCTCCTCAGCCCCACTCCCCAGCCTTCTCCCCGAAACTTCTGATGTCATGGCCAATCAGGAATGTATCAATCTCTGCCTCAATGACCTGGCCTCCACAGCGGCCGGTGGTAAGAAATTCCACAAATTCACCACCATCTGGCCAAAGAAATTTCTTCTCTGTTTTAACTGGATGCCCCTCTACCCTAAGTCTGTGCACTCTTGTTCTAGACTATCAACACCTACTCTGTCAAGGCCTTTCAATGTTTGAAAGGTTTCAATGAGATATTCTCTCATCCTTCTACAATCAAGCGAGTACAGGCCTAGAGTCATCAAATGTTCCTCATATGATAACCCTTTCATTCCTGCAATCATCCTTATGAACCTCCTCTGAACCCTTTTCTAAGGTACATCTTTTCTAAGATGAGCAGCCCAAAACTGTTCACAATACTCAAGGTGAGGCCTCGCCAGTGCTTAAAAAGCCTGGACATCACATCCCTTCTCTTATATTTAGACCTCTGGAAATGAATGCTGACATTGCATTCGCCTTCCTCACCATGACTCAACCTGCAAGTTAACCTTTATGGTGTTCTGCACAATAACTCCAAATTCCCTTTGCATCTCAGATGTTTGGATTTTCTCCGTTTACAAAATAGTCCGCAAAATTATTTCTTCTACCAAAGTGCATGATCATGCATTTTTCAACATTGTATTTCATTTGCCACTTTCTTGCCCATTCTCTTAATCTGTCCAAGTCCTTCTGCATCCTACTTGCCCCTCCACCAATCTTCATATCATCTGCAAACATGGCAACAAGGCCTCCTATTCTATCATCTATATCATTGATATACAGCATAAAAAGTAGTGGTCCCATCACCAATCCCTGTGGAACACCACTAGTCACTGATAGCCAACCAGAAAAAGATTCTTTTATTCCCACTCACCTCCTCCTATCAATCAGCCAATGTTCTAACCATGCTAGTAATTCTCTTGTAATACCATGGGCTCTTAACTTGGTAAGCAGTCTCAGGTGTGGCACCTTGTCAAAGGCCTTTTGAAAATCTAAATGTACAACATTCACTACATCCTATTTATCTATCCTTCTTGTAATTTCCTCAAAGGATTCCAACAGGTTCATCAGGAAAGATTTTCCCTTCAGGAAACCATGCTGACTTTGTCCTGTCTTGTCCTGTGTTACCAAGTACTTCATAACCTCAACCTTAACAATTGACTCCAACATCTTCCCAACCTCTGAGGTCAGGTCAACTAGTCTATAATTTCCTTTCTGCTGCCTCGCTTCTGTCTTAAAGAGTGCAGTGATATTTGCAATGTTCCAGCCCTCAGGAACCATGCCAGAGTATAATGAATTGTGAAAGATCATTGTTAATGCCTCCACAATCTCTACCACTACCTCTTTCAGAACCCCAGGACGCAGTTCACCTGGTCCAGGTGACTTATGCACCTTTAGGTCTTTCAGCTTTTGATCACCTTCTCCCTTGTAATTGTAACTGCACTCACTTCTCTTCCCTCACACCCTTCAACACCTGGCATCTGCTAGTGTCTTCCTGAGTGAAGACTGATGCAAAATACTTAATTAGTTTATCTGCCACCTCCTTGTCCCCCATTATTATTTCTCTGGCCACATTTTCTAGTGGTCCTATTTCCACTCTCAGCTCTGTTTTATTTTTTACATACTTGAAAAAGCTTTTACTATCCACTTTGATAGTGTTTGCTGGCTTGCTTTTATATTTCATCTTTTCCCTCTTAATGATTCTTTTAGGTGCTTTCTGTAGGTTTTAAAAGCTTTCCAATCCTCCATCATCCCACTAATTTTTGCTTTGTTGTTTGCCCTCTCATTTGCTTTAACATTAGTTTTGCCTTCCTTGTCAGCCATGGTTGTACTATTTTGCCATTTAAGTATTTCTTTGTTTTTGGAATACATCTACCCTGCACCTTCCTCATTTTTCCAAGAAACTCAAGCCATTGCTGCTCTACTGCCATCACTGCCAACATCTCCTTCCAATTTACTTTGGCCAACTGCTCTGGCATACCACTGTAATTTCCTTTACTTCACTGAAGCAATTCTACATCAGACTTTACTTTTTCCCTATCAAATTTCAAGTTGAACTCAATCATATTGTGATCACTGTCTCCTAAGGATTCCTTTACCTTAAGCTCCCTAATCACCCCTGGTTCGTTACATAACACCCAATCCATTATAGCTGAACCCCCAGTTGGGTCATTGACAAACTGTTCTAAAAATCCATCTCATAGGCGTTCAACAAATTCACTCTCTTGGAATCCATTACCAACAAGTTTTTCCCAATCTACCTGCATATTAAATTATTAAATGATTATCATAACATTGCTGTTTTGACACAACTTTTCTATTTCCTGTTGTAATCTGTAGTCCACATCACAGCTACTATTTGGGGACTTGTATAAGACTGCCATCGGGGTCCTTTTGTTCTTTCAGTTTCCTAACCCAAGCCACAAGGATCCAATATCTTCTGATCCTATTTAAAGGGGCATAAGAAACCAATGAACTTAACTCCTGTATTAACTCCGAAAGCAAGCATAACAGTCAAAAGGAATAGAATATTTAATTAATTAGATAAGTTAAGAATAGGGGTACATAACCTACATATAGGGAGGTTAGGATTGACTATCAGAATCTTTATGCGGTCCCTTATGTAAATACAGACATTCTGAATGACCTGAGAGGCTTTCATTATTGACATGCCTGTGGCATTCCGGTGTTGGACTCTACAAAACGGAACAGTTTTCCTGAAATTACAGTGGGAAATCTGGGAGAAAGGCCAAGAAGTAAGACAAATAAGTTTCATGTAATATATAACAGGTAGACTTAAATGCTTTCGTTAATAAGTGCATTTAAGTGTACTTATTTGTTTAAGAGGTCTTTTGTGTTTTTATTTTTAAATTGATTATATCTTTTTAAAATGTGTTTTTGGAATTTCTCTTGATGTATTTCAATAAATTGCAGTAGATGCTGTTAAGAGATTGTTGATGTTTTGACTTGAGTTCCTGCATCAGAACTGAGAATAGAGAAGGGAAACAGCCAGTGTAAAGAAGGGAAGGGGTAAGGGCGAGACAGGGGCCATGTGGTGAGAGGTGGATCGAGCATGGATGACGGATGATGGGCAAATGAAGTCGATTGGTGGGGGGGAGGGTGACTTTGGGAGACGGGGGCAGATGGGTAAAAGGTGGAAAGCATCATATTGGCCTCCACACACCACCGCTGGCGGAGCATTCCAGACATCCACCACTCTCTGTGCTAAAGCACTTGCTGTCACCTCTGACCCCCTCTCACCTTAAGTGCATGCCCATGAGTATCAGACATTTCGATAATGAAGAATGAACATACTGATTTTCTACTCTGTCAATGTCTGGCATAATCTTAGACACTTCCATCCAGTCTCTGTTCCATATACAACAAGCCAATTTTGTCAAGCCTCTCCTTAAGCACATACTTTCTAACCCAGGTTACCTCTTGGTAACCTGGTAACCTCTTCTGCACCCTCTCAAAAACCTCCACTTCCTTTCTCTATTGGGGCAACCAAAACTGAACGCAATAGAGTCATAGAGTCATTGAATACTACAACACACAAACAGGCCTTTGGCCCATGTAGTCCATGCCAGGCTATTATCCTGCTTCATCCCATAGACCTGTACCTGAACCATAGGCTTCCATACTCCTCTCATCAATGTACCTATCCTAACTTTTCTTAAATGGTGAACTTGAACCCACATCATCATTTCCACTGGCAGATCATTCCACACTCTAATCACCCTCTGAGTGAAGAAGTTCCTCCCAGTGTTCCCCTTTACCAGTATTCCTTTCACCCTTAACCTATGGCCTCTAGTTCACCCAACCTCTGTGGAAAAAGACTACTTGCCTTTATCCTGTCTACACCCCTCATGATTCTGTATACTTCAAAGGTTTCAAAGGTACATTTAATGTCAGAGAAATGTATACAATATACATCCTGAAACACTTTTTCTTTGCAACCATTCACAAAAACAAAGGAGAGCCCCAAAGAATGAATCACAGTTAAATGTTAGAACTCCAAAGCCCCCCACTCTTCTTTCCACATATAAGCAGCAGCAGAGCAACAAACCCCCTCCCCCACCAGCAAAAAAAAGCATCAGCGCCCTCCACCGAGCACTCAAGCGTGCAGCAAAGCATCAATAAAGACACAGACTTGCAGTACCCGAAAGACTACTCGTTCACCCGGTAATTGGACATACCACAGGCTCTCTCTATCTCTCTAATATGGGAAGAAGAGATGTCTCCATTTTACTTCTATCAGATCTCATTCTCCTGCAGTCTAGGGAATAATCAATCCTAATCAATTCAACGTTTCCTTATAATTCAGGTCCTCAAGTCTGGCAACATCCTTTTAATTTTTTTCTTCACTCTCTCAATATTATTGCTATTACTCCACAGGTGGCCTAACTAGAGTTTTATAAAACTGCAACTCCAGCTTCTAAGCATCTGCTGAGTGAAAGGCTTTGCTCCTCAAATCACCCCTAAACCTTTAACTCCTTTATCCTATGCACGTACCTTTTAGTTTTAGACATCTCTGCTTTGTAGAAAAGTTTTCTGGTATCTAGCCTATCTATGTCACTTATAATGTTGTATATCTACTCATCCTCCTCTGCTTGATACAAAACAAACCTGGCCTCTCCTGTCCTTCCTCATAACTGAGTCTCTCCATCCCAGGCAACATCCTTATTCCCTCATTTCTCTACTTATTATGTAGCTAAGTTTCCACTTGAAAGTGTTGTATTCAACTGGCTTCTCAACTGAAATTATAAAACAGATCTTCATACTCCTTGTTTGCTTTCACTTTAGTCTCTCTGCACACATTTTGCGGTCAGCGGTAAACAAACGACACTTACTTCTCATATTTGTTACGGCTGCTCTAAGGCTTTTGAAAAAGAACTAATGACAAAGGTTTAACAACTGAGGCACACAGGAGGTAGGCAGGGGAAACGTGGTTGTTAAAGTCAGCAGGTCAGAAAGCTAGGGTAATAATGCCAACCACCCCAGGCATATATTATGTAGCACTGACAAACCCACAGGGATGAACAGATTCATAACTTGAGTACACTTATCCCTCATAAAAGGAAATTTTCACTGCAGTTTTCGATTTCCCAAGCTCTGTGAAACTCATAGTGAAACCCCATGGAGACCAGAATGGCATTGATTGTGTGCCAGAGAACTGACATTGTAATCTTACTCCAAAGACTGTAGCTTTGTAGTTGCTCTCTTGAGTCATATTTTGTGTCTCTCTCTTCACAGAAGTCATGTTAGTTACTTCTTTAACAAGCTTTACAGAAGCATTATGCTAACCTTCTTATTTTGTAGTGACACTTCCTGGTTTGCGGACTTGTTTATTGCAGTTAAAAGCCATGAAGATGAGTGAGTGTATAAAGGAGGTCGGGTTTCTCTACCCGAACTCTCTCTGCAACATGTAGCTGCAACTGAGTGAACAGCTGGCTGTTGCACAGTCTGAGGCTTCGGTCTTTGTCTGGCCTCTTCCTCCTTTAGGTTTTGGAGAATCACACTCTCCGTGCCTCTGTCCTGGAAGAAGAGGCAAGACACTATTCACTGCCCTGATGGCTGGGAAACTCAGCCAATATCCTTCGCACAGGAGTAGATGTTGTTCTCCATTCCTTGAGCAGCTTGTAAGGTTTGGGGTGAGTGCAACTGCTGAGAAGTGGAAACACTTCGGTTAGAAGCTCCATGGCGGTGTCCCCTATCATCTTTATTCATGAACTACTGGATGTTTTGCTTTTGACCAATAGGATGCAGAACAACATTTACCTGTCATTCTATTGAAATTGAATTTATGCTGGTACATCTTGGAGCCTGTGTGCACAAATGCAGCTGGATGTTCCATAAGGTGTTTCTTCTTACATTTAGCCATACAACAGAATTAAGGAGCTAAAACCACAACACTTAGAAAATGCAGGTTAACTGAACGGAATCAAAACGATTTAATGAGTGGGATTGTTTCTCACGGCGAAATGTCAACCATTTATTTCTCTAGATATTACATGACCTGCTGAGTTCTTTTAACATTTTGTGTTCGTTGCTTTGGATGTCCAGGATCTGCAGACACTCTAGTGTTAATAGAGTGAAATTGTGCTTGACACATTTGCTAGAGTTCTGTACGGATATGACGAGCAAGGTGGATAAAGGTGAACTAGAAGATGTAGTGTATTTAGATTTCTAGAGGTGTTCAATGACTTAGCTGGCAGATGCAGCAGTTAGCCAGGAAAACAGAGGGAGCAGAAGGGAGATGAGGTTTGGAGCAGATCATCCATGATTCAGCTGAATGTTGAATTGAGTGACCATCTAGTCTACTCTGGCTTCTATTTGCTCTGCTTTTGAGTGCCACATAACATATGATTGACTTTACTGAATAGGTTAATTCTGCATAGTGACCTCTGCACCCACTTTCAGAGTTTATCAAACTTAATCCTCAAGTAGACATAGAACGTCCTTTATAGCCTCAGAGCAATAGTTCAATTATAAATAGGTTTGTCAAAAATAAATGGAGGTATTGAACAGATTCCTCCACAAATTGTTTGCTGAAAAATAAAAATAGTTATCAGAGTATTATGCTCTAAAAATTCTGAAAGAAGGGAAATTGAAACATGACTTTAAGGCTTGCACATGCACCAGACATATTAAACTTGGCATTTTTTAAAAACTTGTTATTTTCTTTTCATAGAGAGAGAATATTATGCCAGTTAAAAGATAATTGAAAACTGCTTGTTTATAAATCAAAAATATCCCTTGAGGTGCCTCCTGAAAATGTGGAGAATGGTTGAGGCATAATAAAGAGTTTAATAAAATACTCAGATTCTTATCAGTCACAGTTCTTATTAAAGAAGTTTAAGATAAAACCCTGAAACCATTTGCTTATATATTAAAGATTAAATGATTGTAAAGAAATAGAAACTGGAAGCTGTCATTTCATTTGCACATATTTTCATTGCAGTTGAAAAGAAAAAACACCAAATTCTTGAATTATAAATAAGGTGTGATTTATACAATAATTTTTTTATATATTCCTTCATAGGATTTGGATATCACTGGCAAAAGTCAGTATCAATAGTTGCACTAAAGAAGATGGTGATGTACATAACATGGAGTGAGTCACATTGGCTGAAGAATGGCGTCTGTGCTGATAGAAACCCTAGGCTGAAGCCTGAGATTGAATCAGTTTTTGAGTATTATTTTTTTGAATTAATGAACTTCCTAGTTTCTCCTCTTTCGATTAGTGTTGGAATACTGGATTAATATTAACCTGACATTGAGTCTCACGCACAAATTAGAAATCCATAGATCTACCATTCTTATTTTCATTTGATAGGGAGAGCATATTATTGCAGCTTAAAAAGCAGTAACAATCATAGCAGAAATAGTAACTTACTTATTGCAACACAAAGTGAGGGCCGTTCATCCCATTTGCTCCATTAGATCTCAGCTGAACAATTTCTTCAATGATATATCCCTGTCCCACCACCATATTTCCTTGTAACACATTATCTATCACATACCATCAACACTCCTTTTGATAGCTTTTTGAATAACTACATAAAGGTAATATTAATAAACAGCCAATTAGTCAGTAGCTCACTTAAGGAAGGAGATTGATTCAGACTGATATTGTCATTTTTCTTATGAATACAACCTGCTGAGCATTTCTTCATATTGTTAGTTAGGTGCCGATACTGTAACTATGTGGGAAAAGCTTAGTAAGAGACACAGCTAGTTCTGAAGTTCTGGTCTTAATGCCTAGAGCAGGGATGTAGTCTTTGCTTTATATGTCCCTTTTGGTCATTCCTTGGTAGCAGATGGGGTGAACTGAATGGGATGAAGACTAGAGAATCTCAGGAAGAAGCCAGGATGAATCATCCATTTGACACTTCAGTCTGAAAGTTGTTGTAACTGCAGTCTCTTTAACGAGAGCAGCATAGGCATGAAAACATAGCTGAAGTTCTTTGCAAGTAACTCAGTGATGACAGCCTTGCAAAATTTAAGCATATTCACTTAATAGATATAGGTAGAATATAGTGTTTCTTAAGGTGTATTTGAAAATACCCTTGTGCATCTAACATTGCCTCTTGACTCAAGGTGCCCAGCCATGCCCACAATATTGTCTCCTGCAGAGGGGCTGACGGTGGAGTCACCAATGAGGCTTCCATTTAATGAGCACCTCAGCAAGTAAATCACTACATTAGTCTTGGCACTAGCTGTGATCTTCGCAAGGTATCGAAACAGGCTGAAACCTGCGTCAGATTTCATTCTGAAACTGTGAGCTGAGGTGTCCAGATATCAGCAGTGTGCTCTTTAAAATAGAAGGAAAACAACAAGCATAATATATTGCAGCAAACACACATCAAAGTTGCTGGTGAACACAGCAGGCCAGGCAGCATCTCTAGGAAGAGGTACAGTCGACGTTTCAGGCCGAAACCCCATAATATATTTCCAGTTCTAATGAGACTGTTGCACAAGTGTCATGGCATGTAACCTGGAGCTCTATTTCACGTCAATGAAAAAAATAAAACGTTCCTCATATAATGATGTCTTTAAGTGTGCATGTAGTGCTAAGAAAATGTAAATCATAGCTGGAATTACCTGGACCAGTTTTGTAACTGGCACGGTTTTACTTAGCAATGGTCAACTTATTTGTAGCAAATTTGATTTTGGATCATGTAGCACCTAAAAAGAAAGTGCTATACTATTGAATTCCTTGGCTATCATGTTCTTAACGTGCATTTCAATAAACTTCAAATGAAAAGTTCTACTATAGTTTTGTAGCCCTGCTGTTGCAATTCTTTGACCCCAGATTTTGTTTCTTTGAATATCCCAGTTTTGCTTTGCAATCCCTGCATGGAACTTTTCTTTATTTCATTTCTTTCCTTTCCCTGACCCTGGAATTATTTAAGAACTGCCAAATCTCCAGCTTTTTTTTGACAGGAGCAAAAAAAAATCATTAATTTTAGATCACCAATTGTGGTTTCCTGCTTCATTGATGCTGCCTGACTGGATGGGTATTTGGAACCGTTTCTTATGCAATTTAACTGCTTCATTCATTCAACCAATTATAATAAATTGAAATCTACAAACTAAAGCACTAGAAGTACATAAAATAGAAATTGTATTTTTTGTGTTTATTCTTCTTATTGGAAACACCTGCCAAAGTCTGGAAGATTTAGAAACTATTGGTAAAAGGTAAGGCTTTGATGTTTTCTGATAAGTGTTGGCCTAATGCTATTCTTAAAGCTTAAAGCTTATCATTATAGTACTGCAGCAAATATTTTAGGAAGCAAATATTCCTTAGGTTAAACCCTTGTACTCTTATAGAAGAATTGGGTTGGTTGCTCAATCCGAAACAATGTTGTGAACAACTGTGGAGTTCCTTAGTTTATGTATTAGATTACTGTGTTAAATTGGTCTCAATCTTCCATTGCTAGATGTATCAAGCAGAGACCACTTGACTTTTAGATTATGAGAACACTAAGTCCTCTTTTATTGTCATTTAGAAATGCATACATTCATTAAGAAATGATACAATGTTTCTCTGGAGTGATATCACAGAAAATAGGACAAACCAAAGACTAACACTGACAGAACCACATAATTATAACATATAGTTACAGCAGTGCAAAGCAATACCATAATCTGATGAAGAACAAACCATGGGCACGGTAAGTAAGGTCTCAAAAGTCCCCGAGTCGATTGACTCCCGAGTCCCTGATAGCAGGTGGCAAAAGGGAGAAACTCCCTGCCATAAACCTCCAGGCACCGTCAACTTACTTATGCCTTGGAAGCAGCCGACAACAGCCGACACTGAGTCCATCCGTCCGAAAACTTCGAGCTTCTGACCAGCCCTCTGATACAGCCTCCCGAGCGCCATCCTCTGCCGAGTGCCTTTGACCTCGTCCCAGCTGCTGAAACACGCAAAGCCGAGCATTTTGGGGCCTTCTGCTCCGGAGATTCTGGTTACCACACAGTACCAGTGGCAGCGAAGCGGGCATTTCAGAAGTTTCCAGATGTTCCTCTGTACTCTCACGTCTGTCTCTCCATCATATCAGAATTGTGCACAGTCCCCTACTTGACAATTAACAGACATCACCACCGAAGTGGCCACGCGTGCTGGCATCATGCCACCATCTTCTCCTTCTTTAGTATGATTATTTTAAATTGTTGCTGAATAGGTATTGACTGTGCGCAGTAGCTTATTGACACTGTAGTTCAGTGCAAAACATTTGGTTATTTCATTATCTTTTCTTTACAAATTTTGTTCATATTAGAGTACTGAGATTGTGTGTCCATAAATGTAGAGACACTCTACATCCTCTTCGTTTTAAATTTTAAGTAAAATATCATTAACAAAGCTTGGGCAATAATGTTATTTCTGTGGTCTTTTTGGAACTTTGTTGATCTTCTGCTACAGTTAGAGCTAATGGTGTACTGCACGGGTTTGAGTTGGGACTCTTGTTTGTTATTTACATAAATGATTTGAATACAAATTCAAAAGGATTAATTAGTAAGTAAGCAGATGGCATGAATTTAGGAGGTGTTGATTACAGTAGATTGAGGGGGTTTTGATCTCAGTTAGGGAAGTGACTGAGGAGTGGCAAATGGATTTCAATACAGATAAGTGTGAGGTGATGCATTTAGGACAGCCAAACCAGCATAGGATCTGTACTTTGAACGATAGGGCACTAGTAAGTGTAATGGAACAGAAAGATTTAGGAATACAAGTGCATAGTTTGTTGGAAGCAGTGTCACAGGTAGACAAGTTGGTGAAAAAGGCATCTAACATGCTAGGCTTCATCATTCAGAGCACTGAGTATAGAAGTTGGGACATTATTTTGCAGTTGGTGCAGTTGCACATGGAGTACCATGCACAGTTTTGGTCTGCCTGTTATAGGAAGGAAATGGTTATACTGACAAAAGTGCAGAAAAGATGGTAGGTGGATTAATTGACTACTTTAAATTATACTTAGTGCAGAGAAGCAGCTAAGTGATGAACATGTGAGACAGAGTGTTTTGCTGGGCTACAGAGAAATAAAAGAAAGGCAAGTAGGACTGATGGCAATGCTCTACTAGGGGCCAATATACATATGGAGGACTCTCTCTGTGTCATAGCAAGTAATTTCAATTACAATAAATGGTATACATAATCCACCTTTGCCTGTGCTATCAAACAACATTCAACAGAAAAGTTGGACTATCTAACAAATTATTCCATCCATTTCCTCAGACAGTGTTTTCTGGTGGTTGTGTTTAGATGGTTTCTGATTTGAGGCAGCAGAATTTGACTTCCTGCTCCATCTCCATTGCACAGGAGGGATTTCTGCTATAAGGGTATTTAGACTATGTGAGATAGTACCAGAAATCTATCTCATATAGATAGATCTCGTCTGCCCTACCATTCGATTATGGCTGATTTTTTTCCCTCTCAACCCCATTCTCTTAACTTCACCCTGAAACCTCCATTGCCCTTACTAATCAAGAACCTATCAACCTTCTGATCTGACTTGGCTTCCACAGCCATCTGATGCAATGAATTATGCAGATTCACTATCCTCAGTCTAAAGGAATTCTTCCTCATCTCTATTCTGAGGCTATGCCCTCTAGTCTAGACTCTACTGCTATTTAATGTATTATCATCATGTGAATCTATGCACGCCTTTCAATATTCAGTAGGTTTTAAAGATAGTCCCCCTCCAGCAAGTACAGACCCTGTGCCATCAAACACTCCTCATCTGTTAACCATTTCATTCCTGGGGTCATTCTTGGCAACCTCCTGTAGACCCTCTTAATTAAACCCAAAATTAGTTATGTTTGCAATTGAGTTATTTTTCTTTTTATCTGTTTGATTGTATACCTGCCCCTTGAATTTCAGTCCAGATCACAGAAACTTTGGAGCAGGTAATGCAGCTTTAGGATCACTGTGCATTGGACAATGTCCATGTAAGCATAACCAATTTAACACACAGTCAGCTCTTCCAAAATGTAATACAGCTGCAGGAGCAGCTGGTAAAAGATGTTGACCACTTACAAAGATATTTTCTCAAAAACAATTCTTGCAACTGGAGGACCTGATTTGTAGGTCAGCCATTGAAGATGATGACATTGAATAAACTGAGACACGGGGTGGGTAGGATACTAAAAGCAGCAGGTAGGAACTGTTCTACTCGGCTACTAAACAGCATAGACTACTTTTGATGGAGCTTGAAGAATCTTTAGCTGAGGATTTTGGAATGCTTTAGGCACATTATGGGGTAATTTTGGTATTGGAATGCCGATGTTAAGTAGCTTCTTGCATTGCCGCATTGATTCATTTTGGGAATATTATTGAATGATTGTCTTTGGACTCATGTGAGACATTCATTTGTGATAAACAGTGAAAATGTTGGGCTCATGCTGCCATGTTCATTTTATCCTTTAAGCTTTTAAGGCAGGTGAGCTTGCCATTTGTTGCTCTATGGGATTGACTGGGTTGCAAGTTGGAGAAGGCTATGACATGTCAGGCAATGCATCATGAGGCTCTCTCCATGGCCTTTTGACTGCACACTCTGTCCGTATAGTGAAAACATGGCGCTTCAGGATCTATGTTAGGGAAAAAGAAGGTCTAGCTATGGATCTGCTCTTGGATGGATTTGGTTGACTGTGACCAGAGACTATAGTTTTAGCAAGGGATGTTGGGCCATGGCATCTGAATAGGGGAGTCACCAGGTAGATATGGACTGGATAGATGCTTAAGGAGAACAAGTAAGTCAAAAAACCAGAATTATTGTCGGGCCCAATTCTGGTTTGAACCTATTCTAGAATGACAGTTTTAGATGGTGTATACCTTTGCCGCAGCTCTATTAAAACATGGTAAATCTGGAAACCCCACAGACCTCACTATGCTCTTTGAATGATCTAGTCTGGTATCTTAGACAATCATTAAATGGCTGGTTGAATTTGCAGTTACAGTTAGAAATTGTTTTGCACTCTGGAAATAAGCAAACTTTAGCCATAATAGATATGCTAAATAGACAGCAAATCACATCCAAATATTAAGGCTTGAGATTTTAGGCAGTTTACTTGACCTCTCTTCTTTAAATTGAAATCACTGTCAGATTCTGACCAAACATAAGTATTTCAAATATTGTATGAGCTGATTCATGAAAGGGAAGGGGTTTTCATTTAATAATTTTTTTTTGTTTCATTACCGATCTCAATTTGTGTGCATGGATGCTGAAAGTACTGAAAAGGAAAAGCACTGAAACACTACGGGATTAATCTCAGCAATTACATTTGGATTACAGCTCAGAAGAACAAAATTGTGTTCTTGGTTTACTGAACTAACCAAAAGTATATGAGCTAACAGCACCATGATTTGCAATCTGACTGCATTGCTTTCATTCTTGTTTTTATGAACAGTGGTACCACTCATCATGTAATTATACCATGTGTTGCTCTGTGGTTTAAGCTGACAATAGATCCAACTAATTTCCAAACTGTTGCTTTGAATTGATTCACTTTCAAAATGTTAGTTAATTGTGAAAACATAATTACAAACACTGTAAAGCTGAAAGAGGGAGGATCTGTGCTAAAATAATTGAAACACTTATTAAAAAAAAATAGAATACCCATTTTGATGTCAAACAAAATTTAAAAAAAAATCAGTCACTTTTAATAACAACTGAACATCACACTTACAGTTTTCAAGATCAGTGGTAGACGAACAAAAGTTCTTTCTATCATTAGTCCATTCTAAAATGACAAAAAATTGATGTCAGATAGATGGATGCACAAACAAGGCAGTGACCTTATTGATTAATGCTCTTCAGTTAATTGATTTAGAAAAATACATTACCATTGTGCTCTGAACCTAGAAGAATATGTATTGATAAACAACATAATTTGGTGTCAGAGTATATTGATATGTGGTGTTTATTTGCATTTGCAATGGTAAAACATATATTTAACATGTTAATAAATATGGTAGGTAAGCTCAGATTGTAGACCAGTGAATTTCATTCAGTGAGAAACACTTAAATTTGGTTTCTTCGGTGGGGAAATATTACGCAGCTCTGAACTTGCAAGCTTTACAGTTTTGCAATGCCAATTATTTCCTTGCTGGTGATAGAGATCTATTTCTAGAGAGATTCCTGCAACATGGATTTTTTTTTAGCGGATGAAAGCAGTATAGGGTTTGGTGAAAGACAGACATTTGAACTGCAGGAGAGGATTTTGGGTATATACACTGAGATGGCAAAAGTATCATGATAAGATTTTCCAAAGCATAGAACAAAAGTTTAGAGCTTCTTTAAAATATTCAAAAATCAGCCTGGAAGTAATGGAGAACATCAGGCTTAGAGTGAATAGTGGGTACAAGATAGCTTTATTAAAAAAAAGTATTGAGAAATCATTAAGAAATCCAATATCCCTCAGATCTGATGATCTGCATTCCAGGATTCTCAAAAAGGCATCTTTGGAGACTCTGATTTCATCTTCTGGGATGTTTTCTATGGATTAGACTATAGTAAATATTATCTCCATGATTTAAGAAATAAGTGAGGGAGAAATATTGAGGAAATATACATGAATTAGTCTAATGTCAGTAGCAAAGAAAATGCTCAATGTTCAATGCTCAATTAAGGAAGTGGTAGCAGAACATCTAGAAAATAAGAACAGTATTGGGCAGTCAACATGAATATTTGATTAGAAATCTTACTTGACAAATCTGTTGATTTCTTGAGGCTCTTATTAGCAAAATAGGTAGAGAGGAACCAGTTTGCATGGTATATTGCTGATGGAAGGACTCTAGTCAGTCCAAGCTGGCAACAATATCTCAAGCTCCATCATGATGCCACCCCCCACTCCCCACCGGTTTGTGCGTCAGCCCACTGCGGGTCACACTGCTGACTCCTGACTGCTCTGCCAGATCCAGCTCAAGCAGCATCATCAAGTTCAGTGAGCTGGTTGGCCTCAACAGCAACAATGATGAGTCGGCATACAGAGAGGAAGTGGAGGGACTTGTCAAATGGTGCATGAGCAACAACCAGAGTCTCAATGTGGACAAGACAAAAGAGATGATTGTGGACTTCAGGAAGGCACCGGTCAACCAATCTCCATCACCTGTCAATGGCTCTGCCACGGAGAGAGTGAAGAGCAGAAAGTTCTTTGGTATGCACATAATGGACAATATAATCTGGACCAAACAACACCCTCCCATTAGTTAAGAAGACACAGCAGCGTCTACATTTTCTGATGAGATTGAGGTATGTAAGACTCCTTGCCCTCATTCTAACAACTTTCTACAGCTGCACCATCGAGAATTTCCTGCCTGGCTTCATCATTGTGTGGTACAGAAGTTGCTAGCCATTGGACCACAAGACCCTAGAGAGGACAGTAAAAACTGCTGGTGGCTTCTGCACTCCCCCCCCCCCCCATTTGTGACATTTACCAGAAGCATTATTGAGGATCTCTACTGCCCATCACATCTCTTTGACCCACTACCATCAGGTAGGAGGTACAGGAGCATCAGGACTAGGTCTGCCGGATTGGGTAACAGCTTCTTTCCTCAGGCTGTGAGACTACACCCTGCCACGACCAAGGTCTCGTCACCAGGAGAGCGAGCTGTTTACTGTATACTGTTCATTTGTGCTGTGCACCACATGCACCTTTAGTTATATTTTATTAACTTATTTATAGTAATATTTTGTTTCATGTGCTGTGTGTGATAAATGCTTCGTGTGTTCACCATACTCCAGAGGAATGTTGTTTTATTTGGTCAGATGACGATAAACTTGAACAAACTTTATATTAAGACTTTCAGAAGTCTTAGACAACAGACCGCCTCCAATATTTTAGGATCAATATACTGATATAGATTACATTGCTAGCAAAATAGGAAATAGTGGGGGAGAGGGTAGGAATAAATCAGTCTTTTTCAGGTTGGGAGGCTATGATTGTGGATGCTAGAAGGACTGGTGATCTAAATTGGTGATTTAGATGAGGGCTGAAGTGTCATATAACATCAAAGACACTAAGCTGAGTGACACACTGAGCTGTGAGGAAGATCTAGAGAAACTTTAAAGGGATGTAAATAGACTAAGTGAATGGAAAGGGCATGGTAAGTAGAATATAGTGTGACAAAATATAAAATAACCAGATGGTGAGAGATTTTAAGATGTGGATGCTAAGGACCCAGCTAACCTTCTTCATAAATTATTGAAAACTAACCTGGAAATATAGCAAGCAATTAGGGAGAAAAATGGTGCCGAGGTTGAAGATCAGCCACAATATGATGCATGGCAGAGCAATGGCCTCCCCCTGTTCTTGTTTCTTATGTGCTTTCATTCCTATGCTACTGTAATGATATACAGCTCTCGTGAGAGTGCACTTGGAATACTGTGTACAGGTCCAGGCATCCTATCTGGAACTGAAGAACTGCAACAAAGATTCACCAAATGCATTCCCAGAGTATTTTCCTTTGAGAAGACATAAAGCAGCCTGGGGCTGAGACCTTGAGTTTAGAAGTATGAGAATTGCTCTCTTGAAACACACAATTTGTACAGGGCTTTCAGGGTAAATGAACCAGGATTATGGTCTCAAAAATACATCAGTAAATTAGCACGGAGAAAAGAGAAGTCTTCCCCTAGAGAGTAGTGAACCTTGGACCTCTCTACCAAAAGGACTCTGAGACTCAGTTGCTGAGTAGATTCAAGATGAGGAAATTTTAGGATATGGAGCTAGTGTAGGGAAGTGGCACAGAGAAAAGAGATCAGTCATGATTTTATTGAATAGCAGAGTAAACTTCATTAGCCGAGGGTTCTTTTTCATTTACTTCTGAGGGTCTTAATAGCAAATGCAAGTTAAAACTTCAGAATCAGAATCAAGTTTATCACTGGCATAAGTCATGAGATTTGTTCTTTTGTTCCAGTTGTTATAGTGCAAGACATTAAAAAAAAGTCCATTAAAATCTATAAATCTGATGGCAGGGGGAAAAAGCTATTTCTAAAACACTGAGTGTGAGTCACCAGGCTACTGTACCTCCTCCCTGGAGGGAATATGAGGAGAGGGAATGTCCCAGGTAGTGAGGATACTTAGTGATGGATATCACCTTCTTGAGGCACCGTCTTTTGAAGGTATCCTTGATAGTATGGAGGGTTGTGCCTGTGAAGAAGCTGGGTGAGTCTATAACCCTCTGTAGTCTCTTTTGATCCTAACATACCAAGCAATGATACAACCTGTCAGAATCTTCTCCATGGTACATCTGAAGAAATTTGCAGGAGTCTTTAGTGAAATATCAATTCTCCTCAAACTCCTAATGAAGTATAGTCATTGGTGTGCCTTCTTCATGATTGCGTTAGTATGCTTGGCCTAAGATGTCATTGCCAGGAGTCATGTCCACCATTGTTTAGACAGGTATGAAAAAAGGCATCAAATATTAACTGAAAGCTTTTATTTGTAACTAGGTTTGGAAAATATAAAGATAAATACATATATACATCTTGCCATAATGATGTCATGTCTCAATAATACGTGTGTGTGCAGTTATGGGACTGGCCATTCAAGTGAAAAGTAAGAAAAAACTTCTTCATACAAAGGATGATAGCAGCAGGAGACATTCTCAATGGAGACACTCTCTACTGGGACAAGAGATGCTAGCTCTGTTCTTAATATTGGCACAATTCTGATATTGGTACACTTCTGCAAGCCAAGGCTATAAAAAAACTGTGGAGAAAAGATAAATGCATTTAAAGATCAGATCATTTCTGGTTTAGTTGAATAACAAAACAGGCTCAAGAGACTAAATGCTTCTAAAATAGAAAGCTTCAACAAAATATATTAATGTGAAAGAATTTATGGCATTAAAATTGCTGTTTTATTGACAAGTCACCTTTATTTGAGAGGATCTGTAAAGTGAATTGCTCCTTTAAAATATCAGATTTTTTAAACTTTTATTTTAAAGAAGTTTTCTTTAAATTTCTATTGAAAATAGACGGTTTTGTGAGCAAAGTTTCCTGCTGGCATGAAGCCTCAAGTGTCAGCAAGTTCATGATCTAAATGATCTCCTGTTTCCACAATAAATCTAATTTAAGTTTTAATTGATGGTGTCTCCCAAGCGGTTGATGGGAGAGGACTCATCAATGACAATGCCATTAACTATCAAGGATAGCTAGCTTGACTTTGTCTCACTGCATACGTTTATTTGCCTATTGCATGTGTGACATATTGTAGATGTAATTGCTACGTATCTGCCCGTTCTTGAAATTTGTAATGTTATGCTACAAAGTATTTAAGGCGTGGAATATATCGCTAAAATATCCTGTTCAAAACTTAATGACAATGTTTTTAGTTAACATTATTTTAAAATGAATCTATTTACAGTGATGATTTCAGCACATTGAACTTCTTTTGGAATATTTAATTTATTCTCAGATAACTTCAGGAATACTCTTTGCCATTTATTCAATGGCATGTCAGGTCATAGTTGAAAAGATCCCACAACAAAAATATTCCTCTCAGCCAGTTATGGACTCTCCCAAATACGTAGTGAAAAAAATATTTAAGTAAAGATAGCATGAATTTAATTCCCCAGTTAGTCATTTAAAGCATGCCAATTTAAGCTTTTTATTTCAAACCAGAAAAGGATATTTTAAGTGGGATATAAGCCATAAGGTTTATATAATGCTTTGTCTTTGGTTTTCTTTAGCCTGTATCTTCCTTAAATAAACCTATTTGCCAACATTGGCTTCCTATGGTAAGGAAATCTTAATATGGAACAAAACATATTTCCATTGTTATATATAACACTAGAAGAAAATAATGTCCAACCTGTGGTGTTAATGTATAAATAAAATCTTTAATTCTATGCCAAACAGTTCATCTTTATTAAATATTTTCTCTTCCTATGTTGCTTTCACTGGTAGCTGGAGTTTCTATCTCAGGGGCAGCAATCAGGGGGTGGGTCAAGCAAAGGATAACTGGTAAGACTGAGCAGACACACTCGTTCACTCACTGAGAGCAATTAATAGCTATTTTTTCCATTTGCTCTCCCATTGCAGCCATTTCTCTGATTGTCTCCCATACACCATTTTCGTTCATTCACAAATTGCAAACAGTTCTGGTTACCAACAGTTCTCAGAAACAGAGCCCTGTTGCAACCAGGAGACTTTGGAAGTGCAACATTATAATATGTTAAACAAATAATGTCAATTTTCACGTTGCATGACTTCACAAAAAACACATGCTGATAATAGCCAGATATTTGATTTTTAGAGAAATTGCTTCAGAGATAAATATTGCCCTGGATATTGTAAGTTAAAATCTTCTAAATGTTGTCACAGAATTGCTAACCTCCACCCAAAAAGGCAAATGAGACCTTTGTTTTATGACTTGCCAGACAGAAAACACCATTATGCTGCAGAATTTCCTCACTACTGTGGCACTACAATTCTACAAGATACTTGTGCACAAATCTCTTCTGGCTTGCTCCTCAAAAAGAGAAGAGAGCGCTGCTATTGAACACCTACTGACATTCTTTTGCTGCATTTTGGCTTCTCATTTCACACACTAATAACAGATATTGTGTGATTATAAACATATCCTCATTTATCTGGATATTTTATCATTTCCTATGAAGACATGGTGTCAATGACACTGTTCCCATGTTCAATAAAGAAAACATTTTTGGAAATGATTGAATTTACAACACCCTAAATGAAGCCACATCATCAGTTCCCATTATCATGATCCTATGTAATTAATTTTTTCCTTTTTAAATATTCTTGAACATATCATATTCAGAGATGGTATTTTGTTGTCTCATTGAAAAGATTATTCAAGTAAGTAAATTTGCTGGCAAGATTATTTTTATCGAAACAAAAGAGTAGAGTACAATCTCCTAATTGATTAATATTAAAACAATGAGCCTTAATCCTGTGATAAAATGAACTACGGGGGGTGATTGATAAGTTTGTGGTTAAGGTAGGAGGAGATGAGTTATTAACTTCAAACATTCTGTATTTTCACTCAAAGAGTTGAACTGCACATGGATGTAACAAGAGCTGTATAACTCATCTCCTTCTACCTAAGGCCACAAACTTATCCATCACCCCTGCTGTGGACCACTTCTACAAAGAAGGGATCCATAGAAACATAGAAAATAGTTGCAGGAGTAGGCCATTTGTCCCTTCGAGCCTGCACCGCCATTCAGTATGATCAAGGCTGATCATCCAACTCAGAACCCTGTACCTGCCTTCTCTCCATACCCCCAATCCCTTTAGCCACAAAGGCCATATCTGACTCCCTCTTAAATATAGCCAATGAACTGGCCTCAACTGTTTCCTGTGACAGAGAATTCCACAGATTCACCACTCTCTGTGTGAAGAAGTTTTTCTTCCTTTCAGTCCTAAAAGACTTCCCCTTTATCCTCAAACTGTGGCCCCTTGTTCTGGACTTCCCCAACATCGGGAACAATCTTCCTACATCTAGCCTGTCCAATCCCTTTGGGATTTTATATGATTCAATCAGATCCCCCCTCAATCTTCCAAATTCCAATGAGTATAAGCCTAGTTCATCCAGTCTTTCATCATATGAAAGTCCTGCCATCCCAGGAATCAATCTGGTGAACCTTCTTTGTACTCCCTCTATGGCAAGGATGTCTTTCCTCAGATTAGGGGACCAAAACTGCACACAATACTCCAGGTGTGGTCTCACCAAGGCCTTGTATAACTGCAGTAGTACCTCCCTGCTCCTGTACTCGAATCCTCTTGCTATGAATGCCAGCATACCATTCGCCTTTTTCACCGCCTGCTGTACCTGCATGCCCACTTTCAATGACTGGTGTATAGTGACACCCAGGTCTCGTTGCACCTCCCCTTTCCCTAATCGGCCACCATTCAAATAATAATCTGTTTTCCTGATCTTGCCACCAAAGTGGATAACCTCACATTTATCCACATTAAATTGCATCTGCCATGAATTTGCCCACTCACCTAACCTATCCAAGTCACCTTGCATGCTCTTTGCATCCTCCTCACAGCTAACACTACCGCCCAGTTTCGTGTCATCCGCAAACTTGGAGATGCTGCATTTAATTCCCTCGTCTAGGTCATTAATATATATTGTAAACAACTGGGGACCCAGCACTGAGCCTTGTGGTACCCCACTAGTCACTGCCTGCCATTCTGAAAAGGTCCCGTTTATTCCCACTCTTTGCTTCCTGTCTGCCAACCAATTCTCTATCCACATCAATACCTTACCCCCAATACTGTGTGCTTTAAGTTTGCACACTAATCTCCTGTGTGGGACCTTGTCAAAAGCCTTTTGAAAATCCAAATATACCACATCCACTGGTTCTCAATCACCCCTGCTGTGGACCACTGACCACTGTGGACTGATTCGTCAGACATGATTTTCCTTTCACAAATCCATGCTGACTTTGTCCGATGATTTCACCGCTTTCCAAATGTGCTGTTATTACTTCTTTGATAACTGACTCTAGCATTTTCCCCACCACCGATGACAGGCTAACCAGTCTATAATTCCCCGGTTTCTCTCTCCCTCCTTTTTTAAAAAGCGGGGTTACATTAGCCACCCTACAATCCTCAGAAACTAATCAGAATCTAAAGAGTTTTGAAAAATTATCACTAATGCATCCATTATTTCTTGGGCTACTTCCTTAAGCACTCTGGGATACAGACCATCTGGCCCTGGGGATTTATCTGCCTTTAATCCCTTCAATTTACCTAACACCACTTCCCTAATAGCATGTTTTTCCCTCAGTTCCCCCATCTCTCTAGACCCTCCGTCCCCTACTATTTCTGGAAGATTATTTACGTCCTCCTTAGTGAAGACAGAACCAAAGTAGTTATTCAATTTGTCTGCCATGTCCTTGTTCCCCATGATCAATTCACCTGTTTCTGACTGTAAGGGACATACATTTGTCTTAACTAATCTTTTTCTTTTCACATATCTATAAAAACTTTTACAGTTAGTTTTTATGTTCCCTGCTAGCTTTCTCTCATAATCTTTTTTCCCTTTCCTAATTAACCCCTTTGTCCTCCTCTGCTGGACTCTGAGTTTCTCCCAGTCCTCAGGTGTGCCGCTTTTTCTGGCTAATTTGTATGTTTCTTCTTTGGAATTGATACTATCCCTAATTTCCCTTGTCGGCCATGGGTGCACTACCTTCCCTGGTTTATTCTTTTGCCAAACTGGGATGAATAATTGTTGTAGTTCATCCATGCAATCCTTAAATGCTTGCCATTGCATATCCACCATCAACCCTTTAAGTATCATTTGCCAGACTATCTTAGCTAATTCACGTCTCATACCTTCAAAGTTACCCTTCTTTAAGTTCAGAACCTTTGTTACTGAATTAACTATGTCACTCTCCATCTTAATGAAGAATTACACCATACTATGGTCATTCTTACCCAAGGGGCTCGCACACCAAGAGTGCTGACTAACCCTATCTCATTGCTCAATACCCAGTCTAGAACAGCCTGCTCTCTAGTTGGTTCCTCGACATGTTGATTCAAAAAACCATCCCGCATACATTCCAAGAAATCCTCGTCCTCAGCATCCTTCCTTCCTTTTCTATTGCGTTAATCTCCTCTCTAACCAGCAATGTCACCCCACCTCCTTTTCTTTCATGTCTATCCCTCCTGAATATTGAATATCCCTGAATGTTGAGCTCCCATCCTTGGTCACCCTGGAGCCATGTCTCTGTGATCATATTCATTAATAACTATCTGCACATTCAATTCGTCCACCTTGTTATGAATGCTCCTTGCATTGACACACAAAGCCTTCAGGCTTGCTTTTACAACTCTCTTAGCCCTTATACAATTATGTTGAAAAGTGGCCCTTTTTGATTTTTGCCCTGGATTTGTCGGCCTGCCACTTTTACTTTTCACCTTACTACTTTTTGCTTCTACCCTCATTTTACACCCCTCTGTCTCTCTGCACTTGTTCCCATCCCCCCGCCACATTAGTTTAAATCCTCCTGATGCTTATGCTACACGACCGCTGGACTAAGTGTGTACATGTAGGAGGGGACTATGTTGAAAAATAAGTGTGCTAGGTTTTAAAAAATTGACTCCTTCTACCTTAGGCCACAAACTTATCAATCACCCCACGTACAAATGCTTATTACTATTGCTGCAGAGCTACACATTTTTGTTTAAAAAAAACTGATTGAATTAAATTTTAGGCAGCACTAGCTTTGACATTAGCCAAGATCCTGCTTCAGGGTATCATGTTGCCTGTGTGCTCAGAGTGCACATGACCGAGAGACGACACCATCAATGGAAATTGATCTTTGTGTCTTATTGAGATCCTCTCTATGAGTTATCTGGATTTTTCATGCCACCACAGACCTCCCACCTGGAAAAAAAAATTCAATCGACATGATACCACCAGCTTCCTCAGCTGTAGCACCCAGGTATTAGACTGGCCTATATGTGTAGGGGGTACATAGCACATAACGAGTAAACATCTGCAGGGGAGGGGGATTTTAGAGAATAGTAGAGCATTCCCTCAATGGGTCCAGGCTTTCCAAATATACCTATACATTTAGTATATAAAATCAAAAAATACAAATGCTGAAAATCTAAAACAAAAACAAAAAGTGCTGAAAACACACAAAAAATTCATCTATGGAAAAGAGTAAACAGTCGATGTTTTGGGGCGAGACCCTTTCGAAACGTTGACTGTTGACTCTTTTCCATAGATGCTGCCTGGCCCGCTGTGTTCCTCCAGCATTTTGTGTACGCTTCTTGGATTCCAGCATCTACAGGTATTGTCATCTAAGTGCTGAAAACATTCAGAGGCTAAGGTGGATCTGTGGGAAAAGAGAACCTAAAACAAAATCAGAATGTGCTGGAATTATTCAGCAGGTCAGTACGCATCTGTCAGAAGAGAGCTGTGACAAAGGATTTCCAACTGGAAATGGTTTCTCTTGGTCCAATATTCCGATGGTTGTAATGTCAGTCATTAATTATCACTATTCTAATTTAACCTGGATACAGCTCAGTCCAATTGCTAGACTACAATGTAGTATGTTCACCTCTGCCAAAATGAAATGAAATTGAATTTCAGTAAACAGCATTATTCAATTGTTTTTCAGTGCTAAAGGATAAATTTCCAGGAGGGAAATGTGGCTTGTTTATTGCAGCTCTTCTGATGTTTGGAACAATATTAGCACTGTTTTGTTAATATTATGCTTGCACACCGTTGATTTCTTGAAATACAATTGCAAGCAAAGTTATTCCACAAACTTACTCTTCATTCACTTATTTTGTGCGTGCATTAATTAATAGTGTTATCAGTCACTCCACCTGTTTCCAACTTCAATTTCATGGAAGAATTGTGAATTTTAATAAGACCTATTTGGTCCTGGAATTAAATATTTGTTGCAAAACTGCACTGTGAGGGAGAGGGAGAAGTGGAGAGTCCGTCATCGTGCCCAACGCCGGCCCCCTAGGCCTGAGTCGACGTAGTAGTAGTAGTGCACTGTGAAAGAATAATGGAAAATTAGGACATGAATGGAGGGGGCTGAGCTATCTTCTAATTTGGAAGCATCATTCTGACACCTCCTTGTCTGAACAACTTCCTCCATCCCCCATCATCCGCAACACAGGTGCCCCCCCCCCCAGTGCTGAGTGCTGAGTGCTGAGCCCATTACTGTACAATCTGCTCACACATGACTGCATGGCCAGTCACCGAGCAATCACACTGTCAAGTTAATGAATACACGACAGTGGCGGGCCTCATCACCAATAACAATGAGATGGCCTACAGAGTCAACGAAACTCACCAACACCTCTGCTTTCTGAGGAGACTGAAGAGAGCTGGACGTTGTACATCCAAACCTACATCATTCTACAGACGTGCAGAAGTGAGCATCCTAACAAGATGTATCACTGGTTGGTACAGAAACTGCATTATGGTGGACAAGAGGGCTCTGCAACAAATTAACCCTTGCTTTATCATGAGACCATTTACAATGACCAATTACCCTACCAACCAGTATGTCTTTGGACTGTGGGAGGGAACCAGAGCATCCAGAGGAAACCCATGCAGTCACGAGGAAAACATACAAACTCCTTACAGACAGCCCAATGCATTACTTGCACCAGCTTATCCACCATCAAAGTCTACAGTTCATACAGAACGGTGACAGAAAAGGGCCAGTAACTCTATGAAGAATCCCACACACTCTACTCTTGGACTGTTGCCCCGCTTCCAACAGGGAGGAAGCTACCTAGGATCCATGCCAGAACCACCAGATTCAAGAATATATACTTTTTCCATGTAGCAACACCTCCACCCACCAACTCCACCACTACTTTATTATTTCCCATCAGTCACCTTATCTACAGCCTAATGTCACATTATGAACATACAATCAATCTATATATGCAAGTTATCTTATGTATTTACAATATGTTTATTGTGTATTTTGTTTAGTATTAGTATTATGTTCTTTATCTTTTGCATATTTTTGTGCTGCTGCGGATCTAGAGTAACAATTATTTTGTTCTCCTTACTCTGTGTGCCTAAAATGACATTGAACAATCTTGAATTTTCAGTGACGTCTGGAGTCTCTGATGCTTTTGGAATTTTTTAGGCCTCCCTAGGTGTTCTTTCTTCATCATGTATACCTAGTTCTGTTCCAAGTTTTGTATGATGTGTGCTGGGTCCATTATTTATTTTTCTGATAAACAGCGATCCATTTCTGCTGCTACTAAGGATTCTGGGAATATAAATGCTTGTGCTAAATCAATTTCAAGACCTAATTTGGCAGTGAAATATTCTATAAATAAGCAAGAATCCATGAAACCATCCTTACTAGGGAATTTTATAGCAGAAGATTTTGACTTGTTTCATTATTCTCAGTTTTCTCAAGTGATGTGGGCTGCAGCATTTTCTGCATTACTGGCAATTAAGCAAGTAGCACAACTTTTAAGGGAATTCATGAGTTCCAGTAAGCATGAATTGCCATTTTAATAACATTATGATGAATGCATTGTGTAGATGATAGAGGCTGTTCATAACTGAAAAGGTGGGGTGGGTGATCCTAGAGGAAGCCACTTCATATCGAGGTATTCGGAATGATGGAGGAGTCAATCCTTGCCTGAAAAAAAAAATGAAAAACAATTAATGCTTTTCTGAGAAAACCTCAGTTAGCTTTTGCAAAGAATAAATATCTAATACAGGGTGGCACAGGAGTGTAGTAGTTAGCACAATGCTTTACAGTACCAACAACCCAGGTTCAATTCCCACCGCTGTCTGTAAGGAACTGGAATGCTCTCCCCATGACTACATGTGTTTCCCCTGGGTGCTCCAGTTCCCTCCCACAGTCCAGAGACATACTGGTTGGTTGGTTAATTGGTCATTGTCAATTGTCCCATGATTAGGCTAGGGTTAAATTGGGGGGTTGCTGGGCACCACGGCTCAAAGCCCTAAAAGTGTCTACTCCACTGTACTCTTCACATTCTATGTTTAGTCCTCAATCTTCCCAATCTCTACAATCTGGTCCCATCATACCTTGCAGGCAAAAGGCCTCATCGCACAGTTTTAATCTTTGTACAGAATAAAAAAAACTTATTTATAAATAAATGAATAATATCATCAGGGTCCTATTGGGATGGTTGAATCATGAGCTACATACCTGCTTTTGTTAACTCATTTCCAGTGCTCTGCCATCATCGAGAATGGTGAATCAGGACTCTTGTTTTTCAGTGACTGAAGTAAATTAATTCTGGCTGAAGGATTATGAAACTGAAAGGTTAATTCTGGTCCTCTTTCCATCGATGCAACCTGACCTGATGAGTGTTTGCAGCATTTTCTGTTATTGTTGCAGTTTTTACTCTGTCACTTTCCCCATTCTGCAATATGACAAGTGAAGACAAATTATTCCAGCAAGCTTACAGTCAGATCACAGAAGCAGCTGTCTGCCAATGAAAATTGTCTAAGTTCAAAGCCGAAATACCTTGTTAAGGGAAATGACGTGCACATGTATATTATGAGTAGGGAAGATTTTCCATCACCAGCATCCTTAAACTAAGGGAGTTAGTTTCTGGGATGGTTCAGTTGCTGTGTGCAATCTGTGTTTGAATGCGGTGCTGTGGATTCTGCTCATAAAATCTGAAATGAATCTAAGAAATAGTGGATGTTGATTACTGATTTCCTGAGATCCTGCATTAGGAAAACACAAAAAGCAAGAACACTCACCAGAACATAAAATAAATCTGCTTTCACCTAATTGAGGTATTAAAATAAACGTAGGCAAAGGAATCGTTGAGTATCCTAATCAAGAACAATAGAATGGCACCCACACTGGGGCTCCATGGAGCTGTTTCCATTTCTGTGCTCACCAGCGCATGATTCTCCATCTATTCTTATTCTCATCTGGAATGCGCTGCCTGAAAGGGCAGTGGAAATAGATTCAAGAGCAATTTTCAAAAGGGCAGCAAGTGTATACCTGGTCCACTTTTTTTTTTATACTGCACAAAGATTAAGACTGCGAGATGAGAACTATTGCCAGCACAGTATGACAGGATCAAATTGGAGAGATTGGGAAAATTGAGGATTAAGCATAGAACATAAAGAGTAGAGTTCTGTACAGGCAATTTGGCTCACAATGTTGTGCTGACCTTGATGCCAATTTATACTAAATGTCCTCCCCCTGTGCGACATCCATGACGCTCCATTCTCTTCATATTTCTGTGTCTATCTAAAGCCTATTGAACTCCACCAGCTGCTGACTTCCACTGCTAGCCCTGCTAGTCTATTCCAGGAACCTGCCATTCTGCAAAAGAAAATTACCCCTCATGCTGTCTTTAAACTTTGGCCTTCTAACCTTAAAAGCACATCTTCTGTCCCTGGGAAATATTCTGATTGCCAACCTTATAAGTGCCTCTCATAATTTCAAAAGAAAACCATATTAGGACTTCCTTCAGCTTCCAACATTCTACAGAGAATAACCCAACTCTGTTTAACCTTTCCTTATAGGTCTTACCTTCCAATCCAAGCAGCATCCTGGTAAAACTCTTCTACACCCACTCCACATACCCTACATCCTTCCTATAATGGAATGAGCAGAAATGTACACAGTACTCCAAGTGCGGGCAGATTGAAGCTTTATATAGCTGTTTCATGACTTGCTTACACTGATACTCAGCACCCCTACCAAGAAAGGCAAGCTTGCCACACATCTTACCCACTTCGACAGACACTTCCAGTGAATTGTGCACCCGGACCCCAAGAATCCCTCTGTACCTCAATGTTACTATAGCATCCACCATTAACATTATATTTTCTCCTTTTATTTGACCTCCCAAAGTGCAACACCTTGCACTACCCCAGATTAAACTCCATTTGCCACTTTTTTGTCCATACCTGTAATTGATCTATATCCCACTGTACTCTTTGATAGACTTTTATACTGTTCACAAGTCCATCAATCTTGGTGTCATCTGAAAACTTGCTAATCCATCCATATATATATTCATCCAAGTCAGTGATAAAATGTACATCACAAACTAAAGAGGTACTAGTGCTGACCTGTAGAACACTCCTAGTCACGGACCTCTCACCAGAATAACAGTGTTCTACTCCTTCTCTTGGTCTTCTATGGGCCAGGCACTTCTAAATCCAATCACCCTGGATTCCATGCACTTTAAACTTCTAAGTTAACCGACCATGAGGGATTTTATCAAATGCCTTATTAAAATCTGGGTATATAGTGTTTGCTGCCTTACCTTCTCCAAAGTCCATAGAAAAACCATAGAACCATAGAAACTACAGCACAGAACAGGCCTTTTGGCCCTTCTTGGCTGTGCCGAACCATTTTCTGCCTAGTCCCACTGACCTGCACACAGACCATATCTCTCCATACACCTCCCATCCATGTATCTGTCCAATTTATTCTTAAATGTTAAAAAAGAACCCACATTTACCACCTCGTCTGGCAGCTCATTCCAAACTCCCACCACTCTCTGTGTGAAGAAGCCCCTCCTAATATTCCCTTTAAACTTTCCCCCCCTCACCCTTAACCCATGTCTTCTGGTTTTTTTCTCCCCTTGCCTCAGTGGAAAAAGTCTGCTTGCATTCACTCTATCTATACCCATCGTAATTTTATATACCTCTATCAAATCTCCCCTCATTCTTCTACGCTCCAGGGAATAAAGTCCTAACCTATTCAACCTTTCTCTGTAACCTTTGTCATCTGGACTAAATTATTGATTGGATGAATTCCTGAGGTTCAATGGTATGAGTTTGCTGCAAGTGATCAGAGAGATAAAGGAAGAGTGGTAAGTTATTGCGCAAATGGTGGTCATTGATTGTGTATAGATAACGGCTGGTCAGGACATGCTATCAGTGGATTCTGGATGGTGCGATGTAAAGGGTTGCTCACAGTGAGCGAGTGGACATGTTGGGGGGGTTATTATCAGTGGGTGGTTGAGGGTCAGGTGTGATTAATGGATGGGATGGTAGTCACGTGGAGACGATCGGGTTGAAGGAGTGAGGGTGGGGTAGCTGAAGGGAAGGCAGTTCAAAAAATAATTTCAAGGGGACCTGCTGAGCCAAGTACCCAGCACCAGGCAGGAACCAACTTAGGAAGGCCCCATTCAAATGTCACATAGAGACAAGCTTCACAATTGTTGTGGGCTAGTGATAGAGGGACAATAGCAATGAAAATGCAGAAGGGGTGCTACATGGGTTACATGTTTTGTATACAACTGTTCATTTTTAGGATGCTCTATGCGCCAGATGCACACAAGATTGAGACCAAAAACTGGGAGTAATCATGCAGTAATCCCCTTTTTTCAAGTTCTAGTTCAAGTTTAATTATCATACAATTAAACATGAATATCCATCAATATAGTCAAATGAAACAGTATTCCTCTGGGGCCAAGGTGAAAAGTACAGTACCAACAATCATACACAGCATAAGACACATATAGTACATATAAGATAGCAAGTAAACATGCAGTTGCACAAAATATATCTATATAACACAAGTCTCTGAGTCACATGTCCTGTAAATTAAGGGTGCATGGGTTTTATTGGCAAGAATAAGCAGTTGTCAGTGGTTCGTAGATAAACTTATGCACACACACATATAGTCCAAATTGTTTTCCACTGAGCGAACACTGGGCCATCCCTAATTCAGCATGGATGCTGCACCGCATTACCTCTGGTGTCTCCTCTCCTGAACTGTTGCAACAGGCAAGCTGGAGGCCTGAGGCCTAGACCTCACTATTACCGAGGCCATGCAGCTCCCCTTCCGCCATCTGTTTCCCCAGTTAGCTCCTCCAGCTCCTCTGTCAATGAATATCTCACTGATGGGGTAGACCTTCAGTACCTAATGTTCTTAATGTCCAACAATTGTCTTGCAATTGTGAAAATGACATTTAAAAAAGACAAAAACACCATTGTTTGCACCCCCCGCCCACCCAGAGGCCATTGCATCTGAATGCATGACCATTATACCGGAAGTCCATTAATCAATAACATTTCAATGTTAATCAATAACATTTTGCTTTTCAAAAGAAATTGAACTCTGTGGAATCATATTTATAGACATCTTTGGTAGAGTTAAATAATAGTAAAGAAAGTAAGTTAATAGGCAGAAATAATATGAATAATGAACGAATTAGGATACCGATGAAGTCTTAAATTAATTTTCTGGTTTTATTTTACATTTTCAGCATCACTGTGTTTTGCATTTGACTTATGTACACACAATAAAATAAGGTCTTTCAGCTGAATAATTAAACAGTCACACCAACTTCGGACAGATTAAATTATACTTATTGAGCGATACTCTTGCTGCACACAGCTAGGTGCTTTGTTTCTGAAATTAGGATTAATATATTCCACACGAGAACATGCTTTCGTTGTTGGTGGAATATTTGTTTGTCATAGTGATATAAAAGTTGAACCAAAATAGTATTGTCTTGCTCTCATATCAAAAGACCGTTGTAATCTTCCCTTCAGTCATCTCTAATTTACTGAATAACTAAGCCCAATGCTTTTGATCCTTGTTTGTTTGTTCCATCTTTCCAACTGGCTATGGGTGTTTGATCACCAGCAACATTTATTACTTGTGATAAAATAGAGAGAAAGAATTAAATAGAACAAAACCCTTAACCATATTATGCACACTCCTTTTAATAGCGCAGAAGGTATTTTTTTCATAATATCTTCTATTACCTTTATTGATTAATCTGGCCATCAGCTCACATTAAGTATATAGCCCAGTGTTAATTTTAATACAGATATCCAAATATTTATATTGCCATATTTACACACTTCAGTGGCTTTTACTGAATTAAATCTAATGCAGATACTGTATTTGAGGCTGTATCAACACTTCGTAAAACACAACATGGGGCTGCTGTTCTACGATATTGATTTTTATGTGATAATATTAACTGAAATGTGCAGTGATGTGCAGACTAATCACCGTTTCTCAAGATATCTTTTAGAGTGCTCATGCAGGAGACATGACAGCTTGAAGAAGGTAATCAGATTCTATCTCCAAAGAAGCTTGAACTGACCTTTCATTTGTTATTACTTTGTGAAAAAATATTACACTGTGATGTGTGACCACACTTTACGTCCACAGTTTGAATCTGTAAATTTTCCCAAAAATGAATCATATATGTTTTTATCCCTGCAAAATAAAAATATCAGCTTCTCTCTATTTGTATAAAATCTAATCTCCATTCAACTTTCATTTAATTGTGCTGGTGGGCTGTTTGGAAATAAGTCTGGATATTTAGGCAATTAATATAAGCTAAAGGATGCAAGACCATTGAATTAAGGTGTTGACCAGGATTGATTACCATGAGACATGAAGTCAGTTTGTTCCAAGGCAGATGAGACATTTAGACTCAGTAAATTAAACAGGAAGCATCTTTTTGAAAGAAAAGATCAAACATCAATCATCATGAAACTCAAGCTTGTGGTAAAAACTCAGGCAGTTCACAGAAGTTCTTCAGAAAAGAACAACTGAAATCCTCGTCTTTTTTTTTGTCCCTTATCAAACAGCACCTTAATTGCTCTCTGAAACAGATTGATGTCCATGAATTCAGGGGCAATTAGGCAGAGGCATTAAATGCTAGTTCTACCAGTGACACATGTGAATGGATTAGAGAAAATCCCTCACATCTAAATGTAGAGGCTGAGTTCTAAATGGCTCTTCACATTAGAACTTGAAGCTCGTTTCCACAAAGGTGACTGGCTTAAAATGATTACTCATCAGTTAAGTGCTGGTATTGCATTAGCTTTTGAAAAAAGATGAGGCTGGGGAGCAAGCCATTCTCAGGCCGGGGTGATGTTTCGTAGTTGGGAATTTCATAACCTTGCAGAAGAGGCTTGGCTGCCACCCAAGAAGTTTAATATGGGGTCAGAGGAAGCATACAATGAGGAAAGCTTAGGAGGTCATCCAGACTATTAACACCTGAACAGGTGGCTTCAACTATTTGGGCTCCGTACTGTAAAAATTTCCTCCATTTATGAATCGTTTAAGAGCTTCCTTAAAAAACAACTGACTTTAGTTATGGTTCTGTCCATGTGTCTTTGTTATAGAAACATAGAAACATAGAAAATAGGTGCAGGAGTAGGCTATTCGGCCCTTCGAGCCTGCACCGCCATTTATTATGATCATGGCTGATCATCCAACTCAGAACCCTGCCCCAGCCTTCCCTCCATACCCCCTGACCCCCGTAGCCACAAGGGCCATATCTAACTCCCTCTTAAATATAGCCAATGAACTGGCCTCAACTGTTTCCTGTGGCAGAGAATTCCACAGATTCACCACTCTCTGTGTGAAGAAGTTTTTCCTAATCTCGGTCCTAAAAGACTTCCCCTCTATCCTCAAACTGTGGCCCCTCGTTCTGGACTTCCCCAACATCGGGAACAATTTTCCTGCATCTAGCCTGTCCAATCCCTTTAGAATCTTATACGTTTCAATCAGATCCCCCCTCAATCTTCTAAATTCCAACGAGTACAAGCCCAGTTCATCCAGTCTTTCTTCATATGAAAGTCCTGCCATCCCAGGAATCAATCTGGTGAACCTTCTTTGTACTCCCTCTATGGCAAGGATGTCTTTCCTCAGATTAGGGGACCAAACTGCACACAATACTCCAGGTGTGGTCTCACCAAGGCCTTGTACAACTGCAGTAGTACCTCCCTGCTCCTGTACTCGAATCCTCTCGCTATATATGCCAGCATACCATTTGCCTTTTTCACCACCTGCTGTACCTGCATGCCCACTTTCAATGACTGGTGTATAATGACACCCAGGTCTCGTTGCACCTCCCCTTTTCCTAATCGGCCACCATTCAGATAATAATCTGTTTTCCTATTTTTGCCACCAAAGTGGATAACTTCACATTTATCCACATTAAATTGCATCTGCCATGAATTTGCCCACTCACCCAACCTATCCAAGTCACCCTGCATCCTCTTAGCATCCTCCTCACAGCTAACACTGCCACCCAGCTTCCTGTCATCCGCAAACTTGGAGATGCTGCATTTAATTCCCTCATCCAAGTCATTAATATATATTGTAAACAACTGGGGTCCCAGCACTGAGCCTTGCGGTACCCCACTAGTCACCGCCTGCCATTCTGAAAATGTCCCATTTATTCCCACTCTTTGCTTCCTGTCTGCTAACCAATTCTCCACCCACACCAATACCTTACCCCCAATACCGTGTGCTTTAAGTTTACACACTAATCTCCTGTGTGGGACCTTGTCAAAAGCCTTTTGATAATCCAAATATACCACATCCACTGGTTCTCCCCTATCCACTCTACTAGTTACATCCTCAAAAAATTCTATGAGATTCGTCAGACATGATTTTCCTTTCACAAATCCATGCTGACTTTGTCCAATCATTTCACCGCTTTCCAAATGTGCTGTTATCACATCCTTGATAACTGACTCCAGCAGTTTCCCCACCACCGACGTTAGGCCAACCGGTCTATAATTCCCCGGTTTCTCTCTCCCTCCTTTTTTAAAAAGTGGAGTTACAGTGGCCACCCTCCAATCCTCAGGAACTAGTCCAGAATCTAACGAGTTTTGAAAAATTATCACTAATGCATCCACTATTTCTTGGGCTACTTCCTTAAGCATTCTAGGATGCAGACCATCTGGCCCTGGGGATTTATCTGCCTTCAATCCCTTCAATTTACCTAACACCACTTCCCTACTAACATGCATTTCGCTCAGTTCCTCCATCTCACTGGACCCTCTGTCCCCTACTATTTCTGGAAGATTATTTATGTCCTCCTTAGTGAAGACAGAACCAAAGTAATTATTCAATTGGTCTGCAATGTCCTTGCTCCCCATAATGAATTCACCTGTTTCTGTCTGCAGGGGACGTACATTTGTCTTTACCAGTCTTTTCCTTTTTACATATCTATAAAAGCTTTTACAGTCCATTTTTATGTTCCCTGCCAGTTTTCTCTCATAATCTTTTTTCCCCTTCCTATTTAAGCCCTTTGTCCTCCTCTGCTGAACTCTGAATTTCTCCCAGTCCTCAGGTGAGCCACTTTCTCTGTCTAATTTGTATACTGCTTCTTTGGAATTGATACTATCCCTAATTTCTCTTGTCAGCCACAGGTGCACTACCTTCCTTGATTTATTCTTTTGCCAAACTGGGATGAACAATTGTTGTAGTTCATCCATGCAACCTTTAAATGCTTGCCATTGCATTTCCACCATCAATCCTTTAAGTGTCATTTGCCAGTCTATCTTAGCTAATTCACGTCTCATACCTTCAAAGTTACCCCTCTTTAAGTTCAGAACCTTTGTTTCTGAATTAACTCTGTCACTCTCCATCTTAATGAAGAATTCCACCATATTATGGTCACTCTTACCCAAGTGGCCTCTCACGACGAGATTGCTAATTAACCCTTCCTCATTGCTCAAAACCCAGTCCAGAATAGCCTGCTCTCTAGCTGGTTCCTTGACATGTTGGTTCAAAAAACCATCCCGCATACATTCCAAGAAATCCTCTTCCTCAGCACCTTTACCAATTTGGTTCACCCAATCTACATGTAGATTGAAGTCACCCATTATAACTGCATTATGTATTGAATATTTCAGTAATATTTGAGTTATATGGTAAATATATTGTTTGATTAAGCATTCTTTGTTGTCTATGTAATGCATTGAAGGTTAAGTGTAAAAGTACATAAGGGGCATATGTCATTATGCCACCATGCGATACATGCAGGACTCAATTCAAAGTAAAACAGACATATACAAGTTACCTCAACATTCCCATGTTTTCCTTGCAATTAGTAGTCATGTTTTGGAGTTACAAAACATAACAGTGATAATAAGATATTACATCTATTTACCTGCTGAAGCGTAATGAGAAATTCGAGTAAAAAAAGGCAGCACAGCACTTTTTTTTCTTCAGAGCAGCATGGTTTCTTTGCAAAAGGAAAGATGATTGAATCAAAAAAGGCAGAAAATGGAAGAATTCACGGGTTCATAAACAATGAATACTGGCTGATAGAAGAAGAAGAAGAAGAAAGCCCTTAACTCCAAGTGGAGTCATCAGGACGCCGTCATGATGGTATTTTTTTAACAGGCTTTCTTATTTTTACGAGGTCGAGTTGCTAGCTTGACGCTCGACCCAGCACAGATGGAAAGCGTGCAAGGGACCCGGCTGGATTCGAACTCGGGAGCCTTTGCTCCGAAGTCTGGCACTGATGCCACTACACCACCAGTCGGCATACTGGCTAATAATAAACATAAAAAAGAGTAGAATTGGCTGGCTACATTGGAAAGATTGACATGTTTGATTCCACAACAGAAAAATGGATATTGTACACTGAGTGTATTGAGCAATATCTTGAAACAAATGAAATAGCAAATGAGAAGCAGGTGTCTATTTTGCAGAGTGCATTGGATTTACAGTCACAGAGTTTGCTTAAAAGTTTAACTGCTCCAACCAAACCAGCTGAAATTGATTTTGTTGTTATTGTGAAAGTAATGCAGGAACATATAGAACTGAAACCATTGTTGATTGCAGAATGTTTTAGGTTTCAAAAGTGGAATCAAGAGGAAAGAGAATCCATTTCAGCATATGTGTCTGAATTGAAGAAGTTATGTGAGCATTGTCAGTTCAGTGATGGGCAAAATGATGGACTGGGAGAGCGCTTAGTTTGTGCAATCTTACAAGAAAGCATTTAAAAATGGCTCCTAACTGAAGCACAACTTACATTGAAAAGAACAGTTGAAATAATTGTATCAGTGGAAGCTGCAGAGACACAAATGAGTTGCAGACAGGAATGAAATGAGCATGAACAACATTGCAACATCTAAACAAAAACCTGTCTGTCTGAACAAATTGTATAACATCTGTGGCAGAGACTTACACATACCAGACCAATGCATGTTTAAAGGAAAATTGCAGAAAATGTCACAAATTAGGACACATACAAAGAGCATGTTGGGTAGATAAACATAAATGCAATGTACAGGGAAGAGAAAAAGATAGAAAGTCAAGTTGCAGTTTCAGAAAGAGCACTAATCTGCATGCTGTTGATGAAAAATCTGATACTGGTGAGAGTGACACAGGACTGAGTACACTTGAGGATTACAATGTGAAAACTAACAATAGACAAGCAATACGGCTGACACCAGAAGTGAGCAGCAAATTAATTAAAATGGAATTCAATACTAGCTCAGCTTTTCAGTCATACCACAAAATGAGGTTGAATGGCAATTCAGAGAAACTGACCTGAAGCCTGAAGATATCTACCTGTGAACTTATACTGGAGAAAAGGTAACTCCTATGGGAAGAACATTCATAACAGAGAAATAAGGTTCGTCTATTGTCACCAATGAAGACCTCGACAGCATTAGTACTTTTTACGAGGTCGACACTCAACCCGACACGGATGGAAAGAGCGTGCCCGGGAGTGGCTCGACTGGATTCGAAATCGGGAACATTCGCTCCTGGAGTCCGGCGCTGATGTCACTGCGCCACTAGCCAGCTGATGATGGTGTCGAGACTAGCGCTTGATTTGGATTTAAGTGAGGGAAAGTTGAGCATAACAGAGAAATAGAGTAATGAACAAGCCACATTGGGCTTGTATGTGGTAAAAACAGAAGGAACAGCATTGTGGGGCAGTGACTGGCTGAGACAAGTACAACTTGATGGAGATCTATCCACATTTTCTATGCCACATCTGTAGTAATGGTGTCAGCTGAAAGTAAATTAAGGAAGATACTGGATGCTGCCACATCTGGCTTTATGCTGTACACCTTGAATCATTGCCTAACAGAGGACAAACAGATGTTGGTGCCAACTTCTCTGCCTCTGATTGAAAGCAAGAGAGGCCCAATATACTTTTCACCAGAGGCACAGAAGTTGGCACCGTGCTGCACAGAGGAAGTGAGAAAGTGGCAAAAACAGTGGTTTGACTACAACAGGTTTTGAGAGTACCATCTGTAAAAGCTCAGATACGTTAATCAAGTAGTTATTTGCAAAGTATGGCTTGCTTTAAAGCTGAAAGAGAGTTCGAGAAGCTTCAGTAAAGCAGTAAGAATTCAGCTTTGGTGTGAATAAAAAACCAGAATCTACTCTGCATGATTTAAGATTATTTCATGAACTTCAGGTGGGAACAAAAAGCTGCTGATGCAAAAACAGATTTTTCATTTTGATTCTGTGAGGAAACAAAGAGGAAAGATTGGATCAGAAAAGGAACAATAGAAGGATTAATAAGAGAATACTCCAGTGAACTAATTGAACCTTCCCCAGATCAAGATGCGCAAACCAGAAGAAGAAAAGTAAAGGAGAAGAAAGGTGCCCAGAGCTGTGAGAACCACTTCCTGCAGTCTCAGAGTCAATTCCTACAGCCACCAAGGAGGAGGTCCCAGACCTGAGATTGCTTTCACAGTAACAAGTCTCACCTGCCAAGCAGAGTAACCCCCCATCCCCATGTCAGAAAAGATATTATTCCACAAGAGTAAGAATCCTCCACACAGATTTAATTTTAGGCCTGAATGGGAATATTTAAAATTTACTATGTTGTGGATGTCTTTATAGGTGTTATATTATATAATATACTGTGTACATCATTGAGTTACATTCTATATTGAGTTGGAGTTTATAGCTAAGCAGGAAGGAATGCTGTGCATTTAGTATTTCAGTAATATTTGTGTAATATTGTAAATATATTGTTTGATTAAGCATTCTTTGTTGTTTATATGATGCATTGCAAGCTATATGGAAAAGTACATAAATGACATACGTTATCATGCTACTACGTGATATCTGCACTCCTCACTTAAAAATAAAAATGAGCATACATGAGTTATCTCTTGGCTCCCTTGCTTTCCTTGCAATTAGATTTTGTGTTTTGGAGTTACAAAACATAACAGTTCCCTTTAGGTTGAAGTTGCAGTGTAAAAGCAAGTTTATTTTTTATTTGTTGGGGAGCTATAGTATATAGTTTCTAAAACTTCCAGTGCTAAGCACTTTTAAACCCAGGATACTGAGACTGCATTAACCACTTCCATTGATTTATTTCTCCATTTTCTGCTGTAGAGCTGAATAAAAAATCGTACTTTGGAATGATAAAGCAAACCTGCAATCACTGTCAGTGTAAGTAAGTGCATTGGTGATATAGTGATTTAATAATCACCGCTTCATTCCCAATCAATGGATGGAAATGACTACTGATTTCTCACTCAAACCTTATAGGTCAGTGTTTCATTTTTCAGCGTCATCTCCTTACTTAGAATTCCATACTGAGACACGACTTCCTTCAGGGTAGCTGGGGAACTTATTCTATTTATACACTATTACTAGATACACAATAAGAAGGTGAGGATGGTATTCTTATGTGTGATTACTACATTATACGTTACATGTACAGTATCTTTAAAAGACAAATCTGTTCTGTCACCTTCATCAATCTGACTCCAAAGCAGCAATGTCAAAAGAAATGCAGCTGATGAAAGACAAATATTGAAGGACTGCAAATAAAGTTCTACTCAGTTAATACCTCATAGCCAACCTAATGACTTTTAACCAATAGGAGATGTAGAGTGGCTACAGTGGCTGCTCTGTTTCAAAGTCCACCATAAATAGCAACTGTTCATCTCCACAAGAGAACACTGAGTCTAGTTTGATAAGAATAACCTAGACATCTGGAATCTAACTAAACATAAAGGTAAAGCATACTATGAAACACTATCAATACTCAAGGGTAAAAAGGCAAGTCTAAGTAAATGCATTTGTAATATTGTGAATCGTTTACCTACAGGGATCCAAAGCCTGAAGTCAAATAAAAGTAAAACTTGTGTGGTGGGTGGAAAGAGCACAGAGATTCATCAGCCCACACCTAACCATCACATTTTCTGTCAAAACTATTTGTAACTGAAACATTCAAGCTCCACTCAATTAAAAGCCAAAGTTACAGAGATCTCAGTAAGAAAACAAGTTGTGCAAAGCTTGCTAGATAGATTACTTTTAGGATCTCCTCAGTTAAGACCTTGCCTTGGATTTGAATGTCATTGCCCTTGTTTCACAACAAGCAATCATGTTGGCACATACACCAGTTCACCTCTGATCACAGTCAGCCAGCTCCATTTGGTAAGCCACAGTGTCTACACATACAACACTAGGTTTCCAAAATCCTCTACTTCAAAGCTGTCATGGGAAGAAATTCTTTAGAGGACAGAAAGAAAGCTTCAAGGCTACAATCAAATCCTCCTCAAAAAAGATTAACACTGATTTATGGGTGTGATGGATATTTGCTTCCTGGGCCAGGGGCCTTCATGCTTTTGTCAAGTTTGGCTTTCTAAATACAGCAGCGGCCACTTATAAGATCAAACAGTGTAAGATAAGTTTCCAGTTATATCTTTTGTTTAGCATCTGGTTGTAAATGGGAGCCAGTCTTCAGTTCTTCAAATGTAAATGGAAAGCAGTAATCAGTTTGAAGCTAAAACAAGCACTGTCAATAGAGCAGTTTTGCAAACAAGCTCTGTCATTTCTGACTCCTCCCTCCCCTTTCTCAATCTCTCTGTCTCCATCTCTGGAAACCAACTGTCAGCAGACATCGTTTGTAAGCCTATGATTCCCATGGGTATCGTGACTATACCTCTTCCGGCCCTGTCTCCTGAAAAATGATATTCCCTTTCTTAGTTCATTCATCGCTGCCACATCTGTTCCCAGGCTAGGCTTTCCTTTCAGAGAAGTCCTCCTTCTTCAAAGAACAGGGTTTCCCTCCACCACTGATGCTGCCCTCACCCAGATGTCCTCCAGTTCATGGACATCCATGCTCAATCCATCTTCCCTCTGCCTTAACAGTGCTAGAGTTCTTCTTGTCCTTGCCAACCACTCCAACAGCTTCCACATCCAATGCATCATTCTGACATCGGGCAGCGAAGCACGGAAGATTTTCCTACTTCGGGTTTAATTCGGAGAAGAAAGTCTGACAATTGGAGCGGGAGTGCAGAGGAAGCCATTTTTGAATTTTTGGCTTTTTTTTCCATCGGCTTTCAGACAGGCGGGACTGCGTAGGCGTGTGACGTCGGGCAGTGCAGCGCGGAAGATTTAAAAGGAACAGAGCCTCATACAACAGGAGTTCTGCAGATGCTGGAAATTCAAGCAACACAAATAAAAGTTGCTGGTGAACACAGCAGGCCAGGCAGCATCTCTAGGAAGAGGTGCAGTCGACGTTTCAGGCCGAGACCCTTCGTCAGGACTAACTGAAGCAAGAGTGAGTAAGGGATTTGAAAGTCGGACGGGGAGGGGGAGATCCAAAATGATAGGAGAAGACAGGAGGGGGAGGGATGGAGCCAAGAGCTGGACAGGTGATAGCAAAAGGGATGCGAGAGGATATGGGACAGGAGGTCCAAGAAAGACAAGGGAGGGGGGAACCCAGAGGATGGGCAAGGGGTATATTCAGAGGGACAGAGGGAGAAAAAGGAGAGTGAGAGAAAGAATGTGTGTATAAAAATAAGTAACAGATGGGGTACGAGGGGGAGGTGGGGCATTAGCGGAAGTTTGAGAAGTCGATGTTCATGCCATCAGGTTGGAGGCTACCCAGACGGAATATAAGGTGTTGTTCCTCTAACCTGAGTGTGGCTTCATCTTTACAGTAGAGGAGGCCATGGATAGACATGTCAGAATGGGAATGGGATGTGGAATTAAAATGTGTGGCCACTGGGAGATCCTGCTTTCTCTGGCGGACAGAGCGTAGATGTTCAGCAAAGTGGTCTCCCAGTCTGCGTCGGGTCTCGCCAATATATAAAAGGCCACGTCGGGAGCACCGGACGCAGTATATCACCCCAGCCGACTCACAGGTGAAGTGTTGCCTCACCTGGAAGGACTGTTTGGGGCCCTGAATGGTGGTAAGGGAGGAAGTGTAAGGGCATGTGTAGCACTTGTTCCGCTTACACGGATAAGTGCCAGGAAGGAGATCAGTGAGGGCGGATGGGGGGACGAATGGACAAGGGAGTTGCGTAGGGAGCGATCCCTGCGGAATGCAGAGGGGGGGGAGGGAAAGATGTGCTTAGTGGTGGGATCCCGTTGGAGGTGGCGGAAGTTACGGAGAATAATATGTTGGACCCGGAGGCCGGTGGGGTGGTAGGTAAGGACCAGGGGAACCCTATTCCTAGTGGGGTGGCGGGAGGATGGAGTGAGAGCAGATGTACGTGAAATGGGGGAGATGCGTTTAAGAGCAGAGTTGATAGTGGAGGAAGGGAAGCCCCTTTCTTTAAAAAAGGAAGACATCTCCCTCGTCCTAGAATGAAAAGCCTCATCCTGAGAGCAGATGCGGCGGAGACGAAGGAATTGCGAGAAGGGGATGGCGTTTTTGCAAGAGACAGGGTGAGAAGAGGAATAGTCCAGATAGCTGTGAGAGTCAGTAGGCTTATAGTAGACATCAGTGGATAAGCTGTCTCCAGAGACAGAGACAGAAAGATCTAGAAAGGTGGAGGGAGGTGTCGGAAATGGACCAGGTAAACTTGAGGGTAGGGTGACAGTTGGAGGCAAAGTTAATAAAGTCAACGAGCTCTGCATGCGTGCAGGAAGCAGCGCCAATGCAGTCGTCGATGTAGCAAAGGAAAAGAGGGGGACAGCTACCGGAATAGGCACGGAACATGGATTGTTCCACAAAGCCAACAAAAAGGCAGGCATAGCTAGGACCCATACGGGTGCCCATAGCTACACCTTTAGTTTGGAGGAAGTGGGAGGAGCCAAAGGAGAAGTTATTAAGAATAAGGACTAATTCCGCTAGACGGAGCAGAGTGGTGGTAGAGGGGAACTGATTAGGTCTGGAATCCAAAAAGAAGCGTAGAGCTTTGAGACCTTCCTGATGGGGGAATGGAAGTATATAGGGACTGGACATCCATGGTGAAAATAAAGCGGTGGGGGCCAGGGAACTTAAAATCATCGAAAAGTTTAAGAGCGTGAGAAGTGTCACGAACATAGGTCGGAAGGGATTGAACAAGGGGGGATAAAACCGTGTCGAGGTATGCAGAAACGAGTTCGGTGGGGCAGGAGCAAGCTGAGACAATAGGTCGGCCAGGACAGGCAGGTTTGTGGATCTTGGGTAGGAGGTAGAAACGGGAAGTGCGAGGTGTGGGAACTATAAGGTTGGTAGCAGTGGATGGGAGATCCCCTGAGCGGATAAAGTCGGTGATGGTGTGGGAGACAATGGCCTGGTTGCTCCTTAGTGGGGTCACGATCGAGGGGTAAATAAGAGGAGGTATCCGCGAGTTGTCGCTGTGCCTCGGCAAGGTAGAGGTCAGTACGCCAGACTACAACAGCACCCCGTTTATCGGCGTGTTTTAAAGTAAGGTTAGGATTAGTGCAGAGGGAGTGGAATACAGAGCGTTCCGAAGGAGTGAGGTTGGAATGGGGACAAGGTGCGGTGAAGTCGAGACGGCTGATGTCCCGTCGGCAGTTAGCGATAAAGAGATCCAGAGCAGGCAGAAGACCAGAGCGGGGTGTCCATGAAGAAGAGGAGGGTTGAAGACGGGAGAAGGGGTCATCGGTGGGGGTGGAAGAGTCCTTGCCGAAGAAGTAGGCTCGGAGACGGAGACGGCGGAAGAAAAATTCCGCATCATGGGGAACACGGAACTTGCTGAGGTGTGGGCGAAGGGGGACGAAGGTGAGGCCCTTACTGAGAACAGAGCGTTCTGCCTCCGACAGTTGAAGGTCGGAGGGGATGGTAAAGACCCGGCATGGATGAGAGCTGGGATCGGAGGGGGGAGGGGGGAGGGGGGAGGACACCCGACGGGACATCAACCGCTCGACTTCACCGCACCTTGCCCCCATTCCAACCTCACTCCTTCGGAACGCTCTGCTCTCCACTCCCTCCGCACGAATCCTAACCTTATTATTAAACCCGCCGATAAGGGGGTTGCCGTTGTAGTCTGGCGTACTGACCTCTACCTTGCCGAGGCACAGCGACAACTCGCGGATACCTCCTCTTATTTACCCCTCGATCGTGACCCCACTAAGGAGCACCAGGCCATTGTCTCCCACACCATCACCGACTTTATCCGCTCAGGGGATTTCCCATCCACTGCTACCAACCTTATAGTTCCCACACCTCGCACTTCCCGTTTCTACCTCCTACCCAAGATCCACAAACCTGCCTGTCCTGGCCGACCTATTGTCTCAGTTTGCTCCTGGCCCACCGAACTCGTTTCTGCATACTTCGACACGGTTTTATTCCCCCTTGTTCAATCCCTTCCGACCTATGTTCGTGACACTTCTCACGCTCTTAAACTTTTCGATGACTTTAAGTTCCCTGGCCCTCACCGCTTTATTTTCACCATGGATGTCCAGTCCCTATATGCTTCCATCCCCCATCAGGAAGGTCTCAAAGCTTCTTTTTGGATTCCAGACCTAATCAGTTCCCCTCTACCACCACTCTGCTCCGTCTAGCGGAATTAGTCCTTACTCTTAATAATTTCTCCTTTGGCTCCTCCCACTTCCTCCAAACTAAAGATGTAGCTATGGGCACCCGTATGGGTCCTAGCTATACCTGCCTTTTTGTTGACTTTGTGGAACAATCTATGTTCCGTGCCTATTCTGGTATCTGTCCCCCACTTTTCCTTCGTACATGACGACTGCATTGGCGCTGCTTCCTGCACGCATGCAGAGCTCGTTGACTTTATTAACTTTGCCTCCAACTGTCACCCTGCCCTCAAGTTTACCTGGTCCATTTCCGACACCTCCCTCCCCTTTCTAGATCTTTCTGTCTCTGTCTCTGGAGACAGCTTATCCACTGATGTCTACTATAAGCCTACTGACTCTCACAGCTATCTGGACTATTCCTCTTCTCATCCTGTCCCTTGCAAAAACGCCATCCCCTTCTCGCAATTCCTCCGTCTCCGCCGCATCTGCTCTCAGGATGAGGCTTTTCATTCTAGGACAAGGGAGATGTCTTCCTTTTTTAAAGAAAGGGGCTTCCCTTCCTCCACTATCAACTCTGCTCTTAAACGCATCTCCCCCATTTCACGTACATCTGCTCTCACTCCATCCTCCCGCCACCCCACTAGGAATAGGGTTCCCCTGGTCCTCACCTACCACCCCACCAGCCTCCGGGTCCAACATATTATTCTCCGTAACTTCCGCCACCTCCAACGGGATCCCACCACTAAGCACATCTTCCCCCCCCCTGCATTCCGCAGGGATCGCTCCCTACGCAACTCCCTTGTCCATTCGTCCCCCCCATCCCACTGTCCCCACTGATCTCCTTCCTGGCAGTTATCCGTGTAAGCGGAACAAGTGCTACACATGCCGTTACACTTCCTCCCTTACCACCATTCAGGGCCCCAAACAGTCCTTCCAGGTGAGGCAACACTTCACCTGTGAGTCGGCTGGGGTGATATACTGCGTCCGGTGCTCCCGATGTGGCCTTTTATATATTGGCGAGACCCGACGCAGACTGGGAGACCGCTTTGCTGAACATCTACGCTCTGTCCGCCAGAGAAAGCAGGATCTCCCAGTGGCCACACATTTTAATTCCACATCCCATTCCCATTCTGACATGTCTATCCATGGCCTCCTCTACTGTAAAGATGAAGCCACACTCAGGTTGGAGGAACAACACCTTATATTCTGTCTGGGTAGCCTCCAACCTGATGGCATGAACATCGACTTCTCTAACTTCCACTAATGCCCCACCTCCCTCTCCTACCCCATCTGTTACTTATTTTTATACACACATTCTTTCTCTCACTCTCCTTTTTCTCCCTCTGTCTCTCTGAATATACCTCTTGCCCATCCTCTGGGTTCCCCCCCCCCCCCCGTCTTTCTTCCCGGACCTCCTGTCCCATGATCCTCTCGTATCCCTTTTGCCAATCACCTGTCCAGCTCTTTGCTCCGTCCCTCCCCCTCCTGTCTTCTCCTATCATTTTGGATCTCCCCCTCCCCCTCCAACTTTCAAATCCCTTACTCACTCTTCCTTCAGTTAGTCCTGACGAAGGGTCTCAGCCTGAAATGTTGACTGCACCTCTTCCTAGAGATGCTGCCTGGCCTGCTGCGTTCACCAGCAACTTTTATGTGTGTTGCTAGAGCCTCATACAGCGGGCTGCGTAGTTTGCAGACGGCAGAGTGAGCCAGGAGCAGAGTGAAGGTTTAAAGGCTTCGGCTCAATGGGCTTAGGTGGAAATGGGTGAGGCGAAGAGGGTTTGGTATTCATTTTTGGTTGTTATTTGAGGAGAGGGGCAGTATGAGTGTGAGGGCAGTTTGTTGTTCTCGGTGCCGGATGTGGGATGTCCTGGAGTCTCCAAGCCTCCCGGACGTCCACATCTGTGCCAGGTGCACCGAGATGCAGCTCCTAAGGGACCGCGTTAGGGAACTGGAGCTGCTGCTCGATGACCTTTGTCTGGTCAGGGAGAGTGAGGAGGTGATAGAGAGGAGTTACAGGTAGGTGGTCACACCGGGGCCACGGGAGGTAGACAAGTGGGTCACTGTTAGGAGGGGGAAGGGGAACAGTCAGGTAATAAAGAGTACCCCGGTGGCTGTGCCCCTTGACAATAGGTACTCCTGTTTGAGTACTGTTGGGGGGGGGGGACAGCTTACCCAGGGGAAGCGACAGTGGCCGTGCCTCCGGCACAGAGTCTGGCCCTGTAGCTCAGAAGGGTAGGGAAAGAAAGAGGAGGGCAGTTGTAATAGGGAACTCGATAGTAAGGGGGTCAGATAGGTGATTCTGTGGATGTAGTCCAGAGACCCAGATGGTAGTTTGCCTCCCTGGTGCCAGGGTCTGGGATGTTTCTGATCGTGTCCAAGATATCCTGAAGTGGGAGGGAGAGGAGCCAGAGGTCATGGTACATATAGGTACCAATGACATAGGTAGGAAAAGGGAACAGGTCCTGAAAGGAGAATATAGGGAGTTAGGAAGGGAGTTGGGAAAAAGGACCGCAAAGGTAGTAATCTGGGGATTACTGCCTGTGCCACGCGACAGTGAGAGTAGGAATGCAATGAGGTGGAGGATAAATGCGTGGCTGAGGGATTGGAGCAGGGGGCAGGGATTCAAGTTTTTGGATCATTGGGACCTCTGTTGGTGCAGGTGTGACCTGTACAAAAAGGACGGGTTACACTTGAATCCTAGGGGAACCAATATCCTGGCAGGGAGATTTGTGAGGGCTACTGAGGTGACTTTAAACTAGAATGGTTGGGGGGTGGGAATCAAATTAAAGAGACTAAGAGAGAGAAGGTTAGTTCATAGCAGGGGGATGAGAACAAGTGCAGAGAGTCAGAGGGGTGTAAAATGAGGGTAGAAGCAAAAAGTAGTAAGGTGAAAAGTAAAAGTGGCAGGCTGGCAAATCCAGGGCAAAGATCAAAAAGGGCCACTTTTCAACATAATTGTATAAGGGCTAAGAGTGTTGTAAAAGCGAGCCTGAAGGCTTTGTGTATCAATGCAAGGAGCATTCGTAACAAGGTGGATGAATTAAAAGTGCAGATTGTTATTAATGAATATGATACAGTTGGGATCACAGAGACATGGCTCCAGGGTGACCAAGGATGGGAGCTCAACATTCAGGGATATTCAATATTCAGGAGGGATAGACATGAAAGAAAAGGAGGTGGGGTAGCATTGCTGGTTAGAGAGGAGATTAACGCAATAGAAAGGAAGGACATTAGCTGGGAGGATGTGGAATCGATATGGGTAGAGCTGCATAACACTAAGGGGCAGAAAACGCTGGTGGGAGTTGTGTACAGGCCACCTAACAGCAGTAGTGAGGTTGGGGATGGTATTAAACAGGATATTAGAAATGCGTGCAATAAAGGAACAGCAGTTATAATGGGTGACTTCAATCTACATATAGATTGGGTGAACCAAATTGGTAAGGGTGCTGAGGAAGAGGATTTCTTGGAATGTATGCGGGATGATTTTTTGGACCAACATGTCGAGGAACCAACTAGAGAGCAGGCTATTCTAGACTGGGCATTGAGCAATGAGGAAGGGTTAATTAGCAATCTTGTCGTGAGAGGCCCCTTGGGTAAGAGTGACCATAATATGGTGGAATTGTTCATTAAGATGGAGAGTGACATAGTTAATTCAGAAACAAAGGTCCTGAACTTAATGAACTTTGAAGGTATGAGACATGAATTAGCCAAGATAGACTGGCAAATGACACTTAAAGGGTTGACGGTGGATATGCAATGGCAAGCATTTAAATATCACATAAATGAACTACAACAATTGTTCATCCCAGTTTGGCAAAAGAATAAATCAGGGAAGGTAGTGCACCCGTGGCTGACAAGGGAAATTAGGAATCGTATCAATTCCGAAGAAGAAGCATACAAATTAGCCAGAAAAAGTGGCTCACCTGAGGACTGGGAGAAATTCAGAGTCCAGCAGAGGAGGACAAGGGGCTTAATTAGGAAAGAGAAAAAAGATTATGAGAGAAAACTGGCAGGAAACATAAAAACTGCCTGTAAAAGCTTTCATAGATATGTGAAAAGAAAAAGATTGGTTAAGACAAATGTAGGTCCCCTACTAACAGAAACAGGTGAATTGATTATGGGGAGCAAGGACATGGCAGACCAGTTGAATAACTACTTTGGTTCTGTCTTCACTAAGGAGGACATAAATAATCTTCCAGAAATAGTAGGGGACAGAGGGTCCAGTGAGATGGAGGAACTGAGGGAAATACATGTTAGTAGGGAAGTTGTGTTAGGTAAATTGAAGGGATTAAAGGCAGAGAAGTCCCCAGGGCCAGATGGTCTGCATCCCAGAGTGCTTAAGAAAGTAGCCCAAGAAATAGTGGATGCATTAGTGATAATTTTTCAAAACTCTTTAGATTCTGGACTAGTTCCTGAGGATTGGAGGGTGGCTAATGTAACCCTACTTTTTAAAAAAGGAGGGAGAGAGAAACCAGGGAATTATGGACCGGTTAGCCTAACATCGGTGCTGGGGAAAATGCTAGAGTCAGTTATCAAAGATGTGATAACAGCACATTTGGAAAGCGGTGAAATGATCGGACAAAGTCAGCATGGATTTGTGAAAGGAAGATCATGTCTGACGAATCTCACAGAATTTTTTGAGGATGTAACTAGTAGAGTGGATAGGGGAGAACCAGTGGATGTGGTATATTTGGATTTTCAAAAGGATTTTGACAAGGTCCCACACAGGAGATTAGTGTGCAAACTTAAAGCACACGGTATTGGGGGTAAGGTATTGATGTGGATGGAGAATTGGTTGGCAGACAGGAAGCAAAGAGTGGGAATAAACGAGACCTTTTCAGAATGGCAGGCAGTGACTAGTGGGGTACTGCAAGGCTCAGTGCTGGGACCCCAGTTGTTTACAATATATATTAATGACTTAGGTGAGGGAATTAAATGCAGCATCTCCAAGTTTGTGGATGACACGAAGCTGGGTGGCAGTGTTAACTGTGAGGAGGATGCTAAGAGGATGCAGGGTGACTTGGATAGGTTAGGTGAGTGGGCAAATTCATGGCAGATGCAATTTAATGTGGATAAATGTGAGGTTATCCACTTTGGTGGCAAAAACAGGAAAACAGATTATTATTTGAATGGTGGCGGATTAGGAAAAGGGGAGGTGCAACGAGACCTGGGTGTCATTATACACCAGTCATTGAAAGTGGGCATGCAGGTACAGCAGGCGGTGAAAAAGGTGAATGGTATGTTGGCATTCATAGCAAGAGGATTCGAGTACAGGAGCAGGGAGGTTCTACTGCAGTTGTACAAGGCTTTGGTGAGACCACACCTGGAGTATTGTGTGCAGTTTTGGTCCCCTAATCTGAGGAAAGATGTCCTTGCCATAGAGGGAGTACAAAGAAGGTTCACCAGATTGATTCCTGGGATGGCAGGACTTTCATATGATGAAAGACTGGATCGACTGGGCTTATATTCGTTGGAATTTAGAAGATTGAGGGGGGACCTTATTGAAACGTATAAAATCCTCAAAGGATTGGACAGGCTAGATGCAGGAAGATTGTTCCCGATGTTCGGGAAGTCCAGAACAAGGAGTCACAGTTTGAGGATAAAGGGGAAGCCTTTTAGGACTGAGATTAGGAAAAACTTTTTCACACAGAGTGTGGTGAATCTGTGGAATTCTCTGCCACAGGAAACAGTTGAGGCCAGTTCATTGGCTATATTTAAGAGGGAGTTAGATATGGCCCTTGTGGCTAAAGGGATCAGGGGGTGTGGAGGGAAGGCTGGTACAGGGTTCTGAGTTGGATGATCAGCCTTGATCATACTGAATGGCTGTGCAGGCTCAAAGGGCCGAATGGCCTACTCCTGCACCTATTTTCTGTGTTTCTATGTTTCTCTGCAACGTCCACCATCTCCAAAGAGATCTGACCACTAAACACATTTTTACTTCTGCCCAACTCTTTGTTTTCTGCAAGGATCACTCCCTCTGTGATTCCCCTGTCTATTTGTCCCTCCCTCTAATCTCATTCCTGGCACTTATCCCTACAAGAAGCCAAAGTGAGACACCTGTCTCCTTCCTCAGCTCCATTTAGGGCCCCGAACAGTACTTCCAAGTGAGGCAACACTTCACCTGCAAAACTGCTGGGGTCGTCTATTGTATCCGGTGCTCCTGTTGCAACTTATAGGTCTCCACAACTGGGGGTTCCTCTTCATTGAGCACCTCCTCTCCATCTGCCAAAAGTGGAACTTATAGTGTCCCAACATTTTGATTCCCAAAACTTTTCCTGTTCTGACATGTTGGTCCATGGCCTCCTGTTGTACCATGATGAGGCCACCCTCTAGCCCTCTAGGTAGAGAAGCAACACCTTATATCTAGGTAGCCTACAACCTGATGGCATGAATATTAATTCCTCCTTCTGTTAAAATTCCTCCCCACCCCACTTCCCCTCTTCTTCTATTCCCCACTCTTCTCACTTCTCTATCACCTCCCTCTGGTGCCCTTCCTCCTTCCTTTTCTCATATGGTGCATTCTCCTCTCCTATCGGATTCCTTCATCTCCAGTTCTTTATATTTCCTATCCACCTGGTTTTACCTATCACCTTTTACCTGTCCTTCTTCCCCTCCCCCACTTTTTATTCTGTTATATTCTTCCTTCCTTTCCAGTCCCAAAGAAGGGTCTCGGCCAAACACTTTGACTGTCTGTTCATTTCCATGGATGCTGCCTGACCTGCTGAGTGCCTCCAGCATTTTGTTTTTATTGCTCTGTATATAGCAGACACGATGTTGGCCACTGCACCTGGTTTGTTGCTGCTCAAGACATGCAGTATAAAACAATGGATTATTTAATTGTTTAAAACAGATAGTTGCTTAGTTCAAAGAAGCTTGTATATTAGATGGAGTCAAAACATTTTGGTTATCAATAACTGCTCTATTAATAAGTTGGGAGTCTTATACACTCAGGGAAGTTAATTGTGTTTTTTTCACATTTCACAGCATTCACAAGTAACATCATTAATTGTGGGTAGATGGGATCTATGTCTCGAAGGAATGTTGAGACCATTTGTGTAAAACGGGTACCTGAGGAAATATCAGATACATGTGAAGCCACCAAGTGGCAAAAAAAAACAATGTAAATGTAGATATTAGTTCAGGCTTATTAGGAATGGGGTAGGGAACACCAAGTTTAGAACCTGTGGTCAGCAAACCCAATACCATCACATTTGGTGCCCTACATGGTCACATTGTACCAAAAGTACAATTTTAGAAAAAAATATTATTTAGCAGTAGTCCAGCTCTGAGAGCTCTTGACAAGTGCTATGACGCCTCACCTAGTACAATAAAATGGATGGCATTCTGATTTCCAGCATTTGCGCAGGCAAATGCTGGTCGATATTTTAAATTTGTTGGTAGCAGAGCAGGAATATTCCATTTGTTCCTCATATGAACATAATGAATATTTTATTCTTCAAGTCAGAGCCTGGAATGACGAAGGGATAGAACATGGAGTAGGGTGCAGATTGAACAGACCAGATCCTGTTGCTGGACTCAGACCATCACAAATTGTACCAGATCCCAACAATGTAGCAATAATTCATGCCTGGAGACAACAGATTGGTCCCTTTGGAGATAAAAACCAAACACCCAGGTAGAGATCACACGCTGAAGCGATAGAACCTGGTGACACATAACCTAATCCCGATACATGGGGTATTATGTATTCCTTCCGGGCACACATGAAATATTCTCCTACATCATAGATAGTTAGACACTAGTTACAGGCCACAACTTTTAGCTCCAACACCACCCATTCTTTGCAGAAGAAAGTCTTAGAACAAGGTATTTCTTCTGGGACAGAGAGAACATTCAGAGGCCCCCCATCGATATTACGGAGAAGAGTATGCAATTGAACACACAGCACGAGGCCTGTTTCATCTTTCACTCTCTAAATATATAAACAGACAGCACCCATCCCAAATATCCACCCCCCTCCCCTGCAGCTCAGGGAAAACAAAACGTAAAGAAAAGGAAGGCCAACATTAATGAAATAAAAGTGGCACAGAATGTCATCAAGAACTCTACTCACAATGCTCCATCTGACAAATAAGATACAGGCATACCTGGTCTCACCTTTCTATATGCCAAAGATCAGATTTTTGGTAAATTTCAACCCTGCCATTTTGATACAGGTGCAAACATGTCAATACTGAATTCTGATATTATTCAAAGGTGATAAACCAGGGGAGTCAACAGGGAAAACAACAGAAGTACCCGGAAAAATGAAAAGCATTTTGTTTTTACCCCCCAAAAAATGATGAGGCACTGGAGAAGTTGATGAATGGAGCTTAGCAAGCAATCGATCTCTGGATAAGAGATTTAAAACATCTTGTTCTGCAAATTTATGTTTCTGCAAACACTGCTGTAGCCACTTGCAATAATGATCTGCTATAAGGTCCCCTGAATTATGTCTAAAAAAGTAAATGCAACAGAACTAGTCTTGATACATACTGTCTCTAATTATATTAGGAATGAGGTAGAAAGAAATCTTCCCATCTGGTCAAGTACTGGATGGAGAATACACAGAGGTAAACTGCTTCGATATTTGTCCAGTTGGAAGAATATTTATTAATGAATATAACTGCTTTGACCACTAGTATAGGTGCTACACATCCCACAACATAGCACAGGCCTCTTACACAAGTATAATAATAAACTGAAATAAGAAGTAAAACAAGCTGTCAGGATGGATCTCACATGGTAAGGGAGGCCAGGCTTTTGGTAGTAACTAAGTAGCGATTAAGAAATAGTCAAGATGCATTTTTAAGAATTCTAGATACTACTGAATCCAATTCCAAATGATTTCCAACGTGATACAAATATGAAGCTGATTGTGGAGGTAAGGTTGGGAACAGAACCCCAAAGAGAATAAGAAGCAAATACCCCTGCCCCCAAATGTGAAGCACTGATTCGAGAAATTCACTAAGGATCTCAATACAATCATGGCTATGGACAAGCCATTCATGCAGAATTACTGGTGGCCTTACATAGCAAAGGCAAAGGGCTGGAGAAGGAGGACTCTGACAGGAGAGGAGAATAGACCATGGGAGAAAGGGAAGGAGCAGAGACACCAGGGAGAGGTGAAAAGCAGGTAAGAAGAAGAGATAAGAGGCCAGAGTGGGGAATAGAAGAGGGAAGGGGGAGGAGAAAATACCAGAAGGAGAAATGGATCTTCATGCTATCAGGTTGGAGGCTACTTGGACAGAAATATGAGGTGTTGATCTTCCAACTTGAGAGTGGCCCCATCATGGTACAAGAGGAGGCCATTGATTGACGTGTTGGAACAGGAATGGGAAAAGAAAGTAAAATGGTTGTTTACTGGGAAATTCTGCTTTTGAAGATGGAATGGAGGTGCTTGACAAAGCCGTTCCCCAGTTTATGTTGGATCTCACCAATGTAGAGGAGGCCGCATCAGGAACTCTGGATACATTTAGAAGACCGCAACAGATTTGCAGGTGAGTGTTGCCTCACCTGGAAGGACTGTAGGAAGTTGTTCATTTCAATTCTTTTCAGCTAGGACCTTTTCACCTTTTATGTATGTTATTATATTGTAAAATTATGTAACTGAGGGATATAATTTTCTGTAATCTAGTCTTTGAAGTTTGCTTAGTGACAGTATAATCTCCCTTTACTGATGGTACCCATGGCTTAAGGTGGTTGTTTGAGTTTAGAACTTTGTGATCAGCAAAATCAACACTATCACATGGGAATCCTCATTTCGAGAATGGTCAATGTGGTGCTGAAGAACTCTGGAGCGCACTGAGAACACTGAACTACTCTGGAAGCAAAGTGTCAACCATGTGCAATAATCTGAGATAATTCACCTACCCTATCAAGCTCCCCCGTGGCAGAATTGGACAACAGCCACCTCAGAACCCTTTACCGAAAGTGGAAACATGTCATCCTTGCCTTGAAGACTGCCTACACAGCAGCATACCTTCATATTCAAGCGAAACCCCTCTCTTATCAAGTTGCATTTGCAGTGCCAAAAATCTGCTTTTGTAGGATGAATAAATAATACATATATTATTCATGTAAAATGCATATAGCACCATTATATTTACATCCTTCTAACGATGGTTTGTGGCCCTTTCTAATTTCACAGCTCTTTGTAATCTAAGAAACTAAGTACTTCTGCAAACACTATACTCACCACCTTTCTAACTTGCATCCTAGAGTTTTCTTCAGAATGAGAAATATACAACTGGGAACTTAAAAGAAAAAAAGAATTTATGTTCTTTCTTTCTTATGTGTTTATCTCATTTAATATTTGAATTAATTGTTAAAGTTGATGTAAAAACATCACACTTAAAACTATTGAATAAAGCTGGTAAGTAATCATGAGAGTACTTCTAACATGATTCAATAACTGGAATATACTGGTATCCTTCTGTCTAGTGTTTCATCTGCCTCCACTCTCCATTCATAGTAATTCTATCAAGACAACCATTTCAAAATTACTTTTTTTTGCAAGGAAATAATATGCATAATTGGTTTCTGGTCCATGATTCACTAATGGAGTGCATCCCTTCACTACTTTGATTTATTTATGTATAATTGTGAACTTTTATCATTTATTTTGAAAATTTACTTTAAATTTGTTAAATTTGTTAATTCTTCAGAATTCCCAGTTAATATGACACAAATGATAGTTGATAACATGCATACTGGTTCCCAGGAGAGCATACTGCACTAATTTGTTGCCTTATGCATATTTCTTGTGGAGACTCAGTAATAGTAATAGATTCACTAAAATAAGTTGTTTTCTAAAATTGTTATCACGTGCAACTCCAAATGCTTTACTCTATTCCTCAATGTTTTTGGGACATTTGTTGCCTTTGTGGGATATTTTTAATTCCATTTTTGTCAATACTTTATACTTTATTGTCACCAAACAATTGGTACTAGAACATACAATCATCACAGCGATATTTGATTCTGCGCTTCACACTCCCTGGATTACAAATATTAAATATTAAGATAGTTAAAATTAGTAAATATTAAAAATTTAAATTATAAATTGTAAATAGAAAATAGAAAAATGGGAAGTAAGGTAGTGCAAAAAAACCAAGAGGCAGGTCCGGGTATTTGGAGGGTACGGCCCAGATCCAGGTCAGGATCCGTTCAGCAGTCTTATCACAGTTGGAAAGAAGCTGTTCCCAAATCTGGCCGTACGAGTCTTCAAGCTCCTGAACCTTCTCCTGGAGGGAAGAGGGATGAAAAGTGTGTTGGCTGGGTGGGTCGTGTCCTTGATTATCCTGGCAGCACTACTCCGACAGCGTGCGGCGTAAAGTGAGTCCACGGATGGAAGATTGGTTTGTATGATGTGCTGCGCTGTGTTAACGATCTTCTGCAGCTTCTTTCCGTCTTGGACAGGACAACTTCCATACCAGGTTGTGATGTACCCGAGAAGAATGCTTTCTACGGTGCATCTATAAAAATTAGTGAGGGTTATAGGGGACAGGCCAAATTTCTTTAGTTTTCTCAGGAAGTAAAGGCGCTGGTGAGCCTTCTTGACGGTGAACTCTGCTTGGTTGGACCAAGTCAGGTCATTTGTGATATTGACCCCAAGGAACTTAAAGCTTTTGACCTGTTCCACATGTGCACCACAGATGTAAATTGGGTCGTGCGGTCCGCTACTCCTTCTGAAGTCAACAACCAATTCCTTCGTCTTGCTGATGTTGAGGGATAGGTTATTTTCTTCGCACCATGCCACCAGGTTCTTAATTACCTCTGTGTACTCAAACTCATCATTACCCGAGATACGGCCTACAATTGTTGTGTCATCAGCAAACTTATATATTGAGTTTGGTGGAAACTTGGCTACACGATCATGGGTGTACAGTGAGTATAGCAGGGGGCTGACTACACAGCCTTGTGGGACACCGGTGCTCAGAGTGTTTGTAGAGGAGAGCTTGTCCCCTATTTTTACAGCCTGGGTCCTGTCTGTGAGGAAGTTGAAGATCCAGCTGCAGATCTGAGTGCTAAGGCCCAGGTTCCAGAGCTTAGGGATCAGTTTATTTGGAATGATCGTATTAAAGGCAGAGCTGTAGTCAATGAAAAGGAGCCTTATGTATGCGTCTTTATTCTCCAGGTGTTCTAAGGAGGAATGTAGGGCCAGAGAGATGGCATCTGCCATTGACCTGTTGCTCCGGTAGGCGAATTGCAAAGCATCGAGGTTGACCGGTAGGCTGTGGTTGATGTGTGCCATAACCAATCTCTCGAAGCACTTCATAGCAATTGGTGTCAGAGCCACAGGTCGATAGTCATTCAGGCATGCCACCTTGCTCTTCTTCAGCACTGGGATTATCAATGCCTTCTTAAAACACGAGGGGATCTTAGACTGAAGCAAGGAGCAGTTGAAGATGTCGGCAAACACTCCAGCTAGCTCGCTTGCACAGGCCCAGAGAACCCGTCCTGGGACGCCATCTGGTCGCCTTCCTTGGATTTATCTTTAGGAAGGCCCTTCTAACATCCTCCTCGGTGATGATGAATCTCGATGCCATCAGGTCCAGTTCATCCAGAGGGAGCAGGACACTCCTGTTCTGTTTGAATCTTGCGTAGAATACTTTAAATTTGTCAGGAAGAGAAGCGCCACAGTTATTGATATTCCCAGCCTTTTCTTTGCGCCCAGTGATCTCATTTAGACCCTGCCATAGTCTACTGGTGTCCCTTTGGTTAGCCTGGGCTTCCAACTTGGCTCGATATTGCCTCTTGGCGCCTCTAATAGCTTTCCAGAGTTCACGCCTGGATTCTGTGTAGCGACTGGTATCCCCAGACCTAAAAGCCGCAGCTCCAGCCTTTAAAAGGGACTTACAATATACAGTAAACATATAAGAAATTGTATTTCAGACAGATTTGTCAATTTGCATTCACAGGTGTGAATGGTCTATCACACAAGGGCATCAGACATAAGAAAACAATGACTACATATGGTGATGTTGTGACGAGAGACCTAGGTGACAATGGTAAGGACCCGGATGCTGCAGTATCCAAGACTAGACTTGATACCCCATTTCAAGATTGAGACAAGGACAAGGTTCTTGACTAGATGCTAGGCAAGAATCCAAACGAGACAGAAATCCAAAAACGCTATTGCAGACTGAACTAAAGTTGGTCTGACTATTGAGCACTGAAACCGCATTCAGGTGCTCTTTAAGTATTAAAATACTGGCACCAAAACATGGTTGACAATATGTGGAGCATGCCTGGATCTTTAAAGGGGCATCAGAGTGTCTAAACCTGGAAGCTGGTGCCACTGGGTGCATACCATAACGGATGTAGTGCCACCAAACAGGTATGTGAGGCCTCACAAATAGCTTCTCTTGCCCAAAGTGTCATGAATCCCAAAGTGTCAAGCCAGCCATTCCTGAAATCCAGACTATAGCGCTGCAACATCGAGGTGACACTCTTCCAGGTTAAATATTCAATCCTTGCCATGTCTATCTTGTCAGCTGCTTATCAGTCTCCTGGCCAAGATAAATAGCAACTTCTTCTGTTAAAATTAATTTTTATCAGGTGCTTTATTGCATTTCTTTTTATTACACTTGTTGAGAGCAATTTGTTTGCTACATTTCTCAGTCACTTTCAGTTGTGATGAAATCTGAAATTAAATCATTGTCTATGAAGTGTTTTTGGCTTTGGAAGGTAAGCAACATATTGCATTTTCATAATCATTATTCAAGCTGGTTTAAATACTCAATGGATATGTCTGTGTATTATTGCTACGCATAAAAATGGTTAGTTTCATTCCAATTCAGATAATATCAACAAGATTGTGATTATAAAATAAAACAAATAGCTAACCATGCAGCGTTTATATGGACACACCTTTTAAAAACTTGACAAGGTGTGAAAAGCTGTGCTGACAAAGTCTCCAGCCATCCTGCTTAGCATAGAAGTCATACTAGTAGACAACTGGGAGAGAGACACTGTCAGTGGGAGCTTTGAAGGCCGACTGTTTCACCAATGTGGGATGAGGTAAGGAGAAGCAATCAGAAGAAGAACAGCTAGATTGGTCAACCCATGGCCTTCATCTTGTGCAGCACAGGGGCCATGCCAGAGTGTGGTGTGCAAGCCATATTAGACAATATTCACCACAGCAGACCATCAAGGCATGAGCCATCATCCTACAGGTTGGAACCCTGCAAGGTAAACTGCTTCCAATATTTAATGCAGCAGAATTTTTTTTAGCCTACCTAAGTCTGGTGTTAAATGCAATGCCAGCTAGATCAAGAAATGCATTCAGCATAAGAAAGCTCCCCCCACCCCCCGCCAAGCTATGAAGTTTTTCCCCTACTATTTTTGAATGTTAGGCTGTCTTTAAAGAGTATGAACTCTTGCAAGGCAGAAGGACCCGATGGAGTACCAGGTAATACTCTGAAAACCTGTGCCAACCAACTGGCGGGAGTATTCAAGGACATTTTCAACTTCTCACTGCTACGGGCAGAAGTTCCCACTTGCTTCAAAAAGGCAACAATTATATCAGTGTCTAAGAAGAATAATGTAAGCTGCCTTAATGACTATTGCCCGGTGGCACTCACATTGAAAGTGATGAAATACTTTGAGAGGTTGGTCATGACTAGACTGAACTCCTGCCTCAGCAAGGACCTGGACCCACTTCAACTTGCCTGTTGCCACAATAGATCAACGGAAGATGCAATCGCAATGGCTCTTCACATGGCTTTAGACCACCTAGACAACACAAACACCTACGTCAGGAAGCTGTTCTTCAATAATAGTTCAACATTTAATACCATCATTTCTTCAATGCTGATTGAGAGGTTACAGAACCTGGGCCTCTGTACCTTCCTCTGTAATTGGATCCTTGACTTCCTAACCGGAAGACCAAAATCTGTGCGGATTGGTGACAACATCTCCTCCTCGCTGACAATCAACACTAGTGCACCTCAGGGGTGTGTGTTTAGCCCATAGAAAACCATAGAAACCATAGAAAAAAACTACAGCACAGAAACAGGCCTTTTGGCCTTTCTTGGCTGTGCCGAACCATTTTCTGCCTAGTCCCACTAACCTGCACACGGACCATATCCCTCCATATGCCTCTCATCCATGTATCTGTCCAATTTATTCTTAAATGTTAAAAAAGAACCCGCATTTACCACCTCGTCTGGCGGCTCATTCCATACTCCCACCACTCTCTGTGTGAAGGAGCCCCCCCTAATGTTCCCTTTAAACTTTTCCCCCCTCACCCTTAACCCATGTCCTCTGTTTTTTTTCTCCCCTTGCCTCAGTGGAAAAAGTCTGCTTGCATTCACTCTATCTATACCCATCATAATTTTATATACCTCTATCAAATCTCCCCTCATTCTTCTACGCTCCAGGGAATAAAGTCCTAACCTATTCAACTTTTCTCTGTAACTGAGTTTCTCAAGTCCCGGCAACATCCTTGTAAACCTTCTCTGCACTCTTTCAACCTTATTTATATCCTTCCTGTAATTTGGTGACCAAAACGGAACACAATACTCCAGATTCGGCTTCACCAATGCCTTATACAACCTCATCATAACATTCCAGCTCTTATACTCAATACTTTGATTAATAAAGGCCAATGTACCAAAAGCTCTCTTTACAACCCTATCTACCTGTGACACCACTTTTAGGGAATTTTGTATCTGTATTCCCAGATCCCTCTGTTCTACTGCACTCCTCAGTGCCTTACCATTAACCCTGTACGTTCTACCTTGGTTTGTCCTTCCAACGTGCAATACCTCACACTTGTCTGTATTAAACTCCATCTGCCATTTTTCAGCTCATTTTTCCAGCTGGTCCAAGTCCCTCTGCAGGCTCTGAAAACCTTCCTCGCTGTCTACTACACCTCCAATCTTTGTATCATCAGCAAATTTGCTGATCCAATTTACCACATTATCATCCAGATTATTGATACAGATGACAAATAACAATGGACCCAGCACTGATCCCTGTGGCACACCACTAGTCACAGGCCTCCACTCGGAGAAGCAATTCTCTACTACAACTCTTTGGCTTCTTCCATTGATCCAATGTCTAATCCAATTTACCATCTCTCCATGTATACCTAGCGACTGAATTTTCCTAACTAACTTCCCATGCGGGACCTTGTCAAAGGCCTTACTGAAGTCCATGTAGACAACATCCACTGCCTTCCCTTCATCCACTTTCCTGGTAACCTCCTTGAAAAACTCCAATAGATTGGTCAAACATGACCTACCACGCACAAAGCCATGTTGACTCTCCCTAATAAGTCCCAGTCTATCCAAATGCTTGTAGGTTCTGTCTCTTAGTACTCCCTCCGATAACTTACCTACTACTGACGTTAAACTTACCGGCCTATAATTTCCTGGATTACTTTTCGATCCTTTTTTAAACAACGGAACAACATGAGCCACTCTCCAATCCTCCAGCACCTCACCTGTAGACAGCGACATTTTAAATATTTCTGCCAGGGCCCCTGCAATTTCAACACTAGTCTCCTTCAAGGTCCGAGGGAACACCCTGTCAGGTCCCGGGGATTTATCCACTTTAATTTTCCTCAAGGCAGCAAGCACCTCCTCCTTTTCAATCTGTACAGTTTCCATGATCTCACTACTTGTTTCCCCTAATTTCATAGACTTCATGCCAGTTTCCTTAGTAAACACAGACACAAAAAAACTATTTAAGATCTCCCCCATTTCCTTTGGTTCAGCACATAGCCAACCACTCTGATCTTCAAGAGCACCAACTTTATCCCTTACAATCCTTTTGCTCTTAATATACCTGTAAAAGCTCTTTGGATTATCCTTCACTTTGACTGCCAAGGCAACCTCATGTCTTCTTTTTGCCCTCCTGATTTCTTTCTTAAGTATTTTCTTGCACTTCTTATACTCCTCAAGCACCTTATTTACTCCCTGTTTCCTATACATGTCATACAACTCCCTCTTCTTCTTTATCAGAGTTGCAATATCCCTTGAGAACCAAGGTTCCTTATTCCTATTCACTTTGCCTTTAATCCTGACAGGAACATACAAACTCTGCACTCTCAACATTTCTCCTTTGAAGGCTTCCCACCTACTGATCACATCTTTGCCAGAGAACAACCTGTCCCAATCCATGCTTTTTAGATCCTTTCTCATTTCTTCAACTTTGGCCTTCTTCCAGTTCAGAACCTCAACCCTGGAACCAGATCTATCCTTGTCCATGATCAAGTTGAAACTAATTTTGTTATAATCACTGGAACCAAAGTGCTCCCCTACACAGACTTCCGTCACTTGTCCTAACTCGTTTCCTAACAGGAGATCCAATATTGCATCCCCTCTAGTTGGTCCCTCTATATATTGATTTAGAAAACTTTCCTGAACACATTTTTCAAACTCTAAACCATCTAGACCCCTAACAGTATGGGAGTCCCAATCAATACATGGAAAATTAAAATCCCCTACCACCACAACTTTATGTTTCCTGCAGTTGCCTGCTATCTCTCTGCAGATTTGCTCTTTCAATTCTCGTTGACTATTGGGTGGTCTGTAATACAATCCCACTAATGTGGCCATACCGTTCCTGTTTCTCAGCTCCACCCATAAGGACTCAGTAGACAAGCCCTCTAATCTGTCCTGCCTGAGCACTGCTGTAATATTTTCCCCAACAAGGAGTGCTACTCTCCCACCTTTCATTCCTCTGCCTCGATCACATCTGAAACATCGGAACCCTGGAATATTAAGCTGCCAGTCCTGCCCCTCCTGTAGCCAATTTTCACTAATTACTATAACGTCATAATTCCACGTGTCAATCCATGCCCTCAACTCATCCGCCTTCCCCGCAATACTCCTAGCATTGAAATATATACACCTCAGAAGATTTTTACCACCACTCACAACCCTTCTATTAGCAGATTTGCTTGAACTTTTAACATCATTTATTTTCACCCCAGCTACACTGTCAGCTCTGGCACTCTGGTTCCCATCCCCCTGCAAATCTAGTTTAAAGCCTCCCCAATAGCACTAACAAACCTCCCTGAAAGGATATTGGTCCCCTTGTAGTTCAAGTGTAACCCGTCTCTCTTGTACAGGTCCCACCTGCCCCAGAAGAGGTCCCAATGATCCTGAAGTCTGAAACCCTGCCCCCTACACCAGTTCCTCAGCCACTTGTTCATCCTCCAGAGCATCCTATTCTTACCCTCACTGCCACATAGCACAGGTAGCAATCCTGAGATTACCACCCTTGAGGTTGGGCTTTTCAACTTCCTACCAAGCTCTCTATACTCACTCTCCAGGACCTCCTCACTCTTCCTTGCTATGTCATTGGTACCGATGTGCACCACGACATCTGGCTGATCACCCTCCCACTTCAGAATGTCATGCAAGCGATCAGAGACATTCTTGACCCTGGCACCCGGGAGGGAACAAACCATCCTGGATTCTCTGTCACGACCACAGAACCTCCTATCTGCACCTCTAACTATCGAGTCCCCTATCACTACCGCTCTCCTCTTTTTCCACACTCCCTTCTGCACTGCAGAACCAGACTCGGTGCCAGAGATCTGGCTACTGCATCTTGTCCCAGGTAAGTCATCCCCCCCAACAGTATCCAATGCGGTATACTTGTTATTGAGGGGAATGGCCACAGGGGAACGCTGCTCTGCCTGCCCTTTCCTCTTCCCTCACCTGACAGTGACCCAATTTCCTGTCCTCTGCTCCTTTGGTGTAACCACCTCCCTGTAGCTACTATCTATTATCTCCTCATTCTCCCGAATGATCCGCAGGTCATCCAGCTCCTGCTCCAGTTCCCTAATGCGGCTTGTTAGGAGCTGCAGCTGGATGCACTTCTTGCAGGTGTCGTTGTCAGGGACACCAGAGGGCTCCCTGACTTCCCACATCCTGCAAGAGGAGCATTCCAACATCCTGCCTGGCCTTCTCTCTACTCTAAACAATCTGAACAAAAAACTTACCGGAACCTACCCTGGCCTCTGCCTGTTCTCGCCGAAGCCTGTTGAGCCAAAGCCGTCCCACTCTGACTCAGTCCACTCCAACGATGGCCGCAACGACGATGGCCGCTGTATATGGTGGTCTGCCTTTAAACCTTTGCGCGCTACGTCACGAGCCTGCGCAGTGCAGACCCTTCTCCCCGAGCAGTGTTTATTAAAAAATGACTTTTTCTACCCGATTTCTTCACTCCTTCTCAGCTGCTTGCTTCGACTGAAACAAGAACCGTTGAAAATTTCTCTTTTTAAACCTTGGTGCGCTACATCATGCGCCTGCGCAGTGCAGACCCTTCTCCCCGAGCAGTGTTTATTAACAAATGACTTTTTCTACCTGAGTTCTTCACTCCCTTCTTCTCAGCTGCTTGCTTCGACTGAAACAAGAACCTTTGAAAATTTCTCTTTTTAAACCTTGGCGCGCTGCTCTACTCTCACTATACCCATGACTGTGTTGCTAGGCATAGCTCAAATACCATCTATAAATTTGCTGATGATATAACCATTGTTGGTAGAATCTCAGGTGGTGACGAGAGGGCGTACAGGAGTGAGATATGCCAACTAGTGGAGTGGTGTTGCAGCAACAACCTGGCACCCAACGTTAATAAGACGCAAGAGCTGATCGTGGACTTCTGGAAGGGTAAGACAAAGGAACACATATCAATCCTCATAGAGGGATCAGAAGTGGAGAGAGTGAGCAGTTTCAAGTTCCTGGATCTCTGAGGACCTATCTGGTTCCAACATATTGAAGCAGTTATAAAGAAGGCAAGACGGCATCTAAACTTCATTAGGAGTTTGAAGAGATTTGGTATGTCAACAAATACACTCAAAAGCTTCCATAGGTGTACCATGGAGAGCATTCTGACAGACTGCATCTCACTGTCTGGTATGGGGGGGGTGGGGTGGGGTGGGGGAACGCTACTGCACACAACCAAAAGAAGCTGCAGAGGGTTGTAAATTTAGTCAGGTCCATTTTGGGTACTAGCCTACAAGGTGCCTAGGACATCTTCAAGGAGCGGTGTCTCAGAAAGGCAGCATCTATTATTAAAGATTCCCAGCACCCAGGGCATGTCCATTTCTCTCTGTTACCATCAGGTAGGAGATATGGAAGACTGAAGGCTCACACTCAGTGATTCAGGAACAGCTTCTCCTTTCAGCCATCCGATTCCTTAATGGACATTGAACCCTTGAACACTACCTCACTTTTTAAACATGTATTATTTCTGTTTTTGCATGATTTTTAACCTATTCAATATATGTAATTGATTTACTTAATTATTTATTATTATTTTTTTCTCTTCTTCTATATTATGTATTGCATTGAACTGCAGCTGCGAAGTTAGCAAATTTCATGCCACGTGCCGGTGATAATAAAACTGATTCTGATTCTGAATTCCTGGGACTTCTCAGAAATATTCACAGTCCTTAACAACGTTCAGGGCTAGAAATTCAGAGTTTGGTCTATCGGCTTATTGAAGTTTCTAAGATGGCAGCAGCAGGTGATACACTTTTCGATGAAGCAAAATTGACCATACCATCTTTCCTTGGTGAAGCTGGATTAGGAGAAATATAGGTGTGTCTCCCAGCCCAGTATGATCACTCTTCTCACTACTGCTCCCTGGTGCTCCTGTTCTCTCAAACATTATGTCTTTCTCTCTCATCCTTGTCCTCCTCTGGCAGCGCTGACAGAAAACTGTACTTGCTAAACGCAGTCATGCATCAGCAATCACATTAGCAAAAACCAGAGTTTCTTTGTAGAATATAAATATAGGCTGATATTTTCAGCTGTTAATTGGTATGCTGATCACAAAATAACCTCTAGAGAGGGCAGTTCTATTCAATAGTCCTGCTGTGACCAACTGGCTGACTGTTAGAATAGTGATTAACCATATGTGTCTATAACCATTGGGACAAACTAAGAATCAGTAACAACCCTTTTCCAATGTGATACATGCCCTGGACACTTGGAAAGAAGCCGTTTTAATGTAATCAATTATTATTTTCCAGCTTGGAATGAGGATACAACCGTTTTCACCATGATTGACTCCAAGACCATGTTTTACATCTATCAAATGGTGGATTTCACAAGGACTTCTTGCTCCTTGCTATTCTTCTGAGTCCAGTGTAAAATATTATCTTTGGCCTATGCAGAAGTCACCCTTCACACCTCACACCTCACACCTCACACATCAGATAGGTAGACATCGTGGTTAGCTGTAAGGATGTTGCTCAAAGGTAACAGTATGTGTAGATTAAATAAATCTTGTTCTATTGATCTAAAATCATGTTGCAGCTGTCTCAACATGGAACCTGCTTTGGATGTGTTTGTATTTCATTGGTTCAAGGAGCATTGCTTACAAATAATATGTAGAAGATATTTAATTTAATCTGAAATAGCGTTTGGTGTGGATAATGTGGGCACATTATGCCTGTTTGTCTGCTGTAGTGATCTATATTCTGTGTTCTATAATATTTACAGCTCACTTCCTTTAGCCAGAGCTCTGAATTGTGAACAGGATCTTTAACATCTTTACCAAGTTTAACTGAGTGGTTTAAGGTACCCACTTTCCACAACAGTATTCATTGACCTTCGTACATGAGCTGCAGTCATTTTGTTGCTGCATTGATTTAAAGAGACCCTCCTGGTGCTTTCTGACCAATTTGAATTCTAAAATGTTCTATTGACAAAGGAATTAAAAGAGGTATCCGATATGATAGAGTCACTTTCCAAACATCTGAGCCAGGTGACAATTACTCCCACAATTTTGCAGCGACCAGTAAGAACTACTGGTGCTTGGTGTTGTTATCATTTTGCCTGGAGTTCAAATATCTATCGCAAGAATCCTTACCCAAAACCTGATCCATTATGTCCTCTTTCTGGACATAATTTAGAAATATGTTCAGGAGGTACATGATTTGGATTAAGTGTGGAATTATTCAGTGCATAGAATTTCTAGATCTCCTGTAAAGTTGACAGCTTGGCAGAGAGTAAGCACACTCCAAATGGCATCCATCCCACTTTTCTAAAGTTAGGCAATGTAATTAGGATGGAAATGCTGCACAGCCTGGCAATTCCACCCACACATTAGAATTTTGAAGTACAAAAAATAATAGTAGCAATATGTTCTACTTCAGTCTGATTTCAGAAAGTTGCTAAAGTGCCTGACATCTGTTACAACAGGCAAAATAATCCACTAGGTGTGTGCTAGAGTTAAGAATATGTTAAATTTTGAACATTAATGTAGCTAAACATTGGTTTTTTACTGAATTATTAATACATTACACAACACTATCAGACAAAAGTGCTGAGTAAAAGTTTGTTATCCATTGACATTGTATTCCACTCTGCACACAATTGCTAAGTAATTAATTCTTAAGTATCGACATCTCATTACAGATTAGAGTGAGCAATTGTTGGACTGTTCCCTGGCCACATGTATAGACATTACTCATTTTGAAGTGACTGCGGTCTCACAGAGAATGCTTTCAATACAAACTGTAATAAGGCTTTTACGTGTGTAAGGTTTCTTCAAGCAGGATAACCAAAGTTATGGATGGTCGTATTTCTGCTTTCTCCTGTACTTCTGTTCAGTCAATTTACATATATTGCTCTAAGTATTAATAACAAATGATGTTAAAATGTTACTGTTAACTTAATTGATTACTAAAAACAAATAGGAATAGGAGAATGTTTTAGAGAGGTTAAAAGAGCAATAATTACATTTATTTCCTAGATTTCCTATATTACTAGCATCATCATAGAAACCTTCTTTGCTATTTTAACATAAATGCTAATTATTTAATGGGGTTTTGAATTGATGGTGTAATAGTTTGACTCCGGGAATGAATTTCATTGGTGGTACAATCATGAGCAAAGAAGCTGACTTCTGACATAGAAATCACTAATGAGATTATTTGTTAGTGGTTACAATTTGATGTTATTGATCACTTGTTTACTAAAACTCTAAATAAAATGGAAGACAGGGGCAAGGAATTTTTGGATATATTAAAATGGAATTATTGTATGTAGAAGGAGATCATTCTGCCCATCAGTCCTGTGACAATATAACTCTCCAATATTGCCTCATTTCCCCATAATACTGGACATTAGTTTGCTCCATCAATACATGCTTCCTATAAGCAGTCTGGAATCTGATTCCACATCCTCTTAGGTTGAGTGCCTCAACTGTGTTTTCTGCAGGTTTACAATGGAAATAGTTACTCGCTACTTGCACCATTATAATGTCATCTTGAGCTCCTGTGCATGTGCCTCATTAACTCTCCACATAATTGCATTCCCTCATTCCTGACCTTTTTCCTGGAAAACCTCCTTTGTCTAGTCTCAACTTTTTTCAGATCCTTCTCAATGATTCATGACCCAGAATTGAATTGGTTCAAGATTCAAAGTACCCTTATTATCAAAGAATGTATAAATCATACAACCTTGAGAGTTATTTGCTTAAAGGTAGCCACAAAGCAAGAAGCCCTGAAGAACCTAATTAAAGAGGAAAAAATAAAAAGACCAACACCCGGTCTACAAAAGAAAGGAAAAACAAACACCAATCATGTAAACAATTGAACTGAACACTGACATTCCAAACCATAATTGAGTCCTCCGATCTGAACCCTGGAGCAGACTGGATTAGGCCCAAATCCTCGCTAATCAGTTCATAATATTAGCATGCATGGAGCACAGCAGCTGGGGCAATCTTCATAGCCTCAGTGCCATGGAGAGAGGGGTGACCATCGCAGAGAGCGAATGGAATCGGCTCTTGCCCCGGATGCTTACACATTGTCTTTTCAGTCTATCTGGGCCAGCATTTAAATTGACCAAACAATGGAACAGTGAAGAGCTCTGGCACCTTGGAGAGAGGAATGAACATCGCAGGGAGTGAGCCAAGTTGGCTTTCACCTCCATTCTGGGTTGGTTGGCGTTTATGTTGTCTAAACAGCAGATTGTACCTATGTTTCTTCATCCAAATCCAGATACCTATAAACATTTGTAAGCCTTTCTCCCAGGGCAGCAATGCCAAAGGACAAATGTTTAAAGTGAGTGTAGAAAAATTTAAGTGAGATGTATAAGGTAGAATTTGTACGCAGGGAACACTGAGTGCTTGGAATGCACTGCATGGGGTGGAGGTAGAGGTTGATATAATAGGGACTCTCAGATGGGCACATGAATCTATGTGCAGGAGGGAAAGGTTAGATTAATTGTGGAGTAAATTTATGCAGATTGGCACAACACGGTTGTCCATTGGGCCCTCTACAGTTCTATGTCCTATTGATAGCCTGGGAGACCAACAGAGTGAAAAAGTCTCAAATCACATCTCAAAAGGAAGGTTACTTGATTGACCAGAGGAAGAAGAGATGACAAATGTCAGAGGTGCTCTCTTTGCCAACAGTACATCTACAGTGCTTTGCCAGAAAAGACATCGAGTTCTCTTTGATAATGGGAAACCTGGAATCAAAGAGTTGAAATCTGTCTCTGAACTAAGTATTTTTCATTGTTTATTCTGTTAGATTATATCTATATAATTAGATCTGTACAGCTGAATATGTTTACATTAATCTTTTGAAAATGGGAATGTTTTCCTGCTTCTGGCTGATTGGTAGTTCTGCTTTTATGGCTTCCTCAGAATAACTACCATATTCTGCAATCTCTTCCCTTGTTTGACTGGATTCCCTGAGGGAATTATTACCCTAACATGTCAAGAGTAACTATTCCAGCTCCATCAAAATCACTGCTAGAGGGGAAATGATTAAAACATAAGTGTTTCATTTCTCAGTTCCAGGTTTAGATGAAGCCCTGATAAAGAGAATAATGAACTGTCTCAAACTGCCAGCCACAGCCTGGGTGCAGCATTTTGATCCTGATGATGTCCAGTATTCTGAACTAACAGGCTTTTCATTGTGAAACCCACGATGATGGGCATGGTGACTAGAGAGCAGTGGGAAAAGCATATTTCATTCTGGAGTTAACCCAGTTTGCTGAATAAAGTGACGACTCTATTTCTGGATTTGACCAAGTACAACTAACCTCAATTGAGAAGTGAATGGGGAAAATAGATAATTCCAAAACAAAGGAGTGAAATCCTTAAATTTGTCAGTACAAATCTCAACGGTGATGGATAGGATGAATACGATGGGTGTTTTAACACATTCCTTTAATTTTCAAAGTCAGATAAAAATACTGCAAATTTCTGCTGCACTTACCTATTTCCTAACATGCAAATCCCAATTGTTTTCATTTAGATGATGAGAGGCATTGATCGTGTGAGTAGCCTGAGGCTTTTTCCCAGGGTTGAAATGGCTAACATGAGGGGGCATAGTTTGAAGGTGCTTGGAAGTAGGTACAAGGGGGATGTCAGTGGTAAGTTTTTCACACAGAGAGAAGTGGGTGCGTGGAAGGTGGTAGAGGAGGATACAATAGGGTCTTTTAAAAGACTCTTAGATACATGGAGCTTAGAAAAATAGAGGGCAATGCGATAGGGAAATCCTAGGCAGTTTCAGAGTAGGTTACATGGTCGGCACAACTTTGTGGGATGAAGGGCCTGTAAAGTGCTGTAGGTTTCTATGTCGTATGTTCTATATGTATAAGAGTTTCCTCATTTGTTTAGTTGGTAAAGGTAACCTGCAACAAATTAGATCAGGCTGATAAAGAAGTGTTTGGCCTATGTCCTTCAGTTAATGGTCCAGCTGGTAATTGATATAAATTACTCCAGGGCAGGGATAGGAAATGGGTTAACAGCTCTATTATTTTTATTATTGCTGTTTCATTATTGTCATATATATCCAGTTGCCTCTTTATTAGTTAGATGAGATAACTCAATAAAGTGGCCATTGAGTGTATGTTCAAGGTCTTCTGCCACTGTAGCCCATCAGTTCAAGGTTTGGAGTGTTTGTGTGTTCAGAAATGCTCTCTTGCATACTACTGTTGTCATTCAAGATTGTTTAATGTACACAAGTGTACGGGGAATGAAATAATTGTTATTCCAGATCCGACGCAGCACAAAAAACTCACAAAAGATAAAAGAGTGCAATAATACTACTACAAAAATACACAACAAATATAAATACACAAGATAGTCTTCTGAAAGAAGTGGCTGAAGAGATTGTGCAGGCATTAGTGAAGATTTTTCAAGAACCCTTCTGAAATGGTTCCAGAGAACTGGAAAATTGCAAATGTCACTCCACTCTTCAAGAAGGGAGAGAGGCAGAAGAAAAGAAATTATAGGCCAGTTAGTCTGACCTCAGTTGTTGGGAAAATGCTGGAGTCGATTATTAAGGATGAGGTCTCAGGGTACTTGGAGGCACGTGGTAAAATAGGCCATAGTCAGCATTGTTTCCTCAAGAGAAAATCTTGTCTGAAAAATCTGTTGGAATTATTTGAAGAAATAATAAACAGGATAGACAAAGGAGAATAGGTTGATGTTGTGTACTTGGACTTTCAGAAGGCCTTTGACAAGGTGCCAAACATGAGGGTGCTTAACAAGGTACGAGCCTATGGTATTACAGAAAACATTCTAGCATGGATAAAACAGTGGCTAATTAGCAAGAGGCAAAGAGTGGGAATAAAGGGAGCCTTTTCTGGTTGGCTGTCAGTGACTGTTCCACAGGGGTCTGTGCTGGGACCGATTCTTTTTACATTATATTTCAATTATTTGGATAATGGAATTGATGGCTTTGTTGCAAAGTTTGCGGATGATATGAAGATAGGTGGAGGGACGTAGTTTTGAGGAAATAGGGAGGCTACAGAAAGACTTAGACAGATTAAGAGAATGGGGAAAGAAGTGGCAGTTGGAATACAGTGTCGGGAAGTGTATGTTCATGCACTTTGGTCAAAGAAATTAAAGTGTTGACTATTTTCTAAGGCACAAAGGGACTTGGGGGTCATTGTGCATGATTTCCTAAAGGTTAATTTGCAGGTTGAGTCTGTGGTAAAGAAGGCAAACACAATGTTAGCATTCATTTCAAGAGGACTAAAATATAAAAGCAAGAATGTAATGTTGAGACTTTATAAAGCACTGGTGAGGCCCACTAGGAGCATTGTGAGCAGTTTTGGGTCCTTTATCTGAGATGGGATGTACTGACACTGGAGAGGGTTCAAAGGAGGTTCATGAAAATGACTCCAGGATTCAACAGCTTGTCATATGAAGAGTGTTTGATGGCTCTGGGCCTGAACTCAATGGAATTCAGAAGAATGAAGGGTGACCTAATTGAAACTTATCCAATGGTGAAAGGCCTAGACCTTGATAGAGTGGATGTGGAGAGGATGTTTCCTGTGGTGGAAGAGTCTAAGACCAGAAGACACAGCCTCAGAATAGGGGAGCATCCTTTTGGAATGGAGATGAGGAGGAATTTCTTTAGCCAGAGAGTGGTGAATCTGTGGAATTTGTTTCCACAGGCAGCTGTGGAGGAAAAGTATTTAAGGCAGAGGTTGATAGATTCTTGATTGGTCAAGGCATGAAGGGATACCAGGGGAAGGCAGGAGATGGGATTGAGAGGGAAAAATGGATCAGCTATGATGAAATGTCGGAGCAGACTCTATGGGCCTAATTCTGCTCCTATATCTTATGATCTGATGGTCTTATAACTTATAAACATAGATTGATTGTATGACCATAAAGTGACATTGGCTGTACATAATGTGACTGATGGGAAATAATAAAGCACTGGTGGAGTTAGTGGGTTAAAGTGTTGATCAGTCTTACTGCTTGGGGAAAATAACTTTATGAGTCTGGTGGTCCTGTCGTGGAAGTCTCCTCCCTGATGGGAGTGGGACAATCAGTCCATGAGGAAGGAGTGTGGGCTCCCTCATGATGTTACTGGCCCTCTTCTGCCATCTTTCTGTTTAAACTCTATGGCCTTGACAATGGGTAGGCTGGTGCCAGTGATGCATTGCAAACACGAATAAATCCACAGATGCTGGAAAGCCAAGCATCACACACAAAATGCTAGAGGAACTCAGCAGGCCAGGCAGCATCAAGAGCAAACAGTAACATTTCAGATCAAGACCCTTCATCGATGATGCATTGGGCAGTTTTGACTACCCACTTTCGAGCCTTCCTGTCCACCACAGTGCAGTTTCTGTACCGAGCAGTGATGCAGCTTGTCAGGATGCTCACCTCTGCACTTCAGTAGAATGACCTGAGTATGGATGTGCAAATCCTGCTTTCTTCAGCCTCCTGAGAAAATAGAGGCATTGGTGAGCTTTCTTGATTATGTGGAATGAGCACTGGGAGCATGAGAGATTTGGTGTGATGTTGCACTCCCAGAAGTTTGAAACTGCCTGCAGAGTCCACTGCTATGCCACCGGCATAAAGTGAGGTGTGCATGGTGCGAGTTGTCCTGAAGTTGATAATAATATCATTTGCTTGTTGACAGTAAGGAAGAAATTATCTGCTTGGCAACAGGCCTCGAGATCTTCCACCTCCTCTTTGTAGGCAGTCTTTATCTTTGTAGGAGATGAGCCCCACCACTGTGGTGTCATCGGTGAACTTAGCAATTTAATTGCTCGGCTGTTGCAGTCATGTGTGAGTAGAGTGTGCAGAAATGGGCTCAGCATACAGCCCTGGGGGCCCACCTGTGTTGAGGATGATGGGGAACCAGGAGTGGTTGTGCACCCTGACTGTCTGAGGTCTGCTGGTTGGGAAGTCCAACATCCACTTGCACAGTGGTGTATTTAGACTGAAGAGTAGGAATTTATTCACCAAACTCTGTGGGACAATACTGTTGAATGCTGAACTGAAATCTAGAAACAGCATTCTGACATATGTGTCCTTGTTGACAGGTGAATGATAGGTGCTATGGCATCACTCGTAGAGTAGTTCCGTTGATAAGCATATTGGTGAGTGTCCAATGTGGAAGGAATAGCATTTTTGATGTGTGCCATTATCAGCCATTCAAAGCACTTCATGACGATTGGCATCAGTACCCCTGGGTGGTAGTCACCTAGTTCTGAAGGTGTAAGTTTTTTTTGGTACAGGAATGATGGTGGTTGATTTGAAGCATGTGGGGATAGCTGTCTGGAGGAGTGAAGTGCTGAAGATGTCCACGAAGACATCGATGAACTGCTGTGCACACTCAAGGAATATGCCTGGATGTTAGCTGGCCCAAATGTCTCATGGAGTTTGACTCTTCGCAGAGCCCTTGCTCCTGCTGCTGTTGCAGACAGTGGCTGCTCATATGGGAGGGAGTAGTTTTCATGGCTGGCATTGAGCTGCATGCCTTAAAGCGTGCATAAAGGTTGTTCAGAACACCAGGGAGGGAGGCCGCACTGATACAGTTAATGTTGTTTTTCCAAGTTTAGTCAGTAATGGCCTTGATGCCCAGCCACATACATTATCAGACAGGTGTTCCTGAATTTTTTTTGTGTGTAGGCAGTCTTAGCCCTACTGATGCCTAAGATGAGGGTTCTCCTGGTTGCTTTGATAGCTGTTCTGTCACCGGACTTAAAGGCAACATCCTTTTAGTAGGGAGAGAAATCCGCATTCAGTAGGGCTCCTGGTTGAACTGTGAAGTGATCGCTCTTGAGGGAGTAGAACACACTTACTGATGTAGCTGGTGACGGAGGAGGCATACTCCTTGATGTCTGTGTTTTCTCCATTTGTGATGACCCCCTTGAACACCTGCCAGTTAGCTCATTCAAAACTGTCTTAAAGCATAGAGATTGCCTCATTAGACCAAACAGTGATGGTCCTCTTGACTGGTTTCTCCATTTTCAGCAGCGGTCGGTATTCTGGGATTAACATAATGAAGATGTGGTCAGAGCGACCAAGATGAGGGCATGGGATGGCTTTGTAAGTACCATGTCTGTTTGCCCCCCTCCAGTAACCATGGCAACATGTTGGTGCAACTTGGGTAAAATGTCCTGCAGGTTAACATGATTGAATTCTCCTGCACTCGGGGAGAGGGGTGTTGTGGAGGCTGCTGTAGACAGTGGTGATGTGGTGATGAACACAACAGTAAACTTTCTGAGCAGATACCATGATTAACTGTAAGATATTTATTTGCCCCAGAACAGTGACTGCTAACTACAGATGAGTTTGAGCATCAACCTTTATTAATGTACATACAGATTCTACTTCCTTTGGATTTCCCTGACAGAGTGCATGGAACAAAACCATCCCGTCAATTCAAAACACCGAGTTGGGCATTTAACCACATTTCGGTGAAAACCAGAATGTAGCAGTTTCTCATTTCTTTCTGTGTATTCATACTGTTTCAATAGGTCCATTTTATTATCTAGTGAGTGGACGTTAGCCAGGGAATGTGATAGTACTGCCAGTTTGGTCAGGTGAGCTCTCAGCCTGGCTAGCAACCTAACTGTCTTTCCACGTTTCGGCTTCCCCTTATGCTGCCTATATCTGCTGCTCCCTTAGCTGAGTCACTTAGACCAGGTCGCTGTTGCCAGGTCTGGTGTCTGTAGAATCCCCATTCCATGAGCACCACCATTAACTCTGCTGCTGGCTGATTAAATGTGATTTTGTCGAAGAGTTCACCAGCAATATATTTACAGAGCTTTGCACAATTGAAATCCCTGACTAGAAACTTTGAAACACTATCTAGGAATTTAAAGCTGGCATCATTACTGAGAGGCAGGATAGCCACTACATCCCCACATGCTGCCATCTTGTAATACATGGTGACGTGTGTTGCTGTTGCCTTCCTGTCAGCTTGAACCAGCCTGGCCATTCTCCTCAGACCTCTCTCATTAGCAAAGAGTTTTCATCCACAGAACTGTCACTCACTTGATTTTTTGTATGTGAAAATTCTAGGAGATCAGCATTTACTGAGATACAGAAACCACCCAGTCTGACACCAACAATTATTCCACAGTCAGAGTCACTTAGATCATATTTCTTCCCCCATTCTGATGTTAGGTTTGAGCAACAACTGAACCTCTTGACCATGTCTGCGTGCTTTTATTTCATGAATTGCTACCACTTGATTGGCTGATTAGATATTTGCATTAACGTACAGGTGTACCTAATAAAGTGGCCACTGAGTGTATACTGTGATACAACAAAAAGCGTGCTATTCACACAGATCAATTCATTACACAGTGTACTTAGGTAATACAAGGTTCAATAATAACAGATGCAGAATAAAGTGAAAAGCTGCAGAGAAAGTGAGTACTGTGCAGATAAACAAAAGTACTGGATGAAGGAAATACATATCTTGCCAAAGTGATTCCTAACTTTAAACCCCAAATGGGTGGGATCATGCTCAGTTCAACACATTATTACAGTTGCGTCCTGCAGTGATCCTGCAATCGGTCTCATCTGCCAGCATACACGCATTGAAGACCTCTACTCCACAGCCCCACCACTAAACAAACTGAACCTCAGGCAATGGCCAGGCTTTATATTCTGCCCCTGGCTGTTTCTTGGCAATGCTCAGTGCTGCTAAAGACATTTTCACCTTATTAAATGCCTCTGATATTCAGAAGCATCTGAAACACTTAAATGGCTAGAAACATATTTTAAAAATAGTTAAGAAAGAACAAAATTTAAAGTAATATATTCAATTATAAATACATTATACTACTGTATATTAATTACAAACATACTAACAACTGTAAAGTAGGGGGAGAACTGAATGTATCTATATGTAAATCACAGACTCCATTCTACTACATAAGTTTCATGTTTCTGTGCTAGCTAGATGTGGCATAGATCTGATGACCTGGACAGAAAGCACACCCAGGCCCTCAGTTTACCACAGTCTGGATTTGGAGGTGAACTAAATGAAGGAGCAGGAGATCAGAAGCATCGGGTCCCAATCAGCAGCGCTGGCTTCATGTTACAGTGCATAGACTAGAAAACTGAAGTTGTTCTAGATATTCAAGGGCACATGAACAATGAGCCTAATCTTATTGCAGCTGAATCCAGCCCATTTTGTTGTCAGTCAGTTCGAAAGTTCAAACAAAATGTCATCTGTTTAAGTCAATTTGACATTGCTTGCTTCGTGATCAGCTCCTTGATATTTTACCAGTTTACTGTTGAGTCATCCATCTGTGGAGAAAACTTGCATCATATTGTCACAGCTAGGAAATCAGCTCATCCTCTTTGATTGGAAAATAGTCTTTGCCACTATTCACTGCTTTCTGGTTCTACATGATTGTTATGAAAAGTTCAAGGGATATTTACAGGAACCTTGTCTAAAAATGACTGGAATTTTACTCAGTTAGTAACTCATTTGGACTCCTTATTGCTCTGTAACATTATAGTTTAAAATATGTTTTTGAATAGACTGTGGAACATTTCTCAAAGGTTAAAGTTTGATTAATTATGTTGAACCGAGAATGAAAATTTTGTGGATTTGCCATGCAGCCTGGTTGAAACAGAGGGAAATGGTGCAGTTATACAAAGCTGAAAAATTTTTATACAACTTGAAACTCTTGGTGCTTGGCTTGGTGACACGATTGCAAGTCAAATGAGTTGTTTTGGATTTGAGAATCATGTTCAATATTTTCTTTCCAGCAGTACTCAGAGGCTTTTATTAAATCGATAACTTATATTAAATCAATACCATGATTAACTATCTCTGTATTCCCTGTAACTGCCTGTGCTTTGCAACTATTACATTACTGTGAGGGACTGCAGTAAAATCTTTATTGCTTAAATAAAGCAAACGTTCTGAGGCTTGGTGTGGAAAATAAAATGATATAGAGTAAATTGTTACTTATGCATGGCTTTATAGAATTTCAAGGCATTTGTCATGGTTAAATAAATTCTTACATATGATGCTGCCAGGGAGGGATGTTCAAGGTTAGGGGAGTCCAATAATCTGCAACTTTAATAAGCTCTTCAAACAACCAGCCGTTTAATAGAGATGTAAACTCAGTAGCCACTTTATTAGGTACCTCTTGTACTTAATAAAGTGGGCCATAAGTATATTTCTGTATGTTTGTGGTCTTCTTGTGCTCTTCCACTTCAAGGTCTAGTGTGTTGTGCATTCAGAGATACTCCATTGCACACCACTGTTGTAATGTGTGGATTTGACTTACTGTCACCTTCCTGTCAGATTGAAACAGTCAGGCCATTCTCCACTGATCTCTCTCATTAACACGGTGTTTTTGCCCACAGAACTGCCACTCACTGGATTTTTTTTTTCCCGCAGCATTCTCCTAGAAACTGGTGTATGTGAAAATCCCAGGAGATCAGCAGTTTCTGAAATACTCAAACAACCCGGTCTGGCACCTACTACAAAGTCACTTAGATACCATTTCTTCCTCATCTGACATTTGATCTAAACAACGACTGAACCTCCTGACCATGTCTGCATGCTTTTACACATTGAGTTGCTGCCACATGACTGGCTGATTAGATATTTACATTAACGTGCAGGTGTACAGGTGAACTTAGTAAAGTAGCCACTGAGTGCAAATTTAGGATAAACTGTTCATTTGTAATCAGTCCCAAACCTCCTTATTTAATGCCAAAAATATCAAAGGTTCTTCATCCATTTGATGATAATCCTATTCTTTTATTATTTGGAAGTTACACCCATTTACTTTGTTTCTGATAACTCCCTTCGAATGGTGCGTGCCTAGAATTTATCCCCAGCCAGAAGAACCAAACACACAACCACATTGTACTCTACTTTTGAAACTGAACTGAATTTTGTGAGGCAGATTACAACATGCTGTTACTATAATATTATGTCTGTTAGTATCAAACAGAGGTGAATTCAGTGGTGCCTTAATGTTGTTAAGCTGGGGGTAGCAGTGGGGATAAGCTCCCACTGCCTATTAAATGCTCTCAATGGTGTACATCTCAAATAGCCTCTGACAACCAAGACCATCTCCTGGCTTTCACGTGTGGCTTAGCTACCAAGCCCGGCAGAACTATTTCTACGACAGGCGAAGGGGAAAAGGTGGTCTACTGGTACCTTAACACCAGTCATTTGGGCAAATGGGGTTCATCAGCAATGGTTGGCAGCTCATCTAGGAGAAGGGAAACTCTGATCTCAAACCTCTGCTGCCTTGTGGGATGCCCACTCATTGGGAAAGGTTCGCGAGTAAATCCTGAGGAAAAATCCAGAGCTGGAGTCCTTTAGGCAGCCCTACGTTGGGCTCAACGCTGACTGGCAACTCCTGTGATGCTCCTGGTACCAAATTGTATCAGTCTCTGCCATTCCTTTGGATTCATCAGCTGCGTGGAGAGGGATAGCTGGCCTCATGGGCAACGGCTTGCTCTCCGTATTGTACTGCCCCCAGCTTGTGTAACATGTAGACAGTTAGGACACAGTATCCATAGCCGACTTCGACCAGCGGAGGCCCTCAATAGAATTCAGTGATCAGCAGAAACCTAAGGAGATAAATTCAATTGCCTTTGAATATGGTTGAAGAGATGTGTGATGTGTCCTTTCATTACAATCTAGGCAGCATGCCAATTTTGTGTTAGCTAATGATTATAATAATTTTAAATCCTCCAGCACAAACAGTGCTCACTGGCTGTATGCCTTAGTAGGTGACTCTCAACATGAATTACTTGTTAAAACACCTGCAAATTTTATTTTTCCATCATTGGGTCAATTTAAACACCGGCCCAGATAGATTGAAAAGACAGAGTGTGGGTCGGGATGAGAGCCGATTTCGCTCGTTGTCCGCAATGGTCATCTCCATGGCACTGAGGCTATGACGAGTGCTCTGGCTGCTCGGCTCCGTGCCTGCTAATATGATGAACTGATAAACGAGGCTTTGGGCCTACTCCACGCTGCTCCGTGGTTTGGACCTGAGATCTCAGTTTTGGTCTAGAATGCTGTTGTTCGCTTCAATTATTTGCATGATTTGTATTGTTTTCTTTTTCTTGCGCATCGAGTGTTGGTCTTTTATTTTTAGTATTTTTTCTTTAATTGGGCTCTTTTGGGTTTCTTGCTTTGTGGCAAGAAAAAACTGTGAGCAAGCAAATGTCAAGGTTGTACAATTTATACATTCTTTGATAACAAATCTTGAAATTTCTACAGACGTACTGTGGAGAGCATTCTACCTGGCTGCATCACTGTGTGGTATGGGGGGGGGGGTGGGGGCGGGGGAGGGCTGCAGCACAGGATCAAAGTAAGCTGCCGAGAATTGTAAAATTAGTCAGCTCCATCGTGGGTATCAGTCTCTGTAGTATCCAAGACATCTTCAAGGAGCAGTGCCTCAAAAAGGTGGCGTCCATCATTAAGGACCACCACCATGCAGGATATGCCCCTTCTCATTGTTACTGTCAAGGAGGAGGTAGAAGAGCCTGAAGGTACACACTCAGTGATTCAGGAACAGTTTCTTCCCCTCTGCCCTCCAAAGTTCAAAGTAAAATTTATGATCAGAGTACATACATGTCACCACATACAACCCTGAGACTCTTCTTCTGATTACTGAATGGACATTGAACCTATGAACACTACCTCACTACTTTTTTATTTCTGTTTGCACTACTTAATTAATTTAACTATTCAATATATATATATATAAATACTTACTATAATTCAGAGGATTTATTCTACATTACCATGTATCACATTGTACTGCTGCCGCAAAGTTAGCAAATCTGCCGGTGATATTAAACCTGATTCTGATTTTGATCCTGAAGCAAGCCCAGGCAGCTCAAGTCCTTCCTGTCGCTCTTCGGCTTAAAGAGCACTGAGGTGAGTGGAGGTGCTTTCAACTCTACAAGTGAGGTTGGCTTGACAAGCTACAAAGAGAGTACAAATTGCATGTGCACATGGCATCAGAGGTATTAGATGGAGGAGGTGGAAAGAAGAAAGTAAATTTAGGAGACCAGGAAACCATTCAGATACAAGCAAAGAAGGCAATGAAAGCAATGGCCCTGGAGATCAACTCTAACTGTCGAGACCTGAAGTCATCAATACAATGCTATAGGTAGTTCAGATATCTCCCAAGAGCAGCGTCTGTACCCAATATGGTCTTGGTTACAGGTGACACCACAGGCCTGAGGCAAGGCTCATTTAACCACATCGCTATTCCTCATGCCCTAACAATGCTATCAATCAGAACTCACATTTTTCTACTCACTTAACATTACTCCAAGCATCACATTCGTGTCCTCATTGCCCACTGAAAGGAACAAAACAGCAGATATTAAAAATCTGAAATAACAGAAGAAGCTGAAGGTGTCTGGTGACCGTGAATGAGCCACGTGAAGATATTCAGAGCTGTAGATGTGAAAGGTTTTTATACAACATGGCAAACTGATATTTGTGAAGGAGCTTTCTCTCCCTTTCTGGGAACCTCTGGTGAGCCTCAGAAGTACAGTGATGTTTCATATTCCTTAAGCACAAAGGTAACAATGCATAATTAAATAGTTGCTATGGTTGTAATTACTTACTTCAATATTTTGCATGTAGACAGGCAATTTTGTAGAACTGCATATTTCAACTAACAAATTCACTTTAGATAGTTTTATTTTGAAGACTGGTTCTCCTTTGTGTTAACCAGTGGGTACCCTCGTCCTATTTGGGTAGTGGGGTGGAGATTCATCTCTACCAAAGGAGATGTAAGGTGCTCTATCCTTCAGTCACTATTGAGCAGGGTGTAGCACCTGCTTAGCTCCCTGATCAAGGTCACGTGAAGCCATGGAAGCAGGTGGTGGATGGTCGTATGGGTAACTGGTGCATCTTACCAGTCCTGGTTATGCGACCACTGACGCCAGGAAGACAATCAATGAAGAGTATTGATAATGGCTGGGTCACTCCATCTAGTAAAGACACTGCCCAGAAGGGGGCAATAGGAAACCACTCTGTAGAAAATTTTGCCAAGAACAATCATGGCCGTGGGTGGAGAAAAGAATAAGAGCAGCATGAAATGAGTCTTCCCCGCAGGCAGATTAAAGACAGATGGAAGACCGTGATCGCCCATCTCATACGACAGGGCATGTAATGATGACAACTCCTGTCTCATAACTCCTGAATGATCTTACATGCCCAACAATCCCCAACATGCTTTCAAGTTTAGATTAGGTCGATGACATTTCATTAGAATTAGGAAAAAATAGCAAATGAAAATTGTGAATCTGCTGGAGAACAAAGGGCATGCACGCGAAACAGTAGTCGTCTCTAAAGTGCTCACTCATTCATGTTTGGTGTCCTGATTGCAAAGAAGACCATTATCAATCTCAAGTCAATTTGTCACAATCAGGATTTTATTTCTACATCATCTTCCACTTGACATTCGAGTTGGCATAGCACTAGATAGGTAGATAGATATATAGATACTTTATTGATCCCAAAGGAAATTACAGTGTCACAATAGCATTACAAGTATTAAACCACAGCCTCTGGTGTGTTCAGTTTGACTCCTATCACAGAGCTAGCCTTTCTAATCAGTTTATTGAGCCCGTTGGCATCACCTGTGTTGATGCAATTGCCCCAGCACAGCACCGCATAAAAGATTGTATTGGTGACAACAGACTGGTAGAGCATGTGAAGGAAAGGCCTGAACACTCCAAAGGACCTCAGTCTCCTCAGGAAGTAGAGGCAGCTCTGGCCTTTCTTATACACAGCCTCTGTATTGGTGCTTCATTCAAGTTTGTGATCCAGGTGCAACCTCAGGTATTGTAGCTCCTCACCACTTTCACATCCTCACCATCAATAGTAACAGGAAGCAATGCAGGCTTATTTTCCTAAAGTCCATCACCATCTCCTTTGTCTTGCTGATGTTGAGCTGCAGATGATTCAGCATGCACCATTTGACAAAGTCCTCCACCAAGGCCCTGTATTCATCCTCCCATGCTTCCTTTATACACCCAACTATTGCTGAGTCATCAGAGAATTTCCGCAGATGACATGACTCAATGTTGTATCTGAAGTCTGAGAGATACAGGGTAAACAGGAAGGGAACCAATGCGGTCCCCTGTAGGCCCCAGTGCTGCTTACATACATGACTCACAGCTCTGAAGCTGCACATACTGTGGTCTGCCAGTCAGGTAGTCCATTATCCAGGATACAATGGAAGGGCCAGCGTGCATTGAATGGGGCTTTTCCCCCAGCAGTGAGGACTGTATAGTATTGAAGGCACTTGAGAAATCAAAAACATGATCCTCACAGTGCTGCCCTGCTTATGCAAATGGGAGTAGGCTCTGTTCAGCTGGTCATAGTGCATAATGTAATCGTTTGGCGTCAGGCTTGAAGTACATGTGTGCCTTGCAGAATAAAGTGTCAGTATAAGCATCCTTGAAGAGTTCTTTTTAAAATTGTAATAATAGCTTGAAGGTTGATTTCAGATGATTTTCAAAAACACCATGGAGATCTTTCCAATTTGAAGATAAGTTTACTGAGTCATTTCCTGCCTTGTATTGTATCTGTCCTAATAACTTCAGTACTTCAAATGAGTATGTCTGAATCTAATTGTACTTCCTATCAAAGAAAGATTCTTCATTTTCCTCAGCAGCTATCTCCATATATAATAAAGAATACAGGGAAGCAAGAAAGGAGCTTAAGAAGGGGCTGAGAAGAGCAAGAAGGGGGCATGAGAAGACCTTGCCGAATAAGGTAAAGGAAAATCCCAAGACATTCTTCAATTAAGTGAAGAAAAAAAGGATGACAGGGGTGAAGGTAGGACCAATTAGAGATAAAGGTGGGAAGATGTGCCTGGAGGCTGTGGAAGTGAGCGAGGTCCTCAATGAATACTTCTCTTCGGTATTCACCAATGAGAGGGAACGATGATGGTGAGGACAATATGAGTGAGGTTGATGTTCTGGAGCATGTTGATATTAAGGGAGAGGAGGTGTTGGAGTTGTTAAAATACATTAGGACGGATAAGTCCCCAGGGCCTGACGGAATATTCCCCAGGCTGCTCCATGAGGTGAGGGAGGAGATTGCTGAGCCTCTGGCTAGGATCTTTATGTCCTCGTTGTCCATGGGAATGGTACCGGAGGATTGGAGGGAGGCAAATGTTGTCCCCTTGTTCAAAAAAGGTAGTAGGGATAGTCTGGGTAATTATAGACCAGTGAGCCTTACGTCTGTGGTGGGAAAGCTGTTGGAAAAGATTCTTAGGGATAGGATCTATGAGCATTTAGAGAATCATGGTCTGATCAGGGACAGTCAGCATGGCTTTGTGAAGGGCAGATCGTGTCTATCAAGCCTGATAGAGTTCTTTGAGGAGGTGACCAGGCATATAGATGAGGGTAGTGCAGTGGATGTGATCTATATGGATTTTAGTAAGGCATTTGACAAGGTTCCACACGGTAGGCTTATTAAGAAAGTCAGAAGGCATAGGATCCAGGGAAGTTTGGCCAGGTGAATTCAGAATTGGCTTGCCTGCAGAAGGCAGGGGGTCGTGGTGGAGGGAGTACATTCAGATTGGAGGGTTGTGACTAGTGGTGTCCCACAAGGATCTGTTCTGGGACCTCTACTTTTTGTGATTTTTATTAACGACCTGCATATGGGGGTAGAAGGGTGGGTTGGCAAGTTTACAGACGACACAAAGGTTGGTGGTGGTGTAGGTAGTGTAGAGGATTGTCAAATATTGCAGAGAGACATTGATAGGATGCAGAAGTGGGCTGAGAAGTGGCAGATGGAGTTCAACCCGGAGAAGTGTGAGGTGGTACACTTTGGAAGGACAAACTCCAAGGCAGAGTACAAAGTAAATGGCAGGATATTTGGTAGTGTGGAGGAGCAGAGGGATCTGGTGGTACATGTCCACAGATCCCTGAAAGTTGCCTCACAGGTGGATAGGGTAGTTAAGAAAGCTTATGGGGTGTTAGCTTTCATAAGTCGAGGGATAGAGTTTAAGAGTCACGATGTAATGATGCAGCTCTATAAAACACTGGTTAGGCCACACTTGGAGTACTGTGTCCAGTTCTGGTCGCCTCACTATAGAAAGGATGTGGAAGCATTGGAAAGGGCACAGAGGAGATTTACCAGGATGCTGCCTGGTTTAGAGAGTATGGATTATGATCAGAGATTAAGGGAGCTAGGGCTTTACTCTTTGGAGAGAAGGAGGATGAGAGAAGACATGATAATAAGAGGAATAGATAGAGTGGATAGCCAGCACCTCTTCCCCAGGGCACCAGTGCTCAATACAAGAGGACATGGCTTTAAGGTAAGGGGTGGGAAGTTCAAGGGGGATATTAGAGGAAGATTTTTTACTCAGAGAGTGGTTGGTGCGTGGAATGCACTGCCTGAGTCAGTGGGTGAGGCAGATACACTAGAGAAATTTAAGAGACTACTAGACAGGTATATGGACGAATTTAAGGTGGGGGGTTATATGGGAGGCAGGGTTTGAGGGTCAGCACAACATTGTGGGGTGAAAGGCCTGTACTGTGCTGTACTATTCCATATATATAGTCTATAAAACATTGTAGTAATATTCTATCATAGGTATTGATATTCATTTATGCAATATAATTACTGATTTCTACTTTCCTTTTCAGACATTGCTGTTTCCCGCGTTTCCTCTGGTAATCTAGGTGGTACTAAAGTATTTTTTTCTTTTAACAGTCTTATTTTTGAGGTTAGAAGATATAACATGGAACATAGAACACTGCAGCACAGTACAGGCGCTTCACCCCATGTTGTTGTGCCGAACTTTTAACCTATTCTAAGATCAATTTAGATCTTCCCTCACCCATAGTCTTTCATTTTTCTTTCATCCATACGCCTACCTAAGAGTGTCTTATAGGTCTCAAATGTATCTGCCTCTACCATCACCATTTCAAGAATACATTGATCCTGGCATGGTTCCAGAGGAATGGAAAATTACAAATGTGACTCCACTCTTCAAGAAGAGAGAGAGGCAGATAAAAGGAAACTATAGGCCAGTTAGTCTGACCTCAGAGATTCGGAAGACGTTGGAGTCGATTGTTAAGGAGGTGGTTTTGGGGTACTTGAAGGCACATAATAAAATTGACCGTAGTCAGCATGGTTTCCTCAAGGGAAAATCTTGCCTGACGAATCTGCTGCAATTCTTCAAAGAAATAACAAACAGAAAATCGGTTGATGTTGTATACTTGGATTTTCAGAGGGCCTTTGACAAGTTGCCACACATGATGCTGCTTACCATGTTAAGAGCCCATGATAGACAATAGGTGCAGGAGTAGGCCATTCAGCCCTTCGAGCCAGCACTGCCATTCACTGTGATCATGGCTGATCATCCACAATCAGTGCCCCGTTCCTGCCTTCTCCCCATATCCCTTGACTCCACTATCTTTAAGAGCTCAATCTAATTCTTTCGTGAAAGCATCCAGAGTATTGGCCTCCACTGTCTTCTGAGCAGAGCATTTCACAAATCCTCAACTCTCTGGGTGAAAAAGTTTTTCCTCAACTCCGTTCTAAATGGCCTACCCCTTATTCTTAAACTGTGGCCTTTGGTTCTGGACTCCCCCAACATCGGGAAGATGTTTCTTGCCTCTAGCGTGTCCAATCCCTTAATAATCTTATATATTTCAATCAGATCCCGCTCATCCTTCTGAATTCCAGTGTATACAAGCCCAGTCGCTCCAATCTTTCAACATATGACAGTCCCGCCATCCTGGGAATTAACCTCGTGAACCTACGCTGCACTCCACCAATAGCAAGAATGTCCCTCCTCAAATTTGGAGTCCAAAACTGCACACAATACCCCAGGTGTGGTGTCACCAGGGCCCTGTACAACTGCAGAAGGACCCTTCTGCCATGCATCTGCCCACTCACCCAACCTGTCCAAGTCACCCTGCATTCTCATGACATCCTCCTCACATTTCACACTGCCACCCAGCTTTGTGTCATCTGCAAATTTGCTAATGTTACTTTTAATCCCTTCATCTAAATCATTAATATATATTGTAAATAGCTGTATTCCCAGAACCGAGCCTTGTGGTACCCCACTAATCACTGCCTGCCATTCTGAAAGGGACTCAATAATTCCTACTCTTTGTTTCCTGTCTGCCGACCAGTTTTCTATCCATGTCAGTACTCTGCCCCCAATACCATGTGCTCCAATTTTGCCCACTAATCTCCTATGTGGGACCTTACCAAAGGTTTTCTGAAAGTCCAGGTACACTACATCCACTGGCTCTGCCTTGTCCATTTTCATAGTTACATCCTCAAAAAATTCCAAAAGATTAGTCAAGCATGATTTCCCCTTCGTAAATCCATGCTGACTCGGACCTATCCTGTTACTGCTGTCCAAATGTGCCGCTATTTCATCTTTTGTAGTTGACTCCAGCATCTTCCCCACCACCGATGTCAGGCTAACTGGTCTATAATTCCCTGTTTTCTCTCTCCCTCCTTTCATTAGCTACATTAGCTACCCTCCAATCCACGGGAAAGATACAAGCATGGATAAAGCTGTGGCTGATCGGCAGGAGGAAAATATTGGGAATAAAGCAAGCCTTTTCTGATTGGCTGCTGGTGGTTAGTGGTGTTCTGCATTGGTCAGTGTTGGGACCAGGTATTTTTACTTTATATGTTAATAACTTGGGTGATGCAATTGATGGCTTTGTGGCAAACTTTGCAGATGATATGAATAGGTGCAAGGAGTGGTAGTTTTGAGGAAGTAGAGGGGCTACAGAAGGACTTAGACAGATTAAGAGAATAGACAAAGAAGTGGCACATGGAATACAGCATTGGGAAGTGTATGGTCGTGCACTTTAATAGAAGAAATAAAAGGGTAGGCTATTTTCTAAATGGAAAGAACATTAAAAAATCTGAGGCATAAAGGGACTTGGGAGTCCTTGTAAAGGATTCCCTAAAGGTTAATTTGCAAGTTGAGTCAGTGGTGAGGAAGGCAAATGTGATGCTAGCATTCATTTCAAGAGGACTAGAATATAAAAGGAAGGATCTAATGTTGAGGGGTTAGGGGTTGGTCAAGTCACTTTTATTGTCATTTCAACCATAACTGCTGGTACAGTACACAGTAAAAATGAGACGATTTTCAGGACCATGGTGTTACAAGAACAATACAAAAACTACATTGAACTACGTAAAAAAACATAAAACTACACTAGACTACAGACCTACCCAGGACTGCATAAGGTGCACAAAACAGTGCAGGCATTATAATAAATAATAAACAAGACAATATGCACAGTAGAGGGCAGTAGGTTGGTGTCAGTCCAGGCTCTGGTTATTGAGGAGTCTGATGACTTAGGGGAAGAAATTGTTACATAGTCTGGTCGTGAGAGCCCGAATGCTTCGGTGCCTTTTGCCAGATGGCAGGAGGGAGAAGAGTTTGTATGAGGGTGTGCCTGGGGTCCTTCAAAATGCTGTTTGCTTTACGCATGCAGCGTGTGGTGTAAATGTCTGTAATGATGGGAAGAGAGACCCCGATGATCTTCTCAGCTGACCTCACTATCCGCTGCAGGGTCTTGCGATCCGAGATGGTGCAATTTCTGAACCAGGCCGTGATGCAGCTGCTCAGGATGCTCTCAATACAGCCTCTGTAGAATGTGGTGAGGATGAGGGATGAGAATGGACTTTTCTCAGCTTTCGCAGAAAGTAGAGACGCTGCTGGGCTTTCTTTGCTATGGAGCTGGTGTTGAGGGACCAGGTGAGATTCTCCGCCAGGTGAACTCCAAGAAATTTGGTGCTCTTAACGATCTCTACGGAGGAGTAGTCGATGTTCAGCGGAGAGTGATCGCTCCGTGTCCTCCTGAAGTCAACAACCATCTCTTTTGTTTTGTTCACATTCAGAGACAGGTTGTTGGCTCTGCACCAGTCCATTAGCCACTGCACCTCCTCTCTGTATGCTGACTCATCATTCTTGTTGATGAGACCCACCACGGTCGTGTCATCGGCGAACTTGATGATGTGGTTTGAGCTGTGTATTGCTGCACAGTCATGGGTCAGCAGAGTGAACAGCAGTGGACTGAGCACACAGCCCTGGGGGGCCCCCATGTTCAGTGTGACGGTGTTGGAGATGCTGCTTCCAATCCGGACTGACTGAGGTCTCCCAGTCAGGAGGTCTGGGATCCAGTTGCAGAGGGAAGTGTTCAGGCCTCAGCTTTCCAATCAGGTGCTGAGGAATGATTGTGTTGAATGCTGAACTGAAGTCTATGAACAGCATTTGAACATATGTGTCTTTTTTGTCGAGATGGATTTTTCCCTCCAAATGCTTGGCTTTTATATACTTAGCAATCATTTGACTGGTTCTCATAATGTAAACTCAATTGTGATGTAGGCAAAGTGTCTCGTTGCTGATTGGTTGTGTAGCAAACTCTATGCGTTGTCTGGAATTTTTGCCTGCACTGCTTATAAATGCATCAAGGTTACATGTCTGTTTATAGAATCGTTTGCTGAAAATCATACTTCCAGGAATTATTTTGCATGTCGCATGTTTGCTTAAGTCACGATGTTCACTGATGCCCAGTCGAATTTGTGCCTCTCTCGATCTTCATGGGTAGATACTAGGGAGAGTTGCTCATGCCTCTAATGGCCAATTGATGTTCATGGATCCTTGTGGATAGACTCTACTTATGAAGATTGAGGGGGGTATAAATTCAACTAGGCATCAGTGAAAGTCATAGCGCAAGCAAACACATGGCATGCAAGTGCATTCCTAGAAGTGTGTTTTTTTTTTAAAAACAATTCTATAAACAGATAAGTAGACCTTGATCCCGTTCATAAGCCAATACAGGCAAAATTCTAGACAATGCAGCCAATCAATGACGAGAACCCCTCCCAACATCACAATTGAGTTCACAGAATGACGACCAATCAACTGATTGATAAATATATAAAGGCCAAGCATTCGGAGGACACATTGCAAATGAACAGCACACTGATGATGTCTCCTCGTACGGTGACAAAATGTTTGCAAATGGATTGCCAAGATCGGAGAACAACTCAACCCAACCATTAACCACCTGAGCTACACATTTTCTGAGTTATTTCCAATATGAGGAGAAAGCAGGAGATTGAGTCTGCGAGGGAAAAAGGATCAGCCATGATGAAATGGTGGAGCAGACTTGATGGACCATATGGCCTAATTCTGCTCCTCTATCTTGTGGTCTTATGCTCTTATGGTTCCATACATTCTCCACACTGTGTGAAAAATATACCTCTGACATTCCTCTATGCTTTCCTCCAATCAGCTTAAAATTATCCCCACTTGCATTAGTCTCTGGCTAACCACTCCATCTATGTCTTTTATCATCTACTATAACTCTGTGAAGTCATTTGTCATCCTCCTTTGCTCCAAAGATAATAGCCCCAGCTCACATAACCTAGGTATGCTCTCTAATCTAGGTAGCAGCCTGGTAAATTTTCTCTACACCCTCTGTAAAGCTTTTATATCCTTCCTTTAATGAGGCGACCAGAACTGAACACAATTCTCGAAGTGTTGTCTAACCAGAGCTGCAACATCACCTTGTGGCTCTTGAACTCAATCTCTTGAGCAATGAGGGCCAACTCTCCATATGCCTTCCGACTACAACTATGAGAGGTCTATAGAAGTGGATTCCAAGATCCCTCTGTTCCTCCATACTGCTAAGAATTAATCTTGTACCTGTGGGACGCCACTGGTCACCGAACACCACGCAGAATATGTTCCATCCACTATAACCCTGTGCCTTTTGTGGACAAGCCAAATTTGCATTCACGTAGCCACCTTTCACTGGATCCCATGGCTCCTAACTTTCTGAATGAACCTACACCATGGGGAAACTTGTCAAATGCTTTACTAAAGCCCACTTACACTACATCAGTTTGTTTCACACTTCCTCAAAGAACTCAGTTAGGCTTGTGAGGCACGACCTGCCCCTCACAAAGTCATGCTAACTATGCCTAATCAGACTATACTTCTCCAAAAGCTCATAAATCTTGTCTCTAGGAATCCTCTCCAATAGTTTGCCCATCACTGAAGGAAGACCCATTGGTCTATAATTCCCAGGGTTTTCCCTATTACCTTTCTTGAACATTTGCCACCCTCCTATCTTCTGGTAATATACTTGTGCTAGTGAGGACATAAAGATCATTATCAAAAGAGCAGAAGTTGTGCAAATACCCACTCAGTATTTTCCCTATGTGCATTGGTTGTATGCAGTCTTCTCTCGTTCATCATTCTGGAATATGTCCTTTTCTCTGAGTCATGTAACAGGCTGCTTTCTTAAAGAAACAGCTACATGGTGGACATCTGCTATTTCATGTGTAGCAAGCTGAGGTTGCTTCAACCTGTGCTGCTGCATGTCACCTTTCGATGGTGGATAAAATTCCTTGATTGCCTTCACTGCCATTCCTTTCGAGGTAGCAATCTTGCAAGACAAATTAAAAGTAGATGCTTAACAAGGTGGGTGGACACCTTTTATCATTTAAATTGAATAGAAATCTATTCTGCAGTTCATAGCTCAGGAATTCTCCAAAGATGCACATTTGAATGTTTTTTATTGCAGCAATATATTCTCATATAGTTTCTCTAGCTCCTCACTTTCTGGTCTTACAAATCTGCTTTCTGTTGCCTTAAATGGCTGTGAGTTGGAAAAATCATCTAACTGCTGCATTATAAATATAAGTGGAATCTCTGGTGGTTTCCGTGGAACTACCAGATTAGGAAATAAGCAATTGGTCCTAGAATCAACGACTGCAAATGTAATAACATTCTTAAGTTCTCTTTGACAATAGGTAGTGCCTGTGCATCCTCAACATGATTCTTTCCTTCCAGAATCTTTTTCTGTGTAAGGAACACGTGTCCTTCCATCTATGCTGAAAATGTGCCTAATTTTACACTTCAAAGCTAGCCAGCCTACTTATGCCTGAGTCACGATGTTGTCCTGTTACCCACTTAATCTGTGACACTGATGCACTCAATACCCCTCCAAATATGCCCACTTCTCCCGTGTTTAATTCTCTGTTATCAATATTTTTCTGCAGCAGACCAAAAGAGCTTTTTTAAAAAAATTCCCATCACCCTGTATAAGTTTAGCAACTCGCGGTGCATCCCAGAAAACTTCAACAGCTGAGCTATTTATCTGCTTTCAATTGATGAAGTTTAGCATCCAGTATTCAGTGTTGGCATTCAGCAATTTTGTGCTAATCTTGTGGAAAATCTCTTGTCAAAGCTGTTCTGTGTCCAATGTTATTGTTCTTAATACCAGCTGTGTGCTTTATTTGAAAGTTGCCTGTGGGTGTTAAATGCAAATTATAAGTATCTATGATTATCAACAATTAATATGTGTGATTAAGTCATCTATACGACGAAGGTATTAAATTATGACATTTATATGTTATATGTAAATGAGAGATACATTTATATTTTAAAACATGTTTCATTTATGTACATGCAGTATAAATCCTAAAATATATATAAATCCTTAATAATTGAACTAAATGAGAAACAAGGTTTGGGATTACCAGAAACTTTTATGTGTGTGCTTGAAGTTCCAGCATCTGCAGATTTCCTCATGTTTAAGGATTAATAAATTCTACTTTGGCTTCCAGTCAGGTACAGGTATCGATTAACCAACGTTTCAATGACAAACTCTGCCATCTTCATCAGGGCCTGGGCATGTCCAGTCCAAAGGTGTTTATACCCTGTAGTCTGTCGATCCTGATTGGCTAGTCTTCACCCAATCAGGTTTCCACTTTTCCACACCTACGCTCTGTCTGCCAGAGAAAGCAGGATCTCCCAGTGGCCACACATTTTAATTCCACATCCCATTCCCATTCTGACATGTCTATCCACGGCCTCCTCTACTGTAAGGATGAAGCCACACTCAGGTTGGAGGAACAACACCTTATATTCCGTCTGGGTAACCTCCAACCTGATGGCATGAACATCGACTTCTCTAACTTCCGCTAATGCCCCACCTCCCCCTCGTACCCCATCTGTTACTTATTTTTATACACACATTCTTTCTCTCACTCTCCTTTTTTTCCCTCTGTCCCTCTGAATATACCCCTTGCCCATCCTCTGGGTCCCCCTCCCCGTCTTTCTTCCCGGACCTCTTGTCCCATGATCCTTCGTATCCCTTTTGCCAATCACCTGTCCAGCTCTTGGCTCCATCCCTGCCCCTCCTGTCTTCTCCTATCATTTTGGATCTCCCCCTCTACCTCCAACTTTCAAATCCCTTACTCACTCTTCCTTCAGTTAGTCCTGACGAAGTGTCTCGGCCTGAAACGTCGACTGCACCTCTTCCTAGAGATGCTGTCTGGCCTGCTGCGTTCACCAGCAACTTTTATGTGTGTTGCTTGAATTTCCAGCATCTGCAGAATTTCTGTTGTTTCCACTTTTCCACCTTGTTTACAATTGAATTCTATTTCTTACTTAGAGCGAGACCTTCACCTTTGTTAAAATTTCTTTCCTCTAGTTTTGTTGGCATGAGGTCTGAATACGGAGCATAAATGAATACCTCGAGCGAGTAAGAAAAAAGCGCTTGGTTCCGATGGAGTGAAGCTGCCAGCAAGAAAGCATGCTGTCTTGATGTTCAACAAAAAGCCAGAAAAATTCTGTAATGGATAAGCTAAGTCGTCCCGCTGCAATACAGTTTACCAGTAACCTACCTGACAATAGGAAATAGTTCAAATGATGATTCAATATAAAAACTTTGTATGTTTAGCGGAGAGTAGAGCAGATGGGGCAGATTAAAAATTGTGGTCATCTTTAGTCTGTGAAGCCACTACAGAAACTATCTTTCTACCTGTAATTGAAGGTGCTTCGGGCATCTACAACAGCTTTCAAATTGATGAGACAGTCTTTACATTGGACACTATGATGACAAAACTTGGAGTATTTTGTCCCAAGTAAAAGCATCATGTTTGAGAGACTTAAGTTATTTTCCTATGAACAGAAACAAGGGGTTAGCTCTGACCAATTCTTGGCTGAGCTTCACAAACTCAGTAAGTCTTGTGAGTTTGGAGATTTGAGAGACTCACTAGTTTCTGGAATCCCAGATAATGTTCTCAGGGAAAGATTGCTCCATGAAAAAGATCTGATGCTAGAAAAGGCAGTGAATATGCTTAGGGCAGTGGAGACCGCACGAGCTCAAGCCGAAGAGTTGCATGGAGCAGAAACAACAGTGTATGCTTTGAAAACAGAGGGATAGAGAACAAACTGTTTCCAAAGCAACAGTGCAGCAAACTGGTAGGATTAAACAGTAAATGCAGTGAGTGTGGTTGTAAGCACATTCCAAAGAAGTGTCCCAGTTGTGGAAAGTTCTGCAATAATTGTGGGAAGAGGAATCATTTCACGAAGTGCTGGAAAGCTACCAAGAGAAAGGTACATACAGTTGCTGAGGAAATGGAGGAAGTATTTGTAGATTCTCTGCAGACTGTTGGTGCGCTGGAAAGAACATACCAGTATAAGGGGGTTGTATAGTGACCTTCAAGCAAAAGAGGCAGCATCTAAAGGCACAGCTACTGATTGTTGAAAAAAAAGAGTATAGCCTATATTAGGTCTGTGAGGAATGTAAAAAGCTCAACTTGTTGGAAAGAGTTTTTGTATTAGCTTAACAGACCAAAGATGACCACACTTCTCTCATGGAAGAGTTCACAAATGTCTTTGAGGGGCTCGGGTGCTTACCTGTTGTAATTCAAGAAATTAATAACTATATCCATGACAGATCTAGAGAGGTTATGCAAGAGAAGCATAAGAACTTCACCTTCCATTGACATCTATACCAGCTACACCAGCATGATAGTCAGAATGCCAGTACCAAACAGAGTGATCATGACAAAGAAGTCGCCAGTCTTTCTTCCGCATCAAAATCTGACTCTCATCAGCTTCCAGTTGAAGGCTGGAAATCAAAAATCCTCTCTGCAATTGAAGAGCAAAAATAAAAAGGAAGAAGGGGAGACCATACAGACCCAGAGGTCAGAACAACAGCAGCAGTTCAACACAAATCAGCAGGAGGAGTTGCTGTCCATGATACATAGTCAACAGAAAGAGCTCTGTGAATTAAGGCAGACTCAATTGGAACTTGTGCAAAGACTAACTGATCACATGAATGCAGTCCAGGGCTCCATTATGAGGCACGTGGAGTGAATTATGGTCACACAGCAAGTACAAAAACAGAAACGAACAGATAGGAATTTGGCAGATGGATGTGAAAGAAAGGAACATAGTTCTCAAAAAGAGCCTAATATTAACGCAGCAAATGAAAGCAGGACATCTGTGGAAACAGATAGCAGACCAAAAGGGATCATTGAACCACCATATAGGCAGATTGAAAGCAGATGAGTAAATAAGGAACTGTATTTGAATACTACAATTGAAGTTAATGTTAATATCTTTGTTGAAGAGCATTATTGTATTTTTCTGGTTTATGAGGACCTACTATTTGTTTGTTTTCTTTAAAGGGGCAAGATGTGTTATTACTGTAGGTTTGTTGTCAACTAACAGAAGAGATTGAATGAATGAGGATTTGAAAACAGAGCTTTGCCTAATGGGCACTTACTGAGAATTTGTGTATCTTGCAACTTCATCTTGGAATATATTTCCAACCATTAATTTTAATCCATAGTGCTGCACAAATTTTAGCTCTGCTTAGATTACAACTGCAAACCCGATAATCTTCTCAATACCTTTCAGAAAAACTCTCCAAGCAGACAAAGTTTAACGTTGCCAATCATCTCTTCAGCAAGAAATTTGAATTGTGCATCACCTAGTGTTTACAAGTCAAGCTTCATAAGTACTAAAATCTGTACTTACTTATTTTTCTGCATTTTATTTAAAAGAGCTATAAATTAGATTTTAACTAATGTGCATTTTAAATAAAGTTTTGATTAAAAGGTGTGATTTTCTATGATGAGCAAGGATCTGGATGCATAATTTGTACATGATTGGATAATTCTTAGCTTATTAACTAAAATGTTATTTTTTGGCTATTCTTAAATCACCTAACTTTTATCTATACTACTAAGTAATCTGCTTAAAGCATTTAATTAACATCACTTGTTCATATAGTCAATGATATAACACCGTGAATTTTTGTCCAGTCTCATCATAACTTCAGATTTGGTGAAGCTTCATTTTAAAAATAAGAGCTCATATGCATTCGTATGACTAGTAGATTTTATGGAAATATATGCAAAGCACTGGTTAAAAACACTTAGTCTGAGGATTTTTCTGTTAATTAGTGCAATTTCCATTGTAAATTGCAGAAAAGGATAGACTAAATAACTTTCAATGTATGTTATGGATTTTCAGCTATGAATAATCAGACTTTATTAATTACAATCAATTGCAATCAGCACCCTGCTGACCATCATTATACGATGTGATATATGGTACTAAAATTCTCCCTGACATCAATTTAAACACAGTACAATTGTGATAAACGTTTTGAGGCCGCAGGCAGCAGCATTCACACATACATGACAATAAAATATTTTGCAGTATGTTTTTAAAGTGACAGGATTTCCAATGGATATGCAAGAATTACTTATTCAAGTTTTAGTGCAAGAATGTAATAGTCCCAATGCTGCACAGTAGCTTCGTGGTTAGCACGTTTTACAGTACAGGCAACCCGGGTTCAATTCCCAACATTATGAGTGTGTACGTTCTCCCTGTGACCACGTGGGTTTCCTCCAAGTGCTACAGTTTCCACCGACAGTCCAAAAAAGTACCAGCTTGTTGGTTAATTGGTTATTGTAAATTGTCCTGTGATTAGGCTAGGGTTAAATCAGTGGGTTGATATGTGGTGAGGCTTGAAGGGCCAGAAGGCTTATAGAGTCTATCTCAGTAAATAAATAAATAAGAAATATCTCTCTCCTTACTTTCTCAAATGTCCACTTTCACCAAACAATATAGAGCATAGGATATAAAACAGTCAACATTGGAACAGGCCCCTTTGCCCGTGACGTGTGTGCTGACCATGATGTCAAATTTAAACTAATCCCATCTGGCTGCACACGATCCATTCCCAGTGGACTCATATGTCTATATAAATGCCTCTCAAACATCACTTCAACCCCCATCTCTTCCCCACTATGATCTCATATTACAGGCACCAGCCACTCTTTGTGTCAAAACTTGCCTTGTTCATCTCCTTCAAACATTTCCCCGTTCTCTCACCTTAAAGCCAGTTTTTGGCACTTGCACTTTGGGGAAGAAGGACTCTGACTATCTTCTCTATCAATGCCTCTCATAATTTTCTAACTTCTAGCAGGTCTCCTCTCAGTCTCTGATACTCCAGGAAAAAAATATCTATTGAAGTGGTCCAAACACTTCTTATAGCTAACACTCTAATCCATTCTAATACTCTAATTTGAGTGAGCGGTGTCCTGCATCCTCTATAAAGCCTTCTGTAACATGGTGATTAGAACTGCACAGAGGACTCTGTCATATGGGCGGTGGCTGGGAACGGACCCAAGTGAAAGACACAGACACTGAAGTACTAGGGACAGGACTAGGATACAGGGCGATGGCAAGGACATGGACAGGAAAACCAGGAACCTGGAACAGGACTGGACAAAAGAGCAAGGAGCCCGGGCTTGGACTCCGAGCCAGAGACTGAGACAAGGACCCAGTACCTGGGTCTTGCCTCTGGCTCAGGCCCCAGAACTAGGCAAGGACGAGGCTTGGCAGGCAAGCAGGGCGAGGCAGAAATCTACAGGCTTGAAGCTTGAGGCTAGAGGCTAGAGACTTGGCTTGGCTAGAGGCTAGAGGCTAGAGACTTGGCTTGGCTTGGCAAGAGGCTAGAGGCTAGAGGCTAGAGGCTGGAGTCTTCAGGCTCGAGGCTAGGCAAGAGATGAGGCAAGGCTTGGCAGGAGACTGGAGGCATGAGGCTGGAGGCTGGAGGCGAGGCTGGAGGCTTGAGGCAAGGCGAGGCTTGGCAGGCTCCTCCTGGGCAGGGCGCGGATCACCACCCAACAGAGGCAAGGGACAGGAAGGGACAGAACCAACCCCAGGTAATGGCAAGACGGCCTGGCTTACCTGGGTGGAGGCAAGGGACAGGAAAGAGCTAGGTACAGGGTGGCTCCAGGACCAGACAGCAAGACAAGGCAAGGCTACTGGCAAGGCAAGGCAAGCCAAGAACTTCAGGTGAGGCGAGAGTTACCGGCAACACAAGCCAGGGCTTCAGGCAAAGCAAGGCGAGACAGAACTTCAGGCGAGGCGAGAGTTACCGGCAAGACAAGGCAGGGCTTCAGGCGAGGAAACAGAAGACAGAGGATGGGATCCAAGGAGTAAGGACAAGAACAATACAGCAACCATGCCCTGGTCTCTGGAGGTATTTATGCAGCCAGCCCCGATTAGCATCAGCTGCCTCAATTAGCTCAACAAGGACAGAAACAGGGTAGAAAGGAAAACCTGGAGCAAGAGTCGATGGTCTGGACCGTGAACCGGGATATGGACTTCACGGACCGGACTATGACAGACTCCCAATGTCTTACTGAGCTGCAACATGACTTGCTGATGAGAAGGATTGACCCTGAGCCATTGGAGCTGTGAGATAGCAGATCTACGAGATGTGTCGTTTGCTGCCTCGTTTTGGAGCCACACGGTGCCGGTGGTGGAAGGATATATGATCTATATGGGATAGTATGTCAGCTGTCTGATTTGGCCTTGGTGGAGCTGTAGTCATCCATTCTAGTGGAAAGTTTTCTATCATATTCTTGACTCATACCAAGCAGATGATGGATGATGGAAAAACTTTGGGAGGTGAAGAAGTAAAGCACTCATCACAGGGTGCCCAACCTTGACTTCTTTCTTGAAGCCACAGTATTTATGTGACTGGTAAGAACAAGTGTTCAAAATTCTAAGTAAATTTATTATCAATATACATATACTGTATATTACCATATACAACTCTGAGATTCATTTTCTTGCAAGCATACTCAGTACGTCTGTAAAGGAGTGCTTACAGGACTGCTTTCAATAGATTGTATTCAGGGATTCATCTTCGAGCCTGAATGAGTACGCCACAGTTGTCACTGATTTCATTAAAACCTGTGTAGATGAGTGTGTGTCTATGAAAACATATTGTACATACCTGAATCAAAAGCCGTGGATGAACCAGGAAGTTCGTAATCTGCCAGGGGCTAAATCTGCGGCATTCAAATCTGGTGACCAAGGTCTGTACAGGAAAACCAAGTACGACGTGCAGAGTGCTATCTCAAGAGTAAAGCAACAATTCTGGGTGATGTTGGAAGTGGAACTGGATACACATCAACTCTGGCGTGTATACACGTAATTTGCAGGCGATTACTTCCTACAAAGCGAAACGTAACATCATGATGCTTCACTCCCAGATGAGCTCAATGTCTTTTATGCACACTTTGAAAGGGAGAATACAACTACAGCTAGGAGGATCCCTACTGTATCTGGTGACCCTGTGATCTCTGTCTCAGAGGTTGATGTCAGATTATTATTCAAGAGTGCAAACCCTCTCAAGTCGACAGGCACCGCTGGAGTACCTGGTAGAGTTCTGAAAATCTGTGGCATCCAACTGGCAGGTGTGTTCAAAGACATTTTCCATCTCTCAATGCTGCAGTCGTAAGTTTCCAGCTCCTTCAAGAGGGTAACATTCATAGGAGTGTCCAGGAAGAGCAAGGTGAGTTGCCATTAAAGACTATCATCCAGTAGCACTCATCTACAGTAATGAACTGCTTTGAGAAGTTGGTTATGGCTAGAATCAGCTGCTGTCTCAGCAAGGACTTATCGCCACAATAGATTGGATGCAATCTCATTGCCTCGTCACATAGCCTTGGATCACTTGGGCAATACTAATACGTATATCAGGGTGCTGTTCATTGACTACAGCTCAGTGTTCAACACCATCATTCCTATAGTTCTGATTGAAATGCTTCAAAACCTGGGCCTATGTACCTCCCTCTGCAACTGGATCATTCGCTTCCTCACCAGAAGACCACAGTCTGTGTGGATCAGAAATAACATCTCCACCTCGCTGACAATCAACACCTCAGGGTTGTGTGCTTAGCCCACTGTTCTAATCTTTCTACATTCGTGACTGTTAGGCACAGTTCAAATGCCAACAATAACTTCCTGATGACACACTATGCTTTGGCAGAAATTCAGATGGTGATGAGAGGGCGTACAGGAGCAAGATATAACAGCTAATTGAGTGGTGTCTCTGCAACAACCTTGCACTCATAGTCAGTAAGACAAAAAACCTGATTGTGGACTTTAGAAAGGGTAAGATGAAGGAACACAGACCAGTCCTCATAGAAGGATTAGAAGTGGAAAGACTGAGCAATTTCAAGTTTCTGGGTGTCAACATCTCTGAGGACCAAACCTGGACCCAACATACTGATACAGTTACAAAGAAGGCACAGTAGTGGCTATATTTCATTAGGAGTTTGAGGAGATATTGTATGCCACCAGAGACACTGGCAGGTTTCTGCAGATGTATGCTAGAGAGTATTCTGATGGTCTGCATCACTGTCTAGTATAGCGGTGGGGGTGGGAGGTGGCTACCGCACAGGATTGAAAGAAGCTGCTGAAAGTTCTGAACTCAGAGCTCCATCATGGGAACTAACGTCCATAGCATCCAGGAAATTTTCATAGAGCAATGCCTCAAAAAGGTGGCATCCATCATTAAGAACACCCATCACTCAAGACATGCCCTCATCTCATTGCTACCATCAGGGAGGAGGTACAGGAGCCTGAAGCCACAAAGTCAACAATTCAGGAACAGCTTCTTCCCTTCTGCCATCCAATTTCTGAATGGACAATGAAACCATATATACAACCTCACTTTTTTTTTTGCACTACTTATATAATTTAATCATTTTAAATTCAATATATATAATTGAAAATATACTTGGACTAAGATGTTAACTGTCCTGTGCTATCAACAGTGGGATTATCAGTTGATCTGCCACCTGTCTTCAGGAGTTTCGGCCCGCTTATGATCAAGACTCCCTCGAGGTGGTGGGCCAGCAGTGCTAAAGCACCACCTCCCACTGGTGAGCTTAAAAACTTGGCATCTGCCTCTATCAGAGTTGTTGGGTCACTTCCATCCAACAGATAGTCTACTCTTCAGGTGTCTATGCAACTACTGAAGGGATTGCTAGGTATGTATACACTGTCTGACTATTTGCCCCTCTGGATATACTTGGTCCACACCCATGCTGATCCTGTCTCTGTTGCCTCAGCTACAACCCTGCTGGTTGACTTGATCTCTCTTCTAGTGAAGCCAAGGTCACCAGCCACTTCTGGAAAGTGAACGCAATAAAGCCACAGCAACCTACTTCGAATGGATAGCATGAGACCTTCCACCCTCTGTCTTTGCACTCTGATCTTAATTCTGCATACTTGGTTAAATTGCACTCATGGACTTCATCGATGTTGCCTTCCCAGGGGACTGTGAGTTCACCAATGGCCACTTCTCTATTGGTGTCAGACCATACGATTATATCTGGACGCAATGTGGTGAAAGCTATTTGCTCCGGGAAACTGCCTTTCCCGTCCAGGTCAGCCTTGACACACCAATCATTGGCTGAAGAAAGTATGCTTGATCGTGAGCCTGCGCTGTACACCCTTGACTTGGAGTCTTCTTTCACAAATGATATGCGATGTTCTGTGCAGCATGGGGCATGAGATGAGTTGTGCTGCAGTACTCTCTGCTCAACTGCTTCTGTTACAACTTAGAGAACATTGAGAACATCCCACTGGTGATAGCTGGAAAGATTAACTGTGCATGCACTCAAAATATGTTGAAGTGTTCCCTTCTTGCCACAAGCAGCACACCTGTCTGTCTTATCTTCATACCAGGTGCTGAGGTTGGCAGGTGTTGGGAGCAGATCGTACGCTGCTCTGCATAGAAAAGAAATGTGGAGCATTTCCATCTGCCGCAGAACATTCCAAGATAGATGTCGTTGTTCAACACTTTCCCACCAGGTCCAAGCCCCTTGTTTGGCCAGGCCAGCTGTTTTAGCTAACCTGTTCTCCTCTTCTACCTGTCGTATTTCTTGTGTTACAAGCTCACGGCGCTCCTTACCTGTAGAAGATGATCACCACTTGTGGGTTGTCCATCCAAGTCCCTGGCGGCCTAGCTGGGTAGCCCCAACCATTTCTGTGTATATATACTGCGTGTGTGTGTGTGTGTGTATGTATATATATATTTACAGTAATTCACAGTTTTTATAATTATGTATTTCAGTGTACAGTTGCTGCAAAAACAACAAAAATCATCATATATATGGTGATATTAAACCTGATTCTGATCCAAGAACCATCATAGAACCAGTGAAAGACTTCATCAACATGTCGGACAACCAATGTGCAAAAGGCGATAATAATGATGATGATGATAATAATAATAATAATAATAATATAGTTGCTCGTCCATTGTTATCGTTGATGAGGACCTCGACACCATTATGATGATGATGGTGTAGAGACTAGTGCGTGACTTGGATATAGGTGAGGGGGAGTTCCGTAGCATCAGCCTCACTCTCTCTTCCCAATTCCCATCTGGATCCAGTGGCAAGGCAGAGACAAGATGGCTGGAGATGGGACTAGGCACAGTGGATGACCAGGACATCTTCTGTGTCTTATCCTGCTCTACACGTTCCATGACGCTTGCAGAGACTGCCTTCTTGACCGTTGGACCTTCCATTGGTCTCATCCACTCAATCCACTGGAGTCTGTCTTCACATGCTGGGATAGACAACTCCCTATCTCACCGAGGGTTTGAGACCCATCGGCTACCCTCACCTGGTTTAGCCGGCTTGTCGAAGCCGTTACCCGGGGTGTGGCTGCTGTTGCATGTAAACAGCTACGGGGAGCCACAGGTGAGAGCTGAGTGCCAGGTGGGGACCAAAGGTGGGCTAACCGCCTTGAAAAGGATGTGACATGTTCCCCCACCAGAGGTGCTACCCCTCCCTGACAACCCATACACCCCAGTAATAATAATAATAATAATATAAATACACTGAATTAAGAGAGGAAATGGAAAGACTTTGGAACATAAACAAGGTATGCATTGTCCTGATAGAAATACCTATCATCCTAAGGCCACTACACAATAGCATTAAACAATTAGGGCTACACAGTAATATTATGTAAATCTTCAGAAAGCCACAATACTAAACACCACTAGAATAGTCTGAAAGTTCCTAGCAATTAACAAGTTAGCATACGTGGCTGTGCCCATACTTCAGGTTTTACCAGCTTGAGCTGAGAAAAGATAAATAAAAATAATAATAAGCAACTTACATAAGTATTTACTTAATGGATATAGCCATTTCAAACCCACATAATTTACAGAAATCAATAAGTGAATAACACCAGAAATAAAAGAGGAAATTGAAAGATTTGGAACTTTAAGTGGGTATACATTATTCTGATAGAAATATTGACTACTGGTATCATCCCAAAGCCACCACACAATAGATTTAACCAATTAGGACTACATAGAAATATCTATGTAAATCTTCAGAAATTCACACTACTAAATGCCAGAGAATAGTCCTAGCAATTGATAAATGAACGTGCTTGGTTATGCCCGTACCTCAGGATTTACCAGCTTGAGCTGAGAAAAAATAAATATCAAAATACATAATAATAATCCCTATGGACATGTTAAACCAAATAAAACATGAAGTTGCACAAGAGCTAGAAAGAAACCAATCTAAAGATCACAATAACACTATGCAAGTAAATTATGAAGATGCAGCCCACCAAAGCACTGATGAAAATAAAATCATTTCAATTGCTTCACAATTGGATGTTCACAGCAACAACACAGAACTAGAACCTCCACAGAATGCAAATGATGAAGCAGAGCTTACACACAAAATTTTCCTAATATTTAACACCACACTAACAGAATATATGGATATTGACAGAACAAAAAGTCCCTCCATAGCATAACAAAATCTGTCATCAAAATTTGTAAAAATTGTTAATACTCTTAACAATATTATATTATCACAACGCTTAGGAAAACTTGAAACATTTGAAGAACTACACACAATAACATATTGTGCAGCATTAATGACAGCGCAGTGCAATGGCTTCAAAATAGAGCCACTCATTAATAGAAACTCAAAACCGAGTAAAGAAATGAGAGTATTGAAATGGCAGGAGATTAAAAAACAAAATTGAAACCTTAAGAGCAGAAATAGCCCATCTGATGGAGTATTAAATGGATAACCCAAACAAGCAAGTTAAGAGAAAAGTTAAGGAAATACTGAGGAAATATAAGGTCCATACAAAATATGATCAACCTAACAAAATCTTGGTAGAGTTTATGAATATACTGAAACAAAAGCTTGGTGTGTACAAAGCCAGACTAAATAGATACATGAAATGAACCGGACAAAGAAAAGAGAATTATCAGTTCAGAAGCAATGAAAAAGGTTTATACAGGATATTGAAACTAAATTCGATGCACCAATATATGACCAATGCTAACACAGAATTACCAACAAACGCAGAGATAATAAACTTCTGGTCTAATATCTGGTCAACAGGGTGATGCACAATCAAGAAACAAGCTCGACTAGGGAAGAAAAAGTGCACACACGCGATTAAAGAAATGCAAATACTTGATCTTACAATCGATATGATGAAAGCAGTTATAAAAATATGCACAACTGGAAAAGTACTGGCAGTGATAATATTCATAATTATTTGTATAAAGGATTTACTTACCTTCATCTGTAACTATTAATGCATTTCAACAGTTTTATTAAAATTCTGAAAAAGTGCCTGAGTTTTTGACAGGAGGTAAAACAGATCTTTTACCTAATGGGGAAATCACAAATGAGCCATCAAACTATCATCCTATAACTTGTTTACAAATTATATACAAAATTATAACATTATAGATCTCGCAACTAATCGCCATTCACTTAGATAACTACAATATACTTACAGAAGAGCAGAAAGGATGCCGTGAGGGTATGAAAGGATATAAGGAACGACTGATAATAGATTCCGTAATTCTAAATCAAGCCCAGTGGAAAAGCAGAAACCGTTCATGTTGCTATATTGACTACCAAAAGGCATTTGACTCTGTCCCACACTCATGGTTAATAGAAGTTCTTAATCTACATAAACTGCACCCAATACTTGTAAAATTCCTTCAACATCTCATGAAGCATTCATGTATTATAATCACCCTATCTATTAATAACCTAGTGGTGTGAGTTCTGAGGCTCCTGTACCTTCTTCCTGATGGCAGCAGCGAGAAGATAGCATGACCTGGCTAGTGGGGTTCCCTGATGATGGATGCTGTTTTCATGCGACCATGCTTTGTGTCAATATGCTCAGTGGTGGCGAGGGCTTTACCCCCGAAAGACTGGGTTGTATCAAATACATTTTGCAGGATTTTCCATTCCTGGTCATTGCTGTTTCCATACCAGCCTGTGATGCAGCCAGTCAATATGCTCCCCACCACCTACCGATAGAAGCTATTCAAAGTTATAGGTGTCATATTGAATCCTTGCAAATTCCAAAGAAAGTCGAGGTGCTGCTGTGATTTCTTTGTAATTACACTCTTGTGCTGGACCTAGGACAGGTCCTCTGATATGTTGACACTGAGGAATTTAAAGTTGCTGACCCTCTCCACCTTTGATTCCCTGATGTGGACTGCCTCATGGACCTCTGGTTTTCTCCTTCTTAAGTCAGTAATCATCTCCTTGGTCTTACTAATATTGAGTAAGAAGTTGTTGTTATGCCACCACCCAGCCATATTTTCCAATCTCCCTCCTACCTGCTAATTCATCACCACCTTTGAATTGACCTACAACAGTGGTGTCATCAGTAAACTCAAACATGGCATTGGACCTGTGCTTGGCCACACGGTCAGTGGTGCAAAGTGAGTAGAGCAGAAGGCTAAGTAAACAACCTTGTGGTTCACAAATGCTGAAGGAGGTTGTGGGGGAGATGTTGTTGCCATTCAAATTGACTGGAGACGGCCAGTGAGGAAATCAAGGATTCGACAGCACAAGAAGATATTGAGGCCAAGGTCGTGAAGCTTATTGATTAGGGGATGATAGTGTTAAATGCCAGTCTGCAGTCAATAAAGAGCATACTGATGTATGCATCTTTGCTCTCTAGATGTTTCAGGTTTGAGCGAACAGCCAATGAAATAGCATCTGCTGTGGACCTGTTGTGCCAGTAGGCAAATTGGAGTGGATCCACGTTGTCTCTCAGGCAGGAGTTGATAAGTTCTGTTGTGTTTTAATGTTTCAGTAATACTTGAGTAATTTTGTATATATGGTGTTTGATTAACTGTTCTTGTTCCGTTAAATAATTCATTATGGGTCATATATATAAATACATGAATTGCATATGTCATCGTGCTACCACGTGACAAGTGAATGCCTTGCTTAAAGTAAACATGAAGCTAGACTCACATTTCGGACTCCCATGTCTTCCTTTAAGTATGTTCAATGTTTTGAAGATACAAAACATAACATTGGCAATAAGCCAATGAGACATATAAACTAAAAAAAAGTGCAGTGAGGAGCTATGTAAAAAGTGTAGCCCTGCACGAGAGAGGCTGTTGGGTTAAAAAAGGCAGTAAATGGCAGAATTCACGGATTCATACAAGAGTGAGTACTGGGTGATAATAATCATTAAAAGTTGCTTGTGATGTCAGAAAGGTTGATGGGTTTGATTGCTCAACTGGTAACTGGTTCATGCATTCTGAGCTGATTCAACGGTATTTTGAAAAGAGTTTCAAAAAGAGCACTAATCTGCATTTCTTTGATGAAAAATCTGATAATGATGGGAGTGACATAGGACTGGGTACCCTTGAGATTTACAATTTGAAAACTAATAGGAGACAAGCAGCCTGGCTTACACCAGAACAAAAGGGCAAATTATGTAATTAAAATGGATATCCAACTAGGAACGTACTGGAGAAAAGATAACTCCTGTAGAAATGATATTCGTGACAGTGAAATACAACAATCTACAAGCTCCATTGAGCTTGTACATGGTAAAAATGGGAGGACCAGCATTCTAGGAATGTGATTGGCTGAGACAACTACATTTTGATTGTCCATCCACTACTTGCATTTCACATCCCCTGCAATGAAGCCGATTGAAAGCCCATTAAGAAAGGTACTGGATGATGACACAACTGTCTCCATACTGAACACCATAAACCATTGCCCAACAGATGGCATACAGATGTTGGTGCTAACCTCTGTGCCTCTGGTTGGAAAGCATTTTGGACCAAGGAGGGCTATGCTGCTCAGAGGAATTGTGAAAGTCATGAAAGCGATGGACCAATTCCAGCAGTTTTTGTAGGCAACATATTTGAGGATGCTTCTGATATCTTAACCGAGCAGTTATTTGCAAAAATGTAGCTTTGTTTTAAGCTGGAAAAGAGTTCGGGAAAGTTGCAAGCATTCGGTTTTTGTGAATATTAAGAACCAGAATCTACTCTGCGTGCATTAAGGTGTGACAAGAGTCCATGATGAGAATGGCTTAGATCTAAGTCCTGGAGTTTCTGAGGCTAGGATCGAGACACAGTTTTAAACTGGGTCAAGAATCGGTGCCTTAAACAAACACCAGACAAAATCACGAGTAGGCTTATAAATGAGCACCAAATCACAGTTCGAGTGCTCCTTAAAAGCTCAGTCTTTGGATCCCAAAACATGATTGCCAATTCGTGGAACTGTTCTGAATCTTTAAAGGGACTGTGCAGCTATCCATATTCCAAAGAGTTAGAGCACCGAAACCCTGGAAGGTTGCATGGATGGGTGCATGTTGTAACATAAGTTTCTTGCATGAACTTCAAGTGGGAGACAAAAAGCTGCTTGTAGATGCAAAGACCAAAGCCCAGCTGGATGAAAGGAAGGCCAAATAGAAAGGAGTCAATGGAGATACGGAAACAGAGGATTCATCAGATTGTGTTGTGGATGAGGAAAACAAAAAGAGAGATCAGATCTTAAAGGAAGCAATAGGAGGATTAATCAGAGAATATTGTGGTGAACTAAGTGCAGCACCTCAAAGCCAAGATGTTCACAGAAGAAAAAGCCTAGAAAAGGAGCTGTGTACATACATCTATTGATGCTTCTGGACACATCTTCAGTGATGTTCCTGAAATCATCTGGTGTTTCGGGTCTTTCAACATCATACAACCTCCTCCAGGTGACCCAGCCAGGGCTGATCAGACGCCAGCTTGTGTCCAGATGGCTAGCTACTTATGACTCCATGGCTCCCCTCTTTTGAGCCACAGCCATCTTGAGGCCCTCTCTGCCGCATCGGTGGTACTGCAGATGGCTCTCCTCTTCCTCTCTCCCTCGATGCCCAAAACGCTGAAGGTTCTAACTAAAGAATGGGCTACGAATCCCCTACAACCAGCCTCCACTGGGAGACAGCTTGCTCTCCATCCAGCCTGCTGACAGTTGCTGACCAGTCCTGCGTACTTGGAGAGCTTCCTTTCAAAGGCCTCTTCCAAGCTATCTTCCCATGGGACTGTCAGCTCCAGCAGCACCACTTGCTTAGCCAACTCAGACACTAGGACAAGGTCTGGTCGCAGGATGGTGGCTGCGATATGGTTGGGGGATTAATCAGAGAATATTGTGGTGAACTAAGTGCACCACCTCAAGGCCAAGATGCTCACACAAGAAAAAGCCTAGAAAAGGAGAAGAAAGATGTCCAGAGCTATCAGCACTACTTCCTGCAGTCTCAGAGTCAACTGCTCAAATCAACACAGAGGAGGCTGCAGAACCTGAGATTGTTACACAGCCACCAGTCTCACCTACCGAGCAGAATGATTCCCCTTGTTAGGAAAGATGTTATCCCACAAGAATAGGAAATTCTCCACAGCAATTAAAATTTTAGGCTTGAATGGGACAACTTAAAGTTTATGTGTTGTGGATTGTATATAGTGGTTGCATTATATAGTGCACTGCGCATTTCATTGAGATGCATTCTCTATTGAGTTGGAGTTTATGGCTAAGCAGCGTTGTGTATTTAATGTGTCAGCAATATTTGAGTAATCTTGTATATATCTTGTTTGATGAAGCATTCCTGTTTATTTAAGTAATTCATTACATGTTATATGTATAAAATATGTGAATTGCATACGTCATCATGCTACCACATGATACGTACACGCCTCGCTTAATGTAAACATGAAGATAGACTCCTATTTTGGACTCCCATGTCTTCCTTTGAATTAGTTTAATGTTTTGAAGTTACAAACACAACATGTTTCTTCACCAACCTCTCAAAATTCTTCACCCCTGTGGATGTAAGTGCTACTGGATGATAGTTATTAAGGTAGGTTACCACGTTCTTCTTTGGCACTGGTATAATTGAAGCCTGCTTAAAGTAGGAGGGTACCTCAGACTGCCAAAGCAAGAGGCTAAGATCTTAGTGAACACTCCAGCCTGTTGATCAGCACAGGTCTTTAGTACCCCATCTGTGCTGGTGCTTTCCATGGTTCATCCTCCTGACCTGAACAGTGCTCTCATGTTGACCTCAGAGACTGAAATCACAGAATCATTGAGGGCTTTGGGAGATCGTGATGGTTCCTCCATGCTTTGAATGTTAATGTGAGCATAGAAGGCATTGTGCTCATCTGGAAGCAAAACACTGCTTTCACCTACGTCACTCGATTTCACTTTGTAAGAGGTGATAACATTCAATCCCTGCCACAGTTGTCGAGCATTCTTCATTGTTTCAAGTTTGGTCTGGAATAGGCACTTGGCTTCTGGATATCATACCTGGACCTCTTGTAATTTTCTCAGTTGCCAGACTTGAATGCTTCTGATCTGGTCCTCAGCAGCAGATAGCGCCTCTCATGGTCCATCCAGTGTTTCTGGTTGGCGAAGACTTTGAATGACCTTGTAGGGACACATTCATTTACAACTGTTTTTATAAAGTATGTGACAATGTACTGTGATTGTTTAGATCCACAGGTGGGTCCTTAAACATGGCCCAGTCCACCGACTTGAAACAATCCCATAGCTACTCCACTGCCTCCCATGAAAAACAACTTTTTGTTCTTCAGCTTCTGCATATATGGAGGTAGAAGGATAGTTATGTGATCATATTTCCCAACGTGTGGTCTGAGCATGGAATGGTTGGCATCCCTTATCTTACTACAGCAGTGCTCTATTGTGTTAGGACCTCTGGTGCTACAGGTTATATGCTAATGGTAATTGGGCAGGGATTTCTTCAAACAAGCCTGATTAAAAACCTCCAACTATGCTTTGAAATGCATCAGTGTGAACTGTCTCATATTTGGTGACGGCATCATGCTGTATCTCAAGTGCCTGATTATGGATGGCCAATGGTGACATGTAAACTGCTGTCAGGATCATGGAGACGAACTCTTTGGGAAAATAGAACATGACAATGGAAATATTATTGATGGGTAGGTCGTCAAACAAACATGATTCTTATCTCGCATTGGTATTACTTACCTATGAATGAATACTGTATGGTGCAAAAGGAATTGAACGCAGTAGAGAATGTCCTCACTGCTGAATTTCTGTTGGAAGGATGGTCATTTATGAAACAGCTAAGACAGCTGGATAGCACACTGCCTTGATGTACTCCTGCAATAATAACCTGGTGCTAAGATGATTCCTCTCCAACATTATCGCACTAATGGGCTGTTTACCTTGGCATTTACTATCCAGTTTTATCAGGGCTTACCACAGCACCTTGATGCCTCATTCAGTATATGCGTTAATAGTGAATAAGTGACACACAAAAGCTTTGTGTCAGGTCTGCTGTACGGGCAGGCACCTCCCAGTTTCTCCACCAGCTGACAGGAGTTATCTGCCTCTTGTTTCCAACTCATCACCTGCAGCCTATTTAAACCCAACTCTAATCCACAGTCCTTTATTCACTCATTGAACAAGCCAGTCTCAACCAGTAGCTCCTAGCCTTCAGTTACCTTGTTGCTTTGTCATGTCAAGTATATGTTCTATATCTGTATCTGTGGCCCCTTGTGGCTTGTTATTTGGTAGTTAATTAGTAAAATATCATCACTGCTAAATTGTCTCCACTGCTCTGCTTTTGGGTGATACCTCCTCTACATTTCCTAACACTTTGTGGGTTGGCACCTTGCTTCAATTGGTTGATGACTGAGAAAAGGCAGATGATGTAGCAGTTAGCTGTTTTTTATTTGACCTCTGTTTTATGGAAGAGACAATTTTCCACATGACTGTGTTGTAAATGCACTGGAACAGGTTGGTTGGGGAAGCAGTTAGTTCTGGACCGGGTCCTCAACACCACAGCAGGATGTTGTCTAGTCCTACACCACTTCTTGTGGTCTCAACCCTTTCATTCAATCAACTGGACTGAATGAAATTAGTGAAGGCTGGCTTCTCTCATGCTTAGGTTCTCAAGAGGAAACTAAGATCGAACATCCACTCAGTGCTTCTGGCTGCAGCTGGCTGTGAATACTTCAGCCTTGATTTTGGTACAAAAATGTTGGTCTTTGTTGTCGTCATGAATTGACACATTATAGAGAATCATGATACGGCAATGAAACTGGTTTATCTGATGCTGAAGAGTCCATCTATGGAATATACCTGTCCGAAGTAGTCACATCATTTGAAATTAATAAATATTGCTAGGAAGACTATTGTCAAAATGAAGAAGCTTTGGGTCAGATCACCTACCCTTTATCATTGTTGCATGTGGCAAGTCTATTGAGAACTGTCACCCATCCACCTCTGCTGTGCAATATGTTTGACCTCCATGACAGTGCCAAGCTGAGGTCCTGGATACTCTGTGGAGACTATCCAGTCCCTTAAATTTATAATAGAAGAGACTGGAGTATAGTTAAAAATTCCATTTATTTGAATGGACCTGCTGACCTAAAATGTAGTCAGAATTAAGATATTTTATGTTACTTTGTTGCATGTTTGTGTTGTTAATGAATTAAAGGCAGTGTAATATGTTTTTAAACAAATTTGTTAGTTTCTCTATAAGGCCTTTCTTGAACCCATCACAGCATTGGACTCAGTCAGAAAGGGCAGTGGAACACCCATCTGTCATAAGGGATTGCACAACACAGGAGGTGACTTTTGGCCCATTGTGTCTATGCTTGTTCTGAGTGTAATCCTATTCCAACCCAATAGGATGATCAAGTTGTATGTTTGAGTCTACATCACTGATGAATACAAGAATGCCAAAAATCCTCCCCATTTTATACTAAATATAAACATAACCTTAATTATCTGCATTATAATCATGGATGGTGAAAAACAGTTGTAATTTCAAGATTGCAAATGGTAATATATTATCGAACACTTCAACTCATGCTTATCTTGATATAATCTGCACAAGTTAGTTCTTGCCATCTATATTTTAATCATCTACATTGCTTGATAGTTAACAACATTTATTATATTGAACTAGTACCCAAAGGTTAAAAGTTGAAATCACAGCTGAGGTCTGGTCTGAATTTATTGCAGCTAATAATTTAATGGGCTAACACCTGAAAATATTGATCACAGAAGTTTTGAATTGCTGTACAAGCTCAACAGTTTCATGTAAAATGCATCAAGCATAATATGATCACAGGGCATCTCCGTGTTAAGTTGTTATTTCCATATCTTCTTGGCAATTTGACAACACAGGTGATGATTTAACATTTTCGCTGGTCCCAGTTTCTAGGCACTGTGCCATGAAGAACTAAAAACAGTCACAGAGTGTATAAGACACAGGATTATGTAAAGAAAATTTGAAGTAGCTTCAAGAATGATGTGTTGTACTTGATCCAACTTCAACACACACATTTTGGACATATTATGTCCTGTGCTAATCTGTGGCTCCATAGAATAATACTTGTGGATGAGGCCAACTTCATTGTTCTTTCAGGGAATGAAGGGATTTAATACGTCATCTGCAATTTTGACAACCTTTATAGATGCACAGCAGACAGTGTCCTGACATGTTGCACTAAGGCCTGGTATGGAAACACCAATAGCCAAGAATAGAAAAGTCTACAAAATGTGGTGCATGGAGCTCAGTCCATCACAGTCAAAACATATCTACAAGGAGTGTTGCCACAGGTGTAACACCCAGGAAAAGGTTTCACTGCTAATGAAATGGTCTTTCTGCGGAAACAGTGTCTGGGTTACGGGTAAAGATAACGGGTGCTTTGGAATGTGAGCTGTCCAATAAGGGGAGTGTGTTTTTGTGCTGTGTGCCTGACACTGAAGAAATCTGGGTCTTGTGTTCGGCGGAAGGTGGAGAGAGAAGATGCCAGAAAGGAGAGGTCGTGGACACCAGAAAGGAGTGGACTTGGAGTGGGGCCGGGAGTCGATGAAGCCTGGGAAAATCAATGGAGGAGCAGCGGACGGGAAGCCGTGAGCTCCAACTTGAGCACATTAGACTGTTTCATTAAAATGGGCCCTTTTCTTTTTGTTTTTCTTTACTAACCCTTTAGTCAAATTAAGAATTATAAAGCCAAATTGTTTAATTGCATTTGGTGTACTGTCTGTTATCTTGTGATACTGATTTGTAACAGGGGAACAAGTCACACAGCATCCACACAAACAAGATGCTTTGCACCTCAAATTTCACACGTTTGGCGAGGTCAGAGATCGTCTGCCCTAGACTTATGCCGCCAATCGAACCCGAGGGTGACACAAGAAAGCAGCATCCATTATTGAGGACCTCCACCATCCAGGCCATGATCTCTTCTTGTTGCTAATATCGGGGATGAAGTAAAGGAGCCTTAGGTCCCATACCACAACGTTTAGGAACAGTTATTATACTGCAACCATCAGGCTCCTGAACCAACATGGATAACTTCACTCACCTTAATTCTGAACTAATTGCACAATCTAAGAACTCAATTTCAAGATCTCTACAGCTCATATTCCCAATATTATTTTATTTTATCTATCTTGTTTGTCCTCTTTTGCACATTGGCTGTTAGTCAGTCCTTGCTTGTAAATAGATTTCTCATTGATTCCATTGTATTTCTTTTCGTGTGATTGCCCTCAAAAATGAATAAATTAACTTTTGAAATTGATGAATTCTCTCGTTAGGCAGTCCCTTGGGAGAGTGGATGATTTATTTCCATTCCAATTTTGTTGGTTAAGGTTATTGATCAATAGGCCAATTTGGCAATATTAAAAGGTTTTTTGCCTTTTTAAAAGTTGCTTTCCTTCATTTTGGGGTTGAAAATAATAAGTCAGCATTTAGATTTCTTATATTCTATCTTTAACCAACTTATCTTCCATGTTTGTACTGCATCTTTACACTCAGGTACGTAAGCTATGAATCAGTGGCGAACTTATGCTTTTGAGGACACACAGGACAGTGGATACAGGAGCTGGAGCAATACACAGGGTGCTGAAGGAACTCAGCAGGTCAGGCAGAATCCGAAATGGGGAAAGGACAGCCAGCATTTCAGATTAAGACCTCTCACTTGGGTTTAATGATAGAGGGGTGATCTCCTGTATAAATGGTGGTGGGACAAGTGCTAGCAGGTAATAGTCCGGGGCATGAAAGGCAGACAATGGAGGGGAAGAGTGGGAATGGTGTTAGAAACTGGGAGGTGATAGGAGGAAGTGACAAAGGGTTTAAGAATGTGTGATCTGATAGGAGGATTATGGAATAAAGGGAGGGAGGTGTCAAGGAAAACCGGTGGGAGGACAGTGCAGGTGAGGACAGGAAGGAGAAGGTGTGATGGGGCCAGGTGGATCAGGAGGAAAGAAAAAGTGATAAAGGGACAGAGGGTGAGCAGTTAAAGGAAATTTGAGAATTCAGTGTTCATGGTCCCAATTTGGAGACTACCCTGCAAATTTCCACTTAGCTCGGTTTGGCAGTGAAGGTGACAGTGAGCAGATTTCTCGGTTTGGGAATGAGAAGAAGGGTATGCTTTTGAGGACCTGATTTAAAGTCAATAAAAATAATATCTCAAGTTTCATATTACTTTAACGTTTAACTTAGTTTTGAAACTCTTTGTGTATAGAGATATAAATTTGTATACTAAAAGTGAAAATCCTACTAAAAGAACATAACTACTAATGAGCAATATTAAAACAACACTTCAGGTGTTAGGGCTGCAGCTCCCTTCACACCCAGAGATTCTATCTTAATTGCCATCTGCTGCATGCTCTATTATTCTGCACTGAAAAGGGGCCGAAGAATGCAAGCTTACGATCAGGACTGGAAAATTGATGCAGAGTAAGAGAAAGAAAACGGTAAATTCAGTAGTTTACTTAGAAACATAGAAAACCTACAGCGCAATAGAGGCCCTTCAGCCCACAAAGTTGTGCCGAACATGTCCCAACCTTAGAAATTACTAGGCTTACCTATAGCCCTTTATTTTACTAAGCTACATGTACCTATCTAAAAGTCTCTTAAAAGTCCCTATCATATCCGCCTCAACCACCATTGCCGGCAGCCCATTCCACACACTCACCATCTTCTGAATAAAAAACTTACCTCTGACATCTCCTCTGTACCTACTCCCCAGCAGCTTAAATCTGTGTCCTCTTGTGGCAATCATTTCAGCCTTGGGAAAAAGCCTCTGACTATCCACACGATCAATGCCTCTCATCATCTTATACACCTCTATCAGGTCACCTCTCATCCTCCATTGCTCCAAGGAGAAAAGGCCAAGTTCACTCAACCTATTCTCATAAGGCATGCTCCCCAATCCAGGCAACATCCTTGTAAATCTCCTCTACACCCTTTCTATGGCTTCCACATCCTTCCTGTAGTGAGGCGACCAGAACGGAGTACAGTACTCCAGGTGGGGTCTGACCAGGGTCCTATATAGCTGCAACATTACCTCTTGGCTCCTAAGTTCAATTCCACAATTGATGAAGGCCAATATACCGTACGCCTTCTTAACCACAGAGTCAACCTGTACAGCTGCTTTGAGTGTCCTATGGACTCAGACCCCAAGATCCCTCTGATCCTCCACACTGCCAAGAGTCTTATTATTGATACTATGTTCTGCCATCATATCTGACCTACCAAAATGAACCACTTCACACTTATCTGGGTTGAACTCCATCTGCCACTTCTCAGCCCAGTTTTGCATTCTATCAATATCCGGCTGTAACCTCTGACAGCCCTCCACACTATCCACAACACCTCCAACCTTTGTGTCATCAGCAAACTTACTAATCCATCCCTCCACTTCCTCATCCAGGTCATTTATAAAACTCAAAGAAAAGTATGTGTCCCAGAACAGATCCCTGAGGCACTCTACTGGTGTCCAAACTCCATGCAGAATATAACTCGTCTACGATCACTCTTTGCCTTCTGTGGGCAAGCCAGTTCTGGATCCACAAAGCAATGACCCTTGGATCCCATGCCTCCTTACTTTCTCAATAAGCCTTGCATGGGGTACCTTATCAAATGCCTTGCTGAAATCCATATACACTACATCTACTGCTCTTCCTTCATCAATGTATTTAGTTACATCCTCAAAAAATCCAATCAGGCTCATAAGGCACGACCTGCCCTTGACAAAGCCATGCTGACTACTCCTAATCATATTATACCTCTCCAAATATTCATAAATCCTGCCTCTCAGGATCTTCTCCATCAACTTACCAACCACTGAACTAAGACTTACTGGTCTATAATTTCCTGCACTATCTCTACTCCCTTTCTTGAATAAAGGAATAACATCCTCAACCCTCCAATCTTCCTGAACCTCTCCCATCATCATTGATAATGGAAAGATCATCGCCAGAAACTCAGCAATCTCCTCACCTCTCACAGTAGCCTGGGGTACATCTCGTCCAGTCCCTGCAACTTATCCAACTTGATGCTTTCCAAAAGCTCCAGCGCATCATCTTTCTTTAATACCTACATGTTCAAGTTTTTCTGTCTGCTGCAAGTCATCACTACAATCACCAAGATCCTTTTCCATAGTGAATACTGAAGTATCCATTAAGTACCTTTTCTATTTCCTCCGGTTCCATACACATTTTCCCACTGTCAAACTTGATAGGTCCTATTCTTTCACGTCTTATTCTCTTGCTCTTCACATACTTGTAGAATGCCTTGGGGTTTTCCTTAATCCTGCCCACCAAGGCCTTCTCATGGCCCCTTCTGGCTCTCTTAATTTCATTCTTAAGCTCCTTCCAGCCAGCCTTATAATCTTCTAGATTCCTATCATTTCCCAGTTTTTTGAACCTTTTGTAAGCTCTTCTTTTCTTCTTGACTAGATTTACAACAGCCTTTCTGCACCACAAATCTTGTATCCTACCATGACTTCCCTGTCTCATTGGAACGTACCTATGCAAAACTCCACACAAATATCCCCTGAATATTTGCCACATCTCTTCCTTACTTTTCCCTGAGAACATCTGTTTTCAAGTTAAGCCTCCAATTTCCTGCCTGATAGCCTCATAATACCCCTTACTCCAATTAAACGCTTTTCTAACTTGTCAGTTCCTATCTCTCTCCAATGCTATTGCAACAAGATAGAATTATGATCACTATCTCCAAAATGCTCTCCCACTGAGAGATCTGACACCTGACCAGGTTCATTTCCCAATACCAAATCAAATACAGCCTCTCCTCTTGTAGGCTTATCTACATATTGTGTCAAAAAACCTTCCTGAACACACCTAACAAACCCCAGCCCATCGAAACCCCTTGCTCTAGGGAGATGTCAATCGATATTTGGGAAATTAAAATCTCCCATCATGACAACTCTTTTATTATTACACCTTTCCAGGATCTGTTTCCCTGTCCGCTCCTCGATATCCCTGTTACTATTGGGCGGCCTATAAAAACACCCAGTAAAGTTATTGACTCCTTCCTGTTCCTAACCTCCACCCACAGAGACTCTATAGACAATCCCTCCATGGCGTCCACCTTTTCTGCAGCTGTGACACGTTCTCTGATCAACAGTGCTATGCCCCCACCTCTTTTACCTCCCTCCCTGTCCTTTCTGAAACATCTAAAACCTGGCACTTGAAGTAACCATTCCTGTCCCTGAGCCATCCAAATCTCTGTAATGGCCACCACATCATATCTCCAAGTACTGATCCACGTTCTAAGCTCATCCGTTTTGTTCACAGCACTCCTTGTATTAAAATAGGCACATCTCAAACTTTCGGTCTGAGAGCATCCCTTCTCTATCAGCTACCTATCCTCCCTCTTGCACTGTCTACAGGTTTCTCTATTTGTGAGCCAACCTCCTCTTCCCCAGTCTCTTCAGTTCGGTTCCCGTCCCCAAACAATTCTAGTTTAAACTCTCCCCGGTAGCCTTAGCAAACCATCCCACTAGGATATTGGTTCCCCTGGGATTCAAGTGTGCAAGAGATATTATTATACCCTGCAGTCAGACAGCAGATATGGAGAGCTGATGTTTAAGGTCAAGACATTTTTTTTTATCAGAGCTTGGGAAAATTAGACAAAAATGTTTTCATAACTTGCAGAAAAGGAGGGGAGGTTGGAGAGAATGAAAGCAATGGTTGAAGTAGGTAGAGACCAAGAGAAATGCTGAAAGCACATCATGGGGAAATTGCCAGGTTTAATGGCAATTCTCTAATATTTCTTTATTTCACACACGGATACAGCTCATGCAACCATCATCCATTATGTATTTTAATTGTGCTTGAACTGAAGAGGCGTTTAATATTCAGCCACATTAATGGATATGAAGTCATATATATATATATATATATATATATATATATATATATAAACAAGACTAGGTAAGGAAGTCAGGAGAGCACAACTCATCAAGGGGTCAGCAGTGGAAAGGGAGAACAGCTTTGTGTTCTTCAGTATCAACATCTCAGAGGACCTGTCCTGTGCTCAACATATAGGTGTATTCATGAATAAGGCAGGCCAGTGACTCTACTTTGTTAGGAGTTTGAGGACATTTGGTATGTCAGCAAAGACTCTAGCAAATTCCTATAGATGTGTAGTGGAGGGCATTCTGACTGGTTGCAATGCAGCCTGTTGCAGCATTACTGGAAGCTGCGGTGGTTGTGGACTGCCAGCTTCACTACAGGCACAACACTCCCCACCATCGAAGACATCTTCAAGAGGCAGTGCTTCCCAAAGGCAACATCCATCATTAAGGACCCTCACTATCTGGGACATGCTCCCTTTCTGATACTACCATTGGGATGTACAGGAGCCACACTCAATATTCAGGAATAGATTCTTCTCCTCTGTCAACAGATTCATGAATGGTCTGTGAACTCTGTCTCATTATTCCATTTTTCTTTGCTCTATTTATTTAGTTACCTTGTAACTTCTATGTCATTGCACTGTACTCCTGCAAAACAGCTAATTTCACATCACAGGAGACAGTGATGATAAATCTGACGTTGTTTCTGAAATCAGTGCTGAATCCAGGTTGTTGGTGTTGTGAGGCAGTAAGTCTAACTGTTGTGGTATCGTATCATCAATGGTTTCTTATGCTATTTGAATGTCTTCCTTGCTACAGAACATCTGATTTACATGTCAATATAAACTATTAAAAAAAATCAATATTCAAAATGAAGAACCCCCTTTATCAACTCCCCTAGTCCTGACGAAGGGTCTCGGCCTGAAACGTCCACTGCACCTCTTCCTAGAGATGCTGCCTGGCCTGCTGCATTCACCAGCAACTTTTATGTGTGTTGCTTGAATTTTCAGCATCTGCAGAATTCCTGTTGTAAACATTTTTGAACATCTCCCCCGATATGCCTCTGCTTTCTTTCGAAATGACGTCCAACTTCTTTGAACAACACTCTTAATCGCAGCACTAGGCTTGTAAACATGTTATTAACTGATTTTATCTTTGAGACAGCCAGAGCATGAACTGCTGACTGTTGGCATTTGGATGGGTTTTGAATGGTGTTATACTAGACTTGAATATCAAATACATCAGACCTAGGATGTCCCCTAAGTGACCATTATGTGCTTGTAATCTATTGCATGCACACATTGTTTTACAGATGGGAGAGAATTGCCATTTAAAGTTAATTTTCTGATTTCATACCCTAGTGTAGGGTAGGTGGGCTTGAGGATGGGGTTTCAGGATCTACGTGATTTTCTGACCTCAAATATTGGCAGTAAGCCATACACATTTTCTTGCTAAATGTTCAATATATTTGTTTGTGGCTGAGTTCACTGCTAGGAATGCAAAGCACAAGAATTAACCCTGTAATTCCTTTCTTCAGAATTCAAGCAGCCATGAGCTCTGATGTGAATTGTTGCAAGTATGTACAGTGTCTGCAATTTTATTCCAATCCAAGGCCCCCAGAAGGCTTTTGAATTCCACTTTAAATTTGTGTGAAGTGACTTGGCTAAGATCTTGTTAGCAAACACAAATATGAAGCAAGGTGGAGCTCTGCAGTGTGAGGAGATTCAATTTGTGTGTGTGGGTGACTGGCTTATTTACCGCCCAAGAAGGAATAAATCTGTAAATTTGGTGTATGATTGAGAGGCATCTCCTGTGCACTATCCCTGGAATGTGTACATGATGCATTTTTGTAGTGGCATACTGTGTAACGAATCAAAACACCAGATAGGCTTCTTGTCATCATTTAATAAAGAAAATGAGTTCACTTAAAAAACAAACAAACCACTATACATCTAACATGAACAATAATTTTGCAAACTAACGGTGTGTGTGAATATAGGGCATAACTACATCTTTTGTTCTCTGCAGATAATTTGGATGTGTACAGTAGATTAATTTATATCAGTGGTATAGTTAAGCTAACTATTTATTTTCTACTCATCCTTTGATTTTTGCTTCCTGCTTCACGTTACTTTTATTTGCAGTGTTTGACATTTAATGCAAATAACCAGCCCAGCCAAACTCATTCTCTGCCTCAACCATTGTTCTTATTCAGACTAATTTGAATTTTTTCCGACTCCACTGCCTGGCCTGAGGCTAAATGCTTTTAATGTGATTAAATACAATTAACCTCAGACCAGGCAGTGAAGTCAGAAAAGTAACTGGTGACCTTTCACACAATTATCATGCAGTGGTACCCCTCTGGGTTTTAAACACAAGAATTCCTGCGGATGCTGGAAATTCAGAGTAACACAAAATACTGAGGAATCTCAGCAGGTCAAGCAGCAGCTACAGAGAGGAATAAAAAGTTGATGTTTTAGACTCATACCTGGATGTTAATAAGATTCCCTTTTTTTAAAAAATGATTTGTTGGTGCTATTTTTCCCTACACGTTGCAGAAACTTTTGAATGAGTATAACTTGTGGGTGGTTTTTGACAATATTGGATTTTTCCAACCATATGTAAACATACCTGGATATTTCTCACCTTGTTACTTTGTAGGTGTATTGAAACATCATGGTTAGAGAAACTGCAAGTTCTGTAACACATCTTCAGCATCACTCCTGGGAGGTTTCCGGTCTCATAGCCCTTGCAACATCTAGTGCATGCAACATTTCGTATAGAATTTGAAGTGATATTTGGATTCTATGATGAGTAGTGGGATCAACATACAGTACTTGGCTGATGTTACCTTCCAAGTTATCTTGTGCACTTTGGTGCTGAACTCCACTGTCATCAACACTGTTGGTGTTTGCCACTGGATGTGAAAGGACTGCAGACAATTGTGGATATTTGATCTGATGTGTTGATTGTGTTATTGCTGGTTTTACAGTTTAGCATGGAGATGGTCCTATGTTGTAATCCTGGCTCTGCTGGTCCTCTTCTCCTCCACAGCTGCCCTTACTTCATTCTGGACCAGTTCTCGCCGCTCTTTCCCTTGTACTTTGTCAAAATGGGAGACTTCAGGGCTTCCAAGTCCAACTCTTCCCTTGGCGACTGCCCCCACCAGCACTTTGTGGCGCAGTTGCGCCTCAGCTTCTTCCACTGCAGCCTCTGCTCTCCACTCTCTTCCAGTTCTCACTGCCACTCCTGCTCCGGCAACCTTTGGATCGGAAGATTCCCGGAACTGCAGCACCTCTCTTGCTCGCAAAACCTTGAACTCCTCCTCGATGGATTTCGGGGGGAGCCTCAGTTTGCAGTTATTCCTGTACAGAGCGATGCTGCAAATGTCCCTTGGTAAACCCAGCCATCTTCGCAGGAACCGGCTGACTACCCTCTCTAATTCAGCAACAGTAGAAATTGGAAACTCGTAGCGTAGCAGTGGCCAGAGGATTCTTGGTAGTATACCGTGCTGGTAAATCCGTGCCTTAAACTGCCCTGGAAGGCCAGTCCTGTCAACCTCTTGCAACCATTGTTCAAACTACCCACAGGTGTTTCTTATTGCCACCTTATCTCTGAGTGTTGCATCAAACATCTTCAAGACTTTTAACAGGGTTCTCTGTGATGGTAGGAATTGGAATGTCCTCAATAGAGAAATGAAATATCTCCTGTACTCTCCCCTTCTTCAGCACTACAGATCTTGATTTTGCAGGCTTAAAGGACATCCTTGCCCACCTCATCAACCTCTCCAGCCCCTTAAGAATTCACCTAGCACCAGGCACTGACTGCGTAGTGATAGTCAGATCATCCATGAAGGCTCGTATTGGTGGTTGGAGGATCCCAGGTCTTGATTTGGGACCGCGACACTCTGGCTCTGCAGATTTTACCGGCACGTTCATTGCCAGGGCGAAAAGGATGACTGAGATGGTGCAGCCTCTGATGATACCAATCTCCAGCCTGCACCAGTCTGATGTCATTGGCCCTGTTGAGACTCTCAGATGGAACTCGTTGGTTATCCAGAAGGAAGGCAAGTGGTAGAATATTACTGATGGTAATATAGGAGGAAGTTAAGGTGCTTTCTCATTTTTCTGTCCCTTTCTATCTTATAAGAGGTTCAGAATTTCCTCACATGATTGGTAGAAGGAGCACTTGCCTTAATCAGCTGGGAGATTGAGAAGTTGGGGATTTTTTGTCTCACATTGCCAAAGTTTCATAAATTTTAAAACCTCTTCAGTCAACACAGTAGAGAGTTAACTGAACAGGGTGTTGCTACATATTGACTCCGTATTGCCAACACTGACTCTCAGGCTCCCAGCTAATCAAGGCAGCTGCTCCTTCTACAGCCAAAAGCATTACTGTGAAATGATCTCCTCTTCCTCTTTTACTTTTTTTTTCTGGGGAGAATCCTTGAAAAAAGTCCGGAGTAAATGTGTAAAAACTTAATCTAACTCAATACATAAGTACTTAAGGTACTTTATCGCAAGCTTCTATACAAATTGTATACTGTTATGCTTTGTAACTAAACTATATTAAACTATATATAATTACTCAACTATTACTTAAATATTAAATACTCAATACTCTTCCCTGCTTAGCTATAAACTCCAACTCAATAGAGAATGCATCTCAACAACATACACAGTATATTATATATTTCAAAAACTAAATATGAACCTGCATAGCATAATAAATTTTAAATTGTCCTATTCAGGCCAAAAGATTTACTCACTTTCAAACTCTTGTGGGATAATATCTTTCCTGATAAGAGGAGTCACTCTGCTTGGTAGGTGACACTGGTGAAGTTCCTTGTCCTCTCCTCCAGTTTAAGAATGGTACAGTATGTTGCCTCCATGGTACCAGGATTAGGGGTATCTTGGATCACGTCCATGGTATTCTCAAGTATGAAGGTGAATAACCAGAAGTATCGTTACATATTGGCACTAATGAAATAGGTAAACCAGGTGAAGTCCTGGAGAGAGATTTTAGGGAGCTAGGTAGAAAGCTAAGAAGCAGGACCTGCAGGGTAGTAATCTCTGTGTTATAATCCCATCCGGCAATGCCCCATTTTGCTATAATCTCCTTGATTAGGTCTTAATCCCCTCATCTGATTTCCAATTGTTCCCAATTTTCATTAATTACAGCACACCTGCTTTCCATTAGCAAACTGAAGATAAGAACCCTGGCACGCTTTGCCAGTTTGTTGGTCTATTCTAGTGTGTGTAAGCTTTGGTTCCTGATTCCTTAGGACTGTCAGTTCTAAGCGCTGCACTATTCCCTAGATAATCTATGTAAACCTTGTCTCTGTGTAAAGATTCTCCTGCATACCCGTTCCATGTTTGCGGCTGTGCTAATGCCTCACGACCCTGTCTCCGTGCCTGTGTCCTGCTCTTGGGTTCATCCCCAGCCACATCCTTGCAACACTCTAGATTGTTGCCTGTGCCATGTGCCAGTGGGGTAAGAATAGGATGATTTAGCAGGTGAATGTGTGGCTGAGGAACTGGTGCAGGGGGTAGGGGTTCAGATTTATGGATCATTGGGATCTCTTGCGGGGAAGGTGTGACCTGTACAACGGGGATGGGTTACACCTGAACCCAAGGGGGTCCAATATCCTTGCAGGCAGGTTGGCTAGTGTTGTTCAGGTGGGTTTAAGCTAATTTGGCACAGGAATGGGAAACAGAGTGATAGTGCTGAAGATGAGGTAGTTGGTTTACAAATATGGGCAATGTATAGTGAGACTTCTTGCAAGGAGAGGCTGATAATAGGGGAAAATTGCAGTCAACAGGATGAGTTGGAATGTGAAAGGCGGACAATATCGAAACAGGTGAATTTAGGATTAAAGGTGTTATATTTGAAAGCACGCAATATATGGAATAAGGTTGATGAACTTGTAACAGGGTTACAGATTGATAAGTATGATGTTGTAGGCATCAGTGGATCATGATTGAAAGAATGTTATAACTGGGAGCATACTGTCTGAGGATGCATACTGCATTAAAAGGATAGGCAGGAAGGCAGAGGGGGTGGCCTGAATCTGTTGGTAAAAAATGAAATTAAATCATTAGATAGAGGTGACATAGGGTTAGAAGGTGTTGAATCATTGTGGATAGAGCTAAGGGACTGCAAGATTAAAAAGACCTTAATGGGAGTTATATACAGACTCCCTAACAGCAGTAAGGATGTGGTCTACAAGTTACAATGGGAGATAGAAAACGAATGCCAAAAGGACAATGTTTCAATAGTCCTGGGTGATTTCAATATGCAGGTAGATTGGGTAAATTAGGCTGGTGCTGGATTCCAAGTGGGGTGTGGGGGGTGGAATTTTCTGGAATGCCTATGAGATAACTTTAGAGAGCAGCTTGTGGTTGAGCCCATGAGAGGATCAGCTATTTTGGATTGTGTGTTATGCAATGAACCGGAATTGATTAGATAGCTTAATGTTAAAGAAACCTTAGGGAAAAGTGATCATAATATGATTAAATTCACCCTGAAATTTGAGAAAATGAAGCTAAAGTCAGATGTATCGGTATTACAGTGGGATAAAGAGAATGACAGAGGCATGAGAGAGGAGTTAGCCATAATTGATTGGAAAAGAATACTAGCAAGGATGATGACAGAGCAGCAAAGGCTGGAATTTCTGGAAGTAATTCAGAAGGCTCAGGATATACACATCCAAAAGAGGATGAAGTATTCAAAAGGCAAGATGACACAACCACGGCTAACAAAGGAAATCAAAACAAACTTAAAAGCCAAAGAGAGGGCATATAATAGATCAAAAATTAGTGGGAAGTTAGGGGATTGGAAAGTTCTTAAATACAATCATAAGACAACTAAAAAAGTCATTAAGAAGATAAAGTTGGAATATGAAAGTAAGCTGGTCAATAATATTAAAAAAGATACTATACCAAAAGCTTCTTCAGATACCTAAAGTGTAAAAGAGAGGCGAGAGTGGATATCGGATTGTGGGAAAATGATGCTGGAGAGGTAGTAATGGGGGACAAGGAAATGATGGATGAACTGAATAAGTATTTTGCATCAATCTTCACTGTGGAAGACAGTAACAGTATGGTGGAACTTCCAGGTACCAAAGGTCATGAAGTGCTTGAAGTTACCACTACTAGAGAGAAGATTCTTGGGAAGCTAACAGATCTGAAGATAGAGGAGTCACGTAGACAGGATGGTGTACACTCCAGGGTTCTGAAAGAGGTGGCTGAAGAGATCATGAAGGCACTTGTAAATAATCTTTCAAGAATCACTAGATTCCAGAATGGTTCTGGAAAACTGGAAAATTGTAAATGTTACTCCACTATTCAAGAAGGGAGAGAGGCAGAAAAATTGAAATTATAGGCCAGATAGTCAGACCTCAATGATTGGGAAGATGTTGGAGACAACTATTAAGAATGAGGTCTCAGGGTACTTGGAGACACATAATAAAATAGATGGTAGTCATCATGGTTTCCTCAAGGGAAAATCTGGCCTGACAAATCTGTTGGAATTCGTTGTAGACATAACAAGCAGGATAGACAAAGGAAAATAGGTTGATGTTGTGTATCTGGATCTTCAGAAGTCTTCTGACAAGGTACCACGCGTGAGGCTGCTTACCAAACTATGAGCCCATGATATTACAGGAAAGGTTCCAGCATGGATAGAGCAATGGCTGATTGGCAGGAGGCAAAGAGTGGGAATAAAGGGAGTCTTTTCTGGTTGGCTTCCAGTAACTAGTGGTGATCCACAGGGGTCTGTATTGAGACCAATTCTTTTTACGTTATATGTCAATGATTGATGGGTTTGTTTCAAAGTTTGCAGACAATACAAAAAGATTGGTGGAAGGACAGGTAGTTTTGAGGAAATAGGGAGGCTACAGAAAGACTTGGACAGATCAGGAGAATGGACAGAGAAGTGCAAGATGGAATACAGCGTTGGGAAGTGTATGGTCATGCACTTTTTGTAGAAGAAATGAAAGGGTTGTCTATTTTCTAAATGGAGAGAAAATACAAAACTCTGAGGTGCAAAGGAATTTGCAAGTCCCTGTACAGGATTCCCTGAAGGTTAATTTGCAGGATGAGTCTGTGGTGAGGAAGACAAATGAGATATTAGCATTCATTTCACAAGGACAGGAATATAAAAGCAAGAATGGAATGTTGGGACTTTATAAAGCAATCGTGAGACTTCACTTGAAGTATTGCATGCAGTTTTGGGGCTCTTATCATAGAAAGGATGAGCTGAAACTGGAGAAAGTGCAAAGGAGGTTCACAAAAATAATTCCAGGATTAAACAGCCTGTCATATGAAGAGTGTTTGATGGCTTTGGGCCTGTATTCACTGGAATTTAGAAGAATGAGCGGTGACCTAATTGAAACCTATTGAATGGTGAATGGGCTTGATACAGTAAATGTGGAGAGGATGTTTCCTATGGTGGAAGAGTCTAAGACAAGGGACATCTTTTTAGAACGGAGATGAGGAGGAATTTCTTTAACCAGAGAGTGATGAATTTTGTGGAATTCGTTGCCACAGGCAGCTGTGGAGGCCAAGTCTTTATGTATATTTAAGGCAGAGGTTGATAGATTTTTGGTTGGTCAGGGCACAAGGGGATCTGGGGGTGGGGGTGGTGGTAGGGGATTTGTGCTGAGAAGAAAAATGGACCAGTCATGATGAATTCTTCTCCTATATGTTATGGTCTTAAAACCAAGCCACATCCTGCAAGCAACTTCTTGATTCAGATATCAGAAGCTTTCTCAGATATATTACCTACAAAAACTGTTGTAGTCAGACCACTGATTTTGTCACTTTCAAAATTCCTTTGAGCAGTATAGTCCTTCCTTGGTCCAATATGCTTTCTTACCAGAGGCACAGAGGTTGGCACCAGTACCTGGTTAACCTATGTTGGGCAATGATTCATGGTGTTTGGTATGGAGACAGTTGCGGCTTCATTTAGTACCTTTATTAATATGCTGTCAGATGGTTTCATTGCAGGGGATGCAGCATATAAATGATGGATGGATCCCCAATCAAGTAATTAGTTGAATCAACCAATCATGTTCCCACAATGCTGGTCTTCCTGTTTTTACCACATACAAGCTCAATTTGGCCTGTCTGGTGTTGTATTTCACTGTTATGGATGTTATTCCCACAGGAGTTATATTTTCTTCAGTAGAAGTTCTTAGTTGTATAAGTGTAGACTTCAGTTTAGTATATTTGAACCTAAACTGATTTTGTGGGATGACTGAATCTAATTCCATTTGAATTACTTTCCATTCACTTCTGGTGTAAGCCATATTGCTTCTGTATTGCTAATTTTCACATTGTACATCTCAAGGCTACATAGTTCTTTGTCACTCACATCATTAACAGGTTTTTCATCAACAACATGCAGATGAGTGGACTTTTTGAAACTGGAACTTGACTTTTCTCTTCCTTGCCTGCTCAACATGCTCTTTGTATGTGTCCTACATTGTTGCATTTTCTACAAGTTTTGCCTTTAAATCTGCATTGGTCTGGTGTATGATAATTTGTTCAGCCAGGACAGTTTCTGTTTAAACTTTGCAATTTTGTTCATGCTCACATTCATTCCTGACTGCAACTCAATTGTGTCTCTGTTTGTGGTTTTCATTGATACAGCAATTTCAATTGGTCTTTTGAATGTAAACTGTGCTTCACATAGGACACATTTTTGAATGCATCTTGTAAGATTACACAAACTAAACAATCTCTCAGTGCATCATTAGGGCTATTATTGAACTTACAATGCTCAGACAATATCTTCAATTCAGCCACGTATGCTGAAATGGAGTCTTCTTCACTTTGATTCCACTTTTGAAACCTAAAGTGTTCTGCAATCAACAATGGCTTTGATTCTACATGTTCCTGCATTACTTTGACAATATCAGCAAAGCGCACTTCTGCTGGTTTGGTTGGAGCAGTCAAACTTCAAAGCAAACTGTAAGCCTTTAAACCCAATGCACTCAGAAAAATTGGTACTCGTTTCTCATTGTCTATGTCAGTTGTTTCAGAATACTGTTTGAATTACTCAATATGTAATATCCAGTTACCTCTTGTGTAATCAAATGTGTCTATCTTTCCAATGTAGCCAGCGATTTCAGCTCCTTTTTACGATTATTATCACCTGGTACTCACTCCTTATGAACTGAATTCTTTTATTTTCTGACCTTAAAAAAAAATTTCATCACACCTCCCTTTCTGAAGACTGTCTCTACACATATGCTGGGCAGCCTTTTTCTTTTACTTGCTATTCCTCACAGCATTTGTTTTTAACTTGAACATCTCGCTGTGCTTCAACAGGTCAGTGACCGTCTCAGGTTCAGTTTAAAAATACTTCATTGCCAGTGATATGTTTTGTAGCTTCAAAACATTAAACTAATGCAAAAGAAGACTCGACAGTCAGAAATGTCAGTCCAACTTTGAGTTTACTTTTAAGCAAGGTGTGCACATATCACATGGTAGCATGATGATGTATCTTTTTACATATAACCCATAATGAATTAATTAAAAGAACAGTAATGCTTAATCAAACTAATATATATATATATATATATATATATATACACACAAAACACACAAGATTACTCAAATATTGCTTAAGCATTAAATACATAACCTATACAGCGACATCAATGTATTAGATAATGGGGAATGGAGCATTTGTGCACATTGAACAATAACAGGCTGAATTGTGATATCTTAGTTCTCTAGGCTTTCTTGTTTGTGCTTATTTTTGAAATAGTTCCTTGTAATGTCCATACAGTTTTATATCACTATACAGTATTTCATTCTAATTGTATATCTAGGGATGGGTCAGGTACACAGATTTAGTAATTCTGAAACTGTTCAATGGATAACATTTCTTCATGCTCCTGCAGTAATTAGTGTTGTTATTTTCTTTCAGTGACAGAATGCTTACTTTTTTCAAACTCTCTATCATATTTGAGAACACCATGTATTCATATACTTAAGGATGTTTCATTGTAACCCTTTTGCCTATTTACCAGGACTTATCAGTAATAGCTTTTTTTCTTGTTGCTGTGTCTTGACTCTGTGCTGGAAGTTACTGGTTCAATTGTGTACTGCAATCCCTATTTTGTTATCCATTGAGCTGAACATTAGTCAAGCATTACAGCAATGTCTCAGCAGCAGTGATTGTTGTGTAACGTAGTGTGGACGTCTTGTCCCTGGAACATATATGAGATGTCCCAGCACAATGCAATGCTGGGTGGAGGAGGGGTGGACTTTGCCTCATCAAAGGCATCAATGTCTAAGGTATTTAAGAGCCAGTCAGGAACATAACATTGGAGCAAATAACTAAAAGATGAAAAAATAGAAATGTTAAAGCAGTTAACAATGAAAAAATTTAGAAACGTTAAATAAGATGAAAATAATTTTAAAAATTATTGGCCTCTACAATATGCACAACAAAGATTCAGATTGAATTCAATGGGATCTCAGAAGCTAAGGCTACTGGAAAGAGCTTAAACTAGAAATGCTGGGGAGTGGGGACCGAACTGAAGAGACGGAGGAAGGGGCGGTTGGCTCACAAATAGAGAGAATTTGGAGACAGTGTGAGAGGGAGGGTAGGCAGGTGATAGAGAAGGAATGCCTCTCAGACCAATGAGATGTGTTATTTTTAATGTAAGAAGCATCATGAACAAAGCAGATGAGCTTAGAGCGTGTATCAGTACTTGAAGCAATGCTGTTGTGGCCATTACAGTGACTTGGATGGCTCAGGGGCAGGAATGGTTACTTAGAGTGTCAGGCTTTAGATGTTTCAGGAAGGAGAGTGAGGGAGGCAAAAGAGGTGGGGGTGTGGAACTGTTGATCAGGGATAATGTCACGGCTGCAGAAAAGGAGGAAGTCATGGAGGGATTGTCTGCTGAGTCTTTGTGGGTGTAAGTTAGGAACAGGAAGGGGTCAATAACTCTACTAGATGTCTTTTATAGACCACCCAATAGTAACAGGGACATTGAGGAGCAGATAGCGAAACAGATTTTGGAAAGGTGTAATAATAACAGGGTTGCTCTGGTGGGAGATTTTAATTTCCCAAATATTGATTGGCATCTGCCTAGAGCAAGGGGTTTAGATAAGATGGAGTTTGTTAGGCGTGTTCAGGAAGGTTTCTTGACACAATATGTAGATACACCTACAAGAGGGGAGGCTGTACTTGATTTTGCATTGGGAAATGAACCTGGTCAGGTATCAGATCTTAGTGGAAGAGCATTTTGGAGATAGTAATCACAATCCTATCTCTTTTACTATAACATTGGAGAGGGATAGGAATAGACAAGTTAGGAAAGCGTTTAATTGGAGTAAGGGGAAATATGAAGCTATTAGGCAGGAACTTGGAAACATAAATTGGGAACAGATGTTCTCAAGGAAGTGTACAGCAGAAATGTGGCAAATGTTCAGGGGATATTTGCCTGGAGTTCTGCACAGGTACATTCCAATGAGACAGGGAAAGGATGATAGGGTACAAGAACAGTGGTGTACAAAGGCTGTTGAAAGTCTCGTCAAGAAGAAAAGAAAACCTTATGAAAGGTTCGAAAACTAGGTAATGATAGAGATTCTAGAAGATTATAAGGCTAGCAGGAAGAAGCTTAAGAATGAAATTAGAAGAGCCAGAAGGTGCCATAAGAAGACCTTGGCTAGCAGGACTAAGGAAATCCCCAAGGCATTCTACAAGTATGTGAAAACCAAGAGGATAAGATATGAGAGAACCTCAGACCAGTGGTGTGCCTCAGGGATCTGTTCTCGGACCCCTTCTCTTTGTGATTTTTATAAATGACTTGGATGAGGAAGTGGAGGGATGGGTTAGTAAATTTGCTGATGACACAAAGCTTGCAGGTGTTGTGGATAGTGTGGAGGGCTGTCAGAGGTGACAGTGGGACATCAATAGGATGCAAAACTGGGCTAAGAAGTGGCAGGTGAAGCTCAACCCAGATAAGTGTGAGGTGATTCATTTTGTAGTAGTAGTAGTATAGAGTATATAGAGTATATAATAGTAATGGTAAGACTCTTGGCAGTGTGGAGGATCAGAGGGATCTTGAGATCTGAGTCCATAGGACACTCAAAGCAGCTGCACAGGTTGACTCTGTGGGTTAAGAAGGCATACAGTGTACTGGCCTTCATCAATCGTGGAATTGAACTTAGAAGCTGAGAGGTAATGTTACAGCTATATAGGACCCTGGTCAGACCCCACATTGAGTATTGTGCTCAGTTCTGGTAGCCTCACTACAAGAAGGATGTGGAAACTATAGAAAGGGTGCAGAGGAGATTTACAAGGATGTTGCCTGGATTGGGAAGCATGCCTTATGAGAATAGGCTGAATGAACTCGGCCTTTTCTCCTTGGAGCGATGGAGGATGAGAGGTGACCTGATAGAGGTGTATAAGGTGATGAGAGGCATTGATCGTGTGGATAGTCAGAGGGTTTTTCCCAGGGTTGAAATGGCTAACATGAGAGGGCACAGTTTTAAGGTGCTTGGAAGTAGGTACAGAGAAGATGTCATAGGTAAGTTTTTTTTATCAGAGAGTGATGAGTGTGTGGAAAGGGCTGCCGGCCACGATGGAGGCGGATACGATGGGATCTTTTGAGATTCCTGGATAGGTACATGGAGTTTAGAAAAATAGAGGGCTATGGGTAACCTAAGGTAATTTCTAAGGTAAGTACAGGTTCAGCACAGCATTGTGGGCCTGTATTGTGCTGTCTGTTTTCTATGTTTTCTTCTATGTTCTATCTTTTGCCTTTGTAGTCTTTTACTTGCACGTCTGACCGAGTACAGACACAGTTTCAGGATTTACTGAAGTGTCAGTGGGCAAAAGGCTGCAGGTTTGATTGAAGCCATCACCCCTAACCAGCCACGCCCTGTCTTCTATCTATCAAACTGGCAATGGTTTGGAAGAAATGGACAATTTTGCAATTTTTGCTCTTTGGCTGAAGAAGCTATAAATTCCACGTGTATTGAACGCAATCAGCTCAGATCTTCCTAATGTTCTCTACCTGTGCCAGACAACAATGTAGTTCACTGCCTGGTGTTACAAACAAAAGTACTGGGACAGCTAGATAAAAATGAGGCAACCACACTGCCCATAAATAAGGCATTCTATTAAATGTCAAAGGGTGAAACTTCTTTTCATTTCCCATCCTACCAAGACTAGTAGAACTAAAGCAACCCTCGGGATTCATATCATTTTTTAAAGTTGCACTTTCTCCGTACTTGATTGTGAACCTGTCACAGATCAAATCTCTTACCCCCATTGTCACTGTGATCAAAATCACCAGAGGGACAATGAGGGTGCTATAGAACTCTTTATTCAGCACAACCAGTAGCACATTGGAAACGCTCTTGCCAGAGGCTCCCTGACCCAATATTCCCTTACATTTTTAAAGATCACAGGTAACAACAGGAAAATTCTATAGTTACAGTGCATTCAATGTGAAGCAGACTTGATGAGATAAATTGCCTAATTCTGCTCCCATATCTTGTACTGCCTTTTATGATTCAAACACCTAGATTTTCACAATAACACTCAAGACACCCTAAATTGAATACTAATCTCCACTGTCTCTGAGTTGTATTCACATATACAGTATGCTGACACCTCAGGTCAATGGAGTGTTTCTTGGTTTGCAATTGACCCAAATCTACAGCTCCAGGAAGACCATTGTACTAAGCTGCACTTTAAATTCAATCTACAATGCACATTCAAATCTGAAAAATGGTTACTGTTGAAATTAATATTTGCTACATTCCATAACTTCAGAAGATGCCCTAACAATCTTCACCAATGAAACAAAGCTATTGAAATCTTCAGTGGACGATAGGAAGGGAAGAGTATTTTAAGAAAATGTGTTCTGCATCTCTTAATAGTGTCCAGGAAAGACGGTCCAAGAAGGATGTTGAATGTTAGTAGAAATGGAAAAGTGAACCAGGAGGGTTATGGAGACAATAGTTCCTTTGAAGTGATGGGGAAAGTTAGTTTTGTTGATGGTTTTGCATTAAGGGTGATGAAAGAATGGAGATGATCTATTGGACGTGGAGGATGGTGGAAAGTTAAAACAAGGGATAACATCCTTGCTCTGAGTGTGAGGAGGAGGGGCAAGTAGGGAAAGGAACAGAGACATCTGAGAGCTGTATAAACTATTTTAGACAATAACTCCATGTAGCAAAGCACAGTAAGAAAGAGAACAAATGTGGGCAAATGGAGTTAGTGCAGGTGGACAAAAACTTTGGCATGGTTGTGATGAGCCAAATTCCCCATTTCTGTACCACTTGAACTAAATATTCTAGTTCTATACAAGGTTAGAAAGCAGCACTGATGCAGACATCACTATATTAAAAAAGGAGATGAGTAAAGACATGAGTAGGACTTAAGCAGGTGATGATGCAGCCTGCAACATTGACAAATCCTTTCTTCCCACAGATGTTGCTTGACCCTCTGAGTTCTTCCAGCAGATCACTTTTTGCTCTGGGTTCCAGCACCTGCAGTCTCCTGTGTTTCCTTTAAACAATGCAGCCATGCATCCTACTACCGAGAGACTTTTCTTCATAACTGCCCAGCTCTTCAAATCTGTCTTTTCTTGGTCCTTGAACATCTGCTAATGTGAATGACTTCACTACATTTACCCTTGTGCTGGGGTTTTGGGCTGTATCCTCTTCCTTAGTAAAAATTGATACAAAGCACTCATTAAGTATAGCAACAATGCCCTCTAAACTTCTAACCCAATGCATGAATCTCTTTTCTGGTCCTTAATCAAATACCTCTAGCTTACCGCTTGCTATTTTATAGAAGACTTTTGTGTTCCCTTTAATTTTAGCTTTCAGCTATTCTCTTCCTCTCTTGTCGTTGATTTCTGTCTTTGGACTTCCACTTGCCTTTACAATTGGGAAGTACTCTTTTATCCTTTTGATATCCTAGTTGTATGGGTTTACATTGAAATCAACACATTTGCTCATGAGCATAATCCACAAATAAATCTTTGTAATTTAATGCTTCCATCTGCTTTATTTGTAATGCCACCTATGTCTCTAACATCTGCAGACTTGAATAGTGGCCTTCTGTCACATCATTGCTGTCATTTATAAACGCACTGGTATCTGTTTCTAAACTTTAGAATATGGCTTTGTCTGCTTAATCTACCCATCTCATTCCATGAATCAGTTTGGTGAAGGTGCGATACACTTTGCCGCATGCAGGTACATCGTCCTTTGGTAACAATTACACTGATTCTGATTGGTTTTACCGGACATTATGTTATCATAACTGAAAGTCTTGGTAATGATGTCATCCCATCTCCAGGAGCTGCCATTGTTGCTGCTTGTAACCTTTGTTTCATCACAGACATTATAATAGACAATTAGGTACCCCTGAGTACAGGTTAAACACCCAAAGCATAGGTTGATACTCATAGAATAGAAAAGGCACTAATATTTGATGAAGGCTTCAGTGCATGCTCTGTGAACTGATCCCTATCCTAAAATCACTGTGTTCTGCAGTTAATGGGTTCCTCTATGGCTCCTTAATGTTGGTATAGCCAGGGTAGTACTGGGGATAAGCTCCCACTACCTATTAAATGTCCCAGTGGTGTGCATCTCATGTATCACTGACAACCAAGTCCAACTCCTGGCCTTCGGATGTGGCCTAGCTACTATACTCAGCAGAATATTTTCTACTGACAGGAGATGGGGCGAAGGTGGATTACTGATGCTTTAAAGCCAGTCGCTTCGGGCAGATGGGGCTTGTCAACTGTGGTTGACAGCTCATCCAACAGATGGAAAGTTCTGATTTCAAACCCCCATTGCCTTGCGGCTACACCCACTCATGGGGAAGATTCTGGGAGTAAACTCCGCGGGAAAAATCCAGAGCTGGAGTCCCTAAGGCAGTCCTACATTGAGTTCAACATTGCCTAGCCACTCCTGTGGCACCACTGGTACCAAAATGTATTAATGTCTGCCATTCTTTTGGATACATCAGCTGCATGGAGAGGGAGAGCCTGCTATATGGGCAACAGCCTGCTCTCCATATCGTATTGCCCTTGCTTGTGTATCCTGTAGATAACTGGGGCATAACATAAGTGGAGTTTCTGAATATTCTTTATGTGGGCCTTCAGCAACCACTGTCATTCGGTTTTCAACTCCATTTTTCATGGCAAGTTTCTGGAGATTCACACCAGAACATCAGTGTCAATATTGTGATTAACAATTAATATAAATCTATAACAGCAACAGGGCCCTTCTGAATGAATTATTGCATGCAGCACTGATGTGCAGATATGGTTAAAAATTAAAGTTTTCATAGGCTCCAAAAAGCCATGCACTCCTAAAGGTTAAAATTTGGGTTGTTTCTTCTATTAACATACTGCAATTGTAATGCAGCTATAAACCCCAAGATTTCTTTAATCACTGTGGATTTTCTTGTCAGCTTCATGCAACCCAAAGGCAGTTTTCAGATGATTTTATTGAAGATCTAATCAATAACATTTTTTTCTTTTAATTATCTACAGACTTGTATTATAAAGAAGCTCGATATTTTGTCCTGATAATTCAAAACTCAGCAAATCAAATTTCAGCACTGTAGTGTGGATAGATCTAGCATAAAGAAGAACAGTACAAAAAAAAATGGAAGTCTCCCATCTCCTTCAACCAATTTTTTCATCTCACATCAAGTAATTGCCTGCAGCTTTTTCTTGCTCAATGATAGTCTGCAAGCAGCAACAATAGAACATTACTCTGGCAAATTACTTTATCTACCCTAATAGTTGCTGTTCATGTCCAATGGGAAAAGTAAGCACTGTTTAATATTGACCATAAAATATTTAAACCTCCAAGTCATTAGTTAGAATTACAGAGAAATGCAGTCTGAAAAATCTGCCTTACTCCAACATATTAGAGGTGACTGAATATATTTTTAAAATCGCTAACTTCCAATCTAGGCAACTTATTGCTACAGTAAATTAAATCTTTATTCAGAATACCTGTAAACTGTATTTTTGTTATTTAATAATGTGTTTCAAGAAGATTTCAGAAACAAATCATTCTTATATTTTTGAACCATTGGGATGGCTACTTACCTTTGCACGAAATGCATTTATATAATACTAACTGCTTAACTGGAACTGAATTTCAGAAATGGACTGTAATATTTAACAACTACTGTAATATTTAACAACTGCTATACGTGCATATTGAAAACATGCAATCACAGATGTATTTCTAACCACTATTAAAGCTTTTATTTGATTGAATGTTTATGATTATGTTGTCAAAGAATTTGAGGAATTAAATTTCAAGATTAAATTCTTGACAGACACGTCTGGATTTATTGCACCAGAATAGGAGGCTGTAAACATCTGATTGACCTGCTGCATTATTGTTGTGTTGGGAAGGGAGTTTCAGGAAATTAACACAGTCGTGATGGTATGTGGCTTAGGGGATGCCAATGTTGTGCTTATCATTCTAGATGGTCCAGTTTGTGCTTGGGAAGTTCTGCCAAAGAAAATTTAGTGGGTTGGTTCAGAGAACCCTGCAGTGTTAGGTCATCATTGGTAGAGGGACTGAACTTTTAGGCAGTGAAGAAAGTACCAGCTAATTGGTCCTCTTTGTTCGTCATGGTGTCAGACCTTGTGATTGTTGTCACAGCTGCACTCTTCCCTGCAGTTGACATGAATTTCATCCTCTTCTTGTCTTTCAAATGGTGGAAAGACATAAGAGAGCATAAGAGCAAAAGACATAGGGGCAGAATTAGGCCATTCAGCCCATCGAGTCTGCTCCACCATTCCATCATGGCTGATACCAGATCCCATTCAACCCCATACACCTGCCTTCTCACCATATCCTTTGATGCCCTAACCTATCAGGAAACTATCAACTTCCGCCTTAAATATACACATTGACTGGGCCTCCACCACAGTCTGTGGCAGAGCATTCCACAGATTCACTACTCTCTGGCTAAAAAAGTTCCTCCTTAGCACTGTTCTAACTGGCTGCCTCTCAATTTTGAGGCTGTGCCCTCTAGCTTTGGGTATCCCCACCATAAGAAATAATCCTCTCCACATCCACCCTACCTAGTCTTTTCAACACTTGGTAGGTTTCCATGAAACCGCGACACCCCCACCCCCCACCCACACCACACCGCTCCCAGCATTCTTCTAAATTTCAGTGAGTACCGGCCAAAAGCTGCCAAATGCTCCTCATGTGTTAACCCCTTCATACTTGGAATCATCCTTGTAAACCTCCCCTGGACTCTCTCTAATGACACACCCTTTCTGAGATATGGGGCCCAAAACTGTTGACAATACCCAAAGTTTGACCTGACTAGTGTCTTATAAAGGCTCATCATTATCTCCTTGCTTTTATATTCTCAGGACTCTGGGATGTAGTCTGTCTGGCCCAGGTGACCTATCCACCTTAAGACTTTCAGTTTATCTGGTACTTTTTCCTTTGTAATACCAATGACATTCACTCCTGACACTCATGGGCCTCTGGCACACTCCTAGTGTCTTTCACGGTGAAGACAGATCCAAAGTACCAATTAAGTTCATCTGCCATTTCTATGCCCCCATTGTCCCCCTCACCAGCATCATTTTCCAGTGGTCCAATACCAATACTCACCTCCCTTTTATTCTTCGTATAACTGATAAAAACCTTTTGGTATCCTGCTTTATATTATCGGCAAGTTTGCCCTCATATTTTATCTTTTCCCTTCTTATAGCTCATTTAGTTGCCTCTTGTTTTCTAAAAGCTTCCCAATCATCCAACTTCCCACTCACTTTTGCTACATTATATGCCATTTCCTTGGCTTGTATGCAGTTCTTAACTTCCTGTGTCAAGCACAGTTGCCTACCCCTGCCATTTGAGAACTGCTTCCTCTGTGGAACACATCTTGAATTCAGGATGGGAATTCAACATTTCAACAAACTTCCAATGTAGACAATTTATTATCAGCAGTATTTCAAAATTATTTTTTATTCAGAATACCTGCATAATATATATTTGTTTAATAATTTAAAAATAAGATCAAAAACAATTTAGTAATAAATCATCCTTGGATTTTTGATCCATTAGGATAAATACTTACCTTTGAGATATAATAGTGATTGCTTGAACCTGGCTTCCAGACTTTGGTTCTGTGGACTTAACTGGAACTGAATTTCAGAAATGGAGTGTAACACTTAACCAGCACTGCAGCTTTGTAATTGATCCAGTTAAGCATCCAGTAAATGGAGTTTATCAGGATGTTGATACTCATCACTTTAAGAATGGTAATGCATGAGTACATGTTAAAGTTCTATCTTATGGTAGACAGTCCTTGCCTCGGGCATGCTTTAAGATCCTGCAGTGCCACTGGAATCATCAATAAGCTTACCCATTTCTGACATCATGGTGGTGGAAAAGTAATTGATGAAGCAGCTGAAAAGGTCGGCCTGAAAAATTCCACGTGATAAAGCCCAAGGATTTAAATTTTAACCTTTAACAGCCACAAACTATTTCCAACTATATACAACCAACAACTCTGGATAAATCCACTCTGGATATCAAAATTTAGATTTATTAGGTGATCATGATGCCAGACTGACTGTTACAAATGAGGTCATGCTTGGAATTTGGATTCTTCTTTGTCCCAAACTCTAATGAATTCTGGAACCAAGCAGTCCTGGTGGAATTCAATGTGAATATTATTGAGCAGTTTCTAAATGTTGCTTCATTGCACTGTTAATGATATCCTCATTTATTGTGCTGATGATTGGAAGTTGGCTAATGGGGTGTTAATTAGAGAGGTTAGATTCATCCTACTTTTTGTAGTTATGAAATACTTAGGTAATTTTCCTTTTGTGGAGTAGATGTCTATGTTGTTGCTATCTCATTGCGAGGCTGGACCTGGGTATTACATATAGTTCTGGTTATATCTCCACGAGAAAGATGTTCCACCGGATATTGAGAGAAAGATGTTCCACCGGATATTGTGCAGAGGATTTTCACAAGGATGTACAGTATCTGGAATGAATTATTTTAGTTATGATGAGAGATGAAACAAGTTTGGCTTACTTTTGTTGGCGTGGAAGAGATTGAAAGTGGTCATGTTAGATACATACTAAATTATGACGTTCATGAATAGGGTAGGTAGTAGGAAACTTCTCCCACACTGATTAAAGAAGAGGAAGTACTGGCACTTTTAAGGAATATAGAAGTGGATAAGTCTCCAGGTCCTGACAGGATACTCCCTAGGACCTTGAGGGAAGTTAGTGTGGAAATAGCAGGGGCTCTGACAGAAATATTTCAAATGTCATTAGAAACGGGGATGGTGCCGGTAGATTGGTGTATTGCTCATGTTGTTCCATTGTTTAAAAAAGGGTTCTAATAGTAAACCTAGCAATTATCGGCCTGTGAGTTTGACGTCAGTGGTGGATAAATTGATGGAAAGTATTCTCAAAGATGGTATATATAATTATCTGGATAGACAGGGTCTGATTAGGAACAGTCAACATGGATTTGTGCATGGAAGGTCATGTTTGACAAATCTTATTGAATTTTTTGAAGAGGTTGCTAGGAAAGTTGACGAGGGTAAAGCGGTGGATGTTGTCTATATGGACTTCAGTAAGGCCTTTGACAAGGTTCCACACAGAAGGTTAGTTAGGAAGATTCAATCGTTAGGTATTAATATTGATTAGTGAAATGGATTCAGCAGTGGCTGGATGGGAGACGCCAGAGAGTAGTGGTGGATAACTATTTGTCAGTGTGGTAAACCATGTATACAGGTTGTAACTGGGTTACCTGTCTGGACATACCCCTCTGCTGACTGTTCCTGTGGCTCCTCCCACAGAGCCCTGAATAAAGGCGATTGTGCCACTGCTCCTCCCTCAGTCCAGGACAGACACAGCATGGACGAGGACCCATTTTACTGTTAATAAAAGCCTTTCAATATTTACTCTACTTCCAGTCTTTTGGAGTAATTGATAGTGCATCAGTCAGGTTGCAGGCTGGTGACTAGTGGTGTGCCTCAGGGATCTGTACTGGGTCTAATGCTGTTTGTCATATACATTAATGATCTGGATGATGGGGTGGTAAATTGGATTAGTAAGTATGCAAATGATACTAAGATAGGTGGAGTTGTGGATAATGAAGTAGGTTTTCAAAGCTTGCAGAGAGATTTAGGTCAGTTAGAAGAGTGGGCTGAAAGATGGCAGATGGAGTTTAATGCTGATAAATGTGAGGTGCTACATTTTGGTAGGACTAATCAAAATAGGGCATACATGGTAAATGGTAGGGCATTGAAGAATGCTGTAGAACAGAGGGATCTAGGAATAATGGTGCATAGTTCCCTGGCGGTGTAATCTCATGTAGATAGGGTGGTGAAGAAAGCTTTTGGTATGCTGGCCTTTATAAATTAGAGCATTGAGTATTGGAGTTGGGATGTAATGTTGAAATTGTACAAGGCACTGTTGAGGCCAAATTTGGAGTATTGTGTACAGTTCTGGTCATCGAGTTATAGGAAAGATGTCAACAATATAGAGAGAGTACAGAGAAGATTTACGAGAATGTTACCTGGGTTTCATCACCTAAGTTACAGAGAAAGGTTGAACAAGTTGGGTCTTTATTCTTTGAAGCGTAGAAGGCTGAGGGGGGGACTTGATAGAGGTATTTAAAATTATGAGGAGGATAGATAGAGTTGACCTGGATAGGCTTTTTCCATTCAGAGTAGGGGAGATTCAAACAGGAGGACATGAGTTGAGAGTTAAAGGGCAAATGTTTAGGGGTAACATGAGGGGGATCTTCTTTACTCAGAGAGTGGTAGCTGTGTGGAACGAGCTTCCAGCAGAAGTGGTTGAGGCAGGTTTGATGTTGTCGTTTAAAGTTAAATTGAATAGATATATGGACAGGAAAGGAATGGAGGGTTATGGGCTGAGTGCAGGTCAGTGGGACAAGATGAGAGTAAGAGTTCGGCACGGACTAGAAGGGCCGAGATGGCCTGTTTCCGTGTTGTAATTGTTATATGGTTATATGGTTAAACATAAAGGGCATTTTCTCCACCACTACTTTATTATTGCTCATCAGTCACCTTACGTACAGCCTTATGTCACTATATGGGCATACAATCAATCTAGGTATCATATGTATTTGTATTTATTCTCTGTGTTTTTAGTAGTACCATTGTGTTCTTTATCTCTTTTGGGGGCTGCATTGGATCTGGAGTAACAATTATTTCATTCTCCTTTCACCTGTGTGCAGGAAATGGCATTAAACAACTTTGATTTTTGAGTAGTTGTGAAGTAAAGAGTAAGAGACCGAAAGGAGACATGAGGAGGATAATTCCACACCCCCCACACCAGAGGATGGTTGCTATCTGGAATGCACTTGTTCTTATGGCTTCTTCCTGTGAAAGACCAGCTTTGAGCTGCTGGATTTGCTCTCAATCCATTCCACAGTGGTAATGCAGGAATAAGCTCTAGGAGGCTTGCTACACTGAAACATTGCTGATGTCCATAGCTGACTGGTGTTTTCATGCAGTGGCCTTAAGGTGAATTCAGTTTACCTGTGCAGTTTCCTGTTCTGAGGTGCCGGCACTTTTTGCCACGCAATCACATTCATCTTGAGGCACAAATAAGCATATGCATAAATTTATGAGACTTTGAAGCAAAAAAAAAACACACGGTTAGTGACAGGAGTTATTTTGTTACTGGAATTAGGAATCCGGCCAGATTAATTGCTCTGAGTGAGTATTACACTGGTTTAGATAAATGGCAACCAAAGGTAGCAGCTTCTTTTTATGTTGAAAAATTACCCGAGGCCTTTCACAGGAGCTTCTTCAAAACTAAATTTGACATTGAATTATAACAGGAGATGTTAAGAGAGATGAGAAATATTTGGTAAGATTAAGCTCAGTTAGCTCAGAAGATCCTTATGTCAATGAGCAGTAATAGCTCATTCCAACCCTTATTCTACAGAAGGCTCAGCTCCACTGAATTGATAAGCTCAGTAAAGGTGCAGCTACAGGGTGATAACATGGGAGAAATGGACTAGATCTGGTGCGTCTATGATACTTGACTGTAACATGCACGTGCAATTAGGATACTAGCATCCTGAGAAGATTTATAATTAGGGTCATGGACCATGACTACTTGGCATTTCTTGGTCTATAGGGCCCATGCTGTTGTCCCTGAAACTTCAGATAAAAAGAGTTAAATGCAGAATGATGGTGAAAGTACTACAGAGTCCATCAGCTGATGATAGGAGGAAGGCAGCTGATTTTCAGAATCAAAATCAGAATCAGGTTTAATATCATTGACACGTGTCATGAAAGTTGTTGATTTGTGGCAACAGTACAGTGTAAACTATAACTTATAATAATAAATTAATCAATTAATTAAATGTGCAGTGCAAAAATCATGAATAGTGCTCATGGTTGGTTAACTGTCCATTCAGAAATATAATGGTGGTTGGAAAGAAGCTGTCGCTAAAACCCTCAGTGTGTGCTTCAGACTCTTGTACCTCCTCCCTGGTGGTAACGATGAGAAAAGGCCTATCCTAGGTGGTGAGGGTCCTCAGCAATGGATGCTGCTCTTTTTGAGGCATTGCCTTTTTAAGATGTCCTCAATTCTGGGAGGAGTAGTGCCCATGATGCAGCTGGCTGAATTCGCAACCCTCTGTAGCTTTTACCGATCCTGTGTAGTGGTTCCTGCACATCAAATGATGATGCACGCAGTTAGAATGGTCCTTACAGTATACCTGTAGAAATTTGCTAGAGTCTTTGGTGACATACCAAACCAATTCTCTTCAAATTCCTCATGAAATACAGCTGCAGTTGTGTTTTCTTTGTAATTGCATCAATATGTTGGTCACAGGATAGATCTTCCGAGATGTTTACACCCAGGAACATGAAACTGCTCATCCTTTCCGCTGCTATTCTCTCAATGAGGGCTGGTGTGTGTTCCTTTGGTGTCCCCTTTCTGAAGTCCACGATCAGTTCCTTGGTCTTACTGACATTGATACCTCTCAAACACCGATCTGTCTCACTCCTCACTCCTGTACACATTCTCATCATGATCTGAAATTCTGCCAACAACAACATTAAGGCAGATAAATCCCCAGGGCCAGATGGTCTGCATCCCAGGGTGCTTAAGGAAGTAGCCCAAGAAATAGTGGATGCATTAGTGATAATTTTTCAAAACTCGTTAGATTCTGGACTAGTTCCTGAGGATTGGAGGGTGGCTAATGTAACACCACTTTTTAAAAAAGGAGGGAGAGAGAAACCGGGGAATTATAGACCGGTTAGCCTAACGTCGGTGGTGGGGAAACTGCTGGAGTCAGTTATCAAGGATGTGATAACAGCACATTTGGAAAGCGGTGAAATGATCGGACAAAGTCAGCATGGATTTGTGAAAGGAAAATCATGTCTGACGAATCTCATAGAATTTTTTGAGGATGTAACTAGTAGAGTGGATAGGGGGGAACCAGTGGATGTGGTATATTTGGATTTTCAGAAGGCTTTTGACAAGGTCCCACACAGGAGATTAGTGTGCACACGGTATTGGGGGTAAGGTATTGGTGTGGGTGGAGAGTTGGTTAGCAGACAGGAAGCAAAGAGTGGGAATAAACGGGACCTTTTCAGAATGGCAGGCGGTGACTAGTGGGGTACCGCAAGGCTCAGTGCTGGGACCCCAGTTGTTTACAATATATATTAATGACTTGGATGAGGGAATTAAATTCAGCATCTCCAAGTTTGCGGATGACACGAAGCTGGGTGGCAGTGTTAGCTGTGAGGAGGATGCTAAAAGGATGCAGGGTGACTTGGATAGGTTGGGTGAGTGGGCAAATTCATGGCAGATGCAATTTAATGTGGATAAATGTGAAGTTATCCACTTTGGTGGCAAAAATAGGAAAACAGATTATTATCTGAATGGTGGCCGATTAGGAAAAGGGGAGGTGCAACGAGACCTGGGTGTCATTATACACCAGTCATTGAAAGTGGGCATGCAGGTACAGCAGGCGGTGAAAAAGGCGAATGGTATGCTGGCATTTATAGCGAGAGGATTTGAGTACAGGAGCAGGGAGGTACCACTGCAGTTGTACAAGGCCTTGGTGAGACCACACCTGGAGTATTGTGTGCAGTTTTGGTCCCCTAATCTGAGGAAAGACATCCTTGCCATAGAGGGAGTACAAAGAAGGTTCACCAGATTGATTCCTGGGATGGCAGGACTTTCATATGAAGAAAGACTGGATGAACTGGGCTTGTACTCATTGGAATTTAGAAGATTGAGGGGGGATCTGATTGAAACGTATAAGATCCTAAAGGGATTGGACAGGCTAGATGCAGGAAGATTGTTCCTGATGTTGGGGAAGTCCAGAACGAGGGGCCACAGTTTGAGGATAGAGGGGAAGCCTTTTAGGACCGAGATTAGGAAAAACTTCTTCACTCAGAGAGTGGTGAATCTGTGGAATTCTCTGCCACAGGAAACAGTTGAGGCCAGTTCATTGGCTATATTTAAGAGGGAGTTAGATATGGCCCTTGTGGCTACGGGGGTCAGGGGGTATGGAGGGAAGGCTGGGGCGGGGTTCTGAGTTGGATGATCAGCCATGATCATAATAAAAGGCGGTGCAGGCTCGAAGGGCTGAATGGCCTACTCCTGCACCTATTTTCTATGTTTCTATGTTTCTATTACTTTATCACTGGTCAGAGCTACGAACTCTGCTATTAAGCTCAAAATCCCTGCTGACCAGGAGAAAATTGGCTGCCCTCCAGTTGATGGCAGACTATACTTCAATGCCGTGAGGTAAGGATCCATTAGTCGTATCAAAGATATCCCAAATGACAGAAAGACTCAAACATAAAGCAGATATTACCATCTATCAGATAAACTTTATGTTTCTAATTCTAGCAAATACCAGAAAAGCCAGCAATAATGAATACTAAAGTACCCAACAGAGGCTGAGCAATATCCAGTTCTCTGTTCTTGAAATATACCTTGGAGTGCACTTCTTGAATTTGCTGCTTTGCATTGAAGAATAATTTGATGTTAACCACCACTTTCAATATAATTGGCTCATGAATGTGGCTCATAAACAATAATTTAATTGAAAGGTTAACATTTCTAGGAGCTATATAAACATATTACAAATTTAATTTTATGTAGGTCAGAGTTGTTACAGTAATCAAATAGATGCTGTGTTGTCTAATTCTAAGCATTATTTAATGGTAGCACACATGTGCATGACCCTAGAATCTGATTATAGAGTAATTGATACAAAGTAATAGAAGGTGACAGGCAACACAATAATCTATTATGAGATAATGAAGTAAAACATATATTTCTGGTGATAATGGGGATCATTTAACACCATAAGACCATAAAACAAAGAGAACCATTCCGTCCATCAAATCTGCCCCACCATTCAATCGTGGTTGATTTATTATCCCTCTCAACAACAATCTCCTGCCTTCTCCCCATAGCTTTTGATACCCTGACTAATCATGAAGCTATCAACCTTCACTTTATAAATACCCAATGACTCGGCCTCCATAGCAAAATATGCCAATGAATTTCACAGATTCACTACCCTCAGGCTAAAGAAATTCCTTCTCATCTCTATTCTGAGTCCATGCCCTCTGGTCCTTGACATCCACAATATAGGACACATCCACTTTATCTAGGTCTTTAAATATTCGATAGGGTTCAATGAGATCCTCCCCTCATATTTGTAAACTCAAGCGAGTACAGGTCTAGAGCCCTCATTTTAACTCTTTCATTCCTGAAATCATTCTTGTAAACCTCCTGTGGACCCTCTCCAATATCAGCACATCTTTTCTTTGATAAGAGGCCCAAAGCAACTCACAATACACTGGCAGTCTGACCCAATGCCTTATAAGAACATAAGAACATAAGGAGCAAGAGTAGGCCATCCGGCCCATCGAGCCTGCCCCACCATTCAATAAGATCATGGCTGATCTGTCCGTAAACTCAGCTCCATCTACTTGCCCTTTCCCTATAACCCTTAATTCTCCTACTATGTAAAAATCTATCTAACTGTATCTTAAATATATTCAGTGAAGAAGCCTCAACTGCTTCCCTGGGCAGAGAGTTCTACAGATTCACCACTCTCTGGGAAAAACAGTTTCTCCTCATCTCCATCCTAAATCTTCTTCCCTGAATCTTGAGACAATGTTCCCTAGTTGTAGTCTCACCTACCAATGGAAACAACTTTTGTACTTCTATCTTATCTATCCTTTTCAAAATTTTGTATGTTTCTATAAGATCCCCTCTCATTCTTCTGAATTCCAGAGAGTATAGTCCCAGGCGACTCAATCTCTCCTCATAGATTAACCCGTTCATCTCTGGAATTAACCTGGTGAATCTTCTCTGCGCAGCCTCTAAAGCCAGTATATCCTTCCTCAAGTGTGGAGACCAGAACTGCACACAGTACTCCAGGTGCGCCTCACCAGTACCCTGTGTAGTTGCAGCATGACCTCCCTGCTCTTGAATACGATCCCTCTGGCAATGAAGGTCAAATTTCCATTTGCCTTCTTAATAACCTGTTGTACCTGCAAGCCCACTTTTTGCCATTCATGAACAAGCACCCCCAAGTCCCTCTGCAGAACAGCATGCTGCAATCTTTCACCATTTAAATAATAACCTGCTCTTCTATTTTTCCTTCCAAAGTGGATGATCTTGCATTTACCAATGTTGTATTCCATCTGCTAGACCTTGGCCCACTCACTTAACCTATCTATATCCCTCTGCAGACTCTCCCCATCCTCCATACAATTTGCTTTTCCACTCAGTTTAGTGTCATCAGCAAATTTTGCTATGCCATAGCATTAAATCCTTGCTTTTATTTTCTGGTCCTCTTGAAATGAATGCTAACATTGCATTCGCCTTCCTTCCAACTAACTCAATCTGCCAGTTAACCTTTAGGGAATTCTGCACGAGGACTCCCAAGTTCCTTTGCACCTGTGATTTCTGAATTTGCTCCCCGTTTAGAAAATCATCTACATCTTTATTTATTCTACCAAAGTGCTTACCGAAGACCGTACGTTTCCCTGTACTATATTTTGCCCTATTATATGTCCTCTCTTTTGCTTTTATACTTTGACTTTCCTTGCCAGCAATGGCTGTATCATCCTCCTTTTAGAATACTTCTTCGTCTTGGCGATGTATCTATCTCTTGACTTCCGAAACTCTAGCCATTGCTGTTCTTCCATCGTCCTTGCTCGTGTCCGTCCAATCAACTATGGCCTGCTCCCCTCTCATGTTTCTATAATTTCCTTCACTCCACTATAATACTGATATATATAACTTTAGCTCCTCCCTTTCAAACTGCAGAGTGAATTCTATTACTCTACAATTCTATAATTCTATCACTGAATTCAGAGTGAATTCACCTCGGTCATACTGACAGCGGTCTACATTCCTCCCCCCCAGCCCCCAGGCAGACGTGGAGTGTGCTCTGAACATACTGTATGCCAACATCAGTGAACTTAAGACCAAGTATCTGGAGGCTTTGCTCATTACAGCCGAGGACTTTAACCAGGCCAACCAGAAAGGCGCTGCCAAAGTTATACCAACATGTCTTCTGCCCCACTAGAGGCCTGAATATACTTGACCACTGCTACACAGCAGTCAAGGATGCCTACCATTCCGTCCCACGACCTCACTTCATAAAATCGGACCATCAGGCCGTACTCCTCCTCCCGGCTTACAAACAGAAAGTGAAGCGGGAGGTCACGGTGTCAAAAGTAGTGTTGCGTTGGACGGAGGAAATGAATGAGGTCCTCTGTGATCAGTGGACTGGTTAGTATTGAAGGATTAGGCAGCTAACCTCGATGAGTATGCCTCAGCTGTCATGGAAATGCACGGAGGACTGTGTGTCTCGCAAGATGTTCCGGGTATTCCCTAACTGGAAACCTTGGATGAATTATGAGGTCAAGTCCCTTTTAAAGGCTAGAGCTGCGGCTTTTAGGTCCGGGGATACCAGTCGCTACACGGAATCCAGGCGTGAACTCCGGAAAGCAATTAAGGGCGCCAAGAGGCAATATCGAGCCAAGTTGGAAGCCCAGGCTAACCAGAGGGATGCCAGTAGACTATGGTAGGGGGTCTAAATGAGATCACTGGGCGCAAAGAAAAGGCTGGGAATATCAATAACTGTTGCGCTTCTCTTCCTGACGAACTTAACATATTCTACGCAAGATTCAAACAGAAAAGGAGCGTCCTGCTCCCTCCGGATGAACCGGACCTGGTGGCATCAAGATTCATCGTCACCGAGGAAGATGTTAGAAGGGCCTTCCTGAAGATAAATCCAAGGAAGGCGACGGGCCCAGATGGCATCCCAGGACAGGTTCTCAGGGCCTGTGCAAGCGAGCTAGTTGGAGTGTTTGCTGAAATCTTCAACTGCTCCTTGCTTCAGTCTAAGATCCCCTCGTTTTAAGAAGGCATTGATAATCCCAGTGCTGAAGAAGAGCAAGGTGGCATGCCTGAATGACTATCGACCTGTGGCTCTGATATCAATTGTTATGAAGTGCTTTGAGAGATTGGTTATGGCACACATCAACCACAGCCTACCGATCAACCACGACGCTTTGCAATTCACCTACCGAAGCAATAGGTCAACGGCAAATGCCATCTCTCTGGCCCTACATTCCTCCTTAGAACACCTGGAGAATAAAGACGCATACATAAGGCTCCTTTTCATTGACTACAGCTCTGCCTTTAATACCATCATTCCAAATAAACTGATTCCTAAGCTCCGGAACCTGGGCCTTAGCACTCAGATCTGCAGCTGGATCTTCAGCTTCCTCACAGGCAGGACTTAGGCTGTAAAAATAGGGGACAAGTTCTCCTCTACAAACACTCTGAGCACCGGTGTCCCACAAGGCTGTGTACTCAGCCCCCTGTTGTACTCACTGTACACCCATGATTGTGTAGCCCAGTTTCCATCGAACTCAATATATAAGTTTGCTGATGACACAACAATTGTAGACCATATCTTGGGTAATGATGAGTTTGAGTACAGAGAGGAAATTAAGAACCTGGTGGCATGGTGCGAAGACAATAACCTATCCCTCAATATCAGCAAGACGAAGGAATTAGTTGTTGACTTCAGAAGGAGTAGTAGACCACACGACCCAACTTACATCAGTGGTGCGCAAGTGGAACAGATCAAAAGCTTTAAGTTCCTCAGGGTCAATATCACAAATGACCTGACTTGATCCAACCAAGCAGAGTTCACTGCCAAGAAGGCCCACCAGCGCCTTTAACTTCCTGGGAAAACTAAAGAAATTTGGCCTGTCCCCTAAAACCCTCACTAATTTTTATAGATGCACTGTAGAAAGCATTCTTCTAGGGCGCATCACAACGAGGTATGGAAGTTGTCCTGTCCAAGATCGGAAGAAGCTGCAGAAGATCGTGAACACGGCGCAGCACAACACACAAATCAATCTTCTGTCCATGGTCTCACTTTACACCGCACGCTGTCAGAGCAGTGCTGCCAGGATAGTCAAGGACACAACCCACCCAGCCAACACACTTTTCGTCCCTCTTCCCTCTGGGAGAAGGCTCAGGAGCTTGAAGACTCATACAGCCAGATTTGGGAACAGCTTCTTTCCAACCGTGATAAGACTGTTGAACGGATCCTGACCCGGATCTGGGCCGTACCCTCCAAATATCCAGACCTGCCTCTCGGTTTTTTTGCACAACCTCACTTTCCATCTTTCTATTTTCTATTTATGATTTATAATTTAATTTTTTAATATTTACTAATTTTACTATTTTAAATATTTTTAATATTTAATATTTGTAATCTGGGGAGCGGGAAGCGCAGAATCAAATATTGCTGTGATGATTGTACGTTCTAGTATCAATTGTTTGGCAACAATGCAGTATAAAGTATAAGTATAAAGTATCATATTATGTTAACTGCCTCCTAAGAGGCCCTTTACCTTAAGCCCTGAAACAAGCTGGTTCATTACACAGCAACCAATCCAGAATTATATTTCCCCTAGTGGGCTCAGCCACAAACTGCTCTAAAAAGCCACCGTGTAGATGTTCTAGAAGATCTCTCTTTCGGGATTCAGCACCAAACCAAATTTTACCAATTTACTTGCCTATTGAAATCCCCCATGTTTATCACAGCACTGTCCCCTTTACATTCATTTTCGATCTCCCATTGTAACATGTACCCCACATCCTGGATGCTGCTTGGAGGCTTGTATATAATTCCCTTCAAGGTATATTTAGCCGTGAAGTTTTTTAACCCAACCCAGAAGAATTCAACATCTTTTGATCCTACATCACCTCTTTCTAATGATTTGATTTCAATTTTACCAACAGAGCCGCCCCACCCCTCTACCTACCTGCCTGTTCTTTTGATGCAACACGTATTCTTAAAATTTAAGTCCCATCTATGATTTTCTTTTAGCCATGACTCAGTGAAGCCCACAAGGTCATATCTGCCAATCTCTAACTGCACCTCAAAATCATCTGCCTTATTCTGTATACTGTATGAATTCAAATATAACATCATCAGTCCTGCATTCATCACAATTTTTGATTTTTCTCTCATGTTACACTTAAACTCATCCCACTGACTGCAATTTAGCCCTATCATCTGCCTGTCCTACCTCACCGTCTCACTACACACTGCATCTGCTTGTACACCAACTGCCCCAACCTCGGTCCTATCACTCTGGTTACCATCACCCTGCCAAATTAATTTAAACACTTCACAACAGCACTAGCAAACCTGTCCACAAGGATATTGGTGCCCCTCAGGTTCAGGTGTGACCTATCTTTTTTGTATGGGTCATACTTTCCACAGATGATATCCCACTGATCCACACATCTAAAACCCTGCCACCACACCAATTCCTCAGCCGCCCATTCATCTGCCAAATTATCCTATTCTTACCCCCGCTGGTATGTGGCACAGTCAGCACTCCAGGGATGGCTACCCTGGAGGTCCAGCTTTTTAGTTTTCTACCAAACGTCCTTTATTCTGTCTTCAGGACCACCTCCCTTTTCCCACCCATGTCATTGGTACTGATATGTACCTCGACTCCATTTGCTCACTCCCCCACTTTAGAATGCTGCAGACCAGATCCGAAACATCCCTGACCCTGGCACCTGAGAAGCAACATACCATCCAGTTGTCTCTCTCATGTCCACAGAATCTCCTGTTGGCTTCCCTGGCTATGGAATTCCCTATCACTACTGCACTCTTCTTTCCCCCTCTCCCTTTCTGGGCCACAGTGCCTAACTTGGTACCTGTAATCTGACAACAGTGGCTTTCCTTTGCTAGGTAATACCCTGCCCCCAACAGTATCTAAAGTCCCCTTAAGTCTTGTTAAGGGGAACGGCCAAGGGACTACCCTGCACTTGCTGCCTATCCCCTTTCCCTTTCCTGACGGTCACCCAATTACCTATGTCTTGCATCCAGGGTGTAGCTACCTCCCTGGATATCCTGTCAATAAACCCCTCAGCCTTCTGAATGATCAAGAGATCATACAGTTTCAGCCCCAATTCCATGACGTGATCTAAAAGAATTTGCAACTGGATGCACTTCTTACAAGTGTAGTCGTCAGGGACATTGGAAGTCTCTCTGCCTTCCCACATCCTGCAAGAGGGGCATTCAACCACCTTGCCTGGCATCCTCACTGTGCAAGAAGAAAGACAGAAATATTAGATGAAGAAAATCCACCTACTGCCTCCAGCTCTCCTCGTTGAAGCCTCTTTGAGCTGATGTCTGAATTGCCCGCTCCAACACTGGCCTGCTCACACAATGGTCACTCCACTTAAACCTAATTTCTTTATATTGGGCCTTGTCAAGTGCCTAATTATTTATAATCCAACGTCTCCTCAAAAACTGTGGTGTGCAGGATGTTCCGACTATCCCCACTTGCTTCTTTTGAATACTCTCTCCTGCTACACAATCGAACATCTCCTTGGGAAAGTGGTATGCAGAATTTATCCAATGTCATCTTAACTTACAGTAATAATTATACGTAGGCCATGATATGATTAATGCATTTCATTTTTTTTTTTAGCTTTGATGTAACATAAGATTCCATCCAATAAAAAGCAGAATAAATGCTTTTGTCCATCATCATCGCTTAGCCTACACCATTAGAAAATTAGGAGAGGCACAGAGAAGGTAGCTATTCAGAATCTTTTTTTCCAATGTAGAGATGTCAGTATTGGAGAATGTGTATTTAAGGTGGGGGGGGGGTTAAAGGAGATGCACAGGGAGGCTTTTGCACAGAGTGGTGGTTGTCTGGAACAGGCTGGTAGTGGTTATGGTGGCAGCAGATATTATAGTGGCATTAAAGAGGCTGTTAGACGCATTAATATGCAGGGCATAGAGGGATATGGATCAAGTACAGACAGAAGAAATGTTGTTTTATTTGCCATCTTGTCTAGTACAGACATAGTGGGCCGAAGGGCCTGTTCGTGTGCTCTACTGTTCTATATTCTATGTTCAGACAAAACTCTGCTTCTCTAATAATGCTCTTATTGCTCTTTGTCAGTGCTTATTTTACATAAGTTAGCTGTTATATTTCGACATTATAAAAATGATTACACTTTGAAAGTGCATTATTAACTGTAAACATGTTTAGTTTTGTCTAAAGTCATGAAAGGAGCTACATAAATACAAATGTACTTCAATGTCAACATGGACAGGAAATTAGCAAAGGGACAGAAAGTGGAGAGCAGATTTCATTGGCTACTTCTGAGACAGGTGGGAATGAGACAGTAGGGTTGGTGCAAAGACTACCATTTCTTTTTTTACATGTATTAAGTACACAATGTACAGAGCATTATATACCCATATACACTGAAAGCGTCAGATAAAGGCCAGCAATACCTCCCGCACTGTATATGGAAGGTTTGTCTCACTCCTATCAGGGAAGAGTAACTATGCAGTAACTATGCCAGGACCACTAGTCTCATAAATAGTTACTTCCCCAGATCAACACCTCCATCTATTAACCCACACAATCACCCTGCACCACTACATACACATCACCTGGCATCAGTTTATGTACATAACAGTAACTTGTGCATTGTGTTTTATAGGATTGATTTCATATTTGTATATATAGTGTTTTTACTGTGATCTTTATGCTTATTTTGTTTATCTTTAATGATACATTGGGTCCAAAGTAACAATCATTCTCCTTTACATTCATTTACTGAAGAATAACAATAGACAATATCTGCTCTTGAATCTTGAATATCAAAACTGGTGGAACAGAATGAAAATAAACAGTGAAGGATTGTAATGAGGTCTTCAGGCCTGTGCTGGAGGCCAGAGAGCATTGTATTCTGAGACTTTTAAAGTACCTGAATGGGTTAATTATTGTTTAATAAGAGTCGTTAATCATTTAGATTTCCTTGTGGTCTTCTTGAGCAACTTAATCTTTGTAATATTGTCTCCCGGTGCTTTCTGTTTAAACGTAAAGTTTATTTTGATAAGCTCGGGAATTTTGCATTATTTGTAATATTTAAGTGCTAATCAGGGGGTCCAAGTTTTGAATTTATTTACTTATAGAATTTATTCACTTAAATCTTACATCCATCCCACATCGTGAGGGAGTGAAAATGTTCGTTATGACTCTGTCACAATGTACAGATATGTAAATTTAAAAGGCTAATGCTACTACTTGAAGTGTCGTTCAGCTGAGACATTAATGTCCTGTTGGAATTCTTATGAACAAACTCTGGTTGCAGTCTGTACGTTGGAGACTGTCTTTCCTCCTCACCAGTGCACATCATGACAAGGATAGAGGTCAGAATGAAGTGAATGGCTGGTCGCAGTTGATAAACCCATGGCGGATCAAAGTTAACGGAGGAGCAAAATGTCATTTTCCGATGAAGGATAGGAAAAGACAACCTGGGCTAAATGGCAAAGGTCTTAAAGGGCAAAGGAATAGGACGCCTATGGAGTGCAGGTTAACCAATCTTGAAAGTGACAGAACAAGCTAAGAAAGATGTTTCCTTTTAAAAGAAGAATTCCTAGACCTTGGCTTTTTAAGTAGAGGACTGCTGTGGATCTGTTATTACAATCATGGTGTGCTTGCCATAATGTGACAAATTTCTGAAGATAGCCACATTTTATGAGGATTGTCCATTATGCCTACTAGCTAATGGAGTTACAGTGTGTTACGAGGTTGATAAGGGCAAGTACAATGGTCAACTTCTTCTTTAACTTGTCCTGATGGAAGGAATACTAACTGAGTCTGGGAGGAGCTCCTCCAGCACTGAGCACAGTTAGAATATATTACCTGCTAAGACACAAATTGGTTGAAATAAATAGCATTTAAGGAGAAGTTTTGACTATGTTTCTCTTCCCAGCCTGCCTGCTGAGTATATAGTATTCAGTATTTTCTGTTTTTGTTTATGATTGTCAGGATCTATCACTTTAATAGATTAAGCATTTAAGAGGAACAAGGATGATAGGATTAATAAAACATGGAAAAGTGATTACATAAGGAAGAGTGGGAGGTGGTTTGTGAACACAAACCTGGAACTGTTAAACACGAACTATAGAGACTATCTAATATAATATAGTGTAATACCATATAATTCCTGTATCAACTTAGGGTTAAAAGTGAAGTGGGGATAGGGAGTGGGGATGCTGGAAGAGGCAATTATTGCAGAAGATATTTCAACCATCATCCTCCTTCATAAATCAGGAGAAAATCTTGTCAAATCATTAGCATTTTACACTAAGAATGTTTTCTATGCACTATACTTCTCAAAAAAGAAAATAAATTCAGGAAATCTTAGCAAAGTCTCTACAAGTTCAACATTAGAGCAACTGCACATGACCTTTGCAAACATACACTCTTAATTGAAGACAGTGAAATGTGTAGATGGCGACATTTACAGGACACCTACGCTGGGAGCTAGCTTTCAGTAGAGGTAAATGAGTAATCCTACAAAATACCTTGTGTATAGGGAAGGGCTGAGATCTCAAATAGCTTTGTTAATTACATAATAGATTATCACAAAATTGATTTCTGAATTCTGTCAGCGTTTGCTGTAGACTGCAAGCCGATTAGGTTATTGACTACTACACTGAAATAAAATAATTGTACCTGCAGCACAGTGTGTGAGTACCTACCTGCAATTTAGTCTCACTATGTGTATTTGCTCTTTTCCCATGGAGACTATTTACCTGAAAGCCTTACATCTGTTCCCTCTGTGAAGGCTAACAGACCTGTCAAATGCTTCCAGCACCTTTTTATATTTGTTAAACTACAACTTGCCTGACAGCCTGATCAGCTGGATGTTACAAATATCTTGGCATTAAGTAAAGAAATTTCTGTTAGCCAAAACCTTTCTTGCTCTTTACCAAGAACAGAGAAGGTGATTGCCTTTGTACTGCAATTTATGACCTTTGTTGTGTGTAGATTGACTACCTGTCCAAGTGGCTGCACTTCAAAATAAACAAAGCATAACCTTTTAATATCTAGACAAAGCTATATTGATTTTGTAAACTTATTTCTGTACGAATTACAGAATGTGTTTACTTTGGTTAAATCACCCTCTTTTTGGTAAAACATAACAATGTTAGCAAAAGAAGATAGTGTAATCAACAAAAAAAGACTATACCAACTATTGACTATTATAAAGAAAAATTTCAATATGACTTATTAGCAAACCCATTCTATGAAAAACTTAGTCAAAAAGGTGACAATAATGCTTTATCTTAGCCAATGAACATGTTGTTCATCTTTTACCCAGCTCAACCTAACTGAATATTTTATCAAGCCAAGAAGAAAAATTATTCTAGTGAAAAAGGCTGAGGAACATTGGCAAAGTTGGAGAAAATATCACAATCAATCTTCCTTGACAGCCATTGAGTTCATAGCACTGGCTTGTTCAATCCAATCCTTATTTGAATGGAATGATTTGGTTCTGCTTGTCTTAGATATGTTGAGAAAGTTATTTTGTAATAGGTTAATATAATCTTGCAAGGAGAACACAAAACTGAAGTTCATTTTAACGCTGCAGCAAATTGGATCCCTGTTGTGGAAACAAAACATTAGTTTCCTACTTTGACATCCATAATCACTCATAAACTAATATAGTAGAAAACAAGAATGAGCAGGCAATTTATCTGTGGCTCTTATTTTTACTCAGAGGGAAATTTTTGTCTTGAGTTAAGGATGATGCATTTGGGAGATTAACTCATCAACCTGATCTGCCTCCCATTTAAAGTTAATTAGAAAATGACTAAGAAGCACCCAGGGTAGTATACAAGGACTGGGAGAAGCAGCATTTACAGAAAGGAGTAAAAGCAGTTAGGTGTAGTCCCACCCATCTTCACAACAGTGAAGAAGATGGCCTGTTCAAGACTATCAAATATTACTGGCAGGTCAGTTGAAAAGGCTTGGATTATCAGTATAATCTAATTTATGTTCAGTAAGAACCTTTTACTATTCCAGAGAAGTGTAAGGAAAGAGTTCCAGGAAGGATAGGCATTGATTTTGAAAAGCTGCAATATGTTTTCATAGAATAAATGGTTAAACCAAAGGAGAATTTGGATTTCTCCAATTCAAAATCTCCTTGTACCTCCAAACTACTTGACCCTCCAAAGTGCCTACCTGCCGCTAACAGTCAGCCAACACTGGGTGTTCACTCATCAACCAACTGACATTTTCCACCATAGAAAAATAGAATATGCTAGAAACAGTCAACAGGTTATGGACATACGTAGAGTGATGGAATTGAATAATACAGAAAGGAACTTTTAGCTCAGCATATCCATGGTTCCCCTTTTTGTCTATCTCATATCATTTGCCTGTTGTAGCTCCATATGTTTCTATAGTTCATCTCTTTAAGTATCTATCTAAATGCCGCTTAAATGTAATAATTGAGTATGTTTCCACCAGCTCCTCTGTTAACCTGTTACAGATATCACACTGTGCAAATACTCACCTCTCAACACTCCTTTAAAACTCGATCCCACCATTAAACCTATGTACTCTTGGTTTTGATACACTGATTCCGTTTTTCCAAGATGGAAGAAGATTCCGACTATCTATGCCTCTCTTATGAATCTTTATTAGGTCAACTCTCAGCCTCCTTGACTCAAGCAGCATCTGTGGAATTAACTGGTGAAGGGTCTATGATCTCAAACATTATCTGTTGACTATTTCCAGCATTTTCTGTTTTATTTTAGATTTCTTATTTTTAATTGTCATCTTCTCATTAACTTTAAATAGGAGGCAGATGAGGTTGATGAGTTAACCTTCCAAATGCATCATGCTTAACTCAAGACAAAAAATTCTCTCTGGGTTAAAATAAGAGCCATAGATAAATCATTGGCTCATCCCGCTCACTTATTTCTCATCTACATGATGGCCCTCGAAAATAACTGCAAGCTCTAACATGCATTTCACAGCTCCTTCATTCTGTCAAATTTATCAAGGACAAAATTCTAGGAGACTAAATATTCCCTTAGTTCACATTGTAAATTATCATACATTCCCTGGCTATTGGTTCCTTCTCATTTCATCAACTGTCTGTAATGAAACCAGATTGATCCCAACATTGTCATTACATATGACCATAAGATGAGCTTCAAAGCATCACAGTGCTCCCTCAGTCTAGCTGTATAAGTCTGTAATTCAATACCTTGCCTTCTGTACCTCATTCATCTATTCTGGACCTAGATGAGGTCTAGACTGAAAGCGAATTGATTTTAAATTTCTCTTCAAAGCTTATAAATCTCTTAATGATCTTTCCACTCCACACCTCTGCAGCCCCTTCCAGTCTTGTAACTTTCCAAGATAACCTGTACTCCTCTTGATTATCACTGATTTTAATTGTCTACAATTGACAATTTTGCCTTCAACTTCCAATGCCTTAACCTCTTGAATTTCCTCCTTCAACTATGTAGTCTCTTTGCCCCTTTCAATAGTGCCTTGAAAATTGCCATTCTCACTAAGTCTCTGGCCATTTGCCTTGCTCTCTCCTTATGTGGCTCAGTGTTTTATATCACTCCTACCAAGCATCCTTTGATGTTTTATCCAATCAAGGGTGACAAATGAGTGTTTGGTGTTATTGTTGATGTGGGGCTCCTAGGAGTATGCCGTCGCCTCCTGGCTCCACTAATAATGTCAATACGTTGTCAGAGTGCTGCTTATTTGAGCAGCTGCTCTGTGGGTTTTGTAAAACCTGGCAGGCCCGGCCATAAAAGGGAGATGGAAGCAGCCAGTTCAGGAAGGTTAAGTTCATTTTCAATATTCCTCGTATGCTTTATGGGACCTCTGAGCCCTCCAGAAACTGCTTTTTTCCCTCCTCCTGATAACTCAAGCTGCCATCCCCGTACAATCTTTTTTCAATCTGTTGCCACGCTGATTCATTTTGTAAGGTTTTGTATTTTGTATTGTTCAAAAGAAACCACAATGTGAGTTATAGATGTTCTATGTATCACAGTTTTTCCAAGTCAATGCACGAATGATATTACTGTAAATAGTGGCATGAAACTAAATAGGAGAAAAATACTCCCTCCTGTTTAATGCTTAAATTAAAATGATTCACCAGAAAGCCTTAGTTATGATGGTGTACAATGATCTATAGGCTCGAACATTCTTCAGTCTGGAGTAGAGATGGAACTGGTTCATAGGAAACAAGGGCAGAAGGTATCACATGTCACCCTCAATCTTGCATCGCAGTTAGATTTTAGACATTGAGGGAATCAAGAGATGCATTTTTGGTTTAAGGGCTGCAGAAAAGTGAGAAGAGGGAGGACAAAATACAGCCCTGATCTTATTGTATGGCAGAGCAGACTTTCAAAGCTTCTATTTCTTATCATCTTAATTTTATCGTGGTTAATCTTGTACATCTTTCACTTTCCCTCTTAATCCATTTATCTTCTAATCCTCAGTGTTGAGCAATCTATTGATTACAGTCTTGTGAGAGACGTAGCACAAGCTAGTGCCATATCGTGGTGGATTAACCGTTGTGAGCCACAAATCAGAAGGTGTTGCAAAGATATAGAATTACCTTGTGAGTATCTCAGATAAACTTGCGAGTAGGTTGAAATAACATTATGCATGATCAAAGCACTCAGAATATGACACAGAGTACTTTAAAGAAAACATAGCTACTGGTAGGAATATAAATCAGCAAGAGTGAATATGCTTAATTTCTGAGCATTCCTGGACCTCTGGGATGAAGAATTGCAATCACTTACAATCTCCTTTGAGTGGAAATTTCTTCTTGTCGCTGTCTTGTAAATGTCCTCCTTATTTTTGACTTTATTCAAAATTCTAGGTAGAGGCAACCAGCTCTCAGCATTTATTGTTATTATGTTTACATTTAAATGCTTGAGTGCTTTATATTTTTCTTCTTATTCTTCTAAATGCTAATGAGTACAGTATAATCTTACTCATTGTCTTAGCGTTCATATCAGGACCCAAGCATATGAATCAATGCTGCATCTGCCTGTAAGGCAAATGTGCTCTTTGTTAGGTATGGAGACAATAACTGCATAATATGCATCAAAGCCCTCCCTCCTTCCTCCTCTCTCTGTACCATTCAGGGTGCTAAACAATCCTTCCAAGTGAAACAGGTGTCCACCTACAGTACACATCTTCCAGCCTGGTCCACTGCATTAGGTACTGGAGTCGTGATGCAGTGTCCTTTACACGGGTAAAACCAAGTGCAGACTAGATGATTGTACTGTAGTGTGCCTGAGCTCTGTCTGCAACAGCCATCTCAAGTTTTTAACTGCATGTTATGTTATTTTAACCCTCCTTCCCACTCCAACACTGAGCTGCCTGTCCTTGGCCTTCTCCATTGCTACAGAGAAGCTAAACACAAATTGAAATAACAATTCTGCTTGGGGGCTGAAAAAAACAATAGTATGAATATTGAATGTTCCATCCTCTCCATATTCTCTTCATTTTGCACCCACAGGCCTGTCTTTCCAGTTTTCATTCTCCTTTTACTGCTTGTACCTATCACCTTCCAGCTTCTATTTGTCTTCTCCCCATCCCCAAAAAAATCTTGTGCTGCTTTGTGCTGACAACCTTTTCTCTTCCCCTCAGTCTGGGTGCAGGGATTTGAACTGAAATATCAACTTAAACCTACTGCTTCCACAGATGCTGCTGAGTCCTGCCATATTATCTGTTGTTCCTTATTCCGTAACCCCAAACTTCCCACAAAGAGTTCACTATATGACGGACTTCCAAATTGCTTGCTTTACTGCAAATCTACTCTTGTGCTTCATGAGACATCTGTATATCAACTTTTGTTAGGTTATCATAAATTAAATAACGTTGTTTTCTATTCTTCCAATCAACCACAGAAGCCCCCACATTGTACACTACTGTCCATTAGCTTGCCCATAATGTTGAGCTGACACTGATTGGCAGACTCTATCATAGTGAGTTCTGGCACTGACAAACTCCCATTTAGGGACAGAAAGAAGAGGTTATACATTATTGAGGGAGCAGCGAAGATGGCGCCAGAGGGCGACTCCTTTGAGCTCATCTGCGAAACAGCTTAAATTCTTCAGTGTCATGTCTCTTTTGTCCTTTTCAAGGTGGCAGGGGTCCTGTCGGAGTCCATGATATTCAGCTGCACTCAAAAGGCAGTTCCATATGGTGATGAGTTCCTGCTTCCAGAGCTCATTGACTGTCCATTTCTCGATATCTTCAGGAGCGGCCTGGAAGACGTGCGCTTTTGGGGCCTTCAGGGTGCTGCCTCGGTCGACTCGATTATTCGCCGGTGTTACCAACTGAAACATTGCAGAGATTGGAATATCGGGAGAGCAGAGGCGGCTGTCGGAGGCCTCTGCACTCAAGTGGTTGCACTCTTTCACTCTCTCTCGATGGGGATGGGGGGAGGAGAGTCGGGTGAACTGAAATAAGTGTAGCTTCAGATTATAGTATCGAAGTAGCAATTTGTTGGCCTCCCTCATTGAACTAATGAATAGCAACAGAGCACTACTGGCATGATCAACCGACACTGTCAGACGAATCATTCACCACTCACGGACTCCACAAAGCATTAGATAAGAATTTGCTTTAAATACTCACAGAACGTAGAAAAATCATGCCAGTTGTTAGAGCAATTTATATTTAGCAATGACTTCTCAGCCACCAATCTTCAAAATCTGAATGTAAATGTAGATTTAGTTTAAATGAATAATAGGTTCCTAAAAGCCTTGAATTGCAGACCAGACAATGCTGATTAAAATTTATCTCGATGTCTGTGGTGTGGGTACGAATCATGAGGTGTGAAATTTGTGTGCAAGAAAGCTTTGTAAATATGGATTGTACTTTGACGTTCAGCACATAAAATTTCAAGCCTCTTGTTGGGCCATTGAGATCATTCTACCAAAAGCATCTCCATGCGTCTTCACTGTGGAAGACACTAGCAGTATGGTGGAAGTTCCAATTGTTAGAGGTCATGAATTATGTGAAATGACCATTACTGGAGATAAAGTTCTTGGGAAACTGAAAGGTCTGAAAATAGATGTCATCTTGACCAGATGGTGTACATCCCAGGGTTCTGAGAGAAGTTGCTGAAGAGATTGAGGAGGTGTTAATAATGATCTTTCAAGAATCACTAGATTCTGGAATGATTTCAGAAAACTGGAAAGTTGCAAACCTCAGTGGTTGGGAAGCTGTTGGAGTTGATCATTAAGAATGAAGTCTCGGGGGACTTGTAGGCACATGATAAAATAGGCTGTAGTCAGCATGGGTTGGTTCCTCAAGGGAAAATCTTGCCTGACAAATCTTTTGGAATTCTTTGAAGAAATAACAATTAGAATAGACAAAGGAGAATGGGATGAAGCTGTGTTCTTGGATTTTCAGAAGGCCTTTGACAAGGTGCAACACACGAGGCTGCTTAACAAGCTATGAGGCCATGGTATTACAGGGAAGATTATAGCATGGATAAAGCAGTGGCTGATTGGCAGGAGGCAGAGAGTGGGAATAAAGGGAGTCTTTTCCGGCCGGCTGCTAGTGACTGCTGGTGTGCCATGTGTGTCTGTGTTTGGACTGATTCTTTTTACGTTATATGTCCGTAATTTGGATGACGGAACTAATGGCTTTGTTGCAAAGTTTTCAGACGATATGAAGATAGATGGAGGGACAAGTAGTTTTAAGGAAGTAGGGAGGCTGCAGAAGAAATTAGACAGATTAGGAGAGTGGGCAAATAAATGGCAGATGGAATACAATGTTGGGAAACGTAAGGTCATGCACTTTGGTAGAAGAAATTAAAGGGTTGACTATTTTCTAAATGGAGAGAAAATACCAAAAAACTGAGGTGCAAAAGGGCTTGGGAGTCCTTGTGCAGGCTAATATGCAGGTTGAGTCAGTGGTGAGGAAGGCAAATGCAATGTTAGCATTCATTTCAAGAGGACTAGAATATAAAAGCAAGGATGTTATGTTGAGACTTTATAAAGCACTGGTGAGGCCTCACTTGGAGTACTGTGAGCAGGTTTGGATCCCTTATCTTAGAAGGGACATGCTGAAACTGGAGGGGGTTCCAAGGAGGTTTGTGAAAATGATTCCAGGATTAAATGGCTTCTTTTCTGCCAATACTTTTCTCCAGTGCCTTCACTTATGCGACAATACAATCACAATTAACTTGGCAAGATTAAACAGAAAGCATAACAATTTAATGACTCTCATTAAGACAATTAGTAAATACAGGTGCTCGAGAAACAAAGAAGTCCAGCGTTCTATGGAGGCCCACAGGGCTCATGTCACTCACCAGTATATTTCCTCAATAATTACTCAATTCATTCTCTCTGTTATGTTTTTAAAACTTTAAAACATTAAACTAAGTCAAAGGAAGACATGGGAGACTGAGAATGTGGGTTTAACTTTGTGGTTACTTTTGAGTGAGGCGTGTACATGTCACATGGCCAAGTGATGGCATATGCAATCTGTGTACTTATACATATAACCCATAATTAATTATTTAAATGAAGAATGCTTAATAAAACCATATATATGTGTATATATAAAAATTATATACCTTAATGCACACAGAGAGATTCTGTTTCTTTATGCTCACTAAAGCTGAATGCTTGCAATTTTTCTGTAGCCCCTGGAACTCTTTTCCAGCTTAAAACAAAGCCACATTTTGTATGTAACTGCCTAAGTAACAAATCAGAAGGTTTCTTATATATGTTACCTACAAAAACTCCTATAGTCAGAACACAGCTTTTGTCAGTTTCTGAGCAGCATAGTCCTTCCTTGGTCCAATATGCTTTTCAGCCAGAGGCACAGACGTTGGCACCAACACCTCTTTGTTCTCTGTTGGGCAACCGTTTATGGTTTTCAGTATTGAGATAGTTGCGTCATCATCCAGTATCTTTCTTCATTAGTTTTCGGTTGGCTTCATTGCAGGGGATGTGGCATGCAAATAATAGATGGATGTCCAATCAAGTTATAGTTGTCTCAGCCAATTGCATTCCCACAATACTGGTCCTCCCATTTTTATCACATACAAGCTCTATGTAGCTTGTTGGTGGTTGTATTTCACTGTCACGAATGCAATTCTCACAGGAGTTACTTTTCTCCAGTACAAGTTCTTAGTTGGATATCTGCAGGCTCCAGTTTTAGCATCTTTGAATTGCCATTCAAACTCTTTTTGTGAAATGACAGAAACAGCTGAACCAGTGTCCAATTCCATTTTAATTAATTTGCCATTCACTTCTGGCATCAGCCATATTGCTCGTCTATTGTTAATGTTCATATTGTTTTAAAATTAGCAATGCTATGTTTTGAAACTTCAAAACATTTAAACTAATTCAAAGGAAGACACAAGAGACTGAGACCGTGGGCCTGACTTTGTGTTTATCCTTAAGTGAGACTCGCAAGTATCATGTGGTAATGTGATGAAACACACAATTCATGCATTTATACATATAATCCATAACAAATTATTTAAATGAAGAAGAATGCTTAATCCAAAAATAACATAAGGTTACTCAAATATTACTGAAACATCAATTACACAACGCTCTCAATCAGTTACCCAGAGCATTAATTCAATCGATCACATTGCACATCCACTTTTTCAAAAACTAGCTTTGTGTTTCTGTGTTCCTTCACTCTTCAAATTCATACATTTCATCACCTGACACATTCCCTTGTTCACCCACCCTGTGCGATACTTTCAGCGGGCATCATTCAGGTACTCTGTCAGTTAAACTAGTGTCCCTTCTTTAATTCCCTCCTTATATTTCTGTATTCTCCCGATCTGTGCTTTCTCTTCTTTAGTAACCGTGTGCAGTGATTGATAAACTCACCCACCACATTGCCTCTTTCACTTTTATTTGGTTTACTTTGCATGTTCCCCATGTATGTTCACAATGATGTTCTCTCATCCAGCGTACCGTCTCGTTCAGTCTCCCAGCACGTCCTTTCTTTTAGTCACAATGCAAACCCATGCACCACCTTCTCTAATTCAGTCACTGTGTGCATTCCCTCGACTATTGATCCCATATATTCCCTCCTTCAGTCATTTCTTCCATGGCCCCCTACAGTTCACAGTTTCTGTCATCCTCCATTTATACTGTCCTTCATCAGGCCTTTTCCATCTCCCAGCCAAACAATCCCATCAAGCCCAAACCCCTCTCTTTATTTCCTTGCAACTTATTCTCTCACAAATGACCATCAATTCCCCATACAACAGGAATTCTGCAGATGCTGGAAATTCAAGCAACACACATCAAAGTTGCTGGTGAACGCAGCAGGCCAGGCAGCACCTCTAGGAAGAGATACAGTCGACCGTTGGGTCTCGGCCTGAAACGTCGACTGTACCCCTTCCTAGAGATGCTGCCTGGCCTGCTGCATTCACCAGCAACTTTTATGTGTGTTGCATCAATTTCCCATAGGTTCTTCTGCTATTGTCCTCGACCAGGGGTAATTTACCATCACCAGTTAACCTTCCAACAAGCACACCTTTGTTAGCGGGAAGAAACTGGAGCATTTGTGGTCACAAGGAGAATGAGTAAACTACAACATTCAAAGTTAGCACTGAACTTTAGCTCAAGTTCACATTAATCAATCATTTCTTACATTCCATAGTTTATCATCCCTGGACATTCACTCATCTATTTCCCTTGTGTATTGTCCTTTCCATTCACTTAGCACTGTCCTTCATTTATTCATTCAGTGCACTCCCTCAGTCAGAGGCCAAATGTATGCCCTTGTTCAGCCTCTCTGCATTTTTCTCAGGCAATCACCACATAACCATCAGTAATACAGTTCACTTCCTTGATCAGTTACGCTTGATATTCCATTCTTCTGTAAAACTGTGTAGCCGCTCTATCACTTACCAGCATATTTTTTCATGCTTTGGACATAAAGCACAGTCTCAGCTTCAGGTGTAGTGTGTTCTTGTGCCTTCTCATCGTCAGTCACCCAGTATGCTCACTTATTCCATCTACCATTGCTTTGCCCTACTCAGTCACCCTGCATGCTTCCAACTTTAGTTTCTTGTGCATTTTCTTTATCGTTCCCCCAGTGTGCTCCGTTGTTCAGTCACCCAAACAAAATGTAGAATGATGGGCACCCCGCAAATAGTCCAGAAAAAGAAGCAATTAAAATAAATTTGTATAATGAGCAGCAATGCCATAGGCCTATACTAAAATCTGAATTAATTTGCTTGTTTTTCCAACCATCGTCATTTTAGATATATTATTTCATCAACCACTTTATTGGAAATGCAGTTCCCTGTCGAGTCAATGATGTTGGAAATAAGAGCTAATATATTACAAGGTGCATAATTTTGCACCTCAATCTAAAATCAATAATTTATCATCTGAAATGGTGGTATTTTCTTTTTGGATGTTACAACAGGTCTTTCTGGAAAATGCTTGGAGCATTTTACTCTGCACCAGCAGTTCCAGATTCTACAAAAGTGAGAATGAGCACAAGTCCTAGACTTGCTGGTGGGTCCTCGTCAGTGATCCTTTCACTCCTCTCTGCTGCTGGACTTCTCAGAAGAATCCAGCAACTGGATGGCAACTTGAACAAATTACGCTCTGCTTGTACTGTGAATTACGCCTGGGAACTAGGAGCAGACAGGAGATTTGTCAGATGGAAAGTCTTTCTCAGGGAAGGCACTTCTGGAGGATGATCAAAATGTCAGTTGCAAGGGACACAAGAATGACAGAACTTGTTCATTTGAAGGGAGTTGTAGAATGTGAAACTGAACAGATCTTTCAGCCCACGATGATATTCCAGTCTAACCAAATTAGTAATCAAATGCCCAACTAAACTAATCCCTTCTGCCTACACAACGTCCATATCCTTCTATTTCTTGCCCTTTCATGAACCTATCTAAGAGCCTCTTGAATACCTTCATTGCATTTGCTTCCACATTCACCTGAGGCAGCACATCTCCTTTGAACTTGGTCCCTCCCATTTTAAATGGATGATCTCTGGTATTTGATATTGCAACCTTGGGGAAAAGATGCTGGATGTCTACTCTGTCCATGCCTCCATTATCTTATAAACCTCTATCAAGTCTCTCCTTACCCTCTGTCACTACAGATTGAAAAAAATTGAGTTTTTCCAACCACTTGTTATAGCTCATGCTCTCTAATCCTGGCAGCATCTTAGTAAATCTCTTCTGCACCCTCTGTACAGCCTTGACATCTTTCCTATAATGGGGTGATCTGAACTGTATGCAATACTCCAGATGTGGCCTAACTAGAGCTTTATAAAGCTATGATATAATTTCCTGATTCTTGAACTTGATTCCTTGATTAATAAACCTATGTAGCCACTACTTTCATGGAGCTGTGAACTTGGATCCAAAGATCCCTCTGCACATCAACACTTAAATGTCTTGTTTCTTGTGTACTGTTCCTTTATATTTGATCTGCTGAAGTGCAATACTTTACATTTTACTAGGTTAAACTCCATCTACTATTTCTCTGCACATATCTGCAACTGATCTATATCCTAATGTATCCTTTGCAAGGCTATACACTATCCACGACACCAGCTGTCTTCGAACCGGTCTGTAAGTTTACTAACCCACCCATCCATATTTACATCCTGGTCATTTATATAAATATCACAGACAGCAGAACTCCTAGTTTGGATCCCTGTGGGACAGCACTTAGTCTGAGATCTCCAGCCAGAATAAGACTCATTGACTCACTCCGCAGCCAATTCAGTGTGGATTCCATACACTTTAATCATCTGGATGAGCCTCCCGTGAGTGACTTTGTCAAATGCCTTACTAAAATCCAGGTGACAACATCCACAGGTCTACCTTCATCACCTCCTCAAAAAGCTAAATCAACTTGCCCCATACAAAATAATGATGGCTATGCCTTTCTAATTCTAATCCTATCCTTAAGAATCCTCTGTAGTAACTTCCCCACAACTGACGTGAGATTCATCGGTCTATGGTTCTCAGGATTATCTTGAATAATTGAACTTTAGCTGCTCACTTCTGGGGCCTCACCCATAGCTAAAGAGGACATGAAGATATCAGTCAATGCCCTAACAGCCTCATCTCTTGCCTTTCTCAATAACCTGGGGTATATACCCATGAGGCCCTGGTGACTTACCCACCTAATGTTCTTTAGCAGACCCAGCAGGAGCTCTTTCTGTTCTTTGAAATGCCCTAACATATTAGTACCCTCCATGCTGACCTCCTCTGTCCTTCTCCTTGAAAAATACTGAAGCAAAGTAATCATTTAGGACCTCACTCACATCCTTCAGCTCGAAACACATTTCTCTCCCTTATCCTTGTGTGGTCATACCGGCTCCCTAGTTATCCACTTGCTCTTGATGTATGTATAGAATGTCTTGGGATTCTCTTTAATCTACTTGCCAAGGATTATTCCCGGCCCCTCTTGGCTTTTCTAATTTCCTTCTTGCTCTTTTCTGGCTTCTTTATAATCCTCAAGGACTCTGTTTGATTTTAGCATCCAAAACTTTACATATGCTTCCCTTTTCTTCTTGACTAACTTTACATCTCTTGACATCCAGGGTTCCTTTCATTTGCCACTCTTGACATTCCTTCTTCCTGGAAAATACCCATCTTGTACTCCTTGCAGTGAATCTTTAAACACCTCCACATGTCCCAAAAACAGCAATTCCCATTTAATTCTCCTTAACTCCTGCCTAATAATCTTGTAATTTTCCATGCCACAATTTAATACTGTCCACAAGGTCTATACTGATCCTTATCTATCGCTACCTTAAAACATAAAGAGATGTGATCACAGTTGCCAAACCTTTCTCCGACTAAAAGGGTAGAATTATGACAGGCAGAGCAAAATGCTGCTCCTGCAGCATCTGGACTCCTTTGGCACAGGGTTGGAATTTCTCGTATTAATGCAGGTTCTGTAAATAAAGCATTGTTCAGCTGACACTAGCAACAAATATGATGTATAAAGAGAAACATTTCCAATAGCAGAAGTCATGGCGGGAGGAGAAGATGGCAGCTTGCTGCGTGTGCGCAGCTCTCCGGTGAAAATGATATCGTATCTGTTAAATAGGGGCCATGAACAATTCTGATTTGATGGAGAATGGATGTGAAAGCATAGAGGAACAGCTGGAGAAATTCCTGAAATGCCCATTCGCTGCTGTCGTTACTGTGTGGTCGTGAATCTTTTGGAGGGTAGGTCTCAAAATCCCCGGCCTTGCCTGCTTTTGGCGACGAGAAGGAGGTCGAATCGCTCGGACAGAGATGGCGCTCAGTACTTGGTGTCGGAGAGCTGATCAGAGCTCGAAGTTTTCGGATGACTCAGAGTCGGATTGTGGTCGGCATAGCAGGGAGAATTTTTCTTTCTTCTTCCGTCTGCGTGAGATGTGGGTCATTTGAGAAACTTTGAACTTTACTGTGCTCACGGACTTCTTCATCAAGTTATGGTATTGTTACACTGTTTGTAACTATATGTTATAATTATGTGGTTTTGTCAGTCTTTTCCAGTCTTGGTTTGTCCTGTGTTTTGTGATATCACATCGGAGGAAATAATGTATCATTTTTTAATGCATGCATTACTAAATGACAATAAAAGAGGACTACGTGCCTTCATAATCATAAGTAAGGTTTGCCTGCGTAAAAAAAGAATCTAAACACATCAAGGCTGATTGAATACATGATGAAAAACTGACCCAAAGGAAAGGAACTATATAGCATATAAATGGGATGGAGAGGACATAATGATAAGGGATTAAGTGAAGAAGTCTGTAGTCAATTCAGAAAGCAAAGAGAAGCTATAAAGTGAATTTTTTTTCTTGTGAGGGGCGTACACTGCCGGAGCCTTGGCAACCACTTTTCAAGTGTTTGTCTTGGAGGAAAGATTCTGTGAGTGGTCCCCCACATCCTTCTCACAGCACAATTTTTTTTTTTTTTTACGAGACTGAGTTGCGAGCTCGACACTCAACCCAGCATGGAAGGAAAACATGCCCGGGAGCGGCCCAACTGGATCTGAACTCGGGAACCTTCGCTCCGGAGTCTGGCGCTGATGTCACTGCGCCACCAGTCAGCCAACTGAAATTACCAAGGAGTGTTAAATTAATATTGGAAATTATTCTATAGGTACATAATTTTCAGAAAAGGTTAGGATATGAGTGAATAGGGCTGATAAAGCAAAGTTGGAAAATTATTTATTTTACTTCAGTATTTGGCAAGGAGATAGATAAGGTGGATTTGACATTATGAAAAGAGATTAGAACAATAAAACTGTATTTAAAATAAAAAGAAAACAAATAAATAAATTAAGCTCAGAAGAGATAATGTCATCAGTTTGGATGATAATATCAATGGACTTTAAAAGACTGTGGGGAAGAGGCAGTTGATTGCATGAAGTTAGTAATATGTTAGAAGGAGTCACAAATGGATTGGCTAATATAATGCTCTTTATTTAGGAAGGGTGATAGAGCATGTTCATAGAATCATAACTTAGCTTCACAAAAATGATAGGAAAAATAATTCTATTCTTACTGAAGGGAAAAATGTATGCAAAACATCTAGAAACCTAAGATTATATACTGAATTTGCAATCTAAATTTCAAAACCTAGGTCTTGCTCAACTAACCTGTTTGACTCCTTTGAAGATATAAGAGAGATAGTTTAGGGTAATGTGGTTGATATAAATTACATAGTTTCCAAATGGCCTTCATGGTGCTAAGTAGATTATTGACAATGCTTAAAGCATGTACAGTTTTAAGGCAAGTAACTAAATATATAGCTAGATGACTTCATGACAGAATACAGTGGATTGAGGTGAAATGAAACTTAACAATTATAGAGGGTAAAATGAGAATCTCTAAAAGATTATGGATGAGAAATTTGTTGGTCACAATTTATATTAACAAATACCATGTTGGAATAAAAGTGCAACTACAATTTTTTTTTGATGACTCCATATGTGTGAGATAAGCAAAACTGAGAAAGATTGAAATAAATCTCAAGCAGACATGAAAAAGTGTTGTCAGTGAATTTTAACACAGTTTAATGTAATAAATGTTTTGGCAAGAACAGTAAAGTGGTTGTATATTGATCGGAATGTATATTGATCGGAACATAAGAATCTAGCTGGGATGGAGGAATGAAGAAATCTAGACTCACAGATACATGAGTGAAAGGTGTCAATTCAGTTCATTGTCACATGCACAAGTACGGCAGGTTTCAGGTACAATGAAAAACTTGCTTGCAGAGGTTGACATAGAGATGTCAAAATCCATTTATAAGTTGCATGCTTTTCAAATAAAGCTAACATTTAAATGTGCATAACACACAGACAGGTTTGAACTGATTGGCCCAACATCTAGTCCAATTTTCTCTATTCAATCCCTCATGCTGTATCTCAGAGCTATAATCTGTAAAGCATATCCATAGCATCAGATTCCAAAGATTCAAAGTGCATTTGTTATTGAAGAATGTATTAATTATATACCTTGAAATTTGTCTGCTTATAGGCATCCACAAGGCAAGAAACCTGAATAACCCAATTAAAGAGAAACAGCAGAAACCACTGCGCAGAGTAAGAGAGAAAAGAACACACACATCGTGCAAATAATAGAAGCAAGCCAACCACCAACCACATTCCGAACCAGAATGAATTCCAAATCTGCTCCTGGAGCAGCTGGAGTAGGCCTAAGCCTTGGTTCCCAGTTCATCACACCAGTGGGGCAGAAACACCCAGCAGCCGGTCTTGGCGCTGTGGGAAAAGGAATGAACATTGGCAGAAGAGCAAATGAAATCAGCCCGACCTTTGCCTCTGTACCTGACAGGCAAATTTCCAGATTATCTGTGCTGGTGTTTAAATTGGTCCAAGCACTGGGTAGTGCCACGTTCCAGAACCCACATGTAGGTGCCCCGATATGCTTGGGCCACCCAGCCTGAAGCTGTTCTCAATCTCACCAAATCGCTCAGCTCTTGGAGTGATCCAATCTCGCATCCACATTAGATGGACAAGCATCAAAACTCTTCCACAACGGCTCCTCTTCAGGTCACTCACCCTACCTGTGGCAGCGATGCAAACTCCGGCTGCTACCTTGGCTGGAACACATTGCATCTTGCAATGCCCCAGTACGGCTCAGTCCTCCAAACCAGCCTCGCCTCCACCTGCCTCCTCACTGTCTGTGGCGATAGTTCACCACAATTTGCCTCTGATAAGCTGTTACAAGCAATGTTTTTAGTTGAACCTCTTACCTTATGATTTACCAGTTAGCTGTCACACATCTTCAATGTGAGGACATGACAATGTTCCCTGCAGGGCTGTTGTCGCTGGCACTGTTGTGTGAGAGGAGAGTATGCAAGAGGGTGAGTTCACAATATTGTACTCCTGGCAGAGTGACAGAATCAGATAGCTGGTGCTGTATATAAACTGCAAGATGTGGAAGTGAATCTTCCTCTGCAGTAAGATGTTTAAGAATTGTCCATTCTTATTCACTCATAAACCAACTAGGTTTCACTGCTCCACTTCCCCTTGAAGGGCCAAGGCTCAAATCCTCACCCGAGACCTCTTGTGCAGTCTCACACATACGTGGCTTAACAGCTTTGTCCATGGTGGTCATTACTCTCAGCTTCCTAACCATAGCAATACACACAAAAAATGCTGGTGAATGCAGCAGGCCAGGCGCACCTAGAGGAAGAGGCACAGTCGACATTTCGGACCGAGACCCTTCTTCAGGACTAACTGAAAGAGAGATTATGATTATGATTATGATTACGAGGACACGCAGTCCCCCTTTATTGTCATTTAGTAATGCATGCATTAAGAAATGATAAAATGTTTTTCCAGAATGATATCACGAAAACACATGACAAACCGACTTAAAAACTAACAAAAATCACATAATTAAAATATATAGTTACAACAGTGCAAAGCAATACCGTAATTTGATAAGAACAGACCATGGCACAGTAAAAGTCTCTCGAAAGTCCCATCATCTCACACAGGCGGTAAACCTCCAGCGCCGCCAACTTGCCGATGCAGCATCCTGGAAGCATCTGACCACAGTCTGACTCCGAGTTCATCCGAAAACTCTGAGCCTCCGACCAGCTCTCCAACACTAAGCACCAAGCACCATCTCTGCCGAGTGCTTCGACCCCGGCCCCGGCAACAGGCGATAGGCAAAGCCAAGGATTTGGGGCCTTCGTTTCCGGAGATTCTCGATCGCACAGTAGCAGCGGTAGCGAAGCGGGCATTTCAGAAATTACTCCAGATGTTCCTCTGTGCTTCTCATGGCTGCCTCCATCAAATCCGGATTGTAAACGGCCCCCTAGTTACACATAATCAATATTCATTCGGATCGGCCGCGCGCGCTGTGTAGCACCATCATCTTCTCTGATTTGAAAGTGAGAGGGGAAGGGGAGATCTGAAATGATAGGGGAAGACAGGAGGGGGAGGAATAGAGCTAAGAGCTGGAAAGTTGATTGGCAAAAGGGATACGAGGCTGAAGAAAGGAGAGGATCATGGGACAGGAGGCCTAGAGAGAAAGAAAGGGGGAGGGGAGCCCAGAGGATAGGCAAGGAGTTATAGTGAGAGGGACAGAGGGAGAAAAAGGAGAGAGAGAAAAAAAACAGAAAATAATAATAATAATAATGAATAAATAATTAAGGGATGGGGTACGAAGGGGAGGAGGGGCATTAACAGAAGTTAGAGAAGTCACTGTTTGTGCCATCAGGTTGGAGGCTACCCAGACGGAATATAAGGTGTTGTTCCTCCAACCTGAGTGTGGCTTCATCTTGACAGTAGAGGAGGCCGTGGATAGACATATCAGAATGGGAATGGGACGTGGAATTAAAATGTGTGGCCACTGGGAGATCCTGCTTTCTCTGATGGACAGAGCATAGGTGTTTCGTGAAATAGTTTCCCAGCCTGCAACGGGTCTCGCCAATATATAGGTCACATCGGGAGCACTGGACGCATTATATGACCCCAGCGGACTCACAGGTGAAGTGTCGCCTCACCTGGAAAGACTGTCTGGGGCTCTGAATGGTGGTGAGGGAGGAAGTGTAAGGGCATGTGTAGCACTTGTTCCGCTTACAAGGATAGGTGCCGGGAGGGAGATAGGTGAGAAGGGATGGGGGGGGGAAATCGAATGGACAAGGGAGTCGTGTAGGGAGTGATCCCTGTGGAAAGCAGAGAGAGGTGGCGAGGGAAAAAATTGCTTAGTGGTGGGATCCCGTTGGAGGTGGCGGAAATTACGGAGAATTATATATTAGACCTGGAGGCTGGTGGGGTGGTAGGTGAGGACAAGGGGAACCCTATTTTTAGTGGGGTGGTGGGAGGATGGGGTAAGAACAGATGTGTGTGAAATGGGAGAGATGCGTTTGAGAGCAGAGTTGATGGTGGAGGAAGGGAAGCCCTTTTCTTTAAAAAAGGAGGACATCTCCTTTGTCCTGGAATGAAAAGCCTCATCCTGAGAGCAGATGCGGTGGAGACGGAGTAATTGCAAGAAGGGGGTGGCATTTTTGCAAGAGACAGGGTGGGAAGAGGAATAGTCCAGGTAGCTGTGAGAGTCTGTAGACTTACAGGCTTGAATTTCCAGCATCTGCAGATTTCCTCGTGTTTGCGTTACTAACCTTAGGGTCACTTAGTCTTTGCTGCTGATCTCTGCTGCAGATTGCAGTTCTGTGCTGTTTTAGGAAAGTTGCCCAAACTCCATGTTAAATGAGAGATGATTTATCTACTTTTCTCTCAGCTTGCTGTAACAAGCTCTTGTGAGCTGTGGCTCTTTCCACAGTATGCAAGCTTTCCTCGACAGCATGCATGTCCTTTTAGCAATCTTCCTGATAATTGTAACCTTTGCACAAAAAAAAAGAAAACACAGTTCTAACAAAAATTGCTCTTCACTGGCCTTTTACATTATGTAGCATAGAGCTGTTCCATAGATGACACAAACAAAACAAAATACTGGCTGTCGCAAGAGCTAAACTCATAAAAACTACCATTACCTTTTCCAGACATCTCACAGCTAAAGATCTTCATATCTGTGAAATTTTCATGAATGCACTGGGTAACCCCCAGTGCTACTTTAACAGAATTAAACGATAGTAAAACATTTTCTAACCTGCTATCAGCAAGTATACTAGTAGATAAAACAGAAAATATGAAAGGTTTTTACCCTGACCAACTCATCTAAATTTTTGGAAAACAATTTCTGATTGATGTTACCTAGAAATACTTAATAACTTTAAGAACTGCTTAGCAACAGTTAAAGAATGAATGGTACAGAGATGGGATTATTATGGCTAAAACACTTCCACTCTAAGGAAATGCTTGAGCATCATATTCTTCATAAAACCAGTTAGTGTGAGTACCCTTAAAACAGATGCTATGGTATGGTTTCTCTTTGCTTTGGCAATAGAGATACTGCTGAACACATAAAGTTCAGAGGGTCATATTGCCCTTTAGACTTACTCTGTCATTAAGTAATACTTCATCACATATCTATTGAACTTTTCTGGTCCTGTTACTGTTGCATATTATTACTGATATTCAAAAAATCCTGTGCTTAATGAATGCACATTTCTCTTTAATAATCAGGCATGTATGGAGGGAAATTTGGGAGATGCTTTACAAGGTTCAATGAGCAGCAGAGATTTAATGAGAAAAACTTCAAAGAAGGAAGTTTTAGATCAGCAGAGAGAGGGAGATAGTGATAAAGTATTTAAAAGGTTAACACAGTCATTAAACATAGCAGCCTATTCTTTCTGCAAGAAACCTTGATGATCAACAGATATGCTAATTTTGCTATTCAATGCTGAGCAATATTTCTTCTCGAAGTTAGCCAGTTAGTGCTTCAGGATGCTTGTCTCCTTGTGCAGTCATGCGCAGAGATAAGACCGCTCCAGCCTGTTTTGTGTATGTGAACCATTATGCCTATTCTGTAATTTGTCTCTTTGGACTGTCATATACGTAGATAAGTCTGGCTCCAGCCTGTCTTGTGTGGGGGTATCTGAATGACTATATCCATTTTGTAAGGGGAATTGTGAGTTAGTTGGTGGACCGAGTAGGAACAGTCACAGACTGTTCCTGTTTGAGTGACTAACCGAGGTGCCCCAGAGGCTTTGAATAGTTTATACTTATACGGTCTCTGAGTGACTTTATCCAGATTCGACTCCCACAATAGAGAGAAAGAAGAGGAAAATGATATAAAAATTTTAAGGCATAGAAGGCAGCTCATCTCCAACATTTCAGGACAGTTAGGAAGGATAGTAAATACTGGTCTGTCTGAAATGCCCAGAATCTGAAACAACCAAACAAATAAGACAGTACGGAAATTCTGATGCCGGTAATTTAAGAGAAAAAAAAAACAATTAAAAGAAGATCAGGCAAAAAGGTAGAATGTGCTCCATTGGGAAGTAGTATTGATGACAAATGAAAGAGAAGATGGAAGAAGATTGTGAAGGGGATTTCCTAACGAAGGTGAAAGTTTGCATACCATTATGCAAGAAGATAACAAATAGATAAGATAGCAGTGAACAGTTTAACCATGACCTTTTTGAATAGAGGATCAAGACTGAGGGTGCATAGGCAAAACTGGCCTTCTCCTATTGTGAATGTGAAACAATGAAGTTGTGACCTGTGTAGGTTTATACAGGGTAAAGAGGAAGGAATGTGCTTCCACCTAGACTCTTGCTTCAATGATACACTTTATGAACTGCTTTCACTCTAGCAAGCCACTAACTTGCCATATACTAGGATGCTTATTTTTACTATGTGGGGCGAATGTGATAGGCATTTTTTTTATAACTGTTTCATGAAAAGTCTGTAGTCCCCACCTTGTTCAATGAGGGTTAATAAAAATCATGGTCATTAGAAGTGATCCAATCTTTTTTTCTCCCGCAGAAAAATCTTACTGTGACTTCTGCCCAATAACCAGGGTGTTTACTGCTCAAGCATGCACTGACAACACTGTTATTTTGTATGTTAACCTTATACTGCATTTATATCCACTTGTGCCTTAGGTGAATCCAATTGAACCTGTTCATTTCCATTCACCTGAGGTCTGAGTTCAGCTATCAGGTTTCACCAATCCACACAATTCTGAGCAAATGATAACGTTGCGCATGGGGCACTCCAGGGACAACTTGAAATTGAAGGGCTGAGTTAGTACGACCCATCCAGATTCCAACACAAGGTGTGAATGGAAAAAAAAGCTGGGATGAAAAGAAATTACTGCAAAACTATATAACTAATCCTCCAAGAGAACCACGGCCTTGTCATGGTCAGGAGGCTTCCGTGCCTCAATGAACCAGAGAGCTATATTGGGTGGAGTCAAGGCTTTGTGCTTTTCTCTTGGCAGGGGTCATGCCAAAGGTAGAGGCCTGACTAAGGGTGGTCCACTGGTCCTGAAGTCCTTTGGTTCTGCTCAGTGCTAACAACCCTGACTAGATAAAACAAAATTGTTACAGGAATAGCAATGAAGAACCCTTCTACATCCGAGGACAAATGTATTCCTGAACCTCTGCCCGAGACTCGTATAATTGACTAAAGCAGATAGGAAGCTATTGACATGATGAAGTAAGCTTTGAACACTGCCAGAAATGGACGACCTTCATCGCTGCCCTAAACACTATTGGCATAAAGGGCATTAAGTTAGTAAGAAAATAACTTGTGTTGAATTCCCATACTGTGAACTAAATGATGTCTTGATGTAGCTTTAACAGAAATAGATAAAACATTAATCAGAAAATAAACAAAAATATATGACTTTTCCCTAAATCAATGCCAAAAATGTTTGAAAAATACATTCTGCACCTTTTAGTTCTGTGAATTGATATATGGTCAAGTTGCAGAGATAGTCAATGATTTATACGTATATGTACACACAGTGGCTATTTTATTAGGTACACCTGTATACCTGGTCATTAGTGGTAATATCTCAGCTATTCTGCAGCAACTCAATGCATAAAAACACACAGACATGGTCAAGAAATTCAGTTATTGTTCAGATCGAACATCAGAATGGAGAAGAAATGTGATCTAAGTGAGTTTGATAATGGAATAATTGCTGGTTTCAGACTGGATAGTTTGAGTAGCTAGAAAAAAATGATCACCTGGGATTTTCACACAACTCAATGCATGAAAACATGCAAACATAATCAAGGTTCAATTGTTACTCAGACCAAACATCCGAATAGGGAAGAAATGTGATCTAAGTGACTGTGACTGTGGAATGATTGTTGTTGCCAGGCGGAGTGGTTTGAGTATCTCAGAAACTGCTGACCTCCTAAGATTTTCACGCACAATAGTCACTACAGCTTACAGAGAATGGTGTGAAAAACAAAAATCATCCAGTGAGCGACAGTTCTGTGGGTGAAAACATCTTGTTAATGAGAGGCTGGTCAGAAGAGAATGGCCAGAATGGTTGAAGCTGACGTGAAGGTGACAGTAACTTAAGTAATCATGTGTTATAGCAGTGCTGTGCAGAGCAGCATCCCCAAATGCAGAACACATCAAACACTGAAGTGGATGCACTACAGCAGCAGAAGGTCACATGGTTTCACCCCTGTACCTAACAAAATGGCTGCTGAGTGCATGGCCAATGTTAGGGCATGCTAAGTTCAGGTAAAATATCGCAGTACTGAAGTTTGCTGTTCCTTTTCACGCTTTCTGGTGCGTCTCAGCATTTTTGCCATTTCTGTAGCATTTCACTACTTTTTACAAGGCCGAGTTGCTAGCTCAATGCTCAACCCAGCATGGATGGAAAGCGTGCAAGGAGCCAGCCAGATTCGAACTTGGGACCATTTGCCTCGAAGTCCGGTGCTGATGCCACTACGCCACCGGTTGGCATAAATACTGAAGTCAGCAAGACAATGAGATTTAACTTAATAGGCAAGAATTTCAATTGTAGCCTTGTCAGAAATGTTATAGAAAAGGAAATGAAAAACATACAGTATGAAGTTACCTTAATCCCAAAAGAAACAGAGGAATCTTTATAGAATGGATAAATTGAACTGGGTCAAAAAATGTTTTATTCTTTGTTTAAACACATTGCAGAATAATGAATGTAAATGCTGTGATATTGCTAAGAAGGAAACTATTTTGGTGAAGGACAGCAAATATTATTAAATAAAAATGCCTTGTACAAAGAGATGAAAGTAACTTTTTATCTAGGCCGATGAAAGTATAAAAAAGAGAGATAAAAACAATCTGTCTTCCAATATGTGTGCCAGAAAGTTTTAGTGAAATAAGCATTTTGTTTCAGAAATGTACAATAAGAGCAAAAATAATTTTGTTGAGTAATGGATTGAAGATGCCAAGAATGATCAAAAATCAGATGAAGTATACTGATAATGATACCGAAGAAAATTATTAGAAAATGTATTGGCCAAAGTCTTGATGTTTATGTTGGACATGGTGAAATAACATAATGGCATAGTGTCAGACAAAGTGAAGTAGTACGATACTGAAATATTCAAATCATCTCTGTACTGCAATTCACACCCACTGCTAATGACAAAGTAATAAGCTCCCTTGTCCAATTGTAAATAGATTTTAATAATAATAATAATAAATACTTTATTGATCCCGTGGGAAATTCTTTCATTACAGCAGCAACATTTAAAAACACATTTAGCAGTGTGCAGACTTAACTAATAATAAAGTACAGAATAATAATATACACAATATTAATTTACCAATGTGCAATAATTTGTAATAATATACAGTAACAATGTATGAAATAATAAAACACACTATTGTACTATGATATGTGTTCTCCTCTCACACAGAGATGAACTGTTGTATATGCTTATTGCATTTTCTGTAATGATACTTGTGACTGCGGACCCAAAATGGTACCCAGTTTGATATATATCTATCAATAATTTTCACATTACTCAAGCACTGTTACACCTTTAACTAGGGGCGATTTTACTACAATAGTTTCTTACTGCTTCAGCCTGACATCTGGTAGTTTGATTTGGTTGGCTTTTGGGCAACATTAGTTCACAAAGTTTTAAATTTGAAAACACGCTTGAACAGAAAGAATGTGAGGTTACTGTCTCCCTCCCCTCAACAACAGGCGTACTGTTTTGGATAAAATTCGGGGAGGGGATAACCAAGCAAAGGAAAGCTACAGTGGTCCAGTCTTGAGCACTGAGGCTGGCTCCATGGCTCAGAAGGGAAGGGTTGGGTGGGGTGGGAAGAGGCAAGCTGTAGTGATAGGGAACGTGTTGGTTAAGGGAACAGAAAAGATGTTCTGTGGACAAGAACAAGATTCCTGGATGGCACGTTGTCTTCGGGTTGGCAAGATCAGGGGTATCTCGGATTGAGTCCACACCACCACAGCACTCTTAAGCGGGAGGGTGAGTGGCCAGAGATTGTTGTCCATGTCGGTACCAATGACTTGGGTAGGAGTGGTGACAAAAATCCTGCAAAGTAAGTTCAAGGAGTTAGGTGGTAAGTTAAAGGTCAGGGCCTCCAGGGTTGTACCTATGCCACAAGTCAGTGAGGCCAGACATAGGAAGATCATACAGTTTAACACGTGGATAATGAATAGGTGCAGGAGGGAGGGCTACAGGTGTTTGTGTCATTGTATTCTCTTCTATGGAAGGGGGTACCAACATAGTTTGCACCTGATCTGGAGGTGGACTAATATTCCAGTGAGAATGCTTTGCTAAAGCTGCACAGCGGGGGTGGGGGGAGGGGGGAATTAAACTAGAGTTGCAGGAAAATGGCAGTGGAGTGGCTGTGGAGAAAGATGATTTTAAGCCTACATACAAAGTAAGGAATGAAAGCATTGAGCAGAGGTGGATTAATGTTCTGAGATGAGGATATTTCAATGCAACAAGTATTGTAGGAAAGGTGGATGCACTTAAGGCATGGATCAGCGTGTGGAATTATGACGTTGTAGCCATTAGTGAGACTTGGTTGCAGGAGGGGCAGGACTGACAGCTCAATGTTCTAGGGTTCCATTGTTTTAGACATGATAGAGCAGGAGGGATTAAAGCGGTAGTGGTGGGATTTCAGTCAGGGAAAATGTCATGGCAGTGCTCAGACAGAACATACAGAGGTCTTATGTGTAGGACTGAGAAATAAGAAAGGTATGACCATATTAATACGATGTTATAGACCACCCAACAGCCTGCAGGATTTAGAGGAGCAAATTTGTAGAGAGATTACAGACTATTGCAAGAAACATAAGGTTGTGATACTAGGTGGCTTTAACTTTCCACATATTGACTGGGACTGCCATACTGTAAAAAGGATAGATGGAAGAGAGCTTGGCAAATATGTTCCTAATGAAGATGGTGGGGTTTGTCTTTGGTTAAAATCAACACTTATACCCCGCTGGAAGCCCAACAAATGTTTATGTGCCATATACACCGGGAAAGCAATAGATACATTCTCATTTTCAGGAAAATTTCCTTAATAAGTACGTAGAAGTCCCAACTAGAGAGAATGTGATACTAGATCTCCTTTTAGCGAATGAGACAGGGCAGGTGAAGAAGCTTGTGTAGGAGAACACTTCACACCTAGCAATCATAATGTCATTAGTTTCAAGGTGATTATGGAAAAGGATAGGTCTGGTCCTTGGGTTGCGATTTTAAATTGGAGGAAAGCCAATTTTGATGGTATTAAAAAGGATCTGGCAAGTGTGGATTAGTACAAGTTGTTTTCTGGCAAATGTATACTTAGTAGGCAAATGTATACGAAAGGAAGGCCTTTAGAAGCGAAATTTTGAGGGGACAGAGTTTGAATGTTGCCGACAGAATAAAAGGCAAGATAAAAAGGTTTAGGAAAACCTGGTTCTCAAGAGGAGGTGCATAGCAGGTATAGGCATAGGAACAAATGAGTTATTTGGGGAGTATAAGAAATGCAAGAGAACACTTAAGAAGGAAATCAGGAGGGCAAAAAGAACGCATGAGTTTGCTCCAGGAAACAAGGTCAAGGACAGTCCTGAGAGCTTCCAAAGATGTATTAAGAGCAAAAGACAATGGAGTGACCTCTCCAAGGCACAAGCCTGGGTGAAAGGTCTGGAGATCCTGGAATACCCAGTTGTTAAGATCCCCCTCTTGGCCTCACCGGTGCAGTCCAAAGGAAAGTGAAGCAATACATTTGTCACTAGCTTGGCTGCAGGACCTGCCAGAAGGATCTTCAGTAATGTCCAGCCGCCTTAGGGGCTCCACTACAGATTTTCTATCTGGGTTTACTTCCATAGCCTTCATCTCTTCTGAGGCTGTCCACATGGCTGTGGGGCTATTTATCCATAGCTAGGGATCTGGTTCACGAGCACCAGGGTGTGTCCATATGTCAGTGGGTCTGCGTGTAAGTGTGAGGGACCCAATCTCCTCCCTGTACCCTGTTGTTCAGCTTGAGTCTGAAAGGAGTTCATTTTCCATGTGTTGCCAGGGAGGAGGCACTACATGAGGCTTGGTGTTGGAGAGGCTATGTACTGGCAAGGAGAGACTTACACGTTCAACTCTCCTTTTCATGAGATTGCTAGCCAGTGGTGGAAGCTAAAGAGAGAGTAACAAGCCCTATCCACTACACTCCCACATTGGACATATCACAACAACCATTTGACTCACAAAAGGTTGGGAAAGGACAAAATTGGTCCTCTGGGTGTTCAGTATGGTAATCTATGCATGGAGCCTAAAGAGATGGGGGAGATCTGAAATGGATTTTTTGCATTGGTATTTACTTGGGAGATGGACACAGAGTCTATAGAAGTGAGGCAAAGCAGCAGATCATGGACTCTAAACAGATTACAGAAGAGGAGGTGTTTGCTGTCTTGAGGCAAATTTATCATCATCATTATTATGTGGTGTGTCATATGACATGGGCGATCATAGTCTTATATCTATGATTGTTCTTGGCAAAATTTTCTACAGAAGTGACTTGCCATTGCCTTCTTCTGGGCAGTGCCTTTACAAGATAGGTGACCTCAGCCATGATCAATTCTCTTCAGAGATTGTCAGCCTGGTTTCAGTGGTTGCATAACCAGGACTTTTAATATGCACCAGTTGCTCAGATGACCATCCACCACCTGTTGCCATGGCTTCATGTGACCTTGAGCGATAGACCAATCTTGCAGTGGAATCTGGACCAGCTGGAAAAATGGTGTGAAAACTGGCAGATAGAACTTAATGCAGAGAAGTGTGAAATGTTTCACGCTGAGAGGACCAACCAGATTAGGTATTACATAGTGAGTGGTAGGGCACTGAGGAGGGCAGTATAACAGAGTTATCTGGGAATATAGATCAATAGTTCCTTGAAAGTTGCATCACAGGTACATCGGGCCTTGAAGAAAGCTTTTGGCACATTGGTCTTCATAACTTAGTATAATGAGTACAGGAGTTGGGACAGGAGTCACCTACCTACAAGAAAGATGTAAATAAGGTTAAAAGAGTGCAGACAAAATTTACAAGGATGTTGCTGGGACTTGAGGGTTCAGTGTAACATTTATCAGCAACTCTAAAGCTACAGAACTGGATTCCAAGAGACTCCAGAGAACACAAAATTGAAGATTTATCAGAAGAAATTCCTTTGGACGGAAGAAAACGGTTATACTGCTAGAATCTGTAAGGTAGAAACAATCTCAAAGACATGAAGAACTTTAAGTAGATAATTTAATGAATATAATAAAGTTCCTTACAAGAAACTCATTGAACTCAATACTGAAGCAGCTGTCAAAGGTTTTGCACATATTTTGATAAACTTCTATAATTTCTTTCATTCTGGAAAGAATTAGGTATACAGTATGATAGAGGTATTTAAAATCGATCATATGAATATAGAGAAATGAAATCTGGTGCATTTTCACAAAAGCTGAGGGACATCAGATGAAAGGTGATGGGAAACCAGCCCTTATGCCACTCCTTCCCTCCACCTTTGTATACTAGCTATTTCCCCTCTACCTTTCAGTCCACATGAAGAGTTTTGACCCAAAACATTGATGACTTACTTTACTTCATAGATGCTGCCTGACTTGTGGAGTTCCTCAGATATACCAAACCTCTTTCTGATAACCATGGACGAAGAAGCAAGATATAAATTGACAACAGAATACAATTTCAAACCCCTTCATAGCACTTTTGCCCTCTGGCATTTTGTTGGCAGCTCCTGTACAATATAAAACCTATTCCAAGAGTACTATTAATTCATGATTTCAGAGGAGGAAAACAGTCACACCACACACTCTCATATATTCCTCCTTGACACAAAGTGGTGAAACAGCATGCATTTTGCCTTTACAAAAGCATCATTTACATTCTTCAGGACTTGGAATAACTTAGCTGCAATAAACCATAAAAGTTATATCATTAAAAATTTTATGGCACTTTAATTAATATATTAATAGGCTATACTACCGATGAGAAATTAATCTTCGTAATAAGGGATTTAAAAAAAACTGATGCCTATTTTACAGTTTTGTTCAGTGTTAAGAGAATAGACTAATATTTCCTCAAAGATATTTCCATTATGTTGCTGTGATTTAATCAAAACTGCAGATTTTCTTTGAATTAAACAACTTTGAGAATAAAAGTTATCATGCTATTTGATTATTCTCCAATTGTTCCCTCTCCACTGTCAAGACAGCACAAGAAATTTGACCGAACTCAGATACAGGTTCTTCACCCGATGCCTGGTGAGCCTGCACAGCATATAGAGAGCAGCCTACAGGGGCTGCTAGTTAACATTTGTTTTTTTTTTAAACAGCTCTCACGTTTTAAACAAGCTAACATGAAGCAAACAGGGATTTAGAATAATTGGTAGTGATGCGCACCTTGTTCCCCTCTTATAAATCTGTTGATGACACGACCACTGTTGCAGAATCTCAGATGGAGATGAGAGGGCGTACAGGAGCGAGATATACCAGCTTTTTGAGTGGTGTCGCAGCGACAACCTTGCACTCAGCGTCAAAGAGCTGACTGTGGACTTCAGAAAGGAGGGGATGAGGGAACTCTAACCAATCTTCATGGAGGTATCGGAAGTGGAGAGAGTAAGCAATTTCAAGTTCCTGGGTGTCAATATCCCTGAGAATCTAACCTGGTTCTAACATATCGATGCAGCTATAAAGAAGGGAAGAGAGCGACTATATTTCATTAGGAGTTTGAGGAGATTTGGTTTTTCACCTAAAACCCTCGAAAACTTCTACAGATGTACAATGGAGAGCATTCTGACAGGCTCATTACCTTCTGGTATGGGAATGCTACTGCACGGGATCGTAAGAAGGTACAGAAAGTTATAAAATAGGCCAGCTCCGTCATGGGTACTAGCCTCTGTAGTATCCAAAATGTGTTCAAGGAGCAATGCCTCAGAAAGGCAGTCCTCACCATTGTTAAGGACTGTCCTCACCAGGACATGTCCTCGTCTCATTGTTACCATCAGGAAGGAGTACAGAAACATGACACACACTCAGTGATTCTGGAACAGCTTCTTACCCATGAATCCATGAAGACCACCTTACTATTCTTTCTCTCTGTTTTTGCACTTACTTAATTTAATACTTACATATCTATGTTAATATAGATAAATATACTTACTGTAATCTATTTATTTATCATGTATTGCATTGTACTTCTGTCACTAAGTTAACAAATTTCACAACGTATGGAGGTAATATTAAAACTGATCCTGATTATTCTTGTGCAACATCAGCAAGTAGGATATAAATAATCAGGACTATATCTTCTTCATGTCATCTGTCTGTCAATCTGATTTAACTCTAGTCATCTTAAGTTCCACCTGATGTTGAGCAGAGCCCCAGAAAAGAGTGTTTATTACATTTTCACGATTATTGATGTGGCTTTTCATCTCCTCTCCCTGATGCTTTCCATCTCTGTTTTTTCCGGATTAGCAGTCTCTGTCCCCTCACTGAGTACATCCCACCCCTAAACCCCCTCCATAGCCTCCCTGCTCTGGACCCAGCTCCCAGCTACACTGGCATCTCGCCCTTCCTGCTGGTCTTTCCATTGAATTTTTCACTATTCCTGTTGGTTTTGCCTCATTAGTAAAGTGAACAAAGGGGTTAAGATGTTCTGTCCAAGTACTGATGTGTTCTGTGTCCGGATCTTAGTCCATTTTTCTTTTCCATTGATCTTTATATTTCCCCACCATCAAGCCCTCTTCTCAATAGTTAGCAAAACACTCTGAACCATGGTCTTAATGCATGCTACCTGTGATCGATAGATGGAAAATATGTTTAAACAGATCTTTATCACAGCAATTCTTTAGTCTCCTGGCTAAGACTTAATCAATGCAGCAATGTATGTGTTGGCTGCGTTGTGATCAAATTGATTAAGCCAAGGTTTGAAAGTCCAAAGTTTTCAACTTTCCACATCTAAAGTATTGCATGTAATATGTTTAAAACATTCCAAAGGTTGCAGAAACAGCAGATTAACAAAAAAAAACATACAGAATAATATTTCAGGAGCCAATATAGTCCAGTACACGGTAAACTGCTTTTTCGTTCACTCACATAAATCCAGCTCTTGAAGAACTGCCACTTTGTTGCATTCACTTCAATTAATAATTGATAGGAAAGCCTCAAGCTATCATTCTATATCCAAAAATACAATGACGGAGCAAATGTAATGCATAAGCATATTTTGTTCATAATGCTGATTTGATTTTGGGGTTGCATGGATTTGCTGAGAGCTGACACGTTGCTCCCAGGATCAGATGCTGAAGAGGTGGCAGAGGAGAGCAGGAAATCTGCTTTTAATGCTGTTCCAGATGGCCAAGGCTTGTTCTACAAGCTTCAGTGGCAATGTGTAAATTAATTTCTAAAAAACCGCATGTTGCTCTTGAAAATGGGTATGTCAGAAGCTAGCTATTGTTTCAGAAAGATCAGTCACTTCCACACAGATGTGCAGCAGATATCTGTCAGCACTGTAAAAGCACAGGATGAAAAGCAAATTCACACTGCTACATTCATTGAAAATTGGAGTGTAAGGGGTGATTTGAGATTGTATTAAGGTGAGCAGGAATTTTCTGTTTTCACAGTTCTAGCTCATATGGTTTGTCTATAATCTATGGTTTTAATAAAATGTATTGAATATTAAACATTTGGAACTTCCATTATTTGGTTAGTAGTGGAGTGCCCCTTGTTGTGACCAACTGTGGGGCACTGGTCTGGTGCTGTGGGTAACTTATAAATTCAGTGACATGGCATCAACTCTGACCTCTGGTGCAGTTAGCGTGCTCTCCCTATGACTACATGGGCTTCCTGCTGCAGCCCAAGGCATGTTAGCTAATTGGCTACTGGACATGACCTTTCATGTAGGTAGGCATTGGGAGAATCGGGGGTTTATATTGTGGGAGAGAGTACGTCGCAGGGAAATAGGTGGAGGAATGGGACTGCCCAGAGAGCTGGCCTAGCCTCAGTGGACAGAAAAGCCTCTTTCCATAGTCATAGAACACTACAGCACAGAAAGAGGCCCTTCTAGTCAATGCCAAAGTATTAATCTGCCAAGCCCCATTGACCTGCGCCTGGACCATGCCTAAAAAAGATATTAAATGATGGTTAGGGTGGTGGTTGTGGTTCTAGCAGCAATTGTGTAGATCACAGTATGTTGAAAATCAGTTATGTACTGATATATGTACATTATGCACCACTCTCATTTCTCAGTCTATACTTCAGATTAAAGCAAACTCCTCCAAATCATATTACTCATGATAACTATACTTGCACAGCATCCTTGTTATGTTCACTGTATTATTTATGTTAATTTCAACAGTAGCCATTGAACTGTTATTGAACAGAATCCCACTGCTGCCATTCACAACATCACCATTTAACTTCTAGAAGAACTCAAGGACTTTCTCTGATCTTACAGTCATAATTTTGCCTGGACACTGGACATCAGAAGAATAGTGTCAGAGCCTCTTCTGTAAAGGACCCCACTTTAATTTCAGGTCTCTTAACTTTCTTTGCCATCTTATCTTCTTGCGTTACCACTTTCAGGAAGTGGCAGACATGTATCTCAAGACTTCCCTGTACATCAATGCTCCTAGCAGTCCTACCACAAAATGTTGGGGGAATTGAGTTCCTCTGGTATTTTATGTGTGTCACTTAAATACTAGCCAATGTGTTAATCTAGATTTCAGGGCAATCATTTCACCTCATTGCATCCATATATCAGCAGCAAATCTTTGTTCTCAAAGTTTACTATAAAACTTACAAAACTACCAATAAATCAAATAGCTTTGCAGAAATAAAGTTCACATACCCATTCCTGTTACAGTTTAGATCTGGTACCAATCCCATCGGCAATGTCACTAAAAGAATCAAAGGTTTGTGCTTTCACTTTAGTGGCACCTAATCTTCAAGCAGCGTTGTGTGTCTGGAATGAGAAGTGGGCCAGCAGTCCTCTATACCTATGCTCAGCCAGCATAATGAGACAGTGTTAGTGGGCTTGATAAAGTAAGCCATCTTTCTGACTGACCGGATGAAAGGTGAAGGCTCGGTTTGGGACTCAGCAGCACATTAAGCTTCTTAATATTTAAACTTAGTCTGGAGGTGGGCAAGTTGCCAAGGTTTAAGTCTGGTAATGTGCAAATTTCTTCAGAAGCTGAAGTGGACATCTCAGTTGACTTCTGCCCTAATAATATATGTGCACTTCTCTGGAAAGCTATGCTGCACATTACTAATTATATTTTTCAGTTGTTATTAATTTAGAAAACCAGTAACTAGGATGCAAACTGTTTATGATTAATGCATGTTCCTTTGCTGCCAAAAAGCAGATTCCTGCTCAAGAGAGCAAAAATTCCCAGTTGTATCAATTACTTCAAATTTTAATAGACGCAAAGGGGAATTTGCATCAAGAGTGTTGTCAGACTTTAAAATGATTGTGGCAAAGAAATTGGTCTTGAAATTCCTTAGTGGTTCTCGCAAACTGCCAGCATAATCTAGAAGACTGGTCCATAGTACTGCGTAAAATGGTAGATATCTATTTTGCTGCCTTTCCAGTTAGTTTATGAACTTCCCATTTGCCTTGTGAAGGCAGAATATCCTTATGAGAAGAAAGTAAAAGAACTTGCTTAGCCTGGAATTCCAACTCCACTGGTTGAACATGTCATTAGAGTTCTTCACTTTGGGTACATTAACATCTTCCACTTGCCAGACACTCATTTAGGTTTGGGGCCACTGAACACAAAGTCATACAGCACAGAAACAAATCCTTCAGTTCACCATGTCCATGGACCTGTAGCTTATTATGTACTCATCTATATAACCACTTGGTCGGTAGCCTTCTGTGCATTGACAATTCAAGTATTAATCTATATACTGCTTAAGGATTGTAAGGGTAATGCCTCCACCACCCATTCAGGCAATGCATTCAAGAATCCAAAATCCTTCCTCAGGTCCCCTCGAAACCTCTTAGCATTAATCCTTCTAGCTTTAGACGCCCCTGCTAGGGGAGAAAGTTTACCACTATCTACCCTATCTGTGCCCCTCATAATTTTGTGTAACTCTGAAGGTTCCCCTTCACCAGTGTCACTTCAGCACTGGGGAAGAATTAAGGCAGCAGAGACACTCTATCTTAAACTGATGGATGGGTTACTTCTTCATCTATTGACTGAATAGGTTGCTTGTGAATTGGTAAAAACAACCCAAATTCACTTCCAAATAAAGTGGACTTCTATAGCACAGAAATATTCATATAACTTGATACAATATTTGCCAGCCCAACGAAGGGAGACGATAAAAGCCTCATGCGTAGTAACCACTGAAATTGCAGACAACATCAGAAAAGAGCAGGGGGAGTGATAAACTACATGTGGCTGGACTAAATGGCATACAGCTCAGCTTGATGCTGTCATTGGCTATTCACATTGTAAATTGTTATAATCTGCAGTGCTGACAACTCTGATCTTCAGGAGGACAAAACAAGAAGCTGTAAATCAATGCCAGACTTACACTTTGCTGTGCATTTTTTACACTAAAAATGGCTGTTTTTTCAGATTAAGTGATATATTTGTTAGGTACTGCAATGCTGGACAAAGAACCTCCTGCAGAGCCCAGCATAGAGCCAAAGAAATGTATCAAATATTTAGCATGGTAGCAATTCAACACTTTTATATCTGACAACAAATACATTTATGATCAGGAAAATTAAAATAATATTTCACATATTGTATGCAACACACTGAAACTTAATTTGCTTCAATAAATCTTCATTTATTCAGACTGCAGACTCCCTGTGATTTGATGTAGGTCCAATAACGGCACACAGTGCAACAGGATTTATGTCAGTCATTGAGTAGTGAAGGGAGCTGCTTATCTCATGTAATCATGGGCCAGTTGACGTTTTGGGAAGAACAATGGTTTTTGTACTTGAATGATGAAAGCTCGCAGACCAGGCAGACTAGGTCATCAATCTGTGTGTAATGCTGATTTTAGGCTACCCCTACCAAACTGTATCTCAACAATACAACTAACACTGTGGGGCCCAGAAACATAACTGGCAACCGAGGACCTCAAGCACTTCCCCTTCAAACCCATCTACTTGACTACAATTTAGTGGAATCATCAGCTACTGACGGCTGTTCCTTGGGCTGGCCTCCTGCACAGTGGTGTCTCACTGGCAGCAAATACGGGAGGAAGGCAAGAGCCTTTGAGAAATAACGTCCATTAGCTCTGAGCTGAGATGAATGATGGCTATCAGGTTTAAGTCTGGAAGGCTCCTTTGAATTATGCAATCCCTCCAGAGTGAGATTGTAGTTAGCTGAATAGAAAGGAGTGGTGATATAAGTAGTCCGCGTGACTGGTTGGGATACTTTACTTGATTTTGTAAACAGGTATGGATGAAAAAGTAATGTTCCAGTTATCCTAGCATCTGATGTCAGTAAAGTGCTGGCATCCAATCAGCTTATCAAGCAAGACTTAGCCTCCTGTAGGGACCTGCCATTGGTTGTCTCACCATCTCATGATTTTGAGTACTAGACGCAAAGGGCTAAAAATATTATGACCCCTCACACTCGCAAGACCTCCAGAGCTGCATCACAGCCCCAAAAGCATTGAGGCCCTAATATCAGGCACCATTACAACACTGAAAGGTCTAATTAGAATAGATGTAAAGAGGATATTTCCAGTATCAGAATCAGAATCAGATTTATTATCACTGACCTATGTTGTGAAATTTGTTGTTTTGTGGCATCAGTACAGTGTAAGACATAAAACTTCCTACAGATTACAATAAAAAAATGTTCAAAAGGGATATAGTGAGGTAATGTTCGTGGGTTCATAGACCATCCAGAAATCTGATGGTAGAGGGAAAGAAACTGTTTCCAAAATGTTGAGTGTGTTGAGTGGGAGCATTTAGGAGTGGAGCGCACAGCTTCAGAATAAAAGGACAACCCGATAGAATTTTTATAGCATTAAAAGTTATGGGAAGAAGGCAGGAGAGTGGGGTTGAGAAGGAATAATGAATCAGCCATGATCAAATGGCAGAAAAAAAATAATGGGCCAAATGGCTTAATTCGGCCCCTGTATCTTATGGTGGTATAGTCCACAAAATTAAACAGAAACAGCACCTGGGGTGGAGGATCAGAATGTGTCACAACCATTAAAAGTATTCTAACTTTAGGTAAATACAACAAATAGTTTTAGATAAATCATAAAGTTCACAAAACCACTAACAAATAACTGAAAGCATTAAGCCAAATAAAACTACAAATGATTAACTTCTCCTTTCCTTTTCCCATCTATTCTGCAGGGTCGAGAATTCTCAATCGTATGAGTGTTCTCACTAGTCCTAAACCGGATCTGCTAGCAACGGAGAGGAAGCAAGGATTTCTGATTATGGTGCTGGGTAATCTGGCACCTGTCACTCAGCATGTTCTCTACTTGCAAGAGATTTGCATAAATTTGTGATTTACTTAGCTGGAAGCAGCTTAATGTTAGTGGTAACCCCAGGAAATGCTTGATTCCACCCATTACTGAGCACTATCAAGGTCCTTAAAAATAATACATGATAGGTGGAAATGACATTTGAGAAATTTGTCAAAGTTATGTGTATCTGAAATGGTTTCCACCACTAATTTCAGCCATAATGTGCCTTCCCAATGTGGCGAAGGCGGGGAGCAAACAAAAAATTCAACTTGGAATGGTCAATCAAGACATTCAACCACTTAGTGATGTATTTCGGTAATCAATAATGTAGTTAACATTGGATCAATGCTGAAGCTACAGCGATGAACAGACTTCACAACATTTGTGTATGACCTGCACTGGCTAATCATGTATCATTATGGCTGGAGATATTTTCCAGCTCTGTATATTAGACAGTAGTGAATGTCTTGTGTGCCTTATTTTCTTACTATATGATTCCAATAAATTATTCACTCATTATGTCTAATAAACTCAGAATTTGAGGAGCAAAGGTTGAAATTAACATGCAAATCTTCAGAAGTAATAACATCAGAATAGTTACTTGAGCAACACCGATGAGAAAAAGGATCAAAAATTTGAAGACTGAATAGTAAGGAAAAGGGTGCTGTTTTGTTAGGCTACTCTTCACTTAAACTGGTCTGGGAGTATTTCCTTGGGGAAGTGGATAAATAGGGTTGACCTTAGGCATTACATCAATCTCCTCCGCTGGCTGACCCTGTGAAGTAACCTCCACAGCTAAACCCTACTTTTATTTTACTTTATTTTATTACATTTAATTATTTGTACATTACATTTATTTAAGTTTTTGCATTTAACATAGAACAGTAGAGACAGAAACAAGCCCTTTGGCCCACGATATTGTGCCAAACTAATTAAACCAAATGATACCTAATTAAACTAATCCCTTCTGTCTGCACATGGTCCATATCCCTCCATTCTCTGCATATTCATGTATGTAACTAGGAGTCTCTTAAATAGCTCTATTGTATTTGCCTCTACCACCACCCAAGGCAGTGAATTCCAGGCACTCACCACTCTCTGTGTAAAAGAAACTTGCCCTACACATCTCCTTTGAACTTTCTCCCCTTATCTTAAATGTTTACCATCTGATATTCGACATTTTGACCCTGCGAAAAAGATACCAGCTCTCTACTCTATCTATGCCTCAGGGTTTTATAAACTTCTGTACAAGTCTCTCATCAGTCTCTACTATTCCAGAGAAAATAACTAATTTATCCAACCTCTCTGAAAAGCCCATGCTCTTTATCCAGACAGCATACTGGTAACCTACTTCTGCACCATCTCCAAAACCCCCACGTACTTCCCATAATGCAGTGACTAGAACTGAATACAATACTCCAGATGCGGCCTAACCAGAGCTTTATAAATCCGCAACATAACTTCCTGCTTCTTGAACTCTGTCTCTTTACTCATAAAGGCAAGCATGTACTATGCCTTATCTACCAACCTTTCAACTTGTGCAGCAATTTACTTATGGCCTTGGACCCCAAGATCACTCTGTATATCAAAGTGGTTAAGAATCCTATCAATAACTGTGCACTCCCCATTTACATCTGATCTCCCAAAGAACAAAACCTCAAATACTTCCCTTGATTAAACACCTTCTGCCTTTTCTCCACACATATCTACAACCGTTGTATCCTTTAGTGATCGATCCATAATACCACCAATCCTTGTGTTCATTGCAAACTTAATAACCCATCTGTCCACAGTTACACCCAAGTGGGGTGGCATGGTATCGTTACAGTTAAGGTAACATTTTGTAGCATCACTGATCAGCACAACTGTGTTGAATTCCCGCCGTTGTCTGTCAGGAGTTTGTAAGTTCTGCTCTTGAGCATTTGGCTTTCCTCCTACATCCAAGGGACACACAGGTTAGGGTTTGGGTTAGTGAGTGTTGGGCATGCTATGTTGGCACAAGAAGCATGGTAACACTTGCAGGTTGCCCAGTACATCCTCAGATTCCGTTGGTTGCCGATGCCAACGGCACATTTCCCTGTGTGTTTCAATGTATGTGTCACAAGTAAAGAGAATCTTTAAGTCATCTATGTATGACAAGCAGCAGAGATCCCAGTATGTGTCCCTGAAGAACACCAGTAGTCACGGTCCTCCTGCAGGGATAAGACCATTTGACCACAACCCTCTGTCTTCTATTGGTATTCTTACTTTTTAATTTATTTGATCATTTGAGTTGTTTTAATCTGTTTAAATGACTATCGGAGACATTTCACAAATTGTCCAAAGGCTTTTGACAGCATGGTGACTGAGTTCTGCTTGGCTCTCGAAACCCATTACACGTTAGGGTGTAAAGCATCAAGTTGCCAGTTCTCTCCGTCTGTGGAGGAGGGCTTCTTTTGGACAGCATGTCCGTATAGCCAAGCGGGTCCAATCTAATATATTACCAATTTGTTTAAATACAGTCTGATAGCTCAGAGGATACGTTTATCTAATAATAATTCAAACTCTCATTTGGTTCTTGCTGAAAACAGCAGCATATTTTGTTTTCTAAGTATACTTAGAAAATTATTTTATGTACCATTAGTCTTTACGACCTTTATGTTTCAAGTCCTTGTCAAAACTTCATGGTACTGTTGATAATGAATGATGTCAGTAAATGGCCAACTATCAGTAAGGAGTTTTAAAAAGAGGATTGTTCTTACTATTCTGAAAATAATGGATAATGCTTTACCACAATCTGGATTTGTGGTTTTTCTTTCAAATATTGTACTGCAATGCAAAAGTGCTAATATGACACTTCGGGTTGGATTACTGCTGTTCTGGCAAGGTAAGTTCACCATCGATAAAATATTAAATGTCCCTGACAGCGCTTGATATATTTGATTAACGAGTTCTTATTTAGCCCTCCATCATTCAGACTGTAAGGTGGAAATCCTATGAAGACACTAATGGAGAATGTCAAGCTGCATTATTTCAGCCAGGTTCATGTTAGTTTGTGATCATTCAAAACTAATATATCCTTTGGGGTTAAAAGCTTGACAGTTTGAAATATTTCTGATTAACTATCAGAATTCCCAGCACAGAATGAATTTTTGTTTCTTTTTAGTATTGTAAACCAAGGTGAAAGGTCAAGGAACAAACTGCAGATGCGCTTTCAGTTCTCAGAAGGATATGAGTAAAGGTCAGGAGGGACAAAGAATCTCTGAGTAACAGAAACTCATCCCTCTAGCACTTCATAGCTCTAAAGATAACTAATTTCATTTTTTTAATAACCTTAATGCTTTGCTTACATTCATTTACATAATAGCTTATTCAAAGTACTTAATTATTTTCATTAAAAGCATAATTTGCTTGATCTCTACAATAAATTTATTTTTTGACAATTTATAGTTGCATCCTCTGCCATGTGTTGTTTTATTTTCTGCCCTGCCTCACGTGTAACCACCCACAAGAATGGTACTAATTCATATGTATGTGCAAGCCAAGTACAAATAACTATCTCAATACAGGTCTGTGTGCATCTATGAATGCTGGAAGATCTTCCTCACACAAAATAAATTTAAAAGGTCAAGCAGAAATTTCTTTCAGTGCCTTGGCAATGTTAATACCCATTTTAATACTTGGAATTTCGTATGACCCCAGGCCTCAACAACCTTAAAAGAAAATAATATAATAACTGAAGTAAAGCAAGATAGAAATATGAAGATGACTGGGTTGTTGTTAGATAAATATTTGCTAGGCAGCAATAAGAACTCTTACGTAGTGGTTTAGGATCTTCGTATGTCCATATCTAAGGTGACTGATTAGTTTTCTGACAGTGGAACACTTACTTAGAATGGCTTAGATTTGTGTGCTCAAGTACCTGGAGTAGGACGAACACAGACCTTGCTGATTGATCCAATCAGCTGGCTGGATTAAAGCTCTTTACTGTTAACACAGCAGAAAGGTCCTGAGTGGAATGTATTTTGGCAGCCTGGGTTAAGCTTTGTCTCACTAAACATCCATTAGTAAAACCTGCTTATTACCTTCCAGAAGATATTGCCCTGCCTCATCTCCTCTCTGCCATAAGAATTATCCATAATCATGTGACTTCCAGACTCAATGCCTCCAAAATTGGAAGTAGGTACAGAGGAGATGTCAGGGGTAAGTTTTTTAATGCAAAGAGTGGTGAGCGCGTGGAATGGGCTGCCGGCGATAGTGGTGGAGGCAGATACGATAGGGTCTTTTAAGAGACTTCTGGACAGGTACAAGGAGCTTAGTAAAATAGAGGACTATAGGTAACCCTAGGTAATTTCTAATGTAAAGACATGTCCGGCACAGCTTTGTGGGTCAAAGGGCCTGTGTTGTAGGTTTTCTATGTTTCTAAGTTAAAATTGTTTTCACCAGTCGCTCAACATCAAAGCTATACTGAACTGGTTCAACTTCTACTGAATTCCTTCACAGACTTTGATCATGAGCTTTCTACACTTGTTCCACCTGAACATGTTAAACTTCAGTACTCGGTTCTGAGGTCTCAAACTTTCAATCTTTCTCTAGAGTCCTTTAGTGGCTCTACTTAGATCCACAGCACCTTCAAGCCTTGCTTTTGCTTTGTCAGAAAAGCTTGAAGTGTTGAGGTGAGTGAAGTTCCAATCACCTCTGCTCTGGATTCATTCCACAAACTATGGACTCACTTTCAAGGACTCTACAACTCAAGTTGTCACTGATTAATTGATTGATTGATTGATTGATTTACTTTTTGGTATTGGTACAATTTGTCTTCTTTTGCACATTGGTTCCTTGTCAGTCTACGTGTGTGCTTTTTTAAATTGATTTTATTGTATTTCTTTGTTCTTCTGTGAATGCTTGCAACAAAGTGAGTCTCAGAGCAGCATATATACTTTGATAATAAATTTACTTTGAACTTTGAAGCTCTTCCAACCCTCTGCCCCTCTAACATACATTGTTCTTTGAACTCAGGTCAACTATACAACCTCTCTTTCCTCTGCACAATTGGACAAACTACTTGGTTTCTGTAATCCAGTATTCTTCATCTAAAAATATAGACCTTTACACAAACCCTACTACAGCTGAGGCCAGCGGAGTTTGGAGTTCAATTCCAGCATCCTCTGTAACAAGTTTATACATCCTCCCTGTGCGATGTGTAGGTTTCCTTTGGGTGCTCCGATTCCCTCCCACATTCCAAAGACGCACTGGTTAGTAGGCTAATTCATTATTATAATTTGGCCCATAATTCAGCTAGGATTAAATCGAGGTTGCTGACGGCACAACTTGAAGGGCCGGAAGGGCTGATTCTGTGCTCTATCTCTAAATTAATAAACTTTCCTGTAATTTACTCCATTTCAAAAAGTAGTTGCAAAATCTTTCTGCTTCCAGTTCCCCGAGCTTGTCTCCTCAGAGCTGCATAGTTCATACACAGAGTTTGTGTGAAATGACAAGCTATGTTGAAGACATTATATATATATATATATATATACACACAACTTCTGTTGCACTGATGTTACATGTTAAGTGATCAGAAAGTATTCCCTAACTGGAATGCAATTACAGCCATTTTGACAAGGCAAAATAATCAGATTCTCTTTACTCATGGAAGAATAGATTTCTGCAGTTAAATATCTTGCAGGCAAGCTAAGCTTAAAACATGTACAGCAAACAACAAATCAATTGCTGTAACCCACCCCTCCTCTGGGACTGGCAGGTTAGTAAACCAATAAATCATGCACGGTGTAATTCTCACATTTTCCAATATAGATGTATAAATGGCACAAGGTCACCTAATAAGCATCCAAAGCAAAAATGCAATTTGTCTTGACGTTCTGTGCATCACTTGAAAAACTCAATATTTAAATTTTAAGATAATGACTTTCACTTCAAATAGCAAAGGGCATTACATTCCTAAAAATGTTTTTACCATAGATAGTTCTTCACTTAACCTCTACAAATAGAAGTTGTATCTCTGCTAATGGACACTTGTCCAATGCATGACGTACAGTCTGTAAATTAACCCAGTATTTGCCTTTAGCTCACCAATAAAACATGGTGAGTTCCCATTCAATGAAGAATTAAGAGTGAATTTTTGACCTGATTTGCCCAGCTTTATTCTGCGTTGTATGGAAATTCTAATGGTTTAAAAGTCAGCATTCTAAATGTTTTTTTTTCTGAAAGTGCTGCTTCACTGGTTAGCAGGAACAGAGAAAACAGAGTGGAATAGAGGGTGGGTTGTGAAGCAATCATTATAATTTCTGGTCGGAGAAAAAGAATAGCACAGGCATTTACTAAAGTCACAGTGGACAGTTCTGAAGTTGATGTCTGACTTCAAGAATCTAACCTTGGATTACTGTATAACCTTTCTATGTGGTTACATTTGACCACAGACTGGAAACGAGAAGTAAAATTATTTCTAAAATAAAAGCAGAACATGCTGGAGAACATACAGATCAGTCAACCTCTGTGAAGAATGAAACAGTATTAATGTGTAAGGTCATCAGCAATTCTTTCACAGTTCTGATGTAGCATCTTTAATCTGAAACATAACTCTTTGCCTCTTTCCACTGATGCCATCTGACACGAATGTCACCAGCCTGCTCTGTTTTAGTTTCCAAGATCCAACAATTACAGATTCTAACTTCCTGGATTTTGCCAGCCAAATTAAAGTCAGAACACCTCAGCTTTATTGGAGCCTCAAATTGAATTCCAGTGTGAAGTCTTTTGCTCACCAGTCTTGTGGTTTGGAGATTAACAACAAAACTTTTCTGTAAATTTTAAAGATCAGAACTATTTGTTAACTTGCCAGATTTTGACTGTGCTCACTGGTAAGACCTGTAAAATGTAGCGCATGTATCACAATCTACAAGTATTGATATTCTTGTGACACATCAGATATTGGAAGAAGATCACAAGGATCATCATCAGGTGTCTTAGGATCCCCAGCACTGCTAATCCTTGCACGTTTGTGTATCTACTGGAAGAAAACAATAAGCAGAGAGATGGGGTTCTCAAGAGTATGCCTGGCATACAGTGTGCAATAACAGAGGGCAGGCTTCCAGGATATTATTAAACTCACCAGCTTAGTTATCACTCCATAGGAATACCAACATTTCTAGCCTATGCATACAAGACAAATAGCTCATCTAAAATGCAGGAGGTCAGGCAGCATCCATAGAGAGGAATAAAGAGTTGATGTTTCAGGCTGAGACCCTTCATAAAGACCTGATGAAGAGTGTCAGCCTGCAATGTCAATTGTTTATTCCTCTCTATAGATACTGCCTGACCAGCATTTTCCATGTGTTACTCTGGATTTCTAACATCTGCAGAATCTCTTCCGTTCAAGCAAGTAACTGCTGGATTTGCAGGCACAAAAATCATTACAAGCCTCAAGTGTTTTGCCTTATGACCCAGGGATCTGCCAGAGAGTTACACAGTATCTCATAGTCTGTCTTGAATGATTGCCAGGGTATTTAATTATATAATCTTTGATTCAAAATAAGCAAGTTAAAATTAACAGATAGAACATAGAAACCTACAGCACATTACAGGCCCTTCAGCCCACAATATTGTGCTGACCATGTAAACTGCCTAGAATTACACTACGGCATAGCCCTCTATTTTTCTAAGCTCCATGTACCTATCTAAGAGTCTCTTAAAAGACCCTGTTGTGTCTGCCTCCACCACTGTTGCTGGCAGTACATTCCACACACCCACCACTCTCCGTGTGAAAAACATACTCCTGACATCCCCTCTGTACCTACCTCCGAATCTCAGATTTCAGAACTTTGTCTGACCTACAACACATGCAGGAAGACAATGACTGGATAAATCAGGTAATTATACTGCTCTACCCCAACTTAACCAAGAGACTTTATCAACTACAAGATTTCCATGGCATCAGTGTGAGATTGCTGCGCAAATACTGAAGAACTTTCGTGCCATGGACAGGGTTCGAGGCTGCACCCTCAATATTTTTGGTCCACACCAATCAGTGTTCGCAGAATTTACTGCAATGCAAAGTCTGTCAGAGTGAGGAATAACTCTGAAATGTAGGTGGTGAAACTGGTGACGCACATAACTAATGAAAGCCTGGAGCAATACAGCTAAAGACACACCTTATAATCAAATGCACTGTTTTAAAATCAATATATAGAGAATACTATATCACTGCCTTGACAGATCAGAAGGTGCCTTTCAAAGCATATAAGCCAAATCTGTACCTTATTCAGCTCTGCACAACAGTGAGGACTGGTTCTCCAGCCAGACAGCCCTGAACTTTGTGCCAGAGGTGTGAGTGGGCTTGCCGATGGAGATAAGTGCCTGGCAGCCTCTGCAAGCTGTTAAATGTGGCTTAAAGTTAATTAATGAAACAGACTACTTTATCTGGGGTGCTAATGTGTTTTCGTCACAGGAGGAAAATTTCAACCCATCAGGTTGATTTTTGTTACCTTTGTAAGGTGATAATAACAACCACAGAGTTGGTTTGGCAGCTTTACTGTTTCTTTAACACCAGTAATGCAATCAATATTATTTAAAATAGATCTCTGTCTCTAAGCCCCCAGCTGTTCCAGGTGATAGCACATAGTCCTGAATTCAATCAAATCTCAAGCTTTGCAGTAGGAATCCAGCAAAGGGAAGTCTAGAACAATTTTTGTGAGTGATGAAGGGGTAGATGTACTCTATCAAAGCCCTCATAAAACAACCTAAGCAACTTGCCACTCCAAGAACCCCATCATTATTTGATTGATTGATTTAAACCTCCCAGTCTCCTCAATCCCAATGAAGCAAACCAAGCTGAGAGAGCAGATAATTCTAAATTGTCAATTAAATGATTTATTGCCATTCATTTGCACATGTGCAGTCCATATTTATTTGAGACAAAAGATACAGGAGTTATTATGAATGATCACTTAAAGCGATCAAGTTTGGCTTCTGCAGGTGTTTGATTTCTGACTATCCTGCAACAATCGACCCTGTGGCCTTGGACTAGTAGTCATGGCCATAACCAAGGCAATGCAGCTCCTCCATCTTTGGTCTCACCAATGAACCAGTGAACTGGACTTGCAGTATCCTACATTACCAATGTCCAACAGGGTCTTGCGGTCCCAATAAAAAAGTTGACTGCTGAAAAGATGTCAACTTAGTCTGCTTCTGAATTACAAAACCATTTTTTGGTATCGGTTTAAATTCAAGTTCAAATTTAATAATCATTCAACCATGCAGTACATGAATATAGTCAAACAAAGTAGAGTTCCTCTGGGGCCAAGGTGCAAAATACATTTCCAACAGCACACAGTACACTGCACATTGCATGTTAGCATAAATAGCACATATGAATATGATTTCAGAAAAACATACAATCGCAAAGAAGAATAACATAATATAGCCCAAGTCTTAGAATGGCATGCCTGTAGAATTGATGGTAAGTTGTCCTGGTCCAGTTTGTTCTTCCATGGAGCAAACACTAGAGGGCAGCACTGAGCAAGCACTGGAAATGAACACCAAGAGAACATTGAAGAGCAGCACCAATGGGAAGTGTCAGACCCAAACCGAAGTACAGATTCCAGCACACCCCATGGGTGCTCTGCCATACTGCCTCAATGTCTCCTCTCCTGGTCAGCTGCAATAGGCCACCCCACAGCCTTGGACTAGTCCTAGCCACAACCAAGGCAACGCTCCTCCCTGCCGTTGGTCTCGCCAATGAACCAGTGAACAGGACTTGAGGCATTCTACATTACCAATGTCCAACAGAGTCTTGCAACTCCAGTAAAAATATCGAAGACAATCAGTTGCTCCATTTGTTGGATTGCGTACTGTCTTGGCACAAGGCAACAAGTCCAGGGGACAACATAATAAGAACATGCAATAATTCTAGCTCCATTCCTATCGAGCAACTCGCTGCAGTACTTGATGTCCTCGGTATCATCTTTGATTGGACCCAGAGTGGCTGCTGCCTCGGAGTGTGCAATCATCATACCATCAGAGCATATTTTTAAATTTATTTTTTGGGATAAGAGTAATTGCTTTTCTATTGTCACATGTACTGAGGTACAGTGGAAAACTTTGTTTTGCACGCCCAGTGGATCATTTCACAACAGTAGGCTGATGTAATACAAAGGAAAAGCAATTTAAAAAATAAAGAATATAGTGCTACTGTTACAGCACGGAGACAAAATAAAGCACAAGGTCATGATGAGGTAAATTAGAGGGTCAAAAGTCTTTTTTTTTCATTTTAAAGGTCTGTTCAACAGTCCTAAGCAGATGCAAAGAAGCTGTCCTTGAGCCTGGTGGTATGTACTTCCAAGCTTTTGCATCCTCTGCCTGATGGGAGCATCTAGAGAAGAAGGTGATGCCTGTTTGCACCAATGGTACTAAGGTCAAGTGGCACACATCAAAGTGGCTGGTGAACGCAGCAGGCCAGGCAGTATCTTCAGGAAGAGGTACAGTCGACGTTTCAGGCTGAGACCCTTCGTCAGGACTAACTGAAGGAAGAGTTAGTAAGATATAGTGGGTTGAGCGCTTCAAATTCCTAGGAGTAAACATCACCAATAACTTGTCCTGGTCCAACCATCTAGATACTATAACAAAGAAAGCACACTACTGCCTCTACTGCATCAGATGGCTACAGAAATCCCTCATATGCCTTTTCACTCACACCAATTTTTTAAGGATGCACCATAGAAAGAATCCTATCAGGATGAATCATTTCTTTGTGTGGCAACTACTCTGTCCAATGCTCATCTTTAACTGCTCTTGAAGAAACCATGGTGAAAGTATAACCATAATGTGCTGTCATATCTGGCGAATGACTAGCTGCATTAATGGGGCCATGCAGTTGTACAGTGGTGACAGTTCGTGACATGCATGTGGCCTATTGGCGAGACCCGACGCAGACTGGGAGACCGCTTTGCTGAACATCTATGCTCTGTCCGCCAGAGAAAGCAGGATCTCCCAGTGGCCACACATTTTAATTCCACATCCCATTCCCATTCTGACATGTCCATCCACGGCCTCCTCTACTGTAAAGATGAAGCCACACTCAGGTTGGAGGAACAACACCTTATATTCCGTCTGGGTAGCCTCCAACCTGATGGCATGAACATCGACTTCTCTAACTTCCGCTAAGGCCCCACCTCCCCCTCGTACCCCATCTGTTACTTATTTTTATGCACACATTCTTTCTCTCACTCTCCTTTTTCTCCCTCTGTCCCTCTGAATATACCTCTTGCCCATCCTCTGGGTCCCCCCCCCTTGTCTTTCTTCCCGGACCTCCTGTCCCATGATCCTCTCGTATCCCTTTTGCCTATCACCTGTCCAGCTCTTGGCTCCATCCCTCCCCTTCCTGTCTTCTCCTATCATTTTGGATCTCCCCCTCCCCCTCCAACTTTCAAATCCCTTACTCACTCTTCCTTCAGTTAGTCCTGACGAAGGGTCTCGGCCTGAAACGTCGACTGTACCTCTTCCTACAGATGCTGCCTGGCCTGCTGCGTTCACCAGCAACTTTGATGTGTGTTGCTTGAATTTCCAGCATCTGCAGAATTCCTGTTGATTTTGTTCGTGACATGCATGTTTAGAGTTTGCCCAAAAGTTCAATATCTAGCCATATCTTGGGTATTGCAAGGACCTCGTAGATGTGCAGACTGTAACCAGTGGCAAAGGGAGATAAACATGTATTTCCTAAGTTTAAGAACATTTCTTTCTTCAATTTTATTCACTATTATGTCAATAAGAAGGATTCTAGCATTTCGTCCTTTGACACCAATATGCCCATCATGGAGATCAAAGCTGAACTTAAACTCAGTGCCACTTTCTTTCCCCATACACATATTCCCATCATTTCGTCATGCTCAGAAATCTATCGATCTCTTGACTCAGTGGCTAGGTATTTTACACCCCTTTGGAGAGAGATACCAAAGATTCACCACTATCTGAATGAGGAAACTTCTCATCAGAATTAAAGCTGAGATACCAAACGAGTTTTATCCTGAATCTAGTTGAGCTTCTTTAGTGCTGTTGGAGCTGCATTTATCGAGGCAAGCAGATGCCATGAAATTTCTAACTTACACTCTGTGGTTAGTGGAAAGTCTTCAGAGTGTAGGAGGACACTTTGTGTATGAGTTGCTCATGAATCACAATACTTATCTAGCCTGTCCGGTTGAAAAATCTTGCCTAGGGTGTGAATGGCGTGTTACTTGGCAACGGTACAGACATTAAATGTTAAGGGTAAGTAGTTAGGCTTGCTCTTGCTTTAGGATGTCAACATCTGCCACTTCTTGGTGTAAATGTTATTTGCACTTATTAAGCTTATATTTGAATATTGAGCTGAATGCAGACATTTATTGAGAAATTGCAAATAGAATTGAACATTACATTAACATCAGCAAACAGTCCCTCTTCTGACCTCATGATGAAAGTAATATTTATTAAACAGATGGAGATATTGTCCTGAAGGAACTCCCGTAGTGATGTCGTGGCACTGAGTTTATTACTTTATACTTTATACTTTAGTCATAGTCATAGTCATAGTTATACTTTATTGATCCCGGGAGAAATTGGTTTTCGTTACAGTTGCACCATAAATAATAAATAGTAATAGAACCATAAATAGTTAAATAGAATATGTAAGTTATGCCAGTAAATTATGAAATAAGTCCAGGACCAGCCTATACTTTATTGTCACCAAACAATTGATACTAGAACGTACAATCATCACAGCGATCTTTGATTCTGCACTTCCTGCTCCCTGGATTACAAATCAATAGTAAATATTAAAAATTTAAATCATAAATCATAAACAGAAAATAGAAAAATGGAAAGTAAAGTAGTGCAAAATAACGGAGATGCAGGTCTGGATATTTGGAGGGTACGGTCCAGATCTGGGTCATGACCCGTTCGGCAGTCTTATCACAGTTGGAAAGAAGCTGTTCCCAAATCTGGCCGTACGAGTCTTCAAGCACCTGAGACTTCTCCCGGAGGGAAGAGGGACGAAAAGTGTGTTGGCTGGGTGGGTCGTGTCCTTGATTATCCTGGCAGCACTGCTCCGACAGCGTGCGGTGTAAAGTGAGTCCAAGGACGGAAGATTGGTTTGTGTGATCTGCTGTGCCATGTTCACGATCTTCTGCAGCTTCTTCTGGGTCTTGGACAGGACAACTTCCATACCAAGTTGTGATGCACCCGAGAAGAATGCTTTCTACGGTGCATCTATAAAGATTAGTGAGGGTTTTAGGGGACAGGCCAAATTTCTTTAGCTTTCTCAGAAAGTGAAGGCGCTGGTGGGCCTTCTTGGCAGTGGACTCTGCTTGGTTGGACCAAGTCAGGTCATTTATGATATTGACTACGAGGAACTTAAAGCTTTTGACCTGTTCCACTTGTGCACCACCGATGTAAATGGGGTCGTGCGGTCTGCTACTCCTTCTGAAGTCAACAACCAATTCCTTCGTCTTGCTGACGTTGAGTGATAAGTTATTATCTTCACCATACCACTAGGTCCTTAATTTCCTCTCTGTACTCAAAATCATCATTACCTGAGATACGGCCTACAATTGTTACGTCATCAGCAAACTTACATATTGAGTTCGACGGAAACTTGGCTACACAATCATGGGTGTACAGTGAGTACAGCAGGGGGCTGAGTACACAGCCTTGTGGGGCACCGGTGCTCAGAGTGATTGTAGAGGAGAACTTGTCCCCTATTTTTACAGCCTGGGTCCTGTCTGTGAGGAAGCTGAAGATCCAGCTGCAGACCTGAGTGTTAAGGCCTAGTTTCCAGAGCTTAGGAATCAGTTTATTTGGAATGATGGTATTAAAGGCAGAGCTGTAGTCAATGAAAAGGAGCCTTACGTATGCATCTTTAACCTCCAGGTGTCCTAAGGAGGAACGTAGGGTCAGAGAGATAGCATCTGCTGTTGACCTGTTGCTCCGGTAGGCGAATTGCAAAGTGTCATTCAGGCATGCCACCTTGCTCTTCCTTGGCACTGGGATTATCGTTGCCTTCTTAAAACATGAGGGGATCTTAGACTGAAGCAAAGAGCAGTTGAAGATGTCAGCAAACACTCTAGCTAGCTCGCTTGCACAGGCCCGGAGAACCGGTCCCGGGACGCCATCTGGGCCCGTCGCCTTCCTTGGATTTATCTTCAGGAAGGCCCTTATAACGTCCTCCTCGGTGACGATGAATCTCGATGCCACCAGGTCTGGTTCATCCGGAGGGAGCAGGACGCTCTTCTTCTGTTCGAATCTTGCGTAGAATACGTTAAGTTCGTCAGGAAGAGAAGTGCCACGGTTATTGATATTCCCAGCCTTTTCTTTGTGCCCAGTAATCTCATTTAGACCCTGCCATAGTCTACTGACATCCCTCTGGTTAGCCTGGGCTTCCAACTTGGCTCGATATTGCCTCTTGGTGCCCTTAATGGCTTTCCGGAGTTCAAACCTGGATTCCGTGTAGCGACTGGTATCCCCGGACCTAAAAGCCGCAGCTCTAGCCTTCAAAAGGGACTTGACCTCATAATTCATCCTAGGTTTCTGATTAGGGAATACCCGGATCATCTTGCGAGACACACAGTCCTCCATGCATTTCCAAATAAAGTCCGTGACAGCTGAGGCATACTTATCAAGGTTAGCTGCCAAGTCCTTGAATACTAACCAGTCCACCGATTCAAAGCAGTCACGGAGGACCTCATCCGTTTCCTCCATCCAACGCGACACTACTTTTGACACCGTGACCTCCTGCTTCAGTTTCTGCTTGTAAGCCGGGAGGATGAGTACGGCCCGATGGTCTGATTTTCCAAAGTGAGGTCATGGGACGGAACAGTAGACATCCTTGACTGCTGTGTAGCAGTGGTCAAGTATATTCGGGCCTCTAGTGGGGCAGGAGACATGTTGGTATAACTTTGGCAGCGCCTTTCTGAGGTTGGCCTGGTTAAAGTCCCCGGCTGTAATGAGCAAAGCCTCCGGATACCTGGTCTCAACACAAGCCATCTTCTTTTTTATATTTATTTATTTATAGAGATGGTGCAGAAAAGGCTTTTCCAGCCTTTGGTGCCTCACTATCCAACAACACCCAACAACTATGATTTAACTCTGACCTAATCACAGGACAATTCACAATGACCAATTAACCTACCTGGTATATTTTTGGATATTGGGAAGAAGCCGAAGGACCCAATGAAAACCCATGCATTCCTCAGGGAATGTTGTATTTAATATTGCAGTAGCATTTGAGTACTCCTGTGTATATATCTATACATATCTATATATCTATATATCTATATCTATATATATATCACATTATACGTGCATGCCTTGCTTAAAGTAAATTTAAAGTTAGTCCCGCATTTTGTACTCCCATGTCTTCCTTTGAATTAGGTTTAATGTTTTGAAGTTACAAAACACAACTTTGATGGCAAGGTACATTTCTTAAATGAACCTGAGATGTCTCTCGACCTGTGAAATGCAGTGAGATGTTCAGACTGAAAAAACATGGTGAGAAAAGAAACACATCGCTGCACGTCCGAACAGCGTCAAACTTTTCCCAAAAAATGAAGTGGCACATGTTCTTCCGCAGGGAAGAGACAATAAAGTTTTTATAAAATGCTAGAAAATGGAAGAGTTCATGCGTTTATATAGAGTGAGTACTGAATGATATTAATCATAAATAAAAAGAGCAGAAATGAGTAGCTACATCAGAAAGATACACAACAGATAATTGGATTTTATATAGCGAGCAAATTGAGCAGTATTTTGAAGCAACTGAAATAGCCAGTGAAAAACAAATACTAATTTTGCCAAATGCAATAAGCATGTACAACAGATTTGTGCGATAGGGAATGTACATCATAGTACAATAGTCTGTTTTATTATTTTGTAAATTATTATTGCACATTATTGCAAATTATTGTATATTGGTAAATTATTATTTTGTGTATTATTGTTCTGTACTTTATTATTAGTTAAGTCTGCACACTGCTAAGTGTGTTTTTAAATGTTGCTGCTGTAACAAAAGAATTTCCCGCTCAGGATCAATAAAGCATTTTTTATTATTACTATTATTATTTAAGGCATACAGTTTGCTTTGAAGTTTAACTGCTCCTACCAAACCAGCCGAAATATGCTTTACTGATATTGTAAAGGTAGAACAGGAACAAAGCCATTGTTGACTACAGAACACTTTAGGTTTCATAAGTAGAATAAAAAGGAAGGGAAGGCCATGACAAAGGGTTCCAGCCCGAAACGTTGACTGATCATTTCCACGGATGCTGCCCAACCTGCTGAGTTCCTCCAGCGTGTTGTGAGTGTTACCTTTAACCCCAGCAACTGCAGATTATTTTGTGTTTAGGGGAGTCCATTTCAGTGTATGAGGCTGAATTGAAGAGATTAGATTGCCTGAACATTGTCAGTTCAGTAATGGGCTTAATGATGCACTGACAGTAGGATCTCAAAAGAAAGCTTTCAAAATGGCTCCTAACTAAAGCACAACTTACATTAAAAAAGGCAGTTGAAGTTGCTCTTTCAATGGAAACTGCAGACAGAGTTGCAATTGAGTTGCAGTCAGGAATAAAACTGAGCATGAACAAAATTGCAAAGTCTAAACAGAAACCTCCTGGCCATACAAATTATGTGAGTCATGGGCTCACATACACCAGACCAATGCAGATATAAAGGCAAAACTTATAAAAAGTCCAATAATATATGACACATACAAAGAGCATGTCGGACAGACAAAAATAAATAGATTGCACGAAGAAGAGAAAAAGATAAAAAGTCAAGTTGCAGTTTCAAAAAGAAGACTGATCTTTTGTTTTGCTTTAATGGAATATCTGATAATGATGAGAGTAACACAGTACTGTGTAACATTGAGATTTACAGTGTGAAAACTAACACTAGACAAGAAGTGAACTTCGCCAGAAGTGAATGCAAATTAATTAAAATGGAATCAGACACTGGATCAGCTCTTTCAGTCATTCCACAAAATGAGCTTGAGAGGCATTTCAAAGATACTAAACTGAAGCCTGCAGATATCCAAGTTATACTGGAGAAAGATAACTACTGTGAGAATGACATTTGTGACAGTGAAATACTCAACCAACAAGCCACATTGAGCTTGTATGTGGTAAATGCAGGAGGACCAGCATTGTGGGGACATAATTGGCTGAGCCAAATAAAACTTGATTGGACATACATACACCATTTGTGTACCACATCCCCAACAATGAAGCCACCTGAAAGCAAATTTAGAAAGGTACTAGATAATGTCACAACTGTCTCCGTGCCAAACACCTTCAACCATTGCCCAACAGAGGATAAACAGTTGTTGGTGCCAGCCTCTGTGCCTCTGGTTAGAAAGCACATTGTAACAAGAAAGGACCATGTTGCTCAGAGAAATCTTGAAAGTAACAAAAGCAGTGGTCTGACTACAGCAGTTTTTGTAGGCAACATATCTGCAAAAGCTTCTAATATGTTAATCAGGCAGTTATTTGTAAAGTGTTGCTTGGATTTAAAATAGAAGAGAGTTCAAGGAGTTTCAGGAAAGTTGCAAACATTCAGGTTTTGTGAATATAAAGAACCAGAATCTAATCTGTGAGAGAACAGATCGTAAATAGAGCAAGAGGACTAACAAGGGAATACGCCATTGAACTAAATGTACCTTCCCAAGATCAAGATACAGCCTAGAAAGAAGGAAAATAAAAAGAGTGGGATAGAAAGAGAGAAAGAAGCCAGGAAAGGGAGAGAGGCAAAGATAAAGTAGATCCAGAAAGAAAATCCACGTAAAGGAGAAGGTGGCTACCGCTTTCAGAACCACTTCCTGCAGTTAGTCTCAGAGTCAACTCCGACAACCATCACAGAGGAGGCCCTAGAACCTGAGATTGTTTCCACAGCCTCAAGTCTCACCTGCTAAGCAGAGTGATACCCCTTGCTAGGAACAATATTATCCCACAAGAGTAAGAAATCTCCCATAGCGAGCCTTAGGCCTGAATGGGACAATTTAAAATTTATTCTGCTGTGGATGTCTGTATTTAGTGGTTATTTTTAATTGTATACTGTGTATATAGTTGAGATGCATTTGCTATTGCATTGGAGTTTATAATTGCACAGGGAGGAATGTTGTTTATTTAATATTTCAGTAGTATTTGATAATCTTGACTGTATATATATATATATTGTGTTTGATTAAGCATTCTTCTTATATGTATAAATACGTGAATTGCACACATCATCATGCCTCCATGTGATATGTGCTTTGCTTAAGGTAAGCTCCAAGTTAGACCCACATTTCAGACTCTTGTGTCTTTCTTTCAATTAGTTTAGCGTGTTGAGGTTGCAAAACACAACAGGGAAGACATATAGGGAACAGGGAAAACTCTTTACAGAGGACAGTAGAATTGAAGAGACTTCGCAAAGGAGCAGCAAATCATTAATGCCAGAGATTCTGCAGATGCTGAAAATTTTGAGCAACACATGAAGGAACTCAACAAGTCAGGCAGCATCTATGGAGGGAATAAACAGTTGACATTTTGAACCAAGACCCTTCCTCAACTCTCCACAGACTTGCTGAGTTCCTCGAGCATTTTCTGTGTATTGCTCAAGATTATGTGTATCATGTCAGAGATGAATGGCATTCAGTAGAACTAATCAATTGTGATGCTGACTGTGAAGGCAAGTTGCTTAAAGTTAGTCAATTCAGTACTGAGCCCAGAAAATCTCAACAAACAGATTGGAGATGAGACACTGTTCCTCAAGATTATGCTGAACATCATTATAACAGCAGAGGAGACTATAGCCAGAAATCCGATGGTGGAAGTGTGATGGAGAACTAAAGTGGAAGGCAGCATGCAGCACATGGTTGCCTAAACGGACTGAATGCTGGTGTTCTTCAAACATGTCACCTAATTTGCATAGGAGGCCACGCTATGAATACAAATGCAGCAAACTAGATCAGTAGAAGTGCAGCTGAAGAGATCATTGTAAGTGCAAATGCTCATGAGAATTTTCCAAGTAGCCTGAGTAAGTGTGCAGACCTAGTTGAGCAGCTGCTGCTTCTCCGTGTAGCATCATATATTATATATGTGCAACAAGGTTTGCTGCTTCTCCGTGTAGTATCATATATTATATATGTGCAACAAGGTTTGCTGCTTCTCCGTGTAGTATCATATATTATATATGTGCAACAAGGTTTGCTGCTTTTCCGTGTAGTATCATATATTATATATGTGCAACAAGGTTTGCTGCTTTTCCGTGTAGTATCATATATTATATATGTGCAACAAGGTTTGCTGCTTTTCCGTGTAGTATCATATATTATATATGTTCAACAACGTTTGAGGAAGAACAACTGTCAAAATATACAGAACAATGAGGGTAAAATATGAACTCAGATGGATTGTCCCATGTTGGAGCTCATGGTTCAAGAAGGCAACTGCATTTCATGGCCACCGTGTAGGCTGGGTGGAGCAGTTACGCTCTATCAACCTGTATTATACCTTTTTTCAAACATGGAACCATTCTATTCTTCCCATATTGCGGAATTATTTTATTATTTAAATATATAGGCACCCTAATTTATTTTTGTCAAACATGGAACCATTCTGTTCTTCCCATATTGCGGAATTATTTTATTATTTAAATATATAGGCACCCTAATTTATTCTGTGCCTTTAAAAACACCTGTAGTATACTTGACAAAGGGTTTAGGCCTGAAGTGTCAACTCTTCTTCTCCATAGAGGCTGCCTGACCTGCTGACTTCCTCCGATATTTTGTATGCTTTGCTCTGGATTTCCAGGATCTGCAGAATCTCTTGTGTTTATACTTTACTGCAACCATTGATTAATTTGTTTAATGCATGAGTTGACCATTATATCAGCATTTTTCACTTAGCACAGAAAGAACTATGATGAGAGTTCTTCTTATTCTCTGCATCCTTATTCTTCCTGGTGCATTCCAACAGTTAATATTTCATCAAACTAGAATTAATAATAAGTAATGAATAGTAGGTGTAAATGCAAAATCAATATTTTCCATAATCTAGAATGTGGCAAACGTTAATTTTATTGCTGATTTAGTGTAGCAGGCCAACATAATACACCTGTGTAAAATATCTTTATTCTAAATCATTGGAGACCTTTAAATGACAATGAAGGACAATGGGAAAAAAATTAACAAACTCACAGGCTTAGTAAATTTACTCTGTACAAACCTTTAACAAGGGGCATAGCTTGTTGCATAAATCTTTAATCGTCCATATAGAGTATAAAATTACATATATATCAGATTTTAAATGGTGATGGACATCTGCCATTTTTTCAAGAAGAATTTATACTTGTGAAAGAAAATTAAACAGGTTGGATCTGCCAAAATAATCCTTCTCTCTTATTGTTCAAGCAACAAATTACTATATACAGCATTTGGATATATTTAATTTGAGTGGTTCTAGAATAAGTTTACTCATAACATTTCCCCAAAGGACGCAGCTTTGTTTTATTTACTAAAAATGGAGATACCATGTAGAACAGTTGGATGCAGAGTGAATTTTTTGAATCAAAAAAATCCAGCTGACAAACAGTCATATTTCCTGCTACCAGAAATCAATAGGCATCTTGACTTGCCTTTAAAATGGCTTTAACGAGCATTGTTTTCTCTCATTAAACCCAGCACTGACAGAGCAACTCTAATGCCACTACTATTGCCTGAGCCAAAAGCAGACCAAAGGGATCATCCTGGACTATAAGGTTGAATGTCGAATAAGTGCTGTTATGCCTGAACATCCTTAATAAAATATTCCTTGAATTCTGCAGTTGTGTTGAATGTTTAATGGGATTTCCACTTTTTATTTAGTGACATGGTTAGACCAGACAAGCAGAAGTTGTTCTCCAAAGTGATTGATGTTGTTGAGTGGCAAAGAGTAATGGAAATATTCAATGGCATTGCCACTGATATACAGACGCTAGCGAGGAGACTTGACAGAGTTGTACGGGGTCATGATGAATTCAGATGGGGTAAACAGAGGGATAGTTTGACGACTGGGGACATAGATGCACAATGATTATTAAAGAACACTGGGAGAACTATAAAAATGTGCTTTATTCATAAAGAATATTATGATCTAATTGTCACTGCCTGTAGGAGATATCAGTCAGAATTTTCAAAAATGGATTTGGATTGGCACATGAGGGAACAGGATCTCCAGGGTTACAAGGAAAAGCAGGGTGAGTGAGCCTGAATAGATTGTTTTACTAGAGCAGGCATGAACCCAGATGGTCACGTCATCCTCTATCCTGATTCTATAGTCATGCTATAAAGGGTAAATCACTTCTGCTAATGTACTACTGAAAGATGTTTTAATAATTTCATAATTTAATGCCATACTCTAATCTGTTAGTTGTGTCGCACATGGAATTTCATTAACTGTAATATTTCTTTACAAGTGTAATGTCTTAAGACACATTTGATGAGTGTTACTGAATGACATATTCCAATACAAAATATTTAACTATGGTTTAAAACACACTGGTGCCTGAAGAGAATTCTATATTTTTAGACATGAATCATTTTATAGTGTTTTTAATATAGGCCTTGAGGTGAAAAGGGCTTTTAAACTTACATTGTCCTGTATATCAAATGGTAAATTTGAACGTCTAATAAATGTCCTTGTATGTGAAAGTGCTCCAATAAAAAATAATAATCCTGCGGCCTAATGAAACATTTTTATTGGCAGTAAAGTCATATATAATTACAGAACAGAGAAAAGAAAATTCAGGGAGAGTTATTATCTAGTCCTGTGATGATTCTGGTGTGCTCCAATGCAGAACATTACTCACAAATCAAAATGTTGGATGTTCTTTAGTTTCCCTTGAAGGTCAACGTACGCCTTCAGTATTGTTACTGCAAAGCTGCTGGGTTGGGAGAAGGAGACTGTTTTCTTTTTGTGTCAGTCTCTGTAAACAACATGAGAGATTTTACATATAGCGCAGCACAGCACACATGCAGCGGAGATGCAGCACATATGCAGCGGAGATGCAGCACACATGCAACATGTAACGAAAGAACAACGATTGTAAGGTTTCAGGTTACCCATGTGATTGCTTCATTGGATGCTCATGTGTAGAATAAATATTTCACAAAGGAGTAATAAAATATTGCCAAGTCGAGGTTACATGTTAAGGTTAATTATTATCTGGTTACCATAAGACGTAGGAGAAGAATTAGGTCCTTTGGCCCATCATTTCTGCTCCACCGATTGATCATCTCTTTCCCTCTCACCTCCATTTTCTGGCTTCTTCCCATACCTTTCATGCCCTGACACTATGAGTCTATGAACCTCCGCCTTAAATACACCCAGTGAGGTTTCCAGTAAGATGGCAGCATGATTGATCGTAGTGGCTTCTACAGTGTCAACCAAAGGTGTTACTGTCCTTTTTAAACATACTTTTTTTTATGATCACAAGACCCTGCTAGCCATGAAGAATTTAAGGTTTAGCGAGTTGCACATTGGTAGAGAAACTGAAGGGGCAGGACTTGCTCGAGATCGTGCAGAGCCTGTGTCAGCGAGGCGTTGGAGGAGTTGGCGTGCAAAGGGGTGAGCAGTCCAACAGTGAGTGGGCACCTTGGCCGCTTTTCTTGTGATCGCAAGACACCATTTGACATTGTTAATGTGGAATTCTACAAGTCTGATTCACTGATTTATTGGTGGCCAGCAGTGGCGGATGACAGGAAGCTGTGAGGCCTCTGTCGTAGCAAGGAGTAGGCCTCATGCCCTGCTGTCGCCTGTTGACAATCACCAGGGAGAGAGAGGCGTCGGAGTTGATGCACTCCAGGAAAGGCAGTGTGGTGCAACATCCAACCTGGAGTCTGCACTGTCCCCCACCCCATGTTCGCTCAGCAGAAGACAAGCTATATTGTGGTTGACTGCAGATTTCCGCAACAATCATGGACTGGGTCTTGGACTATTTTTTTGTATGACTGTATTTTACTGATACGTGTTTGCTATCTTAAATGCACCACATGTGCCTTGTGCTGTGTGTGACTGTTGGTACTATGTTTTGTTCCTTGGCTCCAGAGGAACACTGTTTCGTTTGGCTGTATCCATGGGTATCCATGTATGGTTGAATGACAATTACACTTGAACTTGAATCTGACTTGGCCTCCACAGCTACCTGTGGCAACAAATTCCATAGATTCATCATCCTCTAAAGCCGGCCCGTGGTGTAGTGGCATCCTCACCGAACTTTGAGGCAAGTGGTCCTGGGTTCAAATCCAGCCAGCCCCTTGCACGCTTTCCACCCTTGCTAGGTTGAGCATCAAGCTAGCAACGCAACCTTGTAAAGAAACACAGACAAAATTGCTAAAGAAACAGCAAGGTTGACACCCAATGTGCCACAAGGTACTGGAAGGAATAACAAACAACAAGCCTCGAGCTAAAGAATTCTCTCCTCATCTCCATTCTAAAATGATGTCCCTCTATTCTGTGGCTGTGACCTTTGCCCTTAGACTCTCCCACTATAGGAAACATCTGCTCTACATCCACTCTATTGAAGCCTTTCTTCATTTGATAGGTTTCAATGCAATCCCCCTCATTCTTCTAAATTCCAGCGAGTACAGGTCCTGAACCATCAAACGCTCCTGGTACGATATGCTTTTCAATCCCGGAATCATTTTCAGGAGCCTCATTTGAACGCTCTCCAACGTCAGTGCATCCTTTCTTAGATAAGGGACCCAAAACTGCTCACAATACTCCAAGTGAGACCTCACCAGTGCCTTAAAAAGCCTCAGCATTATATCGTTGTTTTTATATCCTAGTCCTCTTGAAATGAATGCTAACATTGCATTTATCTTCCACACTATAGACTCAGCCTACAAGTTAAGCTTTCTGTTTAGGTTCCAAATCTCAGATATGGACAGAAAACCAAATTCCTGTTCAGTTAGAATCAGTGATATTCATTAAAATAATCTTTGTTACTCCAATTTCTCTAATTAGAACTAGTGTTATTCCCCATTTAAAGATTTACAAACTAACCCTTCCTTTTTTTTTCCATCCCTACTTAGAAAACTAATTGAATTCCTATTCTTAAGTACTATAGTTAACTTCAGTTTCAGTTCTGGTCAGTATGTCTACAAATGAAAATTCAAAAATTACGTATCTATACAGCTTAACTCCTTTCATGACAATTCTCCAACACCACAACTTTGAAACAAAGTAATTTTCATTCAGTAACTTATCAAAGTCTTGGCAAAAATAATCAGTTCTTGCAGAAAATTAAACTCAGATCCTTTGAATGAAGATAAACTTGTACATCCAACCATTTTAAGTCCTCTACGTCATTAAACATTTCGTTCCCACTCTGGTTCTTCATCTTGGGTGGCTTGCCAAGTAATCTAATCACCAAATTCCAGACTGTAGGAGCCATTGACTCCCTTTGCAACTGGATCCTTAATTTGACCTTCTGGCCAACAGACAGCAATCAGTGAGGTTAGGCAGCAAACACCAGATAAACACTGGTGCTCCACAAGATTGTGTCTTCAGCTTCCTACTCTACTCTCTGTACATTCATGATGCGTGGCCAATTTCTGCTCTAACTATAAGTTTGCAGGTAATCATGTGGAAACTGCAGTAAGTCCAGGATAGCCTGAGGCAGCTTTAGTCAAGTGAGACAGCTGGAGTCACCTCGTGTTACTATAGACGAGATAGGCTGGGTAGACTGTGGCAGTATGTACTCAAGCCAGATGAATGAATCCCCTGTAGTGAAACTTTTCCAGAAAAGTCTTCCTGAGGCATAGCACCCTTTTATACAATAGGGGCTGCCATAAACAGATGAGATGAGAGTAACAGAGAGATGTGAAGCATATTCAACAACTAAGCTTCTACTGTTTTTACTGGCTTCAAAATATCATCAGCTGTCTACTTGAAGTTTTGATTGAACTTAACATCTTTACTGTGAAAGGCAATTGATCTTGCAAATAAGGAATTCAAACAATTTACAGTTTTCCATATCCATAACTGATAATCCAATTCTGTATAAAAATAGTAGTTTTCTGTGAGGATTTCAGAACAGTGTGGATGACAGGAACCCATTTTGTCTCCTTGTGCACAAAAATTAAAAAAAGTGTGTTTAAGTTGTAAAAATGCATGTGTTCTGGGCCCAGTTATATTTGTTATTTCATTTTATTATTGGTGAAAACAATTACTTTGACAGTTACTTGGAGGTTCTAATGGGATGGCTAACCCTGGCTTCATTATACAGAAGAAAATAATTTAGCCCCAGTAGCTGATTAGTCCTAAATCCTAGGCTGCTCATATTTGAGCAAGGGACTGAGTCTGCTGCTGTATTGAAATTTCCTGCTTTGTGGTGTAGTCAAGGTTTACCTCCTTAGTTGCTGACATAAAGAAGCTGCACAGTTAAAAGAAAGAAGAGTTTGGCATGGTCTGGGTTTGAGTACTGCATGAGGTATTGCCATGGTCAAGGTTCAGGCCCCACACAAGGTGTTGCCATGCTCAAAGATGGAGCCTGTATGATGTTTGTTGTGGTCCAGGTTGGAGCCCACATGTGGTGTTGTTGTGGTCTGGATGGTGTTACTATGGTCTGCTTAGAGTCCTACACAAGGTGTTGCCGTGGTCTGGTTGGAGCCTACATGAGGTGTTGCAATGGTCAGGTTGGTGTCCCTCATGAGGCATTGCCATGGTTTTGTTAGAGTCCCGTACGAGGTGTTGCCTTGGTCCAGGTTGGATTCCGTATTTCAAGTTGGTGTCCTGCACGAAGTACAGGAAAATTCTATGTGTGCTGTTAAAAAAAGGAATTCTGAAATGTGTGTGTGTGTGTGTGTGTGTGTGTGTTTGTGTGTATATATATATATATATATATATATATATATACACACAGTATGTGTGTATGCCCTGATTGTCAGTGCATGTGTGTATGCACACCCTGATTGTGTGTATTTGAATGGTGACGTGAAAGTCGCCCTGTCTCGGACCTCTATAGGACTCCATTAGCGTCATGGTAGTACCAGAACGTAGTAGGTATGTTGAAGTGTGTGGAATGGACTAAGTGACTGTCTGTAGACCTGTCAGAGAAAAGAAAATGGGAGAAGACTGTAAGGAGCTCTGTGTTTATTCAATGTAGATGAGGTAATGCTTTGCTTTAAATTTAGCGAAATTGACAGTGACCAAATTTTGGTGAATCATTACCAGATTAACTTCTGCTTAAAATTTCACTGTAAATCTCAGGTTTTAACATTACCTGCTCCATACATATATTACTCATGTCACCCACCTGTGACTGGTAATTTTTGATTTAAACAGTGTAGTTGTTTAGATAATACTATTCTACAATAAATGTATGGGTTTTTCATTCATTGATCCAACAAACATGGAAATGGACAGTGGACACAGTAGGGGTAAACATGAGGATGTCCATGAAGGGGAATGATTTAGTTTGCAGCAGCCTGGTCACTGGGCTGGAAGATGCCCTCGGGCCAAGGCAACTTCAGTAACAGTTAGTCATAGTCATACTTTATTGATCCTGGGGGAAATTGGTTTTTGTTACAGTTGCACCATAAATAATAAATAGTAATAGAACCATAAATAGTTAAATAGTAATATGTAAATTATGTGAGGAAATAAGTCCAGGACCAGCCTATTGGCTCAGGGTGTCTGACCCTCCAAGGGAGGAGTTGTAAAGTTTGATGGCCACAGGCAGGAATGACTTCCTATGACGCTCTGTGTTGCATCTCGGTGGAATGAGTCTCTGGCTGAATGTACTCCTGTGCCCACCCAGTACATTATGTAGTGGATGGGAGACATTGACCAAGATGGCATGTAACTTCGACAGCATCCTCTTTTCAGACACCACCGTCAGAGAGTCCAGTTCCATCCCCACAACATCACTAGCCTTACCAATGTGTTTGTTGATTCTGTTGGTGTCTGCTACCCTGAGCCTGCTGCCTCAGCACACAAAGCAATCATGATAGCATTGGCCACCACAGACTCGTAGAACATCCTCAGCATCATCCGGCAGATGTTAAAGGACCTTAGTCTCCTCAGGAAATAGAGACGGCTCTGACCCTTCTTGTAGGCAGCCTCAGTGTTCTTTGACCGGTCCAGTTTATTGTCAATTCATATCCCCAGGTATTTGTAATCCTCCACCATGTCCACACTGACCCCCTGGATGGAAACAGGGGTCACCGGTACCTTAGCTCTCCTCAGGTGTACCACCAGCTCCTTAGTCTTTTTCACATTAAGCTGCAGATAATTCTGCTAACACTATGTGACAAAGTTTCCTACCGTAGCCCTGTACTCAGCCTCATCTCCCTTGCTGATGCATCCAAATATGGCAGAGTCATCCCAAAACTTCTGAAGATGACAAGACTCTGTGCAGTAGTTGAAGTCCGAGGTGTAAATGGTGAAGAGAAAGGGAGACAAGACAGTCCCCTGTGGAGCCCCAGTGCTGCTGATCACTCTGTCGGACACACAGTGTTGCAAGCACACGTACTGTGGTCTGCCAGTCAGGTAATCAAGAATCCATGACACCCGGAAAGCATCCACCTGCATCGCTGTCAGCTTCTCCCCCAGCAGAGCAGGGCGGATGGTGTTGAACACACTGGAGAAGTCAAAAAACATGACTTTCACAGTGCTCGCTGGCTTGTCCAGGTGGGCGTAGACACGGTTCAGCAGGCAGTTCCCACATCCACCGTCACCGGCACCATGAACTATGCAGTTTACTTTAAATAATCTGTCGCAAAATGTACCTAAGGACTTGTATGATTTTGATTCTGTATGATTGTAAAATGCCACCTGATGCAAGCCCACATGTAATTTTTCTGGGACAGTTTTCCTCCTGATCTGATACTTTTAAAGATCTGGGGAATATTTTACTGGATATGCAGTGCACCTCAGATAACAGCTGAGGCGGGTGGGACAGCTACCTTCCCTGTAGCTCATTAGCAAAAGCTTGCATCTTTGCAGCCGGTGCACTGAGTTGTTTTATGCATTAGAAGTAGCACCTGATAATGCACAAATATGGAAATTCCCTGGGTTTCTCGCCTTTTTGGAATTTGGATGAAATTATGAACCCTTTCCTCCTTTTAAATGACTTACTACAATTGTTGCTATGAACTATACAGCTCATACTGATGTGAGTAACCAGAGGAAACAAATGAGCGGACTCCTTTGCTAAAGCAGCAACAGCAGATCTCTATGGCCACGTAGCACTCCAGTGTGATCAGGCTGCCAATACTTTCCAAATCCTTTAATGAACCAGTAAAATTGCAGCGTGATGCATCTGAGGCTGAACAAGCTTTATGGACTAAAGCACACTATGTGCAAACTGCAAAACTATAGAGGATGACAGGTATAATTGAAAACGAGAGAATTCCGACCACAACAAGAAAAGTATCAACAAATGTATGATTTGCCAGAGACCTAATTCCAAAGGCACTGTCGGTATCTGCATTGGGCCCTCCCACAGGAGAATATTTTTCATCTCCAAATGGACTTTATACAGTTGTATAACTGTGTGGGTTGTGACTATGCACCTGTTATTGTGTTGTTATCTCCATGGGGAGAAGCTAATCAAACTCTGAGAAATGATGGTCTCACCATTGTTAGATTTTATTATGAGAATTTATTCCAAGGTTTGTGAGCCCTGAGAAAAATCTCACAATTATGGGTAAAGTTATATAGGAACTAACAAAAGCCTTATGGTGTAAGCTTCAGTTCACCTGCCCTTACCAGTGTCGATTTTACAGGGCAGCTGAAAGACAGAACGGAGCCCTGAAAAATTGGATTAGTTAAATTGTGCAATGAAATCAAGCTAAAGTGGCCAGAGGCACAACCACTGGCCCTCATCACAGCGCACTGCAATCCAAACTGTGTAATCCGCCCATCTCCTCATGAAGTAGTCTCGTACATTTGCTAGTCACCATCCCTTTTTAATTAAACAGATGGATATCCATAACATGAGCGTATTGCATAGCACAAACAAAAGCTCTTAAAGATTCCCATCTGCAGGTACTTAAAGCCCAGAAGATGGTGCTGACTGCAAAGCGTCACACCTAACAGCTGGGAAATTGGGTACTGGCAAGAGTCTAGTGACAGAAGAACTGCCTGGAGCCTCGTTGTGAAGGTCCAGTCCAAGTGTTGCTGATCACATTTACCACTTTAAAGGCCCAAGAAAAGCCAATGTGGGTGCACACCACACACATTAAGCCAGCAGTGTCACTGGACCAGGAAACAGGTGGCCAGAAAAACCATAATGATAAGGCTGATGGGCTGATGGACTGAACTCTTGATCTTTGCTATTTGCCACTTTAAGCAACCGACAGGCAATATATATTTTGGGTAATTAGGTCATCTATTTTCTGCCTAAATGCAGAAATACCCCCAACACTAATAGTCCAAACACTTTTCACCTTGGTTATGAATACGTGCCATATACTATCCCCGGTCAGGTTGGGGGGTGGGTGCACTTTAGAGAGCATCTATATGTTGGGAACTGGATGGCCAATGCATTTATACCCCTGGATCGTAGTGAGTTTGATGCCATGTTTTACTTCAAGAGCAACTAGAACTGTAAAGGGAATGTGGGACTGGACAGCCCATAGGAATAACTCTTGCCAATGCCACTGCTCAGAGGCTTGGTAGCAACCTAATTACAACAATTGCATAGCCACATCCCCCCACCCACTCCAAAGCTGCTAGGTGGGATTGGGGTGAAGTATATTACTGTAACCATTAAGAGACAGAAGTAGGCTTAGGTAATGTGTAATGCACTCTACATCTGGTGAACCTCCAAACCCCATTAATGTTACATGCAGGGTAAGTGAACCAACTGACCTTTCACTGGCAGCCAGGTGCATCCCTTCTAAAATGGGATCTTGGCCAGAACCAAATCCATGGAGGGGGTTGATTGTTATCTAGCCTGCGTAGTACCATTTGTGTATCGCCTACCCACATCTTCTCTATCTCCCACTGTGCAGGGCCGCCATTGAAGGAGCCTTACAATAGAACAAGAGAGCTATGGATGGTGGTGAATCAAAATGCAGACTCAGACTCGAAGTGAACAAGACAATGCAAACAAAATCCAAAGGCAAAATTGCAAACAAAATCCAAAGGCAAAATTGCAAACAATAGTACTAGAAATGGAACTGTACATTTGAACACTGAGTGCTTGGTCCTAGGCCTTTAAGTACAGACTGTCCATGAAAGAATGTGGCAGGCAATAATTGGCAGTCTGAGTCTTAAAGGGACAGTGGCAGGTAACAGCGCTCTGAGGAATTGGAGAATCGAAAGTTGGATGCCTGCTGCTGTTTATTCCGGACCATGACATACTGAAACCAAATGTTTCTGGATAATTGCATCCCTGTTCTGGGAACCTGCTAGACTGGCTGGTAGAAGCATTAACATGGCCTCAGCACTATAGGAGAAACTGGCTGCTAACATAGCCTTAATGTTACATACACGAGTCAGGCCATCAATGACAGCACTACTGGAATGCTGGTAATCCACACTGTGCCCTTCTCCACCCCGAAAACTGGCTAGCACTAGCATTCTGTGGTCTAAGAGAGGTGGTACTTGTACTACTATGAGCCGGGAGTGTTGCACATACGCCCCTGATAGAACTATCACTGAGTTTCAGAGACTCTGTGTTACTAAAATTCAGGATGATTTATTTTGTCCTCTACAGGACAAAGAGGAGGGAGTGTGGCAGCTGTAATTAGACAAGGGTAGCCTCTGGCAGTTTTAGTCAAGTGAGGGCTTTGAAGTAAAGCTGCTGGAAATATCTCTGCTCACTACAGGCTGGGCTGTCTGTGGCAGTGTGTACCAAGCCTGATGAGTGAAGCTTCTGTAGTGAGAAAGGTCTTCCTGAGGAATAGCATCCCTTTACACAATGGGGGCTGCCAGAGACAGGCGAGAGAAGAATAATGGTGGGGGGGGGGGAGTGAAACATACCCAACAACTAGGGATCCATTGCCTTTACTATCTTCAAAATACCATCTGCTGTCCACTTGAATTTCTGATTGACTTTAAGACTTCTATTGGAAATGGAGATTGATCTTGGAAGTAAGGAGTTCCAACATTTTCCATTTGCAATTATCAATTTTTACCAGTGCACAATAGAAAGCATCCTATTTAGATGTGTAATGGCTTAGTGAGGCAACTGCTCTGCACGTGACCACAAAAACTGCTGAAAGTCGTGGACATAGCTCAACGCATCAAGGAAGCCAGCTTCCCCTCTATGAATTCTGTCTAGACTTGTCACTGCCTCAGTAAAACAGCCAGAATTATCAAAGAATCTACCCACCTGAGAGGTTCTTTCTTCTCCGCTCTCCCATCAGGCAGAAGATAACATAAGCCTGAGAGCATGTATTACCAGGATCAAAGTCGGCTTCTGTCCCACTGCTATGAGACTATTAAATGGTTCTTCAGTATGATAAGATGGACTCTTGGCCCCACAATCTACCTCAATATGATCTTGCACTTTATAGTTCACCCGACATGCACTTTCTGTGTAGCTGTAAAACTTGTATTCTTCATTGTTATTGTTTTATCTTGCTCTAACTTAATGATTTCATGACTTGATCTGTATGATCAGAATGCATAGACAAGTTTTCCTTGTGTCTCAGTACATTAACAATAATAAACCAATGCCTTGCAGCCTTCTCATACACCATATCTTTGTACCACAGCTTCCCTGTCGAACAGACATTCAACCTACCATCAGGCTAGTTGTTGGCTAGGAAATGTTAAAGAACAATATTAAAACAGCTGGCCTATAAATAGTGGATCCTCAACCTCTGTCCAAATCCATTTTGATATGTCCTTAGATGCTGTCCAGAATGTAGATGAGGTGGGATACAAGCAGACATATAACCCTCCCTAATAAAAAAGAGTTTTTAGGATGTGAGAATGTCATGTTCTCATAACAGGAAAGGCGTAGGAAACTGAGAAATTTGAGTCCTAAGCATTCTTCTGGGTATTTTTGTTTGTTATATTTTGTAATTCAATGGCCCGATGACAAGTTATGCAGCAGAGCACATCCCTCACTCTCTGAAATCTGTTATTTCCTGTTCCTAATGTGGCAAAGAGCATGGGCGACAAAACATAATCCAGATGGCAACACTGCTATTAGCTTAAGCATAAGTTCACACATCAATTTGATACACATGTTGAATTTAAACACTTTTTCATTTTGAACTCCTCTAGAACCTTTGAATCCATTACCTTATCTTATAGTTCCAAACGTTTGTACACTTAAGCTTCTTAAACAATATTTTAAAATTATACTTTATGACAAATTTATCATGAATTTATGAATTTTCTTTATGGAAGACTGTGTTAATTTTCTATTTATGTGCCTGAATGAATAAAACAAAAGGCATATTAATGCCCATTGTTTTTACTCTTTCCCTTAGAGTCAACTCTGCATTGTCCCGGTAGGATTCTGTTCACAATGAAGTACTGTCTGAGTGGTTGGTGAGTACTGGGCAGGGTATGCTTCCGGTCTTGCCGAAGTGAGGTGAGATCCATTATGTCACATCTCCATTCCTGTAACAGAGGGACCAGCTCACATGCAGCTGGTCATTGTAGTGAATAGCTACTGCTGACATTTAGCATTCCTTTTATAAGTACACGTGACAAATAAACCTAATCTTTAATTATTTCTTTAAAACCTTAAATCCTTGAATCCTTAAATCTGAGAACTATGGGCTATTCATGGCTAAAATTTCTGTCCTCACAGACTGTAATAGACTGCTCGTGGGTGGAATCTTACAGGTCAGTGATGATAGGGATCTGCTTATGAGTAGCATCTCATTGCTCAATAAGGACATTAAACTTCTTCATGCTGACAAGTAGCTGTTGCTTCAAGCTGCTCCTGTGTGCTGAGAGCAGACATTAATAAAATCAGGGTGAGACTGCATTGAAGCAGTGAGACTGTGTTTCTGTCTGTGTCTCTGAGGCAGCCATCAACCACCTGAATAGTATCACCAATTCTGTAAGAAAAGTACACCTGACTTCTATTGAGGAGCCGAAGTCTGCTGGCTCGGCAAATCACTGGCCAATATATGAGATGAACTTCTGCTTGCTCCTTGCCATGTCTTTCAGAAGCTCTGATAGCTCACCCACCATCTCATTATATGTTTGCTTTGGTGTGAAAACATCTAGTTGTAGACCTTTTCTGATTCCTCTAAGATAGTCTGAATGTATGAACGCTTCCTCCATCGAAACCATACGTAAAATTCAACACACCTAGTGCAAAACTACATTCCTCTAAGACCATAAGACTATAAGACAAAGGAGCAGAAGTTGGCCATTCGGCCTATCGAGTCTGCTCCACCATTTTATCATGAGCTGATCCATTCTCCCATTTAGTCCCACTTCTCCGCCTTCTCACCATAATCTTTGATGCCCTGGCTACTCAGATACCTATCTATCTCTACCTTAAATACATCCAAAGATTTGGCCTCCACTGCCACCCGTGGCAACAAATTCCATAGATTCACCACCCTCTGGCTAAAAAAATTTCTTCGCATTTCTGTTCTGAATGGGCACCCTTCAATCCTTAAGTCATGCCCTCTCGTACTAGACTCCCCCATCATGGGAAACAATTTTAACAAATCCACTCAGTCCATGCCTTTCAACGTTCGAAATGTTTCTATGAGGTCCCCCTCATTCTTCTAAACTCCAAGGAATACAGTGCAAGAGCGGTCAAATGTTCCTCATATGTTAACCCTCTCATTCCCGGGATCATTCTAGTGAATCTTCTCCGTACCCTCTCCAACGTCAGCACATCCTTTCTTAAATAAGGAGAACTAAACTGCACACAGCACTCCAAGTGAGGTCTCACCAGCGCCTTATAGAGCCTCAACATCACATCCCTGATCCTATACTCTATCCCTCTAGAAATGAATGCCAATATTGCATTCGCCTTCTTCACCACTGACTCAACCTGGAGGTTAACCTTAAGGGTATCCTGCACGAGGACTCCCAAGTCCAGTTGCATCTCAGAACTTTGAATTTTCTCCCCATTTAAATAATAGTCTGCCTGTTTATTTCTTCTACCAACGTGCATCATACACTTTCCAACATTGTATTTCATTTGCCACTTCTTTGCCCATTCTCCCAATCTATCCAAGTCTCTCTGCAGACTCTCTCCACCTATCTTTGTATCATCAGCAAACTTAGGCACAAAGCCATCTATTCCATAATCCAAATCGTTGATCTACAACGTAAAAAGAAGCGGCCCCAACATGGACTCCTGTGGAACACCGCTGGTAACCGACAGCCAAAAAGAATAGGATCCCTTTATTCCCACTCTCTGTCTCCTCTAGCGCAGGAGTTCCCAACCTCTTTATGTCATGGAGCCTTATCATTAACTGAAGGGTCCGTGGACCCTAGGTTGGGAACTCCAGCTTTAGTGCTTGGTGCATCTCGCTCATACATTTGTCCCTTTAAATTTATCTGCTCGTCTCCCATGATGCAGTCTGAAGTTGTGCTGTGTCTCTCAAGCCTAACAATGCACGTCATCATCATCCTATCCTTCCTCCTCCTCTGCTTCTGGTATTGCCATGTACCTTTGCTTTTCTCTCCTCTTCCTAAACAACCCAAAGGCAAAGCAGGTGTAAACTGCAGCTAAAACTCCTCCACACTGAAACAGCAGAACAGATGGTAATGATACGCCCACTGGTGATCAAATCAAAGGGGTTGTAGTGATCAAGGTCACGCATGGTTACTGAGCTTACCCAGCAGATTGTGTAGTTCCTCTTGCTGCAGAAGGAGTTTGGGATTCAGCAGCCCCTCTGACCTTTAGGTGCTAGACGGTTTCCTCAGCTATGATGAGAAGTTGCTATTGTGAGGTTGCCCCCATGAATGAAGATGGTGTCTCCCTCCAATTCTTGCCATCTTTCTTTAAATAGAGGAGATGAAGTATATTGAGGCTTGATTTCCATGAGGAGGGTGGAGAGGTTAAATGTCAATGATGAGATAAGGATGGAGAAACAGTTCTGACACCTCCCTCCCGTTTCTCAATCTCGCTGTCTCCATCTCTGGATTCAGATTCAGATTTTGATTATTTATTTAATCACATATACTGTATATTAAAATAGGCAGTGACATGCCGCATAATGGCATCATAATTCACCTTTCCCCAATTCCCATACCATTTGCTCCTAACCTTGTCCAAGGCAGTGACAATGGTCAGGGAGTTGTGGCCACTGTTTCTGAAATGCTCATCCACTAAGAAATCTGACATCTGACTAGGTTCAATGCCTAGCCCCAGATCCAGTATGGCCTGTCCCCTAATTGGCCTGCCTACAGATTGTGTCAGGGATCCTTCCTGGAAACACCTAACCATTTCTACCCCATCTAAAACATTTGACCTAAGGAAGTGCCAATTAATATTAGGGAATTTAAAGTCACCCATGACAACAACCCTGTTATCTTTTCACCTTTCCAAAATCTGCCTCCTGATCTGCTCCTTGGTATCTCTGTTGTTATTGGGGGGAGGAGGGGGTATAGAATACTCCCAATAAGGCGATTGCTCCCTTCTGGTTTCTCACTTCCATCTACACTGACTCAGTAGATGACACCACCATGATGTCTTCCCTTTCTATAGCTGTGATTACATCCCAGATTAGTAATGCCACTCCCCCCTCTCTTTTATCCCAACCTTGTCCCTTTTGAAACATCTAAACCCTGGAACATCCAGCAGCCAATTTTGCTCTTGTGACAACCACATTTATGTAATGGCCACAACATCGTAGTTCCATGCACTGACTCCATCTATGTTCACCACCTTTGGTACTGATACTCCTCGCATTAAAATAGACACATCTCAATCCATCCAGCTGATTGTAATTATGCCTTATCCACTGCCTATCCTTCCTTCTATTCCCTCTACACACTTCATCTACCTTTACACTAACTTCCATATCCTCTGACCAGTCACTTTGGTTTCCATCCTCCTGCAAAGTTAGCTTAAACCCTCCCCAAAAATTCTAGCCAACCTGCCTACAAGGATATTGGTCTCCTGCATTCAGATGTAACATGTTTCTTTCCTACAGGACCTACCTCCTCTAGAAGTGAACCCAATGATCCACAAATGTGAAATCCTGCCCCCTGTACCAATCCCTCAACCACACATTCAGCTGTCAAATTATCCTATTCTTAACCTCACTGGCATGTGGCACAGGCAGCAAAAAAGTGATTACTTCCCTTGAAGTCCTGCTTTTCAGCTTCCCACCTAGAACCCCATATTCTCTCTTCAGAACCTCATCCCCTTACCTTTCTATGTTGTTGGCACCAATATGTACTACAACCTCCATGGACCCAATCTGGGATGTCTCTGAGAATAAGGTGGTAATTGCTAGGAGCTACAGTGAGATAGTCACGTCTGAGTTGCAGGAGGCTGGTAACTGTGTCACTGGAGAGGGAAAGAGAATAATCAAACAGTACAGAGTATCCCTCTGTCCGTTCTGCTCAATGACAGATATACTGCTTTGAATAGTGTTGGGAGAGGAGATCTACCAGGAAAAGCCGCAGCAACCAGGTCTCTGGCACCAAGTCTACAATCTGGTGGTCTCTTTCATGTCCACAAAATCTCCTGCCAGTTGCTCAAATTACTGAATCACCTATAACCACCACTCTCCTCTACTCCACCCTTCCCTTTTGAGCCACAGTGCCAGAGACCTGGTCTCTGTGGCTTTTCCCTGGTAGGTCTTCCCTCCCAACCGTAATCAAATGACTACCTGCACTATTTCATTATTCCCTTTCCCTCTCCTGATAGTCACCTAGCTACCTGCCTCCTGTAACGTAAGTGCAACTACCTCCTTGTAGCTCCTATCTAACATCATCTTGTTTTCCCAAGGCTGGAGTATTCTCTCCATTCTTTCAGACTCACCTCTGAACATTTCTCGGCCAAATTTCCATTGTCCCTGACCTGCACTGAGGCCTGTAGTTCCTTGCAATTGCAATGAGACGTGCTGAGGAAGTCTGAAGAATCTCCACTCCAGGTTCATAGTTCTGTCGCTCATTCTCTGTACATTGTCTGGACAGATCTGGCTGTTGAGCTTATCAGTCTCCTTTGTATTTCAGGGTTTTTTAGCACACCTCATGTTGACTCTACGCCTGGTGCTTGGCAGCGGAAAATAACCCTGCAGAACTCAGAACATGAATCATGCATTCTAACAGAACTCGCAGGTCCACTCCGTAAACTGGACTCTACTAACAGAGGTAAATCAGAACAATTTATGAAAACTTCACTGGATCCACACAACTTGGTATTTATTTTTTATTTCCATATATTCTGCAGGCTTCTTGTCTGAACTGAACTTAATTGAATTGAATTGACTTTATTACTTACATCCTTCACATACATGAGTAGTAAACTTCTTTACATTATGTCTCCATCTAAATGAGCAATCATAGTAGTTTATAATAATTTATAATAAATAGAACAGACAATATAATATAGAGTACACTCAAATCAAAGTGAGCTCATCAGTCTGATGGCCTGGTGGAAGAAATTGTCCTGGAGCCTGTTGGTACTGGCTTTTACGCTGTGGTACAACTTCTCCGATAGTAGCAGCTGGAATAGATTGTGGTTGGCATGGTTTGGGTCCCCAATGATCCTACGGGCCCTTTTTACACACTTGTCCTTGTAAATATCCTGAATCATGAGAAGCTCACAACTACAGATGCACTGGACTGTCCGCACCACTCTCTGCAGAGTCCTGCGATCCAGGGAGGTACAGTTCCCGTACCAGGCAGTGATGCAGCCAGTCAGGATGCTCTCAATTGTGCCCCTGTAGAAAGTTCTTAGGATCTGGGGGCCCATACCAAACTTCCTCAATTGTCTGAGATGATAGAGGCACTGTTGTGCCTTTTTCACCACACAGTTGGTGTGTACAGATCACGTGAGGTCCTCTGTGATGAGGATGCCAAGGAACTTGTTTATCCTCTCAACCCCAAATCCATTGATGTCAATAGGGGTTAGCCCGTCTCCATTCCTCCTGTAATCTACAACCAACCCCTTTATTTTTGTGACATTGCGGGAGGGGTTGTTTTCTTGACACCACTGTGTCAGAGAGATGAATTCTTCCCTGTAGGCCACCTCGTTATTGTTTGAGATAAGGCCAATCAATTAATATAGTGTCATTGGCAAATGTAATTAGCAGATTGGGGCTGTGGGTGGCGATACAGCCATGGGAGTACAGGGAGTAAAGGAGGGGACTCAGTACGCAGCCCTGAGGGGCTGCTGTATTGAGAGTCAGAGGGCTGGAAGTGAGGGAGCCCACTCTTATAATTTGCTAGTGATCTGACAGGAAGTCTGGGATCCAGCTGCCAAGGCAAGGTCAAGGCCGAGGCCTCTGAGCTTCTTGTCGAGCATGGATGGAACTATGGGGTTGAATGCTGAACTGCAGTCCAAGAGAAGCATTCTCACATAAGCATCCTCTTTCTCCAGATGTGTAAGGACAGTATGAATGCTTAGAAACTTGCCATTAATAGGGAAGGCTCATTTGACTGCAGTTATATTGAATGGTGACTGAAAATTCAGATTTCTGAAAGATTTACTTCAGAATTCCCCTTCAAACTGCTCATTCAGGATTAACGAATTACCTTCTACAAGATTTCAGAGATGGCGTACTCACCAGTGCTTAAAATAAAATTAAGTCCTTTATGACTGATAGCATAAGATCCAAAACTACAGATATAAAAAAAAACACTCTAACATTCAGGCCCTCACACCACAGATGATATAGAAATACCAGCGCCTTTTACTGATTAAATAAAATACTGATGTTCAGTCAGTCTGTGCTTCAGGCATTATCCTGACTTGCATTTAATTTCACCTACTCCCTCTGTTTTTTCACAAAAAAAACCATGGTTTTTGTTCTCCCATTTTGCAAGGGCAATTTGGTAAACTACTTCACAAATCCTTACATCTCATTGTAATCTCTGCTGCATCGTTTCTCTGGAAGCACAATGGTGTGCACCTTAAATGAGCTACCTACAAATTTTGCACAATATCCAGAATGAATTTTGTGCTTTTATTGATCTAGAATAGGAGAAATTTGCAGTATTGCCTCCAATATACATGTGGCTTGGGTTAATTCTAAAGAACGGTGATAACTTACTTCTATTATCAGAGGAGGAGAAGATGGTGGCGCAACGCAGCAAGCAGCGGCCACTCCGGTGAATCATATCTGTAATCTGTCAAGTAGGGTGCCGTGCACAATCCTGATTTGATGGAGACAGACATGAGAGCACAGAGGAACATCTGGAGAAACTTCTGAAATGCCTTCTTCGCTGCCGCTGCTACTGTGCAATCCAGAATCTCTGGAGGGGAAGGCCCCAAGTCCCCGGCTTTGCTTGTTGCTCGGCGGCCAGGGTGGGGTCAAAGCGTTCGGCAGAGATGGTGCTTGATGCTCCGTGTCGGAGGCTTGAAGTTTTCAGACAGACTCAGAGTCAGCTGTGGTCGGGTGCTTCCAATGCATCGGCAGTTGTCGGTGCCTGGAGGTTTATGGCAGGGAGAGTTTCTCCCTTTTGCTGCCTGCTATAGGGACTATCGGGAGTCAATCGGAACTTTGAGACTTTTTTTTTACTGTGCCCATGGTCTGCTCTTTATCAAGTTATGGTATTGCTTTGCACTGCTGTAACTATATATTATAATTATGTGGTCTTGTCAGTGTTAGTCTTTGGTTTGTCCTGGTTTTTGTGATATCACTCTGGAAGAACATTGTATCATTTCTTAATACATGCATTTCTAAATTACAATAAATGAGGACTGAATGTCCTCATAATCTAATCTAATCTATGACTCTTTATTCTACAATTTCATTGGATTTTAGATCATTGTTGTTGTCGAGGTTAAGATCCAAACTTGAGACCATTGGTATCTGATGGAAGGTTAAAATGATGGATATTAATCTTGGGAACCCTATCTGTTCACTTCTGCATTCAATGGACAGGAATTGGTTTTCAGGAGTCACTAAAACCTCTGAGAGAGGATTGATTTTTACCTCTGAGAGAGTTTTTTGATTTTTATTGATGTTGGCCTGCTTCCAGGCGTTCAGGAAACATGGCAGTAAGAGATGAGAAGGGCTGGATCCTTTAGCTTTACTACTTATAGGTCAAGGGGAATAACTATGTTTGTATACATAGTTATATAACTATAGTTTTTATACATATAAAAAAATGGAAAAGGTTATATGTGTGAAAAAGTACATGATATTTGTGAATTCCTTATCCAAATAAAAATAAAATTTAAAAAAAAAGAAATGGTAGGCCTAATCTCAACATATTTTCAAACTACTTCTTCTACACTGTAATTATATAGATCTGACCCATATCACCAAGCCTCTCCTGGGCACTGTCATTCCCACTTCTAATTATTCAACTCACCTTTACCTATTTCCAAAAAGGTGAAGAGACTAAATGAAAACTGATGGTTACTCTACATAATTGCACTTGAAAATTATTAAAGTCTTCAATACTGGGATTCAGGGATAATATTTCCACGTGCAGAGGAATCATAACCACAGATTATCAGTATAAGACATTTGTCAAGAAATCTACATGGAATCTGAAAGTGTGGTAAGGAACTAAATACCACAAGCTGAAGGGGATAATATAGATACATTACAGTGGAGGCTGGACAGGCATGAGGAAGAAAGGGAATATAGGTTTAACCTACAATAATCATCAATCGTGGGATTGAGTTTAAGAGTCCAGAGGAAATGTTGCAGCTATATAGGACCCTGGTCAGACTCCACTTAGAGTACTGTGCTCATTTCTGGTCACCTCACCATAGAAAGGACGTGGAAACCATAGAAAGGGTGGAGAGGAGATTTACAAGGATGTTGCCTGGATTGGGGAGCATGCCTTATGAGAACAGGTTGAGTGAACTCGGCCTTTTCTCCTTGGACCGACTGAGGATGAGAGCTGACTTGACAGAGGTGTACAAGATGATGAGAGGCATTGATCGTGTGGATAGTCAGAGGCTTTTTCCCAGGGCTGAAATGGCTAGCACAAGAGGGCATAGTTTTAAAGTACTTGCAAGTAGGTACGCAGGAGATGTCAGGGGTAAGTTTTTTTACGCAGAGAGTGGCGAGTGTGTGGAATGGGCTGCCGGAGACGGTGGTGGAGGCGGAAACGATAGGGTCTTTTAAGAGACCCCTGGATGAGTACATGGAGCTTAGCAAAATAGAGGGCTATGGGTAAAGCCTAGGTAGTTCTAAGGTAGGGACATTTTCGGCACAGCTTTGTGGGCTAAAGGGTCTGTATTGTGCTGTATGTTTTCTATAAGACAATAAGCCGTAAGATATAGGAGCAGAATTAGGATTTTATCCATTGGGTCTGCTCTGTCATTTCATCATGGCTGCTCCATGGCTTAGCCCTCAATATCCTGCCTTCTCCCCATATCCCTTCATACCTTGACTAACCAAGATTCCATCTGCCTCTGCCTTAAATATACCCAATGACTTGGCCTCTACAGCCACCTGTGGCAACAAATTCCACAGATTCACTGGCTACATAACTTCCTCCATCTCCGTTCTAAGTGGATGTCCTTCTGTTCTGAGGCTGTGTTCTCTGGCCTTAGGCACCTCACCACAGGAAATGTCCCCTTGACATCCACTCATCATTTCAACATTTGAGAAATTTCAGTGAGATTTTCCCCTCATCCTTCTGAATTTCATTGAGCACAGGCCCAGAACCATCAAATGCTCCTCATATGATAAGCCTTTCAATCCTAGAATAATTCTCGTGAACTTCCTTTGAACTCTACCAATGTCAGAGCATCCTTTCCTAGATAAGTGACCTAAAACTGCTCACAATACTTCAAGTGAGGCCTGAGCAGTACCTTATAAAGAGTCTACGTTACACCCTTGCTTATATTCTAATCCTCTCAAAATGAATGTTCACATCACACTTTGCCTTCCTCACCACCAACTCAACCTGCAAATTAACCTTTGGGGAATCCTACACAAGGACTCCCAAGTTCCCTTGCACCTCAAATTTTTCAACTTTCTCACTGTTTAGAAAACAGTCTACACTTCTATTTCTTCTACCAAAGTGCACAGAATCCAAAAATGTATTTCTGTTTGAAAGAGGGATGATAGAGATTTCCTGCATTACCATTCTTTTTCTATGCACCTTGAAATCTCTGACCACCACATCCCTTCTTTCTCTATGCCAATCATCAAAAGGCTGCAGTTTTTTTTCCTCACAAGATACTGTAAATAGTCGGGCTACTTAAACAGGCTGGGATCTCACAGGGGATTTTGTGTTAAAGAAAACAATGACTTTGGAATATTTAACTTTACAGCCTTCCTAACCAAGACTCCATCCTTTAACTCCATAGTCACACCTCACTGTAACGTTGTCCATACACCATAACAAATTGACAATGATTATTATGGTATATTCCCCTGGCTATTTATTTAATTTTGAATGATTACTCTTACTAAGAAGCAGCTCATTGGATTGGAGGTGCTCTTTTCTCACTGCTGCTATCAGGTAGAATGTACAAGAGCCTCAGGACTTGCATGATCAGATTCAAGAACAGTTACTACCCCTCAACCATCAGGAACTGCCCATCCATTGAGATGTTCCCACAACCAATGATCTTACTTTAAAAACTCCTGATCTTATTTCCTCATTATTCATTGCTATTTATTTATATTTGTATTTATTCAGTTTGTTGTCTTCTGCACTCTGGTTGACCTTTCATTCAACCTGTTATAGTTACTATTCTATAGACTTGCTGAGTATGCCTGCAGGATATATGTGGCGACATATATGTACTTCGATAATAAAATTTACTTTGAACTTTGATTTATAATCTATTGAACATTGCAAAGACTGACCCATCTTGTCATTCACCAAAACCACCCCACCATTTACAATACACATATTTGATGAGATGTCCTTTGTTTGCAAGGTTACAGTAAGTGTTCCAAACAGAGAAAAGAAACTCTGCACTATCCGAGAAAAGGCATCCCACTTAAACAGTATCAAGTATTTACACTGGCAAACTACGGCTGCTGAATACACAGCAGCAGCTCCACATGGCTTATCCAACACCTCCCAAACCTGTAAGCCCTGGTGCTGAGAAAGACGGGGGTAGCAGGCACATGGAAGCACCACTGATAAGGGTTCCCCTTCGTTTCACACTCCATCACGATGAGAAAATACATCACTATTCTTTCAGCATTTGCATTGAACAGAACTGTGGGAGTACTTTCACCACTGATACAGACAGCAATTTAAAGAACTGTCAAATTCTGATAAATTATTGGGGGTATAAATTCTTACAGCCCAAGAATGATATTAAAAAAAGTCCAGGAAGTTGCTCAAACATGATATTTCTTGCCTAAATCTACATTAACTGTTTTTTACCATGTTAGTATAGTATAAATATGTTGCTCCTTAAGATTGAATCCTTAGTTATGGGAGCTATAGGATCTCCCACTGTTTGTGTACTCTTTAATTACCTTTGTAAATGTTAGTCTCTTTCAGCAATATGTCCAGACAAGAGATAGTGATTCTTTGTAAATATTTCATGCCTCAATAATTTCTTCCCTTGTCTCAGCTACCATCTCAATCACCATCATTCCCTATGATTGGTTTCTTCTGAACCGCTTTCATCTCATTGATTCTTGAGGTATGCCATCATGAAGCATCACTGCATTACCTTGGGCAGCTTAGATATTAAACGATACTGTATGTGCACATTTATATGATTGAAGTGTCCCAGTGAAATAATTATTCTTTTCTCATACTTTCCTATCATAGATCAATGCTCTCCTGCCTATGCTGACCTGGATTTTTATTGTTAGCAATGTTTAACTGAAGTTGGATTTTTTTTTTTGTGGCCTTCTTTCCTCCACAGGGCAAAAAGAAAGCGTGCTATGGAAAAAAATGCCAGACTATAAAAGTTCAAAAGTTCAAAGTATAAAGTATTTTTATTATCAAAGTACGTATATGTCAGCATATACAACCCTGAGATTCATTTTTTGTGGGCATTCACAGTAAATACAGGTGACCAAAGAAAGACCACACCCAGCAGGACATACCCCTTTGGTTGCACATACAACCAATGTGCAAAGAACAACAAACTGTGCAAATACAAATACAAAAAGAAAGAAAAAAAGAAATACTAATAAACAAAAATTATTAAAAATACATAATAAAACACCAACAAATTCAAGGCGATAAATGCAGAAAATGCCAGGAAAAACTAGAACCAATCCAACACATTACAGGATCCCGCAGCAGTTTAACTCAATCTGATTACTTACACAGGCACAATCAAGTGGCAAACATTCTCCAAAATTTTGCTTTAAAATACAAACTCATGAAATACACCATACTCTACCATAAGTGCAAACCTCATCCAGTTTTAGATTCAGAGTCCCACAAATTATATTACAGCTGATCCATTATTACAGATAAGACAATCCATAATAACAGCCCAAATTTAATATTACAAAATAAATAAGCAGTAACAACATAGTTAATAGATACAGTATATCCATTCCAAACACAAATGACTTACAGAAATCAACAGCACCAGAAGGATGCTGAATTAAAAAAGGAATATCAAAGACTATGGAATATGAACAGACTACATATTGTCCTCATAGTAATATTTACAATTGGTATCATCCCAAAGTAACTACACAGTAGCATTAAATAATTAGGCCTACAGAGCAATATTTATGTAGATCTCCAGAAAGGCACAATACAAAACACAACTAGAATAGACCAGAAGTTCCTAGCAATTGAGACCTCAAGGCATTTTCTAGGATGAATCTCTAAGGCCACTATGGTTCTGTCCATCTTTAAACCCAGTCTCTAATTTACAGAATTGGACGAAAATAGTGTATCAAATCAGAGACAACCAAATGAGTTATACCTTGACACACTTTCTATACCTGGACGATTTGAAATTATATGCTCCTGCAACAGTAAAGCTAAAGCAATTAACTCAAACAGTAGAACTACTTTTGAAAGATATAAACATGAACTTTGGACTAGATAAATGCAGAACATTAAATGTAAAGAAAAGTGCAATAGAGCTAATAGAATATAAAACAAAGCAGCAGGGTACAATACAACCAATGGATGAATATGAAATATATAGGTGTCTGGGATATCAGCAAGCAAAGACAATACATCATAGTGTGATAAAGAGAAAGCTTTCAACCGTACTTACTTTAAAGCTTAAGAAAATCAGCCAAGCAGAGCTCAGTAGTAAAAATATTACAGAAGTAATAAACACTTTTCCTATATCCATATTAGCGTATTCTTTTGGCATGATGTCTTGGCCCGAAACTGATCTAGAACATTTACAAAGAAAAATAAGAGCTGAAATGACAAATTTTAGAAAACTCCATGTACACTCAAAAGCACTTACGTTAACACTACCTAGGGCAGAAGAAGAAATAGGAATAACAGACATAAAAAATTTACACAAAGGTCAGGTAAATCTTCTCAGGATATATTTTTATCAATGAAAACAAGATTTGATACTCCAAGTGCGCATATGCAATTCCGATAAGTACATACCACTAAACTTAATGAAAAAACAACATGAGAAATGAAGAAATTATCATTACAAAAGAAAATCTTAACCAATGGAAGAGTATGTCCTTCCAAGGAAGACATCCCCATGATCAGAGCAGATTAGATGTTGACAAGGAAGCGTTGAAAGCCTGGCCCAGAGTTGGAGACCTCCTCCCAGAAAAGGATAGGTTCCTTTTGGCAATACTGGATAAGGTAGCTAACACAAAAAAATTATCAAAAATGCATAATAAAAATACATCAAATTCAAGACGATAAATGCAGAAAATGCCAAGAAAAAACAGAAATAATCCAACACAATACAGGATCCTACAACAGTTTAAACTCAATCTGATTGCTTACTCAGGCACAGTCAAGTGGCAAACATCATTCAGCAAAATCTTGTTTTCAAGTGCAAACTCATAAAAGACACCATACCTTTTTATAAATACAAACCTGATCCAGTTTTAGAGTCAGAGTCCTACAAATTATATTACGACTCATCCAGTTATAGGCATTACAATTGGGACAATGGAATCAGTTCAGTGTTGGGGTGAGTGAAGTTATCCACACAGGTTATGAACTCTCATGGTTGAGGGGTAATAACTGTTCCTGAATCTGGTGGTGTGGATCCTGGATCTCCTGTACCTTAATGGTGAGGGGGGCTTTATTCATGATGGACTGGGCTGCATCCACTTCCTTTTCAAAGATTCAAAGGTTCGAAGGTTATTTATTATCAAAATATACCACCCTGAAGTTCTTTTTTACCGGTAGCCACAAAACCAAGAAAGAAAAGAATGGCAGCACAAAAAACTGAACTCAATGGAGCAGGCACTTCATCCCCAAATCCCAAATCCCACACAAAACAACGAACAAAACAGAACAGGGACATCGACCCCCAAATCTCCCACCCTGCACAAAATTACAACAAAGATCGAGCGAAAAACACAGAATATAACAAAAACTATAAGACTCAAATAAGTATTTCGTCCAAGTCCGCATCCAAAACACAGAAAACCTGGGGAACACTCTCCAGGCGCACTGGCAGGCTCTTCCCTCTCCCAAACAGAGTGATCAAAAGGCTTGCAGCCACTGCTCCCCCTCCACACTCACACTTCAATCTCGCTCATTGCTTTAATCGGTGCACAATGGAAGGTTTAATTGTGAAATGGAGTCAAACATTGGCTTGTGCCTCAACCCGCAGCTCGCCTGGAACCATGAGGATCACGCATGTTACCTCTGTCTCCCAGAATCCTCTCTGAGACTGCAGAGCGCTGGAGCACTTAAACAATCTCCAAGCAGCAAATCACAGTCTCTAACAATTCCAGAATCACATCCAAGATGAAAAAAAATGCAAAAGACATAAAAGAAGTGAAATATATGGTTTCATAATCTATCCAGAAGATGTCAACCGAAGGAGCATTGTATGCAGGTGTCATCCTGTCCGGCTTTTCTGTTCAAGAATGTTGGTGTTTCCAAACCAGGCCCTGATGCAATCTGTCAATATACCCTCCACCATAAATGTATAGAAGTTTTCCAATGTTTTAGGTAATGTGCCAGATCTTTGCAGACTTCCGAGAAGGTTAGCATTTGTATGTTAGTGTGAACATATAAGTCATTTTGAAACTGATGATCCAAAGTTTTAGCAGCCTGTAAGTAACTCGCCAATGTAGCCAATGACTGGTTGCATGAGATTTTAAATTACACGTAGAAGGCGACTATTTGGACCACTGAGACAATGTTGGCTCGCTGAATATTTCGATTTCCATATCGCCTTTCTCTGACGTATTTCCCACCAGTTCTGTGATCCACCCATGCTCAGAATGGCTAATTAATTAACCAACCTGAACACTGTTGTGATGTGAGAGATGTGAGGGAAAAGTGACGCACCCAGTGAAACTCACTCTGTCACGGGGGGTGGGGGTGGGAGCACTGGACAGCACCCGAGGTCAGGACTAAATGTGCATTTTCTGAGTTGTGAAACAGCAGCTCCAATAGCTGAGCTGTTAGTACAATGTGATTGCTAAATTTGATTCTGGAATATGGCAGAGACACTGTGATCCTGAAGTGCCGTAAGTCTGGAAAGATCAGAGTGATGAAGCCACATCGGATTCAAAAACATAGATAAGAATTTTTAAATTGAGATGTTGCTTATTCAGAAACACATTATTATGCTTATTTGAAAAAAATGCTCCTGCTTTTCATACTGCAAAATACAATTTAACTTTAATTTTTCTTGCTATCATTTTCAGAATTTTCTGTTTTATTTCAGATTACTAGCATTTAGCTTTCTGATCGTCACTTTTAATAGGCCTTATGAGGCCTGCTGGAGATTGTGCATATCTAGTGACCCCAATGAGATTGGAAGCACAGTCAGCAATCATAGTGAAATGAGCATCTTTGTGGGGAGGATGGAAGGTGTGGTATATTAGTGTGTGAGTCTTGCTGCTCTGCTGCCTTTTAAATACCCAGTTCAAAATCGCTCAGAATCTGGAACCCGGAACAACTAATCATTTCACCATGACGAGGAATGATATTCTGCCTTTTCACATTTTTCTTTGTAGGGTTAACTTCAAAGCAATCAAAGTAAGATGAAATTATGGTTAACTGTTGTATTGATAAAGCAGGTGTCAACTGGACAGATTCTTGCATGCAATTATGAAAACAGACATTTTTGAAAAATCTCCAGAAAATAAATAGTCAATTTAATTTCCATCATCATTGTTAAAACATGCACTTTCTAGTACCGTGACAATGAAATGAATCATTGGTGGCTGATAGTATGCAGGAATATCCTTCAACCAAGTTGACAGAACTTTGGCAATTTGCCAATCACCGACAATAGTTGTAAGAATATTCTCCGCATTTGCTCCATCAAGAACCGGTCATATAATAATTTTCCATGCAATCTAGTTGTGGGTGGCAAGTTTCCGCATGCCAGTACAGGGAGAGTGGCGAGTTGAAAATACAGCCTTAAAGTATGAAAGTGCATTGTGTTAGACTGGCAGATCACCTGTGACATTCTAGGAATTTAGGGCAAATGAGGAGGTTAGTGTTCCCTGGGAGACTCAGGATAATTGTCAAATTCACCAAGCAGTAGAACTGCTGTTCATGATCAAGTGAAATGTTCATTGCATGGAGCTGGGTTTTACCCCAGGATGTGAGGAAGTTCAATAACCTTATAAGGGGTACAAAGGTGATTCCAGGTTTGTATCTCTCCAGATCTTCCAATGGCATCTGGCATTTGTTTCACTTCTATTTCACTGAATTATTCACATCTCATTGGCACATCACTGCATCCTTCTTCCTCACTGCGTTGACTGTTTCTTTGCTCTATGCAGATCACAAATATCATTTTTCCCTTCTTACATCTAAGCATAGTTAATCACCAAATCCTGTACCCTTCCCTCACTTCAAAATGGCTTTACCTTCCTCTTGATTCCACTGCATATTTGTCTCCATCTTTCTCCATATACTGAAGTCCTCTGCATCACAATTTACCTTTTTAACAGCTACACATTAAATTGCATTTGTTACACGGGACTCAGCAGTGAAAACCAAAGAAGGGAAGAGAGTACCCACGCAGAGCGGGTGACCCTGGAGGTCAATGGCCCCGACAGAACCGGAACTAAGAGAGACTTGATTGTACTACAAGGGAGAAGGAAATTTTTCATCTGTTGGCATAATTTATTTGATAATTATACATATAAAATTATATAAGGCTCAAATACGGTGAATAAAACTTGTCAGTTTCCCACAGAAAATGGCTCAGTAACTAGGGTTTGTAGACTTAAGTTAATTGACAGAAAGGTTAGGGCAGAGTACAGAAAGAAAATACTTCGCTAAAAGAATGGTGGAACACCTGGAAGCAGAAATCTTTACCACATTTAGGAAGCCTCTTTATACGTTATACTTTATTGTCGCCAAACAATTGATACTAGAATGTACAATCATCACAGCGATATTTGATTCTGCGCTTCGCACTCCCTGGAGTACGAATCGATAGTAAATATTAAAAATTTAAATTATAAATCATAAATAGAAAATAGAAAATGGAAAGTGAGGTAGTGCAAAAAAACCAAGACGCAGGTCCGGATATTTGGAGGGTACGGCCCAGATCCGGGTCAGGATTCGTTCAGCAGTCTTATCACAGTTGGAAAGAAGCTGTTCCCAAATCTGGCCGTATGAGTCTTCAAGCTCCTGAGCCTTCTCCCAGAGGGAAGAAGGACGAAAAGTGTGTTGGTTTGGTGGGTCGTGTACTTGATTATCCTGGCAGCACTGCTCCGACAGCGTGCGGTGTAAAGTGAGTCCAAGGACGGAAGATTGGTTTGTGTGATGTGCTGCGCCATGTTCACGATCTTCTGCAGCTTGCACGATCATCTGGTTGAGCACTTGAAGAACTATTTCATACAGGGCTATGGATCAAATGCTAGGATGTGGAAATTCTGATCAATATGAATCTGACTGGCCAAATGTTTCTATATCCTTTAAGTTTCTATGTCTGTGATGTGCGACACCTCACTGATGACTTCTGTCCTATCTGTAGAAGAATCTTTGGATCCCATATTTACTTAGTCAGTCACCTCAAAACCAGAATGGATGCAGTCTTCTATATGTCTAAGGTACTGCCTAAGAAGAAGAAATTTTGCTTTGTAATCTAGCATTCATAACAGCAAGTGTACATCAAGATCCATAATTTCTTAAGTCTTGTTAACATCCAATTTTCCCGTCATTTGATTCCTGGTCTCTTCTTTCTCTCCCCCTATATCCTACTTAGAAGCATAACCAAGTGACCTACAGGTAAAACCTTACCAAGTGTGGTGGGGAAAGAAGCCAAATCTAGTGTGAGCACCAGTCTGTTGAAAAAAAAGTGAGATAAAACCAGATCCTGTATTCAGCAATGTTGAGAGTGCTAATAGTCACCAAGGCCTTTGCAATGTCTAAATCAGGAGAATGAAAAGGGAACAATGAAGCAGAGGTGCCATGTTTACTTTTGGATGAATAATCTCAGAATAATAAGAGTCTATCAACAAATATTCTAACAAACTGTATAAAAATGTATTAAAAATGTCAGAGACATCAGCAGTGACAACTCAAGACCAGCCATCACAAAGAAGATGACCCCAGGATTAAGACTCAAGGAAGACCAGTCATTTCTGAAGTAAGCTTGCTCAGTTTCTCCAGATTAGGTAACACCTAGGTTTGAATCTGTGAGACAATTGACAAAAGTGTACAGAGTTATGGAGTTGTTTGAACTGGGTGATAAATAGCAATGCAGAACATTAAAATATTAAGGAGTTGAGATCCTTTGTCCCTCAACTTAGTTGATGAGAAAAGAAGAAGGGAGGGTTTAAGTTAGAGTTGCAAGGGGATGGGAACCAGAGTGCCAGATAAGAGAGTGGGGTGGTTGTGGAGTCAGTTGCTGTTAACACTTCAGAAAAGTCAGGAATCAAAAGGTTAAGCACTATGCGACTAATGTTCCAAGCTGCATATATATTATGTATTGTAGAAAAGGCAGATGAGTTCAGGGCATGGGCGAGCACATGGAATTAAGATATTGCAACCATTAGTGAGACTTGGTTTCAAGAGGGGAAAGACTGGCAGCTCAATATTCTGGGTTTTCCGTTGTTATAGAGGTAGCAGAGAGGGGTGGTGTTACTAATCAGAGAAAATGTCACAGCAGTGCTCAGTCAGGACAGACTGGAGAACTCATCTAGTGAGGTGTTATGGGCGGAACTGCGAAATAAACAAGATTTGACCAGATTGATGGGGCTGTATTATAGATCCATAGTTTGGAAGATTTAGAGAAACAAGTTTGTAAAGAGATCACAGACTGTTGTAAGAAACAGAAGGTTGTGATATTAAATGATTTTAATTTTCCAAATATTGACTCAGACTCCCATAATGGAAAAAGACAAGATGGGATGGAGTTTGTCAGATGTATTCAGGAATGTTTTCTTAATCTGCATAGAGGTCCCAATGAGAGTGTGCAATACTTGATCTGCTATTTGGAAATGAGACAGGGCTGGTGACAGAAGTTTGTGTAGTGAAACATTTTACATCTAGTGATCATAATACTGTTAGTTTCAAAGTAAATATAGAAAAAGATAGATCTGGTACACGGTTTGAGATTATGAATTAGCGAAAGGCTGATGTTGATGGTATCAGAAAGGATCTGGAAAGTGTGGTCTGGGGTAGCTGTTTTCTAGCAAAGTTGTACATGGTAAGTGAGAGTCCGTCAAAAGTGAAAGTTTGAGAGTACAAAGCCTCTATGTGCCAGTCGGAATAAAAAAAGTTAAGATAACAGGTTTAGAGAACCTTGGTTTTCAAGAGATATTGAAACTCTGGTTAAGGAAGAAAAGGAGATGCATAGCAGCTCTAGGAAGGTAGGAACAAATGAGGCACTCGATGAGTATGAGAAATGCAAGAGAAACTTTGGAAAGAAATCTGGAGGGCTAAAAGACGGTATGAAGTTGCTCTAGCAGACAAAGTGAAGAAGATTCCTAAGGGCTTCTACAGATAGGTTAGGAGCAAAATGTTCTCAAGAGACAAAATTGGTCCTGTGGAAGATCAGAATGGCCATCTTTGCATGGAGTCAAAGCAAACGGGAAAGATGTTTAATGATTTCTTTGCATCTGTATTTACTCAGGAGACAGAAACAGAGTCTATAGAAGTGAAACAAAGTAGCAGGGAGGTCATGGGCCCTATACAGATTATAGAGGAGGAGGTGCTTGAGGCTAATTAGGGTCGATAAATCCCCAGAACCTGACAAGGTGTTCCCTCGGACCCTGTGGGAGGCAAGTGCAGAAACTGCTGGGGCCTAGCAGACATATTAAAATCATTTGTAGTGACGGGTGAGTGACTGGAACATTGGAGGATAGCTAGGGTTCATTTGTTCTTTAAGAAAGGCTCTAAAAATAAACCAGGAAATTATTGGCCAGTGAGTCTGACATCAGTACTGGGAAAGGATTTGGAAGGGATTTGAAGGGACCAGATTTATAAGTATTTAGATAGACATGGACTGATTAGGGATAGTCAGCATCTTCGAGCGTGGAAGGCCACGTCTAACCAATCTTATGGAGTTTTTCAAGGAAGTAACCCAGGAAAGTTGATGAAGGCAGGTCAGTGGATGTGGCCAACATTGACTTTAACAAGGCAATTGACAAGATCCTACATTGGTCAAAAAGGTGCAGTCACTCAGCATTCAAGGTGAGGTATTAAATTGGATTAGACGTTGGCTTTGTGGGAGAAGCCAGCAAGTGGTAGTAGATGATTGCCTCTCTTATTGGAGGCCTGTGACTAATGGAGTTCCACAGGGATTGGTGCTGGGTCCATTGTTATTTGTCATCTATAAATGATAACATCGTTAACTGGAACAGCAAATTTGCAGATGACACCAAGACTGAAGGTATAGTGGATAGCGAAGAATACTTATCAGAGCTTGCAGCAGGAACTGGACCTACTGGAAAAATGAGCTGAAAAATGGCAGATGGAATTTAATGCAGACAAGTGTGAGGTATTACATTTTGGTAGGACCAAGCAGGGTAGGTCTTACACAGTGAACGGTAGGGCACTGAGGAGTGTGGTAGAACAATGGGATCTGGGACTAAGGTCCCTAATTCATTGTATATGGTGGCACGGATAAACAGGATCATTAAGAAAGCTTTTGGCACATTGGCCTTCATAAATTAAAGTGTAGAGTACAGTTGATGGGATGTTATGTTAAAGTTGTATAAGATATTGGTGAGGCCTATTTGGAGCATTGTGTGCAGTTTTGGTCACCTACCTATAGGAAAGATGTAAATAAGGCTGAAAAACTCCTGAGAAAATTTACAAGGATGCTGCCAGGTCTGGAGGACCAGAGTTATAAGGAAAGATTGATTGGTTAGGACTTCATTCCTTGGAACATAGAAAATTAAGAGGTGATTTGACAGAGGTATACGAAATTATGAGGGGTATAGATAGGGTAAATGCAAGCAGGCTTTTTCCACTGAGTTTGGGTGGGACTACAACCAGAGGGCAAGGGCTAAGAATGAAAGGTGAAGAGTTTAAAGGGAACATGAGGCAAAACTTCTTCACTCAGAGGGTCGTGTGAGCATAAAATGAGCTGTCAGCACAAGTAGTGCATGTGAGCGAGCTCAATTTCAAAATTTAGGATAAGTTTGAATAGGTACATGACTAGCAAGGGTATAGGAGGCTCTGCTGTGGGTGCAGGTCAATGGAAATAGGTAGTTCAGGACAAGATAGACCGAAGGGTATGTTCTGTGCTGTACTTTTCCGTGACTCTAGGAATCTGATAGAAGTTTTCTAAAGAATACAATCTCTGGAGCTTGCATAATCAAATTTCCCATCTCTTTCAGACTCCAGCTAAGACATGACACTCTCGTAAGGACTGCCTTATATTGGAGAAGTACTCAATAGCATCTTGGGAAAGTTTATTAACAAGCGTTTCAGCACAATGCCTTTTGCTATGTGTAAATCTTCCCTGGCCTATGTACTGCCACCTAGGAATCAGTCTAATACAGACTACCTTCTAGAGAATCCTCAGTCCAGCCATCAGCTGTTACAGGGCTAACATACTGTAATGGGTTATGAAATGAAGTCAGGCAGGGCTGCTGACAACAGCACATCCCTTCCTGAGCTTAACCCGTTCTATGCACTGTGTGTTTTGAACCGAAAGAAATGGTATGCCCCTCAATAGTCTCTAGTGCAGCTGAATCTACAGTTACTGTTGTGGACAGAAGATTAGTTTTCCAGGGAGTGAACCCAGGAACAACATTAGGCCCGAGTGGTGTCCCTGGACCCTATGTGGATCAGCTGGTAGGGATATTTGCAGACATTTTTAACCTCTCCCTGTTTGAGGATGTGGTTCCCTCTTGCTTTAAGATGAATGCTGTCAGCCTGATACCTAGGAATAATAAGATAATTACAGCGTAGCCGCTACCATCATGAAGTGCTTTGAGAGGCAGGTCATGAGACACATCAACTCCAGCTTTGCAGAAAACCTTGAATTTTTGCAATTTGCCTACCTGGTCTACAGTGGACATCATCTCCCTGGCCCCACACCCATCTCTGGAGCATCTGGACAGTAAGGACACCTATATCAGACTATTGTTAATGGACTACAGTTCTGCCTTCAATACTACTATTCCAAGCAAACTCATCACCAAACTCTGGATCCTGGGTGTTAATGCCTCCCTCTGCAACTGGATCCTTGGCTTTCTGACTTACAATCCACAGTCAGTAAGGACAGGCAGCAACACCTCTAACCACTGGCGCTCCACAAATTTGCATCCTCAGTCCCTACTCTACTCAGCTTATAACTTTGTGGTTAGATTCTGCTCCAATTGATCAGTGGGAGGAGAAGGTGGCAGCGCGACACAGCATGTGCAGCTCTCCGGTGAAATGATATCGTATCTGTTAAATAGGGACCATGGACAATTCTGATTTGATGGAGACAGACGTGAAAGCACAGAGGAACATCAGGAGAAATTTCTGAAATGTCCGGTTCGCTGCCGCTGCTATTGTGCGATCGAGAATCTCCGGAGGGAAGGCCCCAAATTCCCCGGCTTTGCCTGCTGCTGGTGACCGAGGCTGAGGTCGAAGCGTTCGGATAGAGATGGTGCTCGGTACTCGGTGTCGGAGGGCTGATCGGAGCTCGAAGTTTTCGGACGACTCAGAGTCAGACTGTGGTCAGACATGGCAGGGAGAGTTTTCTTCCTTCTCCCTTCTGCGTGAGATGCGGGACTTTCAAGAGACTTTGAACATTTTTACTGTGCCATGGCCTGTTCTTCATCAAGTTATGGTACTGTTGCACTGTTGTAACTATATGTTATAATTATGTGGGTTTTGTTAGTTTTTCAGTCTTGGTCTGTCCTGTGTTTCTGTGATATCACAACAGAGGAATATTGTATCATTTCTTAATGCATGCGTTACTAATTGACAATAGAAGAGGACTGCGTGTCCTCATAATCTAATCTGCAAGTTTGCAGATGATACCACCGTAGTGGGTTGTTTCTCCAATAATGATGAGTCAGAGTACAGGAGTTGATAGGGATCTTAGAGACATGGTGTCTTGATGACAACCTTTCCCTCAGTGTACACAAAAGAGCTGGACTCTGACTTCAGAAAGGAAGGTGATGTACAAACTCTGGGCTGCAGAAATGGTGTTGACATGGAGAGGGCTGGAAGTTTCAAGTTCCTAGGTGAGAACATCATCATTGGCCTGTCCTGATGCAACTACTTTGATATCATAGCCAATGAAGCTCCCCAACATCTCTACTTCCTTCAGAGGCTAAAAAACTTTGGCTTGCCCCATCATCCCTTACTACTTTGTTTTCATTGCACATTCTGTCTAAGTGCATAACAGCTTGCTATGGCAACTGCTGTGCTGGGGACCAACAGAAACTGCAGACAGTTGTGGAGACAGCTCAACACATCATAAGAATCAACCTCCACTTTGTGGACTCTGACTATACTTCTTGCTACCTCAGTGAGGCAACCAGCAAAATCAAAGACCTTCTCCTGTCTCCCCTCTCCAATCAGGCAGAAGATTCAAATGTCTGAAAACCTGTACCTCCAGGCTTAAGAACAGCTTCTCTCCCACTGTTACCAGATTATTGAATGAACCACTTATACAATGCTGGCCTCACAATCTACCTCATTATGATCTTGCATTATATCATTTACTTGGATTGCACTTTGTTGTAGCTTTTATACATTATTCTGCATTGTTATTGTCTAACCTTATTCTAGCTCAAAGCATTGTGTAATGATTTAATATGTCTGAACAGTATGCTAGACAAGCTTTTCGCTGTATCTCCCTCAATATGGCAATAATAAATCAATACCAATCCCAGAGAAAAACCAGAACACAATCTGAAGTTCAAAACCTTTTCAGATGCTTGGTGTTTCACTTTGATGTGTGGATGTCCACGTTGGACCAACTAGTGGAACAAATAGATAAGGGATTCTAATAATTACCAGGACTGGCATTATTGGTCATGAGATCTTAGTTGTTTGCCATGTTTAAGATAAGATATGATAAGATAAAACTTCCTTTATCATGAAGAAAATTATTGTTGCAAGGTTGCTCAGTCAGAAATATACATTAAATGTAAGCATCAAGGTACAAAAAAAATACAAAGTGTGCATTAAAAAGTAATGGTGCAAAATACGTACGTGCAATGAAACCATATACTTATATACTTCAGGAGGAGGAGTTGTAGAGCCACAGGGAGAAAGGATCTCCTGTTCAGTGGTGCAGCTCAGAGGTATCAGTCTATTACTAACGGTGCTCCTCTGTTTGTCCGGTATTTCATGGAGGGGGTGAAAGGGATTGTACATAATGCTCTGTAGCTTCTGCACCCTCCTCCTCTCAGACACAACCACCAGGGAATCCAGTTCCACCCCCAGAACCAGCCTTATGGATCTTCTTGGCGTCAGCTGCTATCACTCTGCTGCCCCAGCAGACTGTAGCATGAGATAGATTGCTGGGCACCACTGAGTCGCAGAACATCTGCAGCATAGTGCTGCAGATGTTGAATTACCAAAGCTTCCTCAGGAAGTATAGTCGGCTCTGTCCCTTGTACAGAGCCCCTGAATTTTTAGTCCAGTCCAGTTTATTATTCAGGTGGGTTCCCAGGTATTTGTAAACCAGGACAACTTCCACATCTGTTCCCTTGATGGAGATGGGAATGCAGGGTGTTTTCACCTTCCTGAAGTCCACCACCAACTCCTTGGCTTGGTGATGTTGAGCTGCAGCCTACTTAGCCCACAACACTCAACCAAGTTGTCCACCCCGCTTCTGTACTCAGCCTCTTGATCCTGACTGATACAGCTCACGACTGCCAAATCATCCAAAAACTTCTGCAGGTGGCAGGAATCTGAGTTGTATCTGAAGTCCGAGGTGTAGACAGTGAACAGGAAGGACAGGACAATATCCTAAGATGCCCGAGTGCTGCTAACAGCAGTAACTGATATACAGTGCCATATGGACTGGTGGTCTGTAATCCTGGATATCAGTGGAGCATCCACCTGCATCTCCGTGAGCTTACTCTGCAGTAAAGCAAATCATTCCATGTACACCAGTTTATTTTCAATAACTTCAATTATTCTGTGCTGTCCTATACTTCAGAAAATCAGGAAGCAAGAGTTCTCTTCAGCAGCCAAGATACAGTAGTTTGCAATGCAGTTTTCATAGATTCATGCAGCAAAAGAAACTCATGCGCTCTCCCATGGTGCTTTGCATGAGGAACATGTGACTTCCTGCAGATTTGTTGAATTTGCTCAGGAAGCTCTTTGTTGGACTGAGGAAGTTAGTCAAACTACTTTTTAAAAAAGGACATGAGGTGATCACAAGTAGCTCAAGTAGCAAATCAAATCAATTACCTTTACTGAATTAGGCATTTAGGGTCATAGAGTCACAGAGTTAAACAGCATTGAAATAGGCCTTTCATTCCAGTTCCTTCATGTCCACCATTGCTTATCTGAGCTAGAACCACTTACATAGAAATATAGAAACATAGAAAATAGGTGCAAGAGTAGGCCCTTCAGCCCTTCAAGCCTGCACCGCCATTCAGTACGATCATGGCTGATCATCCAACTCAGAACCCGGTACCTGCCTTCTCTCTACACCCCCTGATCCCTTTAGCCACAAGGGCCATATTTAACTCACTCTTAAATATAGCCAATGAATTGGCCTCAACTGTTTCCTGTGGCAGAGAATTCCACAGATTCATCACTCTCTGTGTGAAGAAGTTTTTCCTCATCTCAGTCCTAAAAGGACTCAAACTTTATCCTCAAACTGTGACCCCTCTTTCTGGACTTTCCCAACATCGGGAACAATCTTCCTGCATCTAGTCTGTCCAATCCCTTTAGAATTTTATACGTTTCAATCAGATCCCCACCCAACCTTCTAAATTCCAGAGAGTATAAGCCTAGTCGATCCAGTCTTTCATCATATATGTTTTCTTCTACGTGTTTTTTTTTTCTCCACATTGGTCCCATTCTAAGGTTTCGGAAGGGTGATCAGAAGCTAAGCAGATGCAATATATCACAGAATCCATCATAAGTAGTTACAGATAAAGAGACATTTTAGAAACAGCCTACAGGATGAAACTCTCCAACATTTCAAATAAATTAAACACTAATTTTAACTTGTAACTTCAGTTTCCAGCATTCTGTAATACTGCTTCTTTTCAATATTGGGTGGGATCACCACTAACTTTCATTCAAATTACATTACAGTAAAATTCTAATTGCACCATAAGACCTCAACTTAATTTTATTCATGAGGTTCCCACTTCTAAAAGTTGATTATCCCTATAAAAGTGTACAGTTAATAGCAATGGGTGGGAACACAGTTAAGTACCCAAATTACTTTTAACTGCCATAGGGAAGACACTCTTAAAACTGGAACAAGATTTTCAGATCATGTCCAGGTCTATTTTCGAGTGGTGTAATGCTTTATTAAAATATTGTGCTGGTCTAAATGCTAAAAGATAAAATTAAATGCACAATTGCATAATGATATAACAAGATCAAGAAGTTTGATTGTAAGGGCATAAACAGTTCCTGAATTATCACAATGATATACAAGATTTTGATAAGTGGGATTGCTAAATGTGATAAGATTGAAATGATTATTTTTAATGGATTTTCATAGATAGTGTTTAATGGGAGCTAGTTTCTACCATCCAAAGGTTATACAGACAGAGCTTGGAATATAATTATAGTTTGTTTTGCCCTCTTCATTGATACAGATACTTTGCTCTTTTGAAATATCAAAACAAGGTTTTTGTTCCCCGAACGTTCAAATTAGCATTCAAGTTTATTCAGCCCAGAGGTGACATTGTCAATTATCATTCCATTAGAATTAATTTCACATTTGCAGTAATGATAAAGTATAAAGTATAATCCACTCCAGCAATGACATTAATAACTTGATTTCTAAAAAGATGGGTAAAAGTTCTCACTCTTTTTACAAGAATGAAAGCTTTAAAACTATCATTGTATTGCTCATTTGTGCAGTGTCCTAGCAGTGTTGTGTATTTTTAGAAGCCGAACTTCACTTCAACAAGTTTATAAAATTCAGTACAACAGAGCTCTTGTTGCCTCTCCTGGCTCATGGTGCCAGACAAAGTATAGATCATCAGCCCAGTCATTCCATTAAATCGTAATTGGGTCAAGACAGGCAGCTAGCCATCGTGAATGACAAGCTTGGGCTGTGCATTAGTTTCAGTTCATCATGGACATGTAGCCACCCACAGAGAATCAAGCCTATATTTCTCTGAATCATATTGCTGTTGATTTTAATGGTGTGATTCCACATCAACTGATAATGGAGAACCATGGACAAATTTTTCTTGTTAAATATATTTAATTACTACTCAATCTGGAACAGAACGCTTACAGACAAATAGCAGTCTAATTTACTAATAGCAGTAAACGTAGGCGGTCATTCATCATTCAACCACAATAATGACTGCTCAGCAATAAACAAGCATGAAATGTGTCTCCTCACCCTAATGAAACAATAGGTAGGCACCAGTCCAGGAGTACAGACTGGAAATTTTGTTCTAATGATAGTGATAAACTGTAAGGCGAGCTTTTAGATAAATGCAAATCATATTGTATGGGAGAAATATATCAATTGTGACTCAGTTCAGCCCAGGAAGCAGGTTTGACTGTAAATAAGCCAGTTATTCTCGACTAAAGATCGTTAAAGTATGCAAAATAAGGTCCCATAGAAAAGACACCAGGGCATTAAAATAACTCATAGATCTAAATTAAAGTGGGTCAAAAGTTTGACTTCCAAAATTTCAAAGGCCTGAAAATAAAACTTAATAAGGAATATCATCTCTTCATATGTAGAAATAGTTGTCTGTCTTGTATGGATAATTATAAGCATTGGTCAAACCACACAATTAATATCCTCAGAATTGATGAAATTGGACAGCTCAGGGAGATTCCCAATATTGACAGCCCTGAGCTAGGTCTCGAGGCTCAACTCCACTCCATAGAAGTGAGGAAAAATTACAGATTGTTTTTTCATGCAGTGTGGTGACGATCAATGGTGTTATCCTTATCCTTTCCTGAGGAGACTGAGGTCTTTTAACATCTGCCGGACGATGCTAAGGATGTTCTACGAGTCTGTGGTGGCCAGTACAATCATGTTTGCTGTTGTGTGCTGGGGCAGTAGGCTGAGGGTGGCAGACACCAACAGGATCAACAAACTCATTCGTAAGGCCAGTGATATTGTGGGGATGGAACTGGACTCTCTCACGGTGGTGTCTGAAAAGAGGATGCTGTCTAAGTTGCATGCCATCTTGGTCAATGTCTCCCATCCACTACATAATGTACTGGTTGGGCACAGGAGTACATTCAGCCAGAGACTCATTCCACCGAGATGCAGCACTGAGCGTCATAGGAAGTCATTCCTGCTTGTGGCCATCAAACTTTACAACTCCTCCCTTGGAGGGTCAGACATCCTGAGCCAATAGGCTGGTCCTGGACTTATTTCATAATTTACTGGCATAATTTACATATTACTATTTAACTATTTATGGTTCTATTACTATTTATTATTTATGGAGCAACTGTACTGAAAACCAATTTCCCCCGGGATTAATAAAGTATGACTATGACTATCTATAATGACTAAATCTAAGGTCTCTTTTGCTCTTCTAGATGGATGCAACATTTTGAGGCAGACTAAGTGAGTGGAGACGAAAGTGACATTCTGGCATGGTCATTTACTTTCTGGTTGCACTGGTAGAACAGTGGGAATGACAGTCAGGGCAGTGATATGCCCCTCTTGCAGGATGTAGGAAGTCAGTGTGACCGCCAGTGTCCCTGATAACTACTCCGACAAGATGTACATCTGGCTGAATCTCCTTCTAAACCACATTAGGGAGTTGAAGCTGGAGCAGGATGAACTCCAGATCGTTTGGGAAGCTGAAGGGTTTATAGACAGGAGTTACATGGAAGCAGTCACACCCAGGTTTCTGGAGGCAGGTAGGTGGGTGACCACCAGGAGAGGGAAAGCAAATGGGCAGACAGTGCAGGCTACCCCTACGACTATTTCCTTCACTAACAAGCATACTGCTTTGGGTGCCATTGGGTTGGGGAGGACACCAGAGGAAAGCTGTAGCAGTCAGGTCTCTGGCACTGAGGATCAGAAGGGAATTGGGGAGAAGAAGAGAGCAGAGGGGGATTCATTGGTTAGGGAAACAGGCAGGAGATTCTGTGGATGAGATTAAGACTCTGGGTGGAAAGTTGCTTCCTAGGTGCCAGGGTTCGAGACATCTCAGACTGACTCCACGGTTCTCCAAAGGGGGAAGGTGAGCAGCCAGTCGTCATGGTACTCATTGGTTCCAAACACGTAATTAGGGAAAGGGATGAGGTCCTGAATAGGAGGGAAGCTAAGAAGAAAGGCCTCAAGGGCAGTAACCGCTGGATTGCTGCCTGTGCCACACCCCATTGAGGGTAAGACTAGGAAGATGTGGTAGATGAATGTGTGGCTGGAGAGTTGTTGAGGTGCAGAGTTTCAGATTTGTAGATCCTTGGGATCTCTTCTAGGAAGGTTTGTCTTGTACAGAACAGATGGATTACAGCTGAATTTCGGAGGGACTAATGTGCCTGCAACATTTTGTTGTGGTAATGAGCTGGGTTACCTGGTCTTTTGGTCAATATCTATGTGGCAACTAAAAACAAATTGCTGATTGCTGTTTGAGAGTTTGCTATGTAGGAGCTAGTTGCCTTGTTTCCAAAGTTAAAACAATGACTGGACTCCTAAAATAACTTCATTAGCTATAAAACATCACAAAGTTTGAGATTCTAAGAGATGACGTAAAAGGTAATTGGGGTGTAATTGTAGTTTAGCGTTTAACATGATTCTATTACAGCATCTCGCATTTAGAGTTCAATTCTGGCAATGTCTTGTAAGGAATCTCTGTACGTCCTCACTGGGAAATGCATTGGTTTTCCCCAGGTGTTCAGGTTTCCTCCTGCAGTCCAAAGGAGCACAAGATAGGTTAATCAGTCACTGTAAATTGTCCCGTGGTTAGGTTAAGGTTAACAGGGGTTCTGGGGTTGCTGGGGCAGTATGGCTCAAAGGGCCAGAAGTGCCTACTCCATGCTGTATCACTAATAATTATTTTCAAATAACCTCTTCTCAGGCTTCCATCCAGGTACAGACATTGTTTTTAATCAATGTTTTGATGACAGACTCTGCCATCTTTATCAGGGATGGTGCCTGGGTATGTCTGGTCCAGTGGTATTTATAGACCCGTCATCTATCCCTTCTGATTGGTTAGTCCTCATCCAATCAGGTTTCCGCTGTCCCATCTTGTTTACAATAAAACTCCAGATACTACTGAGAGCGTGACCTCTGTCTTTGTTCAAATTCTTGTCCTCCAGTTTTATTTCAATGGCTTCCTTCACCAGACTGTCCCAAAAGCCACTGGCATGGCATAGTAGTTTTGTGCCATCAAAGTCAATCCTATGGCCATTGCGAATGCAATGTTCTGCTGCTGCTGATTTCTCCGGGTAACCCAAAGGAATACATCTCCTGTGCTCCTTGATGCGGGTTTCTACTGTGTGTTCCATCTAGCTGACATACACTGCTCCACATTCACAGGGAATCCTGTAAACACCAGCCGTCCTGAATCCCAGGTCATCTTTGACCTGCATAACTGTGATATGAGCTTCCTTATGGGTGTGTGGATGGTATTAATCCGGTATTTCTTCAGAATCCTGGTGATCCTTCCAGAAACCATGGAAATATAGTGAAGACAGGTAGTAGCAACAGGTTCCTCCTCATTTTCAGGTGTCCTGGTTTCTCAGTCAGTCCTTTTAAGAGCCCAATTGATTTCCTTTTCTTGAAAATCACTGATTATGCTGGTCAACCATGACCTGGGATTGCCTGGTGAAGGAAGCCGCTGAAATAAAACTAGAGGAAAAGAATTTTAACTAAGACGAAGGTCTCACTCTAAGTAAGAACTGGAATTTGATTGTAAACAAGGTTGGACAGAGGAAACCTGATTGGATGAGGACTAATCATTCAGGGGGGGGGGAGATGGATGATGAGGGTAGAAATACCAGCAGACTAGACATACCCAGGTATCGTCCCTGATGAAGGTGGCAGAGTTTGTCATAGAAACATTAGTTAAAATCAATACCTGTACCTGAATGGAAGCCTGAGAAGGGTTTATTCATCATATATGCTGGGAAAGCACTAGATCCTTTTTCACAATTACTTTCCCTTACATATGCCAGAATTATATAAGAGGGAAAAATTGGGAGCCATGTTGTTGAGAAGTGCCAGCAGTTATGCATTTTCCCTAATGAGCATGCTGTTAATATACTGAAAAATCAAATTCATAAATATACGCGATCAGAGTCTATGCAACAGTGGGGGGGGGGGGGGGGATGGTGTCAAGTAATGAGATGCATCAATGTCAGAACAAAGGAGAATAATTGTAACATAAACAATGTGCTCAACTGCCATGTAGTTTCTCTTACAGGAAATCACATTGGTGAATGGATGCTACCAGAATTAAAAGAGGAAATTTGAATAGATATGAAGAATATTTGCAATTGAGACCCAAGGCCCACAACCAGGCAGTGAAATAGGTCTGGACTGAAGCTCTGCTTCAATGAACCAATAAGAATTTGTGCAATTCAAGGTCCTTAAGTTTAGAGCAAGAGGAGAATTTTTTTTGGCCTTCAGGAGATATCCTAACCTCTATATTTAATATTTGGTGATATAGGAAGATTCCAAAACAAGATAAATGTTGTCAGCATGACCTACAGGATGGGAGGAATAGGCTCATGATGGTGATTCAGATGCTGCATTGAAAATCTTGAATTCATCTATCATGGCAGCTCTGCTATCACTACCTTGCACTTATCAAGCCAAATAGGAAGTTTTCAGAGAGTTACAACAGGTTACTTCCACGTGATTATCGAGCTATCCACTGTATATTGAGGGCTTTTGTGTGCATATTAAAAACGATAAGCTGTTTTCTCAGGCTGAATCAACACTTTTGAAAGAGTAATACATTAGACATGACAGAATTGTTTAGTTTTCACAAATGTTTGCCTAACTATCTCATGACAGAGTTATATGATGTGGGTGAATAGGGTTTGATAGTAAAGAAAGTGGTTGGGTGACACACTGATTGTAGGACAGTTCATCCTTTCTGAGATATAAATATTGAAGCTACACCCACTGCAATAGATCTATGTTGCCACTGAACAAAGTCGCTGGAGAGAAGAAGCACTAGGTATGAAGTAGTCTCTTTATTCAACAAAATGAGACCCTTTCGGAAGAAGAGGCCAGCTCAACCCAACATTACATGACATTTTATATGTTAAACATCAAAGAACAATTCTATAAGTGCAATGTATCTACAAAGCTTTCCTTTGAATTCCATATAACATTCACCTCCTTCGCACTACAGACACCCAAATGAATTTTAAATCAGCATTGTCTGGTCTTTTCAATTTACTGCGGGTCACAGTTCAGAAGAACCCATTGCCCAGAGCTGCATTTTAAATTTAATCTGTAGTCCATATTCAGGTTAGAAGATTGGTGGCTCAAGTTAAATTTTGCGATACACCCTAAATCCCAAATATGCTTTAACAATTTAGTTTCACCAAAGCCCTGTGCAAGGTCAACAGGATTCATGTATTCTTGTAATCCAATCCCTTTCTGAAAGAGGCCATCACAACATTGCTGTACTAGGTGATTAATTGTCTGTTGTGTTTCTTAATCACAATGATGAATGGACTTCAAAAGTTTTTAAATTCTACACTATTTTGGGACATCCTGTAGTATTAAGAAATAGATAACTTATGCCCTTAAAATAGGATATTTTAGTTACAGAAACGGTAATTCTGCTATTACATTCCCCCACCCCATAATTTTCTGTTTTCATTTTACCATAAATCACCATTTTTCTCTGTGGAAAATATCCTAGAACTAAATTATCAAGGAAAATTAACTATTCATTTACATAAAACTCCATAGTCCTGCCAGCATTATCTACTGGTACTGAGCAGATAGTATGCTAATCTTTTAATTTAATTGAGATTACATTTCATTGCTTAGGGATAAAAGTACACATGCACACTGAGTCATCCCATCTGCAATACATTCACTTGCGATAAATTTCCAGGTTTGTCCAACTTTGTAATGTATAAAATAAACCTTTATGAAAATAACAAGTGTAGAATTCAAAATGTAAAATATTTTCAAAGGCCTTGCCAGTAGAAGGGGTTTGGAAGGGGTTATTGGTTGCAACTCATACGCCAACTCAAAGTACAATGCAATTCTGACCCTGTCTCATAGTCTGCCTCCTTGCCAGTCACTTGATTGAAGATAAGTAGAGGGTACATGTTACACATCCAGGCACACGTGCATATATTACAAAGGCTTATTCTACATAAATCAGTAAGTAACAAGAACTACACCACACACTACCCTCTTTAAGTGTGGGGCTATGACTGGTTGACAGTACCCTGCTTCAACACAGACATTAACATTCATTCTTTTGACTATTTCCCATATAATAAATAAATGGGAATGCCATGGGATTTTTAATAATACGCAAATAAATGCACTGCAGCAACTTTATTGGTTCTGGGGATGGTTTCCACAAATTTAATTTTCAAAAGTGCTGACGGATTCCATTCATTGAAGTATAAAGTAATGGCTTGAAGTATGAAGTAATGGCTAGGAGAGAGCAAACAGGAACATGGAGTCAATAATAAATTACAGGATATTAAGAAGTACAGAGCAAAAGAGGTATCTGGAATTGCATGTATATAAATCACAGAAGGTTGCAGAATAGATAGATCGAATACTTAATTTTACAGTCTAATGCATTGGGTAAATAATTTACAATAGCTTGTCATGGCTGAAGTATAGCATATAATTGTGGCTACTACAGTCCAGGAAGAACACTTCCTGGTTATACCACTTCAGAGACAATTTCTGAGCATGTTACTAGGACTGGAGAAATATATTCACAAGGAGACACAGGCTAAACTGAAGATTGCTTTCTTTGTGGGGAGGGTGGAATGTAATTGAATAAAAACTTGTAAGAGGTTCAGACTGGGTGAGCAGGAGGTTCTAGTTTCATGTACTGAGAGGTCAGTAACTAGAGGAAAAGATCTTTCATTACTTGGTAGTGGGGGCTTGAAACTCATTGCCTGATAGTGAAAGGAGGCAGAATCTTTTATCCTTGATTCTGCATTGTAGAGCTGTCACCCACAGAGTAGGAACTGAAAGTGGGAAAACAAGAGTAATGTAAATATTCTATCTGTGTCCAGCATGTGCTATATAATCTCCATCTACTGTATACTGTGAAGTTCTTTAATTCTATGTTGCCCAAAATCAAACAAACGGCACATTACAAAATGATGACAGAACAAGAGACTGCAAATGCTGAAAGCTGGAACAACAGGCAAAAACGCTGGAGGAACTTAGCAATTCAGGCAGCACCAATGAGAGGAAATGGATAGTAAACAGTTGACCTGGAAAGTCAACTGTTCTCTTCTTTCCAGAGATGTCGCCTGACAGAGTTCGTTCAGGTTTTTTGTCTGTTGCCATAGAATAACCTCAATGAGATCATTGTTACCTCATTTCATCAGACATGGCAGCAAGAGGGAATTTGAAGATGATAGATGAACCATATGGTCTGACTAATGGCGAGACCTTGATATTTGTGTTCAGTATGTCAGTAGATGAGGCAGGTCAAAATATAGAGTTAACTATGATATGACACAATTCAAACCCAAAGCATTTTTCTTATTAGTCAGAGCAGTAGCCATCTCTTCCACAATTCACCCTTAATTAATATGCGTTACAAGTTAGCCATTTCCAGTATACTTGTTTTTTCTTTATAAAGATGAAAACGTCAGATGTATTTTTGCGGTAGGTTAGCCTGCTGTTACTAAGATACTTGGTTTTAGAAATTTGGCTAGACAATTCTGTAATAACTTCTCCAGGCAGCATCAGAATGAGCCTCTGTCCTATTGAATGTTTCTGAAAATGTTTGATGGAATTTAGCAAAATACTTAGTCTGATAGCAGGTAATACAGATATTAAATGCAGTCACAAATAACGTTTGATATTTTTTCCTTTCCTGTTGTTTTGTGTGTTTTGAGTACTTTCTTCAGTCAGCTCATGTCAATTTACTGTCGCCATCTCAGTAGTATTTTAAACATTGCACAGCTGGGTACTTGGAGGATTAATCAAGATCAAGGAATCTTGGGATCACACCCATCGAGGGAAGGAAGAAACGGGCCAGCTTCCAGCATTGTTTAGTGTGGTAAATGAGGAAAGGAGTAGATTTGTAATGTGCATGATATGAGGGTGACAGCGTGCTCTGATGGGGTAATAACAAGCAGTTGCCGGAATCTTGGGTGTATATATCCATAAGAAGAAAAAAGAGAGTTGAGAAATACTGATGGCATAAGAAGACAGAAGAATGTGACAGGAGGATGAGGAGCACTGCTGGAATAAGGTGCATCAGGTCACGGGGACAAAGTCAATCACTGCAAACAGCTTTCCTCGAGATTCTGCTTCCTTTATATTAAATCCTGCAAAACCCATGCAATCTAACTTTGCTTCAATATTAAGACCTCTGACTAAATTGATTCAAACCATAAGAGAACAATTTTGTTGAAAAAAGCAAAATTGTTCCATATCACTGAGAAATAGAGAAAAGGGAATGATGGCCTTTTAACATGTGCTTTCTATGGGCTAAATTGGGAAATAAAAGCTTCTTCAATAGCAAATTAGAATAATAATATTTACGAAAATCACAAAAGAAACTGTAAATGCTGGAACACAAAACTATCTGCAAATGCTAGAAATCCAAAGCAGCACGCATGAAATGCTGGAAGAACACAGCAGGTTCAGAAGCATCTCTGGAGAGGAATAAACAGTCAACATTAAGGGTGTGGCTTCATCAGGACTCCTGAAAAGTCAATTGTTTATTCCTCTCTATAGATGCTGCCTGACATGTTGAGTTCCTCCAGCACTTTGCGTGTGCTGTAAATGCTGGAAATTCTGTGCAAACCTTCTGTTTTCATTCTATGATTGCTGGGAATTACTTTTCTTTATAGGAATATGGAGTAGAGAAAGATGTTTGAGTTTTTCATATTTTTCTCCACTCTACCACACTATTTACCAGTGAATCTTCACTATATGTAAACCACTGCCAGACTTCTGCTAACTGCTTTTAAGCACCTATAGTTATTGGATGACCTGCGTTTCCCACTCAGTTGCCTGATATCATAGATAAGATTGGAAACTCGCTGTTGAAAACCCTAGTATGGGGCAATGCATAATGTCTCTTATATCATTTGCTTGCATGCTGTTATTTTCCAGAAAATACCTCAGGGATTGTTTGGTAGATGTTGCTTTTTCCCCTCTATATGGTTTTATAATTGTAATGGAGAAAATCAAATGTTATTCTCATCCAAGTTTTCACTTATTCTACAAGGATATTCTAAAAAGAAAACTGATTTCTTATTTGCAGCAAAATTGAAATTGGACACCTGTGCCCCAAACTGCCCTGTGCATTTATGATGCAAAGAAATTGCTTGGTGTTAAGCAGTTGCAAGGAATAATATTGTCAAAATCGCAGCAGTCTAAGGAATGTGTCTGACATTTGCTGATGTGCAGTGACAGACAAATCTGGCAGAACTGGCATGAGTGCAGTTTTCAGCAAAGTTTAGTGGATCTACACATTCTTCATCATGGAACTGATTTCATTTCAATGCTGTTACTTCATTTGCACACTGTCAGTAAAGCTAATAATTTACTGAAAGCAAGATGGCTCCTGTCAGAATCAATCTGCTTGCAGTCCAGGTGCTTGCTTCAGTCACAGTCACTTGTCAATTTGAATATTGTATGGCAAAGTTGCCAAAGTGCAGAATGACACCACAAGTGAGAGGGTTCAGCCCATGATACCTGTGTGGATGACATGCACGTTGTGTTCTAGGAGCATTATGTCATTAAAAGTTTATGATTAACCCTTAGATGTCTACTCCATGCCCAATAATCATACAAGAAAGGCACTACACTCATAACTTAGTACATTACAATCTATCTATTTCTTTCCTTTTAATTTGTTGTTTAATTTTACGTGTTTTAATATCATCAATCTGAACAGGAGTATGCCTCATTTTACTACCTTGAGATCATCTGCTTTCAGGTGCTCAGAGTTGGAGAGAAATCACAAACCTCTGCTTATATAACAGATTGTTTTTTTCCTTATGAAAATTACTAGTATTCATAGCTCTGGGATTTCACAAAGTCGACAATAAAGCAGAATATGGTGACCAATTTCCCCTGGGATCAATAAAGTATGACTATGACTATTAAGTTCATGGAGCAATCAGTTACATTCATTAGTATATGTAAAACTTTGATTGTGAGGGAAGGAGTATTAGAAAATCAAGGTTGAAGCATACATGGTCTTGGTGTTCCACGCCATTAATGGCAGTTTTTGGAGACCTTTAACTAATAAAGCATGATTAAGGAGGAGGCGAAGGTGGCGGTGTGACACAGCACGCGCGGCCTCTCCGGTGATGAATATCTGTTATCTGTCAAGTAGGATGCCGTGCACAATTCTGATTTGATGGAGGCAGATGTGAGAGCATGGAGGAACATCTGGTGAAATTTCTGAAATGCCTGCTTCGCTGCCGCCGCTACTGTGTGGTCCGAAATCCCCGGAGGGGAAGGCCCTGAATCCTCGGCTTTGCTTGTTGCTCGGCGACTGGGGCGGGGTTGAAGCGCTCGGCAGAGATGGTGCTCGGTGCTCCGTGTTGGAGGGCTGGTCGGAGGCTCGAGGTTTTCAGATGGACTCAGAGTCGGATTGTGGTCGAGTCCTTCCAGGATGCTGCATCGGCAAGTTTGCGGCGCTGGAAGCTCATGGCAGGGAGAGTTTCTCTCTTCTACCGTCTGCGTGAGATGTTGGGGCTATCGGGACTTTGAGACTTTTTTTTACCATGCCCATGGTCTGCTCTTATCAAATTACGGTATTGATTTGCACTGTTGTAACTATAGGTTATAGTTATGTGTTTTTTGCTAGTTTTAGTCTTGGTCTGTCTTGTGTTTCTGTGATATCATACTGGAGGAACATTGTATCATTTTTTAATGCATGCATTTCTAAATGATGATAAATGAGGACTGAGAGTCCTCATAATCTAATTATTAGTCAGATCTTTGGAAATCAGAGTTCTTAATGACAGAGCCCGACTGAATCAGCTTATTGAACACCACCTCCTCCACATCCACAGTAGCTGCATCAGAATGTTACGCTTTAGCAACTAAAGATGTCCATTCACTCACCCTACAGTTTTCCCTTTCTATCAAAAATTGCAGAGCCTGGGCCAAGGTGGCGTGCAGAAGCAGCTTCATTACACTCCTCAGGTGTTTTATGGAAACCATGAGGTCTAATATTTTATCCCTGGAATTCATAAAGCTATCAATGTGTATTTTTGAATTACAGCAACTGATAACTCTCATTACTTTTCCCATTTTTGAGTACAACTCAAAATCCAAATTTCAAATGAAAGTAATTAAGTGGTTCCCCATTCGAAGACCACAACTTACAACTTGGGAGGTATTGATATTGCATGAAAACATATTATCTATTAGAATTATACTTAACAAATCAAATATTGGTTTAAGGATTATACCCAGGAGGTTAGAAGCGTAAATGTTCTCTGTAATATTGAGCCACACTCCATTATTGGTCTGTGGGTGGTTTCTGTCAGGGTGATACTGTACATACCAAATATGAGCTAGATGTTGTTTCCCGATGCACGCCTAACAGAACTTAGATATGAAACGAAATGTAACCACTTTGATGAGGTACCAAAGCAATGTTGACAAAAGCAGAACCATGTGCCATCATAAATTATTACCTTTATGGAAAGAGCAGGAGGATGAAAATATATTTTTAAAATCCATAGAAGTTGACGGACTGCTGACAAAAAAAAAATGCAATATATTTCTTATTTAAAGCCTGCTTTAATCCTAGGTGAACCTCTGACAAAATTCATTTTTGCTCAGAAATTCATTTATTTCCTGTCAAGCTTGTTGAAATCTTTCATTCACTTTTTTCCAATTTCTTCTACCATGCCTACCTTTAGCACACAGATATAAAACAGCACAGGGAACTGGTGTTCAGATAAAAGAATTGCTGTCAGAGTTGAGCAGAAGGCAGTTTGGGATCCTGCAGCATTACAGAAGCTTGTACTAATGCTTTGCTAGTGGATTTTTAAAATAACATTTTTCTCATAAACCATGTGGTATAGTGTGCATTAGGTCACTCTACACATGATTTCTGAGAAAAATGTTGCCTTGACAATACTCAAATATTCTTCTGACAATCTGATCAAAACCATGCTTTTCAGCTTCTATTTAGCACTTAAGGAAATGTTTAACATTTAAATAGTTTCTTATATTTTACACTGTTAGGTTTGCATTGCTTTTTGAATGAAGGTGCCTGTCTGTAGCTTCTACCTGGAGACTCAAATGGAAGAGAACAAACAATATCCAAATGCATTTGTCGAGCAAATATTGTCATTTTTTGATTCAGACTGAAGTGTGAGGAATTAGACATCCACTATTTGTTAAATAGTTGTCTTTCCATTGAAAAAAAATAACTCATTGAATCTATGGATGAGGGTTGAGGCTAAATCCTGTTAGGATGGATAACTGTGGATGATGCAGAGTGATTAACGTAGGAAGATTGATCAGTAAATTTTTTATAAATGCAAATGTATAGATATTGATTGCATCTTTTTTAACTATTTGGTGAAATCAAATAATAGCAAGGTAGTTCTTACTGAAAGGAATTTAACAATATGTTAAATTTATGTGGATATATGATAACCTTGGGAAATCACTGTGCATAATATAAATTTCAGCGATTTTTTGTGCCGCATGACGAACGAAAAATTCAATTCTGTGCAGAAACTTGAATGACCTAGGAATATCTGTATGCTTATCGTAGTTCAAGACTAAAGAATTGTGTTTTCATGAATTAGTTCTTAATCCAAGAATAAAGTGTTCTCACACCACAAACAAGACAAAATCTGCAGATGCTGGAAATCCGAGCAACACACATAAAATGCTGAAGGAACTCAGAAGGCCAGGGCCGAAATGTCGACTGTACTTTTTTCCATAGATGCTGCCTGGCCCGCTGAGCTCATCCAGCATTTTGTGTGCGTTGCTTGAATAAACCGTTCCAATCAATTCATATTGTCGATCACTGATACCAATTTCTCTTGCAGAATAATAAATCAGATATCAGATTTCTATTAATGTTTTCATATGAATATAACTTTTACATAACTTTTGGACAGATTCATGGATAGGAAAGGGATCGAGGAATCTGTGTCATAAATAGGCAAATGGGACTAGCTTAGGTGGGGGAGTTGGGCTAAAGGGTGTGCTTCTGTGCTGCATGACTCTGTGACTCTATAACTTCTGCCTGGGGTTCTTACTGCAGGAATTATGAATCACAATCTTAGTCATACATGAAAATGGTTAAGTTTGCATTTAAGATTCTTTGTCACAGGATAGCTGAAGAAACCAGGCAACAGGTAATACTCCTGCTGGAAAAGGGGCACAGTGGTGAGTCTCATAGATCCAGTGAGTCAGGTTTGATGCTGATGTCTGGTCCTGTCTGTTTGGACTTTGCACATTCTCCCTGTGGCCGCAGTTCTCCCACATCCCAAAGATGCGCTGACTTGTTGGTTAATCAGCAACAATAAACTACCCTTAACATGAGAGGGTGATATGGGATTCATATGGATTTAATGTGCAAAGGAGGGAGAGTGGTTTGCATGGAAAGGGATTGATGCTGTTGTTTGTAAAGTGCCATAGGACACAATAAGCAAAATGTCTCCCTTCTGTGTTATGAAAAGTATGAGGGAGACCCTGATTTGCTCTGAATGATCAGTGTCACCAAATTATATTTCTGCCAACAGTTCAGCAGTGTATGGATGAGAGGCAACTTTGTCTGGAAATTAGAATGAGCTTACTTTGATGAAATAACAAGCAGCATAGACAAAGGAGGATATATTGATATTGTGTTCTTGGATTTTCAGAAGGCCTTTGACAAGATGCCTCACACGAGACTGCTTAACAAGCTACGAGCCCATGGTATTACAGGAAAGATTTTAGCATGGATAAAGGAACGACTGATTGGCAGGAGGCAAAGTGTGGGAATAAAGGGAGCTGTTTCTGGTTGGCTGCCGGTGACTAGTGATGTTCCACAGGGGCTGTGTTGGGAACGGTTCCTTTTACATTAGTGATTTGGATGATGGAATAGATGGCCTTGTTATGAAGTCTGACGATATGAAGATAGGTTGAGGGGCAGGTAGTTTTGAGGAAGTAGAGAAGTTACAGAACAACAGACAGATTTGGAGAACGAGCAAAGAAATAGCAGATAGAATTTAGTGTCGGAAAGTGTATGGTCATGCACGTTGGTGGCAGAAATGAAAGGGTTGACTATTTTCTAAATGGAGAGAAAATACAAAAAGAAACTGAGGTGCAATGGGACTTGGAGTCCGTGTGTAGGATTCTCTAAAGGTTAATTTGCAGGTTCAGTCAGTGGTGAGGAAGCCAAATGCAATGTTAGCATTCGTTACAAGAGAACTGGAATATAAAAGCAAGGATGCAATGCTGAAACTACATAAAGCACTGGTGAGGCCTCACTTGCAGTACTGTGAGCAGGTTAGGCCCCCTTATCTTAGAAAAGATGTGCTGAAGCTGGAGAGGGTTCAAAGGAGGTTCATGAAAATGATACCAGGATTGAGTAGCTTGTCATATGAAGAGTGTTTGATGTCTCTGGCCTATATTCACTAGAATTCAGAAGGATGCAGGATGACTTCATTGAAACATATTGAATGGTGAAAGGCCTTGATATAGTGAATATGGAGAGGATGTTTCCTATGGTGGGAGAGTCTAAGACTAGAGGACACAGCTTTGAAATAGATGAGTGTCTTTTTAGAACGGAGATGAAGAGGAATTTTTTTAAGCCAGAGAATGGTGAACCTGTGGAATTCTTGGCCAGGTTGGTCAGGGCATGAAGGGATATGGGGAGAAGGCAGGAGACTGGGGCTGAGAGGAAAATTAGATCAACCATGATGAAGTGGTGGAGCAGACTCAATGGGCCAAATGGCCTTATTCTGTTCCTATATCTATGTCTTATGGTCTTACAAAACTAGGAAGTAGTCAAGTGTATGGAGCCTCAAGATATCATGGTGCAGAGGAAGAAATCCAAGTTGATTGTACAGAGCACTGCCACAGAGGGTGAAGGATTGTCTCTAGATATATCCAATTGACTGATTGTCATGCTAGTATCTCCCTTTAGGATATGGAAAGCATAAATGTCCTCTGTGCCAACAACATGCATCAAGGCAGTCTTGGTGCTGGTTATAAATAACTGAGCTGGTGCACTAGATTACAAAGTCTCCTCTATTTTAAACTTGTGGTCTAAAGTCCTTTCGAGATGGATGTTTGCCATCCGCATTCATCTCTGTTTATGAATAAATATGATTGGTAAGTTTCTATCATTTCCAGTGCTGTCTGCTTCTCCCCTGTATTAGTAATGTCATTACAATTCAGGCATATGAACTTGCCAATACTTAATACTGGTATAATTAGAGCCCTCTCAATCAGCGAATGCTTATCAATCACAATAAAAGCAAGTACTATTTTGCCATGGAAGCTGATGAAATTAGACTGGACAATTTAAAATAATGCCAGTTCACACTGTGTTAATATATATGTAAAATTTCTTGATCTCTGAGGCACAAACTTCGCTGATACTAGAAATAGCCCTGGTTCACAATATTACTGACTGCCCCTCCCCCTACTACAATCTGGAATAAGACTTTCAGAGTATATAAAGGGTAGGTAATTTTTCACTCTGCTGAGGAAAAACAGTAATTAGGGATGTGCACTGAAGCAAATAGTTTATTTTACTGTTCAAACAGAAACATATCCAGGAAATAATCTGGCCCCAGGAAGATGAAACACAAATTGCTGAGTACCTTCAATAATACTTATTATTAAGAAGACATGTTGGAACATACCTTTAAAGTCTATTATAGATTTGAAATTGATTGTTTGGTTGGATTTGAATCTGTGTGGTATCAACTTATAATCTATGTCAGTCTATGCAAAAGATTGCTGATATTAAAAAAAAGACAAATAAAGAAAAAAAGTTATAAAAGTAGGTCCGAACAGAGATTCCAGATGGGGTAACATGAGTTATTTCATTACTAAATCATAGGAGGGGTACTATTATCCACATTAAGTTACAAAGGCAAAATCGAAGGCAGATTCCAGCTATCAACAATACTTGTCAAAAGATTACAAAATTTGAGTTAGTTTCTTTCAACAAAGAGCAATCTGCATGAGGACAAAACCAGTTTTAACATTAGGGTTTTATTTCAAAAATGATTTGTGATTCAAAGTACAAGGGCACGCTATATTTATAAGCACAAGAGATTCTTCAGTTGCTGGAAATTCAGAGCAGCACATATACAATGCTGGAGAAACTCAGCAGGTCAGAGAGCATGTAGGAAGATGAATAAACAGTCGACGTTTCAGGTTGAGACCCTTTATCAAGACTAGAAAGATGCCAGAATAAAAAGGTGTGAGAGGGGAAGGAAGACAGCATAGAAGGTGATAGGTGAATCCAGGGTGGGTGGGGAAGGAGAAGAAGGAATCCAATAGTAGAGGATTGTGGAAGATGGAGAGACACCGGGGAAGGTGCGGAGAAGAGGTAGGAGCTAGGGTGGGGAGCAGAAGATGGGAGAAGGAGGAGGGGAAAAGAAAAAAAAGAAAAGAAAAATCCCAGAGGGAGAAACCAATGTTCATGCCATCAGGTTGGAGGCTACCTCGATAGAATATGAGGTGTTGCTACTTCACCCCGAGAGTGACCTCATCATGCCGGAATAGGAGGGCGTGGACCAATATGATGGAATGGGAATGAGGATAGAAATTAAAATGATAGGTAACTGGAAGATTCTACTTTTGGCAGATGGACCAGAGACGCTCACCAAAGCAGTTCCCCAATTTATTTCCGGTCTCACCATTGTAGAGAAAGCAACACTGGGAGTACGGGATACAATAGATGGCCCCAAAAGATTCACAGGTGATGTGTTATCCCCTTTGGAAGCACTGTGTCCTGATGGCCTTCTGATCACTGGGATTGCTCTGCTGCCGAAGGGGAGACCTGTGTGTCTTTTTGTTGTGCCAAAATCTCTCTCTTTCAATAATGCTGGTGAATTTTACTGAGATTTCTGGATATGGAATTTGGACTATAAATTATGGACTTTTTGCAGTCTTATGGATTTAATATTTTGTGTTTTTGCCATTCTTTCTGTTTATTTTATTGCGGGGGAGAGAGGTTTGGGGGTCGATATTCTTGCTACTTTTTTTATAGGGCAGGCCATGTTGGGGGTTAATGATCATGTTGGTGAGTTTCTCTGAACTGACTTATATGGCTTTTTCTTTGTTTCATGGCTATCTGGAAAAGAAAAATCTCAGAGTTGTATACTTCATACATACTCTGATAATAAATGAATCTTTGAACCTTTGTTTGGGGCCCTGAATGGAGGTAAGGGAGGAGGTGAATGGGCAGGTGTAGCATTTCTCTTGCTTGCAGAGATGCGTGCCAGGAGGGAGATAGGTGGGGAGGGATGAATGGACCAGGGAATCACGAAGCGAGTGATCCCTGCAGCAAGTGGAGAATGGAGGTGGGGGACTAAATATGTGTTTTTGTAGTAGGATCTTGTTGAAGATGGCAGAGGTTGCAGAGAATGATGTGTTCAATATGGAGACACATGGGGTAATAGTTGAGGACAAGAGAAACTCTGTCTTTAAGTGGGCAGAAAGATGGGCTGAGCATAGATGTCCAAAAATGGAGGAGATGCCGATGAGGACAGTGTCAATGGTGGAGGAAGCGAAATCCCATTATTTGAAGGAGGAGACAACTCTGATGTCCTGAAGGGAGAGCCTCATCCTGAGAACAGATGCAGTAGAGACGAAAGAATTGAGAAAAAGGAATAGCATTTTACAGAAGATATGGTGAGAAGTCCAGGTAACTGTGAGAATCAGCAGATGTCAGTAGACAGTTTGTTTCCAGAAGGGGAAACAGAAAGATCAAGAAAGGGAGAGACGCATCATAAATGAACCAAGTGAACTTAGAGGAAGTTGGAAGCAAATTTAATTAAATTGATGAGCCCAGCATGGGTGCATGAAGCAGCACCAATGCAGTTATCAATGTAGTGCAGGAATAGTTGGGGAGCGTAACCAGTGAAGGCTTGGAAGATGGACTGTTCCATATAGCCAATGAAAAGGCAGGCATCACTGGGGGCCATGTGGTGCCCATGGCTATGCTACCCCTGGAGTTTGAGAAAGTGGGAGGAGCCAAAGGAGAAATTGTTGAGGGTGTTGACCAGCTCTGCCAGACAAAAGATGCTGGAGGTGGATCTAGTTGGGTCTTTTTGTCGAGAAAGAGCTTTAAGACCTTCGTGATGGGGTTTGATGGGGTTAGAAATGTATGGGGATTGGGCGTCCATGGTGAAAATGAGGAGGTCAGTGCCAGGGAATTGAACGTTATCGAGGAGATTGAGAGTATGTGAAGTGTGGGGATGCAGGTGGGAAGAGACTGAACCAGAGAATGGAGTCGAGGTTAGTGGACATGAGTTCAGTGGGGCAGAAGCAGGCAGAGACAACGGGCCTACCTGGCCTCTAGCTTTGGCACCAACCATGACCTCAGCCACCACCACCTCCAGGCTGAGACTGTTCCGCTGCCACTGGGCACTCAGGCTCCCTTTCTCCCATCACCACTCTCCAACCCTGGGCCTCTCAGGCTTCCCTGGGGTCTTAAGAGAAAGGACCCCTCTTGAGTCCTCCATCTTCTACCCCATCTACCTTCCCTGAACACCCCAACCCTCCCCCTACCTCTGACGCCATCAACTCTCCTCTCCCCTCTGTTCCCACCTCTAATTCCTGCTGCCTTCACCATTCCCTCTGACCTTCCCCTCTCTGAGGCAGAATGTTCTGTCCTCGGCAACGAACTTACCTTTGTCAACACCTCAGTGAGTTCCACACCTGCCGTGACACCGAGCTCTACTTCTTTTGCCTCCATTTCCGAGCACCACTTCTCAGGCAAGAATTCCCTACCCCATATCGATAACCCCCTTTCCCATCTCCAAACCTCATCTTCTTCTTGGACACTCTGCTCTGGTTCTCTGCCTGTTTTCACCTTGAAATGCAGACAAGACATCAACTGTCTCAACTTCAGCACTGCTCTCTCCTCCTCAAAACCTTCCCTTCTGAATGCACTGACCACGACTCTCTCCACACCCAGTCATACCATCATACCCTCAGACAAAGGGGATGCTGTTGTAGTGTGGCAGACTGAATTCTACCTTGCCAGGATCAGGCAGCATCTCTTAGACACCTCCTCTTACTTACCCCTTGTAAAGGGCTCCAGTCTGGACCATTAGTCCCCTGTCTTTTACATCATTATGAACCTCATCAAATTTGGAGATTTTCCACTGCCACAGAACGCATAGTTCCATTCCAACATTGCTCATTTCTACTTCGTACCCAAGATCCACAAACCTGACTACTGGTTCTCTCTGCCTGCTCCTGCCCCACTGAACTTCTTGTCTCCATTCTATCCTCCTTTGTTTAGTCTATTCCCACTTACATCTGCGGCACTTCACAGACTCTCAATCTGCTCAACAACTTTCAATTCCCTAACACTAAACCTCTTCTATTCCCCATCAAGAAGGCCTTAAAGCTCTCTGCTTCTTGCTCAGCAAAAGACCCCACTGATTCCCTGCCAGCACCACCCTCCTCCATCTGACAGAACTGGTCCCCTCCCTCAACAATTTCTCTTTTGGCTCCTCCAACTTTCTCCAAGCTCAGGGGGTAGCCATGGGCAACACGTGGGCACCAGGTATGCATGACTTTGTACTGGCTACGTAGAACAGTCCATTTTCCAAGCCTACCCTGGTAATACTCCCCAACCCTTTCTGCGCTACACTAATGACTGCATTGGTGCTGCTTCATGCACCCATGCTGAGCTCGTCAATTTCATCAATTTTGCCTCCAGTTTCCACTGTGTCATTAAACTCACTTGGTCCATTTCTGACACCACTCTCCCCTTTCTCGATTTCTCTGTCCCTGTCTCTGAAGACAAACTTCTTACTAACATCTTTTATAAACCTACTAATTCTCACAGGTATACTGTACCTCTTCCCACCCTGTCTCCGATAAAACGTTATTCCCCTTTCTCAGTTCCTTTGGCTCCACTGCATCTGTTCCCAGAATGCTGCTTCCTTTCCAGGATAACAGAGATGTCCTCCTTTATCAAAGAAAAGGGTTTCCCTTCCTCCACCATTGACACTGTGTTCACCCGCATTCCTTCATTTCCCAGATATCCACGCTCACCCCATCTTCCTGTCGACTTATCAGGGATAGAGTTCCTCTTGTTCTCACCTACTGACTCATGAGCCTTCATATCCAACGCATCATTCTCCTCTTCTGCTATCTTCAATGGGATCCTATCACCAAACACATCTTTACCTGTTCCCCCAACTCTCCCCTTTCCGCAGGATTCACTCACTCCATGATACCCTTGTTCATTCGTGCCATCCCACTAATATCCATCCTGGCATATATGCCCACAAATGACAGAAATGCCATGAGAAGGCCACTCTCAAGGTGAAATAGCAACACCTCATATTCCATGTAGGCAGCCTCCAATCTAATGGCATGATCTTCGATTTCTACTGGTAATTTGTTTCTTTTCTCCTTCTCCTCTCTTCCTCTATTTCTCACTCTAGCCCCTTTCCTTTTCTCCACACCTGCTTATCACTTCCTCCTTGTGCCCTTTCTTCATCCCTTTCTCCCATGGTCCACTCTCCTCTCCTGTCAGATTCATTCTTCTCCAGCCCTTTACCTTTCCCACTTACCTGGTTTGACCTGTCACCTTCTACACTGTCCTCCTTCCCCTTCCCCTGCCTTTTTACTATAGCATCTTCCCCCTTCCTTTCCAGTCCTAATGAAGGCTCTTGGCCTGAATCATTAACAGTTTATTCACCTTCATGGATGCTGCCTGACCTGCTGAGTTCTTTCAGCATTTTGTGTGTGTTACTTTACATTTGAGTAACCGGGAGCAAAAAAGGAAAGAATTGGGAGTTAGATGGTTGGTGCATATTCAGTGGGTTGCTGGGCCTCCTCTATGATATGTCTCTCTAGGTCTCAAGCAGTAATTATGGATGGTTGATTTTAATTGTTGTCACGTGATCGGCAACAGTGAATATATCGAGTCAGGATTTATAAACAAACAAACATTTATTAAACCTTGATAAATAATGAAAAAAAACGAAAACCCTAACCAGAAGTAAATGGCTATGCAGCCATTCATTAAACCATTACTCAGTACTAGTTCTTAAAGCGATAAATGCAAAACCAGTTCTTAAAGCGATAAATTCAAACACAGTTCCTCGAATGATAAATTTTAAAGTCCAAGAGATTTATATAGCCAATTAGGAGAGACTTTCATGAAGTAATGAATTCCTCGAAGACACAACGACACTGCCACTCCCAGTCGGATCCTGCCTTGTCCACAGGATTCACAACAATGGAAATAAAACGGTTTTAAAGGCACTGACCTTCCTCCTCGTTAGAATAGATCCTGCACAGCCTTTTCTACCACTCTTAGTAGAGGCTATCTCATGCAGATACTCTTTCTTGAACAAATTCAATAATGGTCGATCCTTTCCGAACCCGTCAAACGTCTCCTTCAGGATCCCGTCTTCACTCTCCAATGTTACTGAAAAGGTACATTAACAAACCTGGCAGTGATTGGTCAAACTGCCGGCCCAGACTTCTGTACCTTACAATAGAACACAAAACTCTGTTTAAAATCAAAACTGTGTCATAATGCAAATAAGCAGCAGAGTGGAGTATCTCACTGACGTTCTAACTGGAAAACTACCTGTGTCACCAGGGGTCTACCCTTTTATACCCGTGGTGAACATGTCATCACGTGACCTCACATCAGCGGGAAAATTACATCAGGTGACCTCCAAAAGACCATTACATCATTCTCACAAGGAAGTCTCAAGATCTCCATGAGGTATGTAACGTTGTCAAATAGGAATACAATCAGGCCTATCAGGGAGCAGTTGAGTCCAGGCACAATATTCTGCCTTTGTTTCTGAAACAGGCCAGAGGTCGATGGGAAGCAGCTCTAAGGAACAAAAAAGGTACATGGTAGAAGTTCTAAATTCTCAAAGGATCTGGGACCTACAGAATACAGGAAATCACACAGCTGGAAATGACAGCCAATTAAAAATAATATGTACTGTTGAGATTCATTAGGCCTTGATCTTCCACCAAATGGTGCCTGCTTGGACCTTTGTTTCATACTACATTTGAGTTGTAATCATGCCATGGTTGGATATGGATACAATTTGCTTTGAGTTGCAGCTCAAGATCAAGGGGCACAGTTCAGATGAAAGTGGATGTGGGGATATATTTTTTTTCACAGGGTAGTTCGATTCTGAAATACTTTACCTTCATGGGTGGTGGAAGAACCAATTAGTGTCTTCAGAAGAAAATAGTAACAGGCCAATGAAGAAAAAAACTAACAGTCCTTCAATTTCAGAAATAAACAATTTTATAGTGTTTGTTTATAAACAAATATGGTCACTCTTTAATCTTGCTTCTCTTTAATTCTAAGCACACTGCAAATATATGGATGGACACCATTGTTCAATATCAGGAACTCAAATTCTCTTCCTACTTAAATAAAGTGGCTTCCATTTCTGTCTCTATAACATGTAAGTAACCCAGTATTATCCGTCTGCATACAGATATTTGCAAGCTATATACACAAATGTGACCTATGGGTGTAGCAGATCTTTATAGGTGCTTATTTTGCTTGATTAACGTGTGCATTTTGAAAAGTGCTTTGGTTAAAATGTTTATATAAATCACATTCAGAAACAGTATGCTCTGCATGGCTACTGTTATGACAGCTTCTTTCTACTTAATGCTAGACAAATATAATTTGCATGATTTATTCAATCTTTCAAATCGTGCTTAAACTTATAGCAGTGTGAGTTAAATACACAGTACTTACACACAATGAAGTCTGTCAACAAGTAATCTGACAAAATGTGTTATTTCAGGCACTGTAAGAGTGAGCTTGTTTTTGCCATCAGAAGGAAAGGTTGACATCTCTGATCAATGACAAAGAGATTACAGTATTAATACAGCATGCATGTTGTAAATGCTTTGCAGGATCTGTGAATAGGATAATAACAGCTGATTTCTAACAAGAAGTTCAGCATGGGCTTTTTCTTCAAGAATGCGGATATGAGGCTACACCTTAAGATCTGATGAAACAAAAGATATAATACATTGCTATTTGAAACTTGTGACAGTGTAAAGGCTGATTTATACTTCTGCGTAGGCTCTACGCCATAGCCTACGCAAGTGGCCTATGCCCTTGTGAGCATTTATACCTGTGCACTGGTGTGTCTGCGTCGCTCTGCAATTCACCACCAAAACGCTAGTTGGTGGTGGGGTTTCTATGCCACTCTGTTGAGTTTCTTCGTGTTGAGTTTCTCTGTGTACTTCAAACAATGGCGACTGAAACTGAGCGCATCATGTTGGAGTTGGAGCTAATAAATGTTGAACAAGAGTTACTTTTATTGAAATTACTGCAGTGCAGAAAAGAGAGAAGACGTCGGAGGAGATAGTGTGTACGTCCATTGAGCGGATTGAGGCAGAAGGAGGATGAATTTACTGTGCTTGTCCGGCCACTGAGGGACATGGACGAGGAAATGCATTTCAAATATTTTCGAATGTTGGCAGGTAGATTTGATGATTTGATGAGAAGAAGCAAGCGGAAATGCGATGCTACCGAGCAGACCAATCACAGTTGTTGTGGTCTGTGTCGCCGCGACACGTAATTACATTTTTGGGGAGGTGTATGTCAGGCTACGCCGTACCTATGCCATAGATTCGATGCGGAAGTGTAAATTGGCCTTAAAAGTGCAAACAGCGGAAACTACACATACCATTGCAGTTTCTCAGTCAATGCAATGAACTTCAATAGAAGGATAGAGTAATACAGTTAGGCTCTTTGTCCCAACTCATCCATGCCAACCATGGCACCCACCAAACCAGTCCCATTTTCCTGCAATTAGTCCTCATCCCCCCCAACCGCTTCTATCCCTGTCTTTGTCCAAATGTCTCTTAAATATTATTATCATAGCTACAGTATCTCAATCACTTTCTCTGGCAACTCATTCCATGGACTTACCACTCTCTGTATGAAGGACTTCTCCTTCAGGTCCCACTTAAATCTTTCACCTCTCACTTTAAACCTATGACCTCCAGTGTTTAGTTCTGCTTTGGGGGAAATAGGAACAAAGCATGTCTTGCTCCCTGTCTGTCTGGCATTGCACTTGAGATGGAACGTTTTTGAATCACGCTTCAAAGCTCGAAACTGTTGAGCAATGGTAGTGACGCACGGAGTGCATCCAGCTTGGCTTCAATCCTGGCTTTCACTTCCGGAAACACCTCTTTCTTCAGAGAAAACAACAAAAAAAGAAGCGAACAACGAGAGTTCCACTGTACTCTAACCAACAACAATACTTGAATTGCCAAGTCATAGAAGTCAACAGACCAAGGATTAGTGAATGGGATTAGTAATAGATACAGTACCTACAAAAAGTATTCACCACCCCCCCCCCGCCCCCCTTGGAGGTCTTCATGTTTTATTGTTGTACGACATTGAATCACAATGGATTTAATTTGGCTTTTTTGACACTGATCAACTGAAAAAGACTCTTTCATGTAAAAGTGAAAATAGATCTCTACAAAGAGATATAAATGAATTACAAATATAAAACACAAAATAAATGATGTAGACTTATGGCATTGTGAAGAGAGAACATTAAATGAGGGAAATTAGCAATTCTGGCATAATTAAAAAGGTATTTACCGAGCAGCAGCGTTATAGGAAACAAACGTTCCTGCAATCTTTGGAACACAGTCAAAATGCACAGCAACCTGTTGACTATTTTGTCAAGACAGGTAAGAAATATGAAGAGAAAAGTATATCAATATACAATGTAAAACTGAATTCGCAAGCTTCTGATGGAACAGTATCTGTCTTGCTGTTCACAGGCTGGTGACATGAAGTCAGTATACCAGCAAAGTTGCCTTGTTTGCCAAACAGGTTGCGAAAGATGTGGAACAGTGTTGCAGTATGCCAAGAAAGGCACGGATATAAATGGCCTGTAAGTACAGATGAATCCGATGACCATTGGCAGTCCCAGTGCCACAACATGCTATGCCCTTCAACAACCTGCTTGTTGATGATTAATTTGTACTGCAAAGAGCTTGCCAGGCAATTGGGCTTTTCATACAAGTGGGTGCCTAAAGGAAACCATTGCCTTAATAGCACACGATGTCAAACTGAAAAAAAAGGTACCGTGAAGACCAAATTGCAGCAGAAAAGAAGGAAAACCAAAAACATTCCAAAATAGCTTTAAAATCCTGGCATAAATCTTATTTTAGGAATTGTTGTGGTGTGGATGAAATCACTGGAGAGACAGAGTCACTGGTAGATACAAAGCAGCTTCTTTATTCGACTCAACAAGGTGCAGCAGGCATCATACGGACAGAGACGCTTTCGGTAGAAAGGTCTGCCGGCCCAATGTGGGCTCGATATTTGTATGCTAAACACAAAAGACAATCACTACTTAAAGTTATAGACAATCGCTACTTAAAGTTATAGACAATGCATAGACAATGCTTCCTATTGAAGCTACAAACAAAATATCACACCACCTAACTTCATCCTTTCCTTCCGACGCCAACATGTCTGGGTTGGTATCCACAGCCTTTAGGAATGTAAGTTAAATCCACAATAGATTTATTTGGCATTTTATGTGCTAACATAGAGGACAATTAATATTATAAAGTATAGATAATGCTATCTTCAAAACTACCTGTAAACTTCACACTTCCATCTGCAGTGTCTGGCTAGTATCCCTATACCACAGCTTTTAGGAAATGAATTGTTGTGGACTCAATCCACAGTACTTTGTCAAATAGAAGTCTGGTAGCCAAAGTCATTTAAGTGTAAATGAATCATCTACCCAAAAAACTCACTCTAACAGGAATTATTAATCCTATTCCTCTAGCAGACTGTCTGTTGTTCCCAGATTCCCACTTCTAAGGTCCCCCGTATCTGTCACTATTAATTGTTTATTTTCATTTCTCTATACAGCAAGATAACAAACTCTTTCAGCCCAACGAGCCTGCACAGCCCAATTATACCTACTAACCCGTGGGAGGACACTGGAGCACCCAGAGGAAACTCATACCATCACAGGGAAAACATACAAAATCCATACAGACAGCAGCTTAATTGAACCTGGTCTGCTGGGGCTGTAATAGCGTTACATCAACCACTACGCTACCGTGCTGCCTTTTATTCTGTGCTTCTTTAAAGCACCTTGCACGTTATTCCACCAGCACGACGTGAAGGAAATCTGACCAATGAGAATCACAATTAAGAAATTAGTAAGTAAGTATATTTAAAGCTCAAAATACTAACTCTTGTACCTAATAAAGTGGTCACTGAGTGTATGTTCATGGTTTTCTGCTGCTGTAGCCCATCCTCTTCAAGGTTCGATGTGTTACGTGTTCAGAGATGCTCTTCTGCACACCACTGTTGTAAAGTGTGATTATGAGTTACTATCACCTTTCTGTCAGATTGAATCAGTCTGGCCATTCTCCTCTGATCTTGCTCATTAATAAGTCATTTTTGTCCACAGAACTGCCATGCAATGGATGTTCTTTTTGTTGTTTTTTTGGCACCATTCTCTGCAAACACTACAAACTGTTGTGAGTGAAAAACCCAGGAGATCAGTAGTTTCTGAGATAGTCTGACCATCCCATTTTTTAAGCAATAATCATTCCACGGTTAAAGTTACATTTCTTCTCCATTTTGATGTTTCGTCTGAACAACAACTGAATCCACGTGCTTTAATGCATCAAGTTGCTATCACATGACCAGCAGATTGGATATTTGCATTAAAGAGGAGGTTTACAGTTGTATCTGAAAAGTAGCCACTGATTGCATTTTGAAAGAAAGGAGAAAAATGTAATCAGAATATCTTCTTTAGGCAGTCTCTTATGCATGAAGAGTGAAGGCAGACTTTGTCTGAGATGGCCTGTTGGGTAGGCTGTGGTCACTGGAGAATGGAATTACAATAACTTGCATTCTTTACATTCCACAAGGCAGCAATCTCTGAGAGCTGCTGCTCTGTATAATTGGGTGGCAGAAAGGTGGACCAGCTTTTCACACTGGACGCATGAAGAGAAGCAGGCTATTCTCTGGATTTACATAGCTGACGAGCTGAAAGCTATCTTTCTTGATGGTACAGGTACCAATTGAGATGGAAGAAGTTATTGAGCAGCGAACAATCTACTTGAGAAAATCAATGAGTCAAGCAGCATCTGTGGGAAAAGAGAAATTGAAATTTTATATGGAATGATATAGGATTTCCACCTGAAACATTGATGGTTTCTTCCCTCCCACAAATGCTGCTTGGCCCAGTAAGTTCCTCCAGCAAATTGCTTGCTGCTCCAGATTCCAGCAATTTCATTCTCTTATGCCTCCAAATCATTAAGCAAAGCCAATAAAAATGATCAGGGAGTATAATTAATAGAAACCTATTGCATGTACCTTTTCTGTGTGCTTGATGCCTTATCTTGATGGTCAAGATTCTAATTAAAGAACAGCAAAAATAAACATTAGCATCCTCTACTCCGATGGAAGTGAAGCCATCAATGGGCCAATGCAATGCCCTCTGGCAGGCACTATTTGCAGACTCAAGCAGGAATGTTCCAGATAAATTGAAAAGCAAACATCATAAAACAGCAAGAAATAATAACCCACCAACTTCCATTAATACAATCAGAGGGAGCAGGCAGAATTCAAATCCCAGTAATACGAACATATGGTTTGAAGTGCTGGAGCTGTTCCATGAAAGTTATGTAAGCGTCCCAGTACCTGCTTTGAACAATTGCTCAGCAAATGAAAAGCCTGACCAAAGGGCTCATGTGTGAGGAGGCTAATTTACATTTTACTTTAATAAAGTTGCACTGAGTTTAATATGTGCACAAAAAACATTCTCCAAAATCTTTTTAACCACTGTCCCTCCAGTACATGAGAATTCAATGTTATTGTGCTGAATGCTTTCTGACCGAGTTCCCATACCCTTCTAGACTGCATTACGGTGCTACACTGAAAAGTCATCATGGTGTAGGGATAATCATATAAAGGATATAATATAATATAATATAATATAATATAATATCTTATATAATCATATATAAGATTTTGATTCAACCATTGTTCAGCTGAGGTCAGTTGTGGTAATGGCCTTCAGTGTGAGAGGACTAGAGTTCTAATCTGACATGCCCTTTCTCATGGAATCGCGCAATGCAAAAATTGAGTGGCAGATACCCATAAACATTAAGCCTACACTAATCACCTTTTATTTATATTCCCATCAACCCTCCACTCCCTGCCTTAATATTCTAACACTCATCTACACTAGACACAATTTAAAGTGGCCAGATTACCTACCAAGCCATGACGTTCGAGGAATGTGGAAGCAAACCAGCACACTCAGAGGAAACCATGCAATCACATAAAATGTTTCATCTTAACATAATCTTTCCTGTTAGAGAATACAAGGAACCACTTTTTGATGATGTTGGCTGATCTATAACACAAAGTATCGTCACCATCGTTACAACTGTAAGACTCGTTGCATCCAGTGGTATGATCGCGGGGGTGGCATCACCTCCCCGACCAAACTTTAGCACTCTTGTTTGGGTGGTTGCTGGGTGGTGTGTCCCCTGTGTAACATCAGTACCCCGAAATAACATTCAGTCCACAATGTGCAGTTGAACAATTAAGATTTTATATTTAAGTATGGGGTTAGTGGAGAAACAAAAGAAAAGAAAAACAAATAAAAGGCGCCAATAATCTCATAAATGTGTCCAGTGCACAAACATTGGAGCTCACGGATTCCCTTTCGCTGATCCTCCTTTGCTAGTCGACCCCTGGACTCCCGCCTCGAGCCCGGGCCCAGCAGGTCCGGCAACCGTCTCCTCAAGCCACGTCTTCTCTCTTCATCCTCCTCACGCCTTCTTCCCCAAGCCCGCGCAAACTAACAGCTTTCACACAGACAGAGAGAATAACATCTATCCCAATTGGTTAGCAAATGAATACAAGTCCCGTTATCACTAATTATAACCCAAACATGCTGCTATAGAGAACCACTGTCTCAGCAGTTAACAGTACAGAGAAGCCATTTTATTCACCTTAGCAGTGACATAAAAGAAGAAACCCTTATACAACATTTGTTGGAATTGATCAATACAGCTTGTTATTAGCTTGTTACTATATTTATCTGCGGTTATGTGAAACATATATCCAAGCTCAGAAAACCTGTTTATGAACAACACATGTTGAAAAGTACCAGGTACTTCCTATCTTGAGATGGAAATATATTGCTTCATTATTGCTAAGTCAAAATCCTGATAGCCCTCCCCAATAACCCTGTTCACCAGAAGGATTACAGCAATTCAAGAGAGTACCTCATTCTCAAGAGCATTAAATTCTCATCTTCCCTTTGATGCCCAAATTGTGTGAAAGAATGTTTAAAAGAGTCATTACCTAAATGTATCCTGCAGCCAGTAAAGTGTCCAGTTATAAATCAACAAAGGAATTGCGTGACAGCCTAAAATAATTGACTTTAAGTTGATAGTGCCTACCAACAGACCTTATATCTGGTAGGATTTTATAAACAGAATGCTATTATTCTGCAGATGTTTGTTTAAAATGAATTAAATTTATTCCATCTAACAATGCCTTATGTGCAGCCTGTGCCAGACAAAAGTATTATGCGTACTTGCTGCAGAACCATAGAAGCCCAACAAAGACAAATTGTAATTTTGCTCTACTACACAGTTGAGATCTAGCACAAAAAATTGAGCTTTAAATCTTTACAATCTAATGTATTCAAATATGCAAAATATCTCAACCTTGTTTGTTTCCTATGGCAAAACATTCCATGCTGTGATAGCTCTTTATATGAAGAAAATTTAACTATTCTCTCATCTTGGTTTCTTCATGAGGATTTTGATTTGCTGATTCCTTCTTAATAATATAAGAAATAGGATGCGATGAAAATTGTTCACAACTCTTAAAATCTTTGTTCAGTCTCTTAGCTTTCGCTGCTGCAGTGAAAATAATCCCATCCTGAAATACCCTTATAAAGTGTATCTGTCCATCCCTGATATAATTATAGTAAATCTGCAGTTTATTTTCTACATGGTTTCTACATTGGTTTAGTCAAAATTGCATTCAGTGTTTTATCAAGAAGCAAATGCTTATCCTGGTCAAATTGTAATCCCCAGTCCAGTTATAAGATATGATTTATTAAACAAAAGCATCTAAGGAAGGAATAAAGAGCTGCTGATATGGGCCAAGATGTGGAATATTGCCTGTATTTATTCCTTTGTCTAGACAATCTTTATGGGCAGGGCAGCTAAGTTAAGTTTATGTGATTGAAATTGCAGTCTTGGAAGTCTATATCAGTCTCCAGAAATGAAGGGGACAGTTAATATATTTTAGAGGTCAGTAAGCTCTGGATTACATACAATTCAAATAAGTATGTTCCTTACCGAAGAACATTTAACACCAGTCCTCACTGAGGGGCGAGAGTGGAAAGAGTGAGCAGTTTCAAGTTGCTGGGTGCCAACATTTCTGAAGATCTGTCCTCGGCCCAACATATTGATGCAATTATAAAGAAGGTATGCCAGCATTTACATTTCATTAGGAGTTTAAGGAGATATGGTATGTCACCAAAGACTCTTGAAAACTTCTACAAATCTATTGTGGAGAGTACAGTATTCTAAGTGGTTCACCATCTGATATGGAGGAGGCACTGCACGGGATTGGGAAGAAGCTGCAGAGGGCTACAAACCTAGCCAGCTCCATGGTGAGCAGGGGCCTCCCTTTAATCAAGGACGCCTTCAAAAGGTGATGCCTCAAAAAGGTGGCATCCATCATTAAGGACCACCATCACCCTGAATATGCCCTCTTTTCACTGCTACCATCAAGAAGGAGGTACTGGAGCTTGACGACACACGCTCAAAGCTTTAGAAACAATTTCTGCCCCTCTGCCATCAGATTTCTGGATGGGCAATGAACCGACCGTGTTATGATGTGTGCTTAATAAAGAACTTTGGTTCCCATTGGGCAATGTGGACTGTTCACCTGGAAGTGGAAGCAACGATGATTAGCGGGTCACACCTGCTCATGTTGAACAGCAGTTCAGTAATAAAATGTTCTAGAATAAACCCATGCCAGGATTGTCTTTATTAAGACCAAGCATAACATGGTGTCAGAAGTCGGCATGAGGTCTAAGCACGAAGAGTAAAAGAACACCATAGGTGACTAAGAAAGAGATATTAGTCACGATGGAGAGAGACTGGCCAGCGAGGCAAGAGATCACTTTGTTCCTGAAGTTGTGCAGTTCATTGGAGAGGCCCGGAGTTCCCATCATGGATAAGCTTAGTCCTCCTGCACCTATGCAGTTTACCGGCAATCTAATAGATCATCAGAAATGCTTCAAGCAGCGATTCAATATATGTTTAGTTGCAAGTGGGGCTGGAGGGACCGAAGAATAATTGAAAGCATCTACTTTTCTGCATACAATTGGTGAAGATGCTTTGGACATCTGTAACAGCTTTCAAATTGAAGAGATAACTTTTACACTGGATAATCTGATTTCAGAATCTGAGGAGTATTTTGTCCCAAGTAAAAACATCGCATTTGAGAAATACAAGTTTTTTTCACCTGTGACCAGAAACAAGGTGTTAGCTTCGACCAAAACTTAACTGAGCTACACACAGTGAGTAAGTCCTGTGAACTTGGAGATTAGAGAAACTAATTAGTTAGAGACAGAATAGTTTGGAGGATTTCAGATGATGCACTTAGAGAAAGACCGCTGTGTGAAAAAGATTTGATGTTAGAAAAGTCTGTAGATATGTGTAGGGCAGCAGAGACCACATGAGCACAAGCTAAGGAGCTGCACAGGGTGGACATAACAGTGCATGCTATGAAAACAGAAGGGCAGTGTACAAGGCATTTCCCAAATCAACAGCAAAGCACAAAGGAAGGCTCAAACACGAAGAGATGATCCAGAGGGCATCTTAGTGAGGAAATTGTAAATGTAGAGCTTGTCAAGTGATGTACTGACCAATAATGAACCAAGACATCAACCAGACTACTGCTTCATGTGAAATATGTCTGACCTCTAGATCAAAGCAGCAAGCAGAACCACTTGCACCACACCCTGTACCAAGCAGGCCGTACTTAAAGTTGGAGTGGATTTGTTTGTTGTAATGGGAAGAGTCATATTGCTGTAACAGATTACTATTCCAATTACCCAGAGGTTACAGCACTGTAATTGACATCTAGCAAAGTGCTATCACCTTTCTGAAAGCTGTGTTTGTGAGGCACGGAGTTCCATGAGAAGTGGTATCAGACAATGATCGACAATATTCAAGCTGTGAACTTGAATCCTTTGCTAATGATTGGGGATTTTGACGTATAACTGCAAACCCACATCACCAAAATCGGAGTTCAGTCCGGGTAGTGAAGGGCCTCATGAAGAAAGTGCAAGATGGATGAGAGGTTTTCCACAAAAGCTTTAATGATTTCCAGATGTGTACCACTGCAGAATGTTCTTTGACTAGCCCAAAGTGATGGATTTATGCATTTGCACTAACCTTCGAGTACACAAAAACCTGTTGACACCTAAAGGTGAACAAAAGGTCAAATTGACTGAAGAGAAAGAGAAAGAAAAACAGAAACAGTATCATAACGAGACTGCGAAAAGCCTACCAGTGCTGGAGCCTGGAGATCAAGTGTGAATCCGCGATCTGCCACATGGTCCATGCAAGAGGAAGTAGCTCCACCTTCCTACCAGATCCAGATAGAGTGAGGGAGACCTCTGATCTACGATCACAAGCTCCAACCCATTGCTGTGACACGTCACCTGTCAGTACACCACAGGGGTCAACAGATGTAAAAAATGCTCATGTTGATCAAAGTTCACAGAAAGAAACAAATATTAATGCTGCAAATGCAAGCAGTACACCTGTGGAAACACATAGCAGGCAAAAAGGATCATTAAACCACCTCATAGACTGAATGAATATGTGAGTGGATAAGGGACTATACTTGCTTGTTACAACTGAAGTTGAATATTCAACCAAAAAGGACTGCTACAGAATGCAGGTATCTTTGTTGGAAAGGATCATAGTTCTTTGCAGGTTTATGCAGACATAGTATTGGGTTTGTTTTTCTCTCTGGGGGAAGATGTGTAATTATGTTGCATAATAAAGAACTTTCGTTCCCCGTGAGCAACGTGGGTTGTTTACCCAGAAGCAGAAGCTACAATGATTAGCCAGTCGTATGTGCTCAGTTTGAACAGGAGTTTAGTAATAAAAGGTTCTGCCATTAACACACCCCAATTTTGTCTTCATTAAGAACAAACACAACACCAACCCTTAAATACTATGTCACTATTTTTGCTCTTTTTATGCATTACGTCTTTAATTTTATTATATATATATATATATATATATATTTCTTATTGTAACATAGTATTTTTTACACATTGCACTCTACTGCTGCCACAAAACAAATTTCATGATATACTGCATGTCAGTGATACTAAACCTAATTCTGATTCTGACAACAGAAGATCACCATTTACCCATGCCCTCGATGGAGGGGAGGCTCGTGTGCATGCGGGAGCTGGTTGAGTTTCTAACCCGATGTAGATTTTTACCAATTCTGTGTGTTGGAGCCTCCATACCAGAGGCTCTCCACAGTGGTGGTTGTCTATCACTCTAAGTAATCCAGACTAAATTTCAGCAATGTAACTAATCTGGTTTGTCAAATGAAAATTTGATACAAATGTTCTATAAACTCTTTAATTGATATAATAGTTCCTTCACCTAGGCGACAGCCTTTTCTCACATTAAAGATGTTGATCATGAAGAACACATCCCTTTAGTTAAGAAACAGTCCTTTACTTTCGGTCATATTGTCTGCTTCTTTTGAGACTAACTAAATACTGTTAAAGTAATTCCATTGCTGTTTTCTCGCTTTGTCCCATAGCGATTTTTAATTAGTAATTTTTTTTTTGTTTGTTTTAACAAATCTCCACTTCACTGATTCCTTCAATGTTCAGGAATCAATCCGGCATTTTGATGTTAAGACCTTGGTAATACATCCACCCACATCAATGCACTTTTCTATCTCTTATATGTATTTGCAGTCCGGCTACATATATTTCACAAACATGCTCCAGCTATAGCTGTGTATTTTAGTCCAGTTCTATCAACCAGCTTATTTTTTTTTACATAATCCTGAAGCTCAGTGTGTGTTTCCCCATATCCCCATATGAGTTGAGAGTTTGGATGGTTTTGTTCAATTACTTGATTATTTTGCTCGTTGGTATTCCTCTCTATTTGCCATTGCCAAAGCATTGCCCCTCCAGATTACAGCAGGTTAATTGAAACTGATGTCATTATTATGTTGCATTTAATAACACAGGAGCAGCAGCTGTGACACGGTGGGAAACAGCAGTTGACTGAGCTCACTGCCTGTGTTCTGAAAGTCCGCTCTTTCCCTTCTCTCAGTGTGGTTAGTTGGATGATGATTAACAACAGCTGATAGTACGTCAACGTTGTTAATGTATTGGAACAAAATAGAGCATCAGGAGATTTCCTGATTGAAAAAAAAAACTAAACAATTTGATTTTTTCCAAACAGACATTCTAATGAGGCAGAGGACACCCATGTTCTGCTATGGAACAGTCACTGGAGATTTCAACAAGACCCTAGGAGCTACTAAAGTCCATTGTATTACTTTGTAGGTGAAAGTGATCCACACAAAACAGGGCCCCCATGAGTAAAAGAAAGCAATTGGCATAGGCTTTAGGTAAGCAAATTGGATTGTGTGGGTAGAGAGGGTGTTAAGATGGTGGTTATTTATATGTGCAGGACCAAATAATAGAGCATTATGGCCTATGTAGGTTACGGATGAGGGTGGAGTGGAGAAAGAGGTGGTGGGCATAGATGATGAGGGATAGCAAAGATGAAGTATGTAGGCCAGGAAGATAAAGGAGATTGAAGGCTCCTTCATGGGCTTTGGCCTGTTGAGGCAGGAAGAAGATCAGAAGATTGAGGATCTGTGCCATGTTAGGCTACGCCTGAAGGGTCAAGGAGAATCATAGGACAGACCTTAGTGGACCCTCATTTTGCAAAATATTTTAAAGACCTAGTTGCCTTGAGAATGTCAATAATGATGATCAGGTCAGCACATTCTAACTTTGCCCACAGTGATCTATGGGAAAGCTTGAGAATGACATCTTACTGTGTATACTGATGTACTCTGTGTACTCTGATTAGAAGTGCCTTGGCAAATTTCCAGAGAGCTGCAAGTTGTAATCACGTTGCAGTCTGGAAGAAATTAAATTTTCAAATGCACTCCAATATTCAGTATTTATTCCCCAATTTAACTCAATTTTACTATGTTTAAAGTAAGTGAAAGTGACTTCAGAAACACTTTTATTTTCATGAACCTGAACTATACACTTTATACTATATTTGCTGTTGGTTGTAGTGTTTAATGTGAAAATGTCCAAACATCTGACAAATCAAGGCAGACACCATGTGTGTAAACATAATGACATCTCTCTCAGACCATAATGACATTTGAATTAGCCCTGGTTACAGCCAGGTATCCATGACAGTGCACTGTGACAGTCAATTGTTCAAACGTCACATTGCACCCAGAAGACCAGTCTAAAATGGGAGACAAGATTAAGTGCATAACGAATAGATTTGAATTTCATGCCAGAATCTGATTGTAGGAAGGCATTGGGATAAAATTATGCAAACACAAACTTAAAGGAAAAAACAGCTGGCAGCGTTTGCAAATGTTTGCAATTCCACAGCTACATGCTTTCTGAAACAATATGGTCCGTCCTATTTTCTTTCCATTTGGAATTAAAGGGAAGTAATTGAACTGATACATGTATCACATACAAGGAGTGCCCCTCACTCAAGAAACTTGTTTGTGAGGATTCAGGAAGGATGGGAGCTGTTGCTGAGGGATTTTTTTTTCCAAACCTCATTTAACCCTTTCCAGTTAGTTGTGCTGGTCTATAGACCATCCACTTCCTTTCATCTACGGAATTGACCATCATTGCTTCCTTTTCTACCATGGATAAAGTTACTACTTGTCCTTGTATTTTTAACCTGAACCACAAACACCCCCCTTCAGAGATTTAAGGATTTTACCTCTTCAGCCAAAATAATTAACCCACTTCCCTCTAGTCATCTGAAGCAGCAATCAATTATCCATCAAATCTGCAGGTTAATGTAGATCCCTTTAACGGCACAGGTGGAAGTGTTCTTCCAGCTGCTGATTGCTTGGTTCCCTGAGTACAATCACATATGGCATTAATTGGAGTTCAATTTGGCAGGAACGGCATTAAACAAACATGTACAAGGTTTGACATCAGTAACCGCCTGCTCTGCACAAATCCTATGCCAATGCATTGACCATTTTACAACTCAAAATGCACATTCACAATTTGCATATGAAATTGGAGCCAATAAGATAATCATTAATTTGCATTGTTCAGATGTAAAAGTCTCAAAATCAATTACATTTCATATTTTGAGGAATCATTTCTATTATAGCACTGCATATTTCTGCAGAGTGGCATTAAAAATTACCTGCCAAATTAATTGTTCAGCAAAGTTCATAGTAAAGTGTTCCCTGGTGGGTTATTCTCTTTAGCCTACTTTTAATGCACAGTGCAATTTCCTGATCTATTATAAACTGATGTTTAGAAGTGGTCAAATATTCACTTTGCTGCCACAAAATTGCAGAGATGAGCTGTGGTGGAAAGGACCGTATGAGAGCCAAGTACTGGAAAGGGAGTAATCATGGACCTGAATCTCAAACCAGACATCCTGCCACAATCTGAGAGAGAGGTGCAACACAAAGATCTAGGACTTTTTGTGACAATTACATTTCTCCTAAGGACCTTTGCATGACAGTTGACTTCACCATAATGTAACAAAGACAGTTTCAGGGCAGAAGATGATGTTATGAAAGCGCTCATGCACATTTCTGGTCTGAATTGATACAATCTAGAAAATTATTTCTGTATTTCACCTGAAAAAGACTCCATTTTTAAATACATAAAACTGAGATAAAGTGTGTTCTGTGCTTAAACTTTTTACGAATTTATTTTGTCATAGGATGCAATGGTATAGCTCACATTTCCAAAACATCTCTGATTGCCCTGTCTGAGGAAGCTGTTTGACATCAGTTACTCTCTGCACTACATATTATCAGCATGCCTGTCTCACTGCACTGTCTATTTTACATACCATCACGTACAAAAATGTGCATCCACAATTTGCACATGAAATTGGAGGCAATTGCAAAAATTATCACTAATTACATTTTGCTGATCTGAAGATCTCAAACAATTTGGTGATTTTGGAATGATATAGGAGGCAGACCAAATAAAGAGGGGCATTATTAAACCAAATTGTGTCATGGCACTAATTGCTAAGAACTTAGTTTATTTTGCAACTCGAATTTCAATTTCCCCAGCTGTTGTGGCGGAGTTCAGACTTGAATCTTTAGATCAATGACTGAGGAACCTGCCTCTTACACCAGTAAATTTGCTGTGGAACAGAAGAATCATTCACTATGGTCCATACTTAATTCGACTATAGAAGTATTTATTATCAGCCTTTGCCCTGAGGAAGGAAAGCTGTCCTTGCCCCTTGGGTAAGAGTGACCATAATATGGTGGAATTCTTCATTAAGATGGAGAGTGACATAGTTAATTCAGAAACAAAGGTTCTGAACTTAAAGAGGGGTAACTTTGAAGGTATGAGACGTGAATTAGCTAAGATAGACTGGCAAATGACAATTAAAGGATTGACGGTGGATATGCAATGGCAAGCATTTAAAGGTTGCATGGATGAACTACAACAATTGTTCATCCCAGTTTGGCAAAAGAATAAATCAAGGAAGGTAGTGCACCCGTAGCTGACAAGAGAAATTTGGGATAGTATCAATTCCAAAGAAGAAGCATACAAATTAGCCAGAAAAAGTGGCTCACCTGAGGACTAGGAGAAATTCAGAGTTAAGCAGAGGAGGACAAAGCGCTTAATTAGGAAGGGGAAAAAAGATTATGAGAGAAAACTGGCAGGGAACATAAAAACTGACTATAAAAGCTTTTATAGATATGTAAAAAGGAAAAGACTGGTAAAGACAAATGTAGGTCCCCTACAGACAGAAACAGGTGAATTGATTATGGGGAGCAAGGACATGGCAGACCAATTGAATAATTACTTTGGTTCTGTCTTCACTAAGGAGGACATAAATAATCTTCCAGAAATAGTAGGGGACAGAGGGTCCAGTGAGATGGAGGAACTGAGCGAAATACATGTTAGTAGGGAAGTGGTGTTAGGTAAATTGAAGGGATTGAAGGCAGATAAATCCCCAGGGCCAGATGGTCTGCATCCCAGAGTGCTTAAGGAAATAGCCCAGGAAATATTGGATGCATTAGTGATAATTTTTCAAAACTCGTTAGATTCTGGACTAGTTCCTGAGGATTGGAGGATGGCTAGTGTAACCCCACTTTTTAAAAAAGGAGGGAGAGAGAAACCGGGGAATTATAGACCGGTTAGCCTAACGTCGGTGGTGGGGAAACTGCTGGAGTCAGTTATCAAGGATGTGATAACAGCATATTTGGAAAGCGGTGAAATCATCGGACAAAGTCAGCATGGATTTGTGAAAGGAAAATCATGCCTGACGAACCTCATAGAAGTTTTTGAGGATGTAATTAGTAGAGTGGATAGGGGAGAGCCAGTGGATGTGGTATATTTGGATTTTCAAAAGGCTTTTGACAAGGTCCCACACAGGAGATTAGTGTGCAAACCTAAAGCACACTGTATTGGGGGTAAGGTATTGATGTGGATAGAGAATTGGTTAGCAGACAGGAAGCAAAGAGTGGGAATAAACGGGACCTTTTCAGAATGGCAGGCGGTGACTAGTGGGGTACTGCAAGGCTCAGTGCTGGGACCCCAGTTGTTTACAATATATATTAATGACTTGGATGAGGGAATTAAATGCAGCATCTCCAAGTTTGCAGATGACACGAAGCTGGGTGGCAGTGTTAGCTGTGAGGAGGATGCTAAGAGGGTGCAAAGTGACTTGGATAGGTTGGGTGAGTGGGCAAATTCATGGCAGATGCAATTTAATGTGGATAAATGTGAAGTTATCCACTTTGGTGGCAAAAATAGGAAAACCGATTATTATCTGAATGGTGGCCGATTAGGAAAAGGGGAGATGCAACGAGACCTGGGTGTCATTATACACCAGTCATTGAAAGTGGGCATGCAGGTACAGCAGGCGGTGAAAAAGGTGAATGGTATGCTGGCATTTATAGCGAGAGGATTTGAGTACAGGAGCAGGGAAGTACTACTGCAGTTGTACAAGGCCTTGGTGAGACCACACCTGGAGTATTGTGTGCAGTTTTGGTCCCCTAATCTGAGGAAAGACATCCTTGCCATAGAGGGAGTACAAAGAAGGTTCACCAGATTGATTCCTGGGATGGCAGGACTTTCATATGAAGAAAGACTGGATGAACTGGGCTTGTACTCGTTGGAATTTAGAAGATTGAGGGGGGATCTGATTGAAACGTATAAAATCCTAAAGGGATTGGACAGGCTAGATGCAGGAAGATTGTTCCCGATGTTGGGGAAGTCCAGAACGAGGGGTCACAATTTGAGGATAAAGGGGAAGCCTTTTAGGACAGAGATTAGGAAAAACTTCTTCACACAGAGAGTGGTGAATCTGTGGAATTCTCTACCACAGGAAACAGTTGAGGCCAGTTCATTGGCTATATTTAAGAGGGAGTTAGATATGGCCCTTGTGGCTATGGGGATCAGGGGGTATGGAGGGAAGGCTGGGGAAGGGTTCTGAGTTTGTTGATCAGCCATGATCATAATAAATGGCGGTGCAGGCTCAAAGGGCTGAATGGCCTACTCCTGCACCTATTTTCTATGTTTCTATGTTTCTATGTATTCACTCCCTCTCGTTTACAAAATATAGCATTTTAGAGAAAAGAATGATCCCACCAATGTCCAGAGTTTCATTTATCAACTCAATCTCTCCAAAGCATGTAGGTTTCTGGTCAGGCACTTCTGACATCACTTTCTCTGTGTAACCCTTATACTGTATATCTCTGTTGGGGATCCCTGCTCCTGGTCAAGATATGATCATACCAAAAACATTACTTCAATTTATTCAATTAATAAATGTTCACTCTATAGGTTGTCATCTAACCAATTTCCACCTGGATTAAAAATGCTCATCACTCCATGCATTCATGAAGAGATTAGTTATCTTGAAAAGAATCTTGTTGCAATTTATCTTCCCACTGGATTCATTTATCTCTGAACTCATTCTGGTAGGCACTTTTATCCTAGGAAAAGGCCCCAATCTCTTTTCCAGCTGCTCTTTCTTATTTAGTATTGCATAGTCTGCTATCTTGAGCTAAGGTGCCAATTAAGTCTTTTCTCAATGTCCTGGTAGACAGGTCCTTCTGTAAATCTAGACCATTTTTGCAATGGAGTTACTGCAAAAACTGCCATAATCCACTGACCTCTCGTAAAGCTTTGTTATCTTTGAGAGAACATCCCAACAGAACTTTCAGCTCAGCCACACAAACCAAGTATAATTTTTTTTTATGTATCAGAGGTAAATACACTTCTATCTCACTCAATGTTTTTACATTATGATGTGTTCCTTCTCCATGCCCAGTTGACCTTCTGCAAACTTAGCCACTATATCTTCATTACCTTAACTTAATTATTCTAACATATATGTGGAATTTTAGTTTTATTCTTCATAAATCTGAGGTCATCCAAAACTTCTGCTGCTCAAGTATCAATCTCATTTGTGCATTACTCCCATTGCTTTCACCTTCAGGTTAAGCAACACAATGATTTTTAAAAACTCTTGTTGCTCTCAAGTCATCTCTGACCTTGTTCCTCATTACCTCTTTCACTTCCACAAGACAGAAAACCCATTGAGAAATTAATGTTCCCTTAGTTCTGGTTTTTGCACATCTCTGATTTAATTATCTACTGTTAGTGACTGTACCTTCAGCTACTGAGTGTTAAGCTTTGAGATTTCCACACCAAACTCGATCTCTTTGTCCTCTATAAAGATGAAGTAACTTGAAACCTCCTTCCTTGAACAAGAGCTTGGTCAACTGCTTTAAACACATTCTTGGCTAACCAGTCAAATACCTTTACATGTGTTGCAGTGTTACATCTTATTTGATAGCATTTGGGACCTTCGTTGACAAAGTTATATGAACTATATGAACAAGTTCTTCTTGTAACATGTTTTGCTCTGAATGTATGCTCTTAGGATATACATTCTGCCTGATTATACGTGTTACTAATAGCAAGTAGCATTCACAAGAACTGCTAAGGGAACTGGTTTCCCCAAGTTCCTGATGGTCAATCCATTAATTAATATGACCTAAGTCAAGGAACCTATGCCCACGATTTTCCACACAGCTGATTTACTGGCACTCCTCACCATATTCCTTCAGCAAGTAATCGGCCATGCTGTTCAATCCTTAAACCTCACCATTTTCATACTGACTGATGTATTTAACAGGAACAAGTTTTACAATAACTTGGCTTGGCAGCTGTAAGTCGAATTTCAATTTTCTACCTATCTCATCAGATGACCAGTTTATTTCATTAATGAAACAGTGTTACAGCAGGTTTTGATTCATCCAGTCCAAATAAGTGTCAATAAACAAACAATTACATTTAATTTTTGAGGCTGGTTAAGCAGTTCACAGTTGGGTGTGAGTCATCTATTGCCAAGGACAAACTATATGGCTTCTCACAAATTATTTTTAAATCTCTCCTCAATCAATATTGACCTCACTACGTTGGAATTTATGGACCCTTTTATTTAGATGCTCTTTATCTTGTCATGCAACATTGCAGATTTGAAAAAAAATTATTGTTATTGCTGCCTTCAGCGTATATTCAGTGAATTCTTTCAAAATGGTTTCTCTTGGAATGAAAACCTACTACTATGCAGTTCCCATAAAAAATGCTGGTGAACACAGCAGGCCAGCCAGCATCCGCAGATTTCTTCGTGTTTGCACTATACAGTTCCCAATAGTTTTATTGTTTTAATTGGAAAATATGCAGAGGAACAAACATGAAATCAAGATCTGGTGTACAGAATTTTGAAGAGCACAGGAGGGAGAGGCGGTACAAAGTTTTTCCTCACATGAGAGGTATTTACAACCAGAAGGCAGAGGTTCAAAGGAAGAGGAAGGAGACTTAGAGGAGATCTAAGGAAGAAGACCTAGAGGAGATCTAAGGAAGAAGACCTTCGGCAAGAGGATGATTGGAATCCAGAACACACTGAGGTGATGACGGAGACAGAGACGCTCACAACATTTAAGCAGTATCTTGAAGCATGTAACAATCCCTAAAATTAGAAGGCTAAGAACAAAATTTGGGGGATGGGATTAGTGTAGATGTTCTGTAGTTGGAATCAGAAAATGTGGCGACATTTGCGGGCTGTCCCCAGAACATCCTTAGGTTATAACCACATAACCATATAACTATTACAGCAAGGAAACAGGCCATCTCAGCCCTTCTAGTCAGTGCTGAACTCTTACTCTCATTGAGTCCCACTGATCTGCACTCAGCCCATAACCCTCCATTCCTTTCCTGTCCATATAGCTATCCAATTTAATTTTAAATGACAGCATCGAACATGCCTCAACCACTCCTGCTGGAAGCTTGTTCCACACAACTACCACTCTCTGGTTAAAGAAGTTCCCCCTCATGTTACCCCTAAACTTTTACCGTTTAACTCTCAACTCATGTCCTCTTGTTTGAATCTCCTCTACTCTCAATGGAAAAAGCCTATCCACGTCAACTCTATCTATCCCCCTCATAATTTTAAGTACTTCAGTCAAGTTCCCTCTCAACCTTCTATGCTCCAAAAAATAAAGACCCAACTTGTTCAGCCTTTCTCTGTAACTTAGGAGATGAAATCCAGGCAACATTCTAGTAAATCTCCTCTGTACTCTCTCAATTTTGTTGACATCTTTCCTATAATTCGGTGACCAGATCTGTACACAATACTCCAAATTTGGCCTTACCAAGGTTGTGAACACAAACAGCACATTTCACTGTATGTTTCAATGTATATGTAATAAATAATTTAATATGAATCTAAATCTGAATACTTCATGGTGGTCAGGCTTCTGCTGGACCAAAGGGCCTGATTCTTGGCTTTTGAACTAGAACTGTATGATTTTTTTTCATATTTGATATGTTACACCTTTTATCTTCAAACAATTTTTTTAAACTGCAGGGCATAATTCTCCGTATTTGTGGTACAGTTATCAGGAGTACAGTTAAGATTTAATCCAATGTATTCAAGGGACTTGGTAAAACTGACATTGCACAGATGTTGTCTATTGCTGTAATAAAACAAATTCCTTTGGAGACATTGGTTGTTAATATTAACAGTACAACCATCTATGTAAAAGGAAAAGTGAGCTGGTGGCCTTTGCAATAAAGGTTTCAACACAATGTAATAACAGCATTTGATGCTTAAATACAAACTAAGTTCGGTTACTATGCAATTGCTGATTAAAAACTACTACAGATCTAATAAAAGAGCTACAATCGTAGCGGTTAGTCACACCACACAGCCAATGAGCACATTGCTTCTATGCTTTCATACACTCTTCTGTTCAACGATAATAACTGATCTTCTCAAGGTAATCAATGTATTATTTTGCTCTGAGTCAGTTTATTCAGTAACAGATTACACGGAGTCAATTAAGTACCTGAGGAACCATACCGTACATCATTGTAATATGATATATAGAATACCAAGATCACCAGCTTTTGGTGTCCAATGTTCTAGTTATAAGCAAGGGTCTAAAGGAATAAATTCATGGGAGTGCCAAATTAGATTACAATAGGATGAGGGTATATAATTAACCTGTTTAATACACCAAACTTGTGCTGCCATCTCTCTGTTATGATACAAGCAACTGGTCAATGCTAACTTCTACTCACTACTTACCATAACATAACGTGGCCCAAATTTATAAATAGATGTCTCCAGTTTCTCTTCACTAGTAGTAATTGAAACAGTCTGCACCTCTTAAAATAGAGGTGCCTTGCATTAGAATGGGAAGTGTCAGTCATTCTGGAAATCAAAGTGTTTCTAGAAGAAATGGGACACGGGATATTAGACATAGTTCTGCTGGTTTTGATAGTGGACACCCACAGAGGCTAAACAATCTTTGAGGTAACTATTAGGGAAGTAGTGGAAAGAGACAACTACTGAGGTCAATACAAAGAGTTATGCAATGCAATGCATCCCTCTAACATTGTTCATCAAAACATATCGCTACCGACTATCAACCATCAGTATCACTTTGATCTAATATTCAAATCCACCATCATAACTTCACATGCAATACCAGCTATACATCCAATGCAAGTTAAACCCTTTGTAAGGTTTTCATTATTCTGTGTACCTCTGTCTTGCAGCATCGGGTAAGAAGAAATAGTCCCAGCAACAGTAACCAACCAGGGTCAAACATGACAAAGTACAGTATGAAGGGGGCTACGACAGAGGCTGGTTGGAACTAGATGGGGAAGGAATGATGGACAGATAACCTAATGGGGGAGGGGTGGGACAGAGGCTGGTAGTTGTTGGGTGATAAGCTTCCCAATCAAAATATGAGATTCTGTTTCTAGTAGCCAATGGTATGAATATTAAATTTTCCAACTTCAGGTAAGCCCCAGCTATCTTTTCTCTCATGCATTCCAACTATCTAATCGTTTTCTTTTTCTTCTTTCTTCTAGTTTTGTTCATCACTTCCAATATCTCCCATCTGGTTTCACCTATTATCCACCTGTGTCTGTCCCACTCCCTTTCATACTATGTTTAATGGCAACCTTTCCAGACTTATGGCTTTGACCTTTAACATTGCTTACACATTGTGCCTCTACACACGTTCCTTGACCTGCCGAGTTCTTCCAGCCTTCTGTTCCTCACCTTGGAGGGTAAGCTCGCATTCAAGGTCCACTGCTGTTGGCTCAGGTGAGAACTTTGAAGAAGCAATCTATAGAGGAAAGCTGATAAATTTACACATTGTCCAGCACATTCATAGGCCAACAGCAAGCAGACGTCCATCATCAAGAAGCATGGGGCAGATCAGTCCTTACCTTGTGCAAGGTTTCCTGTGGATCTTGAGCCCACTTTTTTTCCCAGCCATGTATTTGCCAGCTCTGTTTCAACACTTGAGAATCCAGCCATTATGCAGAATCTGATCATCAGTGTCTTGTCTGCCATTACTGCAAATACAGGAGCGACATACAAGGTGTGAGCTCTGTAAGAAAAGGTCAGAGATCCGCAGTGCTCTGCAGTTATGCATGCTCAGAGGAATGCCACAATGGTTCCAATTTGCATTGTTGCAGATCCTGATGCCACTGCAGATCTTCAGAAATCATCAGATTACGGGGATTGTTTGGGCACTTGGGCACTGCAATGGGGGGAGAGAAATGGCTCCTTACAGCCTCCATCTGGATGATAGGTTTTGTAACTATGCTAGTATCAGTGCTCTGTAAACCAATTCAGCGCTGAATGTTGCCTTTGATAAAGACAGTACACTCTGAAGCTGGGTCAATCTATAGTACATTGCAGCCTTCACTCTTCCATTTCATTTACATTCCTCCATTATGCCATGGCCACTGGGAGCATGGCACAGGACAAACAAAGGTACACCATGACGGAACAACAAATGTACAAGTGAACAATCTGCTGGAATAACTCAACGGGTCAACTGACATCTGTTGCAGGTTCATGTCATTGCTGAATGCATCAATATAGCTTGCATTTGGTATTCTCTTTTATTTTGTGATGATAATCAAATTACGATGAGGCAATAGAAGCAAAATAGCATGGAAAGTGCACTATAATGGGGATTTAGGATGTTGTCACTGAGAGCTTAGCTAAATAATTGATTAGAGACAGCCAGCCAGAACGATAGCACTAGCATTATTTTCTCACTTCCTCCTCCTTCTTCCTTCTATGCTACTTTTGATTGCAGAAGTACTGAGAATGTTTGCCATTTTGTGAAGCATGTATGACATGACCATAAATTTTGAGACTCCCTCTGCTACAGAGTGATTGAGCCTGTGGAAGCGTTACTTGACTATAGCAATGAGATTACAGTGGCTATGCCTGCCTCTTCGTTGGTTATGTGGAACAGTCTGTGCTCCAAACCTATTCTGGTACTGCTCCCCAACTTTTCCTTCGGTACATTGACGACTACATTGGTGCTGCTTCCTGCACCCATGCTGAGCTCGACAATTTCATTGACTTTACTTCAAGTTTCCACCCAGCCCTCATCTTGGACACTTCTCTCCCCTTTCTCGATCTCTCAGTCTCCATCTCCGGAGGCAGACTGTCCACTGACATCTTCTACAAGCCCACTGACTCTCATAACCACCTTGACTATACCTCTTCCCACCCCACCACATGAAAAAATGCCATTCCCTATTCCCAGTTCCTCCGTCTCCGCCGCATCTGCTCCTAGGATGAGGCTTTCCATTCCAGGACATCTCAAATGTCCTCTTTAAGGATCGTGGTTTCCCTTCTACCATCATCAATGATGCCCTCACCCGCATCTCCTCCATTTCCCGCACTTCGGCCCTCACCCCATCCTCTCGCCAACACAACAGGGACAGAGTTCCCCTTGTCCTCACCTACCACCCCACCAGCCTCCAGATCCAGCACATTATCCTCTGCAACTTCCGCCACCTTCAACAGGACCCCACCAATAAGCACATCTTTCCCTCTCCACCCCTCTCCGTTTTCGGCAGGGATCAGTCCCTCCGCGACTCACTTATCCACACGTCCCTCCCCATGGATCTCCCACCCGGCACTTATCCCTATAAGTGTAAGTGCTACACCTGTCCCTACACCTCCTCTCTTGCCACCATTCAGGGCCCCAAACAGTTCTTCCAGGTGAAGTAACACTTTTGAGTCTGTTAGGGTCATCTATTGCATTCGGTGCTCCCAGTGCGGCCTCCTCTATGTCGGTGAAACCCGACGCAGATTGGGGGACCGCTTCGTTGAGCACCTCCGCTCCGTCCGCCACAACAGACAGGGTCTACTGGTAGCCACCCACTTCAACTCTGCTTCCCATTCCCATTCAGATATGTCTGTACATGGCCTCCTTTACTGCCATGATGAGGCTAAACTCAGGTTGGAGAAGCAACACCACATATACCGTCTAGGTAGTCTCCAGCCCCTTGGCATGCACATAGAATTCTCCAACTTCCGGTAATTCCCTCCCTCTCCCTTCCTCTATCCCTATGTCACTCTGCCCCCTCACCCAGCTGCCTATCACCTCCCTCATGGTTCCGCCTCCTTCTACTACCCATTGTTTTCCTGCCTATCACCTCCCTGCTTCCCCTCCCCCACCACTTTGTCTTTCAAATTACTGGTTTTTCAACTGAACCTACCAGCCTTCTCCTTCCAACCCTCCCCCTCCCTCTTCAGGCCTGACGAGGGGTTCTGGCCCGAAATGTTGACTCATCGTTTCCACAGATGCTGCCCGATCTGCTGAGTTCCTCCAGCGTGTTGTGAGTGTTGCTTTTTATTCAATGTGTTTTGGTCCTGTGTGTGTGTTTCACACCCTTGTGAAGAACTGGGAATTAATGGAGAACATGCAACCATGTGGGACTGGTAGTATTTTGTGTTTTGCTTTAGGTACTGTGACATCTTGAAACTTGTCTGGAACAAAAGGGATCTCAAATATCATCAGCCTGAAATACTAATCCATTACTCTCATCACAGCAATTGCCTGACTGCAACATTTCAAGCATCTTCTGGTTTTTACTTCAATATTACAAAAATCAAGGTAGCAACTTTGAACTGTCACAAATAAAGACAATATTATTTCAGATGTTCAGAGTAATTTCACGATTGCTTTGGGATCTATTCAAATCCACCTTAAATTTGAGGGACTCAAATAAATTCCTATGTAGCACAATTATTAACAAAACAACAAAAAGGGAATCTGCATTTCTAACACTTTGCATTTCTAGATCTTTGCTTTGTCCGTGACCCAGATGGACAGATTATGAAATGTTGGCCATCTTATTGGGCCCCAAAAATGTTAAAGGCCCCTCCATCTTTCACAGTGACTGAAACATGCAAAACCAATATACTGAAACCTTGTCCTTTAACGTAGGCTATAATGAGCACAAAAATAGGGAAGTTATGATAAAGCTTTACTGGGCACTGATGGATGAGTCTTGGGGTAGTACATACTGTTTCTGCCTCCCTATTTAAGGAAGGATTAGCTTATGTTGGAGAAGGTGTAGAGAAGGTTCACTTTATCGATCAGAATGAAGGAATTGATGAATGAGCATGTTAATCAGGATGAGTCTGTACACAATGGGGGTTAGAAGAATGAAAGGTGATTTTATGAAATAATTAAGATTCTAAAGAGGATTGATGGATGAGTGCTGAGATGATAATTTCCCCACTCAGGATATCTAAAAAATTGAGCATAGATTCAAAATAAAGGATCATCCATTTGAATTGAAGATGAAGATTATTTTCCTTTATGGTTTTATCTCTTTGAAACGTTCCACTCTGGAGAGCTGAAGAGCTCTCATACGTGTTGGCAGATTTATGAACTTCAAGAGGAATGGGGAATCAGCGAATATTGGATTAACTACCATTTTGTAGAATGATGGAACAGGTGAGTGGAGCCAAAAGGCCAACCTCTGCTTCTATTTCCCAAGTATTTTTTAAAATTACTAGTTGCAGAAGCTTATAAAGTCAAACATGAGCTCAGTTTGTGCTGTAATTGCGACTGTCAGCAAGAGAGCAAAGGTCTGCTACTCTGGGTCATGTGCAAAGCAAAGATCCCTCAATGTTAGAAATGGAGATTACTTTGCCTTGTTAAAAACAGAGTTCTGTGGTGCTTATGAATTTGGTTGAGACCTTCTAAATTAAAATATTATTGGGTACATTCTAAAGGAAGATTCAAATTGCTCTGACCAAATGGATCTTTACGGACTTCATTTGTTATAATTCAAAGTCATTACCTTGATTTTTGTAGTATGAAACATTAAATTAAAAGGGTTCTTTTAAAAATTTCTATTCTAGTAGAAATTGGACCAGAGACTGAACAAGGCTTTGGTGATGACCATCCTATTTCTCACATATTTTCAGTGACCTCCAGGATCTGCATATGCCACTTTTATATTAAGATGAGAGAACGGAAACCTGTTTCACAAAACTGAGCAAGGGTGAGCAGGGAACAGGGGCTCTAAAGCACTGGTTGTCAATTCAAGATTAAAAAAAGACTAACCTTCCTGCAGTTACAGAGGAAAGAAGAGTTCTCTAGATCTATAGCATCACCACTGGTACTTGCAGTTAGCATTCCTCCCAGACTCCACAGCCATGGTACTTAACGGGCACTCCAGTCACTGAAGTAAGAGGCATTTTGTTGCAAAATGCTAGCTTCTTATGGAAGTGAGGCAGCTTGAAATGGTTTATCTATGTTATGCAGGTTCATCCCCAGGCCTGATCTCAAGCCTGTCTTGGGCATCTTAATTCAGATGCAAACTGACAACTTATGCAGTTCCTGGACTTTAGAGAAAAATATAAATTATTTTCATGGGGATGCAAGTATTGGACAAAATTTAATGGAAAACCAGCACAAGCAGCTGAGATGCAGGAAGACTCCATGCAGATTTCTTTTTGTTTTAATCGCACTGCTTGCACTGTTGTTGCAGAACATTGGTGCATATGTTGCAAGGAAGATGAATTATTTCACTGCCCTTTCTTAATCACACTTATTATATACAAATAGTTCAATACCTCTTTGCCATTGAGACACCTGAATTAGAGGTCCTGAGTTATAGAGAGAGGTTGAAAACTCAGGAGGGGTATGGATAAGGTGGATGTCCAGTCTTTTCCCCAGAGTTGGGGAGTCCAAACATAAAGGGCACAGATACAAGATAAAAGGGAAAAGATTTAAAGGGAACTGAGAGGTAACTTTTTAATTATAGAGGGGAGTGAGTACATAGAATTAGCTACAGAGGAAGTGGTAGAAGCTTTGGGTATGTATGTGGAGGGGGAGGGCTTAGAGATTTATGCAACTAGCAGGAAGAATGTTTTGATTGACATGGACAAGTTGGGCTGAAGGGTCTGTTTCTGTGTTCTATAACCATAGTATTTTTTATAGGCATCCGTTAGTCTCGTGAGACCGTGGATTTGCGCCTTGAAAGATTTCCAGGGCGCAGGCCCGGGCATGGTTGTATGGAAGACTGGCAGTTGCCCATGCTGCAAGTCTCCCCTCTCCACGCCACCGATGTTGCCCAAGGGTAGGACACTAGGGCTGATACACTGGTGTCGTCGCAGAGCAATGTGTGGTTAAGTGCCTTGCTCAAGGATACAAGATGCCGCCTCAGCTGAGGCTCAAACTAACGACCTCCAGATCACTAGACCGACACCTTAACTACTTGGCCACGTGCCAACACAACCATAGTATTACTCTATGACAATAACCACACACAGTTGAATGTTAACACAACTTCATCCTCTTAAAACAACATCCAACAACTAGTCCTTTGTGACAGAGCTCCAAAAAGCATACTGACTACCTATTCCCCTAAAACCTTAACTACAGTTCAACATTCTGATATGCCCTTTTCATATATTTCAACAGTTCCCTTCCGCCAAATATTTCCCAGTCCTAAATTATAGGACATTCACAAAAGAGTAATCAAACTTGTTTAATAATCCTCTATTGCAAGGTAAAGCGGTTCAGATGTACGAAAAGAGATTGGAAGCAAACTAAAGTACAAACATCCATGAATTGATTTGCACTTGATTCCGCTGTGTGACGCATGATGTATAACTCTGCCGCGTCATTCTTGTTCATTTATCCTGCTAATAATTTGCAATTGAATATAAATCTCGTAACATTTAAATTAAGTAGCAAAGCACATTAAATTTACCAAATGTAATTCTCATGTCCATTTACTTAAATATTTTCTTTGTTTTTATTCCTCTGTCTTGCTTGATATTGCCCTTTACTGGCCTGAAAAAGACTGTAAATCTGGTCTGTGAAGAGAGTAAATATCAGACCCATCACCAGACAGTGAAGTGTGTTAGTGTCCCTGTACATTGCTGTACAATACAATCTTTATCACATGATCTTTTAAAAATCGGCAGGATTTTCACTAATCAAAAAAAAGGGCATCCTTTGAAGGAGGACAGTTTAGATGTGTTACATACAAACCTTTGGATCATCAATGAGGGTACAGTCACAAGAGTCTGAAAAATCACTCAGAATTAGGTTACAATCACTCTGCCACAGCTGATGAATGACAAGTAATTCTCATACAAAATTAAAGAAAAATTGGGTTACTTACAGGCACATTCGACCTTTTCCTACTTATAAAATTTTCATGGGTATGGCTGTTTATAAAATTGTAAGAGTAGCTTTGATATTCTTGAGCTATTTTAAATGAGTAAAAGAGGAAAGGAGCAGGTTGGAGCCAAATACGCACCTGGGCAAATAATATACAGATCAAAAAACTGACAAAAATGACATCATGGTTGAGTTTACAAGCTTTGACTACTGTCTTTGAATATATTTTTCATATCAAGTTTTTAATTCAGTATTTTGCAATAAAGAATTCTTTAAATCAGAGTGTTCAGGATTGAATAGCGATCAGTGAAGTCAGATAAAGAATCGAACTATCAGGTCTCCCCTTGGCACCTAAAAGTTATGACTCAACTAGAAGCAGTATATTGCAAGTGCTGGAAATCTGGAATATTATAAAGGCACAGTAAATAGGAAGTTCATTCCACCAGCTGCATCTGTGGAGAAAAATGGAATTGACGTTTCAGGTTGATGATCCTTTGTCAGAACTGAAAAGAGGAATAATTTGTATTAAGTAAGCAAAGAGTTAGTGGAAGGAAGGAGAACAAAGGGGCTGAGTTGGGGTATAAATCAGAGGGGCAAGACGACACAAGGACTAAGACAAAAGAGCCAGAAGTGAAGAAACAAAATGCTGATCCAGGGAAGGTGTAAATGGAAGTAGCAAAATTAGCATGACCAGCTGCAATTTGTAGAACAATGGTAGCAATAGTAAAGATTGAAATTTTTGAACTCTATGCTAAGTCTAAATTGCTTTTGGTTGCATAATAGAAAAACGACATTTTTCCCCGGAGGCTTCCTTTCAGCTAGAAAGGTTGAAGAAACATAGAATGGATGGTCAGATGGAGAGAGAAATGAAATTGCAGGCAAGAAAACTTCAAGGCCAAGATCCTGAGTGAATAGAAGTGTTCCGCAAGGTGATCATCTTCATTTGACTTCTCCAGTGTAGAGGAAACTCACTGAACATTAAATTGACAAGTATTTTTTCTGTGGCTGGATCTGTACATGTCACTGAATAGAAGAAGTTCAGTTTAGGCTCTTCCTCAAATTACTTGAACAGTTTCTTCCCAAAAGAGGAATATTCCTTAGAACAGTGGATGTACCATTGATAACTTACAAATTGGTTTTGAAAATGTGAGTGATAACTTGAACTTCTTTTACTTTGCTATCATTTCAATTGAAATTCAATAAAGGACAAGAAGTTTTGTTTAGGGTGAATGATATCTTTATTCCTCTCTACCTCAAAAGTTTGAACAACTTTCATTTTCCATGACATAGACAGACAACCAAAGTTGAAATAACTCTGAGTTACAATCATTGAAGAATATCGGTAAACTGCCTACTATGTGAGATCAACAAAGAGTTGTGCTTGCTCTTGTTTTTACCTCTCAATGTACACAGGACTCTGGGGCCAATCTACCACTATTACACAGCAGAGGCCTAGGTGAAACAGAGAAGTTCTTTAACTTCTGCTACTTTGTTACTAGCTAAATAATGTCTCAGAAAAAGACATAAAATGTAGACTTCCATCGTGGTATCATCATTGCTTTAGGCTCAGGTTTCACTTTTGCACATGTCCATTCCAGATAAACATACTTATTTACGCTGACGTAAACATTGTTTGTCTTTGAAAATAATCTCCCGAGAACCAGACTTGAAATCACAACCAAAGACTGACAAACAGTTGATAGTTGGTGATAAGTTCCTTCACAATAAAAATGTTTCTTTAATGCTTCTAGCTTAAATTAGTTATGCAATTCTTTACAGTACAATAACAATTACTATACTACATGCTTGGAATTAATGATTGACAAGTAAATGAGATAGATGAACTGTTAAGCAATGACTGAAATCAGGAATACAAATTAATTCTGTTCTTGCCGTTTTCAAATGATTTTTATTGCAGTGTTGTTGATGCAGATAAACTTTTACTTCAACTTCACTGATGACATTAAGCTGTCTTTAAATGCCCTGACGTGCTTTAGGACCTGCACATTTCTATGTGAAAACAATGCTCATCGGGTCCCATCCTAACCATCCCTGCATAATTATTTGCAACTCCAAGTGTAGATTAGGTATCTAAGAATGGCAACAGTGCTTGAAGGGGAAAATTGCATGGGAACCACAGGTAGGGGATGGAAAAGACAATTAACAGGAATCATGAGTAGATATATGAGTAGCATGTGATGACTCTAACTTTGTACTCGCTGGAGCTTAGAGGAATGAGGGGGGATCTCATTGAATCTTACCAGATAATGAAAGGATGAGATAGAGAGGAGCAGGAGACGTTTCCAATAGTTGCTGAGTCTAGGACCAGAGGGCACAGACTCAGAATAGAAGGACATCCTTTTAGAACAGAGACGAAGAGGAATTTCCTTGACTGAGTGGCGATTCTGTGGAATTCCTTGCAGCAGATGGCTGTGGAGGCCAAGACAATGATCACACTTAAAGCAGAGGATGCACGTTCTTGATCAGCAAAGGCAGCAAATGTTACAGAAAAAAGAGAGGAGAACAAGAAAATAGGAAAGGGAAAATAAATCAGCCACGACCAAATGGCGGAGTATGCTTGATGGGCCAAATGGCCTTTTTCTGGTCCTGTGTCTTATGGTCTAGACTGGTAAGCTTCAGAAGAGCTTTAAATCTCAAGTTACTAGTAACCTTTGCCAAGGATGAAAGATCTGGGGATTAAGGAAGCACAAGCAGATGCAGTATTCTGCAAACATTCTGCTGCTCCATTTACGTACCAGCTGAAGTTATTCCTGCTGGAAAACCTTCCTCTACCCATAAAAGGAGCTGATGCTTAGATAAATAAAACAAATCAAGTGTCACAGAGACTTGTAACGTCCAGATGCAAGTTACAATAGAGAAAATATAAGAATACAAGCCATGAACTAAAAGGTCTTGTGCATTACTTGTAAAAATTAAAAGGCCTTTGAAGGTTCTGTCACACAATACTTCATTCAAAGCCTCATGCACACCATGTTTCCATGGTTCTATTGGATGGCTTGGCATTGACTGCTCTAAGGCTGAGCGGATCACAATTTTCCATACATCCTCATACAGGTGGATTAAACTTCCCAACTGTTGGAAGATCAAAGTACATTTATTATGAAGGTACATATATGTCTACCCTGAGATTTATTTTCATGTGGGCATTCATTGTAGGTACAAAGAAACACAATAGAATCAATGGGAAACTACACTTAAACAAAGATGGTCAAACAACCAACGTGCAAAAGACAACAAATTGTGCAAATACAAAAAGAAAAGCAAAATAATAGCAATAAATAAATAAATAAATAAACAAACAAACAAACAAACAATATTGAGAATGTGAGTTGTAGTATCCTCGAAAGTGAGTCCATATGTTGTGGAATCAGTTCAGTGTTGGGGTGAGTGAAATTATCCACACTGGTATAGGACCCTGATGTTTTAGGGGTATTAACTGTTCCTGAACCTGTTGGTGTGGGACCTAAGGCTCCTTTCTTTCCTTCCTAACGATAGAAGGGAGAAGAGAGCACAGCCTGTATGATGGGGCTACTTGATGATGGATGCTGCTTTCCTGTGACAGTGCTCCCTGTAGATGCGCTCAATGGTGGGGAGGGATTTTTCTGTGATGGACTGGGCTGTACCCATTACTTTTTGTAGGCTTTTCTAGTCAAGGACATTGATGTTTCCATACCAGGTCTTGATGCAACCAGACTGTATATTCTATACCACACTTCTATCGAAGTTTATCAAAGTTTTAGTTGACATGCCCATCTTCGCAAACTTCTAAGTAGAAGCATTGTCGTGCCTTCTTTGTAATGGTGCTTATGTGCTGGTCCGAGGACAGATTCTATGAAATGATAACACTGAGAAATTTAAAGGTACTGATCGTCTCCAGGTCTGATCCCCGACTGTGACTAGCTCTTGGACCTCCTGTAGTCAATAGTCAGGTTTTTGAATTTGCTGATGTTGAGTGAGAGCTTGATGTTGTAGTCAGTCAGATTTTCAAACCCCCTCCTGTTGATTCGTCATCACCTTTCGACAAAGAGCAACTTCTTTAAGCAGCTAAAATGGGACGAGAGACCAATCTAGTGGTTTTCAGAAGTAATCTTTTTCACCAGATTTCAGAGCCTCATATGGCCTGAGAGCCTTAATAATCAAGGCTCCGTTTAGACAATAGCTGATGGTTGTGCACATGCAAAGAAATCCCATCTAGTATGTGGAAGAGCCGAGTACCTTTCAGTTGAACATTCAACTTTAAGAAGCCCTATAGATTTAAAAAGTTTTCATTTAATGAAAAATATAAAAAATAAATTAATGCAAATCGAGTTTTAAACTGAAGCTGTTTATGGTCAATTTAATTCTGAGGCTGCAGAGTTTTGAACTTTTGCTGCCAAAGACTTGTTTTAAAATGTTTTTATCGATATAATGAAAATGAATAATTATGAAGTAAACCAAAAGGAAAATGTTGCATTTTAAATTTAATTCTCATCGTTTACAAACTTCTGTTTTTATTTTCCATTTTAAGAAAGTTGAAAATGTCATATAGAGATAGGGTAACTAATGAGACAGTACTCCAACATGCCCATACAAAAAGATCTTTAATGAGAACATTAAATGAGAGGAAACTTAAATTCCTGGGCCATGTCATCACAAAAGGGAAAAATAGAGTGCCTTAATTACAATGCCGTATACCTGGGAAACGCGGAAGAGGAAGGCAAAGAAGGAAATATATGGACACTGTGAAAGAACTAACAGATCTAAGTGTGTGAGATATCATTGACGCTGCATGGGATCTTTCGACGTAGAAAGCCACGATCACCCAAGCGTGTAACGTGCAAGGCACATGAAGAAGAAGATAAGAAGGATCTTTAAATCTTGCAGCAACTTTGATTTCCCATTGTTCAATATAAATGGGCCACTGAATACTTGAATGATGAGCTGCTGTGAATAGGCACGTGGACCATACCCATCTAGATTTATCTATTTACCATTTGTTACATTATCATGGCATGAGCAATTTATGATCTGTATAGTATGCTAGGACATAGTACTAAATTATCTATGCAGTACAAATCTCAAATTAAGAAAGTAATTTATTATGACCTTTAACAGAATTGCTTATTTTATACTCCTGCAAAAATGGGGTTGTTTTAAACCAATCAATTAGTTAGTTACATCTGCTTTTCAATCATCATATTTGGTGTAACTCTAGGGCACTATCTTGATCCTCGCTTTGATTTCCTGTAATTGTATCACTCTAATCAATTCTATTTAGCATGTTATTAAAATCCCATTGCACTAACCTACACCCTACCTCTTCACCTCTTCATTCTGGCATAAAAAATGCTGCCCTGTTCATTTAAACCTTGAATAAACCTGTTTGATTGCAGAAGTAATTATTCTGGCTTTCCTATAGATTAAATCATTTATTATTTTTTGACTGGTTCTCATTTCTGAATGTTGATTTATTTCTGCAATGTATAATACATATGTATTAAGTATTACATACGTAAATAGATAGATAGGCAGATAGATAGATACTTAAACGCAAACAACAGGAATTCTGCAGATGCTGGAAATTCAAGCAACACACATCAAAGTTGCTGGTGAATGCATCACCGACTTTATCCGCTCAGGGGATCTCCCATCCACTGCTACCAACCTTATAGTTCCCACATCCCGCACTTCCCGTTTCTACCTCCTACCCAAGATCCACAAACCTGCCTGTCCAGGCCGACCTATTGTCTCAGCTTGCTCCTGCCCCACCGAACTCGTTTCTGCATACCTCGACACGGTTTTATCCCCCCTTGTTCAATCCCTTCCGACCTATGTTCGTGACACTTCTCACACCCTTAAACTTTTCGATGATTTTAAGTTCCCTGGCCCCCACCGCTTTATTTTCACCATGGATGTCCAGTCCTTATATACTTCCATCCCCCATCAGGAAGGTCTTAAAGCTCTACGCTTCTTTTTGGATTCCAGACCTAATCAGTTCCCCTCTACCACCACTCTGCTCCGTCTAGCGGAATTAGTCCTTACTCTTAATAATTTCTCCTTTGGCTCCTTCCACTTCCTCCAAACTAAAGGTGTAGCTATGGGCACCCGTATGGATCCTAGCTATGCCTGCCTTTTTGTCGGCTTTGTGGAACAATCTATGTTCCGTGCCTATTCTGGTATCTGTCCCCCACTTTTCCTTCGCTACATCGACGACTGCATTGGCGCTGCTTCCTGCACGCATGCAGAACTCGTTGACTTTATTAACTTTGCCTCCAACTTTCACCCTGCCCTCAAGTTTACCTGGTCCATTTCCGACACCTCCCTCCCCTTTCTAGATCTTTCTGTCTCTGTCTCTGGAGACAGCTTATCCACTGATGTCTACTATAAGCCTACTGACTCTCACAGCTATCTGGACTATTCCTCTTCTCACCCTGTCTCTTGCAAAAACGCCATCCCCTTCTCGCAATTCCTCCGTCTCCGCCGCATCTGCTCTCAGGATGAGGCTTTTCATTCTAGGACGAGGGAGATGTCTTCCTTTTTTAAAGAAAGGAGCTTCCCTTCCTCCACTATCAACTCTGCTCTTAAACGCATCTCCCCCATTTCACATACATCTGCTCTCACTCCATCCTCCCGCCACCCCACTAGGAATAGGGTTCCCCTAGTCCTTACCTACCACCCCACCAGCCTCCGGGTCCAACATATTATTCTCCGTAACTTCCGCCACCTCCAACGGGATCCACTAAGCATATCTTTCCCTCCCCGTCTCTCTCTGCATTCCGCAGGGATCGCTCCCTACACAACTCCCTTGTCCATTCGTCCCTCCCATCCCTCCCCACTGATCTCCCTCCTGGCACTTACCCGTGTAAGCGGAACAAGTGCTACACATGCCCTTACACTTCCTCCCTTACCACCATTCAGGGCCCCAAACAGTCCTTCCAGGTGAGGCGACACTTCACCTGTGAGTCGACTGGGGTGATATACTGCGTCCGGTTCTCCCGATGTGGCCTTTTATATATTGGTGAGACCCGAGGCAGACTGGGAGACCGCTTTGCTGAACATCTACGCTCTGTCCGCCAGAGAAAGCAGGATCTCCCAGTGGCCACACATTTTAATTCCACATCCCATTCCCATTCTGACATGTCTATCCACGGCCTCCTCTACTGTAAAGATGAAGCCACACTCAGGTTGGAGGAACAACACCTTATATTCCGTCTGGGTAGCCTCCAACCTGATGGCATGAACATCAACTTCTCTAACTTCCGCTAGGCCCCACCTCCCCCTCGTACCCCATCTGTTACTTATTTTTATGCACACATTCTTTCTCTCACTCTCCTTTTTCTCCCTCTGTCCCTCTGAATATACCTCTTGCCCATCCTCTGGGTTCCCCCCCACCTTTGTCTTTCTTCCCGGACCTCCTGTCCCATGATCCTCTTGTATCCCCTTTTGCCAATCACCTGTCCAGCTCTTGGCTCCATCCCTCCCCCTCCTGTCTTCTCCTATCATTTTGGATCTTTCCCTCCCCCTCCAACTTTCAAATCCCTTACTCACTCTTCCTTCAGTTAGTCCTGACGAAGGGTCTCGGCCTGAAACGTCGACTGCACCTCTTCCTAGAGATGCTGCCTGGCCTGCTGCGTTCACCAGCAACTTTGATGTGTGTTGCTAGATAGATACTACATCGATTCCAACAGAAATCACAGTATCACAGTAGCATTACAAGTTCACAAGTATATAAATGTTAGAAGAGGAATAGGAAGAATAAATAAAAAAGGTACCTCAAATAGCCTAAAAGGAGGAGGTCATCGCTGCCTCGGCGATAGGTTAACTCATTATAGAACCTTTTGGCTGAGGGTAAGAATGGCCCCATATAGTGCTCTTTGCAACAGCGCAGTTGCCTTGGTCTATTACTGAAAATGCTCCTCTGCCAAGGTGGCATTATTAAGTAAGGAACCAATTTCAGATATTCAGCCAGGTATAGTTAATTGAAATTGTAGTCCAGGTTTTAGCTGAGCTCTAGCTTCCAGTGGATAGTTTAATTCTTGGATCTGATTCAAAACATACTGGTCAGCTACCCACCCATTTCAATAGATTATTCTGCAGCCAAGGACCTGCCTGGCAATACAACATTGTCCTGTGATGACTCTATGAGCAGCTATGGGGAAAGATCAAGCTGATTGTCTGGCTATAATTGCCATCCTGTCCATGGAGTTGAAACAGTTTCACCCTTTACAGCTGTAGGGAATTAAGTAGCCTGGGTTATGGTAAAATAACAGATCACATCCTCATCCACGGCGCCGCCCCCCCCAAAATACTCCCTATGCATTCCTATCGAATTTGATGCCTCCTGTGGGACGATACATACATAGTGAGCTTGTTCTAGCTGCACGCAAAGACCCATTGAACCTTGAAGGCCTATTATTTTGACTGAAGATTGATCTTGTAAAGATATTGGCGATAAACGTAAATGATGAATTCACTGCAAAATTGTTGTGGCAAAGGGTCAGAACAGTGACATAGTAAAGTCAAAAAGTTAACAAAACAAATCAAAAGGTTAAATGAAAGTCTTATTTTTATAACCAAGTAACAACTCTGCAGAAACTTGATGGAGCTCTGTTAGATTATACTCAATATTTTGTCGCATGTTCTGTAATTGCAAAACTGCCATGTTACAAATTAAGGCTTCTTTAACCTTCTATTGAAGTAGGCATGTTTCTCCAGACTCAAGGGGTAGACATGGGCTCCAGACATGCCTACAATGGCTACGTAGAAAAGCCCATGTTCCAAGTCTTCCCTAGTAATACTCCCCAACTCCTCCACGCTACATTGATGACTGCATTGATGCTGCTTCATGCACCCACGCTGAGCTCGTCAATTTCATCAACTTTGCCTCTGACTTCCACCCTGCCCTTAAATTAACTTGGTCCATTTCTGATACCTCTGTCCACTTCCTTGATCTCTCTGTCTCCACCTCTGAAGTCGAATTGTCAACTGACATCTTTAATAAACCTACTGATTCCCAAGCTTATCTTGACTATACCTCTTTTCACCCTATCTTCTGTAAAAATGCTCTTTCCTTTTCTCAGTTCCTTCCCCTCTGCCACCTCTGTTCCCAGTATGTGGCTTTCTTTTTTTTCAGGACATCAGAGATGTCTTCCTTTGTCAAAGAACAGGGTTTCATTCAGCAACACCTTTTATTCTCTGGGTAGCCTCCAACCTAATGGCATGAATATCAATTTCCTCTTTCCGTAAAAGAAAATTCCCTCCCTCCTCCACTCTTCTATTCCCCAGTCTGGCCTTCTATCTCTTCCCACTTGCCTCTCAACCTCCCTCTGGTGCAGATTCTCCTTCCCTTTCTCCTATGGTCTACTCTCCTCTCCTATCAGATTCCTTCATCTCCAGCCCTTTACCTTTCCAAACCACCTGGTTTCATCTATCACCTTCAAACTGACCTCCTTCTCCACCCCCCACCTTTTTATTCTGGTGTCTTCTGCCTTCCTTTCCCATCCTGAAGATGTGTATCAGCCTGAAACATCGACTATTTATTCATTTCCATGGATGCTGCCTAACCTGCTGAGTTCCTCCAGCATTCTGGTGTTGCTTTCTTGCTTTGTTTTTATTTTGCCTTGTTCAGATGTGATTCAACAAACTTTGATTCTTCTAGGGTAGACTAAAACGACTCATATGTGCAGTATGTTATGTACACTTAAATGCAAACCATCTTCAGTAAATAAGCATTCTTCCAAGTCAGTAGCTGCTTTTAAATGGGAGCAGGCAATGCTCAATAAGAGAAGAAATTGATTTTCTCCTTGCCCACTGTCAGCACAAAAGGGGGCAATTTCAACTGAGTTCTACTGATTGGCTAACATAAATGTTACATCCATTGGTCAGCAACATCTGGAGAAAATTCCCACCATAGCTGTTGGCTTCAGATAAAACAGGCTTAATACGAATAAGAATTCCAAGACTGTGCTTTGGCCATGGCATCAGGGGACCATGCACTACCGCAGCAATGCGAAGTTTTTCTATCTCACACTCTGGTCATTTGATGCTTTCTCAATGAGGGATGTGATTGCCAATTAATAGGAAATTGGGGAAGGTTTTATGTTATGTATCTTTGTCAATGAGCAAGATGGATAAGTTAATTTTCAGAGCTCTCTCACATCTACAGTCATTCCCCTTTTCAGTCTGATCTCAGATTGAAATTGAAGTGAGGGAATTGGGTCTCACACAGGGTGCAATTCATCCTATTTGTAATCAGTTTATGGTTTAGATGTGTTGATTTGCATATTCAATTAAAATAATTAGCAAAGCCAATTTAAGGAAATGAAGGATACATTAGACCTGATTTTTATTCATATTTTTCAGAAGATGCAAAAGAAATGCAGCTCTCAGTAAATTCCATTACATAATGTCCAATCTGATAATCTTCAAGAGGGAATGAAGCATTGAATCAAATCATAACACAGTTTTTCAGCTTTTACCATTTTTCCCATTTAAGCGTGGAATTCCAGTCAATTGCATTATATTTTATGATGGAAGTTACCAATTTTCACATTATCAGCTGAAAAGATTTAGGTGGAAATTATACTCATCATATCTACTGTTTCCATCATTCATTGCTCACTTTAAAGTCATTGTCTAGTGCCTCACCCACAAATTTGTTCATTTCTTCCACTGTGGCATTGACTACATGTCAAAGGATAGAACATAATTTATTTTATCAGGATGTCTCAAGACTATGAATGGACTGAATAAATACATGACTTACATTTTAATAGGTATTTCTGCTGATTACCCTCTTTTATGCCTCCTTCGAGGCACTGTAAATTAACGGGATCTTTCAAGCCTTCTTGGAAAAGTCTTGATTTTTCAACCGGCTTAGCTATTGACTACTGTACCTGTTGAGAAGCAAGACATTGCTCTCATAAGAGTATTCTCAAAAGAAACAGAAAGGAATTAATTTGATCATCTTTATCCTCAGGGTTTCAACACGAAACAGGGCTTCTTCCTTCATTCTTTTAAGCTCCAGTGAGTACAGGCCCTCAACCATCAAATGATGCTCATTCATTAACCCTTTCATTCCTGGAATCATTCTCATGAACCTCCACTGAAATCACTCCAATGCCAACATATCTTTTCTTAGATAAGTGGCCCAAAACTACTCACGATATTCCAAATGTGGCTAGACCAATGCCTAAAAAAGCTGCATTACATTTTTGCACTTCCATTTTAGTCCTCTTAAAATGAATGCTAAATTTGCACTTGCCTTCCTTACCACTGCCTCAACCTGCAAGTTTACCTTTAGGGAATCCTGCATAAGGACTCCAAAGTGCCTTTGCACTTTAGGGTTTTGAATTTTCTCCCTATTTAGAAAATAGTCAATGCCTTTATTCCTTCCATCAAAGTGCTTGACCATACACTTTCCTGTACTATAATCCATTTGTCACTTCTTTGCTCATACTCCCAATCTGTCTAGGTCATTTTGCAGATCCTCTGATTCTACAACTTTACCTGTTTCCTTTAAATGATTCTGTCTCTCTGTATGATAATACTCCTTTAAAGTTTCAGACTCTTTTAGATATTTAGGTATTATAATTACTAAAAAAATATAAGGATCTTTATAAAGCTAATTTTGTTCCCTTAGTAGACTCTATGAAGTATTCATTTAGTGGATGGAGTCCACTTACATTTTCACTTGTTGGTCGTATTCATATAGCTAATGTGATGATCTTACCAAAATTTTAATATTTATTTCAGAATATTCCTGTTTTTTTGACTAGAAAGTTTTTTGATTGGATTGATTCTATTATTTTATCTTTTATTTGGAATAATAGAAGACCAAGAATTAGTAAATGTCATTTACAAAAATTGAAAAAGGATGGAGATCTTGCTTTGCCTAATTTTAAGAATGTATTATGTGCAATATATGTCTTTTTGGTTATACTGGGTTGATAAGAGTAATCGGCCAATTTGGGTAGACCTGGAACTGAAAGCTGTAAAACAGTTTTTTTAACCTTGTTACTGGAAGCTCCTTTACCTATGCAATTAGGTAAGGTTGTTAATTTAAACCTATATCCTGTGATTAAGTATTCTTTACAAATTTGGCTCCAGTTCCACAATTTTTTTAATCTTAAAAAATTTAAACTTCATAGTTTAATTTACCAAAATTACTTTTTTAAGTCTTCTTTGAGTAATCCAATTTTTTTACTTTGGAAAAATAAAGGTATTAATTCTTTTTTGGACTTATTTAAAGAAGATAGATTGATGTCTTTTGAACAATTGATAAATATTCTTTTTCATACTCGCACTTTCTGCAATGTTAAAATCTCCCATAACTATCATAACATTGCCTTTTTGACATCTCTTTTCTATTTCCCATTGTAATCCGTAGTCCACCTCCCAGCTGCTGCTGGGAGACCTGTGTATAACTGCCATCGGGGTCCTCTTACCCTTGCAGATTCTTAAATCAATCCGCAAGGATTCACCATCTCCCAATCCTATGTCACATCTTTCTAATGATTTGATGCCATTCTCTACCAGCAGAGCCACGCCACACCATCTCCTCTGCCTACCTTGCTATCCTTCCAATACAATGTGTAAACTTGGACATGCAGCTCCCAACTGCAACTATCATCCAGCCATGATTCAGTGATGG